>NC_072427.2:128027083-129279166 GCF_028878055.3 Symphalangus syndactylus
TTTCTCTTTGCATATGACTCCTGAATGTGACTTTTAGGAAAATAGTAAGCATTCACATGAGGAATACTGATCTTTTTGAGGTAGTTTTCTCCATCTCAACAGTTGGTACATCTTTGAGTTCAGTACTACATTCAGCAAAATGCTTATGTGTTTTTTGGTGATGTTAATTCTGTAGTATCTCTGTTAACCTTTTAAATAACTTGACTTTAGAATACAATGAAAGAAATGCTTTAAAAGGTTTGAGAGGAAGATTCTAAAGTTTTACTTGGAGTTTTCTTTGATACTTCGATTACCAAGATAATGCTAAACAACTTTGATTTCATAGCAAGGTGTATTTCACTTCAAGGTATATTAGATATGCTCTAAAATTTATATTTCTATAGACACAAGCACAGAGAGAGAGCAATACATCAGTATATGTCTACCTAAGATTAACCTGCAGAATCATATCTGTGGCCAGTGTTAATTGATATTGAGTCAGTAATAACAATAACAATAGAAGTAGTCTTTAATATGTGAGTGTTTACAGTGTTGGCACTAAGCTAAGTACTTTATATGCATTATCTCATTTAATCTTCACAAAAACTCTATGGGGTGGTTACTCCCATGTCCATTTTACAGATGAAGAAACAGGCTTTGAGAGAGACTAAGTATGTTACTTAAGGCACACAGCTAATAAGTGGAAGAGCTGATTTAATTCTACTTAATTTTTATTCTGGAGCCCACGTTTCTACACTCATAGGCAACATTTTTATTTTATTTTCTGTAGTAAAGACTAGGAAT
This sequence comes from Symphalangus syndactylus, assembly GCF_028878055.3. Classification (NCBI taxonomy): domain Eukaryota; kingdom Metazoa; phylum Chordata; class Mammalia; order Primates; family Hylobatidae; genus Symphalangus; species Symphalangus syndactylus. The sequence continues at coordinate 128,027,867 of NC_072427.2, forward strand.
TGGCTGGGCACAGTGGCTCACATCTCTAATCCCAGCACTTTGGGAGGCCAAGGCAGGAGAATCACTTTAGCCCAAAAGTTCAAGACCAGCCTGGGCAATGTAGTGGGTCTTCTTCTTTACAAAGAAGTAAAAAATCAGCCAGGCATAGTGGCACACACCTGTAGTCCCAGGTACCTGGGAAGCTGAGGTGGGAGGATTACTTGAGCCTAGGAGGTCCAGGCTGCAGTGAGCCATGTTTGCACCACTGCACTCCAGCCTGGGCAATACAATGAGACCCGGTCTCAAAAAAAAGCAGACTAGGAGTTGCAACAGAAGTTGTATTTTTGGTATGTCATATCATTAGTCTTACTTAGAATTGTTGTCTCCAAAGCTACTGGCAAGAGAACAGATTTAAGAGCTGTATTTTCAAAGTATGTATTCTGAGCCATAATTCCTCAGTTGTAACCTCTCTCTAGTTGTGTAAGCTTTTATTTGTTTTTTATTTTGAGACAGTCTCACTCTGTCACTCAGACTGGAGTGCAGTGGCACAATCATGGCTCATTGCAGCCTCGAACTCCTGGGCTCAAGCAATTCCCCCACCTCAGCCTCCCAAGTAACTGGAACTACAGGTGCACACCACCACACTTGGCTTGTAAGAGTTTTTTAAAAGCCTCTTATTAAGTTTGAATATGCTAAAAAGTTTTTGCTGTAAAAACCAATAAAATATGGAGTATCTTAAAGTACAAGGTATCTATTAATCTGATAAAGATTTGGTTAAATTTCATCATGGTAGTGAACGTATGATGTCTCTAAAATCTCTGTCTCTAAAATTGTTTCCAGATGATGAAGAATACGTAAAATAAAACACAAGAGTGGGAGTATTTTGTGTTATATTTACTTTTTAATTCCAAGATTCTTTTTTTAAATGCTAATCATTGCCTGAGCAAACATGGTTGTAATTGTCTTATCCTGTATGTTAATCAAAGAAGTTTTTTGTTTGTTTTATATACAGACTTAGTCCTGAAAATTGTCCCTTTTTGGAAAAAAAAGAGTTACATGAAGCACACCCTTGGTTTGAATTTTTAGTTCAGTGTCGACAAGTTGCCAGTAATTTAACAGGTATGGGGGTATACTGTATTAAACTCAGAAACTCTTTGGATCAGTCACTGGTCTGTGGAATAGTATTAAACTTGTGAACTCTTTTAAATAAATTATTTGGCTGTGGTCAGCTATCTGAATGTAATCTAGGCTCACGCTTTAGGTAAGAAGCAGAAGGAAGGCCAAAAAGGTTAACCGTCAGCCAGCCAAGAAAAGCTAGACCTGGAGCAAAGAGCTTCTGTGGTTTTGTCCCCCTTCCCCTTAGCATCATGCTCTAGAATTTCCCTTATCCCACCAGTTTGTCACAGTCTGAATTCCTGCTCTCTCGTAGACTGACACCCTTTTTCCATGAAGAAGTGGTCTGTCTTCCAGATCTCTGTTTTGAATTTTTAGTAAGGAACTCCAAATGGAGTTAAAAGAAATCCATAGTATGTGTGAGATTGTTGTGTCCTCTGCAGTGGAGCTGCTGATGTAGAGGCTTACTCTGGTTGTAATCAGACAGAAGAGCCTTGTTATCCCTGAGGACTTAGCTGGTGTTATCCCAGAAATATGGGAAAGGGGGCAGGCTGAATGACCACAGACAAGGAATGTCAGCAGTCTTTCAGTTACATGTAATGTCCAGTTTCTCTCGAAATGCAGAATTTTTTCATAATGTGGGTTTTGTTTTTTGGTTTTGCATGCTGATTATGAAGTGATAGATGTTCATTGTTAAAAAAAAAATTAGAAGCCACAGACAACTATCAAGAAGGTAATACTGGCCAGGTGTGGTGGCTCACACCTGTAATCCCAGTGCTTTGGGAGGCAAAGTGGAAGGATCACTTGAGGATAGGAGTTCAAGACCAGCCTGGGCAACATAGCAAGACCCAGTCTCTACAAAAGATTTTTAAAAATTAGCTGTAGTGACATGCTCCTGTAGTCCCAGCAACTTGGGAGGCTGAGGTGGGAGGATCACTTGAGCCCAGGGGTTAGAGGATGCAGTGTGCCATGATTGTGTCACTGCACTCCAGCCTAGTTGACAAAGCAAGACCCTGTCTCTTTTTTAAAAAATAATTAATTAATTAAAAAGTAATACCTCCATAGGTAGATAGCCTAGGTACATAGGAAAATAACCACCCATAGGTAACCACTGATAATATTTTAATGTATTTTGTTCCAGTTATCTTCACTGTACTTTTTAAAAACCTAGTCTCTTGTATTTCATTCACCCAACAAATATTTATTGAGCTCCTACCCTGTGACAGATTATTGTAAGTGCTAGTAGAACAACAAGAAACATCTGTTTTTATATACTGCTTTTTTGTGTGTAATATTATAACAATTTTCCCACATTCTTAAAGACAATGACCATTTTAAGCCGGGCGCGGTGGCTCACACCTGTAATCCCAGCACTTTGGGAGGCCAAGGTGGGTGGATCACGAGGTCAGGAGATCCAGACCATCCTGGCTAACGTGGTGAAACCCCATCTCTACTAAAAATACAAAAAAAAAAAATTAGCCAGGCGTGGTGGCGGGTGCCTGTAGTCCCGGCTACTTGGGAGGCTGAGGCAGGAGAATGGCGTAAACTGGGGACGTGGAGCTGCAGTGAGCCGAGATAGCACCACTCCAGCCTGGGCGAGAGTGAGACTCCGTATTTAATTTACTGTTCTCTCATTTTCTGACAATAAGGCCATTTTCCATTTTTTTCTATTATAAATAATAGTCTTGAATATATTTCAATATAAAACTTTGTCCTTATTTCAGGTTATTTTCTTAGCACAGATAGGTTTTGGGATATAAAACTGTTGGGTCAGAGGTTACACATGTTTTTAAGGTTCTTGCTGTAGGACCAGATTGCTTTCCAAGGGAGTTGTACAATTTTATTTTAAGTCCCAGTCTCTACTCACTGTGACCAGCTCTAATGCTTGATGATGAGTTTTTTTAAATTATTGCTAATTTTATAGGTAGTATATGGCATATAATTAATTTGCATTTCTTTGTTGCTAGTGAATTATATAGTTTTATGTGTCAGGTATTTCTATTTCCTCCTTCATAAATTGGTTATTTCTTTTGCCCATTTATCTGTTAGAGTCAGTATTTTTGGCATTGATTTGGATGAGCTCTTTGTTGAGGACAAACTCAGCAACTCCTTAGGTTGTCATTTGTTATAATTTTTCTCTCAGTTCATTGTTACCTTTTAATTTTCTTTGAACAGAAGTTTTTATTTTTATGTAGACAGATCTTTCATTTTTTTCCCTCTGTGATGTTTTCCCATTGCTTTTAAACTTCGGAGGTCCTTTTTTTTTTTTTTTTTTTTTTACTGTGGATAGAGTTAAAAATTAATGTTATTTTTCTCCATTTATGTAATTCTTAATTTAGTATTTATCCCTCTTAAGGAGAAAAACACTGTCTTTTATTTTCCAGATCCCAAACTGATCTTCCAGGCTAGCCTTGCAAATGCTCAGATTTTGATTCCCACCAATCAGGCCAGTGTAAGCAGTATGCTATTGGAAGGACATACCCTCCTGGCCCTTGCTACTACAATGTATTCTCCTGGGGGTGTCAGTCAGGTATGGATAGTACTTTATGACAAAATAGGAATGATTTCTAAATTTAGCAGAATTATCTATGGATTGTCTAGATCTAAGCTGATATTAAAATATAACTATATTCAAGTGTTTCATTAGATTAAAGAGCAGAGAATAAGGCTGAATTTAAAAATTTTATATCTCAGCCCGGTGCAGTGGCTCACGCCTGTAATCCCAGCACTTTGGGAGGCCGAGGCGGGTGGATCATTTGAGGTCAGGAATTCGAGACCAGCCTGGCCAACATGGTGAAACACCGTCTCTAATAAAAATAGAAAAAACTTAGCTGGGCGTCTTGGCGCACACCTGTAATCCCAGCTACTCGGGGGGCTGAGGCATGAGAATCGCTTGAACCCGAGAGGCGGAGGTTGCAGTGAGCCGAGATCGCGCCACTGCACTCCAGCCTGGGTGACAGAGTGGGACTCCGTCTCAAAAAAAAAAAAGAAAAAAAGGAAAGAAATTTATGTCATCTTCAGTTTAAAGGGAATGAAGCCAGGTGCGGTGGCTCACATTTGTAATCCCAGCCCTTTGCGAGGCCAGGGTGGGTGGATTGCTTGAGTACAGGAGTTTGAGACCAGCCTGGGCAACATGATGAAACCTCCATCTCTACAAAAAAAAAGATTTAAAAATTAGCTGGGCATGACCGAGTGCGGTGGCTCACACCTGTAATCCCAGCACTTTGGGAAGCCGAGGCAAGTGGATCACTTGAGGTCAGGAGCTCAAGACCAGCCTGGCCAACATGCTGAAACCCCGTCTCTACTAAAAATACAAAAATTAGCCGGGCATGTTAGCGTACGCCTGTAATGCCAGCTACTCAGGAGGCAGAGGCAGAAGAATTGCTTGAACCTAGAGGTTGCAGTGAGCTGAGATCGCGCCAGTGCACTCCAGCCTCTGTGACAGAGCAAGACTCCGTCTCAAAAAAAAAAAAAATTAGCTGGGCATGGTGGCGTGCTCCTGTAGTCCCAGCTACTTGGGTGGCTGAGACAGGATTGCTTGAGCCTGGGAAGTCGGGGCTGCAGTGAGCCAAGATCATACCACTGCACTCCAGCCTGAGTGACAAAGTGAGACCCTGTCTCAAAAAAAAAAAGGCGGGGCTGGGAGGGGAATGAATATGTTATATAGAGATTCTTTTTTCCCTTTAGTTTGTTTTCCAATACTCCAGATTTGTTTTCAGAATACAATTAGGATCTGCTTGCTTCTGGGAGTAAGAATACTTTAGATCTGTGGCTTGGTAATTATTCTCTACTATTTGCCCTCTTAGGTCAAAGGAAACCATAATCTTCAGCTACCCATATAAACTGTATTGAGGGACCTAGTGGAAATGTGCCCATCTTTGCTTTTTAGAAGTAGAGTGGCCTGTTTAGAGGGAAATTAAGAATGTTGTTTAATATCTAATCTTCAAAAGTTTCTTACTGGTGCTAGCTTAACTTAATGCCACCTTTTTTAGATTGTTGCAGTATGCCTTACACAACTATTTAATCCTCTGTTTTTAATCACCTGTCAGAAATTAGAGTCATAGAATAACTTTAGAGTTGAGTGAGAAGTCATCTAGTTTAGCAGTTTGTAAATATTTTAAAATATATATTATTGAATTAAATATTGGCAGAGCTATTTTTCAAACAATTCCTTTACATACAGCTTGAAAACCACTGATCTAGCTGAACTTCCTAATTTTGCAAATGGGGAAACAAAGACCTGATATTAAATATCTAGCTAAGGTCACATAGCTAGTTTGTCTTAGAACCAGAACAAGAACTGTTAACTTATGACTACTTGTCTAATGCTATATTCACTACCACATACTCTTCTCAAGCTAATCTTCTTTCACAAGGTTCTTGTGAAAAAAAAAAAAAAAAGACTTAAACTTTGAGAAGAGAAAAATGCTACTCTCCAACCTGTTATCTGTTTTTTTACTTAGGTTGTTCAGAATGAAGAAAATGAAAACTGTTTGAAGAAAGTGGATCCCCAGCTATTGAAGATGGCATTAACTCCTTACCCCAAGCTAAAAACTGCTCTCTTCCCACAGTGCACTCCTCCTAGTGTCCTGCCATCTGATATTACACTCTACCATCTTATTCAGGTACAGTATTTAGGTGGCCAATATTTAGGTCTATCAGAGTTCAGCCAGGAAAACAGAAATCACTCTAGATCTTTCAACTGGAGGGCATTTAACATAGTGAATTATTTACACAGCATGATAGCAGAATGGGGAAACCAAACGTGATAGTGAGACAACCCAAAAATAACAAAATAGGAAGCCATCATCACCCCTAAGTCTGCAAGAACAATGCAAAAAAGTGGTGTTACCAGAACCCAGAAGCTGGAGCCATCTCTGGGAGTTAAACTAACAACCAGGCTGCCTAATGGGAACTGGGAACATAGGTTATGGAGGTAGAAACTTAGCGGAGATGCCCCAGGAAAATGAAGGGGGAGAATATCTTGGCCTCTTCCCTCTTCCCATCTTTAGTCTCCCACAGTGTCTTTGTGGCTATATTTATCTGGTAGCCAAAGGGCAAAGGAGCTTGGGAAATGTAGTTTCCTGCAATGCTGAGCAGAGTGGGAAGGGTGGAGGTGGGTCAGAGCAAACAGTTGACCAGCATACCTGTTTGCTGCTTTCATCAAAAGCTTCTCTATTCTGCCACTTTTAACTTCTAACTATCTCTTCTCAATGAATCAGGGATGTTTTTTTAAATCAGTGCTTTTTAATCTTTTTCAGAACCTCCAAGAATGTGAGAAAGCTTTAAACCCTCTACTCAGAAAAATTACACATATGCATATAATTTTGCTTACATTTCAAAGTGATTCACAGACTCCCTGAAGCCTATTCAGGGATCCTTGGTTAAGAACACTTTCCTTTGCCCATTTCTCATTTCAAAAGGTTTTTCCTTTTTCCCTGAATACACATATTCTCATAGTATCTTCAACTCAACGTAAAGTTTATAATTCTATAAAGGAGCCGGGTGTGGTGGCTCATGCCTGTAATCCCAACACTTTGGGAGGCCAAGGTGGGCGGGTCACCTGAGGTCAGGAGTTCAAGACCTAGCCAACATAGTGAAACCCCATCTCTACTAAAAATATAACAATTAGCCAGGCACAGTGGCACGTGCCTATAGTCCCAGCTACTTGGGAGGCTGAGGCAGGAGAATGGCTTGAACCTGGGAGGCAGAAGTTGCAGTGAGCTGAGAGATCTGCACCATTGCACTCCAGCGTGGGCAACAGAGCGAGACTCCGTCTCAAAAAAATAATAATTCTATAAAGACACAATCTCTTACTCTAATGCAGAGACTTCTTAGGGTATTGACTGGTGCTACTTAAAAGTGTGGTCAGCACTTGTATACTGCTTGTTGCTGGAATGTGATGAGATTAGTATCTTGCACCAAAATATATATCTGCTGTGTCCCTAAGTACACTGTTCAGTAAGGGTTTTTTTGTAGCAAGACTTTGAAGAAGGAAGCAGTATTCTAGATTTATATTGATAGAAGTGTCTTATCTTGTTTTACACCAGCACTTTGAGTAGCACTGGTATAAATGATAAGTGGATTATGTAAAAACATAGTTTTACTGGGAAAGCACAGGTCACAGATGCCCCTGTATCTTGTTTTTTTCCCAGGCAAAACAAACATAGTTTCACTACGTAAAGTAGTTTGAATCAGCTTGAAATACAAGTGGTTTCATGTTGTTCTTTGTTGTGTTTTCAAGTGGACTGATTTAATTTTTTTAGTGGTTATTTTAGGAAGAGTATTCCTTCTTTAATAGATCACAAAATCTTCTTTAATTTTACATCAAAGCTACTCTTTTTTGGGCCATCCAAATCCTGACTTTTTTTGTTCTGTTTTTTTCCTGTATTTTTCCTGTATTTTTCTCACGATCTGTTTATAGACTTTGCTAAACATTTGGCCTAGAAAAATTCCAAACAACCACTACTTGCTGCTGCCAGACCTTTTCTGATTGACTTCACCTTGGTCTGCTATTTTTTCTTTGTTGTTCATGTTGTTGCTCATCACATTCCTTCAACCATTTATCTAGTTTTTTCTTCTTTCTCTTTTCCTTTCCTTCCCTACCCTGTTCTTTGCTCATCTTACCATGTTTACCTGGTAACGTTTTCTAGTCTTTTAGCCCTCTTGCTTTTTGATTCCAAAAGCATTTCTGAAGCCCATTTTACTTTATAGTTGATGCTCCCTCTACCAAAAGAGTATAGCCTTTGCAGACGTAGTTTGACATAAGGAGAGTCTTTAAAAGGAACATACCCAGTTCTGTTTTAATTAAGATATGAAGATGTCTCATAATTCTATTTTATTTTTAGCTGTGTTCAAAGAATTTATGTCCAGAATGATAAGCCTTAAATTGCCTTGGAAAAGGGGAGCAGACTACCTCTGAAGTCCTTTCATATAATTTTTTTTACCTGTTTTATAATCAATGAACTTCTAATTCTGTTTAACTTTTCCCCTTTTTCAGTCATTATCACCCTTCGATCCTAGCAGATTGTTTGGCTGGCAGTCTGCTAACACACTAGCTATAGGAGGTAAGTCATCATGGGTACTTCTTGAGACATGTTTTAGCAGTGTCAACTATAGAAGTTAATATATGTAAAGCCAATCTAGTTTTCTCATTGATTTTTATTTTAAAAGTAAAGGTGTATTCCAAAGGAAAAACAGTTTGCAGAGACAGTATTGAAAACATATTGTGAGTTAAAAGTGAATGTATTAGGTTACTAGTGCTGTACTTGCTGAGAAATGTAATGTGTGACTATTTGCTTATATTTCTTCCTTTCTTTCTTTTTTTTTTTTTTTTTTTTTTTTTTTTTTTTGAGACGGAGTCTTGCTCTGTTGCCCAGGCTGGAGTGCAGTGGCGCCATCTCGGCTCACTGCCAGCTCTGCCTCTCGGGTTCATGCCATTCTCCTGCCTCAGCCTCTCCGAGTAGCTGGGACTACAGGCGCCTGCCACCACGCCCGGCTAATTTTTTGTATTTTTAGTAGAGACGGGGTTTCACCGTGGTCTCGATCTCCTGACCTCGTGATCCTCCCACCTCGGCCTCCCAAAGTGCTGGGATTACAAGCGTGAGCCACTGCGCTCAGCCTATTTCTTCCTTTCAAAAAAATTATTCTTCATTTCCAGTATAGTATCATAAAAATTAAAAGCATAGGTGTCAGCATTAAACAAATCCTAGCCCTACCATGTAATTAATACCTGTATGACCTTGGTCATGTGATCTAACCTCTTTAATTTTCTATGAAATTAGGTTAATCACAGTGACCACCTAACACATTACTATAAGAATAAAAGGAGGCAAGGCATTTAAGTACCAGATTCACACACATTGCTGTCCTATAAAGACCATAAGACTTTCTCTGATTTATTTTTTTCTGTTCTTAAACTGTTTTTTCTATTTCTTTTTTATCTTTAATATCATGTTACCTGTGGTGCCTCTGCCTATATTACCCTAAATTACACTTTGCATTAGTACTTTGTACATAGTATGTACCCAATATCTATTGACATACATAAAAATGAATTTCTTAATGTATATGTTTTATAAGTTCAAATTTTGATATATAGAATTTACCTCATGCCCAGAGTCCAGTGCATGCCAAGCCTACAATAGATGTTCAGTAAATGTTTGTTGAGTGCTGAAAAAAGTAGTGCTTATTGCATTACAAATAGAAATACTCTCTCAGTGAAGTTACTAGAGAGTAGACAAAATCCCCTCTCCTCTTGTGATGGCTCCAACTCCATCACTTAGGTGGCATCTTGACCTGGCATTCTAACTCTTGGACATTGAGCACTCTGCCAGGTAGAGTAGAGGCACAGAGAAGTTGAAAGCATATTCCCTGCCATTTTTGGAAGTTTAAAACATACTTGAGGAAATAAAGCACAAAGTAAATGAAACTGTTATGAAAATGTAATACTTTTTTTTTTGGAGGTGGAGTCTTGTTCCGCCCAGGCTGGAGTGCAGTGGCACAATCTCGGCTCGCTGCAAGTTGTGCCTCCCGGGTTCATGCCATTCTCCTGCCTCAGCCTCCCGAGTAACTGGGATTACAGGTACCCATTACCACGCCTGGCTAATTTTTTGTATTTTTAGTAGAGATGGGGTTTCACCGTGTTGGCCAGAATGGTCTCAATCTCCTGACCTCGTGATCCACCCACCTCAGCCTCCCAAAGTGCTGGGATTACAGGCGTGAGCCACCACGCCCAGCCAATACATATTTATAAAATTGGGAACCTGTATTTAATTTGAATGTTGACTTCTTTTTTCTTATGGTTTTACCACTGAACAGGGATGTAAGAACACTGTGTGGTGACTTGGCTTCTGCACCAGGCCAGAGTAAAATTTCCCTCTAGATTAAATTTTCTCTTATACACAGTCTCCACACTAAGCCCCAACCTGCTAAAAAATTATGGTCTTATTTGAATAAAAAACTCAAATGTGCTCATTTCAGTACTGTGTGCCTTACACACGCTCAGCAAATATTTAATGAATGGCTTTATATGTAATTATAAGTTGCCAAAGTCGCTCTGTTCTCACAAGAATACAAATAGGGCATGTGACAGTTTTTTTAATCTCAAAGAGGGAATGTACTTTCAGGTAAGACCTTTGTAAGATGAAAGATACCTCCAGGGTCTTCAAGCCTTTTTTTTTTTTTTTAGGAATCAGGTCACAATGTGAAAAGTCCTTGGAATTCCATGAGAAAACACAACTTTATTTCAGAAATAAGCTTTGAACTTTGAAAACAAGAGCAGATACACTGTTTTCCAGAACTAGTTTCTGGAACCAGATCACAGTGTTGTCTTTTTTAAAAAATAGGTAGTAAGTGGTTAAGAGACAATTGAATAGTACATGACAGGAGTGACTCTTTCTAACTGGAGTCAGCCTTCCATATCCTTGGGTTCCACATCCAAGGATTCAACCAACCTCAGATAGGAAATATTCAAGAGAACAAACAAACAATTTAAAAAAAAACAATAGAACAATAAAAAAAATACCAATTTAAAAATACAGTATAACAACTATTTACATAACATTTACATTTATTAGGTATTATAAGTGATCTAGAGTAATTTAACGTGTATGGGGAAATGTGCATAGGCTGTATATAAATACTATGCTATTTTACAGGGACTTGAGCATCTTTCTGTGGATTTTGGTATCCAAGGGTTTCAGGAACCAGTCCCCCATGGATACCAAGAGATGACTAGACTCATATCAAAATATCTTCTGACTTCAAATTTATCTAAAAAGAGACATTTTTGTTTCATATTTTCTTGGGTTTAGAGGAACTTTAAACTGAGCTATTCTGCTGGTCTTATTAATAGAAAGATGGTGCCATCTTTCTAAGATGTTCATGTTCTATGAATACAGCATCAGAAAGTAAGTGATAACAAATGGAAGTTATAGAAGGGTAATTAGTGTAGAGGGAAAAATGTTCTAAAATTACCTGTTGGAGGCCAGGCGCAGTGGCTCATGCCTGTAATCCTAACACTTAGGAAGCTGAGGTGGAAGGATTGCTTGAGGCCAGGAATTCAAGACCACCTCGGACAACATAGCAAGACACTGTCTCTACAAAAAATTAGCTGGGTATGAAAGGTAAGGGTCAAGAAGGTGAAAGAAAAATGTTAAAATTAGCCAGGCATGGTTGTGTGTGCCTACAGTCCTACAGGAGGCTGAGGCAAGAGGATTGCTTGAGTTAAGGAAGTCAAGGCTGCAGTGAGCTATGGTCATTCCACTGCACTCCAGCCTGGGCAACAGAGCAAGACCCTGTGTCCAAAAAAAAAAAAAAAAAAAAAAAATGCCTGTTGGAGAAAGGTACAGTGAGTTGGCTTTGGTGAACAGAGGACTCATATAAATATGTTAATGTTAAAAGGGATTTTATTGCATAATGACCTTTTGTGAATGAATTTAAAAGCTCCTTTTGCAGATATTTAACAGATTTTATAACTATAGGGTTATTGGCTATTGCCTTTCTGAACTTAAAGGATCATCAAATACAGAATTAAAACCAGGATGGTTCAACATACACAAATTAATAAATGATACACCACATTAACAGAATGAAAGACAAAAACCAGGCCAGGCACGGTAACTCACACCTGTAATCCCAGCACTTTGGGAGGCCGAGATGGGTGGATCACGAGGTCAGGAGATAGAGACCATCCTGGCTAACATGGTGAAACACTGTCTCTACTAAGAAATACAAAAAAAAATTAGCCAGGTGTTGTGGCGGGCACCTGTAGTCCCACCTACTTGGGAGGCTGAGACAGGAGAATGGCGTGAATGCGGGAGGCGGAACTTGTGGTGAGCCAAGATCACGCTACTGCACTCCAGCCTGGGCAACAGAGCGAGACTCCATCTCAAAAAAAAAAAAGACAAAAACCATATGATCATATCAATAGATGCAGAAAAAGCATTTAGGAAAATTCAACATCCTTTCATAATAAAAACTCTCAACAAATTAGTCATAGAAAGAATGCATCTCAACATTATAAAGGCCATATATGACAGGCTCACAGCTAATATCATACTCAGCAGTGAAAAGTTGAAAGCTTTTCCCCTAAGATCAGAAATAAGACAAGGATGCCCACCCTTGCCACTTCTGTTCAACATAGTAGTTGAAGTCCTAGCCAGAGCATTTAAGCAAAAAAAAATGAAAGGCATCCAAATCAGAAAGGAAGAAGTGAAATTGTCATTGTTTGCAGATGGCATGATTTTGTATATAGAAAATCCTAAAGACTCTACCAGCAAAACTGTTAGAACTAATAAACAAATTCAAGAAAGTTGCAGGATATTAAATCAACATACAAAAATCAGTGTTTCTATATATCAACAACAAACTGTCTGAAAAAGATAATGAACAAAACTATCCCATCTCTATTTTTTAATAGAACACAAAATACTTGGGAATAAGTTTAATCAAAGAGGTCAAAGATCTGTACATATTAAACTATCAAACATTGGTGAAAGAGGCTGGGTGGGCTGGGCGCAGTGGCTGGCTGGACACAGTGGCTCACGCTCATGCCTGTAGTCACAGCACTTTGGGAGGCCGAGGTGGGCAGATCACCCGAGGTCAGGAGTTCGAGACCAGCCTGGCCAACATGGCGAAACCCCGTCTGTACTGTAAGTACAAAAATTAGCTAGGTGTGGTGGCACGTGCCTATAAGTCCCAGCTACTTAGGAGGCTAAGGCAGGAGAATCGCTTGAACCCAGGAGGTGGAGGTTGCAGTGAGCCGAGATTGTGCCATGGCACTCCAGCCTGGACAGCAGAGCAAGACTCTTAAAAAAAAAAAAAGAAGAAGAGGCTGGGCACACGCATGTAATCCCAGCGCTCTGGGAGGCCAAGGCAGCAGATTGCTTGAACTCAGGATTTTGAGATCAGCCTGGGCAACATGGTGAAACCTCATCTCTACCAAAAATACTAAAGAAAGCCGGGTGTGGTGGCATGCACCTGTGGTCCCAGCTACTTGGGAGGCTGAAGTGGGAGGATCACCTGAGCCCAGGAGGTGGAGATTGCAGTGAGCCAAGATTGTGCCACTGCACTCCAGTCTGGGCGACAAAGCCAGACCCTGTCTCAAAAAAAAAAAAAAATAAAACCCAAAAAACAAAGTCAATTATGTTGTATACTTTAAATATATACAGTTCTTAAAAGTTAAATAAGTTGCTCAAGGTCATGCAGCTAGTGATGTCAAGACCAGGGATCTCACACTTTATTTTTTTGAGATGGAGTTTCACTCTTGTTGCCCAGGCTGGAGTGCAATGGCGTGATCTTGGCTCACCACAACCTCTGCCTCCCAGGTTCAAGTGATTCTCCTGCCTCAGTCTCCCAAGTAGCTGGGATTACAGGCATGCACCACCACATCTGGCTAATTTTGTATTTTTAGTAGAGACGGGGTTTCTCCAAGTTGGTCAGGCTGTTCTCGAACTCTTGACCTCAGGTCATCCGCCTGCCTCGGCCTCCCAAAGTGCTGGGATTACAGGCGTGAGCCACCGTACCCGGCTGGAGCATCATTTCTTACCAGAATTTTTATGCAACTTCTCAGGTACACATCTTTGTATAAAATGAAGGCTACCTCTATACATTGAAGTAAAATAAATCAGATTTTGGTAGGTTCAAAGTGATACATAGTGATGCAAAATGATTACAGCAACCAGTTTTATCATTAGAGAGTTTTCCATGTGCAAATCTGAAATTAATTATGGTGATATACAGATAATTAATATTGTTTTACTTTCCCCCCAGATGCATGGAGTCAACTCCCACATTTCTCTAGCCCTGACCTGGTTAATAAATATGCTATAGTGGAACGTCTGAATTTTGCTTATTATTTACATAATGGACGGCCATCATTTGCATTTGGTACTTTTCTGGTCCAGGAATTAATCAAGAGCAAGACTCCCAAGCAGCTGTGAGTATTTAAAATATAATTTTGGCTGGGTACAGTGGTTCACACCTGTAATCCCAGCACTTTGGGAAGCAGGAAGATCACTTGAGCCCAGGAGTTCAAGGAGGCAGTGAGCTATGGTCATGCCACTGCACTCTAGCCTGGGTGACAGTGAGGCTCTGCCACTAAAAAAAAAAAAAAAAAAGTAAAATAAAATATAATTTGTATTCTAAAAAAGGGCATATCTGTGTAACATTTTACATGTACATTGAAAAACATACTGGAAACATACCACAGTTAACAGTGATTACATTTGGATGGTGATTATTGTTGTTTTCATTTGTGCTTCCCTGTGTTTCCCAAGTTTTTGGCATTTAGTGTGTGTGATTTTTGTTAATTGGAAAAAAGATAAATATGTTTTGAAAAATAATAAAATTTAAAATCATACAGGAGTTTGTCAAGTATTAGCAGTTAAAGAGGGAATTCTAAGGGAGGGAGAACATTAGGACAAATACCTAGTGCATGCGGGGCTTAAAACCTAGATGACAGGTTGATAGGTGCCACAAACTGCCATGGCACATGTATACCTATGTAACCTGCATGTTCTGCACATGTATCTCAGAACTGTAAAAAAAGGGAATTATATGATGAGATGTGAATTCTATATTTAATGTCTTTAATAATTCATTTAATTCATTTTTATAAAGCACAGAATTGAGAGGAGCATTTACTATAATGAACAGCTAATTATAGATTTACTTTATTGGTTTGTTTTATAATTAACAAAGTAATACCTTTTTTATGGTAAAGTATTCAAGTAGTTCAGAAAGGTGAAAATGAAAGCCCTCAGCCTCCCATTCCACATGGTAAAAACATGGTTAATAATGTCTTGTGTGGGCTGAGCACAATGGCTCACACCTGTAATCCCAGCATTTTGGGAGGCCAAGGTGGGTGGATCACAACGTCAGGAGTTTGAGACCAGCCTGGCCAATATGGTGAAACCCTGTCTCTACTAAAAATACAAAAATTAGCCAGGCATGGTGGTGGGTGCCTGTAGTCCCCAGCTAACTCAGGAGGCTGAGGCAGGAGAATCGCTTGAACCTGGGAGGTGGAGGTTGAAGTGAGCCAAGAATCACGCCACTGCACTCCAGTCTGGGTGACAAAACGAGACTCCATCTCAAAAAAATAATAATAAAAATAAAAAATAGTAATTTCTTTTGTCTTTCCCAAATTTTCTATTCCTATAAAAGGCCTATGTGAGTTTTTTTAAATGTGCTTTATGATGTCAAACTTACATTTAAGTGGCATTGATATTCTTTGTAGTTTGTATACATACTCATAATTGATAAGATCACAAGTTGGCAGTCTTTCAGAAGTTATACTTCGTGTCTTCTTGATGAAGTTGGAGGCAAGAATAATTTAGACTATGACTAAGCGTTTTAGAAAGTCAACTTAAGGGAAGGGGGTGCTCTTGTGCCAAAAGACAACTGAAAAGCTACCAGGAACCTAAACGGGTATGTGCAAGGGGCAAAAGGTAAGGGAGAGGAGGCCACAAATCACATGGCTGGCACTCCATGTGTCACTGATTTAATCCCATTTGCTTTTCCTGGTGAGACATAATTTTCATGTGCTGATGTGATTTTGATTCCTTTCTTTTTCAGGATCCAGCAAGTAGGCAATGAAGCCTATGTTATAGGGCTCTCCTCCTTCCACATACCTTCAATAGGAGCTGCATGTGTTTGTTTCTTAGAATTGCTTGGCCTTGACAGCCTCAAGCTCAGAGTTGATATGAAAGTGGCCAATATAATTTTGAGCTACAAGTGCAAAAATGAAGATGCTCAGTACAGCTTTATCAGAGAGTCTCTAGGTACAGCAACTTTTCTTTATCTGGCCTGCTTTGTTTAGAGAAGGTGTGACTAGGTCTAAGGCATTGAATTGTGAGTGCTTGGGGGGAAAATTATTATCTTCTTGGTTTTATCCTTTTCCTGCAGAGTGTGTGTTCTTTATCTCACTTTCTTGGGCACTTTAATTGGGTTCTGAAATGGCCCTGAGCCACACTATTCAAACAGAAATGCTCAGGTTTTGACTTTTTCTCTTGACCATATTTTGTTGTTTATATTTCCTACAGCCGAAAAACTATCTAAACTAGCTGATGGTGAAAAGACAACCACAGAAGAATTGCTTGTTCTCTTAGAAGAAGGTACATGGAACAGCATTCAGCAACAGGAAGTAAAGAGGTTTGTGAGTTGCAGTCTCAGCCTCTTTTCTAACAAGCTTATTGTGCCAACCTGTGTTTTTCTTTGAACAACTCTGGTGTTTTCACTAAATCCCCCTAGACCTTATCTTCTTCTTTATCTAGCATATAGCAGATACTCAGTAAATGAATAATGATTTTAATTGCATCTTGCCATCAGTGAAAAGAGGGTGAAAATAGCAATTCTCTCTTTAGAGATGGACTTACCAAGAGACAGAGAGCAGCTTTGTCTCCTCCACTGCCCTGCTAGTCAGAGAAGTCTTTTAAATGGTACATGTTGAAATGCCAGAAGATGTGGGTTCAGATGTCTTGGAGGATTGGAAAAAAATGAAGAAGAGGATGATGTAGGATGAGTCTTCCAAAATTTGACTTTAAGTAATGTCCTTACTTTTTTCATTTTATTATGTCAGTTGATAATGGAAGCTGAAGTGACTGTATGTAAAAGCACCTCCTTACACTTCATGCCTTCTTTATGCTGCCCCACTGGGGCTGACCTAACCACTCCAGACCCTGAGAACGCACCCTTTTTCTGTACATCCTATCACTGATTCTGTTCTTGGCAGAATCCTGCTTGCAGCAGGAACATGTACCCTCCCCCTGGTGAGGAGGCCCAGGCACCCACCAGGCCTCTGAGTACTCTAAAGTGAATAAAGCAAGAGACATAAGTGCTCAGAAAGTTTCTTGACTGACAACTTACTCAGTTCTCCTAAGGATGCTACACAGCCAGTATAAATAGGTACTTGATTGATGACTTGGGGAAGGAATGAATTGTGCCAGTATGCTAAGCTAGCTATTCTGCCTTATGGGTGAAAGAGTCTACTTTTTTTGGCGGGGCACAGTGGCTCACACCTGTAATCCCAGCACTTCAGGAATCTGAGGCGGGCGGATCACCTGAGGTTGGGAGTTCAAGACCAGCCTGACCAACATGGAGAAACCCCATCTTTACTAAAAATACAAAATTAGCCAGGTGTGGTGGCACATGCCTGTAATCCCAGCTACTCAGGAGGCTGAGACAGGGAAACTGCTTGAACCCAGGAGGTGGAGGTTGCAGTGAGCTGAGATCACACCATTGTACTCCAGCCTAGGCAACAAGAGCGAAATTCTGTCTCAAAAAAAAAAAAAAAAAAGCTACTTTTTTCAAAGTAGCCTAATATTTAGTATTTGTTGGAGAATATACTGTGCTTTAATTTATATCATTTTTACTCATTTTCCAGTTCAAGCTAAAGCTATATTTTAATGAGTTTTTTGTTTTTTTCTTGACCACCCCCACCTCTAATTCTGATTATAGGTTATCCAGTGAATCTAGCAGCCAATGGGCATTAGTGGTACAGTTCTGCAGGCTACACAATATGAAACTAAGCATATCTTACCTTAGAGAATGTGCCAAAGCAAATGATTGGCTGCAGTTCATTATTCACAGCCAACTCCACAGCTACCACCCAGCAGAGGTAAGCCACTAATTGTTAGCAGTCACTCAAAAGGAAATAGGAACACTTCTCAGAAGATAGCATTCTTTCTGTTGTGTAGACATGACATAGGCCTTTTTTTTTTTTTTTTTTTTGACAACCAGGATACATACTGGATACATGGGCTTTTGTTTCATATGATACTATTATTTTTCCTAAGATTTCAGTGGGTTGGCGTCAGACAAGGCACTAGTACTGAAGCGCTGAAAAGCTTTTGTGACTTCAGATTGAATATGGAAATTCATTCAAAGGCACCATACAACTTTGTAAAATTATATAGTAGTCACTCCGACTTAGTTCAGGGTGATAAAGCATAATTTTATCTATGCTTTTCTCTAACATTTTCAGCTCCAGCTGAAACTGAAAGTTGGGTTTCTGTTTAATCATCTGATATGCCTTCTAGGTGAAATCCCTTATCCAGTACTTCAGCCCAGTCGTTCAAGACCACTTAAGGCTGGCTTTTGAGAACTTGGCCTCAGTGCCCACCTCCAAAATGGACAGCGATCAAGCCTGCAATAAGTCCCCCCAGGAACTTCAAGGAAGCAAAGAAGAGATGACCGATTTATTTGAAATTCTGCTCCAATGCCCAGAGGAGCCAGACTCCTGGCACTGGCTTCTGGTTGAAGCAGTGAAACAACAGGCCCCTATCCTCAGTGTTCTGGCCTCGTGTCTCCAGGTGAGGATCATGAGAAGCCTAAATTAAGTACCCAGAGAACAATAGAATAAATGATGAGGGACAGGAAAGGCTGATAATCAGAAGTGGGGTGATGATGACAGTGAGGTTCCAGCATGTGTTTCCAAGTTCACTGCAACATTTTGTGCTTCTCTAGCTTAGGCTCTGGGCCATTTAGTGTACTTTCTTGTGCCTTGACATTCAGTGAACTCAAGTGATCAGAGCCTTGGTTCCTGGTTGGCAGTCACAGAGAAAGACGCTTTGGTGGACTGACAACCACTGTTTCTTTGGTGCCTTCTTTAGCAGGGAAGAGGGACATTCCAGACAGTCCTTTAATCAGCAGATCAGTGGAGGGCAATCCTACTCTCTTACGATTAGTACTTCCCTGACTTTCACATATACCCCTTTCTGTCTGCTTCTTGGTCTTTTGACCTGCAACACTCTGCAGGACAGTTTAGAATGGTCCCTTGGTTGCTCATTAGTTTGTTTCATGTTTGAAGGCTTTTCAAGCCATTTTAACTAATTAAATTGGGTGACTTATTCTAAACAGGAAATATCCATCTGTAGTATTTGTACATTTGCCAGGTAATCCAGGCCTAGTTGTTATTTTATTTATCCCATGGCAGGGTGCCAGTGCCATTTCTTGTCTCTGTGTTTGGATGATCACTTCTGTGGAGGACAGTGTTGCAACTGCAGCAATGGGACACATTCAGGACTCGACAGAGGACTATACCTGGAACCTTGAGGATCTTTCAGTCATCTGGAGAACATTATTAACAAGACAGAAGAGCAAAACTCTCATCAGAGGTTTCCAACTTTTCTTTAAGGTAGTGATAGTTGCTTTACTTCTTTCCAGAGCTTAGGGGGTTACTTCAGCATATCCCCTCTTGGCTTTTTCTTATTTCCATCCCTGGATTTTTTTTAGCCAACAACAGATGATGATGATAATATTAGAAGTACCACTTACTGGCTGGGCGCAGTGGCTCACGCCTGTAATCCCAGCACTTTAGGAGGCTGAGGCGGGCGGATCACTTGAGGTCAGGAGTTTGAGACCAGCCTGTTCAACATGGTGAAACCCTGTCTCTACTAAAAATACAAAAATTAGCCAGGCATGGTGGCATGGGCCTGTAATCCCAGCTACTCGAGAGGCTGAGGCAGGACAATTGCTTGAACCTGGGAGGTGGAGGTTGCAGTGAGCCGAGATCGTGCCACTGAACTCCAGCCTGGATGACAGAGCAAGACTCCGTCTCAAAAACAACAACAACAACAACAACAAAAGTACCATTTACTTACCAAAGTCGTATTTATTTATTTTATTTTATTTTTTGAGACAGGGTCCTACTCTGTCACCCAGGTTGTAGTTCAGTGTCATGATAAGGATCACTCCAGCCTCAACCTCCAAGGCTCAGGTGATCCTCCCAACTCAGCCTCCCAGGTGGCTAGGAAAACAGGCACATACCACCATGCCTGGCTTTTTTTTTTTTTTTTTTTTTTTTTTGCATTTTTAGTAGAGACAGGGTTTCGCCATGTTGACCAGGCTGGTCTTGAACTCTTGGGCTCAAGTGATCCTCCTACCTCATCTTCCCAAAGCACTGGGATTACAGGCATCAGTCACCACACCTGGCCCAGGGTGGTTTTTTGTTTTTGTTTTTGTTTGAGACAGAGCGAGACTGTCTCAGGCTGGAGTGCAGTGGCATGATCTTGGCTCACTGCAACCTCCACCTCCCGAGTTCAAGCAATTCTCCTGCCTCAGCCTCCCGAGTAGCTTGGACTACAGGTACGTGCCACCACGCCCAGCTAATTTTTTGTATTTTTAGTAGAGATGGGATTTCACCACATTGGCCAGGCTGGTCTCAATCTCCTCACCTCGTGATCCTCCCACTTTGGCCTCCCAAGGTGCTGGGATTTACAGGCATGCGCCACCGCTCCAAGCCTCAGGGTGCTTTTTATACATTATTTTAGTGAGTTTTCACAATAATCCTATGTGAAAATAATATTAGGTATTATGGGCCAGGCACGGTGGCTCACACCTGTAATCCCAGCACTTTGGGAGGCTGAAACGGGCGGATCATTTGAGGCCAGGAATTTGTGATGAGCCTGGCCAACATGGCAAAACCCTGTCTCTACTAAAAATACAAAAAATAAAATAAAAAAAAGCCAAGTGTGGTGGGATGCACCTGTAAACCAAGCTGCTTGGGAAGCTGAGGCACGAGAATCACTTGAACCCGCGAGGTGGAAGTTGCAGTGAGCCAAGATCGCACCACTGCACTCCAGCCTGGGTGACAGAGCAAGACTATGTCTCAAAAAAAAAGATTATGAAGTGATGTTGCACTCATTTGACAGACTAATAAATCAAGGCTCACAAAACTTAAGTAACTTACCCAAGGTCTCAAAATACTTTAGTAAGTGGTGTATTTACAGTTCAGAGCCATACTTACTAATTCAGAACTCCTATTACCTGACTGAGCGACTCCCACTGACAACAATAAAATGTATGAATCAGTGCCACAGGCAACAGTAGGTGAGGTGGATCAGTAGAGCAGATTATCCAGGTGTGTGTGTTTAAAATGTTATGCCTGGGCATGCTAGCGCACACTTGTAATACCAGCACTTTGGGAAGCCTAGGCAGATGGATCACTTGAGTCCAAGAGTTCAAGACCAGCCTGAGCAACATGGCGAACCCCGTCTTACAAAAATTAGTCGGGCACAGTGGCACGCACCTCTAGTCCCAGCTACTGTAGAAGCTGAGGTGGGAGGATCACCTGAGGTCAAGGCTGTAGTGAGTGAGCTGTGATCATGCCACTTTACTCCAGCCTGGGCGACAGAATGAGGCTGTGTCTCAAAAAAATAATAAATTAAAAATAATAATAAAGGTGTCATAGCACCATCTAGTGGAATGCTTCCTGCCTATGTGCAATAGGCTAAGTATAGAATAGACAGAAAATGGATTGTTGAGTAGGTATATAACTGGCCCGAGTATCATTTTTCCAAAAGGAAAAGAAAATATATTTAACGTTCTTTTTGACGTACATGACTTAATCTGTGAAGCTATTGCTAATAGCATTTTTTTTTTTTTTTTTGAGGCAGAGTCTTGCTCTGTTGCCCAGGCGGGAGTTCAGTGATGTGATCATAGCTACAGCTTCGACCTCCAGGTCTCAAGTGATCCTCCCTCAACTTCCCGAGTAGCTGGGACTATAGGCACATGCCACCACACTTGGCTAATTTTATTTATTTATTTATTTATCGAGACAGAGTCTCACTCTGTCGCCCAGGATGGAATGCAGTGGCACAGTCTTGGCTCATTGCAACCTCCACCTCCCAGGTTCAAGTGATTCTCATGCCTCAGCCTCTGGAGTAGCTGTGATTGCAGGCATGCACCACCATGCCTGGCTACTTTTTTATATTTTAAGTAGAGATGGGGTTTCATCATGTTGGCCAGGGTAGTCTCAAACTCCAGGCCTTAGGTGATCCCACTGGCTCAGCCTCCCAAAGTGCTGGCATTACAGGCATGAGCCACTGTGCCCTGCCTTATTACTAGCATTTTTAACATTCTCTTATTTGGCATTATTCACTGAAAAAATATTAAGTTCAAAATTTTGTAATTTTTTTCAAACTCTTTGTCAAAGGATTCCCCGTTACTACTGGTGATGGAGATGTATGAACTGTGTATGTTCTTCAGGAATTATAAAGAAGCTGAAGCTAAACTTCTGGAGTTTCAGAAGAGCCTTGAAATGGTGAGTTAGAATTATGGTGCTCTTTCTCACTGATCTGCACTTGGTTGGCGGTTGGCATGCATGGCCTTTTTTGTTTTTGTTTAAAGACTTGGTGTCTCACTCAGGCACAGTGTTACGATCACAGCTTACTGCAGCCTCGAACTCCTGGGCTCAAGGGATCCTCCCAGGTAGCGTGGCTAATTTTTAATCTTTTTTTTTTTTTTTTTTGAGACAGTATCTGGCTCTGTCGCCCAGACTGGAGTGCAGTAGCAGGATCTCGGCTCACTGTAACCTCCACCTCCCAGGTTCAAGTAATTCTCCTGCCTCAGCCTCCGGAGTAGCTGGGATTACAGGTGTCCACCACCACACCCAGCTAATATTTTGTGTTTTTAGTAGAGACGGGGTTTCACCATGTTGGTCAGGCTGGTCTCGAACTCCTGATCTCAAGTGATCCACCCACTTCAGCCTCCTGAAGTGCTGGGATTACAGGCGTAAGCCACTGCACTCGATCATTTTTAATATTTTTTTTGTAGAGAAGAAGTCTTACTTTGTTGCCCAGGCTGGTTTGGAACTCCTTGCCTCAAGCAGTCCTCCCGCCTCCGCCTCTCAAAGTGTTGGGATTACAGGCATGAACCACCATGTCCGGCCACATTGGTCTTCACTGTAATGAAGATTTGAAAGTTATATATTTGAAAATACCAAATCAGTTATTTGAATATGCCTAGGATTCTAAAACCACAGAAAATAGGCACATTAATTTCCTTAGCCAATTACTCCCTATGGCTAGTTGGCTACCTCCCAGGTATCTTCTTATTCTTGCCTGAGTAGCTTAACCAGTTCCATCATCTGTTCACATTAGTTCCTCTTCTTAGAGCAACAGAGTTAGGTGTACAAGTAATTAAATAAAGACTAAGGACTAATGCCCTAATCCCAGCTAATTTTATCAAGGACACTCAGGAGGATAAAGAATCAAGAAGAGAAATATTTTTTAAAAAAGAATAGAAGTATTATATAACTTATATTCTTCTAAACATCAAAATCCAGTCAGAGTGGTTATAGAAAACATTCAGGAACAGTGTCTAAGCAGGAATAGTAGCAATTTAGAGAGCTGACTACCAGTGTTCTTTCTCATAATAATTCCCTTAAACAACTTCGCATTAAGGGAGACGCTGCAAAAGCAAAATGATCTTTTTACTTACCAGTAGGTAAGTCCTATTGGAATTTAAGAGAAGAGGATGAGAAATGGACAGGGAGGACCACATAGGGCATAGGAAAGACAGTAGAGAAGGAAATCCATTCCAAATAGAGGTAAGAAGATAGCAGTAATGTGACACATGATTTTATAAACCATTCCTTAATTTAAGATCTTGGCAGTCTTGAGAATCCCATTGAAGGGAATATTGTCTTCTAAAACCTACATCACAGCCAAAAAGCCCTGCATGTTAAACTTACCTTCAGAGTGACTTTTATAGTGTGTTCAGAAGTATACAGGAAGTATTCAGCCAAGACTAGGGCCTAACTCAGCACTAGGCACAGAGGTACTGAATTATAAGTTTTTGGTGCTTATTAACATATACCTTTTTTGAAACCCAGCAGTTAAGTTTCTGTTCCACCAAAACGCCCAGTATTTTTTGTGATTATGTTGAATGAAGTCTAGAGTGAACTATGAGACCATAGTGACTGAGAACCAAATATTAGTCTTCCAAAAATAATACGAAGCGAGAGCCAAAGTAAAAATCAGGAATGAAGTCACAAAAGAAACATCTGTCAGGCGCAGTCATCATACCTGTAATCCCAGCACTCAGGGAGGCAGAGGCGGGAGAATGGCTTGAGGCCAGGAGTTTGACCAGCCTGGGCAACATAGTGAGACCCTGTTCTCTACCAACACAAAGGAAAGAAAAAAAAACAGCAGCAGCAGGTAAGAAAGCACCACTCCTCTGAAATCAGCCTTTTCCTGCAGCATCCTAGAAGATATTTTTGCCACATCTACTTGTAGAAATGCAGCCTGCCACTTGAATTCATCTTCCTATTAATATTTTTAGCATTCAGTTGAAATGATGTAAATCCAAGCTTCTTAACTGAGACCGTTCTCTAACGAGAATAAACCACAAGCAAAGTGGTAGAACTAGTGAAGTAATGTTAGGCACGTCTTTCTAAGCGGTTTTTATAATGTGAACTTAAAATCCTCTGGATTCAAGGGCAGGCCCACATCCCTCTTTAAAGAAGCTGCTAGGCCAGGCATGGTGGCTTACGCCTGTAATCCCAACACTTTGGGAGGCCAAGGCAGGCCCGGAGTTCAAGGAGTTCAAGAGTTCAGATCAGGAGTTCAAGACCAGCCTGACCAACATGATGAAACCCCATCTCTATTAAAAATACAAAAAAATTAGCCAGGCGTGGTGGCGCGTGCCTGTAATCCCAGCTACTCAGGAGGCTGAGGCAGGAGAATCACTTGAAGCCGGGAGTTAGAGGTTACAGTGAGCCAAGATTGCACCACTGTACTCCAGCCTAGGCGACAGAGTGAGACTCCGTCTCAAAAAATAAAAATAAAGAAGGTGCTAAGTGAAACATCTGGTTAATTTCACAGCAACTCAGAGGGCTATTAATTTGACAGTCACTAAGTAGGAATATTTTACATTAACTCTGTAGTTAGCATTCAGTCTTTAGGACTCTTGCCCACCTTTTTCACACATGCAGCTCTATACCAGAACTTTCCACAAAGAGACAGTGTGCAAAGCTGCTGAGGAGGGCTTGTTTTTGCCAGTCCTCTGAGCCCCATTACCAGTTCCTGCCATTTGGAAAGGAACTGAGTAAGCGCCTCATGACAGGCGATGGCTTTTGAGGGAATTTTAGCTTTCTTAGAGGTTCCCAGATTTGGAGGTTTTGATTTGCTATTCTCATGAAACTGTTTTCCCTAAGCCTCTCTTTTTCTTTCATAGCTTAACACAGCAGCCACAAAGGTCCACCCTGTCATCCCTGCCATGTGGCTGGAGGATCAGGTGTGTTTCCTTTTGAAGCTTATGCTACAGCAGTGTAAGACCCAGTATGAGCTGGGGAAGCTTTTACAGCTCTTTGTTGAAAGAGAGCATCTCTTCTCTGATGGTAAGACAATCCTTACAGTTAAGTTGCTATTAAGACGTTAGCTTTCTTAATCTTGAAAATACTTTAGAGGGGTAGTTAGGAAATTAAAATGCATGTAACATTAACTTACAGTCTACAACTGGGAGTAAAGAAGTTACAGAGAACTTTAAATTGTGGTTAAAATATTCAAGAAATAATACAGCAGCATAAAACATAAGTAATATAACCAATCATCTCATTCTAAGCAGTTACCAAATAGCCACATTTCCTCCTGGCTGGCTTCTGCATTACCCTGTTGTGGGGGTCCAACCCACAGACGCTGACCTAGCGACGGATCAAGACATAACACTGACAGAGATATTTTGCCTGTCAGTCCGGCTAAGGGGCTCTGCTCTGAGTCTGGAGCATTGCTTCATAAGCTGGCAAAGTTCGCGTTTATTTAGTACAGATTAAATGGCAAAGGTTTTGAGTAAACACCATTAGACGGTAATTAACATTGCCGATCCCCTGAGTAGAGAGCAATTATGCACCCGCGGCTGATCAAAGGTTGGTCTTAGGACCACATGAATAAACAAGCTATTTAGATATACTTCCCCACATTCCCATTTTTGCTATCAACTAAAGGTAAAGAGGATTAGGCTGCCTTCAGCCAAATCTGCCACTGAAGCTGTGCAAACTGCCCAGCCTTCTGAGAAGGTTTGTGTTTATTTCCTATAACTATCTTATATAATTTTTCCTATATTAATATATAATTATCCTTATGTAGTATTTCCTATATCTATTATAGTTTTTCCTCTACAATTTTTCCCACCACCCTGACTGAACTCCCACACCCTGTCACTATCTTCTTCTCTATGGCAAGTAACCTTAGCATTGCTCAGGGTCACAAACCCTGTTTCAGAAATGCACAATTCATTTTTAAAGTTTCAGAGAAAATTGTGCTTGTTTTTTTTTTTCCTTTTTTTCTTTGCAGATTCCTCAAGATGTTGGCAGTCTCTAAACTTGTTGCTGATTGAATCAAACAAATATTGCCTTATTGTCTTTTCTACTTGTTTGATAATTTCAAGTTTTTTATTGAATGATAATGTTGTTCTTTTATACTATATTCTGACGGTTTGGCTACTAGGGTTATTTTCTCACATTTAAACTCACAGATGTTCAGCTGGAGAGCTCAGATTTGCACAGAACACTGACAGAATCCTGAGCTCAGAGCCAGTTGTTGCAGGCTGTGGATCTGATGACTAAAAGGAAAAAGGGGTGTTTCCAAAATGTAGTGGATATAAGATGGCACTTATCAGTTACTGTGCAGACCAAATGATAAGTCCTTTTAACATATAGGTGTTTTCATTGATCTGTAGTAATAATTTTTTTCAAAAATGAATTTCCTGTTGTTTGCCATAATCTATCTTTGAATAATTACAAGAATTGACTACATTGTTAAACATGACTATAATAGTTTTATTCTATAATTTTTTATATTTTTAGAAATTGTGTTACTATGTGTGCGTATTTAACATTTATTTGCTTAGAGAACAGGAATACTTTTTTTTTTTTTTTTTTTTTTGAGACAGAGTCTGGCTGTGTTGCCCAAGCTGGAGTGCAGTGGCACGTTCTCAGCTCACTGTAGCTGCAACTTCTGCCTCCCGGGCTCAAGTGATCCTCCCACCTCAGCCTCCTGAGTAGCTGGGATTACAGGCACACACCACCACACCTGGCTAATTTTTGTATTTTTTATTAGAAATGGGGTTTTGCCATGTTGCCCAGGCTAGTCCCAAGCTCCTGAGCTCAAGCACTCCTCCCGCCTCGGCCTCCCAAAGTGCTGGGATTACAAGCATGAACCACTGTGCCCAGCCAGGAATATGTTCTTTAAAAATGTGTGTTTTATATGATTGTGCAGAGTGTCTTACTGTCCCCAGAACTACCTAAATCAGACTGCTGCCCAGCAGGTGGCATTGGAAATAACCTCCTGTGGAATGTTTCTCATGCCCCTCTCTTATGGTAGGACATACATAGACTACTTAGACTGGGAAAGGGAGCAAACCCAGCCACATAAATTGTTGGCAGAGAATTCTTTGTTTTTGTTTAACAGAGACAAAGGTCTTACCATGTTGCACAGGCTGGTCTTGAACTCCTGGCCTCAAGCGATCCCTCTTGCCTTGGTCTCCCAAAGTGCTGGGATTATAGGCATGAGCCACTGCACCTGGCCAAGAATTCTTAGTGTTACTAATAATTTCCAAGGGACATCAGGAGGAGCTCAGTTAGGTCTCCCTGGGTTAAGTAGATAAATTTTAGAGGTGCAAGTGATGCTCCATTCTGAATACAATGTGCCACATTAGAGCCTAGGCTATTGGCCAGCTGGAGATTTAACTGTTCTACAAGTTCTTTGTCTTGATCCACATGATTCCTGCATTGAATGAACAAATGACCACTAAATCAGACAAATTTGATCAAGGTAGGAGATAAATCCAGAAAGAGAGAGACCAGTCTGAATGACTAAAATCTTCCTGCTGTGTTTCTACTACATTGAAGGCCACCAACCTCTGTCCTGTATATAAAGCCAGATGTGTAGATTGAGTTCATGTGCTAATCTCTAACAGTTTTTTTTTTTTCTTTTTTGAGACAGAGTCTCACTCTGTTGCCCAGGCTGGAGTACAATGGCATCATCTCAGCTCACTTCAACCTCTGCCTCCCAGGTTCAAGTGATTATCCTGCCTCAGCCTCTCGAGTAGCTGGGATTACAGGTGTCTGCCACCACACGCCTGGGTAATTTTTGTATTTTTAGTAGAGACGGGGTTTCACCATATTGGCCAGGCTGGTCTTTCCTGACCTCAAGTGATCCACCCACCTCGGCCTCCCAAAGTGCTGGGATTACAGCCGTGAGCCACTGCGCCCAGCCATTAATCTGTAACACTTCTTACTATATGACAAGCAAGTTCAGTCAGACTTTACCACTAACAATTTTGCAGGACCATTTTTTTTGGTATACAGCTACCTTATGGCTTCCTCTGCTAGTCAACCAGAGTAGAAAAATAGCTTTTTTTGGCTGGGCACGGTCGAGAGCAGCCTGGACAACATGGTGAAATCCCGTCTCTACTAAAAGTACAAAAATTAGCCAGGTGTGGTGGTGCACGCCTGTAGTCCCCACTACTCAGGAGGCCGAGGCAGGAGGATCCCTTGAACCCAGGAGGTGGATGTTGCAGTGAGCGGAGATCACACCACTGCATTCCAGCCTAGGTGACAGACTCCATCTCAAAAAAAAAAAAAAACAGCTTTTTATTTTCCCTTTAACCACATTACTATGTTAAACACATATATTTTCCCCCTGATATATATTACTCTTGAAATGCTGTAGTGGCGTTTTATTGACTAAATGTTTATATCCTGTTCTCTTTGGCACAGGTCCAGATGTGAAAAAGCTTTGTGTCCTTTGCCAAATTTTGAAGGATACATCCATAGCCATTAATCATACAATTATTACCAGCTACAGCATTGAGAATTTTCAGCATGAATGTAGATCTATTTTGGAAAGACTGCAGACAAATGGACAATTCGCTTTGGCCAGGAGGGTAGCAGAATTAGCTGAGTTACCTGTGGACAACTTGGTTATTAAAGAGGTATCATCGGTCTTTTTTTTTTTTTTTTTTTTTTTTAGTTACGGGGTCTTGCTCTGTCGCCCAGGCTGGAGTGCAGTGGTGCGATCTCTGCTCGCTGCAAGCTCTGTCTCTCGGGTTCATGCCATTCTCCTGCCTTAGCCTCCTGCGTAGCTGGGACTACAGGCGCCCACCACCACTCCCGGCTAATTTTTTTTTTTTTTTTTTTTTTTTTTTTTTAGTAGAGATGGGGTTTCACTGTATTAGCCAGGATGGTCTTGATCTGACCTCGTGATCCACCCACCTCGGCCTCCCAAAGTGCTGGGATTACAGGCGTGAGCCACCACGCCCGGCCTCATTGGTCTTTTTAAGTTATTTAAAATCTTAGCTTTTAAAATCAGCATTAAACAGTAAATCAAATGAGATGTATAATTTATAGGAGATAAGGCTTTTTTTTTACTTTTGACACACACATTACTTTCAGAAATGGATGAGCCTACAATTCCCGTTATTGAGAAATGTGTGCTGCAAATGTAACATTACCTTTGAATAGAATTAAATATAAGGGGGCTTCCACTTAAACCCCATTCCATGAGATCAATCAAGAATTTTTTTTCATACCATAACCTTCCAGATAAAATATCTAAGGTCATCTGTAGCCAAATCTCTGTTCTCTGATTTTATTTGGTTTTAACAAGTATGATAAGGCCAGATGCAGTGGCTCATGCCTATAATCCCAGCACTTTGGAAGGGCAAGGCAGGAGGATTGCTTGAGCCCAGGAGTTTAAGACCAGCATGGGCAACATAGGGAGACCCTGTCTCTACAAAAATTTAAAAATTAGCCAGGCATGATGACACACACCTGTGGTCCCAGCTACCTGGGAGGCTGAGGTGGGAGGATCTCTTGGGTCCAGGAGGTTGAGGCTGCAGTGTGCTGTGATCACCACCACTGCTCTCCAGCCCGGGTGACAGACTGAGACCCTGTCCAAACAAGTATGATATACTTAGGGAACATTAGCATTTATGATACCTTTTTATCCAAGAAAGGCTAAAATCTGCTTTGTTAAATTTCACAGATAACACAGGAAATGCAGACCCTAAAACACATTGAACAGTGGTCACTAAAACAAGCAAGAATTGACTTCTGGAAAAAATGCCATGAGAATTTTAAGAAAAATTCAATTTCAAGCAAAGCAGCTTCTTCCTTTTTCTCAACCCAGGCCCATGTGGCATGTGAGCACCCAACTGGATGGAGCAGCATTGAGGAGCGCCATCTGCTGCTCACCTTGGCAGGGCACTGGCTTGCCCAGGAGGACGTGGTGCCCTTGGACAAGCTGGAGGAGCTGGAGAAGCAGATCTGGCTCTGCCGCATCACCCAGCACACTCTTGGAAGACATCAGGAAGAAACAGAGCCCAAATTTTCTCGACAGATCTCAACTAGTAGTGAACTTTCTTTTGATAGTTTAGCCAGTGAGTTTTCCTTCTCCAAGCTGGCTGCTCTGAACACATCAAAATACTTAGAACTTAACAGCCTTCCATCCAAGGAGACATGCGAGAATAGACTGGATTGGAAAGAGCAGGAGTCACTAAACTTTTTGATTGGGCGCCTACTGGACGATGGCTGTGTGCATGAAGCAAGTAGAGTATGCCGGTATTTTCATTTTTATAATCGAGATGTCGCCTTGGTATTGCACTGCAGAGCACTGGCCTCAGGGGAAGCTAGTATGGAGGATCTGCACCCGGAGATCCATGCTCTCCTACAGAGTGCTGAGCTGCTTGAGGAAGAAGCGCCCGACATTCCCCTACGGAGAGTCCACAGCAGTAAGTGAAGGAGATCAGACGGCCCAGAGTCTTAAATGGCACTGTTGGTACTGTCTCCAAGAAGGAAGGGACCCTAGTGGCAGAATAGTTATACCAGGTTAAGGGGACAAACAACTTTTTTCCAGGTAATCTGTAGACTAGCCAATTAACTAGGCAATGAAATAGAAAGATCTATGTCTTTTAAACTAGCTATGTTTCAAAGTTAAAGGGAATCTATCTGATTTGTAGCTAGTTCACTGAAATTTATTCTACATATTCTATACATCTATAAATTTAATCATTTCCAGTCTGACATTGATAGTATATAGAAATATGGTTTTTTGTTTTTCTTTTTGGTTTTTTGTTTGTTTTGTTTTTTGAGATGGTGTTTCACTCTTGTTGCCCAGGCTGCAGTGCAATGGTGTGGTCTCGGCTCACTGCAACCTCCGCCTCCCGGGTTCAAGTGATTGTCTTGCCTTAGCCTCCCAAGTAGTTGGGATTACTGGCTAATTTTTGTATTTTTAGTAGAGACCAGGTTTCACCATGTTGGCCAGGCTGGTCTCGAACTCCTGACCTCAGGTGATTCGCCCACCTTGGCCTCCCAAAGTGCCAAGATTACAGGGCGTGAGCCACCGTGCCCGGCCAGAAATGTGTTTTTTATGTTAACTTTATATGACTTTGTTAAACTTGCATATTCTAGGAGATTTCTTGTAGATTCCTCAAGATTTTCTACGTAGACATTCATGTCATCTGCAAATAGAGTTGTATTTCTGCCTTTCCAATCTATGCCTTTTATTTCTTGTTCTTGCTTTATTGCACTGACTAGGCCTTTCAGTACTGTGTTGGATAGGAGTGGCAAGAGTGGACATCCGTACCTTTTTACTGACCTTAAATGGAAAATATTTGATCTTTCATCATTAAGTATGGTATTAGCTATAGGTTTTTGAAGATAGGCTTTATCATGTTGAAAAAGTTCCCTTCTATTCCTGGTTTGCTGAGAATTTTTATCATGAATCAGTTTGAATTTTGTCACGTTATTTCTGTATCTGTTAATCTGATCATGTGGTTTTTTTCATTAGACTACTAATATAGTAGATTACATTAGTTGATTTTTAAATATTGGACCAGCCTTGAATTCTCCATTTACATAAATCCAATTTGGCCCTGGTGCATTATTGTTTTTGATTTTTTGCTGGAATCAATTTGCTGTTTTGCTAAAGATTTTTACATTTATGTTCATGAGGAATGTTATTCTGTAATTTTCTTTATTGTACTGTTTTTGAGATGGAGTCTCAATCTGTCGCCCAGGCCAGAGTGTAGTGGCACAATCTCGGATCACTGCAACCTCCGCCTTTCAGGTTCAAGTGATTCGCCTGCCTCAGCCTCCCGAGTAGCTGGGACTACAGGTGTGTACCACCACGCTTGGCTACTTTTTGTATTTTTAGTAGAGATGGGGTTTCACCATATTGGCCAGGCTGGTCTTGAACTCCTTACCTCAAGTGACCCACCCACCTTGGCCTCCCCAAGTGCTGTGATTACAGGCTTGAGCCACCGTGCGCGGCCTTTTTTTGTACTGTTTGGTTTTTGTATCAAGGTAATGCTGGTTTCATGAGTTAGAAAGTATTCCCTCCTGTTTTATTTTCTGGAAAACATTGTGTAGAACTGGTGTTATTTCTTCCTTAAATGCTCAGTAGAATTTACCAGTAAAATTATCTGAGACTGGAGATTTCCATTTTGGAAGATTTTAAACCACAAATTCAATTTCTTAAATAATTACAGGACTATTCAGGTTATCTTTCTCATCTTGGGTGAATTTTAGCATTTTGTGATTTTCAAGGGAAACTTTTTCTTCCGCTTTTTGGGTTATTTGAACATTTTTTAGTCTTCCATTTTAATTTATTGTGATTTTGACTATGCATCTTTTGATTTTTTTTGTTTTTTTTTTTTTGTTTTTTTTTTTGAGGAGTCTCGCTCTTTCACGCAGGCTGGAGTGCAGTGGCGCGATCTCGGCTCACTGCAGGCTCCGCCCCCCGGGGTTCACACCATTCTCCTGCCTCAGCCTCCCGCGTAGCTGGGACTACAGGCGCCCGCCACCTCGCCCAGCTAATTTTTTTTTTGTATTTTTAGTAGAGATGGGGTTTCACCATGTTAGTCAGGATGGTCTCGATCTCCTGACCTCATGATCCGCCCGCCTCAGCCTCCCAAAGTGCTGGGATTACAGGCGTGAGCCACCGCGCCCGGCCAACTATGCATCTTTTTATAGTTTGTTTTTTTTAGAGATGACAGTGTACATCCTTAACTTTCCACAGTATACTTAGAATCAATATTTTACCACCTCAGCTGGAATGTAGGAGGAATCTTACCACCATTTTAGGTCACTTTGCTCTTCTCCCTTTACATCCTACTTGTCTTTTATTACTTCTGCATACATTGAAAACCTCATTAAACAATGAGGTTTTTGCTCTTAGCCAAAAAATATATTTTAATAAACCCTCCTCGGCCTCCCAAAGTGCTGGGATTACAGGTATGAGCCACCATGTCCAGCCTTTTTTTTTTTAATAATCAGTTTTTCATCATCTGAGAATGTCTGTATTTTACCTTCATTCCTAAAGGATGTTTTGCTGGATATAGAAAATTAGTTATTTTCAGGCCAGGTGCAGTGGCTCACACCTGTAATTCCAGCACTTTGGGAGGCTGAGGCAGGCAGATCAGTTGAGCTCAGGAGTTCAAGACCAGCCTGGGCAACATGGCAAAACCCCGTCTCTACAAAAAATGCAAAAATTAGCCAGGTGTGGTGGCACATGCCTGTAGTCCCAGCTACTTGAGGGGCTAAGGCACGAGGATCGCTTGAACCCAGGAGGATAAGGCTGCAGTGAGCCGTGTTCATGCCACTGCACTCCAGCCTGGGCAACAAAGTAAGAACCTGTCTCAAAAAATAAATAAGAAAATTAGTTATTTTCTTTCAGCACTTGAAAATGTTGTTCACTTCCTTTTCGCCTCCGTGGTGTCTGATGAAAAATCTGCAGTCATGGCCGGGCGCAGTGGCTCATGCTTGTAATCCCAGCACTTTGGGAGGCCGAGGCGGGCAGATCACGAGGTCAGAAGATCGAGACCATGGTGAAACCCCGTCTCTACTAAAAATACAAAAAAAAATTAGCCAGGCATGGTGGTGGGCGCCTGTAGTCCCAGCTACTCGGAGAGGCTGAGGCAGGAGAATGGCGTGAACCCTGTAGGCGGAGCTTGCAGTGAGCCGAGATTGCACCACTGCCCTCCAGCCTGGGCGACAGAGCGAGACTCTGTCTCAAAAAAAAAAAAAAAAAAAAAAAAAAAATCTGCAGTCAATTGTTCATCTATATAAATAGTGCATATTTCTCTGGTTGCTCTCAATGTTTTTTTTCTGTCGTTGGTCTTCAGCAGTTTGATTATATTGTGACTGGATATGTATTTCTTTGGCTTTATTCTATTTGGGGTTTACTGAGCTTCTTGAATATGTAGGTTTATGTGTTTCACCAAACTTGGGTAGTAATCAGCCATAATTTTGTCAAATACTTTCTCAGCACCATACCCTGTCTCCTCTCCTTCTGGAACTTCAAGTACATGAATATATAATTTTTGTTATTATCTCATAAGTCCTTGAAGTTTTGTTCAGTTTTTGTTTGTTTGTTTGTTTTTGAGACGGAGTCTCGCTTTGTCGCCAGGCTGGAGTGCAGTGGTGCAATCTCGGCTTACTGCAACCTCTGCCTCCCAGGTTCAAGTGATTCTCCTGCTTTAGCCTCCCAAGTAACTGGGACTACAGGTGCGCATCACCACACCCGACTAATTTTTGTATTTTTAGTACAGACAAGGTTACACCATGTTGGCCAGGATGGCCTCGATCTCGACCTCGTGATCTGCCCGCTTCAGCCTCCCAAAGTGTTGGGATTACAGGCGTGAGCCTCTGCGCCTGGCCAGTTCAGTTTTTTTTTTTTTTTTTTTTTTTTTTGAGACGGAGTCTTGCTCTGTCACCCAGGCTGGAGTGCAGTGGCGTGATCTCGGCTCACTGCAAGCTCCACCTCCCGGGTTCACGCCATTCTCCTGCCTCAGCCTCTCCGAGTAGCTGGGACTACAGGTGCCCGCCACCACGCCCGGCTAATTTTTTTGTATTTTTAGTAGAGACGGGGTTTCACCGTGGTCTCGATCTCCTGACCTCGTGATCCGCCCGCCTCGGCCTCCCAAAGTGCTGGGATTACAAGCGTGAGCCACCGCACCCGGCCCAGTTCAGTTTTTTTAAAACTTTTTTTCTCTCTGTTGTTCAGATTAGATAATTTCTGTTATTGAATTTTATTTCTATGATTTTAAAATTTCAGTTACAACCATGCGTTAACAATGAGGATACATTCTGAGAAATGCATTGTTGGGTGATTTCATCACTGTGCAAACATCTTAGAGCATACTTATACAAACCTAGGTGGTATAGACTTCTACACACCTATGCTACATGGTATATAGCCTACCGTACCTGGGCTACAAGCCAGTACAGCATGCTACTGTACTGTAGTTGATTATAACACAATGGTAAGTATTTGTGTATCTAGACATATCTAAACATAGAAAAGGTACAGTAAAAAATACGAAATAAAGATTTTTTAGCTTCAGGAAATAAACAGTTGGAGATTTTCATTTTAAAAAAATATTTTAAATGGTACAATTTGTAAAGGGCTCTTAATGTTAATGGAGCTTGCAGGACTAGAATTTGCTCTGGTTGTCACTAAGTGGTAAGTAAATGTGAAAACTTAGGACATTACATTACTGTAGACTTTATAAATGCTGTACATTTAGGCTACACTAAATTTATTTAAAAATTAAGTAATTGTGCTGTGTCACAATGACTATGATGTCACTAGGTGATAGGAATTTTTCAGCTCCATTATAATCTTACAGGATCCTCGTTGTATATGCAGTCCATTGTTGATGGAAACATTGTTATACAGTGTGTAACTGCATTTTTCAGTTCTAAAATTTTCATTTTATTCTTCACATCTTCTATTTCTTTGCTGAGACTTTCCATTTTTCTGTTTGTCTCAAGAGCATTCAGAATTGCTTATTGGAACATTTGTATTATAGCTGCTTTAAATTCTTTGTCAGATGATTTTAACATTTGCATCATTTTAATGCTAGCTAGCATCTTTTCTCATGTGAGTTGAAATCTTGCTTTTTCTTTTTTTTTTTTTTTTGAGACGGAGTCTCGCTCTATTGCCCAGGCTAGAGTGCAGTGGTGTGACCTCGGCTCACTGCAGCCTCCGCCTCCTGGGTTCAAGCAATTCTCCTGTCTCAGCCTCTCAAGTAGCTGGGACTAGCGCCACCACGCCCAGCTAGTTTTGTGTGTGTGTGTGTGTGTGTGTGTGTGTGTGTGTGTATTTTTAGTAGAAATGGGGTTTCACCATGTTGGCCAGGCTGCTCTCGAACTCCTGACTGCAGGTGATCCACCCACCTTGGCCTCCCAAAGTGCTGAGATTACAGGCGTGAGCCACCACGCCCGGCCCCTCTTCCTGCTTTTTCTTATGCTAAGTAATCTGGGGTTGCATCTGGACATTTTGGGTTTTTTTGTTTTCTTGTTTTTGTTTTTTGAGACAGAGTCTCGCTCTGTCACCCAGGCTGGAGTGCAGTGGTGCAATCTCAGCTCACTGCAACCTCGGCCTCCCAGGTTCGAGCGATTCTTGTGTCTCAGCCTCCCGAGTAGCTGGGATTACAGGTTTGTGCCACCACACCTGGCTAATTATTTTGTATTTTTAGTAGAGACAGGGTTTCGCCATGTTGGCCAGCTGGTCTCGAACTCCTGACCTCAGGTGATCCACCCGCCTTGGCCTCCCAAAGTGTTGGGATTACAAGCATGAGCCGCCACGACTGGCTGCATCTGGACATTTTGAATAGCGTATTAAAATATACTATTTGAGACTGTGGATCTTATTTAAATCCTATGAAGGATGTTGATATTTTTTAGCAGACAGTTGACCTGGTTAGGTTCAGGCTGAAGTTCTAAACCACTGCCTGTGTGTTGTGGTTTCAACATCAGTTCCTTTTCCTTTGCAGTAGTATTCAGATCTGTCCTGTGTGTGCACGCCACCTAGTGGTCAATCTGTGACCTTGGTAGTGATCTATGCTAGTTAGGATCAAGGCCATGCATGTGCAGTCCAGGAGTGAGCCCTGTAGTTCATAAAAATGTATTGGGTTGCTTTCCTGGGGCTCTCCCAGCTCATTTTTTCCCTGAGGCTTCTCTTTTCAGTTATTTGGCCAAAAGCTGGAGGTTTAGTTACCTCCACTCTGTCTTGCACTACCCTGACTATTCCTACACCCAGGGCCAGGTGACAGGAGGGTAATGCAAAAGCAACAGGGGTCTACTCTGCCCTCCTGAGACCAGAGCGCCCCTGCTCAGAAAAGGAGGCTTCCCTGGCCAGGCGCGGTGGCTCACGCCTGTAATCCCAGCACTTTGGGAGGCCAAGGTGGGCAGATCACCTGAGGTCAGGAGTTCAAGACCAGCCTGGCCAACATGGTGAAACTGCATATCTACTAAAAATACAAAAAATTAGCTGGGCATGGTGGTGCACACGTGTAATCCCAGCTACACCGGAGGCTGAGGCAGGAGAATCGCTTGAACTCAGGAGGCAGAGGTTGCAGTGAACCGAGATCGTGCCACTGCACTCTAGCCTGGGCGACAGAGTGAGACTTCATCACAAAAAAAAAAAGCCAATTCAACACTACTCCCACAAACTTCCCCAGAATAACTATCTTGTACTTGCTTGGTATGCATTTTCTACTTGTAAGCACACACACAATATTTATTTTTTTACAAAGAATAAGATTACATCATACTGATCTACATTTTTGTCCTCTCAGTACAGTACATATAGATTGACCCCCTTCTTTCTTTTTTTTTTTTTTTTTTTTTTTTTTTGAGACAGAGTCTCACTCTGTTGCCCAGGCTGGAGTGCAGTGGCGTGATCTCCACTCACTGCAAGCTCCGCCTCCCGGGTTCACACCATTCTCCTGCCTCAGCCTCCCAAGTAGCTGGGACTACAGGCGCCCGCCACCATGTCCAGCTAATTTTTTGTAGTTTTAGTAGAGACGGGATTTCACCGTGTTAGCCAGGATGGTCTGGATCTCCTGACCTCGTGATCCGCCCACCTCAGCCTCCTAAAGTGCTGGGGTTACAGACATGAGCCACCGCGCCCGGCCTGACCCCCTTCTTTCTAATGGCTGCAGAGTATTCCACTGTACAGATATACTAAGCTTGAATAATGCTTTATTGATAATACATTTAAATTTTTCTATTTTGTTTTTGCCATTACAAAGTGTGATATAAATATTCCTTACTTTTTTTTCCTAATAGAAACCCTTTATCAAATTAATATCTTCTCCTATTTTAAGCTAAGAGCTTTCTTTTTTCTTTTCTTTTCTTTTTTTGAGATGGAGTTTCACTCTTGTTGCCCAGGCTGGAGTGCAATGGCACGATCTCAGCTCACCGCAACCTCCGCCTCCCGGGTTCAAGCAATTCTCCTGCCTCAGCCTCCTGAGTAGCTGGGATTACAGGCATGTGCCACCACACCCAGCTAATTTTATATTTTTAGTAGAGACGGGGTTTCTCCATGTTGGTCAGGCTGGTCTCAAACTCCCGACCTCAGGTGATCTGCCCGCCTCAGCCTCCCAAAGTGCTGGGATTATAGGCGTGAGCCACCGCACTCAGCCAAGAGTTTTGTTTTTAAAAAAATCAGGAATAGATTTTAATTTTACTATAAATTAAAGCATATTTGCAGGTGGGTGCAGTGACCCATGCCTGTAACCCCAGCACTTCTTATGGAAGTCGAGACGAATGGATCAGTTGAGGCCAGGAGTTTGAGACCAGCCTGATCAACATGGCAAAACCTCATTTCAACTAAAAATGCAAAAATTAGCCAGATGTGGTGGTGCACGCCTGTAATCCCAGCTACTCGAGAGGCTGAGGCACGAGAATCGTTTGAGCCCCGGAGGCAGAGGTTGCAGTGAGCTGAGATCGTGCCACTGCACTCAAGCCTGGGTGACAAAGCGAGACTCCATCTCAAAAAAAAAAAAAAATTATGTCGGAGACCGATTGGGGGTGAGGGGCTGGCAGCAGGAGACAGATAACAGCTTCTCAGAATGCAGTGATGAAGGCTGGAACTAAGGCCACAACTGGAGAGATGTTATGGAGATAGTCAGCTATACTTGGTGACTTATTTGATACAGGAGGGAGGACATATAGAGAAGACTTTGGCAAGCATCTTTGGTGCTGATCTCTAGAGCACTCATTAGGTGGCCTTGAGTCTTTGTAGCATATGAGGTCTTTGAAGTATCCCAGGCTGGGATTTCCTGGAAGAAGGCAGTGAAAGAAGTTGAAGTAGGGCCCTGTCAGCAGTGGTCCTATCCCCAGTCAGAGTCATGGGAGTGCAGTGCAGGGAGCTTCAGAGAGGTAGAGCCATAGAGAGCTAGGGATAGGCCAGAACCTCCCAGCTTAGAGCCCCTCAGACTTGTATTTGCTTCCAGCTTCAAGTCTGGATAGTCAGAAGTTTGTGACAGTGCCCTCCAGTGATGAAGTGGTAACTAACCTGGAAGTGCTGACAAGCAAATGCCTCCATGGGAAGAACTACTGTCAACAGGTCCTCTGTCTGTATGATCTTGCCAAGGTATGTACCAAGGGGTGGGGCTCCTCTTTCTGAGAGGGACGGAAATGAGAAGTTTGAGGTTGATTTTGGACATTGCCAAGTCAGCCTTTTAGATGATAATCATGACCTGAGAGTAGAGTTCTTTCAGGATGTTGGCCCTCATAATTTTATCTTTGCGGAATGGTGGGGAGGACACCAGGCCAGGTGCCAGGGCGATCTGACTCCTGGCTGCAGCACAGCAAACCAGAAAGCTAGGGCTGTGGGCCCGTTTCGTCATCTGTAAATGATGATTTGACCATGAGGGTCTCTTCTAGACTTAATATCTTGGGTTTTGCATTATGATTGTTTGGAGCATTCCATATGGAATATGATGACTATAAAGACAAGAGCCAGAGGAAGCAGAAATCATCTGTACCTTTGTGCTGCTTTGGGGAGAAAAACAGTAGACTGGAAGTAGAAGAGCACGAGAGAAATAAAGCCAAACCCTAAAGCCCTCGTCTTGGAAAAGACTCAAAGACTTCTTTGGAAATTGAGGGTTTTGCTGCTGCTCTGGGAATAATAAAGGCTCTTGCATTTTAGTTGGTGTTCTTACATTTCATAATATTTTTAAAAATCAGGCCGGGCACAGGGGCTCACGCCTACAATCCCAGCACTTCGGGAGGCCGAGGTGGGTGGATTACTTGAGGTCAGGAGTTTCAGACCAGCCTGAACAACAAGGAGAAACCCCGTCTCTACCAAAAATACAAAAATTAGCTGGGTGTGGTGGCACATGCCTGTAACCCTAGCTACTCGAAAGGCTGAGGCAGGAGAATTGCTTGAACCCAGTAGGCAGCGGTTGCGGTGAGCCAAGATCGCACCATTGCACTTCAGCCTGGGCAACAAGAGTGAAACTCTGTCCTCCCCTTCCCCCCACCCCCCTGCCAAAAAAATAAGTGTTCAACAAGAGAATAACCTGATGCTTTCTGAAGACAAGCCTTTCTTTTACCTGGATTTGGCTTTGGTGAAATGATAGAAAGGGTTAGAAAACAGTACTTGCTTTTTCTAAGGTTCCTGCTGAGGGTGAGGAGTCTGTAAGCTCAGAAAACAGTGGAGTCTGTCCACATCAGATTTCAGAAAGGGCTCTTTTGCTTTTTCCTGGCTTCTAAAAGTGGCCTTGACTGGCTTTATCTTCCTCTCAGGAGTTGGGCTGTTCCTACACAGATGTTGCTGCTCAGGATGGTGAAGCCATGCTCCGGGAAATCTTGGCCTCTCAGCAGCCTGACCGATGCAAACGAGCCCAGGCCTTCATCAGCACACAGGGCCTTAAGCCAGATACTGTGGCCGAACTCGTGGCAGAAGAGGTGACACAGGAGCTGCTTACTTCATCACAGGGAACAGGTGCCCTACCCCCCAGGGATTCCCAACCTCTCCGACAGCATTCTCTAGTTCCCAGTGTTAAGGATTTGGATGTTGTGCTTATATACATCCTGTATGTGGTTCTCTCAAGTTTCTGGATTCCAGTAATGTATTTTGTTTAAATACAACAAAATACATGCTTTATTTTTTACAAAATACATGTACAAAATACATGCTGTTGCTTTTTATTGTTTTATGATTACATTGGGAGTAGCTGTGGCTTTCTGAGCTAAAGAACTGTCCTGGCCGGGTGCGGTGGCTCACGTCTGTAATCCCAGCACTTTGGGAGGCCAAGGCTGGCAGATCACAAGGTCAGGAGATCGAGACCATCCTGGCTAACATGGTGAAACCTGCCTCTACTTAAGATACAAAAAAGTAGCTGGGCGTGTTGGTGGGCACCTGTAGTCCCAGCTACTGGGGAGGCTGAGGCAGGAGAATCGTTTGAACCTGGGAGGCTGAGGTTGCAGTGAGCCAAGATCTCCCCACTGCACTCCAGCCTGGACAACAGAGTGAGACTCCATCTCAAAAAAAAAAAAAAAGAAAAGAACTCCTGTCCTATAAAATGACCAACAGGCCAAGGGTTTCGAGCTCAGCAAGCGGAGAGCTGCAGAGGTCCATTAGCATTACCTCCTGATGCCCAAGCCTGGGCAGAGTGGGCCTCTCTTAGGATAAAACCAGCACCTGTCTTCACACCTCTCTGTACAGGACATAAGCAGATGTTCAGCCCAACAGAGGAAAGCCAGACATTTCTTCAGCTGACCACTCTGTGTCAAGACCGCACATTGGTAGGCATGAAGTTGTTGGATAAGATTTCCTCCGTTCCCCATGGGGAACTGTCTTGCAGTAAGTTATTGGCCTTTTTCTTACATATTTTGGCTCTAAACAGGTCTCAAAAGGTCTTCTAGTCTCTCCAAAACTTGATTTGGGTCCCTGTTCCTGCTCTGGATGCCTAGCCCTCCAGCAGGGGTTATAAGTTCTTGGTAGAAAGCCTTGACTTCACTGAAGAAAATGTAGAAATTATGGATGAGTACCCCCAAATTTAAAATCATACAAAAAGGTAACCTTTACTCAACATACTTATTTCACTCTTATATTGCCCTGCAAAGTGAACATTATTGTCCCCATTTTAGAAGGGAGACAAACTTTACCTTAGGAAAGCTGATTACATCTGTTAAGTGGCAGAGCTGGTCTTCGAACCCAGTCCATGGATTCAAAGCCTGTTTATTTTCCGTAATGTCTGACTAATGAGTCAGACTAATGAGAATGAGGCCTTCACTAGAACGTGTGGTAAGTTCACTTTTTTAAAAAATGACATTATACTCTGTATAGTTTATAATTTTTTTTACTTTATGAATATGC
Source organism: Symphalangus syndactylus (assembly GCF_028878055.3). Lineage (NCBI taxonomy): Eukaryota > Metazoa > Chordata > Mammalia > Primates > Hylobatidae > Symphalangus > Symphalangus syndactylus. Next base: position 128,069,857 of record NC_072427.2, read on the forward strand.
TGTCATTAACATTTTTCATGGCATTGAATATTGTATATAACTTCTAATGGTTACACAGATTTCTTATATATAATGAAAAATTGTATATTAGAATGGGGAACAGTGGCCCACGCCCATAATCCCAATGCTTTTGAGAGGCCGAGGGCAGAGGAAAATTAGAGACTAGGAGTCTGAGACCAATCTGGGCAACATAGTGAGACCCTGTCTCTAAAAATATTTTTAAAAACTTAGCGGGGCATGGTGATGTACACCTGTAGTCCCAGCTATTTGAGAGGCTGAGGTGGGAGGATCCCTTGAGCCCAGGAGTTCGAGATTGCAATGAGCTCTGATTGCAACACTGAACTCTAGCCTGGGCAACAGAGTAAGATCCATCTCTAAAAGAAATCTAAGGCCGGGCACGGTGGCTCACGCCTGTAATCCCAGCACTTTGGGAGGCTGAGGCGGGCGGATCACGAGGTCAGGAGATAGAGATCGTCCTGGCTAACACAGTGAAACCCCATCTCTACTAAAAATACAAAAAAATTAGCCGGGCGTGGTTGCAGGCGCCTGTAGTCCCAGCTACTCGGGAGGCTGAGGCACGAGAATGGCCTGAACCTGGGAGGCGGAGCTTGCAGTGAGCGGAGATGGTGCCACTGCACTCCAGCCTGGGCGACAGAGCGAGCCTCTGTCTCAAAAAAAAAAAAAAAAAAGAAATTTACATAAAAATAGCCTTCTCTATCTCTTCTCGGTCCAGTTCAACAATATTTACTGAGTGCCAACTGTGTGCCAGGCACTATAAGCATCTAGGATAAGGTGTATAAGCAATTCCTGGAGCTCAGACTAGGGTCTTAAGACAGTAAGAGCCAGAATGATGGGGTCAAGATAGAGTTCTGGAGGAAATGTCCAAAGGAAGGCCTAAAGGATTTATTGTCAGTGATGCTTAGGAGTCAGTAGGACTGGAGAGGGCCCTGCAGATCCAAAAGCCCAGAGGCTATAGCATGTTTTAAGGATGGAGAACCTTTTTCAGTCCTCACATTGCAGGTGTTTTTCCCAGTTTGCCTTTTCATTGTGCTTACAGTGATTGTAGTGTTTTTAAATCTGTACATGTCAGACTTTCACTACTCTAGAAAGCCAGAACACCAAATGGCACTTGATTAGGCCCTGAGACCTTCCGCTGGGATACAAGCAGAGAATGCCCTTGGATTCAGGTTGGCAGGAACTCCCATCAGTTTGTCTGCAGAAAGTTTCTCCATGTTTAGAAGGCGAGGGTGCTATGTTCTCATTTTGGGGGCCTTTTGGGGAAAAACAGTCACTACATGATTGTCTTTTGAGGATTGTGCCATGACTGAGAGAACGATTTGGATGTCATCAAGGGGCTGTCTCAAAGCTACAGCTGCTGATTTCAGGGACTTCAGAGGGCTAGTGGGAGGGCCCTCTCCAGACAGGCCTCTTCTCCACCAGGCCCTTTTCCCTCCTGCCAGGCAGAGGTTGACAGTGGGCAGCCAGGGTTCATAATCCTATCTTACCAGTGCCCACCCTCCCAGCCACAGAGCTCCTGATCCTGGCCCATCATTGCTTCACCCTGACGTGCCACATGGAGGGCATCATCCGAGTCCTACAGGCTGCCCAGATGCTCACAGATAACCACCTGGCCCCAAGTGAGGAGTATGGGCTGGTGGTAAGTAGCCCCCTCAACCCCAGTCTCCATCCTGTGGAAACCTTTGAAAGGAGTAGAAAGGGTGGGGGCCAGCCCAGAGCTGATGTAGTCATAGGGAGTTCTGCCCATCTGGATACCACTACCTACTTGAGAGTTGGCTGGGCAGCCCAACCCTCTGCTCCAAGTTATGATTTCTGTCAGAATCAGAGGTTGCTCCAAAGGAGCAAAAGGGAGAAGATCCTGCCAGGTTCCAGGGCCATCCCACCCCCTAGTCAGGGCAGTTAACTTTTCTAGATAGAGGGCTAAGACAGCTGCATTTTTCCTCAAAACAAGGTTTGGACCTTCCCCCCATCTCTGAATTGAAGTAAGTTGGCAACTCAGTTCCCATGTGCCTCCCTAAATTCTCTGGGCTTGAAACTGACCTGAGTGGCGGCTGAGCAAGCCACTGGGCCACTGTCATGAGTAGTGGTGAAAAGAGGAAGAGTGCCTGCCCAGGAGAATGGCACTTTAGCACTTGAGAGTCACATTTAAGGAGAGCAAAGCCGGGCATGGTGGCTCACGCCTGTAATCCCAGCACTTCGGGAGGCCGAGGCAGGCGGATTGCCTGAAGTCAGGAGTTCAAGACCACCCTGACTAACATGGTGAAACCCTGTCTCTTTACAAAAATTAGCCAGGCATGGCACATGCCTGTAATCCCAGCTACTCGGGAGGCTGAGGCAGGAGAATTGCTTGAACCCAGGAGGCAGAGGTTGCAGTGAGCCAAGGTCGTGCCACTGCACCCCAGCCTGGGTGACAGAGCAGGAAAAAAAAAAACAAAAAAACCAGCCAATGGTGGCCCAGTGACTGACATTTCTGAATCCTCCAGAGGCTCCCTGTTGGGCACATGGGAGGGAGCTAAGCGTGGTAGCCTGGAAATTAGCCCTTCTCCTTCTGGAGCTTGGCATCTGAAAGCAACCACTGATGGTAGTTGTCTGGCTAAGAGAACTCCAGACTCCAGGTGATGCTCATGCGAGCTGTCCTCCCACTTCACAGGTACGGCTCCTCACTGGCATTGGAAGGTACAATGAGATGACATACGTATTTGATTTGCTGCATAAAAAGCACTACTTTGAAGTGCTAATGAGGAAGAAGTTGGATCCGGTAGGTGCAAAGTAATGAGCTCCAGGATGGAGTGTACTGCTGATAATTCAGGAGCCCCAGCTTTTCTCGGGAATAATCTCAATCAGGGTAGACTCTTGGGAAAATGGAGGGAAGGAATTAGGGACCTCCCCAAGACATACACTGTCACCAGTGGCTTCAGATTCTGGTGCAGATCAGTCCGTGAATATGCTGATGCCATATATATATATATATATATAATTTTATTTATTTATTTATTTTTTTTGAGATGGAGTTTCGCTCTTGTTGCCCAGGCTGGAGTGCAATGGCGTGATCTCAGCACAACATCCGCCCCTGGGTTTAAGCGATTCTCCTGCCTCAGCCTTCCAAGAGGCTGGGATTACAGGCATGCACCACCACGCCCAGCTAATTTTGTATTTTTAGTAGAGACGGGGTTTATGTTGGTCAGGCTAGTCTTGAACTCCCGACCTCAGGTGATCTGCCCATCTCGGCCTCCCAAAGTGCTGGGATTACAGGCATGAGCCACCGTGCCCAGCCGATGCTAAATACTGAAGAAAATAAGTTTGTCCTCCTCCACCTCAGCGTCTGGTCACCTGCCTCTACTGTCTTAAATGCCTTCTCTGGCAGAGGCAAAAACCCTGAGCCAGGCTGAAAGTGTAGACAATCCACTTTCCACTAGCTCTGAGGTTGTTTGAGGGCTTTTAGAGTGGAGAGTTTTTAGGAGACTGTGAAAAATTGTGCTGCTAAGAGCCAAGTTAGGAATCAAACACAAAAGTTTAGACCAAAAAGCTGTGGAGCCATTTATTATGATGAACAGGAAGGCGGCTTGGAAGCAAAGGCCTGACTTGGTTAGGTCTTGGGCTCTGTGAGCCCGTGTGTCCTCAGTGTGCTCTGTGACACCAACCATACCCCTCACAGTACCTGTTTCCAGATCATTTGTCTGGATGATTCATTGCTTCTGCTCATTTCACCTTTGGCTTCTGGGAACATGGGCCCAGCCAGGCAGGATTAAGAGACAAAGCAGAAAAAAATCTCTCTTTAATATTGGGCCAATGTCAGGACAGACCAATCTAGTCATCAAGCGAGGAGCAAGTCCTGGACATAGGTGCATCTTCAAGATCTCCCAGAGGGTTTTTAAAATTGTTTTTGAGGCACTTTTCCTTCTGCATTTAAATATTTTAATAACTTTTTTCTGATTACAAAAGTAATGCATATTCCAGGGTAAGACACTTGGAAAACAGAACAACACAGAAAAAGCCCTCAGTGTCTATCCATCATCTGGCGACAGTCACTAACAATTTGGTATAAGCCCTTTCTTTGCACATGTACCTGAAAACATCTATATATAATTACATTTTAATAAAACTTATACGGTGAAGAAATATCCTGCTTTTCTTACTTAACAAAGTATATCGTGACTATTTCCCAAATCAACAAATCATCTACGTAAGTTTTAATGGCTACATGGTATTCTCTTCCCCTTATTTTGGACATCTGGATTGTTTCTCATTGTTTGCTATTAAATATCCCTGTTACATTCATCTTAGCACTTTTCTCTGCTTATCTCTTTAGGGATAGATTCCTGGAAATTGTTAGATCAGCTTATGCGGGTGTATTTTTAAGGTTTCTCCCTTTAGAAAAAGTTTTGCCTTTCACACTTCTAACAGGAAAGCACACGCATGTTTCCTCATACTTGGGACAGCATAAAACTTGTATTAATTCTCATTTTTGCTCCTCTTCCTTGGGAGGTTTTTTTTTTTTTTTTTTTTTTTTTTGAGACGGAGTCTTGCTCTCTCCCCCAGGCTGGAGTGCAGTGGCACGATCTCGGCTCACTGCAAGCTCCGCCTCCCGGGTTCACGCCATTCTCCTGCCTCAGCCTCCCGAGTAGCTGGGACTACAGGCACCCGCCACCGCGCCCAGCTAATTTTTTTTTTGTATTTTTTTTTTTTTTTTTTAGTAGAGACGGGGTTTCACCATGTTAGCCAGGATGGTCTCGATCTCCTGACCTTGTGATCCGCCCGCCTCGGCCTCCCAAAGTGCTGGGATTACAGGCTTGAGCCACCGTGCCCGGCCTTCCTTGGGAGTTTTTAAGGAATGCAGAACCAGGTAACTCAGCTAGTCCTGTCTGCCTTGCAGTCCCTGACTGACACCTTGCTTTTCCCTTTTATTCTGGGCAGAGTGGTACCCTGAAAACAGCCCTGCTGGACTACATCAAACGCTGCCGTCCTGGAGACAGTGAGAAGCACAATATGATTGCCCTGTGCTTCAGCATGTGCCGGGAGATTGGCGAGAACCACGAGGCAGCTGCCCGCATCCAACTGAAATTGATTGAGTCTCAGCCCTGGGGTGAGTGAGGTCACAGCAGCACTACCAGAACAGTGCTGCTAGCTGGGTAAAATTATTTTTTTTTGGGACAGAATCTCGCTCTGTCCCCAGGCAGGAGTGCATGGCACCATCTCAACTCACTGCAACCTCCACCTCCTAGGTTCAAGTGATTCTCCCACCTCAGCCTCCCAAGTAGCTGGGATTACAAGCACCTGCCACCACACTCGGCTAATTTTTTGTATTTTTAAGAGATGGGGTTTGACTATGTTGGCCAGGCTGGTCTTGAACTCCTGACCTCATGAACCACCCACGTCGGCCTCCCAAAGTGCTGGGATTACAGGCGTGAGCCACCATGCCCGGCCCTGGGTAAAATTCTTACAGCAAAGGACAAGAGCCCATGAGATGGGCTATTAGAATCTTGAGGTAGGTAGCCCGGCACAGTGGCTCATGCCTGTAATCCTAGCACTTTGGGAGGCCAAGGCAGGTGGATTGCCTGAGCTCAGGAGTTCAAGACCAGCCTGAGCAACATGGTGCAATCCTGTCTCTACTAAAATACAAAAAAAAAATAGCCAGGCGTGGCAGCGTGCGCCTGTAATCCCAACTACTTGGGAGGCTGAAGCAGGTGAATCACTTGAACCTGGGAGGCGGAGATTGCAGTGAGCCAAGATCGCACCATTGCACTCCAGCATAGGTGACAGAGTGAGACTCCGTCTCAAAAAAAGAATCTTGAGGTGGATATGTCGCTCAGCAGGACCCCGACTTGGGCAGACAGATGGAATGGAGACTTTGAAGGCATTTGGAACTTAGGATTGTACTCTTGGATCTATAGCCTGTACATCCAGGGTATCATCCACCAGGAACCAACATGCACGTTGATACCATGTAAGCCTTCCTTGATGTTTTGGAGAAATGAGGCATTAGAAGGGGCACTGAATCCTACTCCAGAGTGAAGTTACAATAAGCCTATGCATTTCTGGCCTAATAACCTTTATCTGAGTGAGGTGTTCCTGCCTCCCTGTGAACATGGCTGGGATGTTTCTATTCTAGCCACCATCACGATGAGTGGGATGAGAACAGTCGGCTTTGGGAATCAGACTCTGCAAATCTTTATTTCCCCTACAGAGGACAGTCTCAAGGATAGGCACCAGCTGAAGCAAATGCTGCTGAAGGCCCTGACTCTGATGCTGGATGCAGCAGAGAGTTACGCCAAGGTAACCAAAGGCTTTTTCCAGACTGGCCTTGGGACTTGCTGTCTACAGTAAAATTATTTTCTTTTGTCCTTGGGCTCTTTCCAGGTGAAGGGGGAGGGCATCATAGGCCAACCAGGAACAGAAGGGGTGAATACCGTTGTGAGGGTTCACACAGGAGGTGACAACTAGGTCTTTCTCTACTGTGCCTCTCTCCACCCTTGTTCCTCAGGACTCCTGTGTGCGACAGGCCCAGCACTGTCAGCGGCTCACCAAGTTGATAACTCTGCAGATTCACTTTCTGAACACTGGCCAGAACACAATGCTCATCAACTTGGGCCGCCACAAGCTGATGGACTGTATTCTGGCCCTACCTCGGTTCTACCAGGTGAGCAAGAAAGCAAACTGTAGCCAGCACTGCTAGCATCCTCTCTCCTTCTCTCCCACTCATGGAACCCAGAGGTAAGGTCTCAGGGCTAGTGACAGAACCAGGACAGTCCAGTTCTGACTTAACTCTCTGATACCAACATAAAACGGCAATTTGATGTATTTCTCTCTAGTACATTGTTGGGCAGAGGTTAGAGAATGGTAAGACAGTGCTGTCTCCCTTTCCTGTGCTATTAGGCCAGCAGAGGGGCAGACACCTTTGGCCCTTTAACCCCAGGCTGTGGACTGGTACTGGCCCATGGCCTGCTAGGAACCAGGCTGCACAGTAGGTGAGCGCTGGGCAAGCAAGCATTACTGCCTGAGCACCACCTCCTGTCAGATGAGCGACAGGACTATATTTTTATAGGAGCATGAACCCTGTTGTGAATTGCACATGCAGGGGCTTCTTATGAAAATCTAATGCCTGATGATCTGAGGTGGAACATTTTCACCCCAAAACCATCCCCTCCCAGTCTGTGGAAAAATTGTCCTCCAGGAAACCTGTCACTGATGGGGGACCACTGCCTTAAGACAGTTGAAGTTCAGAGTAATACTCTTGCTAGTGGTCCTGCAAGAACCTCCTAGCCCCAGCAGTTATAGAATGCCACACTCAGGTTAGTACAGGAAGTCAGGGAGATTGGTTCTAGCCCTTCAAAGAAGTGGATTATCAGGGAATCAGCCCTTTCACTGTTCCTCATACTGCTGAGTTAATGGAAATAATATATTCTTAGCAGTTTCAGTTCATTGTGAGAAAGATTAAAAACACTGAAAGAAGTTAGGCATGGTGGCACATGCCTGTAGTCCCAGATATGCAGGAGGCTTAGGCAGGAGGATCTTGAGCCCAGGAATTTCTGGTCCAGCCTGGGCAACATAGTGAGACCCTTTTTTAAAAAAGGGTTTAAGATAATTTGGGGATTCATGAGAGGGAAAATGCCAAACACACACCAGACTTTTCACCACCTCTGATACATACAGCCTTTTAACATAATTGGTAATGACCATATTCACTACATGAGTGAGTATACAGTATTGTTTTCTACAACAGTTTGTTTTTGATTTTACATCAGATGGGCTCTGATGGTGTCCTTCTTCACTTCTCTCCTTTTAAGGCTTCTATTGTGGCTGAGGCCTATGATTTTGTTCCAGATTGGGCTGAAATTTTATACCAGCAAGTGATTCTTAAAGGAGACTTTAATTACTTGGAAGAATTTAAGCAGCAAAGGTTATTAAAGTCCAGTATATTTGAAGAGATTTCCAAAAAGTAAGTATTAAAAGTTGACTGTAAACATTGCTCCTTGCCTCTGCTTTGAGGTGAGACAAGTGTAAGAATTTTATGGCTAAGTACACCATGCCTTTAGATTACCTCTACTTAAAATGGCAAAGCAGTTATCAAGAATCCTTAGAAGGAAGTCTTTTAACAGATTTATGCAAAGAGACGAACAAGAACAGTTTGCTCATAGTGCTTTGTAGTTTAAAATGGGAGGATAGCTACTCAGTGCCAAAAACCTAAAACACTGGCCAGGCACAGTGGCTCATGCCTGTAATCCCAGCACTATGGGAGGCCAAGGCAGGAGGATCACTTGAGGTTAGGAATTCGAGACCAGCCTTGCCAACATAGCAAAACCCTGTCTCTACTAAAAATACAAAAATTAGCTGGGTGTGGTGGCTGGCGCCTGTAGTCCCAGCTACTCGGGAGGCTGAGGCAGAAGAATCACTTGAACCTGGGGGCACAAGATGCAGTAAGCTGAAATCGTGCCACTATACTGCAGCCTGGCAACAGAGTGTGACTCGTCTCAAAAAAAGAAACAAAAAACACTAAAACATCAGAGGTGCCTTTTGGAGTACTAAATTTACTCTATAAGGTGAGCATTAACATACTCATTTTTAATGAAATATTTTATCAAGCACCCCTAATACTAGTCTGAGATAACCCAGACTCCAGCACCCTCTCCTCTATAGGTAATAGTAAGTGGTACTTCAGAGCTGACAGCCCTCACTCAAAATACAGTATCCTAAGGTGGGCACAGTGGTGCACACTTGTAGTCCTAGTTACTCGGGAGGCTGCAAGAGAAGCAGCTGAGCCCAGGAGTTCACACTCTGAAAAGCCACTGTACTCCAGCCTGGGCAACACAGTGAGACCTCTATCATCTTTTATTTAAAAGAAAAAAAAAAAAGGGCAGGCACAGTGACTCACGCCTGTAATTCCAGCACTTTGGGAGGCCAAGGCAGGCAGGTAACTTGAGGCCAGGAGTTCAACACCAGCCTAGCCAACATAGCAGAACACTGTCTCTACTAAAATTACAAAAATTAGCCAGGGTGGTGGCACACTAATGTAATCCCAGCTACTCGGGAGGCACAAGAATCACTTGAACCAAGCAGGCAGAGGTTGCAGTGAGCCAAGACTGCTCCTCTGCACTCCAGCCTGGGCAACAGAGTAAGACTCTGTCTCAAACAAAACAAAAAAAACAACAGTATCTTAACCTGTACATTATGTTTCTTTATCTAGATATAAACAACATCAGCCTACTGACATGGTCATGGAAAACCTGAAGAAATTACTCACATATTGTGAAGATGTTTACCTGTATTACAAGTTGGCATACGAACACAAGTTTTATGAAATTGTAAATGTGCTTCTGAAGGACCCTCAGACAGGTTGCTGTCTAAAGGACATGCTAGCAGGTTAGATGATTTCATAGGTGCCTGTTTGTTTTCTTGTACTGTTAGCAGATTCTGACAGATGTGATGAGAAGAATAATGCATTGGAGATCTTTGCTAAAGTTGAACAATCCCGGTACTGTACCATATCAGTCCTTTGTGGGTAGTAGGTAGCGAGTGAGAAACTTTTCAGAAGGAAATTCCTATTTAAAATGGATTGATTTTAGATGATTGTTCATCCATACCATTTTATATAGATACTAGTATTAAGATCAAAAGCTTCCTCTTCCTCAGGACAGCTTCTACTTTAGATGATCCAATGATTAAAGAATACCTGTACCTGCAGATTCCAGTTTCAAAGAAATTTAATTATTATTTACACAGTTAAGGAACAGGTGATACATTTTCATTTGATTGATAGAAACTGATCTTTCTGTAATAAAATAGATTTTCAATTCAGTGTATGTCATTATTACTGCTAAGGAAATCTTAGCCCTTGTCTGCCTTAAAAGAATATTTACTGTAATTATTGCTGTGTAGTCACTACTTTTTGTTAATTCCTCAAATCACTTAGATGGTCTTGTTTTCCACTTAGTAGTCTACAGAGCTTTGACGTTCCTATTTCCTATGTAAGAGAAATTTAAAACATTTTTTGTTCTTTCTGTCTTAGGGGAATAAAAAAACACTAACCACACATTTGGTTAAACTGCTTAGAAGACATAATAAAGATTCCCCAATCTATACTTAACAGCCATAAACCTGAGTTACAGGCTCAGTTACTCCAAATAAATAGTTCTTATAGGTATTTAATTAGGCCTTGGTATCTAAATAACAAAATAATTTCCCCAAATAAATAAGAGGAAGGCAGCCCTATACCTTTGTTGCTCTATGGTGACAATATTAAGGACCTGGCAAATCACTCATGTTTTAAAGCTGTAACTATGTCAAGCATTTATTAAGATTTAGTATATAGAGAACGTAGAGAACTGTACTCCCAAGAGCTGTGTTCTATACTCTCAAAAAGTATCTATCTCTTGGGAGGTAACACAAAATTTAAGTCCTCACAATAGTGATTTTATTAAATTAGTTGCTTTATAAAACATTGCAGATGTCATAATTGTTAACATAACAATTTACCAAACTGTAGTTAACTGGTGCAGTTTGCTGAGCATGTTTTATAAAGGAAAGGAAATGCCAAAACCCTGGTAAAGTTGTTCCATTGCAGCCTAAGAGAACAAAGATTTGTTTCTCAGACACTTAAATCAGGCAAATAAAAATAAGTTTCCCTCCCCCACCTGAAGCACTTCATCAGTAGAAACAGCCTGATAAATAACTAGACAGTCTTTTTGCACTCAAGAGATTCCACAACATGTAATGCAATAATGGAAAGGTTTACCTTCTTTAGCTTCAAAGTTGGAGGGTTTTGGTCATTTTAATTTTATATCAAACTAGTGCTTTTCAGCCGCAGTATCTTCACTGAGATAAGCAGTCTTCTTCACAATGTATTTTTAATATCCTCATGTTCAATTTTTAAGACAAAGCAATTTTAATACTAGGTGCATACCACATGCCCTTGCTGCAAACTGCTTTTCTTGACAAGTTATGAAGTAGTTCAAGGAGGTATGGTTAAGGCTGTATTACTGAATGGTGCTGGTAAATACTACACAATTTTTTTTGTTATGTTGCAACCTTTTGTTTCCAATTTAGTGACTGCTGCTATGAAATCGGATAGCAACAATGACAACATTATTAGGTTTTGAACTATGATTTAGTAGCAACTTAGGTTCCCAATTTTAACCCCTTGGCAGCAAGATCCAAGTTCCCTCATTTGCACATTAGCACCTAAGTGTCAAGGGGTTAAATAACCAGCACAAAAGATACTGCACTTCTGATTGTAGCATTTGGCAGAACTGAAAGGAAAGGAAGTTGTGCTACATGTTCAAGGGATTGTGGGCAACATAAAGATGACACCAAGAAAAGATAAAATGTCACATGAAGTCTTCATAGTCTTGTACATATCCTCCATCATAACCACCATAATCTGCCAGATCATCTTTCATGGTGGCTTTTAATCCCCCTCCAGGAACCACACCTTTCTTCTTCTTTTTGGCTTTGCTTTGCTAAAGATGAAAGAGAGTTAATTCATGAAACTTTATGTGCTATGGGCATCTTATCTGGTACAGCAACCCTCATAAACACACAAAAACCTTTGGTCCCAGAAACACTAGTTCTGTAAGGGACATCCGAGCCTACATGTTTTGGACCTGAACAGGTCTCCCAGAGTCAGTCTCTCCAAAACTTGATCTGGGTCCTTGGTCCTGCTCTGGATACCTAGCCCACCGGCAGGGGTTATAAGTTACTGGTAGAAAGCCTTAACTTCGCTGAAGCAAATTTAGAAAAGTGTGGATAAGTACCCCCACCCAATTTAAAATCACAAAGCTAACCTTTACTTGACATACTTCTCTTACTTTACTCTTATAAATACTATGCAAAGTGAGTATTATTGTCCCTATTTTAGAAGGCAGAAGACTGAAGCTTAGAAAAGCTGATTTGCCTATAGCTATTAAGTGGCAGAGCTAGTATTTGAACCCAGTCTGTGATTTCAGCAATTTCTATTAACTCAGGAAAGGGGAACATGTCTGGAAACAAAAGGACAGTAATAGCACCCATACTCCTGTTCTAGTCTAACTTAAATGGTATTAGTGAGTTGCTTGACTTTTAAGTAATTAGGACAGGCTCCTATTATATTTGTTGAATGTTAGACCTATAACCCCACTCTAATTTAATACACATTTCCCTACACAGCTTGCTCTTACCTTTTCTTGCTTCTGTTTTTCACTGCAGAGCACAGTCAGTGAATTGGTAATTTTTTTCAAGTCATCAATTTCCACTTAAAAAAAAAAGGGCATACCATTAAACTTGAATTTTTAAGCATTTTGAAAAGTTACAGCTAAATATGTACATTCCATATATATCTATATATCCCAAAATGTACATTCCAGAAGTGTTATGAGAAATCCAATTTGTTCATTGTTAAACTAAAGTAACTTTGAAAGGACCATGAATTTCTCCTTTTTAGACATAAGGTGGCCGGGCACAGTGGCACATGCCTGTAATCCCAGCATTTTGGGAGGCCTAGGTGGGTGGATCACTTAAGCCCAGGAATTCGAGCCCTGGTCTCGAGTTCCTTAATTCAACAGAGCTAGACCCTGTCTCTTGAAAATAAAATGTATTTTATTTATAATGATGACCTGTAATCACCAACACACCATTGCTCAACCAAAGAGAAACTGTCTTTATAGCTCACAATGCTCCCTAATATCCTTCCTCAGTCTAAACAAATGGGGGAGGATAACATGCCCTTCCATTAACACACCCCCAGTAATCAGGGAGAACAGACAAATAAACATGGAATGACAATTATTATTTTTTTTTTTATGAGATGGAGTCTCATTCTGTCACCCAGGCTAGAGTGCAGTGACGCAATCTCGGCTCACTGCAACCTGCACCTCCCGGGTTCACGCCCTTCTCCTGCCTCAGCCTCCCGAGTAGCTGGGACTACAGGTGCCTGCCACCATGCCCAGCTAATATTTTGTATTTTTAGTAGAGACAGGGTTTCACTGTGTTAGCCAGGATGATCTCGATCTCTTGATCTCGTGATCTGCCTGCCTCGGCCTCCCAAAGTGCTGGGATTACAGGTGTGAGCCACCGCACCTGGCCTATTTTATTTTTTTTGAGATGGAGTCTCGCTCTGTCACCAGGCTGGAGTACAGTGGCGTGATCTCGGCTCACTGCAACCTCCATCACCCAGATTCAAGTGATTGTCCTGCCTCAGCCTCCCGAGTAGCTGGGATTACAGGTTTGCACCACCATGCCGAGCTGATTTTTGTGTTTTTTTTTTTTGTTTAGTAGAGATGGGGTTTTACCATGTTGGCAAGGTTAGTCTCAAACTCCTGACCTCAGGTGATCTGCCAGCCTCAGCCTCCCAAAGTGCTGGGATTACATGCATGAGCCACCATGCCCAGCCAGAATGACAATTCTTAAACCTACAATGACAACACTCTATCCCATGATGTCTCCATTTTCTTTTTTTTTTTTTGAGACAGAGTCTGGCTCTGTCCCCCAGGCTGGAGTGCAGTGGCACCATCTCGGCTCACTGCAAGCTCCGCCTCCTGGGTTCACGCCATTCTCCTGCCTCAGCCTCCCAAGTAGCTGGGACTACAGGCGCCCGCCACCACGCCCTGCTAATTTTTTTGTATTTTTAGTAGAGACAGGGTTTCACTATGTTGGCCAGGATGGTCTGGAACTCCTGGCCTCATGATCCGCCCACCTCAGCCTCCCAAAGTGCTAGGATTACAGGCTTGAGCAACCGCGCCCGGCCGATGTCTCCATTTTCTTGCACGGGAACTACAATGAGAACAGTGACCATCTCTATGTCCTACCAAGAAATACTCCTGTTCAGTGGACAGCATTATCAGCTTTATAAAAATATGAAGCTGGAAAGAGACACCAGTTTTTAGCTAACAGAAAGTGTTCAGTTTTGGTTAGAGAACACCTCCAAAAACCAGAAAAAAATTAGTACATGCAGAATAAAATATCAACTCTGGGCACATTACCAATCAAATGTAGAACCCTCAGCTTAGTGATAATTTCTCAAAGAAAACCCAATTCATTGTGTAGCATTCCTTTTTCTCCATCTTAAAAACTGCAAATAGGCTGGGTGCAGTGGCTCACACCTATAATCCCAGTACTTTGGGAGGCCAAGGCAGGGGGATCACCTGAGATCAGGACTTCCAAAGCAGCCTGGCCAACATGGTGAAACCCCGGCTCTACTAAAAATACAAAAAATTAGCCGGGCGTGGTGGCGGGCGCCTGTAATCCCAGCTACTCAGGAGGCTGAGCAGGAGAATTGCTTTTTTTTTTTTTGAGACGGAGTCTCACTTGGTCACCCAGGCTGGAGTGCAGTGGCGCAATCTCAGCTCACTGCAAACTTCGCCTCCCGGGTTCACGCCATTCTTCTGCCTCAGCTTCACCGTGTTAGCCAGGATGGTCTACAATCTCCTGACCTCATGATCTGCCTGTCTCGGCCTCCCAAAGTGCTGGGATTACAGGCATGAGCCACTGCGCCAGACCAGGAGAATTGCTTTAACCCAGGAGGCAGAAGTTGTAGTGAACTGAGATCGTGCCACTACATTCCAGCCTGGGCAACAAAGCAAGACTCCATCTCAAAAAAAAAAAAAAAAAAAAAAACTGCAAATACTAGCAAAACCAGTCCCTTCCATACATTCCTGCCACACCACCCATGGCTGTCACTCCCATTCACCCTGCCCTGAAGTGTATGACTCCTATCAAGGTGTGGCACCACAACCATGGACCCAGAGAATAGGTGCCAGCCCTGTCACTCAACTTGCACCTTGTCTAATTCTGATTTGTAACAGACAGTGGCTGATGTCTCCCCAACCCAAATCCTACAGTGCCAGAGACCTTTTCCCTCAAAAGATACTTCCCAGCCCCTCTCAAGTGATAATCAGATAAAAAGAATAGGCCAGTGTTTTATTAGCAGCTTTGCTGACAAGCCCAGGTATCTCTTAGGGAAGCCATCGTAAAACAAGAAGTCCTCCTACCCCTACAAACAAACAAAAAGATCCAGCATTCAAATTCACTGTGTATCTGTAGAACAACATTCACAAGGTAATTGCTAAAAACAGCAAATCATGAGTCTGTATTATAGTATCCTTGAAAATAAAAAATAACCTTCAACCTCCTGAAGATAACATCCTACTAAAAATCTACCCAGAGGGGCTAGAAATTAGAATTACTTACATGAAATACACACATCTCGAACTAAGACTTCCAAAAAACTGGCATAATATAGTGACTTTTCATATTGTGTAATTTTATCTTTTAGTAACTTTCCAAACTCCGTAAAGTCATCTCTTGAAGATGGGTTCATAGCATCTATTCCATAAACTGTATTATTAACACCTGTAGGAGAAAAGAAGCACTGAAAAGTATCAGGTGGTTAGGATTTTTAAAAATGAAACCTTACAAGCCAATTAGCTATCTGAATAACCCTGTTGTTTCATTCTAAAGCAGGGGCTCTGAACCTGGAGCCAGTGGAGTCATTGGATAGAATGACTGGGTTGGGGGGGAGGGGGGGTAAAAACTTAAATCAGAAAAAAAGTTACATCTTTATTAACTTCTAATTCAGCATTTCCTTCAGTTTCAATTGACTGGCAACAAATCACAGTGGTATTAGCAAAACATGACTTACCAGGAGAGATCACAAACACTCTTCTGACATTACAGATATCTTTCAATATTAATATTGTTCAGTCATCATTACTCTCAAACAACATTATTTATTAGACCTGCCACTACACCTTATTTAATGCATCGATAAGGAAGCATATAATTCTGTATCACAAATTTGTCATTTTAGTATTCTGACATCTATTTATATATAACAGGTTTTCTTTATAAATAAGTATTTTATTCATTTAAAAACAATATATCAAGGCCAGACACAGTGGCTCACACCTGTAATCCCAGTGTTTTGTTTGGGAGGCCTAAGAGGGAGGATCGCTTGAGGCCAAGAGTTTGAGACCAGCCTGGGCAACACAGCAAGACCTCGTCTCTACAAAAAAAAAATTTTTTTTAATTAGCCAGGTGTGGCCAGACACAGTGGCTAACACCTGTAATCCCAACACTTTGGGAGGCCTAGGCAGGCGGATCACCTGAGGTCAGGAGTCCGAGAGAGAAGCCTGGCCAACATGGTGAAACCCCGTCTCTACTAAAAATACAAAAATTAGCCAGGCATGGTGGTGGCATGTATCTGTAATCCCAGCTACTTGGGAGGCTGAGGCACGAGAATCACTTCAACCCAGGAGGCGGAGGTTGCAATGAGCTGAGACTGCACCACTGCACTCCAGCCTGGGTGACAGAGTGAGACTCTGTCTCAAAAAAATAAATAAAATTAGCCAGGTGTGGTGATATTCACCTGTAGCCCTTGCTACCCGGGAGGCTGAGGTGGGAGGATTGCTTGAGCCCAAGAGTTTGAGGCTGCAGTGAGCTACGGTCATGCCACTGCATTCCAGACTGGATGACTGAGCAAGACCCTTTCTCTAAAAACAAAACACAACATATTACATTACAAAAGGGATACTCTGTTCTTCTCCAAGAACACCCCCACAGTAAAGTGGGGAGAGAGGGAACAAAAAGAAACAAAGATGGATCCTGTGAAAGTATTTGTCTAACTCCAGAAGCTAAGCAGGGGTAAACATGTTAAATCCCAATAGAAGAAATCTGGCCTAGGCTGTGCATGGTGGCTCACGCCTGTAATCCCAGCACTTTAGGAGGCCAAGGCGGGCAGATCACTTGAGCCCAGGAGTTCAACAACAGCCCGGGCAGCATGGTGAAACCTTGTATCTACAAAAAAACCCCCAAAAAACAACAATTACCTAGGCATAGTGGCATGCGCCTGTAGTCCCAGCTACTTGGGAGGCTAAGGTGGGAGGATGGCTTGAGCCCAGAGGCAGAGGTTGCAGTAAGCCAATCTCAGCCACTGTACTCTAGCCTGGGTGACAGAGCCAGACCCTGTTAGAAAAAAAAAAATCTGGCCTAGATGAGTTTTACACTAAGATTAGTATGCTTCTGTATCCTCCATGCCAAGTAGATTAGTTATTAACAATATTACATGTGGTATTTTAGTATGAGAAACACAACAGTAAAATCCTATTAACAATGACTGTATGAATGCGTGTTTTAGATCGGGTGCGGTGGCTCACGCCTGTAATCCCAGCACTTTGGGAGGCCGAGGCGGGTGGATCACACGAGGTCAGGAGATCGAGACCATCCTGGCTAACACGGTGAAACCCCGTCTCTACCAAAAATACAAAAAATTAGCCGGGCGAGGTGGCGGGCGCCTGTAGTCCCAGCTACGCGGGAGGCTGAGGCAGGAGAACGGCATGAACCCCGGGGGACGGAGCCTGCAGTGAGCCGAGATCGCGCCACTGCACTCCGGGCTGGGTGAAAGAGCGAGACCCCGTCTCGAAGAAAAAAAAAAAACAAAAAAAGAATGCGTGTTTTTACCTTTTAGTCTATAACAGGTGTCCCATGCTAGGCTTTATGCACACTTCATAAACCTGCCTCTTTAATAAACACATGGGCAGCTTTTACCATCCTAGGAAGACACATAATAACAGCCAAGAGCTCTCTATAATTAGATGAGTGCAGTTAAGACCTGCCAAGCATACAATGGTGCACAGGAGCATTCACAGCAACTCCTGATATTTGTACAGATCCACTGACAGATAAGGTCATACTTCCCCATGAAAAGGAAAACAATCACTACAGTCAGCCTGTTGATCTGTTTTAGAGTAGAGAAAGTATGAAAGTGGGGGAGGGGTATCAATAACTAGAGCTTTCCTTCTTGGCTATAAATTTCAGTGATTTAACTGTTTCAACATGATCTTCTACTCTGAAAAGTACTCAACAGGTAACGATAACTTGGTTAAATGAAGTGAGGTCTTTGACTATTTCTCTAGCCATGTCTCTTACTCTGGAACACTCTGAATGTATCTATTTATAGGATCCTGCACTTTTATCTCATGCACTAACCACAGCTGCAGACACCGCGCAAAGAAATGGAGGCCCTCTAAAGATAGGGCATGGTAAGGGCAAAGGAGGATTGCAGAAGGAAATGACACTGAGCACAAGAAGGCACAGCAAAAGGTGCATGCCTCACCTGGAGCAACATCCTACTGTCTAAGTCTTAAGACAACAGGACAGCCCTGCAGTCCATTTCAAACCTACAGACCTCACACTTCATGCAAATTTCATCCAGCTGATAAAAATATTCTATGCAGTAGTGTACTTCATCTGAGTCTACTCCTTTTTGCCCTTCTTGCTCTGCTATAAATGACTTATCTTAATAATCTTTTACTCAAAACAATTATTCAAAAATCTGAACATGTAATGAAATCGCAAATATACACAGAGATTAAAAACTGCTTTCTAATATCTACATTAGCCAGTGTCATGTTTCTTTTAAGAAAAGGAGATGTTTTCTGAACTTTCTGGGTCTTCACCTGTAACCGTTTAATACTGTATTGCAATCATACTCCCGTCTTACCAAAAGTTTCCTTTGCTAATTCGAGGTCTGACTCTTCCTGTAATTTCTTTAGCCGCAGTTTATCTGCTAATTGTTCTTCTGGTGTTAGCACTTTAGGTTCTTCAGGTTCTTCTAACTAAAATGAAACCAAAGTTTTTTAAAAGCACTGGGATTATGATGCACTCAGTACCCTTCTGTATTGTACGAATTCTTAAATAAGCGTATATAATTATAAATAAAAGTGAACACTGGTAATTACTGTTTCAGGCATTCTTCTAAACACTTTAGATTTTTTTTTTTTTTTTTTTTTTTTTTTAAGACAGAGGCTCACTCTGCCACCAAGGCTGGAGCGCAGTGGCACGATCTTCGCTCATTGCAACCTCTGCCTCCTGGATTCAAGTGATTCTCATGCCTCAGCCTCCTGAGTAGCTGGGATTACAGGCGTGCGCCACCACATCCAGCTAATTTTTGTAGTTTTAGCAGTGACGGGGTTTCACCATGTTGGCCAGGCCGGTCTTGAACTCCTGGCCTCAAGTGATCTGCCCGCCTCAGCCTTCCAAAGTGTTGGGATTACAGGTGTGGGCCACTGTACCCAGTCCACTTTAGGTATCCTTAACCCAATTTTAAAGATAAGCAATGGAGGCACAAAGAAACAACCTGCCCAAAATAATAGAAGGTAACACAGCTGGTAATGTGACAGATCTGTACCCAGGAAGACTGGGGTTACTTCTATAGCCTTTTTTAAAAAAAGGAATTGAGACTGTGGACAAGGTAAAAATACTACTTTCATACACTGCTACTAAAACTATATTGGAAAAACCTTTCTAGGGCAACTTGGTAATATGTATCAAGTCTTAAATAATATTTTTACATGCTTTAATCAAGTATTCTACTTCCAGGTATTTACCTTAAGAAATAAGATGCACACAAATTTGTAAGCCCAAGAATGTACATTAGAGTATTATTCATAATTTCAAATAAATTTACAGACAACCTAAATGTCCAACAGAATGGTTCAAAACATTTCCCCTTTTCATCATATTGTATAATTATAAAATTATCACTATAACAAATTTTAAAGATATAATAGTAGATGTCATTTGTTTCCCAAACCCACTTCTCTGAGATGACAGTTGACAGCTTAGTGTATATCTATCTTCTCTTTATACTGGGATATAATTATTTTTTCTTTCTTCCTTTTTTTTTTTTTGAGATGGAGTCTCGCTCTGTCGCCCGGGCTGGAGTGCAGTGGTTGTGATCTCCGCTCACTGCAAGCTCCGCCTCCTGAGTTCATGCCATTCTCCTGCCTCAGCCTCCCAGGTAGCTGGGACTACAGGCACCCACCAGGCCTGGCTAATTTTTTGTATTTTTTAGTAGAGACGGGGTTTCACCACGTTAGCCAGGATGGTCTCGATCTCCTGACCTTGTGATCTGCCTGCCTCGACCTCCCAAAGTGCCAGGATTACAGGCATGAGCCACCATGCCCGGCCGTTTTCTTCTTTTTTTTTTTTGTTTTGAGACAGGGTCTTGCTCTGTCACCTAGGCTGGAGTGTAGTGGCACAGTCATGGCTCACTGCAGCCTCAACTTCCTGGGCTCAAGTGATTCTCCTACCTTAGCCTCCCAAGCAGCTGATACTACAGGCATGTGCCACCATGCCCAGCTCGTTTTTCTATTTTTTGTAGAGACGGGGTCTCCCTATGTTGTCCAGGCTGGTCTCGAATCCATGGACTCAAGCAATACTCCCACCTCAGCCTCCCAAAGCGTTGCAATTACAGGCATGAGCCACCACGCCAGGCTGTTTTAATTTTTGAACCATGTAAATGTGTTCTGAAATAGAAAATAGGCCGGGCACAGTGGTTCACGCCTATAATCCTAGCACTCTGGGAGGCCAAGGCGGGTGGATCACCTGAGGTCAAGAGTTCGAGACCAACCTGGCCAACATGGTGAAATGCCATCTCTACTGATAATACAAAATTAGCTGGGCGTGGTAACACACGCCTGTAGTCCCAGCTACTCTGGAGACTGAGGCAGGAGAATCACTTGAACCCGGGAGAAGATCGCAGTGAGCTGAGATCACGCCATTGCACTCCCGCCTGGGCGACAAGAGTGAAACTCCATCTCTCAAAAAAAAAAAAAAAAAAAAAGAAACAGAAAATAGGCTGGACATGGTGGCTCATGCCTGTAATCCCAGCACTTTAGGAGGTTGAAGCAGGCAGATCACTTGAGGTCAGGAGTTTGAGACCAGCCCAGCCAACATGGCGAAACCCCATCTCTACTAAAAATACAAAGATTAGCCAGGCATGGTTGCATGTGCCTGTAATTCCAACCTGGGACGCTGAGGCATGACAATTGCTTGAACCTGGGAGGTGGAGGCTGCAGTGAGCCAAAATCACACCACTGCACTCCAGCCTAGGTAACAGAGTGAGACTCTGTCTAAAAACAAAAACAAACAAACAAAAAAAGCAAATATTTCTGATCCTGTGCCAAATAATCAAAAACAAATACATTTATATAGCACATGGCACAGAAATGAACAATTTTTATATTTTGTTCAATATATACACTGCAAATAAAAACTAATCCTGGCCAGACACGGTGGCTCACGCCTGTAATCCCAGCACTTTGGGAGGCCGAGGGGGGCAGATCACGAGGTCAGGAGATTGAGACCATTCTGGCCAACATGGTGAAACCCCATCTCTACTAAAATACAAAAAATTAGCTCGCCGTGGCTCCTGTAGTCCCAGCTACTCAGGAGGCTGATGCAGGGGAATGGCTTGAATCCGGGAGGCAGAGGTTGCGTTGAGCTGAGATTGTGCCACTGTACTCCAGCCTGGAGACACAGCAAGACTCTGTCTCCAAAAAAAAAACAAAAAACAACAACAACAAAAAAAACTAATCCTGCTGACTAGAATGAATTACAGGCACTGGCAAAAATCACTGACTGTAGTCACTGCACTATCATGACTGTTCTGAATGTTTGTGAAAACTTAAAAGACACTCATATATAAAACTTGGTTCTGTTTTTGCAAAAACCACAAATCAATTTGTTTGGATTTTACCTATCTTATGGTATCAATTTACGGTCTTTACAGAGCCCTTCAAATTGCTACGTAATATGTGCAGCCTGTTAGAAACTATACCACTACCGACGTGAGAATTCTGTATTTTAGAAAATAGAATTTACCCTCTTTTTAATTTCTTCTTGCCTTTTCTTCTGTTGCCGTTCTTTCTCTTTTATCTTCTCTGCTATTTTTTTCTTTTCTGAAATTTTTACCTCTAGAAGTAAAAAAAAGTTTTATTCACAGTTCTACTATTTTCCAGTTTATGGATGAGACAGACATGATACTTATATACTGTTAAGAGACCAAACCTTTCCCAGCTTCAAACAGTGATTTTTCTCACAAATAATGGGAAACTTCTGGGACTCTTCCTTCTCCTCTCTAATGTAACCCCTAAGATCCAAATATCCCTTCATATTTCCCCACCGTCCTATAGGCAGGGCTTAGATCATTCAACTATAATTAATGCCAAAACCTCTACCCTTTCCTACTAACAAGCACTCATACAGAAATACAACAAGTATCTAATCTGATTATATTTTGAGGCGATAGAGAAAAGTTGCAGGGAAAACAGAATAAAGTGGGAATGGAAGGACACTTAGTTTCTAAATACCCAAATCTTCCATTTTGTTAGCGTTCTGTCATCTGTCTTAATACAAGTCACAAATGCTTAGCAAGACATAAAAACAAAAATGGAGAGGCCCCAGTGGCTCACCTGGTTTTACTTCTGCTTCCTCTTTTTTTTCATCATCATCGTCATCCCAGTTATCCTAAAGAAAAGGACTTCCATTAATAATTCTTGCATGTTTGTTTTTCTACATGAACCTTATTATCAACTTGACTAACTCCAGAGAAATGTTTGTTGGTATTTTTTTGTACTGCATTAAATTTGTAAATCAATGTAGGGAGAACTGACATCTTATAATGCTGAGCTGCCCTAACCAAGAATAAGAGCTGTCTTTCTATTTGATCAAGTACATTTTTGTATCTTTCAGAAGTGTTTTAAAGTGGTTTCCCTATTAGAGGCTCTGGGCATTTCTCTTTAGATTTATTCCTAAGTATTTCATCTTGTATGTTGCTATTATAAATAGTGTGTTTTCCTATTATGTCCTCTATGTGGCTATTATTTGTGTATAAAAACCTATTGGCAAGACCTGATCTCTGCAAAAAAAAAAAAATTTAAAAATTAACTGGGCGAGGTGGCATGTGCCTGTAGTCTCAGCTACTTGAGAAGCTAAGGTGGGAAGATCACTTGAGCCCAGGAGGTTAAGGCTGCAGTGAGCTATGATAGTGTCCTATCATAGTATCCTAGGCAACTCACCATCATAAAAATCCTGTCTCAAAACAAATAAACAAAAATGACTATTGGCTTTTTTATATGTTAATATCCTGCTACCTTACTGAATTCATTTATCACTTAAGTTAGATTTATCGTTGCATCTCTAGGGTTTTCCAGGTATGCTACCTGGAAAACTATCTGCAAACAAAAGATAGCTTTACTTCTCTACCAATCCTTAGGCCCTCACAAGTGATTTATCTAATTGGGCCAGCTAAACCTCTAGTGCAATGTTGAACAGCAGCAGAGGTAATGGGCATCCTTGGTTTCTTGATGGAAATGCCTCTATTGTTTCCCCATGAAGTGCTATGCATCCCAACAAATTTATGCAGTAAAATTTACCAGACTTTTTTTTTTTTTTTTGAGACGGAGTTTCGCTCTTCTTGCCGAGGCTGGAGTGCAATGGCGCAATCTCAGCTTACTGCAACCTCCACTTCCTAGGTTCAAGCAATTCTCCTGCCTCAGCTTCCCCAGTAACTGGGATTACAGGCATGCACCACCACGCCTGGCTCATTTTTTTGTTTTTTTTTTGAGACGGAGTCTTGCCCTGTCGCCCAGGCTGGAGTGCAGTGGCGTGACCTCGGCTCACTGCAAGCTCCGCCTGCTGGGTTCACGCCATTCTCCTGCCTCAGCCTCCCAAGTAGCTGGGAATACAGGCGCCCGCCACTACGCCCGGCTAATTTTTTGTATATTTAGTAGAGACGGGGTTTCACCATGTTAGCCAGGATGGTCTCGATCTCCTGACCTCGTGATCCACCCACCTCGGCCTCCCAAAGTGCTGGGATTACAGGCGTGAGCCACCATGCCCGGCTGGCTCATTTATTTTTAGTAGAAATTTTTTTTTTTTTTTTTTTTGAGACAGAGTCTCGTTCTATCGCCCAGGCTGGAATACAGTGACAATCTCGGCTCACTGCAACCTCTGCCTCCCAGGTTCAAGTGATTCTCCTGCCTCAGCCTCCCGAGTAGCTGGGATTACCAGCGCACGCCACCATGCCTGGCTAATTTTGTATTTTCAGTAGAGACAGGATTTCACCATGTTGGTTACACTGGTATCGAACTCCTGATCTTGTGATCCGCCCACCTCGGCTTCCCAAAGTGCTGGAATTACAGGTGTGAGCCACCGTGTCTAGCCCCAGTCTTTTCTTTCATTGCCTCCGGATGGATTTCAAGTTAATAAGGAAGTCTTTTCTTGTTTTTTTGTTCTTTTGTTTTGTTTTTGAGACGGAGTTTTGCTCTTGTTGCCCATGCTGGAGTGCAATGGCATGATCACGGCTCACTACAACCTCCACCTCCCGGGTTCAAGCAATTCCCCTGCCTCAGCCTCCCAAGCAGCCGGGATTACAGACATGCGCCACCATGCCTGGCTAACTTTGTATTTTTAGTAGAGATGGGGTTTGTCCATGTTGGTCAGGCTGGTCTCGAACTCCCAACTTCAGGTGATCTGCCCGCCTCAGCCTCCCAAAGTGCTAGGATTACAGGCACGAGCCACTTCGCCCAGCCAGAAAGTCTTTTCTTACACCTAAGAATTCACCCACCATTTTTTCTAGAATGTATAGGGTTTCATTGTTTTTTTTATTTAGATCTCTGATCTATTTGGAGTTTTTTTCTTGTGTATGATGTGCGACATGGATCTAATTTTATTTTTTTCCCAAATGGCTACCCAGTTGTCACAGCATCATTTATTTAAAACCCTTTAATAAATAATGGTTTTTTTCCCTGGGCTATGGTTTGAATGTGTCCTCCAAAGTTCATGTGATGAAAACAATCTCCAATCCAACAGTGTTGAGAAGTAGGGTCTTTCAGAAATGATTAGAGGCAAAGCCCTCATGAATGGATTATTAATACCTTTATCTTAGGGGTAGATACCTGATAAAAGGATGAGTTCTGACACCTCCTGCAATCCTTTGTGCTCTTTTGCCCTTCTGCCCCAGGATAATAGAGCAAGAAGGCCCTCGCCAGATGCCAGCACCTTGATACTGGACTTCTCAGCCTCCATAACCATAAGAAATAAATCTGTTGTTTATAAAATACCCAGTCTATTGCATTCTATTGCAGCAAAAAACATTTTAAGATACCCTGTGACTTACCATATACTAAATTTTCATATGTACTTGGTCTATTTCTGGGCTTTTGATCCTATCCCACTAGTCTACTGTCTCTCCATATAACAGTACCATACTGGGTTTTTTTTGGTTTTGTTTTTTGAGGCAGAGTTTCACTCTTGTTGCCCAGGCTGGAGTGCAATGGCATGATCTCAGCTTACTGCAACCTCTGCCTCCTGGTTTCAAGCAATTCTCCAGCCTCAGCCTCTGGAGTAGCTGGGATTACAGGTGTCCACCACCATGCCCGACTAATTTTTGTATTTTTAGTAAAGATGGGGTTTCTCCATGTTGACCAGGCTGGTCTCGAACTCCTAACATCAGGTGATCCACCCACCTCAGCCTCCCAAAGTGCTGGGATTGCAGGCGTGAGCCACCATGCCCAGCCCGTACTGTTTTAATTACAGAGGCTTTACAATGTATTTTAATGTCAGCTAGGGCTAGTCCTTCCTTGTAGGTTTTCAGATTTTTTAGTGTTTTCTTGGCCTTTCTTGCATGTTTGTTTTTCCATATGAACCTTCATATCAACTTACCTAACTTCATAAGAAAGCTTCTCCATTAGCAGTTAGGACAACCTAGCTGAAATCAATAGCCTCTCTGAAAGTGATTCAGTTATTAATAAATAAAAAAACTGAGAGAACTTTATAGTTTTTACTTTCCCCCAAATGTAAAAAGCATCCTATACTCTGGCTAATAGCTCATTTATTTCAAGGAATATTCCATACAACATAATCCTGGTTAATGAATTAAGTCTATATAATTCTTAAGCCCACTATTAAAAAGGAGTCAGGACGGGCAGGATGTCTCACGCCTGTAATCCCAGCACTTTCGGAGGCTGAGGTGGGCGGATCACGAGGTCAGGAGTTTGAGACCAGCCTGGCCAACATAGTGAAACCCTGTCTCTACTAAAAATACAAAAAATTAGCTGGGCATGGTGGCAGGCACCTATAATCCCAACTATTTGGGGGCTGAGGCAGGAGAATCGCTTGAACCCAGGAGTGGGAGGTTGAAGTGAGCCAAGATTGTGCTACTGCACTCCAGCCCAGGTGACACTGCGAGACTTCGTCTCAAAAAAAAAAAGTCAAGGCCGGCTCATGCCTGTAATCCCAACACTTTGGGAGGCCAAGGCGGGCAGATCACCTGAGGTCGGGAATGCAAGACCAGCCTGACCAACATGGAGAAACCCCGTCTCTACTAAAAATACAAAATTAGCTGGGTGTGGTGGCACATGCCTGTAATCCCAGCTACTCGGGAGGCTGAGGCAGGAGAATTGCTTGAACCCAGGAGGCGGAGGCTGTGGTGAGCCGAGATCGTGCCATTGCACTCCAGCCTGAGCAACAAGAATGAAACTCCGTCTCACAAAAAAAAAAAAAAAAAAAAAAAAAATCAAGAGCTAATCAAGCCTTCATGGATCCCACTCTCTAACTCAGGGCACTTTAATCCCAGCACTTCGGGAGGCCAAGGCAGGCAGATCACTTGAGACCAGGAGTTCCGAGACCAGCCTGGCCAACATGATGAAACCCTGTTTATACTAAAAAATACAAAAATTAGGCGGGCATGGTGGTGCACGCCTGTAATCCTAGCCACTCAGGATGCGGAGGAATAAGAATCATTTGAGCTCAGGAGGCGAAGTTGCAGTGAGCCAGGACCGAGCCACTGCACTCCAGCCTGGGCAACAGAGACTCTGTCTCAAAAAAAAAAAAAGATCTATACTCTGTTTTTTCTATGCCTAACTCAATCACTGAGTTAAATATAAACACAATTTTCTAAAAGCTCCACAGAACTTAGAAGGCTCAAGTTTAATAGAGACAGACACAGCTCTACGATTAAAGACGGCTTTAATCATAGGTAGCCTGGCCATTGTCTCAGCAACCACCAGGCACACTATGACATGCCATTTGAAGCTGAGTGGCAAGAAGGCAAAAGCAGGGCAAGAGGCCCTGACGCTACTAAAGAAGCAAAGGCTGACTAGTATGACTAATATGCCACACTATGACACCAAGCTTCTGGTTTCATAACACGACAGATCACAAATTTGTGTCAGTCTAGGAATATAAACTAACCAAGCCTTGATTCTTAATAAAAATCTCTAAGTCCACTAAAGAAATTAAAAATTCAACATCCTGATTAAGGCCGTCATACAGTCTGCAAGCATAATTAAAGGAACTTTGTATTAAAAAGTAAGTGTATTTTTATATTCATCTTACTTCAGCAATTTAACCCACAGCTCGCAGTTTTAACAGATTGAAAGCAAACCAGCTAGTCATTATTTGAGTAACTGTGATACTAGAGTTAGAAATTAGAGATCAAACGTTTGTATTTCGCCGTTAGTTTGCTAAGTGCTATACATCACAGTACAAAAGGAACCAAAGAGCTAAAAATAAAAGTGAATTACTAGGCATTTTTTGTTGTTTAAATCTTCACAGAACACAGGAAGGCTGGATCTGTGAGTGATATGCGGCAGTGTTTCATATAGGAGGACCATTTGCTTACTTCCAGAAGATGCATATTTACAACCCTTCTGAGAAACAGGTGTAGTAACAAGGTTAATTCTCACAACAGTCCTGTAAGGAAGGTAGTGTTATTCCCCCATTTTACAGAAAAGGAAACCGAGGCCCAGACATAGCCATCCCACAATCTTAGTGAAAAACTAAGGGACCTGCTCTGAATGGACCAAAGTTCTTTAAAGTGTCATAGGTATAAAGTTACAGTTAGAAGAATAAGTTCTGGTGTTCTGTTACCCAGTAGGGTGATTATAGCTAATAACAATGTTGTATATTTCAAGATAGTTCCATGAGAAAATTTTGAATGTTAACATCACAAAGAAATGATAAATGTTTAAAGTGACGAAATGGTAATTACAATGTATACATGCATTGAAACATCACAATATACCCCATAAATATGTACATTATGTGCCAATTATAAAAAATAATTTTAAAAAAGTTTTAAATAACTAAACATTTGACTGACCTTTTTATTGAAAATAAAATGATTTACTTTTTAAAAAAGCATGTTTTAAACACTTGCTTACAAAGTTCATGGTTTAGTAGAGTTCAATTCACTGTAATAAAGCAACTTACAACACATCTTTAGAGTAACATGCTGAGATACATCCTTTAAATGCATACATGTAAACAGCTTCATTTAAAGCTTTAAACACAATGTTAAGGAAGGTCTTTAAAAAGCATGTTTTAAACACTTGCTTACAAAATTCACAGTCTGGTAAACAATTTAATTCGCTGGAATAAAGCAGCTTACAATGCGAAATAATAATAAAAATAAAAATAGTATTATAGTGGCCGGGCGCGGTGGCTCATGCTTGTAATCCCAGCACTTTGGGAGGCCGAGGCGGGCGGATCACGAGGTCAGGAGATCGAAACCACAGTGAAACCCCGCCTCTACTAAAAATACAAAAAATTAGCCGGGCGTAGTGGCAGGCGCCTGTAGTCCCAGCTACTCGGAGAGGCTGAGGCAGGAGAATGGCGTGAACCCGGGAGGCGGAGCTTGCAGTGAGCCGAGATTGAGCCAATGCACTCCAGCCTGGGCGACAGAGCGAGACTCCATCTCAAAAAAAAAAAAAAAAAAAAAATAGTATTATAGTAAATATGACTTCTTCCCTGAGTCCTGAAGTATAAAATAACTAACTGGGAACTAAGTCCCTCTCCTGGGAACTCTGGGAATCTTGTTAAAGAGAAGGATTATTACACATATTAAGATATGCCCAGGCCGGGCGCGGTGGCTCACGCTTGTAATCCCAGCACTTTGGGAGGCCGAGGCGGGCGGATCACAAGGTCAGGAGATGGAGACCACGGTGAAACCCCGTCTCTACTAAAAATACAAAAAAAAAAAAAAATTAGCCGGGCGTGGTGGCGGGCGCCTGTAGTCCCAGCTACTCGGAGAGGCTGAGGCAGGAGAATGGCGTGAACCCGGGAGGCGGAGCTTGCAGTGAGCCGAGATTGCGCCACTGCACTCCAGCCTGGGCGACAGAGCAAGACTCCGTCTCAAAAAAAAAAAAAAAAAAAAAAAAAAAAAAAAAAGATATGCCCAGCTAGAGGTATACTGGTTACCAACCTTCTCACCTTAAATTGCCTGTAGTGGTTCTCTACTGATCTTTTTTTTTTTTTTTTGAGACGGAGTCTCACTCTGTCGCCAGGCTGGAGTGCAGTGGCGCAATCTCAGCTCACTGCAACCTCCACCTCCTAGGTTCAAGCAATTCTCCTGCCTCAGCCCTGAGTAGTCGGGACTACAGGTATGCACCACCATGCCCAGCTAATTTGTGTTTTTAGTAGAGACCGGGTTTCAGCATGTTGGCCAGGATAATCTTGATCTCTTGACCTGGTGATCCGCCCGCCTCAGCCTCCCAAAGTGCTAGGATTACAGGCGTGAGCCACCATGCCTGGCCCCTCTCACCTTTTTTATTTATTTATTTATTTTTTTGAGATGGAGTTTCACTCTTATTACCCAGGCTGGAGTGCAATGGCACCATCTCGGCTCACTGCAACCTCTGCCTCCTGGGTTCAAGCGATTCTCCTGCCTCAGCCTCCCAAGTGGCTGGGATTACAGGCATGTGCCACCACAAACTGGCTAATTTTGTATTTTTAGTAGAGACAGGTTTCTCCATGTTGGTCAGGCTGGTCTTGAACTCCTGACCTCAGGTGATCCACCTGCCTCGGCCTCCCAAAGTGTTGGGATTACAGGTATGAGCCATCACGCCCGGCCAGTTTTCTACTAATTTTAAGAAACTGGGCCAGATGTGCTAGCTCACGCCTGTAATCCCAACACTTTGGAAGGCCAAGGCGGGTGGAATACCTGAGGTCAGGAATTCAAGACCAGCCTGGCCAACATGGCAAACCCGTTTCTACTAAAAATACAAAAAAAATTAGCAGGGCGTGGTGGTGTGCACCTGTGGTCCCAGCTATTCAGGAGGCTGATGCCCAAGAATCACTTTGAACCCGGGAGGCAGAGGTTGCAGTGAGCCGAGATCACGCCACTGCACTCCACAGCCTGGGTGACAGAGAAGGCCTCTGTCTAAAAAAAAAAAAAAAAAAAAAAAAAAGAAAAGAAAAGAAAAAAGAAAAAAACTGGTCTGCAAGCCTCTGGTACTACGAAGTCAAGAAGTAAGAAGTATGGCTGAAGCCAGGCACGGTGGCTCACACTTGTAATCCCAGCACTTTGGGAGGCCGAGGCAGGTGGATCACAAGGTCAGGAGATCGAGACCACGGTGAAACCCCGTCTCTACTAAAAATACAAAAAATTAGCCGGGCGTGGTGGCGGGCACCTGTAGTCCCAGCTACTCGGAGAGGCTGAGGCAGGAGAATGGCATGAACCCGGGAGGCGGAGTTTGCAGTGAGCCGAGATTGCACCACTGCACTCCAGCCTGGGCGACAGAGCAAGACTCCGTCTCAAAAAAAAAAAAAAAAAGTATGGCTGAAAATAGGGAGCTCCATCTCAATACCCCAAGGTAAAGAAACAAACTCAACATAGGAGCATTTTTATTTAATGTTGATGCTCTTCAGTTACCCTTCCCAGAAAAATATCACCCCAACCCCACCCATATCACTTCTCCCTCAGTACATTCACACCAACTCTATGTCCACCTCTATCCCTGTCCCTAGTTTCTCCCATCAAAGCATAAACCTTACACCAGACACACATCAATGCAGACATAATGAAGCTACCTAGACATTCCCTACTCCATCACAGAACAGACTTTAGTAGCAAAAGAAGTGATTCTGGCCAGGCACAGTGACTCATGCCTGTAATCCCAGCACTTTGGGAGACCAAGGCAGGCGGATCACGAGGTCAAGAGATCGAGACCATCCTGGCCAACATGGTGAAACCCCATCTCTACTAAAAATACAAAAATTAGCTGGGTGTCGTGGCACACACCTGTAGTCCCAGCTACTTGGAAGGCTAAGGCAGGAGAATCGCTTGAACCCAGGAGGCAGAGGTTGCAGTAAGCCAAGATTGCGCCACTGCACTCCAGCCTGGAGACAGAGTGAGACTCCGTCTCAAAAAAAAAAAAACCCAGGCGCAGTAGCTCACGCCTGTAATCCCAACACTTTGGGAGGTTAAAGCAGGTGGATCACCTGAGGTCGGGAGTTTTGAGACCAGCTTAACCAACATGGAGAAACCCCATCTCTACTAAAAATACAAAATTAGCTGGGTGCGGTGGTGCATGCCTGTAATCCCAGCCACTCAGGAGGCTGAGACAGGAGAATCGCTTGAACCCAGTAGGCGAAGGTTGCAGTAAGCTGAGGTCGTGCTATTGCACTCCAGCCTGGGCAACAAGAGCAAAACTCCGTCTCAAAAAAAAAAAAAAAAAGAAGTGGTTCCTATCAACATGTCCCAAGAAGAACCATGACATCTGCTCCTCAATTCATAAAAGGACCATCCAAACCTTGACTGTCGCTCTCTCCCCAAAGTGCTTACAAGTCTGCCCTGAAGTTACTACCAAACTAGCACTAAGCCCCTAAAGAAAGGAGCGTAGTGTCAGCAAAAAGAGACTGGTCACACTTCCAAACAGATGTAATTATAAAAGCAAAAGACCAGGTAGCTTTCCCCAGGAAATTAGAGTTTTTATTTCCATAGTTATAAAATTAAGTGTCTGAAAAGTAGATTTAAGGTAGAATGTTCACCATGCTGCTTCAAAAAATATGCCCAATTTTCTTTTTTTTTTTTTTGAGACAGAGTCTCGTTCTGTCACCCAGGCTGGAGTGCAGTGGCGCGATTTCGGCTCACTGCAAGCTCCGCCTCCCGGGTTCACGCCATCCTCCTGCCTCAGCCTCTCCGAGTAGCTGGGACTACAGGCGCCCGCCACCACGCCCGGCTAATTTTTTGTATTTTTAGTAGAGACGGGGTTTCACTGTGTTAGCCAGGATGGTCTCGATCTCCTGACCTCGTGATCCGCCCGCCTCGGCCTCCCAAAGTGTTGGGATTACAAGCGTGAGCCACCGCACCCGGCCCGACCAATTTTCTGTAAACATTAGAAGTTTGTAAATTCCAGCAGCAAATTCAGATAAAATGTAAAAAGGGTTCCTAGAGAAACAGCTAAAATTAACATTTAAAATAGGAAGCAAGTCTACAACTCACTTCAAAGAGCCCTAAATGGTTATTTGGTTCAAGAGACTACCTATGAACATCCAATTAAATCCTTTACCCAATTATTTTTGGCAGCCAATTAATCTTTCAACTGTAATATCCAATTTATCTTCAAAAGAATCACCCAGGCTGCTCTCCTAAAATGGCTAGCTTCTTAGAATACGGCCTGTTTATAAACTACTTGGCTTATCTATACTCTTGCCCTGCAGATACACACCCATCTTTTAAGCTATTTCTATGAAAGAGATGGCTGCTTTTTAACTTTAAAACCTGCTTCCAAATTGAACACAACTAAGTATCAGAAGCAAAGCAGAAAACTTTAAATCTTGCTTTCTTTTTATTTCTAACAATGTGGCCAGTAGTTAGCTGGTTCTGTCTTCATAATATAAAACTACATTATGTCACATGCAATGAGAACACATTTAGGGCTGAAAATGCTTTCCAACTTAAGCAAGATGTATTTATAGACTGTCAAATAGAAGTAGCTTCAAACGAGCAATAAAACTCTTTTGCCCTATAACAACAGCCTAGGAACTAACATATACTCCTTCTCCTTTTTTCTTTAAATAATTTGGTTTAGGTAAAACATAATCTCTTGCTGGGGAAAAAAAAAAAAGCCTTTAATTGGTGTTCTGTAAGCTGTGCAGTTCTACTCAGAGAACTCAGAACTGTGCAACGAGATCTTGGCAAGGGTAGACTTCCCAGCAAACTTCAGTTTTTTAAAAGCCAAAATGTTCTTCCACCATCTCAGAACTATGCTGGGTGCCTAGAAGCCAAGGTGCCCGCCTTAGTAAATTCTACTTCATTTAATTCAATTCATTAAGCTTCTAACATACTACAATGGATCAGCACTCAGCTGAGTTCCATCTCAATGCCTACCTGTCTCATATTCAGGACAGTTATCAATCTACTTTAAATTCCTGGCTAAGCAATATCAAGACACTGAACACTAAACAAGTGGTTTATTTACAATGATCCATCATGACAAGAAAATATTTTTCAGTAACAAACATGCTTCCTAATTCAAAACTTGCTAGTTTATAAAAGTGGCAGGGTATGAAATGATATGACTGAGATTTTCTTGAAAATAATCTGGTTGGAGGAGGAAAGTGGGGATACAGAGGAGACAAGACTGGTCACTGGTTTATTAAATGTTTCTCTCTACTGCATGTTTGGAATTTTTCATAAGTTACACATACACACACTCTCTTCAAAATATCCATTTTCTGGCAAAATGCCCACCTTCTGGGTATTTCCTAGTAATTTCACATTTCTGTAAAATACAGATCCTGTTCTTTAGAAGTTGTTTCCAACCCCTGAAAAATGTCCTTATCTGGTAGACTCAAACTATTTATTGAAATAGGATCCTAACAGAGGGTGAATGAGTAGGACAAGAGAGGCTCAACTAAATCTGTTCTTCAGGATCGCTCTCTTGAAATGTGTTGGGGTCTTGCTATGTTGCCCAGGCTGGCTTCAAACTCCTAGGCTCAAGCAATCCTCTTGCCTCAGCCTCTTCAGGATCTTTTAAAAGAAATGCTACATGATTACAGAGGCAACTGCCTGAGATGGCTGAACACAGCTAGAAGTTTCTGCAAACTCTGTACCCTCTGAATAAATCTAGCTTCTAAACTGTTCTACTGAAATGCTAGGAGACTAGTAAAATGGAGCAAAAGTTATGTTGTCCTTGCTTCCAGTAGGTACTCACTGCCTTCTCAGTCAACACATCCTGCGTATCATACCAGCAATGGGGAAGGAGTCAAATACGCCAAGTGAACAGTTCTTCCCACTGCCTCTGCACAACTATCAGGATAGTAAAAAAGGTAAATAAAGCCAGGGTGATGGGAAAGTATGCTCCCAAGTTCTCATCTTTTTAACTGGGGAAAAGCATAGCCTTTTCTCACCATATATATTAACAGTTGTACAGTTTCACCTAAGTCCACTTCTGCCACTGCCAGACAGCTATTTGAAAAGTCAAGGACAGCAAAATACTAAGTCTGCTAAATGATAGTAAAGTGCTGGAGCAAATTATAATAACAAAAACATCAGTTTTCTTTTCATTTCCCAGGACATTACAAATGACATTAAACCTGTATTTTTAAAGGTTAAGTACTAGATGCTGACATAAACAGAAGACCTCACGGAAACTAAGCCTTGTCTGCAACTCCTCATAAAAAGTACAAAAACATAAGAATTCAGAAATTTGGTGATATGGCTGAGCCTGCTGGCTCACGCCCATAATCCCAGCATTTTAGGAGGCTGAGGAGGATAAATCACTTGAGCCCAAGAGTTCGAGACCAGCCTGGGCAACTTGGCGAAACTCCAACTCTACCAAAAACACAAAAATTAGCCAGTCTCACAAATCTGTCTCAAAATAAATAAGCCAGGTGCAGTGGCTCACACCTGTAATCCCAGCACTCTGGGAGGCCGAGGCGGGAAGATCACTTTGACCTCAGGAGTTTGAGACCAGCCTAGGTAACATGGCGAAACCTTGTCTCTACAAAAAAAAAAAAAAAAAAAAATATATATATATATATATAGCCAGGCGCGGTGGCTCACGTCCGTAATCCCAGCACTTTGGGAGGCTGAGGCGGGTGGATCACAAGGTCAGGAGTTCAAGACTGGCCTGGCCAAGATGGTGAAACCCCGTCTCTACTAAAAATACAAAAATTAGCTGGGTGTGGTGGTGGGCGCTTGTAATCCCAGCTACTCGGGAGGCTGAGGCAGAGAATTGCTTGAACCTGGGAGGCGGAGGTTGCAGTGAGCCGAGATCGTGCCACTGCACTCCAGCCTGGGCGACAGAGCGAGACTCTACCTCAAAAAAAAAATATATATATATGTGTGTGTGTGTGTATAAAAATTAGCTGGGCACGGCGGTGCACACCTGTAATCCCAGCTACTAGAAAGGCTGAGGCTGGAGAATCACTTGAACCCGGGAGGCGGAGGTTGCAGAGATTGTGCACTCCAGCCTGGGAGACAGGGTGAGACCTTGTCTCAAAAAATTAGATGAATAGATAAATTGTTTTAAGTTAAAAAAAAAAGAAAAAAGAAATTTAGCACTAAAACAGCAACTGGGGCCTGGTGTGGTGGCTCACGCCTGTAATCCCAGCACTTTGGGAGGCCAATGCGGGCAGATCACAAGGTCAGGAGATTGAGACCATCCTGGCTAACACGGTGAAACCCCGTCTCTACTAAAAATACAAAAAATTAGCCGGGCGTGGTGGCGGGCACCTGTAGTCCTTGGGAGGCTGAGGCAGGAGAATGGAGTGAACCCGGGAGGCAGAGCTTGCAGTGAGCGAAGATTGTGCCACTGCACTCCAGCCTGGGCGACAGAGCGAGCCTCCATTTCAAAAAAAAAAGAGCAGCTGGACAAGATAAGCTTTGTGGTCCCTTACAACATGTAAATATCCAAAACTTGTTCCAAGTGATCAGAATTATATTGATCAGAGGCTGAGTGAGGTGGCTCATGCCTATAATTCCAGCACTTCAGGAGGCCAAGGCGGGCAGATCACCTGAGGTCGGGAATGCAAGACCAGCCCAACCAACATGGCGAAACCCCGTCTCTACTAAAAATACAAAATTAGCCAGGCGTGGTGGTGCGTGCCTGTAATCCCAGCTACTTGGGAGGCTGAAGCAGGAGAATCGCTTGAACCCGCAAGGTGGAGGTTGCAGTGAGCCGAGATCGCTCCATTGCACTCCAGCCTGGGCAACGGGAGTGAAACTCCATCTCAAAAAAAAAAAAAAAAAAAAAAAGAATTATATTCATCAAGATCGAGGGGGGAGGGGGGAGGGACAGCATTAGGAGATACACCTAATGCTAAATGACGAGTTAATGGGTGCAGGAAATCAACATGGCACATGGATACATATGTAACAAACCTGCACATTGTGCACATGTACCCTAAAACCCTAAAGTATAATAAAAAAAAAAAAAAAAAAAAGATCGATACCATTTAGATCCCCTAATCCCAAGGAAGTTATTCCATGACATTAGTCTAGACTATCCATTAAAACTTCATTTTCTGCAACTTCTTTCCTAATATCTCTAATCTTTTCTCTGCATTTGTTAATTTATTCCCAAATTTCATAACAGATATCTTAATTGCCACTTCCTATATGCATGGAAAAAAATGAAAGGGCCAATATGAACCCAAGGCTCAAAACTGAAAATCTGCTACAATGTAGGGGGTAACTAATATCTTGTAATGCGGCTGGTAACCAAATCTAGTCCCATGTTTCTACAACACGTAAATAAAGCATCTAAGTGTCTTCAAACAATAATCAGTCGATTTATTAACTTCAATGTGTGCAAAGCTCACAACATTCTTGAACCTCAGGCTGTCAATAAATTGGACATCCACACATTCAACCTCATCGGACTGGGAAGAGAAGAGGAAAACTCAAAACAACATCCCTATTAAGTTCATAGTGATTATATAGCTTAAACTTTTCAGCCCAGGCAGGATTTGTAGGGTTCTCCGTTTGTGTTTATAAATTAGGAGAAATTCATTAAATTAGGCAAAACCACAAAAAAAAATTTTCCATTTCACACAAAACTTTATCTGCACAAATATAACAAGATTTTGAGAACTTTGTTAATAAGAGTCTTAACATTTTGGATTTGAGATTTCTGTAATTACTGTAAAAAAAAAACCACGTAAAAGTAAATGTCACTTAAAGCTGTATAATGAACCCTTCGAAGTTTTCAAAATAAACGACTGAGGTAAAAATGATTATCTACAAGGCATAGACAAAAAAACAACAACAACAAAAAAAACCAGGGGCCCGTCATCTACAATCACCACCAAATCTTCAATATTTCCTTAGGAGTCGTATGTGTGTAGTTGAGTAACTGTCGTCTCTCCATTTCTCAGGTCACGGTGTGAACTACCTGGGTTTCTGTCCACTAACTGCGGGCTATCTCAGTGTTCAGTTCATTCTTTTTACCACAGGGTGGGGGAAGGGAGAGCCAAAAGTTATTTCCCTTTACTGTTTCTAGCTGTCTCATGTGGGAAAAAAAGATTGAAATTCAACCACAATATTCCACTCATCTAATCCCTCGAACAAACTGTATAAGCAGACCTCAGGGTCATAAATGAGTTACTGGCCCTGGGCTGACCTGAGCTCGAAAAGACAGGCGAGTTTCAAGCCCTTCCATATGGATAAGCTACAAGGCTCAATTTCCAACTTCCCGGTCTCATTCCTGCGAGAGGCTCCCAACCGCGAAGCTTGCACGTGGGCCGACCCCGCCGATGCTGTCACCTTTCGTCGCCAGCCGGCAGGTGGGATCCAGGCTGGAGAGCAGACCCTCAACCGGCGAGGGAGTCCGGGAGGCCATGCTGCCAGTCTTCGGCCCACACATGGCCGGCAAACCGAGGGGAAGAGAGCACCGCCAGGCCCTAGGCTCGCGCCTGGACCCACGGCCCGCAGGCCCCGGCAGCGCCCCAGGGCCCACAGTCGGCTGGCAACAGCGCCAGCCCGCTACCGCGCTGCCCGGCGCCCTAGCCCGCACCCACCTTGACGTCCTCGTCCTCGTCCTCGCCTTCCCAGCGGTCCCCGCCGGCAGTGCCGCCGCCCCCCACCTTCCGCACTGGGTCTTCCACAGAGAACGCGTCGGCGTCTACGGAAGAGAGCGAGCCGCGTTAGTGCCTGCCACTGCGTGGGGCCGGCGCCGGCCCGGGCCCTGCCCCAGCAACTTCTCCTCACCCCAGGAGTCCGAGTCCCCCGCCGCCGCCGCCGCCGCCGCCGCCGCGGCCGCCATCTCGAGCCGGGTGTGAGTGTGTGTGAGAGGGAGAGCTAACGAGGAGTTAGCACGGCGGAGGTGAGTCACTGGATTTGCTCTCGTTGGCCGGCGCGGAGCAGGATGGGACCGTGGCTGACTGTGCGCCGAGCCGAGGCCACGCCCCCTCAGGCGGCGGCGGCGGCGACGCGCGCGGGTAAGAAGTGGGCGGGGACCGCGGTCGGCGCTGCGGGGCGGAGGGAGAGGCGGAGGGAGAGGCGGAGGGAGAGGCGAAGGGAGGGGCGGAGGGAGGGGCGGAGGGAGGGGCGGACCGAGCAGAGGGAGGGGCGGGCCGAGCAGAGGGAGGGGCGGGCCGAGCAGAGGGAGGGGCGGACCGAGCAGAGGGAGGGGCGGAACGAGCAGAGGGAGGGGCACAGGGGGCTGAGGAGTGCTGGGTTGGGCTTCCAGCTCCCTGCAATGCAGAACAGTACTGGAGTTCGTGGAGCTGGAAGACCGCCAACCGACTCTGGGCCCCGGGCAGGAAACGTAAGTGCCAGGAAGTTAGCAGGGTGGTTCTTTGGCTGGCGCCTGAACCTCGCCAGTCTTCGTCGCCCCTCCCCTGTCAACGCCTACCCCGCTTCGACCCGAGGGTGCGCTGTCCCTCTGGTCACTGTGATCACCGTCCATGGCCGCCTGCGGATACCCACGCCGCGCTCAGAAGAGGGCTCTGAGGCCATGCCTGACTGTGGGGGCGGTGGCCGGGCTTCCGGGACCCCAGAGGGAGTCGTCGCGCGCTAGGTGGAGGGGACCCCTCTGGAATCCGGCGGGCTCCGGGCGCAGATGCAGGAGCGAGTGGGGAGAGCCGCGTTCCTGGCATGTTTGCCTCGAGTTAGTCACGAAGGAATCGAAGAGAGCCTCAGTCTTCGAGGCTTTTCCCTTCCTGTGAGCCCCTATGAGGCCAGCACATTGATTTTTTTTTTCTTTCGCAGAACAATTTCGGACCTCCTGGGGTCTATGCTAGGTATAAGGTGTATCTTTGTCCTCCATGAAGTAGCAAAGATAGACATATGAACAAATTTCGACACTGTGATGACTGCCACAAAAAGCAGCATTATGGGGTTGAATGTAAAAGGATAACACTAGCGGCGGCGGGGGCCGGAGGATGAAGGAAGGCTTCCTGAGGTAGGCGCTGGCGAAACTGAAGTTGGAGAGAGCAAGTGGCATTTGCTGAAGTGCATTTCCGGTAGAAAGAACTCCAGTGGTCCCTCACCTGACTGAGTGGCGCAGTCAGAGATAAATGGAACAGGTACACTGACTAGAAAGGGCAAGATGGACTAAACTTCGCCGTTGGGCCACTGGGCTCCCCCGCAGGATTTTAAAGGGCTAGCCAGTGGATGGATTTTGTTTTGTTTTGTTTTGTTTTGTTTGAGAAGGAGTCTCGCTCTTTCACCCAGGCTGGAGTGCAGTGGCGCGATCTCGGCTCACTGCAGGCTCCGTCCCCCGGGGTTCACGCCGTTCTCCTGCCTCAGCCTCCCGCGTAGCTGGGACTACAGGCGCCCGCCACCTCGCCTGGCTAATTTTTTGTATTTTTAGTAGAGACGGGGTTTCACCGTGTTAGCCAGGATGGTCTCGATCTCCTGACCTCGTGATCCGCCCGCCTCGGCCTCCCAAAGTGCTGGGATTACAGGCGTGAGCCACCGCGCCCGGCCTGGATTTTGTTTTTGTTATTTTCGCTTTTTATTTTCAAATATGTATTACGCGAACTTGGTACAACATTCATGTGACAAAAAGGTAGATACGTGGGCAGGACACGGTGGCTCAGCCTGTAATCCCAGCACTTTGGGAGGCCGAGATGGGCGGGTCACTTGCTGTCAGGAGTTCGAGACCAGCCTGGCCAACATGGCAAAACCCCGCCTCTACTAAAAATACAAAAATTACCTGGGCGTGGTGGCGGCGCGCCTGTAATCCCAACTACTAGGGAGGCTGAGGCAGGAGAATCGCTTGAACCCGGGAGGCGGAGGTTGCAACAGTGAGCCGAGATCGCGCCACTGCACTCCAGCCTGGGCGACAGAGTTAGACCCGTCTCAAAAAAAAAACAAAAAAGGTAGATACAATGATCAGCTGCTCCGCTCCGTTCTTTCTAGTGGTAACCATTGTTCCCCCTTTCTGGTGTATCTTTTCAGAGTCTACAAATAAACATTTTATAAAGATGGTCCTTCAATACATATTCTACAGCCCAGTTAAAATGTGAGAGGCCATGATCTACAGGCAGCCATTTATAAAGGTGGATTGGATTTTATAA
This sequence comes from Symphalangus syndactylus, assembly GCF_028878055.3. Taxonomy (NCBI): domain Eukaryota; kingdom Metazoa; phylum Chordata; class Mammalia; order Primates; family Hylobatidae; genus Symphalangus; species Symphalangus syndactylus. The sequence goes on from NC_072427.2 coordinate 128,109,937, forward strand.
AGATTGTCCTTCAGGCCGGGCGCGGTGGCTCACGCTTGTAATCCCAGCACTTTGGGAGGCCGAGGCGGGCGGATCACGAGGTCAGGAGATCGAGACCACGGTGAAACCCCGTCTCTACTAAAAATACAAAAAATTAGCCGGGCGTGGCGGCGGGCGCCTGTAGTCCCAGCTACTCGGGAGGCTGAGGCAGGAGAATGGCGTGAACCCGGGAGGCGAAGCTTGCAGTGAGCCGAGATCGCGCCACTGCACTCTAGCCTGGGCGACACAGCAAGACTCCGTCTCAAAAAAAAAAAAAAAAAAAAAAAAAAAAAAAAAAAAAAGATTGTCCTTCAATACATATTCTACAGCCCAGTTAAAATATGAGAGGCCATGATCTACAGGCAGCCATTTATAAAGGTGGATTGGGGCCGGGCACGGTGGCTCACGTCTGTAATCCCGGCAATCTGGGAGGCCAAAGCGGGAGGATCGCTTGAGCCCAGGAGTTCGAGACCAACCTGGCCAACATGGTGAGACCCCATCTCTACAAAAATATATATATATCCAGACATAGTGGTGTGCACCTGTGGTCCTGTGGTCCCAGCTACTCAGGAAGCTGAGGCAGTCGAGGCTGCAGTGAGCCACGTTCTGGCCACTACACTTCAGCCCGGGCATCAAAGTGACAAGACCAAAAAAAAAAAAAAAAAAAATGTGGATTGGAAAGAGGCAAGAAAGAAGGCAGGAAAAGGATGGAATGTAAGTCCCAAGGACACAATCTTACTCACAATTGTATCTCCAACATTTGGCATAGTGCCTAATACGTAAGTATTTTATGAATTAATTAAATGAGAAGAACACAAGCCTAAATTAAGGCAATGGCAATGGAGAAGAAGAAACCAACTTGAGAAATATTTAAAGGTCATTGTCAATGGAACTTAATGACTTTAATGGTTAATTTTATGTATCAACTTGGCTAGGCGATGGTACCCATTTTACTCAGTTTTTGGTCAAACACTAGTCTAGTTGTTGCTATGAATTGTATTTGTTAAATGTGATTAACATTTAAATCAGCAGACTTTGATTAAAGTAGATTACCCTCTATAATGAGGGTGGGCCGCATCTAGTCAGTTCAAATTAAAACGAGACCCTTAAGGAGCAATTCAGCCTCCAGACTGCAGCATCAAATCTCCCTGGGTCTCCAGGCTGTTTGTCTGCCCTGTAGATTTCAGACTTGCCAGCTCCCAGAATAATGTGAGCCAATTCCTTAAATCTCTTTCTGCATATACACATCATATTGATTCTGTTTCTCTGGAGAACCCGTACTAATATAGTGTCTGACTGGATATGGAGGAGGAGGAGAAGGGAGAAATAGAAGATAGACAATGCCTTTGGAGATTGAGTGACACTTATCTAGTTGCTTAAGTCAAAAACCTGAAAACTGGCCAGGCATGCCTGTTACGGGCTCACGCCTGTAATCCCAGCACTTAGGGAGGCTGAGGCAGGCAGATCATTTGAGGTAATTCAAGACCAGCCTGGCCAACATGATGAAACCCCAAATACAAAAATTAGCCGGGCATGGTGGCACATGCCTGTAACCCCACCTCCTCAAGAGGCTAAAGCAGAATTGCTTGAACCCAGGAAACAGAGGTTGCAGTGAGTCGAGATTGTGCCACTCCACTCCAGCCTGGGAGAGACTCCATCTGAAAACAAACAACAAAAAAAATGCTGGGCGCAGTGGCTCACGCCTGTAATCCCAGCACTTTGAGAGGCTGAGGCAGGTGGATCACCTAAGGTCAGGAGTTCAAGACCAGCCTGGCCAACATGACAAACTCCATCTCTACTAAAAATAAAAAAAAATTAGCTGGGCATGTTGGCGGGCACCGTAATACCAGCTACTCGGGAAGCTGAGGCAGGAGAATTGCTTGAATCGGGAAGCAGAGGTTGCAGTGAGCCGAGATCACGCCATTGTACTTTAGCCTGGGCGACAAGAGCGAAACTCCGTCTCAAAAAAAAAAAAAAAAAAAGAAGAAGAAGCCTGGGCGCAGTGGCTCATGCCTGTAATCCCAGCACTTTGGGAGGCCGAGGCAGGCTGATCACTTGAGGTCAGGAGTTCGAGACCAGCCTGGACATGGTGAAACCTGTCTCTACTAAAAATACAAAAATTAGCCAGGTGTAGTGGCTCATGCCTGTAATTCCAGCTACTTGGGAGGTTGAGGCAGGACAATGGTTTGAACCCAGGAGGCAGAGGTTGTAGTGAGCCGAGATTGTGCCACTGCACTCCAGCCTGGGTGATACTCTATCAAAAAAAAAAAAAAAATGGGGGCATGTGGGTAGAAGGTGCTACGGAAAAATTCATGGGCTATGTGTATGCAGCATTGTTTTCAAAGCAGAAATTGAGAATTCATTTATAGTGGTGTGCATACTGCTTTTTCAAATGAGGAAACAGGAAAACAAGGGTCTAGACCTATGTGTTAGGGACTTCCTTTAGTCCATAAAACTTGCGCCGGGCGTGGTGGCTCACACCTGTAATCCCAGCACTTTGGGCGGCTGAGGCAGGTGGATCACCTGAAGTCAGGAGTTCCAAGACCAGGCTGGCCAACCTGGTGAGACCCCTCTCTCTACTAAAAATACAAAAAGTTAGCCGGGTGTGGTGGTGCACTCCTGTAATCCCAGCTATTTGGAAGGCTGAGGCAGGAGAATCGCTTGAACCTATGCCTCATAGGTTACAGTGAGCCGAGATCATGCCACTGCACCCAGCCTGGGCAACAGAGCGAGACTGTCTCAAAACACACACAAAAAACTTGTGATTCACAGAGTAGTCTCTAGGGGAGCTCTATAATCACAAATACAGTGACAGTATTCCCATTTTACAGATGAGCAGACTAGGTAATCAATGTTTCTTAACAAATTAACATTAAAACTTCTGTCAGGAAGTTCCAGGCCAGGCACAGTGGCTCACATCTAAAATGCCGGTACTTAGGAAGGCTGGGGCAGGAGGATCACTTGAGCTCATTTCAAGACCAGCCTGGGCAACATGGCAAGACTCCATCTCTACAAAAAATAAAAAATTAGCTGGGCATGGTGGCGCACACCTGTAGTTCCTGCTACTCAGGAGGCTGAAGTGGGAGGGCCACTTGAGCCTGGGAGGTTGAGGCTGCAGTGAGCCATGATCGTGCCACTGCAGTCCAGCCTGGATGACAGAGCCAGCCCGTCTCAAAAAAACTTTCATCATGGCTGGGTGCAGTGGCTTATGCCTGTCATCCTAGCACTTTGGGAGGCAGAGACGGGTGGATCACCTGAAGTCAGGAGTTCCACCAGCCACTCAGGAGGCTGAGGCAGGAGAATCACTTGAACCCAGGAGGTGGAGGTTGCAGTAAGCTGAGATCCTGCCACTGCACTCCAGACTAGGTGACAGAATGAGACTTCATGTCAAAAAAAAAAAAAGTTTCATCATTAAAGCTACAGAAGAGTAAATAAACAGCACAAATGAAGCAGAGCTACTTATAGGTTCTTTTTTTTGAGATGGAATTTTGCTCTCATTGCCCAGGCTGGAGTGCAGTGGTGCAATCTCTGCTCACGGCAACCTCCGCCTCCCAGGTTCAAGCAATTCTCCTACCTCAGCCTCCTGAGCAACTGGGATTACAGGTATGTGCCACCATGCCCAGATAATTTTTTGTAGTTTTAGTAGAGATGGGTTTCATCGTGTTGGCCAGGCTGCTCTCGAATTCCTAACCTCAGGTGATCCACCCGCCTCAACCTCCCAAAGTGCAGGGATTACAGGTGTGAGCCACTGTGCCTTGCCTTATAGCTTCTTTTTAAGAGGAAGTACCTTAAGCATCAGACTCAAAATCTTTTTTTTTTTTTTTTTTTTTTTTTTTGAGACGGAGTCTCGCTCTGTCTCCCAGGCTGGAGTGCAGTGGCGCAATCTCGGCTCACTGCAAGCTCCGCCTCCTGGGTTCACGCCATTCTCCTGCCTCAGCCTCTCCGAGTAGCTGGGACTACGGGCGCCCGCCACCATGCCCGGCTAATTTTTTGTATTTTTAGTAGAAACGGGGTTTCACCGTGGTCTTGATCTCCTGACCTCGTGATCCGCCCGCCTCGGCCTCCCAAAGTGCTGGGATTACAAGCATGAGCCACCGCACCCGGCCTCAAAATCTTATAAAGATGGACTAGGTTAAGGCTGAAGAGCAGATTGTTTTAATTGGAAATAGGGGCAGGTCAAAACTCCTATTTATAAAAGTGCAAAATTATGGAGTCATTACATGTTTTTTCTAATGATTTCTTGGGAAAAAGAGTACATGTAAAAACAAATTTTGGCAGAGCACAGTGGCTCATGCCTGTAATCCCAGAACTTTGGGAGGCCAAGGCAGGTGGGTGGATCACTTGAGGTCAGGAGTTCGAGACCAGCCTGGCCAACATGGTGAAACCCTGTCTCTACTAACAGTACAAAAATTGGCTGAGCATCATGGTGCATGCCTGTAGTCCCAGCTACTAGGGAGGCTGAGGCGGGAGAATCGCTGGAACCCAGGAGGCAGAGGTTGCAGGGAGCTGAGATCCCACCACTGCACTCCAGCCTGGGCAACAGAGCAAGACTACATCTCAATAATTAAATAAATAAAGTTTTTGATTTATATGATTTGATAAAGTTAAATGTTTTATTTTAAACCAAAACGAAAAACCAAAACCCTACCCCCATAAGTCGTAAGACATGAAACTGTCTCCATTCAACTTCCATATATTTTTCCATACTTACAGGGTGCCATAAAATCCTAGAGTACCTTCCCGTTCCTGTCTGGCCAGCGGAAAAAAACATGCCTTCCTCAGGGAGTGCCTAAAATCCACATGGTTAGTAAGCTCTCAGTAAGCCACACAAGCCGTACTCTCCCCAGAACCTTAACAATCTTCTGACCTGACTGTCCACTATGATGCTATCACCCAGTGCATTAACTGTCTTAGAGAAAGGGAATACTTTGCATGGAGAGTCATATAACTGCTAACTGTCCTCCCACCCACCCACTCTATTTCCAAAGCGATCTTTTAAAATACACACCTGATCGTTTACTCCCCTGAGCCTCCTCTCCCCACAGCCAAGCCTAGCTTTAGCCGTTTAACAAATATTTTAAGGATCTTGACTTTCTCTACTGGTAGATTTTAAGCTTAAGATTTTAAGGCATTATCTGTTTTGCCACCTTCTACCATTCACAGAGCCTGGCATGGTGCCTAATACATAGTAGTGGTTTTTCTTTTCTTTTTTTTTTTTGAGATAGAGTCTCTTGTCACCGAGGCTGGAGTGCAGTGGCACAATCTTGGTTCACTGCAACCTGCCTCACGGGTTCAAGCGATTCTCCTGCCTCAGCCTTCCAAGTAGCTGGGACTACAGGCGTGCACTACCATGCCTGGCTAATTTTTGTATTTTTAGAAGAGACGAGGGTTTCACTATGTTGTCCAGGCTGGTCTCAACTCCTGACCTCAAGTGATCTGCCCACTTCAGCCTCCCAAAGTGCTAGGATAATAGGCGTGAGCCACCGCACCCGGCCTAATAGGTCTTTTAAAAAATGCAAACCACTGCTATGTCTTTCTTAAAAAGCCTCCCTGACATCTGTGGTCCTGTGGTATTACAATATCCTGATCCTACTGCTCATTCCTGCCTTCTGGCTTCAGGCATCTCTCAGAACCCGGTATTTAGTTCTCATCCCTCCTTCAGAGAACTACCTGCTTTAACATCTCCATCCTCGTATGTTACTTGTATATTGCTTTATGGCTTATAACATGTTGACATTTCATTTGATCCTTGTAATTCTAAAAGGTAGGTAACAACCCTCTTGCTTAGTAAGTGGCTGGGTTTTCAGGGACTTGAATTCAATTTTCATTCTGAATTTCATGCTTTCATTGACCATGCTCTCAAGTCAACTATCTGCCTGAATAGACTGTTATTTCTCAAGGATTACTGCAGTGGCTTTCAAAACTGTGTGTGCCTCAAACTCCTTTGGAGCTTAGGGAAAATAGCTATCACAAAGTCTCATCACAGAAACTAGTGTGGGACCAGAGTGTACTATGCTATAGTGATACTCATTATTTTAGCCCATACGTCGAGTATATTCCTCATCTTAGTGCACTACAATCTGGTTCACTCTTGCCATCTTCTCTCTTCTTTTCAAAACCAACCCCTTTTATTCTGGTTGGTATCAAGTGTTTTTCACCTCTGCTCACAGTAGTTCCAGCAATAAAGAATGCCCTTCCTTCTAAAATCATTAGTAAGTAATGTTAATTAAGAGACCTACATTCTAGTCCTAGCTCTGTGATCTTGGGAAAACACTGTAAAATAAAGAGTACACCTAGAACTTGAAATTCCCTTCTAGTACAAAATGAATTATTACCTACAGGTCTAGTTTGTACCACTGTATATTCCTTACATTTTTTTTTTTTTTTTTTTTGAGACAGAGTCAGGCTCTGTCACCCAGGCTGGAGTACAGTGGCACGATGATCTCGGCTCACTGCAAGCTCCGCCTCCCGGGTTCATGTCAATCTCCTGCCTCAGCCTCCCGAGTAGCTGGGACTACAGACACCAGCCACCATGCCCGGCTAATTTTTTGTATTTTTAGTAGAGACGGGGTTTCATCGTGTTGGCCAGGATGGTCTCGATCTCCTGACCTCATGATCCACCCGCCTCGGCCTCCCAAAGTGCTGGGATTACAGGCGTGAGCCACAGCGCCCGGTCTATTCCTTACATTTTATAAGAACATTTTTTTTTTTTTTTTTGAGACGGAGTCTCGCTCTGTCGCCCAGGCTGGAGTGCAGTGGCGCAGTCTCGGCTCACTGCAAGCTCCGCCTCCGAGGTTCACGCCATTCTCCCGCCTCAGCCTCTCCGAGTAGCTGGGACTACAGGCGCCCGCCACCACGCCCGGCTAATTTTTTGTATTTTTAGTGGAGACTGGGTTTCACCGTGGTCTCGATCTCCTGACCTCGTGATCCGCCCACCTCGGCCTCCCAAAGTGCTGGGATTACAAGCGTGAGCCACCGCGCCCGGCCTATAAGAACATTTTGTTGGCCAAATAGACTTACAAACTTGAGAAAGCTTCGTATTCATGAACAAACATAATCATACAAAATGCCAAGGCACTAGGAAATAGAATATTATGGTGATAACTAAATTCAAGTCTCCCAGAGGAACTGCATAGTCTCAGTTCACAGCTTTCTCCAAGTCTCAATTTCCTTTATGTTTTTCAACATCAAAAGGGAAAGTAATGTGAAAAAAGATATGCTTCTAAACAAAAAAAGCACTGTACAAATGTTGTTAGAAATTATATTGTTGCTGATGGCTGATAAAATATCATCAAAGAGAAGTGCTTCCATAAAAGTTTTATTTATCCCCACAACAACCCTGTGAGGTAGGGTGATCAGGGCATTTGAAGATGAGAAAACTAAATCTACATTACTTGTTCACGGCTATACTGCATAGTAAATAAGAAGAAATTAAATTGAGATTTTAAAATGTCCATGACTTTATATTGATTCACGTGGAAACAAGGCAGAGAGAATATTAACTCCCCCCTACCTTAATGCCAAAAGGACACTGCCTTGAAAAATCCCATTTCAAAAGATGAAAGTAGTATTTCATTGCTTATTTCTACAAACATTTATAAAATAAAAAAATAGTGAAATATTTTACAGATAATATATATAATGGTCTCATTCAGGGACATGTCCTTTAGCTATGTATATGGTCAACTATTCCAAGTCCTAGAAATGCAAACCCTTAAAAAAGTATGAAAGACAAAAATGATAATGAGCAGTAGCCTTAATCTTCTTTATTATTCCTCCAAGTATCTTGAATAAGCTCTGTGAAATCTGGTCCCAGTTTAAAAAACAAAACAAAACAAAACAAAACTCTACCACAAAGAGATGTCTGGTGAACTTTAATTTTGTTGCCTACTCTCAAACCAGTGTCACATTTAGCTAAAACATTGATTACCCAATACTGGCTATTAGAATCACCAGGAGAGCTTTAAAGAAAAAAAACAAAACCAACCAACCAAACAAACAAAAAAGCCAGAACTCTCAGGCCCCTCTCGAGATCCAGTGAGACAATTTTCCAGGGGTAGGCCCCAGGAATCTATTTTAAAAGCTCCTCAGAGTAATTCTAATGGTCAGGTTTCAGAATCAACTGATGTATCTTAAAATACTAATATCAAAAGCATAAACTAGTACAAACTTGTCGCTCTCTCCCCCCCGCTGCCCCACCCTTTTTTAAAAAAGATCTCAAATCATGTTATATCCCCAGAACTCTTGCCTCTGGGCAAGTAATTTCAATTCAAGATACAGAGAAACATTTTATAAAAATGTATCCTAGTTAGTGAGACTTGGATTCCAATAATAACTTAAGTAGCATTTAAATATAAGATACTGAGTTTTGTGGTTCATATTCTGAAAATTCTTAAATGTATTTTATACAGGTTTGTCGTAGGCTTTCAACTCAGGGGAAGACATGAGAAGTAATGACATCAGCACTAAAAAAATACTATATTCAATTATAGCTCATGAGAGGAATAAGAAAGTGAATGAATGACAACCCTAAGGCCTTTTGGCCCATACATTTTTGTTCCCAGTCCACTCTTCCCCTATAAGGGGAAATAAAACATTCTTTACTAGTTGCTTGGCATAGTTATTCAGTGGGTAACTTAACTAAGTTAATTTAGATACACAAGATTAAAAGAGATAACAAATAAATACCTAGGAAGACAAAGAGAAGTCAGGTCAGAAAACCTTAACTAGCTAATGATGTAGTATATAACACCATCATATTAGTACAATTAAATAAAGGTTTCAATGTCCTTTACATTTTAGCTTTATGTGATTGACACAGACATGGAAGAGATCTGGTCCTTATGAAGAATTCTGTGCTCGCAGGAAAGATTTGTAGGAATAATGAAATGCTTTCTTCATTGATGAGATGAAGTCTCTGTTTTTCAGGCAAGTTGATGGAACAAAACAATGAGAAACAAACTTCTTTAGAAGGTTGAATGAAAGTAAGATCTAGCTGAAAAAGTCATTGGCCAAAGATAATTTTTTAAAAAAACCATTCTATGTTAACCCTTGGAAAAAAAAAAAAAACCCCAGAGAAATACAAAAAAACAATGTACACATTCATTTCACTGACAGTTACAAGAAAATAGCCGTTTATAGAAGTTACACAATGCTTTCAACAAATCCCAAACAAATTTTGGGAAACAGATAAAGCCATTGGGTAAAAATAAATATACATACTAGCTAATATAAAACAATTTATGGTTACGAATTGTCATCAATTCTCTTAGGACACAAGGAGAAATATGGTGATATAAATCTGATGAGGGCTACATATATTACATGGAATTAAAAAACAACTGATTAAAACATCCTAACAATGATACAAATATTTAAAAGAATGTCTTAAAAGTCAGACATTTACCACTGGAAATAGCACGACTTTAATATGTACTCCAGAGTTGTAATGTGTACACAGGTCACTTTCGCTGTGGTCTCATCGGGTATCCACCTCTCCTGCATTTACTAGTCAGTTTTTTAAGAGTCCGTGTTTCCTGTGTGAGCTGAAGGGGCTGGGCACATTTCAATTTAAAAAATATACACCTCCAATTAACTAAATGGAAGTTTTTTACGTCTACCAACAGATAAAGAAGAGAGAGGATAATGGGAAGACAAAACATTGTATTAAGGTAGAAGAAAGCTGGCTAAATTGTCTCTGTAAATTATCTTAAATTTCGTATTAACAAATTTAAAATGACTCAAAGTAACGAAGAAAAAATATATTAATTTGGCCTCAAGAAATTTTCTCAAGCCATATAAAATTTTCTTAGTTTATTTCTTTACGGAAGCATCTTATGCTTGATCAGCTGACTTAAAGGAACTCTCCTAGTGCGGGACTGAAAACAACTTGATCATTGATAAAAGATGATTAGTTTAAAAAGTTGGTTTTTATTATTGAAGTGCCCACAGGCACAAGAGTATAGGTGCTTACATTTTCCCTTTAGATTATGGGAAAGCCCTTTGAGAATGCACTAAATCAGGAAATCTTTCAGCAATCAGAATGCTGAAAGTTCAGATCTTTTAAGTTTTGGGTTTCGCTGTTTGAGCATAACATAAAAAGGAAGGGAGCAGGGAGAAATGTAACTAGGTTCACAATTTTGAGCAAGAGCATATGTAAAGGTAACGTATGTACATTTTATTTCAAGAAAGACAGAAGACAAACAGCATAAAGATGCCCAGATGCCCTAAAGATAAATACATTTCAAAGATTCTCATTAAAATGAATCTGTATTTTTTTCCTGCAAGCAAAATACCTTTCTTTAAATAAAATTAAAAAAATCAGTATTCTGAATTGCAAATGCTTTTGCTTTTTTTTTTTTTGCAGAAAATCTGCCATGATTATTTTTTTAATGAATAAGGATTTTCCACAAAACAGGCTTGCTCTACATGCTAGATTTTTAAACAGTTCAGTGACACAATATGCTAACTACATACACAACAGATAATATAGTAAGAAAACACTCAACCTGATGAAAAGTTAAAATCTTCATTAATACACTGAAAATTGACATAACTCATGCCTTTAAAATCAAAAATACAAAAATTAAATGTTTTCCTAAAAAGATTTCCTTATTTTAAGGATTCATTTGAAAATGAAGCTGCATGTAATTTGTACAGTAAGTTGTACAAGTAAACAGGTAATATACATAAAAAATTAATTGACATACTCCTCAATTATCAGTTGTCCACCTTTAATTTCCAATACTGTACTTTCTTAACAAGCATACAAAATATCAAACTTCTCTTTAGAAAAAGTGCCGTTCTTTGACATCCTTTACACAAAAACAGTCTGAGCCTGTGGCATGTTAATGCAGTTGAGAGGCAAAGCATACGAACTTTTACAAATTCTACCTTCCATAAAAAGCCTCCCGAAAAGGAGATTACACGCCACTATAAAAATATCAACCTCTTGTGGTAGCTGCATTAGAGAACCAAGGCTTGAAGACTATTTTCATATAGCATAGAAAAACCACTATGAGAGCATATTAACTGCATTGGTGGCTTGGGAGTTTACTGTGCCACAGGATTATGCATAGCTACTGTTAGGTACCAAGACTGTTACACAGTTTTAAATTGATTGTAACTGAGAGCATAACAGAGGTACTACCAGCCCATGCAAAATAACTAAAAATACTGAGTCACTGTGCTGAATACTTCATTCCTGGAGAAAACCAAAGGCAGCAGTAACTAAATCAAGCCAAACAGGTGACCAAACTTTCTCCTCAAAGATTTGTGAGCACAGTGAAGTCTGAGGTATACCTTTATCCATTGAATCTGTGTGCCATTGCAAGATATTACCATTTGAGAATATACGCCATCACAATGGTTTAAATCTTTTGTATATTAGTCATTCATATATTCTTATCTACCCAGTCTCTCGATTTTTGAAAAGATTTCACCTACAGTAGAATATTACAGAAACAAAATATAAATGCATGTCTTTCTAAATGAAACTTACGTGGACTAAAAGTAGAGAATATTTTTAAACAAATATACAATGTGCAGGCAGACAAAGCAGGAAAACGGCCATTCAAATGTATAATAAAAAACTAAAAATTGACTATCTCCAGAAAACTATGAAGCGCCTCAACTAAAAGGAATGCATAATGAAATTCTAATCTAATACAGGTCAAAAATGTAAAAAGGTTATAAACCTTAACAGGAAAAATAAAACAACTTTTACTGGCCATTCCTGTTGAAATGAGAATCATAAAGTAACAGAAAAGTGGCTACAAACCCACTTAGAGCACCAAACAGAGAGAAAATAAAAGTCCATTTTCATCTCTGTTATTATCATAAAATCCTGTGTGACTACAGGTCAAACTGCTGGTGGCAGAAACAGAATTCTTTATAAACTGCAGATGTCCTGTACATAAAAAATTTCACTGGAGTTGCACTAGTTCTAAAGACTCTTCTGTTTTAGCCTACCTACTATATGTATTCGATCTGAGATAGATAAAGTCTCTTTCTGTAACCCTTGATTATTATTGGGCACCAAAGATAAGAAAAGCAAGACGGGGTACAAAAATGCAAAATTTCAACAGTAATGGCAATGTTTTTGTCTTAGTCCAAAAGGGTCCTGCATTCTCTCCCCCTTCAGTGATCTGACAAGTCTTTGTACTTAATCTGGGGGCAGCAAATCATGCAAGCGAAATCTGTCTCTGATGTGTGGTCGAACATCTTCATTCTGTGTGGAAAAAAGACAATTTTTAAAAAGGCATAAAATTTCAAAGGTATGATCTTCATAACACAGACATTCTTACCTTGCAGAGGAAACATACCAGTTGTTACTTTACGAAATATTTTATTTGCCAAATAGAGATACTACATAGATGCAGTTAAATTTAGATTTTGAAAAGAATTTCATTGAAGATTTTTTTTTTTTTTTTTTTTTGAGACAGAGTCTTGCTCTGTTGCTCAGGCTGGAGTGCAATGGCACAATCTCAGCTCACTGCAACTTCTGCCTCCTGGGTTCAAGCGATTCTTGTGCCTCAACCTCCAAAGTAGCTGGGACTACAGACGCCCACCACCACGTGGGTCTGGCTAATTTTTTGTAATTTTTGTAGAGGCAGGGTTTCACCGTGTTGGCCAGGCTTGTCTTGAACTCCTGACCTCAGGTTATCTGCCCACCTTGGCCTCCCAAGAAGATTTGTTTATTTATAAATGAACGAATGAATGAATGAATGACAGGGTCTTGCTCTTTCACTCAGGCTGGAATGCAGTGGCACAATCCTGGTTCACTGGAGCCTCAAACTTCTAGGCTCAAGTAATCCTCCCACCTCAGCTTCCTGAGCAGCTGGAATTATAGGCACACGCCACAATGCCTAGCAAGCTTGCTTATGTATGTATGTATGTATGTATGTATGTATGTATGTATGTATGTATGTATAGATGAGGTCTCACTATGTTGCCCTGGCTAGTCTCAAACTCCTAGCCTCAAGCAATCCTCCCACCTTAGCCTTCCAAAATGGTGGGATTATTGCTGGGTGCAGTGGCTCATGCCTGTAATCCCAGCACTTTGGGAGGCCAAGGCAGGTAGATTACCTGAGGTCAGGAGTTCGAGATCAGCCTGGCCAACGTGGTGAAACCCAGTCTCTACTAAAAATACAAAAAATTAGCCAGGCGTGGTGGCGGGCGCCTGTAATCCCAGCTACTTGGAAGGCTGAGGCACGAGAATCCCTTGAACATAGGAGGCGGAGGCTGCAGTGAGCCGAAATTGCGCCACTGCACTCCAGCCTGGGTGAAAGCACAAGATCCTGTCTCAAACAAACAAACAAAAAACAGTGGGATTAAATAGGTGTGCACCACTACATCCCGCCAAAGTTTCATCAAGCAGTAGAGGCCAAACCAAGACAGGTAAAAGGAAATTCTACTTTCTACATTGGTCTTTAAAGCTAAGTGTTCCATGTGATATAGAAATAGAATTCCCAGAATAAAGTTTCAGTAGCATAAGCATTAATTCTAGATGTGAATTGTAAGACCAAAATGAAACATTTAATTTTGTTTGTTTGTTTTGTTTTGTTTTGAGACGAAGTCTCACTCTGTTGCCCAGGCTGGAGTGCAGTGGTGCAATCTCGGCTCACTGCAACCTCCGCCTCCCGGGTTCAAATGATTCTCCTACCTCAGCCTCTAGAGTAGCTGGGATTATAGGCGCCCACCACTACGCCCAGCTCATTTTTGTATTTTTAGTAGAGATGGGGTTTCACCATGTTGGCCAGGCTGGTCTCGACCTCCTGACCTCAAGTGATCTGCCTGCCTCGGCCTCCCAAAGTACTGGGATTACAGGCGTGAGCCACCACACCCGGCCAATTTAATGTTATTTCTAACACAACTGCTTAGCAACTTGTAAGAGAAAGACCACTGAAATAGTAAAGATATTCAATCTATAAATTAAGTACTTATAAGCATAATATAATATATAAAGTCTGAAAATGTGGTTGGGCATGGTGGCTCACGTCCATAATCCCAGCATTATGGGAGGCTGAGATGGGCAGACAGTTTGAGCCCATGAGTTCGAGACCAGCCTGGGAAACATGGTGAAATCCCATCTCTACAAAAAATACAAAAATTAGCCAGGCATGGTGGCACATACCTATAGTCCTAGCTACCCAGGAGGCTGAGGCAGGAGGACAGATTGAGCCCAGGAAGTCAAGGCTGCTGTGAATAGTGATTGTGCTACTACACTGCAGCCTGGGTGACAGAACGAGACCCTGCCTCAAAAAACAAAAAAAGTTTGAAAATGCACATAATCTTTTTCAACCTTTGCCCTTATCTCCCGTGACAGATGACTTTATCATCATCATCATTATTATTTTTTAAAGAGCTGGAGTCTCACTATGTTGCCTAGTATGACCTCAAATTCCTAGGCTCAATCAATCCTCCTGCCTCAGACTCTAAAGTAGCCAGCACTACAGGTGCCTATGATGGCACCTGTGACCTGGCTCACAGTTGACTTTATAAGTCAGTACACACAAAGCAAAGACATATAAAAATATTTATTTCTATATAGTTGAGCTAACAAAAACACAACAGAAACAGATGAGCTATACTTACCAGTTCTACAAGCTTCTCCAGGAATGGAATCAATTTTAGGAGTTCATTGTCATTTTTATCCATAAACCAACTTTCTATAGGGATTCCATTAGAAAGCTAAAACAATAAATAAGTAATTAAATCCTCTTTTACTTATATTTTACCTAGTTTGGAAAAAGTTAAAAAATAAAGATTAAGTAAACACTTATCTAAAAGTTCCTTTGAAAAGTAATGTCACCAGACTTTGACAACTCAATAGTGCAAGAGACAGAGGATAAGGAAATAAATTGAAACCCATTGGTTTTTCAGTGTCATTTCTTCTCAGAGTATATAAAACTAAACAAGAAAGTTCCATCAAAATACATTTTAGAAGGATCATTAATATAACTAAAATATTCCATTATTCCTTCAAGAAATAGTTACAATTAGTACAAGCTAGGTAGGCACTGTGAAAGATGGGACACCGCCAATCTAAAGAGAATACAGAAAAGCCTATACTTTTTCTTTCCCTTAAATACAGTGACCATATCTCCCATTCATTATTCTATTCCCATCCAGTAGGATGATAACTTGAAATACAGCAGAAACTTAACAAATTAATGGTATTTCATTGAAGAGGAGCCTAAAAACAAGAATGCAAGCCATATTTATTTTATGGTGAATAATCTCTGGGATAAAATGTTTTAAAATTTAGGCTAAATGGGCCGGGCGCGGTGGCTCACGCCTGTAATCCCAGCACTTTGGGAGGCCTAGGCGGGCGGATCACGAGGTCAGGAGATCGAGACCATCCTGGCTAACACAGTGAAACCCGTCTCTACTAAAAATACAAAAAATTAACCGGGCATGGTGGCGGGTGCCTGTAGTCCCAGCTACTCGGGAGGCTGAGGCAGGAGAATGGCGTGAACTCAGGAGGTAGAGCTTACAGTGAGCCGAGATCATGCCACTGTACTCCAGCCTGGGCGACAGAGCGAGACTCCGTCAAAAAAAAAAAAAAAATGTTGTATATGAGATGGAGGATAATTGATATAATTTTATCAAGGAACCAAGATGAAATTCTTAAAAGACATTTTTAAATGTAAACAAATAAAAGTAAGGACCTAAATATAACTTAATATCGGCCGGGCGCGGTGGCTCAAGCCTGTAATCCCAGCACTTTGGGAGGCCGAGGCGGGTGGATCACGAGGTCAGGAGATCGAGACCATCCTGGCTAACACGGTGAAACCCCGTCTCTACTAAAAAATACAAAAAAATTAGCCGGGCGTGTTGGCGGGCGCCTGTGGTCCCAGCTACTCGGGAGGCTGAGGCAGGAGAATGGCGTGAACCCAGGAGGTGGAGGTTGCGGTAAGCCGAGATTGCGCCACTGCACTCCAGCCTGGGGGACAGAGAAAGACTCCGTCTCAAAAAAAAAAAAAAAAAAAACTTAATATCGTATACAGCTTTTCCCTTGTTTTCTTTTTATTACAGACATTTTGAAACACAGGACAAATCTAGTTTATACTCCAATCCACTTTCCATCATCCCTATTCTGGACTGGCTTATTGTGAAGTAAATCTAAGAAATCCTATCACACGGGGCTGGGTGTGGTAGCTCACACCTGTAATCCCAGCACTTTGGGAGGCTGAGACAGGTGGATCACCTGAGGTCAGAAGTTCGAGACCGCCAGGAGCGGTGGCTCACGCTTGTAATCCCAGCACTTTGGGAGGCCGAGGTGGGGGGATCACGAGGTCAGGAGATCGAGACCACAGTGAAACCCCGTCTCTACTAAAAATACAAAAAATTAGCCGGGCGTGGTGGCGGGCGCCTGTAGTCCCAGCTACTCGGAAAGGCTGAGGCAGGAGAATGGCGTGAACCCCGGAGGCGGAGCTTGCAGTGAGCCGAGATTGCGCCAATGCACTCCAGCCTGGGCGACAGAGCGAGACTCCGTCTCAAAAAAAAAAAAAAAGGAAGTTCGAGACCAGCCTGGCCAACATAGCAAAACCCCATCTCTACTAATAATACAAAAAAATTAGCAAGGCATAGTGGCGCGCACCTGTAGTGCCAGCTACTAAGGAGGCAGAGGCAGGAGAAGCACTTGAACCTGGGAGGTGGAGGCTGCAGTGAGCTGAGATAGTGCCAATGCACTCCAGCCTGGGAGACACAGAGAGACTCCGTCTCCAAAAAAAAAAGGAAAACAAAAAAAGAAAAAAGGAATCATATCACATGGACATATTCATAATCTAAAATATACCTTGAAAGGATGACTCATCAGGCAGGCGCAGCGGCTCACACCTGTAATCCCACCACTTTGGGAGGCTGAGGCAGGCAGATCACCTGAGGTCGGGAGTTCGAGACCAGCCTGACCAACATGGAGAAACCCCGTCTCTACTAAAAATACAAAATTAGCCAGGCGTGGTAGCAGGCACCTGTAATCCCAGCTACTTGGGAGGTTGAGGCAGGAGAATCGCTTCAATCTGGGAGGCGGAGGTTGCAGTGAGCCGAGATCGCGCCATCGCACTCCACTCCAGTTTGGGCAACAAGAGTGAAACTCCTTCTCAAAAAACAAAAACAAAAACAAAAAAAGGAAGGAAGGATGACTCATCTATATTTGTAGTTATATGTCAAAGAAATATTAACAAAAGGTACAAATATATTGACAAAATAGTCTAAGAAAATATTTCAGAACATTAAACCAAATAACCAGACCAGAAGAACATAAACTAACTATAGTACTCAAATATGTTTATGATTAAATTACTAATTACTGATTTAATAACTGATAAGAATGCTATTAAATGATGCTTATCTTATAGTTTTCTTACTCAGGTTTTTCTTCATTTATGCTGCATGCCATTTAAGTAAAAATTTTCCAAAAGGAATATACCATTTTGTCATTTCTAATTCTAAAAAAATGACACATTAAAGGGAAATTCCACCAGTGAAAATTCTCTTCTTCTTCTCCCATCATATTCTGTCTGGCAGCGTGTGTCTTCATTGTATTTTTTCCAATCTGAGTTTGTTTATCAACTTTCTTCCTACCTGATATGCAAAGGCTTGTGGTGAGTTGTCAATTATTATAGTTTTTGAAAGATCTCTTCCAAGAATATTTAAGTCCTTTATATAGTTTCCTTGTACACAAACACAATGTTCACGGAAAAGCCGGTGCCTAAACATAAAAATAAAAACAAATAAAAAAAAAACTTTCTAAAAAGTAGAACATATACACACATATATATATACCACAGGCTTTATAGGTTAAGCCATATTAGTTTCTCTCTTGAAGGAAATTCAAACACAAATATGGGTCTAAGCGTTGGGCTGCCATTTTACTATAAAAATTCTTAGCAATTACTGAAAGCTTACAACCAAATATTACTATGCCTTAAAGAACTTGAGTTTATCCCAAAATGTTATTATTAAATTATAAAGGGTAATTAAAAATTCTAAATTGTTTTTGTAATTTATTTACCCAAGAAAGCTCAGCTCAGATGCAGCATCTGGTTGTCAGCGAGGTCCTGCTTTTTAACCAATTTTCCAGATGGCTGACTGAGGAACAAGGAGGTCAAGTGACTTGCCCAAGGTCACACAGTAAGTCAGTGGTTAGCCCCGCATTGGAACCCAGGATCCTCCTGGCTTCCAGTCCTTGGCTCTAACCAGTGGACCACACAGCCTCCCTATCCCTGTACATGCCAGAATAGAAAATATAAGAAGGAATGTTTTTGTGTTGGCATTTGAAAAAATGCTTTTTAGATTTCCTTATATTTTTTGAGAAAAGGTCCTAAGACCAAACATTCCATCATTTCAACTTTTCCTAAACACCGCTCTTTCTTTTAGTATATGTATATGATCATTTGAAAAAACAGATTAAATGAAATGAGGAATTCAGATTTAAGTATCAAGTATTATAAATGTAAACTGATGTTTCACCCAAATAGAAAAATGCTACATCATTTTAGAAAGCTATTAAAGGTTTTATAATAATAAATACTAAAGTGATTATTATAATCTCAATTTATATTCAAAATACTAGTCTCTGAACATTACTAATAATTGATTCACATAATTTTTTTCTACCTTGAAGTACTCTATTCTGTATATATTAATAACTGGTAAGTTGTCTTCCCTGTGTCTTAATCACACTAACAATTTTGCAAAACCTGACCTATTTGGACCTGTATTTCAAATTATGCAGTTTCAAGAAATGGATATTTTCTACCCGCAAAATCTGTCACAATGCTACCAAGAATAAATAAAAATCTACATATACACACACAAATAAAAACTCAACCTTAAAATTATCAGTGCCAGTTGGTATGGCAAAAAGGAAGAATTTAACAAACAGACAAAATGTGTAAGCAGTTCTTTCCCCCCTATTATAAGGAATAACTTTAATAATCACAGTCAAATGATCATCTGGCCCCAGGAAGGTTTAGTCAGTTCTACTTTGAAAAAACAAACAAAAAAAAGACTAAGCAAATTAATTCAAGCCTTGGTTGGGCCTAAATAAGATTCATTGTTTTATTTCTATAAACATTTGGATATGAGGAAATTGGAAAGGCAGATACAGCATGTAAATTCAAGTCACTGTTGATGCCTCTTCAACAACAGTGGCAAACTCATTGAGACAGGAGACGACTGAATCTGTATGCAGATACTACAGTTATTTTAATTAAATTACAGTAAAAGCCTTCCAATTATTCATTCAGGAATCTGAGGGTGTATAGCATGTATTCGCATTTTTAGAAAAAAACTATTTGTACCAGTCGTCAAAGAGCAGATCATCCATGTGACTATAGACTTGCGTTAGAAACTCATGAGATTTAGAGATCACAGGAATTTCTTTTTTTTTCTTTTTTTTTTTTTTTGAGATGGAGTCTCCCACTGTCGCCCAGGCTGGAGTGCAATGGCAGACTCTCGGCTCACTGCAACCTCTGCCTCCCGAGTAGCTGGGATTACAGGCACCTGCCACCATGCCCAGCTAATTTTTTTTGTATTTTTAGTAGAGACGAGGTTTCATTATGTTGGCCAGGCTGGTCTTGAACTCCTGACCTCGTGATCTGCCTGCCTTGGCCTCCCAAAGTGCTGGGATTACAGGCGTGAGCCACGGCGCTCAGCCTAGATCATAGGAATTTCTTAGAATCTACCTTGTCACCGACAAATTCCCTATAGCACTCACAATCTACTGTTTGAAAAGCTTTTGTTGGCCGGGTGCAGTGGCTCACGCCTGTAATCTCAGCACTTTGGGAGGCCAAGGTGGGCAGATCACGAGGTCAGGAGTTCCAGACCAGCCTGACCAACATGATGAAACCCCGTCTCTATTAAAAATAGAAAAATTAGCTAGGCATGGTGATGCGCACCTGCCATCCCAGCTAATCAAGAGGCTGAGGCAGGAGAATCGCTTGAATCTCGGAGGCGGAGTTTACAGTGAGCCAAGATCGCACCACTGCACTCCAGGCTGGGCGACAGAGCAAGACTCTGTTTCAAACAACAAACAAACAAAAAAACAAGCTTTTGTTTCAGATTTCCCAAAATACGTCTAGATAAAACAAATGGAAACCCTCAAGTGTGTAGGTTTTATAAATCTAGTTTAAAAGAGGATTGTTAATTTATAACACATTGTCATAGCATGACTATCATTTGCTCCTCATTAGTAAATGAAAGCAGCAAGAGGGAAGAGCTTGTGTTGCTCACCACTGTTCCCTGGAATACTGGAGGTGCTGAACAGAAATCATTATAATGAATGAAGTCATCAAAACAAAATCACTGGGTATACTTTAGTAAAGTGAGGTAAAATTAGTATAAATTACAATATACTTTTGTGAATAGAAAATACCATTTCCCATTTGTGTGACTGCAGCTTACTTATTTTGACCCTTTAGATTAAAAAACAAAAGATATCACAGCTTTATTTAGAAGAAAAAACCTTCCAAAATACGAACATTAGGAAAAGCCTTTCAGTATACTTGCAACCACTGAATAATAAAGGTACTGTTAACAGCAGAAAATACAGTTTAGGATTTTCCAGTAAGACAACATGGGAAAAGTATTTAAGAAAATTTATACTCAGCTGGGCTGGGTGCGGTGGCTCACACCTGTAATCCCAGCACTTTGGGAGGCCAAAGTGGGTGAATCACTTGAGGTCAGGAGTTCAAGACCAGCCTGGCCAATATGATGAAACCCCGTCTCTACTAAAAACACTAAAAATTAGCCAGGTGTGGTGGCATGCACCTGTAGTCCCAGCTACTCGAGAGGCTGAGGCAGGAGAATCTTTTAAACTCAGAAGGCAGACATCGCAAACTGCACTCCAGCCTGGGCAACAGAGTGAGAATCCGCCTCAAAAAAAAAAAAGACAAAGAAAGAAATAAAGAGAGAAAGAGAGAGGAGAGAGACAGAGAGAGAGAGAGAAAGAGAGAGAAAAAGAGAGAGAGAGAAAAAGAAAAAAGAAAGAAGGAAGGAAAGAAAGAAAGAAAGAAAGAAAGAAAGAAAGAAAGAAAGAACCAACCAACCCAGCTATTAAAGTCTTTTTTTTTTTTTTTTGAGACAGAGTTTTGCTCTTGTTGCCCAGGCTGGAGCGCAATGGCACGATCTCGGCTCACCACAATCTCCGCCTCCCGGGTTCAAGTGATTCTCCTGCCTCAGCCTCCTGAGTGGCTGGGATTACAGGCATGCGCCACCATGCCCACCTAATTTTGTATTTTTAGTAGAGACGGAGTTTCTCCCATGTTGGTCAGGTTGACCTTGAACTCCTGACCTCAGGTGATTAGCCGGACTTGGCCTCCCAAAGTGCTGGGATTACAGGCGTGAGCCACCGCGCCCGGCCCTATTAAAGCTTTTATGAGCCGTTTTTGTCATCTCTCTCAGCTTTTGATCAAAAATTCAAAGATTAACCCCTCATCTTAAAGGATACAGCAAGACTGCTGCAGTCTTACTATCTCACTTCAGCTGACAAAACAATGGAACTAATTATCATAATGTTTTAAAATCACCACGGCACTCCCACTAACCAGGAGAACACTGCATCTGCTGGCTCAGGGCACACACAAGGAACTGAGTCCAGTCAGGATAACTTGAGTGACTAAACCCATTGTAATTTCCAATCAGATTCATGTAACCTTTTCTTTCCATGGAAGATACATTTGCTTTCAAAAAAAGCAAGGGCTTAATTTGATCCTTTCTGTTAAAAAATAAATTTTCTCTATGCCATTAAAAAGTAAATTAACATGCATTACCTCAGAGACATACGGAGATGAAACATCATGCACAATGTGGAAAAATTCCACACAACCCCCCCAACCCCTGTCTCCCCCAATCCCAAAAGAAATGAGGATATAGATGTCACAGTGAATAAAGGCACTGGATCTTTGTATCCTTTAAAGAACGTCTGTCTGGAGTTGCATCATTAGGAACTCTTTTAAAGAGTTTAGGGGCTTAAAAAATTCATTTATATTCACCATTTAACACATATGCAGCCAAATGAAAATGGCCATTAAAATGAAATAGAATCAGTAATTTCATAGATCAGTGTGACAGACATTTCCACTATTTCTTAATTAAATTTACCTGACCAGTTGCTTTTTAGGGTCTAGTATGTTCAGTAACTTGTCTGCATACACCTTCTTAGAAGCAGTAAAAAGAATGATCTATAAATTCAGGGGAAAAGAAGTAATCATTATACATGGTCTAAATATGGGTACTATATTGAATAAAATAAAAATACATATGTAATTAGCTTAAGCATGTTTACCTCATACATCTGAGACATTCGTTCCAGGAATTCCCTGAAAAATGGTCTTAATCTCACATAAACCTAAGGAAATACAAAGATAAGTTTCAGCAAATAAACATACAATGGGAAACCACTTCTTTTTAAGATGTGCTGTATTCTAACTTTGACTATAATGAAAAAGTTCATGTTTTCAAAGTATAGAAATATTAACTAAGTACCACTCAAACCAAGTATATTTCACATACAATTGATCACTTAAACCAATCTCTTTGGTGGGATAATAATCATCACTGATGATCAAGTCATTTTTACTAATAGCAGCATACAGTACTTCACTGGTATGTAATTTTAATAAACATTTAAGCTAAAAATGGAAAGTTTCCCTCTGAGATTGTGATCCACCAATAAGCTCCATCTTCCAGCCACGTAGCATCCATCCAATTACTGTGTCCACCTCTAGCTGACCTGTCTCAATGACCTTCCTCAATAATTATTCAGAATTCCTTCAAACAACCACCTGCTAAAAATATCTCTTTTAAATTTATATCAAGGTAAATAATATTCAAAAGGAGACATCTGGATTGGTGGGTTTAAATAACCTCAGTTTTTCAGAAATCAATCTTCCTATTCTACATTTAATGACTCAGATGTGGCATCTAAATTAGCACTATTGGCTACTTGAAATTAAAATTGTAACAGTCAAACACAACAGTTCTCAAAACCTACTGGTCAGTATCGGAAAAGACTACAGTTCCCACAGAGCTGCTTTACATATATTATTTTCTTATTTCTGTGTCTCTCTTTGCCTACATTTAATATAGCTCCTATAATCTAATATTCAAAAAGCCATGAGCAACCATTAAAACCATTTACATTCTGACTCCTCTAAATTGTATTCATTTTGTTACAAAATTTTACAGAAAGAAAAATACTGTACTCCATATACCACGAATAACAAGTATTTATTGAACTAGATTCACGGATTCAGATTAAAAACAAACCAAACACTTTGTGGTAGCAACAAATTCAAATCTAGGCTTAGTGGAGTTTCAATTCTGGCATCCACATACATGCACACAAAAATGCCCCCATGACAAAAATCTAGTTCTAGGAATGTTTTAGGGCAAAATAGAGAATTTCCTTAAGAACTGACCACTTATAGGAGACAAATTTTGTTTGTTTGAGATGGAGTTTCACTCTTGTGGCCCAGGCTGGAGTGCAGTGGCACAATCTTGGCTCACTGCAACCTCCGCCTCCTGGGTTCAAGTGATTCTCCTGCCTCAGCCTCCCGAGTAGCTGGGATTACAGGTGCTCGTCACCACGACTGGCTAACTTTTTGTACTTTTAGTAGAGACGGGGTTTCGCCACGTTGGGAAGCCAGGTCTCAAACTCCTGACCTCAGGTGATCTGCCTGCCTTGGCCTCCCAAAGTGCTGAGATTATAGGCGTGAGCCACCAAGCCAGGCCAGAAGACAAATTTTAAATGATCATTACTATGCTAATAATATCACTCTGTCCCCATCTCTGGGCTAGATAAAGGTTTACTTGTTTTTAATCCTATTAGTTTTTTTTTTTGAGGAGTCTTGCTCTTTCCCTCAGGCTGGAATGCAGTGGCGCCATCTCGGCTCACTGCAACCTCCACCTCCAGGGTTCAAGCAATTCTCCTACCTCAGCCTCCGGAGCAGCTGGGATTACAGGCATGGGCCACCATGCCTGGCTAATTTTTGTATTTTTAGTAGAGATGGGGTTTCACCATGTTGTCCAGGCTGGTCTCAAACTCCTAACCTCAAGTGATCTGCCTGCCTCCCAAAGTGCTGGGATTACAGGCGTGAGCCACTCCGCCCGGCCTAATCCTATCAGTCTTGACTAATCAAAAACAAAGTAAACCACATACCCCTCCTCAAAGCAGAAAAAAAAACCCAAATCCTCAGCACCCAATCACCATCATTTAGGATAAGGTCTAAAACATTTAACTATAGTTGTTCTTCTAATCAATTTTAACATTTTCATCCTGAAACATTTGGTGTAGTTTGTAGCCTTGATTGAAAACCACACACACCTTATTTCTTTGGTAAGCCAAATAACAACAGATTTGTATATATATTATTTTACTAACAAAATCACTTTAATCAACTGAGTCTTTTCAAAACAGATTTGTGATGGTTAAGAAAAATCCATCAATTATGCCAATACTTTTTCTGAATTCCATCTCAAGGTAGATGATAAACTATAAACTATCAGAACCTTTTACTTGTTGCCGGTGTTCATCACTCACATGCGGTTAGTAACCAAAAATATTTCATTTTTTCATACATATATAAATGTTTTATTTTCAATATCCCTATTATCACTTGCTCCATATACAGGCTGAGTGTCCCTTATCTGAAAATGCAAAATGATCCAATGAGCATTTCCTTTGAAAGTCATGTCAGTGCTCAAAAAGTTTCAGGCTGTTTTTGTTCTTTTTTTAAGACAAGGTTTCACTCTGTTGTCCAGGTTGGAGTGCAGTGGTGCAAACATGGCCACTGCAGCCTCGACCTGCTGGGCTGAAGTGATCCTCCTGCCTTAGCCTTCCACGTAGCTGGGATGACAGGTGCATAACACCATGCCTGGCTTTAAACAATTTTTTTTTGGTAGAGATGGGCTCTCACTATGTCACTATATTGCCCAGGCTGGTCTCAAACTCTTAGGCTCAAGCAATATTGCCTTGGCTTCCCAAAGTGCTGGGATTATAGGCATGACCCATCACACCCGACTAAGTTTCAGATTTTCTTTTTTCTTTTTTTTTTTTTTTTTTTTTTTTTTTTTTGCGAGACCGTCTCATTCTGCTGCCCAGGCTGGAGTGCAGTAACATGATCTTGGCTTACTGCAACCTCTGCCTCCCGGGTTCAAGCAATTCTCATGCCTCAGTCTCCTCAGTAGCTGGGGTTATAGGCATGTGCCACCACATCTGGCTCATTTTTGTATTTTTAATAGAGATGGTTTTCACCGTGTGGACCAGGCTGGTCTCAAACTCTCAAACTCAGGTGATCTCCCCACCTCGGCCTCCCAGGGTGCTGGTATTACAGGCATCAGCCACCACACCTGGTGATAAATTTCAGATTTTGAGGCATTTCTGATTTTGCATTTTTTTGAATTAGGGATATTCAACCTGCAGTAAACTAAGATAAGCAGGGCCTCTTTGAGATTTATTGCCTCTGAACACAACACAATTCCACCGCACAAGAATATGTCGAGTTAACAATATTTTCCAGCCATAGTAAGTGGAACATTGTTCAAAGGTGACATTTTCCAACTTCTCATACAGTGACTTCCAGATTAGGTCAAAGCTGTAACTTCATTGTGCATACTACTACTTTAACTATACTTAAATATAACATGCATCTTAAAATTTGACATTGCTTTCAAAATGTGTTTGTTTACTGGGGATAAAAGGTGGCACTGAAGATAAAGGAACATATTGCTAGAGTATTTCTTTACTATGAGAACAGAAAGAGTAATTGTTGAAAGTAATAGTTCCTATCCTCAGAACACATTCACCATGTGAACAAGAAGGTATTTCAGTATTAAAAGACACAGGCAGAGAATGAGGGAGGAAAGTGGGAAGAAACATAGAAAGGTACCGGGTTGGGGTTAGGGCCACATGGGGTTGTGCCATGTGATGCAAAGGCAAAATCTCAGAAACAGAAGTAGAGATGAGATATAAGGCCAGCAGCGTCTAAGTCATTTGGATATAGGTAAGCGTGAACAGAAATATGTAAGTCAAGAAGCGCTACGTACGTACAAATAAAGAACATCTGTCAGGTACGTACAATACAATGAGCTTAACTTTTGAGACTACCATTACTTTATTGTGTTAGGTCAGAGATACAAAAACAGACAGAATGCACACATAGACATGCATCCAAATGCTTTAAAATCTATTCTACAAATAGCATTAACTCCATTTTTCTTCTAATTTTACTCTCATACAAAGATTCCTTTCCTGAGCTGCCCACTTCCCATTTTCTACATTCCCTTAATCCACACCTTTCTCTACTTAGTATTTTACCTTCTTGAAACTTGCAACTCTTCAAAATTATGTAATCTCCCAAAGGCCAAAAGCTTCATTTCAGTCTAGTATACATGTTTCTTCAAATCGATAATACTTTATTTAAAGTACAAATAATTTTAATATTTTCTCAGTAAACCAAATATATTGTGGAAAATGTCAAAAGTTTAAAAATAATGCCTAAAGTCATAATAAGAAATAATTACATTAAAAAACTATTCAAGATTGACTACTACTTGAAGATACGGATTTATGAACATGTTCATTATGCAAAACTTTTAAAATGAAAATCTATCAGAATATCTGTAAAAGAGTGTTGTGGTGCCAGGCATGGTGGCTCACGCCTGTAATCCCAGCACTTTGGGAGGCCGAGACGAGTGGATCGCCTGAGGTCAGGAGTTTGAGACCAGCCAGACCAACATGTTGAAACCCTGTCTCTACTAAATATACTACTAAATATACAAAAATTGGCTGGACGTGGTGGCATGCACCTGTAGTCCCAGCTACTGGGGAGGCTGAGACCGGAGAATTGCTTGAACCCAGGAGACAGAGGTTGCAGTGAGCCAAGATGCGCTACTGCACTCCAGCCTGGGCAACAGAGTGAGACTCCGTCTCGGGGGGGGAAAAAAAAAAAAAAAAAGGTGTTGTAAACTGATTTTACCAAAATTTAAATTTTACACAGAAAATGAATATATAATTTTTTTTTTTAATAGAGTCTTGCTCTGTTGCCCAGGCTGGAGTGCAATGGTGTGGTCTCAGCTCACTGCAACCTCCGTCTCCCCCAGGTTTCAGCGATTCTCCTGCATCAGCCTCCCAAGTAGCTGGGGCTATAGGCGCATGCCACCACAACCGGCTAATTTTTGTATTTTTAGTAGAGACGGGGTTTTGCCATGTCGGCAAGGCATGTGATCTGCCTGCCTTGGCCTCCCAAAGTTCTGGGATTACAGGCGTGAGCCACCGCGCCCAGCCATATACATAATTTCAAAAAACCCACTACACTAATACTACTTGATATGAGTAATACTTGATGGTCTATTTTTTTGTATTAAGATAAAAATTGTATATAGATAGTACTGAAAGGCTATTAATAGTTAACATAGCTGGATTTTTAAAAAAGTAGTCATTGGCTGGGCGTGGTAGGTCACGCCTGTAACCTCAGCACTTTGAGAGGCCAAGGCAGGTGAAGTCAGGAGTTCAAGACCAGCTTGGCCAACATGGTGAAAACTCCGTCTCTACTAAAAATACAAAAAATTAGCTGGGCATGGTGGTGGTGCACGCCTGTAGTCCCAGCTACTTGAAAGGCTGAAGCGGGACAATCACTGGAACAGGGAAGGTGGAGGTTGCACTGAGCTGAGATCACACCACTGCACTCCAGCCTGGGTGATTAAGCAAGACTGTGTCTCAAAAAAATTAAAAAAATAAAAAATAAAAAGGTAGTCATTAAAATGACAATCCACTTATAAACTGATTCTAGATATTATGTGGTAAAGTCTGTCTAAATTAAAACTCATGTCGAATTATATAATTTCAAGTCATATACTTAGTAATTTTTATTAGTTTATCAAACCTTAATCTAATATCAGATAATCTCAATAGTATGACCCCCCAAAAAATTACATGTTAGTCTTTTTAGGAAAAACATTTCTAAATGATTTTTAGGCCCAGATAATACGACCATAACTTTATTTTTTTATTTTTTGAGACAGAGTCTCACTCTGTCACCCAGGCTGGAGTGCAGTGGTGCAATTTCAGCTCACTGCAACCTCCACCTCCCGGGTTCAAGCAATTCTCTGCCTCAGCCTCCCCAATAGCTCGGCTGACAGGGGTCCGCCACCATGCCTGACTAATTTTTTTGTATTTTTAGTACAGACGGGGGTTTCACCATCTCGGCCAGGCTGCTCTTGAACTCCTGACCTCGTGATCCACCCGCCTCAGCCTCCCAAAGTGCTGGGATTACAGGGGCTAGCCACAGCGCCCGGCAGACCATAACTTTCAAAAAGAAACATCTTTGAAACTTTTTCCACGACATCCTTCCAACCTATTGCTACACTGTAGCAATAGGTTTTAAAAAATGATGAATCCAAGGAATCACCCACTTTAGAATATGACATCTGTTTTCTTTTAATCAAAAAGATGACTGGTAGGTGCTATTTCTTACTTAATTAAGAAGAATTAAAACAGTAGAAAATCAACAAAGTTGAGGAATATAAAGAATGAGATGCAGCCAGGTGTGGTGGCTCAATGCCTATAATCCATTTTGGGAGGCCAAGGTGAACAGATCACTTGAGCCCAGGAGTTTTCAGACTAGCCTGGGCAACATGGCGAAACCATGTCTCTACAAAAAAATACAAAAATTAGCCAGGCGTGGTGGCACTCGCCCATAGTCCCAGCTACTCAGGGGGCTGAGGCAGGAGAATTGCTTGAACCCAGGAGGTTGAGGCTGCAGTGAGATGTGATGATGTCACTGTACTCCAGCCTGGGTGGCAGAATGAGACCGTCTCCAAAAAAAAAAAAAAAAAAAAAAAAACAGAAAGAATGAGATGCTACAATTAACTGAAAAAATCTTTTTTTTGAGACGGAGTCTTGCTCTGTCCCCCAGGGTGGAGTGCAGTGGCGCGATCTCGGCTCACTGCAAGCTCCACCTCCCGGGTTCACGCCATTCTCCTGCCTCAGCCTCCCGAGTATCTGGGACTACAGGCGCCCACCAACACGCCCGGCTAATTTTTTGTATTTTTTTTTTTTTTTAGTAGAGACGGGGTTTCACCGTGTTAGCCTGGATGGTCTCGATCTCCTGACCTCGTGATCCGCCCGCCTCGGCCTCCCAAAGTGCTGGGATTACAGGCTTGAGCCACCGCGCCCGGCCGAAAAAATCTTACCATCAGTAGATACCACAAGTGTACAAGTGGCTGTACCAATTTTTTAACTCTTCTGTATACCTCAGTTTCCCTATCTACAAAATATAGGATATAACAACAATATCTACATCATAAGGTGGTTGTGAAGATTAAATAAGTTAATACATGTAAAGTACCTAGAACACTGTCTGGTACATTCAAAGTGCCAATAGCTATTAGCTATTATTATCTATCTCATTGTTTAAAAGTAATCAGTCACAAGAAGAGCTGGAGTGAGTATGATTCTATTGGGCAGAACTGGGCAACCTCAATTCCAAAGAGAAAGCCCTACAGACACAATCTATACTTTTGGAAGAGGGAGATAACAAACTGTTTCAGTAAACTGTTTAATTTAGTTAACATGTTCTTAGCATCAATACCAGAGCTTAAAGATAAAACCCAAACCTTCTCTAAAGCAAAAGGATTGCTCAAGTAGGCCCTAGAGTGGTCTCAATTTCATAACCCACCGAGTGATTTTACAGTAGTCATCTTTTGCTTCACAAAAATTCCAGTAAGAGGCAGACAGATGCTGGGGGTAGTATTTGTAGGTGGATAAATTTGGGATGAATAGGTAAACACTAAAACCAATAAAAATAAAAACACAAAAAATCCCTAAATTAAAAGCTTCTGCGGCTGGGCGCAGTGGCTCACGCCTACAATCCCAGCACTTTGGGAGGCCGAGGTGGGCAGATCAGTTGAGGTCAGGAGTTCGTGACTAGCCTGGCCAACATGGTGAAACCCCATCTCTACTAAAAATACAAAAATTGGCCAATGTGGTGGCCCATGCCTGTAATCCCAGCTACTCGGGAGGCTGAGGCAGGAGAATTGCTTGAACCCAGGAGGTGGAGGTTGCAGTGAGCTGAGATGGCGCCACCATACTCTAGCCTGGACGACAGAGCAGCAAGACTTAGTCTTATTAAAAAAAAAAAAAAAAAAAACCCAGGCGCGGTGGCTCACACCTGTAATCCCAGCACTTTGGGGGGCCGAGGTGGGCGGATCACTAGGTCAGGAGATCGAGACCATCCTGGCTTACACGGTGAAACCCTGTCTCTACTAAAAATACGAAAAAATTAGCCAGGCGTGGTGGCAGGCGCCTGTAGTCCCAGCTACCTGGGAGGCTGAGGCAGGAGAAAGGCATGAACCCGGGAGGTGGAGCTGGCAGTGAGCCAAGATTGCGCCACTGCACTCCAGCCTGGGCGACAGAGTGAGACTCTGTCTCAAAAAAAGAAAGAAAAAAAAAAAAAGTTCCTGCAAAACCTTACTCAAACAGAAATCAACCTGAAAAGAAATTTTTTAAAGAGTACAGGCAGGGCATGGTGGCTCACATCTGTAATCCCAGCACTTTGGGAGTCTGAAGTGGGTGGATTGCTTGAGCCCAGGAGTTTGAGACCAGCCTGGGCAACACAGAGAAACCCCGTCTCTACAAAAAATACAAAAAAGGGCATGGTGGCACATTCCTGTAGTCCCAGCTACTATTTGGGAGGCTGAGGTGAGAAGACGGTTTGAGCCAGGAAGATAGAGGCTATAGTGAGCGGAGATTGTGTCAATGCATTCCAGACTGGGTGACACAGCGACACCATGCCTCCAAAAAAAAAAAGTCAAAGTAGGATGAAATAAAGCTTAATGTATTCATATACGTGATTTATATGATTTATATTAAAAGTTGCCAATGGGGCTGGGCATGGTGGCTAATGCCTGTAATCCCAGCATTTTGGGAGGCCGAGGTGGGCAGATCACTTAAGGTGAGGAGTTCAAGACCAGCCTGGCCAACAGGGTGAAACCCCATCTCTACTAAAAATAGAAAAATTAGCTGGCCTCAGTAGCACGTGCCTATAATCCTAGTTACTCGGGAGGTTGAGGCAGGAGAATTTCTTGAACCCGGGAGGCAGAGATTGTGGTGAGCCAAGATAACGCCATTGCACTCCAGCCTGGGCAACAGATTGAGACTCTGTCTCAAAAAAAAAAAAAAAAAAAAAGTTACCAATGAAGCAAAATTTTCATCAAGGAAAAATTGGCCATTATATTGTATGTACATATATTTGCATATATTAAAAAACTTGATGTATTTACATTAATAAAAGTTTAGTCAAAACAATGGCCAGTTTAGTAAAACAAAAATGTTACCTTTAAACTCAAACTCTGAACTTCAAAGGAAATGAAGCCTCCAATTTACTGTAATCAACTGTCATGCCTTCTAAATTTATAGCCATTAAATAAGAACTTTCCACATAGTATGTTTTCTTTTCTTTCTTTCTTTCTTTTTTTTTTTTTTTTTTTTTTTTTGAGACAGAGTCTCACTCTGTTGCCCAGGCTAGAGTGCAATGGTGCGATTTCGGCTCACTGCAACCTCTGCCTCCTGGGTTCAAGCAACTCTCCTGCCTAAGCCTCCCGAGTAGCTGGGATTACAGGCACCTGCCACCACGCCCAGCTAATCTTTTTTTTTTTAGTAGAGACAGGGGTTTCACCATGTTGTTTAGGCTGGTCTCGAACTCTCTGACCTCAGGTGATCCACCTGCCTCAGCCTCCCAAAGTGTTGGGATTACAGGTGTGAGCCACCACGGCTGGCCCGTATGTTTTTTCTCCTTCTTTTTTTTTCTTTTTGAGACTGGCTCTCTGTCACCCAGGGTGGAGTGCAGTGGCATGATCACAGCTCACTAGGGCCTGAAGCTCCCCGGGTTCAGGTGATCTTCTCACCTCTGCTTCCCAAGTAGCTGGGACTAGAGGTGTGTGCCACCTATTTTCGCATTTTTTGTAGAGACAAGGTCTCACTACATTGCCCAGGCTGGTCTTGAACTCCTGAGCTCAAGCCATCCACCCACCTAGGGCTCCCAAAGTGCTATCATTACAGGCATGAGCCACCATACCCGGCCTGTATTTTATTTTAATGAATTGCTCCTAATTTTAAAAGATACATTTTAGACAAAGAATCCCCATGAAATATATTTTCCATATTTTTAAGAAGTAGAGAACTATTGGTTTCATTTGTATCTTTTCCTTTTTTAGCCAATTAATAATGAATAATTATGATGAAAAAATTAGTACCAATAACTAAACTTACTAATAAGGATGGGAAAGTGCCTTTAAAATCATTCTAAAGTAGTATTTTTAATATTCATCTATAATTAATTATTGAATTATTATTCCCTACAAGCTAAAATATTAGTTTTATCCTCCATACGATGCAACTATGACCCTGAAATGGTTGTCTGATTTCTCAGCCTCCTGGCTCAAGCAATCCTCCTGCCTCAGCCTACCAAGTAGCTGGGACTATAGGCGCTCCCCACCATGCCGGGCTAATTTTTTTTTTTTTTTTTTTTTGTAGGGACAGGATCTCTCACTATCTTGCCAAGGCTGGTCTCAAACTCCCAGGCTCAAGCATTCCTCTCACTTCAGCCTCCCAGTGCAAGGATTACAAGCAAGCCACTGTCCCTGGCCTCAAAAGATTTTTTTTTTTTTTTTTTTTTTTTTTTTGAGACAGAGTCTCGCTCTGTCGCCCAGGCTGGAGTGCAGTGGCGCAATCTCGGCTCACTGCAAGCTCCGCCTCCCGGGTTCACGCCATTCTCCTGCCTCAGCCTCTCCGAGTAGCTGGGACTACAGGCGCCTGCCACCACGCCCGGCTAATTTTTTTTTTTGTATTTTTAGTAGAGACGGGGTTTCACCGTGGTCTCGATCTCCTGACCTCGTGATCCGCCCGCCTCGGCCTCCCAAAGTGCTGGGATTACAAGCGTGAGCCACCGCGCCCGGCCAAAAAGATTTTTTTTTTTTAAGGCTACTTTTGTAGAACAAAAATATGGTTTATGAATCTCAAGAACAATGTGCATGTTGGTTAGTATCAATTTAAGCCAGAACTTGAGAAAAAAATTAGGTATTTACTACAAAATTATAAATTTAAATGATTGGTTTCTTTCCTTCATGAAGCAAAAATAAGCTGACTCTTCTAGAAAAGACTATAAAGAGGAGACAGAAGCAACTGACCCTCTACTTCTCTTGTTCTTTCTTTTCTTTTCTTTTTTGAGATGGAGACTCGCTTTGTCACCCAGGCTGGAGTGCAGTGGCACAATCTCGGCTCACTGCAACCTCCGCCACCTGGGTTCAAGTGATTTTCCTGCCTCAGCCTCCTGAGTAGCTGGGATTACAGGTGCCCGCCACCACGCCCGGCTAATTTTTTTTATTTTTTGTGGAGATAGGGTTTTGCCATGTTGGCCAGGGTGGTCCTGAACTCCTGACCTCAGGTGATCTGCCCATCTCGGCCTCCCAAAGTGCTGGGATTACAGGCATGAGCCACTGCGCCTGGTTCTACTTCTCTTGTCTGTGATATGAAAATTATCCTAAGCTGTAAGATTCCCAAGAAAACTGAAAGAATGGGGACGCGGGTAAGCTTTGCTAACCGTGGCCTTCCCCATCCACCTCTTCCCCCAACTTTTCCCATAAAAGCAACCTCTACTAATAAAACAAAGCATCTTTTACAAGTAGCTCCCTACAGGGATCCTATCTGTCCTTGAGTGCTTACCACAATCTGATTTCTGGACAGCTGACCCAAAGTTTGTTGATTTTACTGATCTTCAGAAAGCCACTGACTGGCTAAGTCTTATTGGTGAACAGAGTCAAAAATCAGATGCCCCTGCCAAGCTTTACAGAATGAGGAGTTGGACAACACAGTTACGTTTGGCTGCACTGTGGTGAAACATATGAGGTATCTTCTTTTTGTCTTCAATCAGCCACATTTGGGCTGAGTAGTTCTATTACATCTTCAAAAAACTGAGCTCCAGTTCTTGATGGAGACAGAGGAAGGTCATTGAGGAGGTGGTTCAGCTCAAGAGCTAAGTGAAAAATGTCTTTTGATTCACTCCTGCTTGTGGATAGAAGTCATCTTCGGGATGGAAGAGGGAGTGAGATGACCTAGAGTCTTGAATTGGTGGATCTGCAGGAACAGAAACTAAATACAGTGGAGACCTCTTAACTGAGTAACACCACGAGATGGATTTCCTGACAAAGTGCCAATATAGGCTAAATATAAAGATTAAACATGTGCAATAAAAGTGATCATGCACTTGTTTTTCCAGATATCAAATGCATTTGTACCATTTTATGAATACATGTTTTCTTAATAACTGATTATAAAACAATGTAAAAAAAACCAATTTAAGAAAAATAGACCCGTTCAAACAAAAAGCCTTAATTTTGCCTATATGAGTGCCATTTCCTCACGTTTAACAAGTCGGTTCTTCTTTCAAATGACTTTTTCTCCATATACAAACTACAATCTGTCTAGTCCACATACTGTCAGTAGTAACATACATCAAATTTTAATTTGAGATAGATCTTTCAGGTTTTTTTTTAATCCTCTAGAGAAATGAAATTCAAATTACACCTCAAGGTACTAATTTAGAATAATCTACCTGCTTACAAATTCTAAGACCTGCATTAACCAAGTTTATTCCTACATATTAACCAAAAGAAGAGTACATATAATTAAGTCAGGCAATCTTTAAATGTGAGTAGTGGCCACCTCAAATTTCCCTCAAACTTTGATTTAAAAAAAACTTTAAAGGCCCACAACCAGATTACTGTGGATCTAATTTAAATTTTCTACATACATTTACAAGAATTTTGATGAACATTTGATTACTTACTTCTACTTACAATTTGAATATGTAAATTTACTGTATATACTCTCATAATTATTAGACCAGGAATCAGCAAACTATGGCCAGTTGGCCAAATGCAGCCTGCCACTGATTTTTGTATATAAAGTTGTACTGGGACACAGTCATGCTTTTTCATTTATGCATTGTCCATGGCTACTTTCATGCTGCAATAGCACAAAAAGCAGTCATGACAGGGACCACAAAACCTAAAATATTTACAACTGGCCCTTTATAGAAAAAGGTTGCCAACCCCTGATATAGACAATTATTAAAACATATACGATACAATTAAATTATTTTGAAAGGAAACAGAAATAACATGTAGAATTAAAATTAGTTATAAGTCAACCATAACAAATTCACCACACAAAGAAAAAAAACGTAAAATAAGTCCCAAGAAGACACTCCATCTGGCTTTCAGATGAAAAATTTGATCTTTACATATAGAATATATATACATATATATGTAAATGCTATAAAACTAACATTCAAGAATATACAGATACACGCTATGGAACTGTTCATTTAAAAATGGTTAATTTTGTCATGTAAATTTCGCCTCAATAAATTTTTTTAAAAATAAGAGTATATGCAGTACTTTACAGATTTCTACCTTTAAGTGGGCCACATCATAGTATAGTGGTTAAATATTTAAGTTACATCTTACCTAATAATGTGGTTTCTCCAATATCTCTTAGATCATCTCAGACCCTTGTGTATATTTCTTCTTTGCCAGTAGATGGAGACAACACCACTGAAAGTTTAAAAGACATCATTCCCTGTTTAAAGGGAGCTTGCTGGTCTGAAAACTGGGGGAACCCTAACCCAAAGATTTCTTCATTTATTTTTTAAAAGACAGAATGGCTATGCCAAAACAAGAAATCCAAGGGAATGAACCCAATATTAACTACGGATATCCTCTAAAAATTTACTAAAAAGTAACTAAACTCTGTCTGTGATATGGTAACTAAATCATATTAAAATGCAATCATCTCTATAGCTTATAAGGTTCAAACTACCTGCTCTGTGCTCTCATTTAGGCTAGATCATTTATTTTTCAGTTTCAGAAAGTGTAACTCAGAATATATAAGAAAAATAGTTCTTTGAATTCCACAGAGGTAGATGCAGTACATATATATAGTATTTGAATTAGTCATATATGCTGCTAGAAGCTTTTTATTCAAAATAAGACAACTATCCAGATCCACGTGAAATAATAAGAACTTTAAAAAGAGAGTTAAAGCAGAAATGGTAGAAGCAGTAAGAAAAAAATTCAATTTTATGATCATACTGAAGAGAAACGCTCATGAAAGGGAAGAATCAAATTTATCTACTTAAGTTTCTTATTTCACTACTAAAAATTACATAAACAGAACAAAAACCATCTGTAAGAAATAAATTTCAATTTCAAACCTAGCTTAAGAAGTCATCTCAAAATCATTATTTATCTATATTTTTCAATTAATAGCTTTCCTTTCCAAATTCAAAGCCTTAAAGCCACTTTTTTCAAATGCAATCATGAAAAAAACCCAAAAGCAAAAAACAAAGAAAAACCCCAACAAGGTTATCGAGCTTA
Organism: Symphalangus syndactylus; assembly: GCF_028878055.3. Classification (NCBI taxonomy): domain Eukaryota; kingdom Metazoa; phylum Chordata; class Mammalia; order Primates; family Hylobatidae; genus Symphalangus; species Symphalangus syndactylus. The sequence goes on from NC_072427.2 coordinate 128,146,399, forward strand.
TTAAAAGAGAAAACTAAGATATCACTATACTATTTACATCTGCCACAAGGACTCCTGTCCTTAAAGTCCACTAAACAAGAACAACCAATTTGATAGAAAATGTCTTAAGAAAAATATTTGCCTTAAACCAAATAATCATCAGTTTTGAAAGGGAACAGAAAAATCTTTAAATCTTTTAATTTTATGTACATTTTGTGGACCCCCTGATTATATATCAGGACTAAAATCAGCTTACATAAAAAGTCAATTCAGTATTCAAATATTTATTGCCATAGCTATAATACCTACCCTAGGTTAAAACTAGAACTGACAACTAAAATAAATCCTCTTACAACTCATTACTAGACAAAGTAGGTTAAAGTAACCATGAACCACAAACTTCTATTTAACTCTTAAATTTCACGGTTTCTGTGAGACATCAACTATTATCTGCCAAGAAAACTATAACCACATTCTAACTGCCTTTAAGAGCACATAAACAACCAAACACATTTTCATCATCCACATGGCAAGCGCTCTGTGACTTTACTAAGTTAATCTTTAGGCTGGCTCCCTCTTGAAAGACAACAAACTTTTCGATCCCCAATCTTTCAACAACTATTATATAATGAAAATAATGCCAGTTAAATAACAACCTCCAAAACAGAAAGGCACTTTGCAATTTTCAAAGTGTATTCACTTATATTATTAACTCAATCTTATAATAATGGAAAAACCTTAAACATAAAGTAAAAACTATGGCCAGCACACATAATTGACAATGAAATGTTAATGATACTTGTATTTTGCACTGTTACCTGTCCATCAGCACAGATGAGAGAGAAATGCTTAAACTAAAATGCCTTAAGTAAAATAATAACTAGAAGAGTGTCCTGGAATTCTGAGATTAATTATAAAAGAGATGTACTAAAGTGTAATTTTCACAGACCACATTACTACTATAGGAAATAAAATGATCAACAAGGAATGAGTTTTCTTTGTATTAACTGGACTTTTGGAAAACAAAAAAACACCAGGAGTTAACCTGGCAAGTTCCTCTTGAATATCTATGATGTCAGTGCTCCTGCCTCCACCTGCTGGCAAACAGATTATGAAACTAGCTGAGATCTCAAGGTAAGAAAGTTAGCATTTTTGGAGTAACAAATTAATGTTGTTTTATGTAATATCTAGCATGATGCTAATTTTGTTAATAAATCGTTAAGATGTTGATGAAATCCATTATACTTCTACAGAAAAACACATTTAATGTCACATACACACACAAAAAAATACAAAAGATTTCTTTTATCACAATGTTAACTATCAGGCCAAAAATCATCAAAAAATTTTTAATTACCTGATAAATGACATCTTGGAAAAGGACTGGAAAAGTAAGTGCTGCATCTTCTAGCTCATTTAGACTACAATGCACTAGTGTTTCATCCTTAAAATAAAAAACATATATTGAATGAAACAAGATAGTAAAAGAAACTTCAAAGGATAATTTTATCCTTAATCACCAAAACACTAAAGCACCCATTCATATGTTGGTTTTTACATTTATAATACATTACTATATGTGGCACAGCAATTTGGGATAGGAGTTTCTAAAGTCACTAGTTCTCAGGTGTAGCTCCTGGACCAGCAAGCAGAATAAACATCATCTGAGAACTAGTTAGAAATGCAAATGTTAACCTCACTTCTGATGATCAGAAACTCAGGGGAGGGGATGGGTCTCAGCAATCCCTGTGTTTATTTTATTTTATTTTTTTGAGACAGAGTCTCGTTCTGTTGCCCAGGCTACAGTGCAGTGGTGCGATCTCAGCTCACTGCAACCTCCGCCTCCTGGGTTCAAACGATTCTCCTGCCTCAGCCTCCTGAGTAGCTGGGATTACAGGCGCCAGCAATCACGCCTGGCTAATTTTTGTATTTTTAGTAGAGACAGGGTTTCACCATGTTGGTCAGGCTGGTCTCGAACTCCTGACCTCAGGAACATGCCTCGGCCTCCCAAAGTGCTGGGATTATAGAAGTGAGCCACCGTGCCTGGCAACAATGTCTGTTTTTAGAAGCCCTTCAGATTCTGACACATGCTCAAGTTTGAGAAACAAGGCTCTGAGTTCTGCAGTTGCCAACTTTCAGTTAAACCCACATGCATGCTACTTTTTTACAATTAGCAAATGTTAAGTGTAGAATCTAATTATTAAAAATATATATTCTGTTCATGTAACTCCTTATCCTACAACTTTTTATAAAGCATCTTACTTTAAGTAGATGTTTTAGTATCTCACAAATTATGTTTCATGCAATTTTACTCAACATCAGATGATCCAGGTTCACTGCAACCTCTGCTTCCCGGGATCAAGTGATTCTCCTGCCTCAGCCTCCCAAGCAGCTGAGATTATAGGCACGCACCACCACGCCCGGCTAATTTTTGTATTTTTAGTGGAGATGGGGTTTCACTATATTGATCAGGCTGGTCTCAAACTCCTGGACTCAAGTATCCACCCGCCTTGGCCTCCCAAAGTGCTGGGATTACAAGTGTGAGCCACTGTGCCTGACCTAGATAAATTTTCTTTCCTTTCTTTTAAAATTGAAATGAGATCTCACTTTGTTGCCCAGACTGCAATGCAGTGGCACAATTGCAGCTCACTGCCGCCTCAAACTCCTGGCCTCAAGGGATCCTCCTGTCTTGGCCTCCCGAGTAGCTGGGACTACAGGCTTGCAACACCAGGCTCATTCATTTTTTGTAGAGACATGGGTCTCACTATGTTGTCTGGGCTGGTCTCGAATTCCTGGGCTGAATGGAGCCTCCCAAAGTGCTGGAATTACAGGCATGAGCCACTGTGCCTGGCTAAGATAAATTTTCTATGAGAGCTAAACCACATCTCCAATTATAGGGTACCAGTAACAAATGCTTAATAATAAAATATTTCCAGTATGACATGAGATACATTTTTTACTAATATCAAGAAATTAGTTCCTTCCTCAATCCCAGTGCTTCACTTTACTACCCTTAAAAAAAGTAAACAGATTTTAAAAATACAAAATTAATAAGAAATCAAGAGGCAGAGGGGAAATGTGACTATATATTAAATTTGGTTAGCAAATGATAGGAGATAATTGTTTTCAAAATTTTCTGGTACCCTAAAATATCATTTTTTTTTCCGAGACAGAATCTTGCCCTGTTGCCCAGGCTGGAGCACAGTGACATGATCTCACCTCACTGCAACCTCTGTCTCCCGGGTTCTAGTGATTCTTGTGCCTCAGCCTCCTGAGTAGCTGAGATTACAGGTATGTATCACCATGCCCAGCTAATTTTTGAATTTTTAATAAAGAATGGGTTTTGCCATGTTGGTCAGGCTGGCCTCAAACTCCTGGCTTCAAGTGATCCGCCCAAAGTTCGGTCTCCCAAAGTTCTAGTATTACAGGCATGAGCTACCACACCCAGTCCCTAAAATACAAATTTTTAAATCACATCAAGACATCATACTGGGGCCGGGCGCAGTGGCTCACGCCTGTAATCCCAACGCTTTGGGAGGCCAAGGCGGGCAGATCATGAGGTCAGGAGGTCGAGACCATCTTGGCTAACACGGTGAAACCCTGTCTCTACTAAAAATACAAAACAAAAAATGAGCCGGGCACGGTGGCAGGCACGGGTAGTCCCAGCTAATCGGGAGGCTGAGGCAGGAGAATGGCGTAAACCTGGGAGGTGGAGCTTGCAGTGAGCTGAGATCACACCACTGCACTCCAGCCTGGGCGACAGAGCAAGACTCCATCTCAAAAAAATAAGAAATTGTGCTTTTGAGACTATTAATAAAAAGTGTATTGGTATAATATATATGTAAAAATAAGAATAAGAGCAGGGTTATGGTCTTGCATATGGTTAATTAAGTTGACCCAAATTATATTTGGTCCTTCAGGAAAACATGATCCTGACAAAAAAAGGGGAAAGCTAACATAGGCATGATTCTAAAAAAGAATTTCACCCCTTTATTCTATCTCTACAGATAATATACTTACCAAGTCTAAAACTAGGGAGAATTCCGGTGTGCTTCTTGTTTTCAACGGGAGAGCAGGTTTCCTATTTAGTTGTTCTTCTGTCAGTGGCGGGACATGTTTGATGAAATAATAGCTATAAATCAGATTTTAAGAAAATTTCAACATTTTACTTTTTATAAATATAAAACATTACTAAGCTCAACCCATTTAAAAATCTATAAAGCAGTTAACCCAGAAAACAAAACTTATAAAACATGTTAATAAAAGTGAAAATATATACAAATTAGTATCTCTGTAAAATAGTAACAACTGTTTCTGTTTGTTTGTTTTTGAGACAGTCTCACTCTATCACAGGTCACTATAACCTCTGCCTCCTGGGCTCAAGTGATCCTCCCACCTCACCTTCCCTAATAGCTGGGACTACAGGCGTGTGCCACCGTGTCCGGCCAATTTTTGTATTTTTTATAGTGACGAGGTTTTGCCATGTTGCCCAGGTTGGTCCTGAACTCCAGGTTCAAACAATCTGCCTGCCTGGGTCTCTCAAAGTGCTAGGATGAGCCACTGCACCCAGGCCCAGTAAAAGTTTCAATACCTACAGGTCACATATCTTGCCAATATACTATTTAGCCACCAATCCACATATATAACGTACTTTCATCATGCTCCAAAAAGGAAAGAAGAAAAGAGAAAAAAGCAACTCACGGGTCAAATACTTCCCAGTCTTCTTCATAGGTGGCCTCCGCGTGGGCTGATGAATAACCACTATCTGGAGTTACTGGTGCTATTTAACACAGTGAAAGAAAAAAATGTTGCTTTTACTTAATGCTTCATGAAATATATATTTTTACTGCTTCTATGTAAGATATTCCTAAAGCCTTGTGTATTTTAAGACAGAAATAATTTGTAAACAACACCTAAAAGCCAATTAATTAACATATAGATCTAACTTTAGATCTAAAGGGAAAAATGACCACTATAGAAAAAATGGCAAACCAGATCATGGCTAGAATTAAGACGTTTATCAGCTAAGAAAAAATCTACTACTTATGACTAGAAAAATATACACCAAAAAATGCAATTTCTAATTGTATGGTGTTTACATGTAATCACCAAAAAATTTCATGGTGCTCTTATAGGGGTAATAGTTCATAAAATGCCTTGTACATACACGCAGTCAGTAAATGTATGCTGACAACAGACCCAAATGTAGGGTTTTTTTTTTTTTTTTTTTTGAGATGTTGTCTCGATCTGTCGCCCAGGCTAGAGTGCAATGGCACGATCTCAACTCACTGCAACCTCCGCCCCACGGGTTCAAGCGATTCTCCTGCCTCAGCCTCGTGAGCAGCTGGGATTACAGACGTGTGCCACCACGCCTGGCTGATTTTTGTATTTTTGGTAGAGACGGGGTTTCTCCATGTTGGTCTGGCTGGTCTCAAACACCCGACCTCGGGTGATCTGTGCACCTCGACCTCCCAAAGTGTTGGGATTACAGGCGTGAGCCACTGCGCCCGGCCCATGAACAGTCTTTAAAAAGTTCATGAACCTTTTGAAGATTTATTTCTAAAAATTGTATGTTCCCAGGAATCTCAAGACTATGATCTTTTTTTTTTTTTGAGGCAGAGTCTCGCTCTGTCACCCAGGCTGGAGTGCAGTGGCACGATCTCGGCTCACTGCAGGCTCTGCCTCCCGAGTAGCTGGGACTACAGGCATGTAAACTATTAGCCACACCCGGCTAATTTTTTGTATTTTTAGTAGAGACGGTTTCACCGTGTTACCCAGGATGGTCTAGATCTTCTGACCTCGTGATCCAGCTGCCTTAGCCTCCCAAAGTGCTGGGATTCCAGGCGTGAGCCACCGCACCCGGCCATGACTATGATCTTAAAAAATTAAGAAATGCAGCCAGGCATGGTGGCAGGCGCCTGTAATCCCAGCACTTTGGGAGGCCAAGGCAGGCGGATCACCTAAGGTCAGGAGTTCGAGATCAGCCTGACAAACATGCAGAAACCTCATTTCTATAAAAATACAAAATTAGCTGGGCATGGTGGCACATGCCTGTAATCCCAGCTATTCAGGAGGCTAAGGCAGGAGAATCGCTTGAACCCGGGAAGTGGAGGTTGCAGCAAGCCGAGACTGTGTCGTTGCACTCTAGCCTGGGCAACAAGAACAAAACTCCGTCTCAAAAAGAAAAAAAAAAAAAATTAAGAAATGCTACTCTGTGCAGACATTCTGTTTGTTTGTTTGTTTGTTTTGAGGCGGAGTCTCAGTCTATTGCCCAGGCTGGAGTGCAGTGGTGCGATCTGGCCTCACTGTAACCTCCGCCTCACTGGTTCAAGCAAATCTCCTGCCTCAGCCTCCCGAGTAGCTGGGATTACAGACACCTGCCACCACGCCTGGCTAATTTTTTGTATTTTTAATAGAGATGGGGTTTCATCATGTTGGCTAGGCTGGTCTCGAACTCCTGACCTCAGGTGATCCACATCAGGTGACCCGGCCTCCTAAAGTGCAGGGATTACAGGCATGAGCCACTGCGCCCAGCCAGAAATTGTTCTTTTAATCTTTTTTTTTTTTTTTGAAACAGGGTCCTGCTCTGTTGCCCAGGCTGGAGTGCAGTGGAGCAAACATTGTGGACTCAACCTGGGCTCCAGCAATCCTCCTCAGGCTCCCAAGTAGGAGGTGGGACTACAGGTGTACCACCACACCTGGATAATTTTTAAAATTTTTTTTGTGGAGACAAAAAAGTGTCTCGTTATGCTGCCCAGGCTGGTCTTGAGCTCCTGGGCTCAAGAGATCTTCCTTCCTAGACCTCCTAAAGTGCTGGTGAGCCACTGTACCTGATCAAAATCACTGCTTAGAAGACTTACTATTTTACTTCTAATTTATAAACACTTAAAAATGATCAAGAAGTAATTCTTTTTTTTTTTTTTTTTTTTTTTTTGAGACGGAGTCTCGCTCTGTCGCCCAGGCTGGAGTGCAGTGGCGCAATCTCGGCTCACTGCAAGCTCCGCCTCCTGGGTTCACGCCATTCTCCTGCCTCAGCCTCTCCGAGTAGCTGGGACTACAGGCGTCCGCCACCACGCCCGGCTAATTTTTTTTGTATTTTTAGTAGAGACGGGGTTTCACCGTGGTCTCGATCTCCTGACCTCGTGATCCGCCCGCCTCGGCCTCCCAAAGTGCTGGGATTACAAGCGTGAGCCACCGCGCCCGGCCGATCAAGAAGTAATTCTATATTGCATGCCATAGTTCATTCCCAGTTTGAGCTAAGAGCCTATCTTTTGATAGTGCTTTAGAAATTATGCTAGGAATTTTCCAAGACAATAATTCTAACTTAAAGGTAAGAAGACAAAAGTAACTTACAAGCCAAATAGGTAATGTCTCAGATATAAAAATTTAAAGTGGAACCCAATAAAAATTTCTGTAATCTTTCTATAGAAATGAAATGGTAGATAATAGTCTTTCAAGACAAAAATTAAGCTTTTGTGCAATTATCATGTATTAACACCTTTTGAGACAGAGTCAACGTGGTGTGTATGTTCACTGGATGACATCAGATGTAAAGCAGAATTTTTTTTCATTTCTGACATTATGCTTCCAATAATTCATTAGCACAAAAAAACATATCTCCAACAACTTTACCATTTCAAGTTCCTATGAATCTCACATAAAAGAATATTTTAATTTATTTATTATTTTTTGAGACAGGTCTCACTTTGTTGCCTAGGCTAGAGTGCAGTGGCATGAACACAGCTCACTGCAGCCTTGACCTCACAGGCTCAAGCAATCCTCCGACCTCAGCCCTTCAAGTAGCTGGGACTATAGTATGCGAGCCACGATGCCCAGCTAATTTTTTTGTTGTTGCTTTTGTAGAGACAGGGTTTCGCCATATTGCCCAGGCTAGTCTCGAACTCTTGGGCTCAAGTGATCTGCCCACCTCGGCCTCCCAAAGTGCTGCGATTGCAGGCATGAGCCACGGCACCCAGCCAAGAATATTTGTTAAGTGCTTATATGCTAAGTATTTTGCATATTTTATCTCCTTTAGCCTGCAAAACCTTGTATTACAAAAACCATGTTAAAGCTAAGAAAATTGTTTTTGAAACTGTCTCAAGAGCTTAAATAAGTTGTCCAAAGTAACACAGCTGCTAACTTCCTATCTTCTTGTTCTCTTTGGCTATGTTCTCAAAGTTAAGGAAAAGAATACTTTTGTCACTCATACTAAATGCCTCTATCTATATTCTCATGATCATCTCAATCAGAGTAACTGCAATGTGACATACCATGTCATTTAGCTCACTTCTTTGTAGCAGCACTCACCATACTGTATAGTGATGTTTCTGTATATTTGGCTCTTCAGTTAGATCACAAACTCCTCAGGAGTCAATTCATCAACAGTTCCCATCACAAAAAAAAAAGGTGCTCATAAATGTTGGGAGAATAAATAAATGACTGTGACAACTATAGTATATCTTAATTTTCCCTTCTAGAAACCGCGAAGGTTACAGAAATCCTTTCTCCATCTTCAAAGTTGTCAGAAAAAATAAATACAAAGGCTTATACAGCAGCATGAAAATATAGAACAAACATCAAACAGAAAGCCAAAGCCCTGAACTTTAGTCTATACTTTACTTTATTAGTCTTATACCATTGGGCAAAGTAATAAACATAAAATGATGGGTCAAAGGTGGGTTAAATTGCAAATATTACCCACAAAAGAATGAACGTAATTGTACTGATTTGCTTGTTAGATTCTGTATTATTTTTAAATTCTAAATTTAACATTATACATATGAATCTTTTACTTTATGACTTTAAAATAAATCTATTTTGCTGCTTGTCTCTTCATCTTGGTATTACTTCATAATTGTATCTTTTTTTAAATGTTTTCTGCTGTGTCAATTACTTTTTTAAAAGTTTCCTTTTTATAGCTGAGAGAAGTACAGATGCTCCTAGACTTATGATGGGGCTACATCTCAATAAACCCATCATAACTCACAAATATCATAGGTCAAAATACATTTAACACTCTGATAAATCCATTGTAAAGTAAAAGAATTGGAAGTTGAACCACTGTAACTCAGGAACCATCTGTATATTGTATTTCATTAAACCAAACTATGTTTCTTTTGTCTTTCCCAAGACTGGATCTTGCTCTGCTGCCTAGGCTGGATTGCAGTGGCTCAGTCATAGCTCACGGCAGTCTGGAATTCCTGGGCGCAAGCAATCCTCCCACTTCAGCCTCCTGAGTAACTAGGACTACAGGCACATGCCACCATCTCCGGCTAATTAAAAAAAATTTCTTTTGGCCGGGCGCACTGGCTCACACTTGTAATCTCAGCACTTTGGGAGGCCGAGGTGGGCAGATCATTTGAAGTCAGAAGTTCGAGACCAGCCTGGTCAACATGATGAAACCCCGTCTCTACTAAAAGTTAAAAAAAACACTAGCTGGGAGTGCTGGCACATGCCTGTAATCACAGCTACTCAGGAGGCTGAGACAGGCGAATCGCCTGAACCCAGGAGGTGGAGGTTGCAGTGAGCCGAGATCATGCCACTGCACTGGTCCAGCCTGGGTGACAGAGTGAGACTCCACCCCAGACAGGGTCTGGCTCTTTTGCCCAGGCTGGTCTCAAACTCTTGACCTCAAGCAATCCTCCTGCCTTGGCCTCCTGAAGTGCTGGGTTATAGGCCCGAGCCATCATGCCTGGCCCCAAACTATGTTTCTTAACTAATATATATTTACTGGGCTCTCTCAAATACGTGGTACCACAATAAACAACAACAACAAAAACAAACAAAACAAATTTAAGATAAAATCTCCATGCCCTAATAAGAAGATGGCCTTCTTCAGTTTTATTTCTGCTTTTAAGAATGGTGGAACATAATTCCATCTTGTACCCTGTCTATCCACCACAGTACTCAGAGGTAATAAATTCCTGATCCATATGTTTCCACATTTCAAGGACAACTGGCTCCGAAACCCAATAATTATGTTTGGCCTTTACAAGGTTCCAAGTCAGGCTGCAAACTTAGGTATATGGGGAGATCTAGGAACAGAAGCACTTTTTGGGGGGATGTCATCGATGTAATCAAATCTGAAAGTATGAGACTGCCTCTAGCTAGTGACCTCAGACATAAGGGTCTAAGACTTGTGCAATAATAATAAGGATATTCATAAACATGAGCATGTATTTTGTTAGTTGTATTAAATTTCTCCAAGCAATAAGATTAGTGGTAATAATTAAACTGTAAAATGACTAATACTTAGTCAAAATCTTTTTAAAAATTTCAATTTCAAAATGTCTTTGGATTTTTGGGACAAAGCTTTGTTTCCGATTTTAATTTTCTCTTAACTTCCAGGAAGAAAAACCTATGCATATAATCTGCTCATTAAGAAAAAATATGAAATACTGTATTTTTTTTTTTTTTGAGACGGAGTCTCGCTCTGTCACCCAGGCACCCAGGCTGGAGTGCAGTGGCGCGATCTCGGCTCACTGCAAGCTCCGCCTCCCGGGTTCACGCCATTCTCCTGCCTCAGCCTCTCCTAGTAGCTGGGACTACAGGCGCCCGCCACCACGCCCGGCTAATTTTTTTTTTGTATTTTTTTAGTAGAGACGGGGTTTCACCGTTGTCTCGATCTCCTGACCTCGTGATCCACCCGCCTCGGCCTCCCAAAGTGCTGGGATTACAAGCGTGAGCCACCGCGCCCGGCCAAAATACTGTATTTTTTATCAACTACTCATGAAGATGTATAAGAAAAGAAATTTTCTTCACCTGTAAGGGGTGGGATATCACGATTAACTGTTTCTTCTGCTTCTTCTAAACCATTGTTTATTGATGGTCTCACTTGAACTGCTTGATTTGAGTAAGCTGCTCCATTAGTTGATGTAGTAGTACTGGTAGTGATCTCATCCACCTGTTCCATATCAAGTTGTTTTACTATTTCTTCAGCTTCCACAGCCTGTCCTGGAGAATCTGATCCTGATGTTCCTGAAATCATGATTCAGCATACTATCATCATTTAAAAATGCAACTGTTTAGAAAAACTAAATGCAACATCACTGTACAATATATTTATTTAGACTGATCATTCCTGCAGGAACAAAGCTGAGGATATTGCTTTTAGAGAATCTTTGCTATTTCAAACAATGAAGAATAAAGATTTACAGGCTAGAATAACATCTGTGAGCAAAGTTTCTGCACCCTAGTCATATGTGCAATTGTAATTTTTCAACCCGAGCTATAAAAAAATTAGCTGTTCCCCTAATCATGAGAACCTTTTAATTAAAAGATATAAAAATAATTTCTCAGCAAAACTCCATCTCAATAACAAAGACTGGGCCAGGTGTGGTGACTCATGCCTGTAATCCCAGCACTTTGGGAGGCTGCGGCAAGCAGATTGCTTGAGCTCAGGAGTTCAAAACCAGCCTGGGCAACATGGCTATCTCTACAAAGAATATAAAAACTAGCTGAGTGTGGTGGTGCACATCTGTGATCCAGCTACTCATGAGGCTGAAGTGGGAAGATCACTTGGGCCCAGCAGGAGGTCAAGGCTGCAGTGAACTGTGATCATACTATTGCACTTCAGCCTGGGTGACAGAGCAAGACCTGTCTCAATTAAAAAAGAAAAAATAATAATCCCAAGTCTTTCCATTTCCTTCTGGAATCTTCAAAATGTCATTTTAAACAAAAATAACAAAAAAAATTAACCTCTAATATTCTCAACTTCCTTACAGAACATTCCTTCTCCCTTATTGCTTTAAGTTTAACCTCTTTCCTAAAAGGTTTTCCTGATACCCTTCCCTCAATGCTCTTTATTCTCCCAAACCCAATATACTAATTGAAACAGAATTAATTTATCTCCATTACTACTAACCAATCACTGGTTTTCCACTAATGTGCAAAAAAAGTCTGCTCTTTTGAGACTGATGTCACATGGCTATATAATTCTTCACTTATCCTCACTGCTGGCACCTACCATCTACTGCCAGAATCCTCTCAATCACAAAGAAGTTTAATACATAGCTACTAGTTTACTGCTCTATTTAACACAGTACTTTTTCTAGTTGTTATTACAGATGATGTCAATGACTCATCCAATGACTAATCCTCAAAGTTCTTGCCCTCTTCAGCTCCAACCATCTTCACTCATACTGCTCTATATCAGTTACTACCATAGCTATAACCTGGACATTAACACTGACAAGCTGGGCGCGGTGGCTCACGCTTGTAATCCCAGCACTTTGGAGGCTGAGGCGGGCGGATCATGAGGTCAGGAGATCGAGACCACAGTGAAACTCCGTCTCTACTAAAAATACAAAAAAATTAGCCGGGCGTGGTGGCGGGCGCCTGTAGTCCCAGCTACTCGGAGAGGCTGAGGCAGGCGAATGGCGTGAACCCGGGAGGCAGAGCTTGCAGTGAGCCGAGATTGTGCCACTGCACTCCAGCCTGGGTGACAGAGCGAGACTCCGTCTCAAAAAAAAAACACTGAGAAACTTCACCTCTGAAGCCTAAAATTCTAATACTGTATTAACCACTTACCACAACCTCCTAACCCTCAAATTATGTATCTCATACTCCCATTATATGTGATCTTCAAACTTGATAACGGCCAGTCTGTTTAATTCCAAACACGTCCCTCAAACACTTCTTCTCAACCCTCCTCATCTAGTTAGACTTCGTGGTGTATCACTTAAACACACTGTCAAACTGGCAGCCTCAGTATCCTTGATCTCTCATTCCTCCACTGTCATCCATCAAGAAATCCCTCTTGAATCAACGTAACCAACAGGCTTCTCAGATCCTAGTTCCAGGCTATGGAACAAAAAAATACAATTACAAAGACTGGTCGTAATCCAAATAAAACAGAGACCCAGGCCGGGCGCGGTGGCTCACGCTTGTAATCCCAGCACTTTGGGAGGCCGAGGCGGGCGGATCACGAGGTAAGGAGATCGAGACCACAGTGAAACCCCGTCTCTACTAAAAATACAAAAAAAAAATTAGCCGGGCGTGGTGGCGGGCGCCTGTAGTCCCAGCTACTCGGAGAGGCTGAGGCAGGAGAATGGCGTGAACCCAGGAGGCGGAGCTTGCAGTGAGCCGAGATTGCGCCACTGCACTCCAGCCTGGGCGACAGAGCGAGACTCCGTCTCAAAAAAAAAAAAAAAAAAAAAAAAAAAACAGAGACCCAGAGACAGGGAAAGGCGGGGGGAGGGGGGAGGGGGGAAGGGAGGGAGGGAGGGAGGTGCAGGGGAGGGGGGAAGAGAGAGATGGGGGAGTGGAGAGAGAGGTGTGTGTGTGTGTGTGTGTGTGTGTGTGGAGGGAGGGAGGGAGGGGGAGGGGGGAGGGAAGGAGGGAGAGAGAGAGACACACACACACAAAGAAAATATCACTGTAAACCTTCACTATTCTTCCCAAGTCCCTTCCACTAGAACTATCTCATTAATGTCACCATCTCTTCCTTCCAAGAAAACTCTATCAAACTTCAACTCCTTCTTCCCCAGACATCTATTTCTGTACACACCTTCAGAGATATACACACCTTCAGAGATTCTTTTTTTTTTTTTTTTTTTTTTTTTTTTTTTTCTGAGACGGAGTCTTGCTCTCTCGCCCAGGCTGGAGTGCAGTGGCGCAATCTCGGCTCACTGCAAGCTCCGCCTCCCGGGTTCACGCCATTCTCCTGCCTCAGCCTCTCCGAGTAGCTGGGACTACAGGCGCCCGCCACCACGCCCGGCTAATTTTTTGTATTTTTAGTAGAGACGGGGTTTCACTGTGGTCTCGATCTCTTGACCTCGTGATCCGCCCGCCTCGGCCTCCCAAAGTGCTGGGATTACAAGCGTGAGCCACCGCGCCCGGCGCAGAGATTCTTTAGTTCAGCATGAGGGGAAAATATTACTATTGGTTTTTTTTTTTTTTTTTTTTTTTTGAGAGGGAGTTTCACTCTTGTTGCCCAGGCTGGAGTGCAATGGTGCGATTTCAGCTCACCACAACCTCGGCCTCCCAGGTTCAAGCGATTCTCCTGCCTCAGCCTCTTGAGTAGCTGGGATTACAGGTGGGTACGTGCCACCATGCCTGGCTAATTTTTTTTGTATTTTTAGTAGAGACACAGTTTCTCCATGTTGGTCAGGCTGGTCTCGAACTCCTGACCTCAACTGATCCACCCACCTCAGCCTCCCAAAGTGCTCGGATTACAGGCGTTGAGCCACCACACACATCCTGAATATTTTCATTTAAACATTTCATGGCATCTCAAACTCAGCATGGCCCAAATTACACTCAATTATCTATCTCCCAGGAACTTTATTTTCCTTGAATCTTCTACTCTTGTGCCATCTTCATCTCTATTCTCTTGCACCTCCAGTCTGCACCAAAAATGTGTCTATTTTCTATCCTCTGATCCTTCCTGTCTTCTCTAATACAATTAAGGTCTCATCAAGTCTCAACAAGTCTACTAATTGTTCTACCTGCCTGTGGCCTCTTCAGAATCTAGTCTACACACTATTGCCCAAGTGATCTTTATAAAACATAGATCTGATCATATTATTCACCAATTTAAAACCTTTCAGGCTGCTCTACCTATGGAGTAGCCATTCTTTATTCCTTTACTTTCCTTTTTTTTTGAGACGGAGTCTCGCTCTGTCACCCAGGCTGGAATGCAGTGGCATGATCTCAGCTCACTGCAACCTCCGCCTCCCGGGTTCAAGCGATTCTCCTGCCTTGAGTAGCTGGGATTACAGGTGCATGCCACCACACCCAGCTAACTTTTGTATTTTTCTTTAGTACAGACATGGTTTCACCATGTTGGTCAGGCTGGTTTCGAACTCCTGACCTCATGATCCGCCCACCTCGGCCTCCCAAAGTGCTGGGATTACAGGCATGAGCCACGGTGCCCGGCCTATTCCTTTACTTTCTTAATAAACTTGCTTTCACTTTGGGGAAAAAACAAAACAAAACAAAACAAAAAAACCTTTCAATTATCCCATACTTGAATAAAGTTCATCAACTTACTATGTTAGCTCTATAATATGACTTCTTCATAGCTCTCCTACCTTATCCCTTCTCAAATGCAATGCTCCATCAATTACTAACTACAAACGGCTCTCAAATACACTATGCTGTTTTCTGCTGCAAGGCCTCTACGCATGCTGCTCCTTCTACCTGGAATGCCTTTTGCCACTTTTCCAGATTCGGCTTTTCTTTCAAGCCTTGCCACTATCCCTGCCACCCAGAAGACAGGACCATTCCATTCCTTTTGTTTTTTTTTTTTAAGTGGACCCCCTACTTGGCTGTCCAAGCTTGAGTGCAGTGGTGCAATCACAGCTCACTGCAGCCTCAAACTCCTGGATTCAAACTGCTGGGTTGAAGCATTCCTCCCACCTCAGCCTCTGGAGTAGCTAGGACTACAGGCGTGCACTACCACGCCCGAATAATTTTTACATTTTTTTGTAGTAGAGACAAGGTCTCACTATGTTGCCCAGGCTAGTCTCAAACTCCTGCCCTTGAGCAATTCTCCTGTCTCGGCCTCCCGAAGAGTTCAGATTACCGGAATCAGCCACCACACCCAGCTCCCAAGGAGCTGTATATTATTAATGAGGTGGAAAACATACATGAGACATTGACAAAATACGCTAATAAAATAAAAAAGATCTTTTTAAAAACTACGTATTTTTTTTGCTGGGCACGGTGGCTCACATCTGTAATCCCAGCACTTTGGGAGTCTGAGGTGGGCGGATCACTTGAAGGTCAGGAGTTTGAGACCAGCCTGGTCAACATGGTGAAACCCCGTCTCAACCAAAAATACAAAAAAAATTAGCCGGGCATAGTGGCAGGCACTTACAGTCCCAGCTACTTGTAAGGCTGAGGCAGGAGTATCGCTTGAACTTGGGAGGCGGAGGTTGCGTCACTGCACTCCGGCCTGGGCAACAAAGAGACTTCGTCTCAAGAAAAAAACAAAAACAAAAACAAAACAAAACAAAAAACACTATGCATTTTTTTTAAAAATCCAAATCACAGTTAACGGCTTATACTTACCATTTTTATTTGCTGGTGAAAAAAAGTTGAAGACAGGTGAAAATATGGTCCCCAACAAAGTAGTCCTTGGAGGACTGCCAGAGGAAGGATTATCTTCTAATTTTCCATTTTGTTTTACATGTTGATTTGTCATTTCATAACTACCAGCTTCTAAAAAAGAAACAAGAAAAAAGTCATGATCTAGAAAACACTGAATTTCAGAAATGTGTTATAAATCATTGATTACAGAAGTAACTCTTTTTCCCTCAAAATACTTCATGAAAGCTAATTAATGTTAATGTTCAGGAGAGCTTATTAAAGAAACACTGAGGTAAATTACTCGTAAGTCAAATGCTCTTTATGTATCAATGTGTTTATAATGCTAACATTTAGTGAGTTTTTTCAAAGTAGATTTACACCTATAGACTGAAAGCCTTCAAATCAACACAGTATAACACAAAATGAAGAAAATTCTTTGTAGACAAACAAACTAGTTCCCACCACCTAAAACACAAATAATTTTATTTTTGTTTATATTCTAGGATGGTTCTAATTCATAAAACCTTCCCTCACATCTGTTTCTATCTAATCAATGACAGCTAAATGAATAGAGGCAACATAACTCTACTGAAGCAGAAGGCTACATACAGCAGTGTCAAAAATTACTTATGGACCCTGAAACACCATCTCAGAGTGGCTAGGGAGAATAATTTTAAGTTTCCTGTAAATAAAAATGTTCCACAGATCTTTTAAGAATATAAAAGTAAAATCAATCAACTGTTCTAATTAATCACCCTTTGATTCTCCTCAACTTTTGATGTCTACAACATTTATTTCCTCCTTTGCTATGGTTCTTTTAACTTGTTTCTTTCTCTATTTTGTCCCCCTTGTCTTGTCTCCGTCTTTTCCTCCCTCCTGGTTTGTTTTTTCTAACAATAAAGATATATTGCTGCACTGGGCAGAGACAAGGGAAGAAATTGCTGCTGTGTTTAAGATAGCATTGGTTAAAATAGTACTCCATACTCTAAAGCAGGGGTCCCTAACCCCATACCTGCTGGTACCAGTCCGCAGCCTATTAGGAACTGGGCCACAGAGCAGGAGGTGAACAAGCATTAACGCCTGAGCTCTGCCTCTACTACCTTATCTGCAGATAAGCTGCTGCATTAAGATTCTTTTAGGAACATGAACCCTATTGTGAACTTTACATGCAAGAGATCTAGGTTGTGTAATCCTTACGAGAATCTAACTAATGTCTGATGATCTGAGATGGAACAGTTTCATCCTGAAACCATTCCCATCACTGTCAGTGGAAAAACTGTCTTCCACAAAACTGGTCGTTGGTGCCAAGAGGTTGGGGACTGCTGCTCTAAAGTGTTATTCTTTATAGCTGTCTCTGCTTTTCCTTAATGCTTTTCTCCTTCTTTTTGACTTTGAGGAGTTTCTCTGCTATGCAACAAGGTATTGACAGTTTATCAACAGCAGCACTATTGACATTTCAGTCTGGTAATTCTTTGTTTTGAAGAGCTGTCCTGTGTATTGTAGGATGTTTAACAACATATCTGACATCCACCTGCTAGACACTGGTAGTCACCCCTCCACATGTGACAACCAAAAAGGTCTCTAGATATTGACAAATGTCCCTTGGAGGAAAAAAAATCACCCCTAGTTGAAACCTACTGAACTAAGTGATGCAAGTCCCCTCTGAGCTCTTAAGTAGAATAATCTACGAAGAAATTTGGCATATATTTCATAAATTAAGTCGCAATTATTATTGCTTTAAGAAATGAGTTTATTTAGATGTTCAAAATGTTGATCCACATACACTTTTTTTTTTTTTGAGACGGAGTCTCGCTCTGTCGCCCAGGCTGGAGTGCAGTGGCACAATCTCGGCTCACTGCAAGCTCCGCCTCCTGGGTTCACGCCATTCTCCTGCTTCAGCCTCCCAAGTAGCTGGGACTACAGGCGCCCGCCACCACGCCCGGCTAATTTTTTTTTGTATTTTTAGTAGAGACGGGGTTTCACCGTGGTCTCGATCTCCTGACCTCGTGATCCGCCTGCCTCGGCCTCCCAAAGTGCTGGGATTACAAGCGTGAGCCACCGCGCCCGGCCCACATACACTTTTATGCTAAATAGCATAAAGGTATATACTCTACCTTTACTTACTTTAATTCAAAGTACGATTCAAATTAGCACATTTTTATTTCACTTCATGTTACTAATAATACAAAGATTACAAAATTAAGGCAAAAATTACTCAAAGTAGTTTTGTTTTGTTTTTGAGACAGAGTCTCACTCTGTCACCCAGGCTGGAGTATAGTGGCACAATCTCAGCTTACTGCAACCTCTGCCGCCCGGGTTCCAGCGATTCTCAACCTTCAGCCACCTGAGTAGCTGAGATTACAGGCATGCACCACCACGCCTGGCTAATTTTTTGTGTGTGATTTTAATAGAGATGGGGTTTCGCCATGTTGGCCAGGCTGGTCTCAAATTCCTGGCCTCAAATGATCCGCCGACCTCGGCCTCCCAAAATGTGAGGATTACAGTCATGAGCCACTGCACCTGGCCTCAAAGTAGAGTTTTAAAAATAGATAAGAAATGTGTCAGGTGAGATCTCTGCTTACACCTAAATAAAACAATATCTAAATATTAACAAACCTCCATTTACTTGACTTTTCCGTCTTACTCGAGATATCTGTTTGTTAGGTTTTTCTCCTGCTCTTGGTGTTGACGTGATCAAATTGTTATCTATATCACGTTCAATTCTACTCCGTTTTGAAGGATTTTCTCTCTCTTCCTTAAGATATAAGAGAAAAAAAAAAACACACTAAGCACAGTCATTCTGCCTTATAGGTTACAATATTAAAATGAAAAAATATGGTATAATATACTTTCCTCTGCTTTTCATATCCAGGAAAAACAAAATGCAATTATAGGTAATATCAACACAGAAAAAATTTGACAGGGCTGTAAGAATATGAATGCAATTACAATATACAAATACAATTACAGCATCCCCACAATTCAGATCCCTTCCCCAAGGTCCATTAAGTTTTCCATGCTATCAAAATACTGAATTATAGAATGTGCTCTGAATCTTCAAAAGCTTTCTCTCATTTTTAGAACTGTCCTAAAGAACAGAGATCATTTCCTTAAGCGACCGACTCAGGGTAGGAGAGGGAGCCCCACTGAATGTGCTGGCAAGTCACATATTGCCCAAAAATAGGGGGTGGGGATAAAGGTGGGGCCTGGCACTGCCACACCCGCACTGCCTACCTCAATTATTTAATTACCAGAATAAACAGCATAGAGTCTACGCCTTAACAAAGCTATTTGCTACCTTATATGGGGCAAGTCCACATGACCAGTTTATACTATTCTTGCAGTATTAATGGACTAAAATGGTATACTTTCAGCCATTAGGATGATTTATGTTTTTCTATTTATATATACAGTTTTCTAATTTGTAAATTTTTTTTTTTTTTTTTTTGAGACAGAGTTTTTCCTCTGTTGCCCAGGCTGGGATGCAGTGGCATGATCTTCGCACACTGCAACCTCAACCTCCTGAGTTCAGGCAATTTTCCTGCCTCAGCCTCCTGAGTAGCTGGGATTACAGGCACCCGCCACCATGCCCAGCTAATTTTTGTATTTTTAGTAGAGACAAGGTTGGGATTACAGGCGTAAGCCACTGTGACCGGCCTCATTTGTAAATTTTTTCTAGAGTCATGCACATGAGTTTTTTTTTTGAGACAGTCTGACTCTGTCACCCAGGCTAGAGTGCAGTGGCACAATCATGCCTCACTGCAACTTCCGTCCGAGTCCCAGGTTCAAGCAATTCTCCTGCCTGAGCCTCCCGAGTAGCTGAGGTTACAGGCATGCACCACCACACCCAGCTAATTTTTGTATTTTTAGTAGAGACAGGGCATCACCATATTGGTCAGGCTGGTCTCGAACTCCTGACCTCATGATTCGCCTGCCTCAGTCTCCCAAAGTGCTGGGATTACAGGCATGAGCCACAGCACCTGGCCACATGAGTGATTTTCTAGTATTACTATAATACTGCCCTACATAATTCCTTGCTGTTTTAATGAGACTACCTGAAATCTTTTGGTAAGGATTAGATCTTCGAATTTATATATTATATATAATTGATACATATAATCAACATTCTCATCTCTACTTTTTTGTATTTAATGTTTTTACCCTACAGCAACTAATAAAATACACTAACATACATTTTCTAAAAGTTGGACATTGCTGCATTATTTCTGAAACAAAACTTGGCACTGTAAATGGTGAAAATTACAATAGCATACAATAATGCCTCAGTGATCCACAATAAAATCCTTCAAATTCTGACCATGTACTATTCTCCTGTATTTTAAAATGAGGATCGGGGAGCCTCCTATCACAAACATGGAATCTTCATTATCAAAAAATACAGGAGCTCTCTTTATAAAGTCTTTCAAGAACAGAAATAATACAGCAAAGTTTCAACTACATTTAAGTCCTAGCCTCCCCCTGAAATGTCCTAGTATAGCCGCTATAACATACATACATACATACATTCATGAAAACCTTGCACTCTGCAACAATAAAACTAACAAAACTTGTGGAAAAAATGGGTCCAGAAGGGGAGAGAGGTATGATGGGGCAGATTAGTTCATGCCCCTGTAACTTTGTAACCATAGCACTAATAAAAACAATGATTGGAGCTGGGCTTGGTGACACATGCCTGTAATCTCAGCTACTTGGGAGACTTAGGTGGGAGCCCAGGAGTTCAAGGCTGCAGGGAGCTATGATTGCACCACTGTACCCCAGCCTGGGCAACAAAGTGAGACCCTGTCTCTAAAACAACGACGACTGGGACCACTAGAGATAACCTGGACGTGCCTACCCAAGTAAGGCAGCTAAGAGGGCTGGAATGCTACCTCAGGGGATAATAAAGGTACTAAAAACAATGAAGCAGAAACAGGGGCTTATGGGAGAAGTGAAGCTTTAAGCTAGCAGGGCTGCTGTTAAGTTGGGCACAAAAGGAAATGCAAACTGCCACACGTGAAGAGTCCCTGCTAGACCAGGGTGTACCTCTCTGGAGAGAGAACGTCTGCTGCAGATTATTACTTTTAATTAAAAATAAAATTAGGCCGGGTGCTGTGGCTGAAGCCTGTAATCCCAGCACTTTGGGAGGCTGAGGCAGGCAGATCACCTGAGGTTGGGAGTTCGAGACCAGCCTGACCAACACAGAGAAATCCTGTCTCTACTAAAAATACAAAATTAGCCAGGCATGGTAGTGCATGCCTGTAATCCCAGCTACTTGGGAGGCTGAGGCAGAAGAATCGCTCGAACCCGGGAGGTGGAGGTTGTGGTGAGCTGAGATCATGCCATTGCACTTCAGCCTAGGCAACAAGAGCGAAACTCCATCTCAAAAAATAAAAATAAAAATAAATATACAGTTGAAAGGACTTGTGCCTATGTAGCAGCTGAACTGGAGGCTTTTTACTTTCCTGATGAAGAGAATATCAAATTCAACTCTAATTATTCAGTTTGTTGTCTGGTTTAGAAGAAAATCATCTGGCCGGGCGCGGTGGCTCAAGCCTGTAATCCCAGCACTTTGGGAGGCCGAGGCGGGCGGATCACGAGGTCAGGAGATCGAGACCATCCTGGCTAACACGGTGAAACCCCATCTCTACTAAAAATACAAAAAATTAGCCGGGCGTGTTGGCGGGCGCCTGTAGTCCCAGCTACTCAGGAGGCTGAGGCAGGAGAATGGCGTGAGCCCGGGAGGCAGAGCTTGCAGTGAGCCGAGATTGCGCCACTGCACTCCAGCCTGGGGGACAGAGCAAGACTCCGTCTCAAAAAAAAAAAAAAAAAGAAAATCATCTACAACCCCCTCTCCACCCCGCACTATGTTATTGATACTACTCCCCTGTTTACCAATAGTGAGTAAGCTAAATAATATTATTGTAGGGGCACCACATATTGTTGCAGAACAGACTATAAGGTGATCACTTTAGAACACATTCAAATACTTCAAGTTACATATCTAAAATGGAAGAGGAAGCTATTAAGGTCAAGACTAAAATTCTGCAGTCATTGACAGTAAAACCGTACTCTTCAGAATAATTCATTGAAATGCCTGATGATCCAATCCTTTTTTTCCCCTCCGGTAGAGACAGGGTCTTGCTATGTTGTCCAGACTGGTCTTGAACTCCCGGCCCCAAGCAATCCTCCTGCCTCAGCCTCCCAAAGTGCTGGGATTACAGGCATGAGCCATGGTGCCCAGCCTGATGATCCAATTCTGAAAGACAATTTGTCACCCAATCCTAGTCTTCTGTGAACATTCAACTGTAAAATTTGGGAATACTTTGAACATGGTAGGATATTTTAGAAGAGGAAGACGAACTAGGAAAGACACAGTTTCTACATTACTATATAAGCTGTTTCACTAAATACAATAATCCTACAATGTCTTCTCTAAAATCTGTATTTTTCTTTTTTTTTTTTTCATGGAGGCAGGGTCTCTCTCTGTCGCCCATGCTGGAGTGTAGTAGCACAATCATGGCTCACTACAGTCTCAAACTCCTAGGCTCAAGCATTCTTCCTGCCTCAGCCTCCCAGGCAGCTAGGAATACAGACACATAACATCACGCCCTGTTAATGTTTTTATTTTTTGTAGAGACAGGGTCTCGCTATGTTGCCCAGGCTGGTCTCAAACTCCTAGCCTCAAGCTATCCTTCCACCTCAGTGCAAAATTTGTATTTTTCAAAGTTGTCTCTAAGATAGGTAATTAAGGGGAAAATCATGGGAAGGTGTTCTTAAATATATGAATCCCCATGTAAATACAGAGAACCGAAAAGGCAAGAAAAACCCATGGGCAACATTTACAACAAAACCAGAAGACAAGGTATCCCCCCACAAACTCAAAAATGCAAGCAGATGAGGACAAACCAACAGGCACAATAACTAAATGTCCATATATACCAGTGCAAAGGAAAACAGAAGTAAGCAACAAGTGAGGAGGCACACCTGAGAAAAGAAGCCCCAAATACCTAACAGGTAGGTAGTCACTGGAAACCATGGCAGGCCAATTTGAGAATAGCAAATGAAATAAGGGGCAGGGGAGTTGGAGAGTTGCTGTCCTATCCAATAGCATAGGTGGTCTATGGCTAGAATTGAAATGACAGTAACAGTCTGCTCCTATGAATTCTTGAAACTGACCAACTATGGCCCCCTTCTAGAACAAGTTTCCATACTCAGGAGGAAGTATTGGGAGTGGAATCAAATGTGAGTAGGGCAGGCACAGAGAGAAAAGAAAGAGAAATTCCAAATAAACACATGGTAGAAATAAAAGACAAAACTCAAAAAGCATCACTAATATTTAAAAACACTACATAAAAACAAAATTTGTTCAAAGAGATACCCTGAACTACACAGCTTTCTGAAAATTCAGAAAAACTAATTTAACATAAAAATGAGCAAGAAAGTATAGATATCAAATCCCACACAAAACTACTATAATGAAACACACATGGAGCAGAATAATACCTTTATAGATAAAGAACACATGTCAGAAAAACATGCATAGGGAAAAGATAAAAATTATAATCTTCTATTTCAATCAGACAAAATACATTAAGAAAATATGAGGCCGGTGTGGAGGCTCACACCTGTAATTCTAGCACTTTGGCAGGTCGAGGCAGGAGGATCACCTGAGGCCAGGAGTTTGAGATCAGCTTGGGCAACATAGCGAGATCCCATTTCTACACAAAAATTTAAAAATCAGCCAATCATGGTGGCATGTGCCCATAGTCCCAGCAACTCAAGAGGCTGAGGCAAGATGATCACCTGAGCACAGGAGTTTGAGACTGCAGTGAGCCTCTGATCATGCCACTGCACTCCAACCTGGGCAACTGAGCAAGATCCTGTCTCAAAAAAAAAGGAAAGAAAATATGAGACATACAGCAGAGGAAGAAGAACTCAGAAACTAAGAGACAGAACAAAAAAATTCAAAAATTGTTACAAATCATTTCAGAAATAAAGACTATACTACAAGGGGCCCGAGAGAGTAAACAAAAGATTATACCTTATAAGAAAGAGGGTAAAATGAACAATTTTGTTTTTTTGAGAGCCAGGGTTTCATTAAGTTGCCCAAACTGGTCTTGAATTCCCAGGTTCAAGCAATCCTCCTGCTTCAGCCTCCTGAGTAGCCAGGACTATAGCTGTTGGCCACCACACCTGGCAAGGGAGAAAACTTGTTTTTTTGCTTTTTTTTTAAAGAAATGAAGACAGACATAAAAAGAAATGAAGAAAATGTAAAAGCCAGGAGTGGCATGTCAATTCAAGACACGTTTTATTATTTTTTATCTGTTTTTGAGACAGAGTCTCACTCCGTCACCCAGACTGGAGTGCAGTCAGTGGCTCCACATCCTGGGTTCAAGCAATTCTTCTGCCTCAGCCTCCCAAGTAGCTGGGATTACAGGCGCCCACCACCAAGCCCAGCTAATTTTTGTATTATTAGTAGAGATGGGGTTTCGCCATGTTGGTCAGGCTGGTCTTGAACTCCTGACCTGAAGTGATCTGCCTGCCTTGGCCTCCCAAAGTGCTGGGATTACAGGCCTGAGCCACCATGCCCGGCTCAATCCAAGACATGTTCTAATTTAGCAACTTAAAAAAAATTATATTATCAAACATTTGACAGAAACGCTTTTCATGTTGTAAGAAAATAGAATAACATTTAAATAACCAAGAAAAAATGTGAGTTAAGGATTTTATATCCAGCAAAACTGATTTTCAAGCATAAGGGCACTGTTATCAACATGCAAAAGCTCAGAATATGGTTCCCATAAGTCTTTTTTTTTTTTTTTTTGGAGACAGAGTCTTGCTCCTCTCGCCCAGGCTGAAGTACAGTGGTGCAATCTCAGTTCACTGCAACCTCCACTTCCCAGGTTCAAGCGATTTTCCTGCCTCAGCCTCCCAAGTAGCTGGGATTACAGGTGCCTGCCACCACGCCGAGGAAATTTTTGTAATTTTTTTTTTTTTTTTAAAGTAGAGACGGTTTCACCATATTGGCCAGGCTGGTCTCGAACTCCTGACCTCAGGTATCTGCCCGCCTCAGCCTCCCAAAAGTGCTGGGATAATAGGCGTCAGCCACCATGCTCAGCCCCACCAATCTTTTCTGAGTAATTCACTACAAAAATGAGCTTCAGGCAATGATGCTAAGACTAAGCATAAACATCAAGCACATCAAACAGATGGAGAACCTGTAGAACTAAGACAAATTTGAATAAAGGATAGCATGTAGTGAGTATGTGCTCAAAAAATGTAGATATAAAACTAAGAAAACTGGTGAGAGACACATACTAAATTAAGTTCCGCAGGCATCAGATAAATAGTACCAGATAAAATCCTAAATGCATTGAGTGAATAATATAATGGAAAATATGTGAATACATATAAAAGATCTTTGTGTTAAGCATTTTTTTTTTTTTTTTTTGAGACTACATTTCGCTCTTGCTGTCCAGGCTGGAGTGCGATGGCACGATGTCGGCTCACCGCAACCTCCACCTCCCAGGTTCAAGTGATTCTCCTGCCTCAGCCTCCCAAGTAGCTGGGATTACAGGCATGTGCCACCATGCCCAGCTAATTTTTTGTATTTTTAGCAGAGACAGGGTTTCTCCACGTTGGTCAGGCTGGTCTCGAAATCCCAACCTCAGGTGATCTGCCCACCTTGGCCTCCCAAAGTGGTGGGATTACAGGCATGAGCCACCGCGCCTGGCAAGTACTTTTTTTTTTTTAAAGACAGGGTCTTGCCTTGTCACCAAGGCTGGAGTGCAATGGCACGATCTTAGCTAACTGCAGCCCCGACCTCCCAGGCTCAAGTCATCCTTCCACCTCAGCGTCCCAAGTAGCTGGGACTACAGGCACACACCACCAAGTCCAGCAAATTGAAAACAAAATTTTTTTGTAGAGACGGAGTTTTGCTATGTTGCCCAGGCTAGTCTGGAACTCCTGAGATCAAGGGATCTACCCACCTTGGCCTCCCAAAGTGCTGGGATCACAGGTATGAGCCACTGCACCTGGCCCCCTTTTCCCCCCTTTTTATTAAAGACAGGGTCTTGCTCTGTCCCTCAGGCTAGAGTGCAGTGGTACAATCTCACCTCAGTGCAGGCTTTGTCTCCTGGGATCAAGTGATCCTCCCACCTCAGCCTCTGAAGTAGCTGGGACTATAGGTGTGCAGCACAACCCTCGACTAATTTGTTTTTAAAAGTTTTTGAAAAGATGAGGTCTTACTATGTTGCACAGGTTGGTCTCGAAATCCTGGGCTCAAGCAATCCTTTCACCACAGCCTTCCAAAGTCCTAGGATTAAAGGTATAAGCCACGGTGCCCAACCTTGTGTTGCACACTTCTACTGTGTCTTACTAATTATCTAGTTATACCTGCTATAATCTCTGTAACTTCATTATGATTTAGTAAATTATTATTTTGCAATTTCAAAATTTTTCTATATAAAGTAATGCATCACATAACAACTGGGATATGTTTTGAGAAAAGCATCTTTAGCAATTCCATCATTGTACAATCATACAGCATATTTACACAAACCAAGATGATATTGTCTACCACACACCTATCGCTCCTAGGCAACCCACCTGTTCAGCATACTACTATACTGAATACTATAGGCAATTATAACAAAATGTTAAGTACTCATGTACCTAAACACAGAAAAAAGTACAGTAAACATATGGTATTATAACCTTATGTGACCATAAGGTGGTCCATGCTGACCTAAACATCATTATGTGGCACCTGACTGTACATATATATATATATATATATATATGTGAAAATATAGCAAGAGTACTCTTCTGGTTTTACTTTGCAATAATATATTTATTTAAAACACATTTACTTCTAAATTTTAAGTTTTACATAAAAGTTATTTCAGAATTTAGTAATATTTTAAAATAAAATTTGTGGCTGGGTGCGGTGGCTCACAACTGTAATCCAGCACTTTGGGAGGCCAAGGCGGGAGGATCACAAGGTCAGGAGATCGAGACCATCCTGGCTAACACAGTGAAACCCCGTCTCTACTAAAAAACACAAAAAATTACCCGGGTGTGGTGGCGGGCGCCTGTAGTCCCAGCTACTCAGGAGGCTGAGGCAGGAGAATGGCGTGAACCCGGGAGGTGGAGCTGGCAGTGAGCCGAGATCGTGCCACTGCACTCTAGCCTGGGCGACAGTGCGAACACTCCGTCTCAAAAAAAAAAAAAAAAAAAAAAGTAACTTTTTAATACTTAATAATGAATCATTAGATTACAACAGGGAGGTAAGAAGAGCTGTGATTTCAATCCATTGCTGCACTGCTGAAAAATAAGAAACTAACATATCAGGATTCTCTGACTCACAAAGCAGTAAATCTAGTCCAGAGACTCTAGATGCAATTGTAAATAACAAATGAAAGCATGATAAAGATATCTTCCCTTTGGCTGCATAATGTTGTCTTACTACATCTTACGTAATGGAACATACTTAAATAGATGAGACATATTTAAATGGTGATAATTTAGTATATTGTCATTTGAGAATAGTTTTTTAAAAATGAATTTAATATTTTAAATATATACATAATGAGTTCTTTAAAAGCAAAAAGTGGTTACAGTTTTTCAAACTAAAAATGAAAAAGCCTCTGAAGAATCTTTTTTTTTTGGAGACGGAGTCTTGCTCTGTTGCCCAGGCTGGAGTGCACTGGCATGATCTCGGCTCACTGCAAACTCCACCTCCCAGGTTCAAGAGATTCTCCTGCCTCAGCCTCCTGAGTAGCTGGGATTACAGGTGCCCACCACCACACTCAGCTAATTTTTGTATTTTCAGTAGAGACAGGGTTTCACCATATTGGCCAGACTGGTCTCGAACTCCTGACTCAGGTGATCCACCCGCCTCAGCCTCCCAGAGTGCTGGGATTATAGGCGTGAGCCACCGCGCCTAGCCTGAAGAATCTTAAAGTTATCACACTGCATTGGTTGAAAAGGGGTAAACAATATCAGAGAGATAAATCTTTGCATAGTACATAGTGCTGAAAGTCTGCTAGATAAAAAGTCAATAAAAGAAGAATGCCCTCCCACTTTCCAATGCTAAGTTAAATCACTGAATGAAAGATTTATCTGCAAACATAAAAAAAGAAGTAATATCTAGTATGTAGAGAATTGCACTTCTGTGCCTTATTAATGTGGCCGGACTTCGTATTTTGCCTACATGTATTTATTTGATACCAGCACCAACTAATTATCAAAGAGTTTTGTTACTGTGAATGCATGGTAACAAACACAAGTGGTGAATCCATTTATTTATTTATTTATTTATTTATTTATTTATTATTCATTGTCTTTCAGTCCATTCTAGAACAACTTGTGTTAACATTTGTGCTAGTTATGCAAGAGCAACACTGTACGTAGTAACTGGCACCTTAAGACAAATCAAAGCATTGAAACCCAATAGTCATTGTATTCTTTTCTTTTGAGATGGAGTCACCCAGGCTGGAGTGCAATGGCGTGAATTTGGCTTACTGCAACCTCTGCCTCCCGGGTTCAAGCAATTTTCCTGCCTCAGCCTCCTGAGTAGCTGGGATGACAGGCATGTGCCACCATACCCGGTTAATTTTTATATTTTTATAGTAGAGATGGAGTTTCACTATGTTGGCCAGGCTGGTCTCGAACTCTTGACCTCAGGTGATCCGCCTACCTCAGCCTCCCAAAGTGCTAGAATTACAGGCGTGAGCCACCAAGTCCAGCCCATTGCATTCTTTATTGCCACGTTTAGCAAGTTGGGAGAGCCAGTTCCTCTCAAGAAAGTTCTTAAAGTTCTTTCTTCTTTTTTAAAACAAAGACAACAGAGTCTCACTTTGTTACCCAAGCTGGAGTGCAGTGGTGCGATCTCGACTCACTGCAACCTCCGCCTCCTGGGTTCAAGCAATCTCCCGCCTCAGCCTCCTGAGTAGCAGGTACTATAGGCGTGTACCACCATGCCCAGCTAACTTTTTGTATTTTAGTAGAGATAGGGTTTCACCATGTTGCCCAAGCTGGTCTTGAACTCCTGAGCTCAGGCAATTCGCCCTCTGCCCTCCTCGGCCTCCTAAAGTGCTAGGATTACAGGCGTTACAGGCGTGAGCTACCGCACCTGGCCCCAAGAAAGTTCTTGATGAAGCTGTAAAACTGTTAAATCTCGGCCTTTATATATGTGTCTTAACATTCTGTGGGTGGTGGCTCACTCCTGTAATCCCTGCACTTTGGGAAGGCGAGGCAGGTAGACTGCCTGAGCCCAGAAGTTGGAGACCAGCCTGGGCAACACGGCGAAACCCCATCTCTTATAAAATACAAAAATTAGCCAGGTGTGGTGATGCAAACCTGTAGTCCCAGCTAGCTGAGGCATGAGGATCACCTGAGCCTGGGAAATGGAAGTTAAAACAATAAGATACTCTACCCCGGTAGAAAGACTAAAGTTAAAAAGACTGACAATATCAAATACTGGTAAGAATGTGAGCACGGGAAACTGCTTGAAATTGTTAAACGGAATGTTAGATGGTGAAATAGCTGGGCAGTTTCTCAAAAGCTAAAAAGTGTCTTCAATAAATGGTGTTGGGACTTAATGAAAATGAACATGCAAAATAATGAAGATGACTTCTTATCTCACACCATCTATAAAAATTAACTCAAATGTATCAAAGAGCTAAAAGTATAAAACTCATATAAGAAAATCAAGGGATACGGCTGGGCACAGAGGCTCACGCCTTGTAATCTCAGCACTTTGGGAGGCCGAGGCGGGTGGATCACAAGGTCAGGAGATCGAGACCATCCTGACTAACACAGTGAAACCCCGTCTCTACTAAAAATACAAAAAATTAGCCGGGAGTGGTGGCGGGCGCCTGTAGTCCCAGCTACTCAGGAGGCTGAGGCAGGAGAATGGCATGAACCCGAGAGGCGGAGCTTGCAGTGAGCTGAGATCGTGCCACTGCACTCCAGCCTGGGCGATACAGCGAGACTCCATCTCAAAAAAAAAAAAAAAAAAAAAATCTAGGGATAAATATTTGTCACCCACGCTGATTTTGCCAAAGTTTCTTGGATATAACACCAAAAGCACAAGCAACAAAATAAAAAATAAACAAAGTGGACTTCATCAAAATATAAAAGTTCTGTGTTTCAGAAGGGGTCCACAGAATAGAAGAAAATATTTGCATATCTCTGAAAAGGGACTTGTATCTAGATTATATCAAGAACTCATGGCTGGGTGTGGTAGCTCACACCTATAATCCCAGCACTTTGAGAGGCCAAGGTGGGCTGATCACCTAAGCCCAGGAGTTTGATACCAGCCTGGGCAACATACTGAAACCCTGTCTCTACAAAAAATACAAAAATTAGGCCTGGCATGGTGACTCAAGCCTGTAATCCCAGCACTTTGGAAGGCCAAGGCAATCGGATCACCTGAGGTCAGGAATTCAAGACCGGCCTGGGCAACATGGTGAAACCCCGTCTCCACTAAAAATAAAAAAAATTAGTTGGACGTGGTGGCACATGCCTCTAATAGTCCCAGGTACTCAGGGGGCTGAGGCAGGGGAATCGCTTGAACACAGGAGGTAGAAGTTGCAGTGAATGGAGACTGCGCCACTGCACTCCAGCCTGGGTGACAAAGTGAGACTCTGTCTCCAAAAAGGGGGGGAAGAAATTAGCTGGGCATAGTGGCACATGCCTGTAGTCTCACCTCCTCAGGAGGCTGAGGTGAAGGATCACTTGAGCCCAGGAAGCAGAGGTTGCAATGAACCGAGATCATGCCAAAAAAACACAGCTCTTACAACTCAATGATAAAAATAATACAATTAAAATACCAGACATTTCTCTAAAGAAAATGTAAATGGCCAAGAAGCACATAAAAAAGATGCTCCATACCATCAGTCATTAGGGAAATGCAAATCAAAACTACGACACACTGCTTCACACTCACCAGGATGGCTATAATAAAAAAGACAGACAATTACAAGTGTTGATTGTCCTCAAGACAACTGGAATCCTCATATTTTGCTAGTGGGGCTGTAAAATGGTGCAACCACTTTGGAAAACAGTCTGGCAGTTCCTTAAAAAGCTAAACACAAAGTTATCATACCACCCAGCAATTCAAGCTCCTATCCAAAACAATGGAAAACAGATGTCCATACAAAAATGTATACATGAATGTTCACAGCATTCTTCATATGGTCAAAATATGAAAACAACCCAAATATTCATTATTTGACAAACGGATAATCAAAATGTGGTCTATCCACACAACAGAATATTACTTGGCAATAAAAAGGAAATACTGATATAATACATGCCACAACACGGATGTACTTTGTTTTTTCCTTCTTTTTTTTTTTTTAATTTTTATTCAATTCACAGGACACAGCCCCAGGAGATCCTGAGAACAAATGCACCATGGATGCACTTTGAAAACATGCTAAGTGAAAGAAGCCAGACATAATAGACTATGGTTTCATTTACATGAAATGTCCAAAATACAGCAAAATCCATACAGACAGGAAGCAGATTAGTGACTGCTTAGGGCTAGAGAGGAAGGGGAAATTTAGGAGCTAGAGGTCTCTTTTGAGGGTGATGAAAATATTCTGAAGTTGAGGCAATGATTGCACAATTCTGTGCATGTACTAAAAGCTACTGAATTTATACTTCAAATGAATGAATGAATGATACTACTATACAACATAGTGCTGGGCCTATACTTTATTACATATTTAAAGTTTTCTAAGACAGTAGATCATAATAAAGGGGCAGGGTAAACTCTGGGAGGTGACAGATACGTTGATGGCCTTGATGATGGTGATGGTTTCACAGGAATATACTTATCCCCAAACTCAAAGAGCTGTATACATTAAGTACAGCTTTTTATATCAAAAAATAATAAGTAAATAAAAGCTTCTACACTCCAAAAAAAGGGTGAATTTTCTGGTATATAAATTATATCTCAATAAAGCTGCTACAAAGAAGTTAAGCATACATCTTATGATCCAGCAATATCAATCTTATTTATCCAAATATTCGTAACAACTTTATTTATAATAGCCAAAAAACAGAAACAACTTAAATAGACAAATTGTGGTAGACTCACACACAGGAATATTACTCGGGGAGGGGAGGGGAAGGAATAAACTACAGATACATGTGGTAATGTGGAAGAAACCAAAAAATGTATGTTGTGTGTGTGAAGGAAGCAAGATACACTGATTATAATCCTATAATGACAGAAAGATCAGTGGTTGTCTCAGGTGATGTTGGGTATAAAATAAAGATACTTTTTGGTCATGTGCATAAATCTGTCAGAATTCAAGAAAACATACACTTTGAATAGGTGTATTTTATTGTGTTTAAGGTTTTTTTTGAGAAGTCAATATAGGACGATAAATAAAATTCTAAAAAATAGCTAGTTCACTCAAATGACAGGAAAAGAGAAACAAAAGATGGGACAAATCCAGAATACACAGTAAGACAGACGACTTTAAACTCAAACATATTAATAATTACATTAAATATAAATAGACAAAATATGCCAATGTAGGCCGGGCGTGGTGGCTCACACCTTTAATCCCAGCACTTTAGGAGGCCAAGGTGGGTGGATCACCCGTGGTCAGGAGTTCAAGACCAGTCTGGCCAACGTGGTAAAACACTGTCTCTACTAAAAATATACAAATTAGCTGGGAGTGGCGGCAGGTGCCTGTAATCCCAGCTACTTGGGAGGCTGAGGTAGGAGAATTGCTCGAATCCAGGAGGTGGAGGTTGCAGTGAGCCAAGATTGCACAGCTGCACTCCAGCCAGGGTGACAGAGTGAGACTCTGCCTTTAAAAAAAAAAAAAAAAAAAGCCAATGTAAATATATATACACAGGTTTTATAAAGGCTGGAAAAAGATATATCATGCAAATAGTAAGTAAGAAAACTGTATGGCTATATCAATATTAAAATAAACTTCAAGACAAATAATATTACTTGAGATAATGAGATATATCATAATGTTAACAAGTCATACACTTATAAATACATGAAGCTTCAACATACATGAAGCAAATATTGACAGATAAGCAGACAAATGCACAAAAATAAGTGATTTTAACATCCCTCTCTTAATAACCAATAAAACAAGTACATTAAAAAAACAAGATAGCTGACTACGCAGTTGCCATTCTTTTTTTTTTTGAGACGGAGTCTCGCTCTGTCGCCCAGGCCGGAGTAGAGTGGCGCGATCTCAGCTCACTGCAAGCTCCACCTCCCGGGTTCACGCCATTCTCCTGCCTCAGCCTCCCAAATAGCTGGGACCACAGGCACCCGCCACCACACCCAGCTAATTTTTTTGTATTTTTGGTAGAGACGGGGTTTCACTGTGTTAGCCAGGAAGGTCTCAATCTCCTGACCTCGTGATCCACCTGCCTCGGCCTCCCAAAGTGCTGGGATTACAGGCGTGAGCCACCACGCCCGGCCACCATTCTTTTGTTTCTTTACCTCTTTAATTAATTTGCTTTCACTTTAAAAGAAGATATAGAAAATTAGAATATTATCAACCAACTGGATCTAACTGATATTTATAGAATACTGCACTGAACAACTCCAAAATAACACATATATTCCCAAATACATATAGAACATTCAACAAGATAGAATACATGCTAGTAAGTACCAAAAAATACCAAAGAAATCAAATTATACAGAGTATATTAATATTCTTGAATCGAAATGAATAATCCATGGGTCAAAATAAATCACAAGAAAAATGAATAAAAAATAATGTATCAAAATATATGGCATATAGAGAAAGGAGTACTTTAAAATTCATACCTTTAAATACCTACATTAGAAAAAAAGAAAAGTGTAAAATTAATGTTCTAATCAAGGAAGTAGCAAGCTACAGCCATAGGCAAAATTCAGCACACTAATTGTTTCATATGGGCAAGAAAGTAAAAATCTTTTTGTACTTATAAATAGTTGGAGGAAAATACATCAAAAGAACAATAATATTTCATGGCACATGAAAACTATATGAAATTCAAATACAGTAGTTCCCCCTTATGCTCACGTGATACCTTTCAAAACCCTCCAGTGGTTGCCTGAAACCACAGATAGTGCCAAACACTACATGTACTGTTTTTTCCTCCATATATATACACCTATGATAAACCTTGAATTATAAATTAGACACAGTAAGAGATTACCAATAAAATAGAACAATTATCAGCATCACTAGTCTTATACTCTGGGGCCATTATTAAGTAAAATAAGGATTAATTGAATACAAACAGAGTGGTATCTACACAGCTGATCTGATAAACAAGAAAGCTACTAAGTGACTAACAGGAGTACAGCGTATACATATGGATACTTGGGCAAAGGGATGATTAATGTCCCAGTTGGGATGGAGCAGGATGATGTAAGATTTTATCATGCTACTGAGAAAGATGTCTAATTTAAAACTTACCAATTATTTCTGAAATTTCCCATTTAATATTTTCAGACCCTGGCAACCACAGGTAACTAAAACTATGGAACACAAAACCAAAGATGGGGGGAACTACTGTACCAGTGTCCAAAGCCATGTTCATTCATTTATGTAGCCGTCTACAGTGGCAGTTGAATAGTAGCTGCAACAGAGACAATATTGTCCACAAAGCCTAAAATATTTACAGAAAAAGTTTACTGATATCTGATTTAAGCTCTCACTTCGAGAAGCTACAAAAGTAAAAGTAAATCAAACTGAAAACAGAAAATACTGAAAATAGTGGAAATCAATTAAACAGAATGAACAGTTAATATTAAAAATCCCTTTGAACAAATAATGAAATTGATAAACCCAAGCAAGACTCATCAAAATAAAGATCAATAAATTATCTAGATCAGGAATGAAAAGAGGAGCACCATTACAAATTCTACAGACAGTATTAAATTAATAAATACCGACAAAATATGATGTCAAATAAATCAACTTAAATTCCTTAAAAACATGGATGACTAAAACAAACAAGAAAGAGAAAAGCTAAATAATCTCATCTATATTAGAGAAACTAAATTACACTAAAAGATACCCCACAAAGAAAATTCCAGTTACATTTTAGAAATCCCACTCCAGAATTCAACAGTGAATTCTGCCAAATATTTGAGAATGAAATAATACCAATCAAACACAAGCTCTTTCAGAAGAGGAGGAACAGTCCTCAACTTGTTTTATGGCACCAGCTTAATCTTAATCCCAAAATTTAAAAACATTACAAATCAAGACAAAACTACAGAACAAATCCTCCATGAATACAGATATGAAAATTCTTAAAAAAAAAAAATCCTCAGCAAATCAACTCCAAGTTATGATTTTCCATTAAAAAAAAATTATGTACTACTCTACATTATCCCAGTTACTTGGGAGATTAAGGCAGGAGAATTGCTTGAACCCAGAAGGCAGAGGTGTGGTGAGCTGAGATCGCACCACTGTACTCCAGCCTGGGCGAGAGAGTGAGACTCCGTCTCAAACAAAAATAAAATAAAATAAATAAATAAATAAGAAAAGAATAAGAGAAATCTGAAGCCGAAAAGCCTTTGACAAAACTCAACAAAATAAAAACATTTTACAAACAGGAATAGAAGAGAACTTCCACAAACTAATAAAAGATAACTAAGAAAAACATCTAGCTAACATCATACCTAATGGTAAAACAAATTCTCTTCCCCTAAGGACAAGGCAAGGGTGTTGGCTCTCACCACTCTACTGAACATGGTACTACAGATCCTAACTAATGTAATAAGTGAAGAAAAAAATAAGTCCCAGTGATGAGAAAGGGTAAGCAAAACTCTCATTATTTGGCATATGACCTAATTATATATGCATAAAACAAGACAGAACCCTAGTTCCTTTAGTGGAGAACAGTATTTAGAAACCAAGATCTGGAGCCGGGCGCGGTGGCTCACGCTTGTAATCCCAGCACTTTGGGAGGCCGAGGCGGGCGGATCACGAGGTCAGGAGATCGAGACCACGGTGAAACCCCGTCTCTACTAAAAATACAAAAAATTAGCCGGGCGTGGTGGCGGGCGCCTGTAGTCCCAGCTACTCAGAGAGGCTGAGGCAGGAGAATGGTGTGAACCCGGGAGGCGGAGCTTGCAGTGAGCCAAGATTGCGCCACTGCACTCCAGCCTGGGCGACAGAGCGAGACTCTGTCTCAAAAAAAAAAAAAAAAAAAAAAAAAAGAAACCAAGATCTGGGTGCTATGCGCACACAGTTCAGCAGACAGAGCAAGGAAATAGCATCATGTGCCACACTATGTTTCGGTCAACAGCAGACCACATATAGAACAGTGGTCTCATAAGATTATAATACTCTATTTTTACTGTACCTTTTCTATGTTTAGCTATGCTGAGAAACATAAATAGTTAACATTGTGTTACAACTGCCCAGGATAATCAGTACGGTAACATTCTGGTTTTTTTTGTTTGTTTGTTTGTTTTTGTTTTTGAGACGGAGTCTCGCTCTGTCACCCAGGCTGGAGTGTAGTGGTGCAATCTCAGCTCACTGCAAGCTCCGCCTCCCGGGTTCACGCCATTCTCCTGCCTCAGACTCCCAAGTAGCTGGGACTACAGGCGCCCACCACGAAGCCCAGCTAATTTTTTTTTTTTGTATTTTTGGTAGAGACGGGGTTTCACTGTGGTCTCGATCTCCTGACCTCGTGATCCGCTCGCCTCGGCCTCCCAAAGTGCTGAGATTACAGGCGTGAGCCACCGCGCCCAGTCAGTCAGTACAGTAACATTGTGTACAGGTTTGTAGCCTAGGAGCAAAAAGCTATACCACATAGCCTAGATAAGTAGTAGAATACAACATCTAGATTCACATAAGTACTATGATGTTCACATGATGACAAAATTTCCAATTAATGCATTTCAGATTGTCAAGTGACACATGACTAAATATAAATACATGCTTGTGTGTGTGGTGGTGGGAAGAGAATGAATGAATATGAATGAATCTTAAACTGTCACTTCCTCCATAAATTCAACCAGTTAGTCTGGGCTGATTTTTTTTCATTCCATAATAAGTGGCAAATTACTTCAATTAATCAAGTAGTTAAAGAACACAACTAAAGAAACTTAATAAGGCTGGGCATCATGGCTCAAGCCTGTAATCCCATTATGGGAGGCCAAGGCAGGTGAATCACTTGAGGTCAAGAGTTCTGGCCGGGCGTGGTGGCTCACGCCTGTAATCCCAGCACTTTGGGAGGCTGAGGCGGGTGGATCACCTGAGGTCAAGAGTTCGAGACCAGCATGGCCAACATGGTGAAACCCCGTCTTTACTAAAAATATAAAAAAATTAGCCAGGCGTGGTAGTGGGTGCCTGTAATCCCAGCTACTCAGGAAGCTGAGGCAGGAGAATTGCTTGAACCCAGGAGATGGAGGTTGCAGGGAGCCAACATGGTCCCACTGCACTCCAGCCTGGGTGACAGAGTGAGATTCCGTCTTAAAAAAAAAAAAAAAGAGTTCAAGACCAGCCTGGCCAACATGGTGAAACCCTGTCTCTACCAAAAATACAAAAAATTAGCCAGGCATGGTGGCACATGCCTGTAATCCCAGTTACTTGGGAAGCTGAGGCAGGAGAATCGCTTAAAACCAGCAGATGGAGGTTGCAGGGAGCCAAGATTGTGCCACTGCACTCCAGCCTGGGCGACAGAGCAAGACTCCGTCCAAAAAAAAAAAAAGAGGAGGAAAATTCCCAAATAAAACTACAAAGTTTGGCAAATAAGAGTTTGAACAAAAGTCTTCCTCTAATCATGTTTTTCAAACTAAGAAATGCAACCCATCAATGTATTATCAAATCAATTTAAATTAATACAATCACCTTTAGAAGAAGAAACAAAACAGAAAAGAAAAATCAGAGCACATCACATAAATTAAGGGTGATTTTTGTTTCGCATGTAAGTATTAGCCATGTGTTTCTTTTTGTAGACCACAGTTAAAAGGTCTAAAAACAGGTATTTCATTAAAACTGCATTCATATGGAAATTTATGATCCTTAACTGTAACACCATTTAGTTAAGAATAGAGGAAAAGGTCATTTTGTTATGAGGGAAACTCTGGAAATGCCGTATTTGGAAAAATATAGAGATTCATGGTAGAAAACAAATATATTTTAGTTGTGAGGCCTTCAATTACGTATTAGAAATCTCATTGTGCTAAAAAGCAGAAAGGATGCACATGAACAATTCCTGAATAATCTTGCTGATAATTTCATAAATCTGAAGTCTTTGAATCACAAAATTTGTATTTGAAAGAGACCAAAGATTTCATTCACACTGAACAGTGTCACCCCAAAGTTTATGTTGAAGCCCTAACCTGAATACTTCAGAATGTGACCATATTTGAAGACAGGGCCTTTAAAAAAGTAATTAAAAGGGTTTTCTTGGCCAGGTGTGGTGGCTTACGCCTGTAATCCCAGCACTTTGGGAGGCCGAGGCAGGCAGATCACTTAAGGTCAGGAGTTCAAGACCAGCCTGGGCAACATGGCGAAACCCCGTCTCTATTAAAAATACAAAGTAGCCGGGTGTGGTGGCACACACCTGTAATTCCAGCTATCCAGGAGGCTGAGGCACGAGAAATCGCTTGAATCCAGGAGACAGAGGTTGCAATGAGCTGAGATAGCGCCACTGCATTCCAGCCTTGCCGACAGAACGAGACTCTGTCTCACATACACACACACAAAAAGGAGGATTTCTTCGGGTGGCCCCTAAAGAAGTATGATCAGTGTCCGTAAAGATGCAGACACAGACCATACACAGACCGAAGACTGACCATGTCAGGGGTGTCAGGGGCAGCCATCTATAAGTCAAGAACAGAGATCTAAGAAGGAAGCATGTTGGCCAACATCTTGTTCTTGGACTTCTAGACAGTGTCCAGCCACTCTGACAGGGAATAATAAAGGAGAAAGAATACAGGTATCAGTTAAATACATCTGGGTTTAAATCCTAGCAGCGTCACTTATTGGATACAGTGGTTAGGAATGTAGGCTCTGGAGCCAGGTAAACTAGGCTCCAGCTTTGCCACTTAAAACTAAGCAACTTTGCACAAGTTATTCTTTAACCTCCCTGTGCCTCAGCTTCCTCATTTGTAATATAAAAGTAACACCTATCTCATACGGTTTGTAAGGCTTAAATTATTACACTTTAAAAACTGAGGACAGTGCTTGGCAAACAGTAACTGCTCAATAACTATAAGTAAGAGCTGTTGTGGGTGTAGTGGCACATGCCTGTAGTCTCGGGAAGCTGAGACAGGAGAATCGCTTGAACCCAGGAGGTGGAGGTTGCAGTGAGCCGAGATCACGCCATTGCACTCCAGCTTGGGCAACAAGAGTGAAACTGCGTCTCAAAAGAAAAAAAGGAAAAGCTGTCGTATTGGTCTTCACTGTTATTTTTTAACCTGGGTAGGTTATTATTATAATTATTGTTATTGTTACTATTGACACTGCAAGTTACCTAAATTCACTAAGTCTGTTGTTCTCATCTATAAAACATCAAAAGATGGTTAATATTCAATAGGTTTTAGCTGTGAACTCCTACCCAAATTTTGAAAAAGACAGTGACACTGTATTTAAGCTACATACATAAGCAAGCATTGTCTAGATACTCAACGCAATTTTAGAATATGTGATGAAGAACACGGTTTATGACATTGTAGATAAGAAAGCAACAATAATTAAAAGCCATATAAGCTCATTAAGACTAATATGTGACAAATTAACCTCATTATTTACTCTTAACACAGGATTAGTTGTCTGGGAAAAGACAACTGTGATTTCACTCCGATTTTAGTAAAGCATTCAAATATTAATTTCAATAATAATCTTATAGAATATGATTTTTAAAATCTGAGTTCAGTTACAGCACAATAAAGTGAATTTGTAGCTGTATGAAAAACCTTATCCAAAAATGTTAATTAATAAATAAGACAGCCCAGCACAGTGGCTCATGTCTGTAATCCCAGCACTTTGGGAGGCCGAGGTGGGCAGATCACTTGAGGTCAGGAGTTCAAGACCTGCCTGGCCAACATGGCAAAACCCCGTCTCTACTAAAAATACAAAAATCAGCCAGGTATGGTGGCAAGCGCCTGTAGTCCCAGCTACTCGGGAGGCTGAGGCAGGAGAATCACTTGAACCCAAGAGGCAGAGGTTGCAGTGAGCTGACATCGTGCCACTGCATTCCAACCTGGGTGACAGAGCAAGATTTCGTCTCAATCAATCAATCAACATTAGCTTACAAACAGGTTTTTGCCTTATCTTATGTAACATCTTTGAGTAATGAGGCATTAATGAAAGATCTCAGATTTAGTTAAAACAAAAAAAGAAACTTGGACAAAAATTTCTATAGAAAAATCCTTCTGAGTGGCTGGGCACGATGGCTCACGCCTGTAATCTCAACACTTTGGGAGGCTGAGGCGGGCAGATTACTTGAGGCCAGGAGTTCAAGACCAGCCTGGGCAACATGGTGAAACTCCATCTCTACAAAAATACAAAAATTAGCTGGGCATGGTGGCACACGCCTATACTTCCAGCTACTTGGGATGCTGAGGAAAAGGATCGCTTGAACCCAAGAGGCAGAGGTTGCACTGAGCTGAGATATTGCCACTGCACTCCAGCCTGGGCAACAGACCAAGACTCTGTCTCAAAAAAAAAAAAAAAAAAAAAAAAAAAGTCCTGAGTGTTTTAGTTCAAAGGTCCCCA
Source organism: Symphalangus syndactylus (assembly GCF_028878055.3). Taxonomy (NCBI): domain Eukaryota; kingdom Metazoa; phylum Chordata; class Mammalia; order Primates; family Hylobatidae; genus Symphalangus; species Symphalangus syndactylus. The sequence continues at coordinate 128,187,141 of NC_072427.2, forward strand.
GCCTCTGGGCCATGGAACGGTACCTGTCCATGGACTGTTAGGAACGAGGCCACAGAGAAGGAGGTGAGCGGTGAGCCAGCAAGCATTACTGCCTAAGCCCTATCTCCTGTCAGATCAATAGTAGCAAATTCTCATAGAAGCACGAACTCTAGTGTGAATTGTGCATATAGAGGGATCTACACTGTGTGCTCCTTATGAGAATCTAATGCATGATGATCTGAGGTGGATCAATTTCATCCCCAAACCATTAACCAAACCCCACCCTGGCTGACCTGGTCCCTGGAAAAATTGTCTTCCCTGAAACCAGCTGCTGGTGCCAAAATGGTTGGGGACTGCTGTTCTAGTTGACATGAGCCAAAATTTGCTGACCAACAGAGATTAAGCTACTAAAGAAGGACAAAAAGTGTAATTTAACATAAAACCACATTAACATAAACAATTCAGCCAGGCGCAGTGGCTCACACTTTGAGAGGTCCAGGCAGGCAAACAGCTTGAGACCAGGAGTTTGTGACCAGCCTGAGCAACATGGTGAAGCCTTGCCTCTATTAAAAAATACAAGCAATTAGCCAGACATAGTGGCAAAAGCCTGTAGTCCCAGCTACTTGAGACGCTGAAGAGGGAGCATCACCTGAGCCAGGAAGTCAAGGCTGCAGTGAGCTGTGACTGCACAACTGCACTCTAGCCTGGGCAATGGGAATGAAAGAAACAATTCACTGTCAAAAGAAGTACGCTGATCCTTGAACAACCTGGGTTTGAATTGTATTGGTCCATTAACACACAAATTTTCTGCCACCTCTGCAACAGAAAGACCAACCCCTCCTCTTCCTCAGCCTAGAAGATAATGAGGATAAGACCTTTAAGATGCTCTACTTCCACTTAAATAGTAAACATACTTTCTCTTCCTTATGATTTTCTTAATAACATTTTCTTTTTTTCTAGCTTACTTTATTGTAAGAATACAGTATAAAGCCAGGTGTGCAATACCAACACTTTGACAGGCCAAGGTGGGATGACTGCTTGAGGTCAGGAGTTCAAGACCAGCCTGGGCAATATAAATGAGACCTCATCTCTTTAAAAAAAAAAAAAAAAAAAAAAAAAGGAGAGAAATTTTAAAAATAGCTGGGCATGGTGGTACATGCCTGTAGTCCTAGCTACTCAGGAAGCTGAGATGGGAGGATCAACTGAGCTCAGGAGTTCAAGGCTGCAGTGAGTTATGATAGTATCACTGCACTCTAGCCTGGGCAATAGAGTAAGATCCTGTCTAAAAAAAATAGAATACAGTATAGAATACACATAACATACAAAATATGTGTTGAATGATTGTTTATGTTATTGGTAAAGCTCTGGTCAACAGGAGGTTATTAGTGTTAAGTTTTTGGGGAGTCAAAAGTTGTATGTGGATTTTCAAACACATGGGAGGGTCAGCATCCCTAAACTCCACATTGTTCAAGGGTCAACTATAAATATGAATAGAATTCTGAAGACATAATAAAAACCTATCTTCACTTCTGGTTTTTATCTTTCATGAATAACAGATAAAGGTGACCAAGATGATGATAAATATCATATAATGTCATATAAGGAAAATTAGAAATAGCTGCCCTGTATGACTGAAGGTTTGTACTTGCACATGTAAGGAAACACAGTATCTGTTTTCAAGTGGAAAAAACTATAAAAAAGTAACATGAGAAAGCAAAAAGATGAGGACGCACTTTATGACAACTAGAGCTGCTCAGAATGAAGTAATAATACGTAGCAAGGTTCCCATCAACAGAGGCTGATGACAACCCATTAGGAATTTATGGAGATGGAAATTCAGGTTTCTGGAAGATATTTCATCTTTGTTATATGATAATACTAGAATATTTTCTGTTTACATAAATTCAGAAACATTTTAAAATTTCTAATTACTTAAAATTAACAAAGAAATTATAGTATTAGAAACAAACAAAAACAAAAAATAAAACCACCAAAACAAAAATTAAAACTCTATGCAAACCAAGAATACTTCCAAATCTTGCCCAGTGACTTACAGTAATTAAGCTTTGTTAATTCTATTACAACAAAATCTATCCCTATGAACAAGTCAGCCAGTAATTTATTTTCTGCTTAAGAAAGTAATAAACTTCCATTATAATGAAAAATTTACCATATGAATAATTATTCTAAGAAAGAATACAAAAATAGCAAAGTCATAAAAAATCTACACACAATCAATAATACTATACACTGACATAGTGCATTAAAGTTGATCAAACTGAGGCCAGGCGTGGTGGCTCACGCCTGTAATCCCAGCACTTTGGGAGGCCGAGGCAGATGAATCACAAGGTCAGAAGATCGAGACCATCCTGGCCAACATAGTGAAACCCCGTCTCTACTGAAAATACAAAAATTAGCTGGTGTGGTGGCGGGCGCCTGTAGTCCCAGCTACTCGAGAGGCTGAGGCAGGAGAATCACTTGAACTCGGCAGGCGGAGGTTGCAGTGAGTGGAGATTGCACCACTGCACTCCAGCCTGGAGACAGAGCGAGACTCCGTCTCAAAAATAAATAAATAAATAAAATAAAATAAAATTCATCCAACTGCTTTTCTACCTGTTGTACCATCTAATCTGAAAACAACTCTGAGACAGACGAAGCAGTTGGTATCAGTGCCATTTTACTATCTTCCTGAGGCTCGGGGGGTAAATGACTCTCTCCTTAGGTCACTCAAGTTGGTCCAGAATATGAATCTGGAGTACAAGACTCCTGGTCAGTGTCCATTCTTTCTTTTAGTAATGTTCTTTTCTCTTTAATGAAGCAATACGTCTTCATCATACAAATGTTAGAACTTGAATAGATGGGAGACATCACCTCCCTAGACAGTGAATATTAACAAGAAACTTTAACTTTTCTTTGAAAGAAAATGGAAGTAAAAGAAACAACTCAAGTAAAAGAACAAGGAAGGCCGGGCGCGGTGGCTCACGCCTGTAATCTCAGCACTTTGGGAGGCCGAGACGGACGGATCACGAGGTCAGGAGATCAAGACCATCCTGGCGCTGTAATTCCAGCACTTTGGGAGGTCGAGGTGGGTGGATCACAAGGTCAGGAGTTCGAGACCGGCCTGGCCAATATGGTGAAACCTCGTCTCTACCCAAAGTACAAAAAAATTAGCCGGGCATGGTGGCATATGCCTGTAATCCCAGCTGCTTGGTAGGCTGAGGCTGGAGAATTGCTTGAATCCGGGAGGCAGAGGTTGCAGTGAGCCGAGATCACGCCACTGCACTCCAGCCTGGGTGACAGAGCGAGATTCCATCTCAAAAAAAAAAAAAAAAAAAGAACAAGGAAAAATTTATTTTGCTTCCCATAATACTATGTTGAAAAGCAGAAGGCTAAGTGGATTAGTTCAGTGGAATAAATAATGTTCTTCTTAAACTGCCATTAAACATTCTGCATGTAAAACTCTTAGAAGTAAAATTAACACCAAAATGTAGATTTTGGTGCACTATCAGATTTCTCATCTACACATGCTTAGAGAAAATATCATAATTTTCACTTTTTTTTTTTCTGAGACGGAGTCTCACTGTCGCCCAGGTTGGAGTGAAGTGGTGCGATCTCGGCTCACTGCAGGCTCCGTCTTCTGGGGTTCACGCCATTCTCCTGCCTCAGCCTCCCAAGTAGCTGGGACTACAGGCGCCCGCCACCTCGCCCGGCTAATTTTTTGTATTTTTAGTAGAGATGGGGTTTCACTGTGTTAGCCAGGATGGTCTCGATCTCCTGACCTCGTGATCCGCCCCCCTCGGCCTCCCAAAGTGCTGGGATTACAGGCGTGAGGCACCGCGCCCGGCCAATTTTCACTTTTAATGATATGAAAGTATATGGTAAAATCATTACCTTAGGTGTGCTTCCTTTAATAAATTTTTTAATTGAAGACAACAAGCCGGTTTCATTCTTCGATGGTTTTTCTCCTCCTGAAGGCAGGCTATCATCAACCTCTGAATATTTCCTCTTTGCTCTGGCAGTGCGTTGTGTTTGGATTTGATTTGACTGCTGAGAAGCTTTCCGTGTTCTCAGCCTCATCTTTTATGGGTGCCACATGTAAAACTGTAAGAGAAAAATAATAAATGTAATAAAAAATTAAAAGTTTTTAAATTCAACCTTCTCTACCCAAATGTGCCCAGGTTATATAATAAAAATATCTTGGCTAAAAAAACAAAAGTCCTAGACTCTAGAAGACTGCAGTAAGAAACCAACATTTTAAGTAAAAGGCATTATGCTCTATACTTTATTTATATTATCCCAAGTAACCTTCCCAACAACCTCTGAAATATTATAATATATCCTATGTTCTAAAGTAAGGGTAACACCAAAGAGTGTGCATGCTCTTTACATAATACTATACTGCCTGCCAACACTACTATTCGTTTAATCATTCGTTTGACAAATATTTATTGCATACTTAGTCACATTCAAGGCACTGGGCCAGGTAAGAATTGAGTAAATAGTAAACAAGATAAGGAAAGGTTTTGCTTTTCTGTAACTCACCAGGTAGTGGAAAAGTAATGTCAGCCAGTGAATGAATGAATTCCATGAGCACAATTCTAATAATCAACAACCATATAAGTGTAACAACAGAATTTGGATCATTTTGAGAGAGTCCTATCTTACCACATTTAATGATACTTTTAAAACGATTCACATCAGAAAGAAAATATGAGGCTATTTATTTGAGCTCTCTCGTTTTATAGGTAAGACAATAAATTGCTGGCAAAATTGTCCTAATACTTAGAATTAAAGACATAACTGAATTAGAATCTGTGAAACAGAATACAAATACTACTAAACGAAGAATTAAGAGATGTAAATTTTAATCCTACTCCAATCATGGCTAATCTGTAGTCACTTAGTTATGTTTTATCACATGTATAAAAAAAAATTTACCTTACCATCCTGAGGCTCAAAATGAAAAAAGGATTAGTAAAGCCTATAATGTGCAAAGGACAATAAAGCTATTCACCACGGTGGATACACTCACAGAACAACTAACTCCAATTAAGCACTCTGAACTCTAAACGTACAGAAATTCCTGGCAAAGATTAGAGTCTCAGAAATTGTTTTTAGTAACTCAACAAAACAATCATAGAAAAAAAAAGAAACTTAGGCCGGGCGCGGTGGCTCACACTTGTAATCCCAGCACTTTGGAAGGCCGAGGCGGGCGGATCACGAGGTCAGGAGATCGAGACCACAGTGAAACCCCGTCTCTACTAAAAATACAAAAAAAGGCCAGGCGCGGTGGCTCACGCTTGTAATCCCAGCACTTTGGGAGGCCGAGGCGGGCGGATCACGAGGTCAGCAGATCGAGACCACGGTGAAACCCCGTCTCTACCAAAAATACAAAAAATTAGCCGGGCGTGGTGGCGGGCGCCTGTAGTCCCAGCTACTCGGAGAGGCTGAGGCAGGAGAATGGCGTGAACCCGGGAGGCGGAGCTTGCAGTGAGCCGAGATCGCGCCACTGCACTCCAGCCTGGGTGACAGAGCAAGACTCCGTCTCAAACAAAAAACAAAAAAACAAAAAAAATTAGCCGGGCGTGGTGGCGGGCTGTAGTCCCAGCTACTCAGAGAGGCTGAGGCAGGAGAATGGCGGAAACCCGGGAGGCGGAGCTTGCAGTGAGCCGAGATTGCGCCACTGCACTCCAGCCTGGGCGACAGAGCGAGACTCCGTCTCAAAAAAAAAAAAGAAAGAAAAAAAAAGAAACTTTTTAAAAAAACAGAAACTACAGGCTGGTCACGGTGGATCACACCTGTAATCCCAGCACTTTGGAAAGCCAAGGCAGGTGGCTCACCTGAGGTCAGGAGTTCCAGACTAGCCTGGCCAACATGGAGAAATCCTGTCTCTACTAAAAATACAAAAATTAGGTGGGCGTGGTGGCAGGAGCCTGTAATCCCAGCTACTCTGAAGGCTGAGGCAGCAGAATTGCTTGAACCTGGGAGGCGGAGGTTGCACTGAGGAGAGATCACGCTATAGCACTCCAGCCTGGGCAACAGAGCGAGATTCCATCACTACCCTCTCCCCCCACCAAAAAAGTGCCACACCAATAAACACACAAAGGGTAACAAAGCAAAGCAGCCTTCTTGCTGATATGGAGAGTTTTAGTAGTCTGGATATAAGATCAAACCAGCCACAGCATTCCCTTAAACCAAAGCTAATCCAGAGGTGAAGAAGCTGCGTAAGAAAAGTTTGAAGCTAGCACTGTTTGGTTCATGAGGTTTAAGGAAAGAACCTGTCTCCATAATATAGATGTGCAAGGTGAGGTGAAGCAGCAGGTGCTGATATAAAAGTGGAGGCAAGTTATCCAGAAGATCTCGCTATGTCACACTGATGAAGGTGGCTATACTAAAACAACAGATTTTCTAAGTAGACGAAACAGCTTTCTGTTGGAAACAGATGCCATCTAGGACTTTCACAGCTATGAGAAGTCAGTGCCTGGCTTCAAAGCAGGCTGGGCACAGTGGCTCACGCCTGTAATCCCAGCATTTTGGGAGGCCAAGGCAGGTAGATGGCTTGAGCCCAGGAGTTCAAGACCAGCCTGGGCAACATGGTGAAACCCCACCTCTATAAAAAATACAAAAATTAGCTGGCCATGGTGGCGCATGTCTGTAGTCCCACCTACCTGGGAGCTGAGGTGGAAGGATCACTGAAGCCCAGGAGGTTAAGGCTGCAGTAAGCCAATACCGCGCTACTGCACTCCAGCCTAGGCGACAGTGAGAGCCTGTCTCAAAAAAAAAACAAACAAAAAAAAAAAGAAAAAAAGAAAAAAAAGATCTAAAACTGACACCCTAACATCACAATTAAAACAACTAGAGAAGCAAGAGCAAACAAATTCAAAAGCTAGCAGAAGAAAAGAAATAACTAAGATCAGAGCAGAACTGAGGGAGATAGAGACACAAAAAACCCTTCAAAAAAAATCAATGAGGCCAGGCGCGGTGGCTCATGCCTGTAGTCCCAGCACTTTGGAAGGCCGAGGCGGGCGGATCACAAGGTCAGGAGATTGAGACCATCCTGGCTAACACAGTGAAACCCCGTCTCTACTAAAAAATACAAAAAATTAGCCGGGTGAGGTGGCGGGCGCCTGTAGTCCCAGCTACTCGAGAGGCTGAGGCAGGAGAATGGCGTGAACCCCGGGGGGCAGAGCCTGCAGTGAGCTGAGATCGCTCCACTGCACTCCAGCCTGGGCGACAGCAAGACTCGGTCTCAAAAAAAGAAAAAAATCAATGAATCCAGCAGCTGGTTTTTTGAAAAGATCAACAAAATTGATAGACCGCTAGCAAGACTAATAAAGAAGAAAAGAGAGAAGAATCAAACAGACGCAGTAAAAAATGATAAAGGGGATATCACCACTGATCCCAGAGAAATACAAACTACCATCAGAGAATACTATAAACACCTCTATGCAAATAAACTAGAAAATCTAGAAGAAATGGATAAATTCCTGGACACACACACCCTCCCAAGACTAAACCAGGAAGAAGCTGAATCCCTGAATAGAACAATAACAGGCTCTGAAATTGAGGCAATAATTAATAGCCTACCAACCAAAACAAGTCCAGGACCAGACAGATTCACAGCCGAATTCTACCAGAGGTACAAGGAGGAGCTGGTACCATTCCTTCTGAAACTATTCCAATCAATAGAAAAAGAGGGAATCCTCCCTAACTCATTTTATGAGGCCAGCATCATCCTGATACAACGCCTGGCAGAGACACAACAAAAAAAAGAGAATTTTAGACCAATATCCCTGATGAGCATCGATGCAAAAATCCTCAGTAAAATACTGGCAAATCGAATCCAGCAGCACATCAAAAAGCTTATCCACTATGATCAAGTGGGCTTCATCCCTGGGATGCAAGGCTGGTTCAACATACACAAATCAATAAACGTAATCCAGCATATAAACAGAACCAAAGACAAAAACCACATGATTATCTCAATAGATGCAGAAAAGGCCTTCAACAAAATTCAACAGCGCTTCATGCCAAAAACTCTCAATAAATTAGGTATTGATGGGATGTATCTCAAAATAATAAGAGCTATTTATGACAAACCCACAGCCAATATCATACTGAATGGGCAAAAACTGGAAGCATTCCCTTTGAAAACTGGCAAAAGACAGGGATGCCCTCTCTCACCACTCCTATTCAATGTAGTGTTAGAAGTTCTGGCCAGGGCAATAAGGCAGGAGAAAGAAATAAAGGGTATTCAATTAGGAAAAGAGGAAGTCAAATTGTCCCTGTTTGCAGATGACATGATTGTATATCTAGAAAACCCCATTGTCTCAGCCCAAAATCTCCTTAAGCTGATGAGCAACTTCAGCAAAGTCTCAGGATACAAAATCAATGTGCAAAAATCATAAGCTTTCTTATACACCAATAACAGACAAACAGAGAGCCAAATCATGAGTGAACTCCCATTCACAATTGATTCAAAGAGAATAAAATACCTAGGAATCCAACTTACAAGGGATGTGAAGGATCTCTTCAAGAAGAACTACAAACCACTGCTCAATGAAATAAAAGACACAAACAAATGGAAGAACATGCCATGCTCATGGATAGGAAGAATCAATATCGTGAAAATGGCCATACTGCCCAAGGTAATTTATAGATTCAATGCCATCCCCATCAAGCTACCAATGACTTTCTTCACAGAACTGGAAAAAACTATTTTAAAGTTCATATGGAACCAAAAAAGGGCCCGCATTGCCAAGTCAATCCTAAGCCAAAAGAACAAAGCTGGAGGCATCATGCTACCTGACTTCAAACTATACTACAAGGCTACAGTAACCAAAACAGCATGGTACTGGTACCACAACAGAGATACAGGCCAATGGAACAGAACAGAGCCCACACATCTACAACCATCTGATCTTTGACAAACCTGACAAAAACCAGAAATGGGGAAAGGATTCCCTATTTAATAAATGGTCCTGGGAAAACTGTAGACAGCTGAAACTGGATCCCTTCCTTACACCTTATACTAAAATTAATTCAAGATGGATTAAAGACTTAAATGTTAAACCTAAAACCATAAAAACCCTAGAAGAAAACCTAGGCAATACCACTCAGGACATAGGCATGGGCAAGGACTTCATGTCTAAAACACCAAAAGCAATAGTAACAAAAGCCAAAATTGACAAATGGGATCTAGTTAAACTAAAGAGCTTCTGCACAGCAAAAGAAACTACCATCAGAGTAAACAGGCAACCTACAGAATGGGAGAAAAATTTTGCAATCTACTCATCTGATAAAGGGCTAATATCCGGAATCTACAAAGAACTCAAACAAACTTACAAGAAAAAAACAACTCCATCAAAAAGTGGGTGAAGGATATTAACAGACACTTCTCAAAAGAAGACATTTGTGAAGCCAACAGACACATGAAAAAATGCTCATCATCACTGGCCATCAGAGAAATGCAAATCAAATCCACAATGAGATACCATCTCAATACCAGTTAGAATGGCAATCATTAAAAAGTAGGAAACAGGCCGGGCGCGGTGGCTCACGCTTGTAATCCCAGCACTTTGGGAGGCCGAGGCGGGCGGATCACGAGGTCAGGAGATCCAGACCACGGTGAAACCCCGTCTCTACTAAAAATACAAAAAATTAGCCGGGCGTGGTGGCGGGCGCCTGTAGTCCCAGCTACTCGGAGAGGCTGAGGCAGGAGAATGGCGTGAGCCCGGGAGGCAGAGCTTGCAGTGAGCCGAGATTGCGCCACTGCACTCCAGCCCGGGCGACAGAGCGAGACTCCGTCTCAAGAAAAAAAAAAAAAAAAAAAGGTAGGAAACAACAGGTGCTGGAGAGGATGTGAAGAAATAGGAACACTTTTACACTGTTGGTGGGACTGTAAACTAGTTCAACCATTGTGGAAGACAGTGTGGCAATTCCTCAAGGATCTAGAACTAGAAATACCATTTGACCCAGCCATCCCATTACTGGGTATATACCCAAAGGATTATAAATCATGCTGCTATAAAGACACATGCACACGTGTGTTTATTGTAGCAAGCACTATTCACAAGAGCAAAGACTTGGAACCAACCCAAATGTCCATCAATGATAGACTGGATTAAGAAAATGTGGCACATATACACTATGGAATACTATGCAGCCATAAAAAAGGATGAGTTCATGTCCTTTGTAGGGACATGGATGAAACTGGAAACGATCATTCTCAGCAAACTATCGCAAGGACAAAAAACCAAATACCGCATGTTCGCACTCATAGGTGGGAACTGAACAATGGGAACACCTGGACACAGGAAGGGGAACATCACACACTGAGGCCTGTTGTGGGGTGGGGGGGATGGTGGAGGGATAGCATTGGGAGATATACCTAGTGTAAATGACGAGTTAATGGGTACAGCACACCAACATGGCACATGTATACATATGTAGCAAACCTGCACGTTGTGCACATGTACCCTAGAATTTAAAGTATAATAAAAAGAATTTAAGCAAAAAAACAAAAAAAAGAAAAAAATCCACATGATCATCTCAATTAATGCAGAAAAAGCATTTGATCAAATCCAACACCCTTTCATATTAAAAATAATCAACAAATGAAGAACAAACAGGAACTTCCTCAACATAATAAAAAGGTATTTATGAAAAACCCACAGGACCTATCATACATGATAAAAGGCTGAATGCTGTCCCTCTAATATCAGGAACAAGACAAGGATGGCCCCTCTCACCATTTCTATTCAATATTTTACTGGAAGTTCAAAGCAGGCAATTAGGCTAGAAAAATAAAAGAAATCCATATTAAAAAGAAAAAAAGGTGAAACTGATCTCTTTGCAAATGACATGGTCTTGTTTAAAGAATAATCATAAAGAAAAAACTGGATAAACTAGACTTCATAAAAATTAAAAACTTACCGTCTACCAAAAGATATCATTAGGAAAATAAGAAGGCAAGGAGCAAACTGGTAGAATATTCACAAAACACACATATCACAAAGACCTTGTATGTAGAATATATAAAGTCCTGCAACACAATAAGAAAACAAGCCAATAGAAAAAATGGGCAAAAATATGAGAAAATATTTCATAAAAATTAGATAACTGGTGATAGCATAAAAAATGATACTCAATATTATTCATAAGAATTTTAAGTTAAAACCCCAAAGGTATGCCAATTCACACCTCCTAAAATGGCAAAAATTAAAAAGAATGACAAATTTAAATAGTAACAATGATGGAGAATAAAGAGAAGTCTCACATGCTGCTGTTAAGGATGTATGTTTTTTGATAAAATTGGGCAATTTCTAATAAATATACACCAAACTCTTTGACTCAGTGATTTCACTTCTACATTTTTATCCAAGAGAAATGTAAACATGTTCACAATATATTTTTACAAAAATATTCCTGACAGCCTTATTCACAATAAGGCTGTTTCTAGTTCCAAACTGGAAACAACAAAAATGCCCCAAAACAGAAAGATGAATACTGTGGTGTTTTCATGTAAGTGAATACTAATCAGCATCAGAAAGGAACAAGTACTTCTATCATAAACAAACATGAAATAATCTCACAGACATGCTAAACAATGGCAGACAAAATAATACATATTTAATAACGTCATTAAAAAGCATTTTTATCGGGGACAGAAATAATCTATAGAGAAAAAAAGCAAAACAGATTTTGCCTTGAAGAAAGGAAACGCCCTCTAATGTTACAGGAGTGTCTTTTTGTCAAAATTTTACAGAATATAATTTTTGTCAAAATTTTACAGAATATTAATTTTTAATGGTCATGTAATATTTCAATATAAATGTTTCAATATTTCAATATAAATGTCTCATAATTTATTTGATCACTGACTTGTTGGAAAATAAACTGTTTCATAATTACTAACATCACCTCAAATGAAATAACCACATAAATTTCAGTCTGTATTTCTGATTCTTTCCTTAAGACAGTTTCTTAGAAGTGAATTTACTAGTTTAAAAATTTTACAGCTGAGATCTGTGTTCAAGGTGTTTGGGCTCATCATTGGTCCAATCATTAGCTGACCACTAGGCTATGCAAATATATAGGGAGGTATGCTTTAGTAAGCCAGGCTTAAAAATAAAAGCAAAAATATTTAAAAACAAAAAATAATAATTAAGCAGAGACATCAGTGTTTGCATACTGCAGGGAGATAAATTTCATAGATTTTTTTCTGCCTATGGAAGTTACTGCTAAACAACCAACAACCTTTGATGGGAGAAAAACCATGAATCAGAGTGGCTACAATATTATCTAAAATGGCCAATTTTCAACAAAAAATTATAAGACATGATAGAAACAGTAAAGTATGACCCAAACTCGGGGAAAAACTGCAGTGAAAACATATTAATCATGTGCCAGGCTTACAACAATCCTGTGAGAGATATATGTAATTATTTACATAAAACAAAATTCACTCTTGATCCCTTAAGAGTTGGAAAAATTCTTATTTTTGGGGGACATACTGACCCTTTTCTCTGATTATAAAATATACATCATTTTAAAACTTTAGGCTGAGCGTGGTGGCTCACACCTGTAATCCCAGGGCTTTGGGAGGCTGAGGCAGGAGGATTACTTGAACCCAGGAATTCTAGACCAGCTTGGGCAACACAGGGAGACTCCCCAGTCTCCACAAAAAATAAAAACAAAAAAATTATATGGGCATGGTGGTGCACACCTGTAGTCTCAGCTACTTGGAAGGCTGAGGTGAGACCACTTGAGCCTGAGAAGCTGAGGCTGCAGTGAGCCATAGCACACCACTGCACTCCAGCCTGGGCAACAGACTGAGACCCTGTCTCCAAAACAAAAAACAAGAAACAGAAAGACAGTAAAACATGAAATAAAATCTCCCATAATTCCTCAACCCAGAGATGACTGATAATGTGGGTATATTAGTCTGCTTGTTTTAACATGTATAAGTATTTTAATCAATATTTATAATTATACTATACGTATTACCTGTTTTTTCCCCCTTTTATACTATATTTTACCAATGTTGTTTTAAAAATTTGAGAATATTGGCCAGATGCAGTGGCTCATGCCTGTAATCCCAGCACTTTGGGAGGCCAAGGCGGGCAGATCATCTCAGGTCAGGAGTTCGAGACCAGCCTGGCCAACATGGTGAAACGCCCCGTCTCTACTAAAAATACAAAAATTAGCCAGACATGGTGGCGGGCACCTGTAATCTCAGCTACTTGGGAGGCTGAGGCAGAAGAATCACTTGAACCCCAGAGGCGGGGGTTGCAGTGAGCCAAGGTTGCACCCCTATACTCCAATCTGCATGACAAAGTGAGACTCAGTCTCAAAAAAAAAATAGTAAGAATATAATTTTTAATGGTCATGTAATATTGCAATATACAGATAAACATTTCATTATTTGATCACTGACTTGTTGGAAAATAAACTGTTTCGTAATTACTAACATCACCTCAAATGAAATAACCACATTAATTTCAGTCTACATTTCTGATTCTTTCCTTACAACAGTTTCTTAGAAGTGAACTTACAAGTTCAAAGATTGTTAACATTTGGTAGTATCTCTAGAAATACTAACAAACTGCTTTCTGGAAAAGTCGTTTGAACTAGCAGCGTACAAGGAGTGTCTATATGACTAAATCTTCCAAATCAGAATTTATTTTTAATATTTAAATGTTTCCTAATTTTAAGTTAAAAAACAGTAAAACTAAGTAATTTAAATTATATTTATAGGTTACCTCCAATTCCCTCTTTTTTCTAAAAATCTAAAACACTAAAATTGAAAAATACTCTTAATTCAACCTCTCCAACCACAGCAAAAACACCTCAGGTAGCATTCCTGAGGAAAAGTAACATAGAATCTAACGGAATGCTTAAGGAGACATAAGGGTCATTATTTTATAATGCAAATGTAAATAAATATTAAAAAAAAAATTTTTTTTTTTTTTTTGAGACAGACTCGCTCTGTCACCCAGGCAAGAGTGCAGCAACGTAATCTCAGCTCACTGCAACCTCCACCTCCTGGGTTCAAGCAATTCTCCTGCCTCAGCCTCCCAAGTAGCTGAGATTACAGGCATGTACCACCATGCCTGGCAAATTTTCGTATTTTTAGTAGAGACGAGGTTTTGCCATGTTGGCCAGACTGGTCTTGAACTCCTGACCTCAAAGTGATTCATCCTTCTCAGCCTCCCGAAGTACTGGGATTACAGACTAGTGCCACCACGCCTGGTTACTTTTTGTACTTTTAGTAGAAATGGTGTTTCGCCTTAAATGAGTTCTAACCAAAAAACTTTCTTATACTGAACTGAGGCCAGGAGTGGTGGCTCACATCTCTAATCACAACACTTTGGGAAGCCGAGGTGGACGGACTGCCTGAGCTCAGGAGTTCGAGACCAGCCTGGCCAACATGGTGAAACCCTGTCTCTACTAACAATACAAAAAAATTAGCCAGGCATGGTGGTGCCCACCTGTAATCCCAGCTACCTGGGAGGCTGAGGCACAAGAATCACTTGAACCCGGGAGGCAGGGAGGCAAAGGTTGCAGTGAGCTGAGATCACACCACTGCACTACAGCCTGGGCAACAGGCACTGAAGGAAAGTCAGGGGATGTGCTGTTACTGAATTCAAGATGGAAGAAAACATAAAAAAATCTATTCAGGTCCTAGACAAGCATAGTCTGAGTGGAAGACCAGTGAAAGTGAAAGATCCTGATGGTGAACATGCCAGGAGATGCAAAACGTGATGGTTACCACTGGTGGAATAGGTATGAGACCAAGTGGCCCAGAAATGATTACCATCCCACCTAGTATCTTAAATAATCCTAACATCCCAAATGAAATTATCCATGTATTACAGACAGAAAGACTTGGAAGCACAATATTTGTAGCAAATCAGGATTATAAAGTTGGCTGGAAGAAACTGAAGGAAATATTTTAGTATGGCTGATGTGGTGTTCTGAGCACATTCTTGAAGATAAAGATGAAAAAAATCATGGATTGGGCACTGTTACTTTTGAACAGTCCACTGAAGCTGTGCAAGCTATATCTACATTCAATGGCCAACTGCTATGTGATAGACCAACGCAGGTAAAGATAGATGAGACCGCCTTACCAAAGGATTTTTTTTCCCTCCTAAGCATCCACAGCTTCCCTATGGCCTTGGTGGTATTGGAACAGGGTTAGGACCAGGAGGGTAGACTATCGATGCCAATCACCTGAATAAAGCCACTGGAATGGGAAACAGGGCCTGCAGAAATTAGCATGGAAGGCATGGATTTAGAATAAAATGGGAGAAATGGAGGAGGGACCCCCATGGTGGTGGTATGGAAAATGTGGGTCAATTTGGATCTGGGATGAACATGGGCAGAATAAACGAAATCTTAGTAATACACTGAGGAGAGGGAAGATCACTACAAAGCAGAGAGGAAGTGGAGTTTGAGGCAGCATCCCCAAAATCGAGAGGATGAGGCCCGAGCACAGACCACATTGGGGGTGCCAGCATGGAACGCATGAGTCCAGGCCTGGGCCATGGTGTGGATCGTGTGGGTTCCAAGATGCAGTACGTGGGTCTGGTCATGGACCGCATGGGCTTTGTGGAGCACAAAGGCTCCCACAGGGAGCGCATGGGCCTGCTAGGCCTTGACCAAATGGCCTCTAGCATCCAGCACACAGGCAAGATGACAGAGCACAGTGGCTCCGGCCTGGAGCACATGGGTGCCGGCATGGACTTCAGCCTCAAGCGCACAGATGCTCCCATTGACCATGTGCACCAAACCATTGAGCACATGGGCTCTGGTGTGGAGTGCATGGTTCCTGCAGGCATGGGGGCTGGCCTGGAGCATATGAGCCCCATGATGGATCACATGGCCACTGGCCTGGAGCACATAGGTGCCAACAACCTGGAACATCCGGATGGAACTGGGGTGGACGGGTGCCAACAGTCTGGAGAGGATGGGCATTAACAGCCTTGAGTGCATGGGTCCCGTCATGGGCCAGACACTGGGTGCTGAGACTGGGTGTATGGGCCTAGCCATGGGTGGTGGTGGCCATGTCAGCTTTGACTGCGCCCACTTAAACTCTGGAGGAAGTTTGGCAGGGTCCTTTGGTGAGGCTTGAGGCCATGCTCCTGGGGCTGGCCAGGAAAGCCTACCAGGTATTTGTGAGAAATCTCCCATTTGATTTTACATGATCAAATTGACAAATATGGCCATGTGCTATAACCCAACGTTAAGATGAAGAATAGGAAGTCCAAGGGGTGTGGTTTGGTGAAGTTTGAGTTACCAGAGGTGGCTGAGAGCCTGTCAGATGATGAATGGCACGAAGCTGAGTGGCCAGGAGATTGATGGGCAAATTGATAGAAATATGCCTTTTTTTAAACATCAATATTTTGTATTTTTTCTTGTTAACTATTTTAACTTGTTGGCTGGATATATAAAGATGTTTTAAAAATTCTGCTGCTTTTTGATGAAATCTGAATTACTTTTTACTTTTTAAGGACTGGGGTTCTATTTGAACGTTTCCATTGAGATTGTAATATGCAAATTTTTTGTAGTTGTGACAACTTGCTGACATCAAACATAACTTTGATAATAAATACCAGTTGCTGGAAAAATAAACAAAGAAAACCAATTCTCAATCTATTCTTTTCCAAAAAAGTTCTAAAATACTATATTTACCTGAACATGAAAAAGGTTCCTATGTGCAAGGCACTGTGTAAGTGCCTTCTCATGTTATTTCACTTAATCTTCTTAACCACATAAAGTAGTGTCTGTTATTTCCATTTTATGAAAGAGAAAATATAAGGGGAGAAGACAGCAGAAGTGTTTTAAGTAAAAATTTCCACATAATTTCAACATAAATAACTTGCAATGTGAAAATAATATATTTATAACCAACAAAACATTTTAACTAATTAAAAAGTTACCAGGCTGGGTGCAGCGGTTCACGAGGTCAGGAGTTCGAGACCTGCCTGGTCAATATGGTGAAACCCTGTCTCTACTAAAAATACAAAAATTAACCAGGCATGGTGGCGGCCTCCTGTAGTCCTAGCTACTTGGGAGGCTGAGGCAGAAGAATCGCTTGAACCCGGGAGGTAAAGGTTGCAGTGAGCCTAGATCGCGCCACTGCACTCCAGTCTGGGCGACAGAGCGAGAAAAAAAAAAAAAAAAAAAAAAAAAAAAAGGCAGGGCACGGTGGCTCACACCTATAATCCCAGCACTTTGGGAGGCCGAGGCAGGTGGATCACGAAGTCAGGCATTCGAGACCAGCCTGGCCAACAAAGTGAAACCCCGTCTCTACTAAAAACACAAAAAATTAGCTGGGCATGGTGGCGGGCGCCTGTAATCCCAGCTACTCAGGAGGCTGAGGCAGGATAACAGCTTGAACCTGGAAGACGGAAGCTGCAGTGAGCCAAGATCATGCCACTGCACTCCAGCCCAGGCAACAGTGCGAGACTCCACCTCAAAAAAAAAGAAAAAAGAAAAAAAAAAAAGCTGTGTTTTCAAATTGGCTGGTAGGAGCTCAAAATTAAACTTCTGATAGAAACAATGTTAGAAATACAGAGTAGAGTTCCAGGGCAGCTCCTATGTACATAGTTAACCCATAATATAACTGAATTCAAAAATCTAGAACCTAGGCCAGGTACAGTGGCTCACACCTGTAATGCCAGCAATGTGGGAGGCCAAGTCAGGTAGATCACTTGAGCCCAGGAGTTCGAGACCAGCCTGATGAAACCCTGTGTCTACTAAAAATAAAAAAAAAAAAAAAATTGCTGGGTGTGATGGTGCATGCCTATAGTCCCAACTACTTGGGAGGCTGAGGTGGGAGGATCACCTGAGCCTGGGAAGTCGAAGCTGCAGTAAGCTGTGACTGTGTCACTGCGCTACACAGACAGGGCAACAGCTGGAGTGAGACTCTGTCTCAAAAAGAAAAAAAAAAAATCTAGAACCTAACCTATGAAAAACTACAGCCGGGTGTGGTGGCTCACATCTGTAATCCCAGCACTTTGGGGGGCCGAGGCAGGCAGATCACGAGGTCAGGAGATCAAGACCACCCTAGCTAACATGGTGAAACCCTGTCGTCTCTACTAAAAACACAAAAAAATTAGCCGGGCATGTGCCTGTAGTCCCAGCTACTCGGTAGGCTGAGGCAGGAGAATGGTGTGAACTCGGGAGGTGGAGCTTGGAGTGAGCTGAGATCGCGCCACTGCACTCCAGCCTGGGCAACAGAGCAAGACTCCGTCTTAAAAAAAACAAACAAAAAAAACTACATTCCATATCTCAACACCAGGCCTATCTGTACCCCTACTAAAGTTATAGATATCTGGTCCTGGGAACACTATATATCTAAATGCAAAAACAAACAAACAAAAAAAAACAAAAAAAACCCACTTACCTTATACTACATAGAAAATTAACTCAAAATTGATCAAATACCTAAACACAAGAGCTAAGACTCTTAGAAGAAAATATAGGCTGGGTGTGGTGGCTCATACCTGTAATCTCAGTACTTTGGGAGGCCAAGGGGGGTAGATCACCTGAGCTCAGGAGTTCAAGACCAGCCTGGACAACATGGTGAAACTTCGTCTCTACAAAAATACAAAAAATTAGCCGGGTGTGGTGATGTATGCCTGTGGTCTCAGCTACTTGGGAGGCTGAGGTGGGAGGATCATTTGAGCCTGGGAGGCAGAGGTTGCAGTGAGCTGAGATTGCACCACTGCACTCCAACCTGGGTGACAGAGTGAGGTCCTTTCCCAAAAAAATATGTGTGTGTGTGTGTGTGTGCGTGTATGTGTGTGTTTGTATGTGTATATGGGAAAAGCTCATGACGCTGCATTTGGCAATGGTTTCTTGGTCATGACAACAAAAACACACATAATAAAAACAGATAAATTGGGTGTCGAAATCCAAAATTTTTGAGCCAGGTGCCATGGCTCACACCTATAATCCCACCTACTTGGGAGGCTGAGGCAGAAGGACCGTTTGAGACCAGTCTGAGCAACAAGGTGAGACTCCAACCCTAAAAAACTAAAAAAATCAGCCAGGCATGATGGTGCACACCTACAGTACTAGCTACTACTTGGGAAGCTGAGGTGGGAGGATCCCTTGAACTCAGGAGTTCAAGAGCACAGCGAGCTACAAGCGCACCACTACACTCCAGCCTGGGTGACACAGTAAGACCCGACCTCTCAAAAAATTTTGTTTTTAACTTTTCTGTATCAAAGCACACTATCAACAGAGTGAAAAGACAAACCATGGAATGGCAGAAAATACTTGCAAATCATGTATCTCTTAAGAAGTTCTTATCTAGAATACATAAAGCATTACAATCAGAAAGAAAAAAAAACCAGATTTGAAAATGTGCAAAGGACTTGAATAGGCATTTCTCGAAAGAGGATATACAAATAGACAATAAGCACATGAAAACACACTTGACATCACTAATTATCTAATTATCATGGAAATGCTAATTAAAACCACAATAAGAAACAGCTTCACACTCATTTAGATGACTAGTATCAAAAAAATAAAAATAAAAAATAAAAAGTGCTGGCAAAAATGTGGAGAAATTGGAATCCTTGTGCTTTACTGGAGAGAATATAAAATAGTAAAGCTGCTGTGGAAAATGGCATGGCAGTTCCTCAAAAAAATTAAATATAGAATTGCCATATGATCCAACAATTCTACTTCTAGGTATACATCCAAAAGAACTGACAGTAGGGTCTCACACAGTATATCCACATTCATAGCAGCATTTTTCACAATAGCTAAAAGGTGGATGCAATCGAAGTGTCCATCAATGGAAGAATGGATAAACAAAATGTGGTACATACATACAATTAAGTAGTATTCAGCCTTAAAAAGGAAGGAAATTCTGATATATATTATGAACGTTGAGGACTGTTTAATGAACACGGAGTTTCAGTTTGAGAAGATGAAAAAGTTCTGGAGATAGATGGTAGACAACAAGGTGAATGTACTTAATACCACTGAACTGTATACTTACAAATGGTTAAAATGGTTTAATACAGTTTTACTATAGATCTTCATCTAATCCAAAGGTTTCCAAAAGAGTGAGAGACAAGGACTCGGGAATTGGAAAACAAAATCTCTTTTTTTTTTTTGAGACACAGTCTCACCCTGTCACCCAGGCTGGAGTGCAGTGGCAGGTTCACTGCTCACTTGCAGCCTCAACCTCCCAGGCTCAAGCGATCTTTGCACCTCAGCCTACAGAGTAGCTGGGACTACAGGCATGCACTACTACGCCCAGCTAATTTTTTAACTTTTTTTTTTTTTTTTTTTTTTTTTTGAGACGGAGTCTCGCTCTGTCGCCCAGGCTGGAGTGCAGTGGCGCGATCTTGGCTCACTGCAAGCTCCGCCTCCCAGATTCAAGCAATTCTCCTGCCTCAGCATCCCAAGTAGCTGGGATTACAGGCATGCACCACCACGCCTCATTTTTGTAATTTTAGTAGAGACAGGGTTTCACCATGTTGGTCAGGCTGGTCTCGAACTCGTGACCTCAGGTGATCTGCCCGCCTCGGCCTCCCAAAGTGCTAGGATTACAGGCATGAGCCACAATATATGCTTTTTTCCCCCTACGAATTTCATAACAGGAAATAGAAAAATAAGCAAGGCTGAGAGGAGACTGGGAAAAGATGACAAAAGTTACAGAGGAGGAGCTGACCACAAGACAGTTTTGAGGGAACCAGTGCTTAGGGAAGAAGAAAAAGCAATCCAGTGCTAATTGGGGAGTCTCTCTTTCCACTATCAATCAATCTAACCAATTCAAACCCTTTCCTTCCGTCTAAACTAAAGAGAAGGCAACCTGAGGGCAAAGAAGTCGGGGAATTACAAGCTACAGCCCCAGAAAGAGAAGAGTACTTCTATGACCCACTGGAGCTTTTCCTAGAGATTCATTCTTCTAAATTAACTGGGTTCTGCCTAGGCTATAGAAAGCTAGAAAGAATGCCACCACCAGCCTAACAACAAAAAAACATGAATAAACTACAAAATTGAACCTTTTAAAAACCCATCCGAGAGCTGAGGACTCAGGCAACCAGGAAACCTCAAATCAAAGAAAATACAACCCCTTCCTAGGAGAGACAGAATGCAAGCACTGGCTCACCTGAGGTAGATCACGGGAAGAAACAATGGTTCCATAAAAGCAGGTAAAAAGAATTCATCTAAAATTGTTAACAAACTGCTGAAGGCAAAGTATGGATTAGCATGAGAATGTATTATTCCTGAGAGACACAGATAACAAGGGAAATTCAAACCATTTGCAAGATCTTCCACAGACCTCCACCAAAGGCTCACAATATGGGAACATGGGACTGAAGAGAGCCCTCCTCTGTGGTGCAGTGCTGGAGGAAGGGAGCAGCTTCTACAATGGGAAAAATATGAAGCCCCAACCAGATCCTTCTCTTCTAGGGAACAAAAACTGGAAGTGACTGGTGGAGGAATAGCAAGCCCAGTTACCTGCAAGGCACAAGTGAATGGGGGGGAGTGAAAGAAAAAAAAACTCTACCACTGTAGGGGAAGGAAACAGTGTTGGACCCAGGGTCTTATACCAAAGACATTAGAGATCTTAGAGATCTAAGGTCTCTAATACCACTGAGGCAAGAGCAGAGAAACTCTTTTCCAGATAACACTTACAAAGATAAAAATTGCAGTCTGGCCTAGAGGAGCAAGATTATTGATAGAGTCCCACTCATGAGGCCAAGGCACACAAGCCAAACGCTGAGAGCTGATCAGGAAAATTCAGAAACACCTTCCCACATGCCAACTACCAATCTAAGCACAAAGTAACACAAGAGAAATTTGAAGCCAATGGTGCACTTAAGGTACCCTCTGCAACAACAAAACAGAAACTCAGCTTAACTCCTGACTACACTGACTCAACTCCCTAAAAGTCCACGAATGCAATGTTCCAGGTATAAATATTATTTACTCAGTCTTTACTACCCTATTCACAATATCCAGCTTTCAGTAAAATATTGCAAGACACACAAAAAAGGAAGAAACTATAACTGTCAAGAGAGAAAGCATTCAACAGACCAGAAATCAAGATGAATTTTTAAAAAATTTAAAAACCAGAAATTAAATTTTTTGCAAAGATCAGTAAATTGATAAACCTTTAGCAGTTTGAGAAAAAAAGACACAAATAACCATTAATAGGAAGGAAAAAGTGAACATCACTATAGATCCTATATACTTTTAAGGAGAATTTACAGAGTATTACCAACAGGACCAGGCGCAGTGGCTCCTGCCTGTAATCCCAGCACTTTGGGAGGCCAAGGCAGGCAGATCACCTGAAGTCAGGAGTTCGAGACCAGCCTGGGCAACAGAGTGACGCCCCATCTCTACTAAACTTACAAAAATTAGTCAGGCATGGTGGTGCGCACCTGTAATCCCAGCTACTCAGGAGGCTGAGGCAGGAAAATAGCTTAAACCTGGGAGGCAGAGGTTGTAGTGAGCTGAGATCACACCACTGCACTCCAGCCTGGGCAACAGAGCAAGACTCCATCTCAAAACAAAAACAAAAAAACAAAACAACAAAAAAAACAACTTTATGCCTGTATACTCAATAATTTAGATGAAAGTCAAATTCCTCAAAACATAAGGACCACCAAAGCTCACACATTAGATAACCTAATTAGCCCCATATCTATTAATTTCTAAAATTGAAACTGTAGTAAAAAACCTCCAACATAGAAAACTCCAGGCCCAAATGGCTTCACTGGAGAATCCTACCAATCACCTAAAAAGAAACAATATCAAATCTACACAAACTCTTCCAGAAAACAGAAGGGAACACTTCCCAACTCATTTTATGAGACCAACATTACCCTGATAACAAAACCAAACAAACATAATAAAATATTAATTTGGCCCAGTACAGGTTAGGAATTGCTTATGTAACATCAGCAACAACCTTATTTTATTAACTTTAAAATACAAAGGAAACAGTTTTAAACATAATATACAGCCTCACATTGGTAATGCTACTACTTATGCCAGGATTTACCATATCCTTTCAGTTCTTTAGAGTTCCATTACTAGATAAATTACAGGTTGAGTATCCCTAATTTGAAAATACAAAATCTGAAATGCTCCATAATCCAGAAACTTGAGTGCTGACATGACACTCAAAGAAAATGCTCAACCAGTATAATGCAAATATGCTCCCCCCCCCAAAAAAAACATAAAAATACAGAGACTTTTGGTCTCAAGTATTTCAGATAAGGGATACTCAACCTGTATCAGTAAAAAATGGACAAATAAGGCGCAGTGGCTCATGCCTGTAATCCTAGCACTTGGGAGGCGGGGGGGGATCACAAGGTCAGGAGTTCGAGACCAGCCTGGCCAATATGGTGAAACTCCATCTCTACTAAAAATACAAAAATTAGACGGGCATGGTGGTGGGTGCCTGTAGTCCCAGCTACTCAGGAGTCTGAGGCAGGAGAATGGTGTGAACCCAGGTGGCGGAGGTTGTAGTGAGACGAGATCGTGCCACTGCACTCCAGCCTGGGCGACAGAGCGAGACTCTATCTCAAAAAAAAAAATAAATAAATAAATAACAATAATAATAATAATAATATAAAGATTGGGAAAACGAGTATGCTTAGGAAAGAAATCTGTGAATGAAAATGATACAATTTAAGCATCACCACAAAACAAACATAGCAATAAGGGCAATATTTTAGCCTAAGAATTCATGACATTGGAGGGAAAAAGTACATAATGTAAAACAGTCCTACTTGTTCACAACACTGGTTGTGATGTGGTTCAAGATCTCCTTTCAGGAATACAAAAAGTTAATTGCCCAGCAATTCAAAACTGGGCAATAAAATTTCCTTTCTACTTGCCTGCAGCCCAGGTAAAAGGATTAAAGAGGTAGTGGGTTGGAGAATGAGCCTCTTTCAAATGTTCATTTAAACTGCATCATGAATTCTGCTAGAATCTCTACTGCCTCTAAATTTCAGACTCATACTCAACCACGTTCTCAACACTTTTACTTGGTACCTCAAATTCAACTCACCCAAAACTGAATTCACTTTTCCCATACCACTCCCATACCAAAACCAGCTCTTCCTACTGTATTTTTCCTAATACATTCTTCATCACAAGTAATGCTACTACCATCTACCTAATTAGCCAAGCCAGAAACTTAGAAGCCATCCTAAACATCCCAGTTATTATTCCTCTCCCTTATCTTAGTCAATCATCAAATCCTGATGATTTTACCTATAAAATATTTCTTCGTCTTGTCCCCTTTAAATTGATCCTGGGCACTGCACAAACTTGCCTGTTCCTCTCACCCAGGTTTCCCATCAACTGCCATCAAAATAAAGACTAAACTCTGAGGCCGGGCGCGGTGGCTCACGCTTGTAATCCCAGCACTTTGGGAGGCCGAGGCGGGCGGATCACGAGGTCAGGAGATCGAGACCACGGTGAAACCCCGTCTCTACTAAAAATACAAAAAATTAGCCGGGCGCAGTGGCGGGCGCCTGTAGTCCCAGCTACTCGGAGAGGCTGAGGCAGGAGAATGGCATGAACCCGGGAGGCGGAGCTTGCAGTGAGCCGAGATTGCGCCACTGCACTCTAGCCTGGGCGACAGAGCGAGACTCCGTCTCAAAAAAAAAAAAAGAAAGAAAAAAGACTAAACTCTGGCATTGCATATGAAACCCACAATAACACTTCCCAGTCTTTTTTCATTGCTATTTGCTGCCACATTCTTTTTTTTTTTTTTTTTTTTTTTTTTTTTTTTGAGACGGAGTCTCGCTCTGTCACCCAGGCTGGAGTGCAGTGGCGCGATCTCAGCTCACTGCAAGCTCCACCTCCCGGGTTCACGCCATTCTCCTGCCTCAGCCTCCTGAGTAGCTGGGACTACAGGCGCCCACCACCACGCCTGGCTAATTTTTTGTATTTTTAGTAGAGATGGGGTTTCACCGTGTTAGCCAGGATGGTCTTGATCTCCTGACCTCGTGATCCACCTGCCTCGGCCTCCCAAAGTGCTGGGATTACAGGCGTGAGCCACCGCACCCAGCCAGCTGCCACATTCTTAGCACTGCAATACTAATAGTTTCCTGCCCACACTGTGCTCTATACATGCTTCTGCTCTTTTTACCTCATTCTTTCAATTAACTATTATCTTCATTGTTTAAAACTCAGCCCAAGTATCATGTATAAGTAACCACCTCTATAGCCTCAAACCTGTGTAAACCCTGTGATTATCTCTAATTTAGCTCTTAAATTGTATTAAATAATCTGTTTCTTTCTCTTTAATTGCACTAGACTGTAAGAGTCTTGAAGGTAGATGCTGGATCCATAACTCTAGTAACCTGGCACACAAGTTAACTCAATCTTTGTTGAACTAAGCCACAATTTTTCTAATCTCTCTCAAAAAGGCCAGATAATTGGGGTGGAGGAGACTGTATCACTGAAACATAAACAATCTTCACATCAATACTCAATTCTTGCCTACAAAAAGGGGCTTACAAATAAAATTAAAAGTTTCTTCCTCATAAGATTTCCTTCCCCTTCACAAAATCCATGATACCAAGCAATTTTTGAGGCAGACAATTACGGTTTCAAATTGCCTTGTATTAACAATAAGATTACAATAATGATAAAAGCATAAACTCAGTTGATAATCTGCTCCTAAGGTCTTGAATGCACACATTTCTACCTAAACAACATTAAGAGAAAATAGCACATTGTATATGAAGAATTCTCAACAAATTAGAACTTACTTATGCGCCCTCTTTACAAATGTATTTGCTAATTGAATGAGAAGTGGTATACAGCTTGAACATCCCTACTAGGAAAATCTGAAATACAAAAATCTGAAAATCCGAAATGCCCCAAAATCCAAGTTTTTGAGCACCAACATACATAATGTCACAAGTGGAAAATTCCACCCCAACTTCATGTGACGAGTCAGTCAAAATGCAGTCAAAACTGTTTCATGCACAAAACTATTAAAAATATTGTTTAAAATTACCTTCAGACTATGTGTGTAAGGTACTTATGAAACATAAATGAATTTCATGTTTAAACTTGGGTCCTTTCCAAGATACCTCATTATGTATATGCAAATATTCCAAAATCCAAAAAAATCTGAAATCCAAAACGCTTGATACCAAGCATTTTGGATAAGGGATACTCAACCTGTTCTGATGTGTCATGCATTAAGAGAGAAACAAGAGTAGATAATACATATAAATAAAGAAAATTACAAAAAGATCACAAATCAAACATTAAAGGCAACAAAGTCAAGATTTGCCATAAAACTTTCTGTATATTTACAGTTGGCTATATAAAAAATAATACATGCATGCAAGATTCTAGAGTAGACTCCTGAAGGAGTTACTAAAAGAATGACCTCCAAACTAAGAGGTGGACACACTCAGGTTCCAGTCCTTAATCTATCATTAGTTAGCTGTGAGACACTGCTTAAGTCATGCAATCATTCTAGCACTTTGTCTCCTCAACAGCAAAAGAAATTATTGGACATCAGATCTGGCATTTCACATGTAAATTTTACCTAAAAAATAAACAAACAAAGAGCTGTCAAAATGGGAGAAGAGTCATTAATTAATCAGAGCTGTCTTCATCCTTCCATCATATACAACTCATCCTGCAGCACCCTAATTAAGACAAACATTCACTACATGTTAAGGAGTCTTCAGAATGATTCATCACAATAAAACAAAAATGTTACTGGACTAGATGACCTCTTTGGTCTCCTCCAGCTCTAAAATTCTCTGGGTCTGTTAATTTATACTCTACAAATGGTATGACTACTAAATTTACATTAACTTACTATATTCATGAAAGAAAAAGCTAAAGTCATTGCCCTCTTTGACACCAAATGACATTTTCAAAAGTAGCAGCATGTTTCCACTTAGTCTACATCTCTAGCCTGACTAATCTGAAATCAAGTTTCAGGTATTACAACTGTCCACCTTTACTCTCCACTACTTCCATAAGCCTTCATTATGAAAGGAGGAGGAAGAGGACTTGGGGAGAAAACAGATTTCTCTGTCACCTAAGAAAAAAAGTCAAGACAACTAGGGAAGAAGGACTAAGTATAGAAGCATTACATAAAATATCAACTTGGCAGGGTGCGATGGCTCACACCTGTAATCCCAGCACTTTGGGAGGCCGAGGTGGGTGGATCACTTGAGGTCTGGAGTTCGAGACCAGCCTGGCCAACATGACGAAACCCCGTCTCTACTAAAAGCACAAAAATTAGCCAGGCGTGGTGGTGCACACCTGTAATCCCAGCTACTCGGGAGGCTGAGGCAGGAGAATCGCTTGAATCGGGAGGCAGAGGTTGCAGTGAGCTGAGATCGTGCCACTGCGCTCCAGATTGGGTGACAGAGCGAGACTCCGTCTCCAAAAAAAAAAAAAGAAAAAAAAAAAAAAATCAACTCTACAATAGGAAGATTTTTTTTTTTTTTTTTTTTTTTTGGTTTTGAGACAGAGTTTCTCTCCTTGCCCAGGCTGGAGTGCGATGGCACAATCTTAGCTCACTGCAACCTCCGCCTCCAGGGTTAAAGCAATTCTCCTGTCTCAGCCTCCCGAGTAGCTGGGATTACAGGCACGTGCCACCATGCCCGGCTAATTTTTGTATTTTTGGTAGAGACTGGGTTTCGCCATGCTGGCCAGGCTGGTCTTGAACTCCTGACCTAAAGTGATCCACCACCTGCCTTGGCCTCCCAAAGTGCTGGGATTACAGGCGTGAGCCGCTGCGCACAGCCAGAAGGATTTTTTTTTTTTTTTGAGACGGAGTCTCGCTCTGTTGCCCAGGCTAGGGCACAGTGGCATGATCTCGGCCCACTGTAACCTCTGCCTCCCAGGTTCATGCTATTCTCCTGCCTCAGCCCCCGTGGCTGGGATTACAGGTGCACACCACCACGCCCAGCTAATTTTTGTATTTTTAGTAGAGACCGGGTTTCACCATGTTGGTCAGGCTGGTCTCAAACTCCTGACCTCGTAATCCGCCTGCCTTGGCCTCCGAAAGTGCTGGGATTACAGGCGTGCGCCTCTGTGTCTGGCCAAAGGTTCTTTTAATCCTATTCACAACAAAGTGTGTGATAAAGACAGGTGGTTTTTCTGGATTATCAATATTTCTGATATATGGTCTTCTCTGCTTTTCCATTTGGCTAATATTATAAAATTATTTAAAAACTACTAAATATAATAAACTTATCAAAAACATTTGGCAGGCCGGGCGCGGTGGCTCACGCCTGTAATCCCAGCACTATGGGAGGCTGAGGCGGGTGGATCACGAGGTCAGGAGATCGAGACCACGGTGAAACCCCGTCTCTACTAAAAATACAAAAAAAAAAAAAAATTAGCTGGGCACAGTGGTGGGCGCCTGTAGTCCCAGCTACTCGGGAGGCTGAGACAGGAGAATGGCATGAACCCGGGAGGCGGAGCTTGCAGTGAGCCGAGATCGTGCCACTGCACTCCAGCCTGGGCAACAGAGCAAGACTCCATCTTAAAAAAAAAAAAAAAAAAAAAAAAACATTTGGCAAAATACAGGACTATACAAAAAATAAAATAACTGAGGCTGATAAAATTATAGGGTTTTCTCTGACTTAAAGTTTTCTTCAATAAATAAGAAAAAAAAAGAATGTGTTT
Source organism: Symphalangus syndactylus (assembly GCF_028878055.3). NCBI lineage: Eukaryota > Metazoa > Chordata > Mammalia > Primates > Hylobatidae > Symphalangus > Symphalangus syndactylus. The sequence goes on from NC_072427.2 coordinate 128,215,794, forward strand.
TCGGCCAGGCGCAGTGACTCACTCACACCTGTAATCTCAGCACTTTGGAAGGCCCACCCAGGAAGAGGTCACTTGAGACTAAGAGTTCAAGAACAGCCTAGGCAACAGTGAGATCTTGCCTTTATTTAAAAATTTTAAAAAATGGCCAGGCGTGGTGGTACACACCTGTAGTTCCAACTACTTGGGAGGCTGCGGCAGGAGGATCACTTCAGCCCAAGAGGTCAACGCTGCAGTAAACTGTGACTGTGCCATTGTACTCCAGCCTAGGTGAGAGAGTAAGACCCTGTCTTCTTTTATTTTCTTGAGACGGAGTCTCGCTCTGCCGTCAGGCTGGAGGGCTGTGGCACAACCTCAGCTCACTGCAACCTCCACCTCTCAGGTTCAAGCGATTCTCCTGCCTCAGCCTCCTGAGTAGCTGGGACTACAGGCATGCGCCACCATGCCCAGCTAATTTTTGTATTTTTAGTAGAGACGGGGTTTCGCCATGTTGGCCAGGATGAGCTCTATCTCTTGACCTCGTGATCCGCCCATCTTGGCCTCCCAAAGTGCTGGGATTACAGGTGTTAGCCACCACGCCCAGCCAAGACCCTGTCTCTTAAGAAAAAATAAATAAATAAATAAATAAATAAATAAATAAAAATGATTTTTCTAAAACCATTATCAATCTATTTTCTCTAGAGAAACAATATATAGGTTGTTAGATTACTGATAACTAAAACACACTCTTAAAATATACACTGAATTTTTTTTTTTTGAGACAAGAGTCTTGCTCTGTTGCCCAGGCTGGAGTGCAGTGGCGCAATCTCGATTCACTGCTACCTCTGTCTCCTGGGTTCAAGCAATTCTCCTGCCTTAGCCTCCCAAGTAGCTGGGATTACAGACATACAAAAAAAATTAGCTGGGCGTGGTGTTGTATTTTTAGTAGACGGGGTTTTGCTGTTGGTCAGGCTGGTCTCGAACTCAACTCAAATGATCCACCGGCCTCGGCCTCCCAAAGTGCTGGGATTACAAGCGTAAGCCACCGTGCCCGGCCTATAAACTTATTATTATTTTTTTTTTTTGAGGCGGAGTCTCGCTCTGTCGCCCAGGCTGGAGTGCAGTGGCGCAATCTCGGCTCACTGCAAGCTCCGCCTCCCAAGTTCACTCCATTCTCCTGCCTCAGCCTCCCAAGTAGCTGGGACTACAGGCGCCTGCCACCGCGCCCGGCTACTTTTTTGTATTTTTAGTAGAGACGGGGTTTCACTGTGTTAGCCAGGATGGTCTCGATCTCCTGACCTCGTGATCCACCCGTCTCGGCCTCCCAAAGTGCTGGGATTACAGGCGTGAGCCACCACGCCCGGCCTTAAAATCTTATATGTCATTAGCAGAAATTAGGAAAAAGGGGCCAGGTACAGTGGCTCACACCTGTAATCCCAGCACTTTGGGAGGCCGAGGCAGGCAGATCACTTGAGGTCAGGAGCTCGAGAACAGCCTGGCCAACATAATGAAACCCCATCTCTACTAAAAATACAAAAATCAGCCAGGCATGGAAGCATGCGCCTGTAGTCCCAGCTACTTGGGAGGCTGAGGCACAAGATTTGCTTGAACCCAGGTGGTGGAGGTTGCAGCGAGCCGAGGTTGCGCCATTGCACTCCAGCCTGGGCAACAGAGTGAGACTCTGTCTCAATAAAAAATAAATAAATAAATAAATAAATAAATAAAATTAGGACAAAGTCTGTAATGAGATATTTGTATTCCTTTACTCTAAGCTTTAACAGAACAATTTGAAGATTGTTTTAATTTTATTTAAAGATTTTATTTAAAAATTCTATTACATATAAGAAAATTCGTAACAATAAAACTTTATAACACAATGCCATTTTAGCAAAAATATACGTTATGAATTTGTAAGAAGTGAGTAATATAGTTAATTTTCTCAACAAGCTCAAAGAAGCTCAACATTCCCAGGCTATCATTTCTCACCATGTTACTACTATCCTATCATGGCCTGTGCCAACATATTGTTTTAATTTACTGAGCTCACCTATATATATATATATATACAAATTTCAGTGTATATATTGGATATATCAACAAAGACATTCTAAAAACTAAGAAAAGTGAACTAATTTTGGCAGAATTTTCCTAAGAGTGCTTTTTTTTTAAGAGACAGGGTCTCGTTATGTGGCCCAGGCTGGAGTGCAGTGGCTATTCACAGGTGCCATTCCACTACTGAACAGCAGAGGAGTTTTGACCTGCTCCATTTCTGACCTGGACCAGTTCACCCCTCCTTAGGCAACTTGGTGGTCCCTCGTTCCTGGGAAGTCACCATAGTGATGCTGAACTTAGTGTGGACATCCAATCGGCATACAACCCAGAACTCCTGGGCTCAAGCGATCCTCTTGCCTCAGCCTCTTGAGTAGTTGGGACTACAGGCACATGCCACTGTGCCCAGCAAGAGTGCTTTGTATTTAAATAGTTCTCACCAAAAATGGGCAAGGGGAGACATGTAACTACTTACTTATGCCCTTTTGATTAAACTTAACTGTCAGGCCAGGAGAAATTTGAAACCCTAAGAACACAGTAATGGGGCAGTAAGAAAAGAATCAGACCAGGCGCAGTGGCTCACGCCTGTAATCCCAGCACTTTGGGAGGCCGAGGCGGGCAGATCATGAGGTCAGGAGATCGAGACCATCCTGGCTAACATGGTGAAACCCTGTCTCCACTAAAAATACAAAAAAATTAGCCGGGTGTGGTGGCGGGTGCCTATAGTCCCAGCTACTCGGGAGGCTGAGGCAGGAGAATGGCGTGAACCCGGGAGGCGGAACTTACAGTGAGCGGAGATTGCGCCACTGCATTCCAGCCTGGGCGACAGAGCAAGACTCCGTCTCAAAAAAAAAAAAAAAAAAAAAAAATGAAAAGAATCAGGCCGGGTGCAGTGGCTCACACCTGTAATCCCAGAACTTTGGGAGGCCAAGGCAGGATGACTGCTTGAACCCAGGTATTCTTTTTTTTTTTTTTTTTTGAGACAGAATCTCGCTCTGCCTCCCAGGCTGGAATGCAGTGACGCGATCTCGGCTCACTGCTAGCTCTGCCTCCCAGGTTCACGCCATTCTCCTGCCTCAGCCTCAGCCTCCAGAGCAGCTGGGACTACAGGCACCCGCCACCACTCCGGGCTAATTTTTTTGTATTTTTAGTAGAGACGGGGTTTCACCATGTTAGCCAGAATGGTCTCGATCTCCTGACCTCATGATCCGCCCGCCTTGGCCTCCCAAAGTGCTGGGATTACAGGCATGACCCACCACACCCGGCCAGAGCCCTGGGATTCCTAACAGCCTGGACAACATGGCAAGACCCTGTCTCTACAAAAATTTTAAAAAAATAAAAAATTAGCCAGGCATAGTAGTGTGTGTCTGTACTCCCACCCACTAGGGAGGCTGAAGAGGAAGGATCAACTGAGCCTGGGAGGTCAAGGCTGTAGTGAGCCATGTTCACACAACTGCACTCCAGCCTCGGTGAGACAGCAAGACTCAGTGTCAAAACAAAACAAAACAAAAACCCCACAAAACTTTATATATATATATATATATATATATATATACACACAGACACATACATACATATACACTAAAAATCTTTAAAACAATAATGTAAAACATCATGGCCTTTGTCCAAAATAAATCTGCATTGAGTTATGTGAAATAACTCAATGTGGTGGCTCATGCCTATAATCCCAGCACTTTGGGAGGCCAAGGCAGGTGGATCACTTGAGCTCAGGAGTTTGAGAACAACCTGGGCAACATGGTGAAACCCTGTCTCTACCAAAAATACAAAAATTAGCTGGGCATGGTGGTGCTCTCCTGTGGTTCCAGCTACTTGGTAGGCTGAGGTGGGAGAATCACTGGAGCCCAGGAAGTCGAGGCTGCAGTCAGCCATGATCACACCACTGCACTCCAGCCTAGGTGACAGAGCAAGACCTGGTCTCAAAAATAAACAAATAAAATTTTAAAAATAAACTGAGGCCAAGCGCAGTGGCTCACATCTATAACCTCAGCACTTTGGGGGGCGACGATGGGCAGATCATTTGAGGTCAAGAGTCTGAGATCAGCCTGGCCAACATGATGAAACCTCGTATCTACTAAAAATACAAAAATTAGCCAGGCATGGTGGCGCACACCTGTAATCCCAGCTAATCAGGAGGCTGAGGCAGGAGAACTGCTTGAACCCAGGAGACAGAGGTAGCAGTAAGCCAAGACTGCACCACTGCACTCCAACCTAGGTGACAGAGTAAGACTCAGTGTGATGGGGAAAAAAAGTAATTTCCCACTATTCTTATCACTACCTATAAAGGAAAAATTAATTCATTATGACTGAGATGAACTATTAATATATGGGAGATAGAAGACAAGGATTATGAAGACTGAATTTTTACTTAAAATCACTGGTCAAAGATTAGGTATAATCATGATTCTCTAGCAGAGGTGTCTTCTTGCTTGCTACTACAAAACAAACAAACAAACAAACAAACAAACAAAAAAACACATGAGCCACCACGGTAGCTCATTCCTGTAATCCTAGCACTTTGGGAGGCCAAGGAGGGAGGATCACCTGAGATTAGGAGTTCAAGACCAGTCTGGCCAACATGGTGAAACCCTGTCTCTACTAAAATACAAAAATTAGCTGGGCATGATGGTGGGTACCTGTAATCCCAGCCACTGGGAGGCAGAGAATCACTTGAACCGGGGAAATGGTGGTTGCAGTGAGCCAAAATCGTGCCACTGCACTCCAGCCTGGATTGGCTGAGTGAGACTCCGTCTCAAAAAAAAAAGGGTATATTATTCCCAACACAGGAGGAAACGCATGATAGTTTCTCACATGATTCTCAATATTTTTCAAATAATTTTTATCTACACATCAGAAATTAAAGAATTATATAATTATCTTAATTCAACAAAATATACTAAGGCAGGTACTTGTAAGGTCAGTGAGAGGTTATTATTTTCAACTCAATAAGAAAACCATACATATTTGGGAGATATCAGGATGAAAGCATTATTACTAAAGCAAATAATCAGTTTTCTCTCAACTGAAAAGATATTTATGTGTCCTGGTTATTTTTTTTAAACAAATAGTATACCTTTTTTCTTTCGAGATGGAGTTTTGCTCTTGTTGCCCTGGCTAGAGTGCAATGGCATGATCTCAGCTCACTGCAGCCTCCGACTCCTGGGTTCAAGAGATTTTCCTGCCTCAACCTCCCGAGTAACTGGATTACAGGCTCCCACCACCACACCCAGCTAATTTTTCATATTTTCAGTAGAGACGGAGTTTTGCCATGTTGGCCAGGCTAGTCTCAAACTCCAGACCTCAGGTGATCTGCCAGCCTCAGCCTCCCAAACTGCTGGGATTACAGGCATGGGCCACCATGCCCTGCCTTTTTTTTTTTTTTTTTTTTTGACCCAGAGTCCCACTCTATCACCCAGGCTGGAGTGCCAGTGGCCCAATCAGGGCTCGCTGCAGCCTCAAAATCCCAAGGCTCACATGATCCTCCTGCCTCAGAACCGAGTAGCTGGGTCCACAGGCGTGCGCCACCACACCCAGCTAACTTTTGTACTTTTAGTAGAGATGGGGTTTCGCCATGTTGCCCAGTCTGGTCTCGAACTCCTGGGTTCAAACAATCTACCCTCCTCAGTCTCCCAAAGTGCTAGAATTAGAGGCGTGAGCCACCGCACCCACCCTTACTTTTCTTTTAATAAACATACGGGTTTTTTTTTTTTAGACAGAATCTCACTGTCACCCAGGCTGGCATGCAGTGGTGCCATCTCGGCTCACTGCAACCTCCACCTCCCCAGCCCAAGAGCCTCAGCCACCTCAGTAGCTGCGATTACAGGCATGCATGCATGCCACCATGCCTGGCTAATTTTTTTTTTTTTTTTAAGAGACAGGGTTTTGCCATGTTGGCCAGGCTGGTCTCAAACTCCTGACCTCAGGTGATCTGCCCACCTTGGCTTCCCAAAGTGCCGGGGTTACAGACGTGAGCCACCGTGCCCCGACTTTTTTTTTTTTTGGGACAAAAGTTCCTGCTCTGTCCCCCAGGCTGGAGTGTCAGTGGCCCAATCACGGCTTGCTGCAGCCTCGACCTCCCAAGGCTCAGGTGATCCTTCTGCCTCAGCCCCCCAAGTAGCTAGGTCTACAGGCGTACGCCACCAAGCCTAGCTAATTTTTGTATTTTTAGTAGAGATGGGGTTTCACCGTGTTGCCCAGGCTAGTCTTGAACTCCTGGGTTCAAACAATCCACCCTCCTCGGTCTCCCAAAGTGCTGGAATTACAGGTGTGAACCACTGTGCCTGGCCTTACTTTTCTTTTACTAAACATATGTTTTTTTTTTTTTTTGAGATGGAGTCTCACTCTGTCGCCAGGCTGGAGTGCAGTGGCGTGCTCTTGGCTCACTGCAACTTCCACCTCCCAGGTTCAAGTGATTCTCCTGCCTCAGCCTCCCAAGTAGCTGGGACTACAGATGCACGCCACCACGCCCAGCTAATTTTTGTATTTTTAGTTGAGACGGGGTTTCACCATGTTGGCCAGGATGGTCTCGATCTCTTGACCTCGTGATCCAACCGCCTTGGCCTCCCAAAGTGCTGGGATTACAGGCATAGGCCACCGCACCCAGCCTTTTTTTTTTTTTTTCTTTTTTTTGAGATGGAGTCTCGCTCTGTCACCCAGGCTGGCATGCGATAGCACCATCTCGGCTCACTACAACCTCCGCCTCCTCAGCTCAAGGGAGTCTTGTGCCTCAGCCACCTGAGTAGCTGGGATTACAGGCACGCATGCATGCCACCATGCCTCACTAACTTTTGTTTTTTTAGCTTTTTTTTTTAGTTTTTTTTTTTTTTTTTTTGTAGAAAGGGGGTTTTGCCATGTTGGCCAGGCTGGTCTTGAACTCCTGCCCTCAACCTCCCAAAGTGCTGGGATTAAAAATATACTTTTAAGGCCAGGTATGGTGGCTCACACCTGTAATCCCAGCACTTTGGGAGGCCAAGGCGGGCGGATCACAAGGTCAGGAGTTTGAGACCAGCCTGGCCAATATGGTGAAACCCCGTCTCTACTAAAAAAATACAAAAGGCCAGGCGCGGTGGCTCACGCCTGTAATCCCAGCACTTTGGGAAGCCGAGGCAGGTGGATCACGAGGTGAGAAAATCGAGACTATCCTGGCTAACACAGTGAAACCCTGCCTCTACTAAAAATACAAAAAATTAGCCAGGTGTGGTGGCGGGTGCCTGTAGGCCCAGCTAATAAGGAGGCTGAGACAGGAGAATGGCTTGAACCTGGAAGGCAGAGCTGGCAGTGAGCCGAGATCACGCCACTGCACTCCAGCCTAGGTGACAGAGCGAGACTCTGTCTCAAAAAAGAAAAACAAAAACAAAAAAAATACAAAAATTAGCCAGGCGTGGTGGCGTGCACCTGTAGTCCTAGCTACTCAGGAGGCTGAGGCAGGAGAATCACTTGAACCAGGGAGGCACAGGTTGCAGTGAGCTGAGATTGTGCCACTGCACTCCAGCCTGGGCAACAGAGTGATACTCCATCTCAAAAGAAAAAAAAAGTGTGGGCTGGGCGCGGTGGCTCACGCTTGTAATCCCAGCACTTTGGGAGGCCGAGGTGGGTGGATCATGAGGTCAGGAGATTGAGACCAGGGTGAAACCCCGTCTCTACTAAAAATACAAAAAATTAGCCGGTCGTGGCGGCGGGCGCCTGTAGTCCCAGCTACTCTGAGAGGCTGAGGCAAGAGAATGGCATGAACCCAGGAGGTGGAGCTTGCAGTGAGCCGAGATTGTGCCACTGCACTCCAGCCTGGGCAACAGAGAGAGACTCCGTCTCAAAAAAAAAAAAAAAAGAAAAAGAAAAAAAAAGTGTGTGTGTGTGTGTATATACGTATATAAAATATTTAAATTCCTACTTAGGCTGAGCACCGTGGCTCACACTTGTAATCCCAAGTATCTTCTACTAGTACGCTGTTTCGCTGTTTTCTGTCCCTTTTTTTTTTTTTTTTTTTTTTTTTTTTTTTGAGACAGGGTCTTGCTCTGTCACCCAGGCTGGAAGACTGGAGTGCAATGGATGGCACCCTCACGGCTCACTGCAGCCTCAACCTCCTCCTGGGCTCAAGCAATTCCCCCTACTCAGCCCTGCTAGTGGCTGGGACTATAGATGTGAGTCACCATGCCCAGCTAATTTTTATATTTTAGGTAGAGACAGGGCTTCACCATGTTGCTCAGGCTGGTCTCGAACTCCTAAGCTCAGGGGATCCGCCTGCCTCAGCCTCCCAAGTGCTGGGATTACAATCATGAGCCACCGAGCCCGGCCTATTGTGTTGTTTTAATCAAATCAGCAAACACATTTCCATGCTAGAATCCCATGTTGATCATTTATGTTTAATATAGACTTTCTCTTTTTTCTTCAATCTAACACAGGAATCAGCCAGGTGCGGTGGCTCACGCCTGTAATCCCAGCACTTTGGGAGACCAAGGCAGGCCGATCATCGTGAGGTCAGCAGTTTGAGACCAGCCTGGCCAACATGGTGAAACCCTATCTCTACTAAAAATATAAAAAATTAGCCAGGTGCAGTAGCGGGCACCTGTAATGCCAGCTACTCTGGGGGCTGAGACAGGTGAATCACTTGAATCTGGGAGGCAGAGGTTGCATTGAGCTGAGATGGCGCCACTGCATTGCAGCCTGGGAGACAGAGAGAGACTCTGTTTCAAAAAAATAATAATAATAGGCTGGGCGCAGTGGCTCACACGTGTAATCCCAGCACTTTGGGAGGCCAAAGCAGGCGGATCACAAGGTCAGGAGATCGAGAACAGCCTGGCCAACATGGTGAAACCCCATCTCTACTAAAAAAATACAAAAACTAGCTGGGCATGGTGGCATGCACCTATAATCCCAGCTACCTGGGAGGCTGAAGTGGGAGAATTGCTTGAACCCGGGAGGCGGAGGTTGCATTGAGCCAAGATCACACCACTGCACTCCAGCCTGGGCGACAGAGCAAGACTTCATCTCAAAAAATAATAATAATAATAATAAAATAATAATATAGGAACATATGGATATCACAAAATACATAGTCCCTAGTATAGTCAACTGGCCTACTGTGACCTTCATTAAAATATTTGTCTTTAAGGTCTTACAATTCTTCTTGGGGCCACACTTAGTCTCACTATTCCTTACTGTCAGGATCCCAAAGGACTCCAAGCAGCCAAAGTTTCTCACTATAATTCTATCCCTACCACGCCTGTCATCTTTCCGAGACAATGTTCCTATATTCTACACCCCTTCTAATCACAGCCAGTGCATAAAAACTTAACTCTCCTGGCCAGGCGCGGTGGCTCACACCTGTAATCCCAGCACTTTGGAGGCTGAGGCGGGTGGATCACTTGAGGTCAGGAGTTCATGACCAGCCTGACCAACATGGTGAAACCTCATCTCTAATAAAGAAAAAAAATACAATGTTAGCCAGCCGTGGTGGTCGGTGCCTGTAATCCAGCTGCTTGGGAGGCTGAGGCAGGAGAATGGCTTGACCCAGGAGGCAGAGGTTGCAGTAAGGTGAGATAGCCACTGCACTCCAGGCTGGGGAACAAGAGCGAAACTCCGTCTCAAAAAAAAACCAAAAAAAAACTTAACTCTCCTGTTTCCTTGTCTCTGAACCCTCACCCTGTGTGTGGTACCAGTAAGCTTATTTGATAGTCAATCTGTGCTAATACTGTCAACAAAAGACAATTTTTAAAGTTTCCTCTTTCAGAGAATTTGTGATTTTTAAACAGGACATTTAGAAAAACACTGGAGAGATATAAATAAAGTTAGGCATTGGCTACTACCTAGTCTACCTATTTGTAATGCAGGTCCAATTACAATTTAATATAGTTTAAATTAAAAAATTAATGTAGTCATACAAACACTAGTGAATATATGTCTGGCTTAGAAATATGCCTCCTGGCAAATGCCAAGTAAGTGAAAACTAAAGCTGCAATTAAACGGTTTTAACATGGGTTCCGTATCTGTCAAGTCTCCTCATCATGAGCCGGGTGCAGTGGCTCATGCCGGTAAGCCTAGCACTTTGGGAGGCTTAAGGAGGGAGAATCACTTGAGCCTAGGAGTTTGAGACCAGTCTAGGTGACATAGCGAGACCCCGTCTCCATTAAAAAAAAAAAAAAAAAAAAAAAAAAAAGTGGGCCAGGTGCGGTGGCTCACATCTGTAATCCCAGCACTTTGGGAGGCCGAGGTGGGTGGATCAACTGAGGTCAGGAGTTCAAGACCAGCCTGGCCAAAACAGAGAAACCCCATCTCTACTAAAAATACAAAAATTAGCCAGGTGTGGTGGCACGTGCCTGTAGTCCCAGCCACTCAGGAGGCTGAGGCAGGATAATTACTTGAACCCAGGAGGTGGAGTCTGCACTGAGCCAAGATCACACCATTCCACTCCAGCCTGGGCAACAAGAGCGAAACTCCGTCTCAAAAAAAAAAAAAAAAAGTAGCAAATGACCCCCTGTAGCCAATTTACTTAAAACAGTCAGGTACTTTTTAGCTTACTTTTAACCAGAAAAATTACTTAGAGCACACCACAAATAAACTCCTCTCAGCACACTTGATATTTGTGACTTAAAGTGTCTTTTCTACTGTATGCTTTCACAACTTGGTAAGTTACAATTAGATATTGCTTTTTCCAAATTCTGGCAAACCATTTTATTCATTATCTCATCAATCTAAAGCATAGTCTCCTATGACTAGGATAAATTAATACCATTTTGGAGTCGGCTTGGTGGCAAATACCCGTCTTCCCAGCACTTTGGGAGGCTAAGGCAGGAGGATTGCTTGTAGCTAGGAGTTGCAAACCAGCCTGGGCAACATAGTGAGACCCCATCTCTACAAAAAAATAAAAAAATTAGCCAGGTGTGGTGGCATGTGCCTGTAGTCCCAGCTACTTGGGAGGCTGAAGCAGGAGGACTGCATAGGCCCAGGGGTTCAAGACTGCAGTGAGCTATGATCGCACCACTGCACTCCAACCTGGGCCACAGAGAGAGACCCCCATCTCTAAAAAATTAAAAAAAAAAAAAAATGCCATTTTACTCAACTAACATCTATAGCTACAAATCCAGAATCTAGTACATTGTTGGTGAACAACAGGTCCAAGTTTCTTTAACCAGAATTAGATGGACTCTGTTATATAATAATCTCATGGAAAACCACTTAACCAGAAATCACAAACTTGAGATCAGCTAGATGAATCTGGAAAGAGAAGACTTCCCCAATTCTTAATTTCTTAACAGTGGGAAAATAGTAACATTACCAGCTCAAGTTAAATGCACAAGAGACACTATGTAGAATGGAATCTTTTGAAATATACAAACCCTGATATTCCTATGCAATCCTATTTAGATTTTCTATATAGCTACAAGTGCACAAAGGTTAAGGACTATATCATTTACAGCTTTTACATTCTTTTTTTTTTTGAGACGGAGTCTCGCTCTGTCACCAGGCTGGAGTACAGTGGGGTGGTCTTCAGCTCACTGCAACCTCCGCCTCCTGGGTTCAAGCGATTCTCCTGTCTCAGCCTCCCGAGTAGCTGGGACTACAGGTGTGCGCCACCATGCCCGGCTAATTTTTGTATTTTTAGTAGAGATGGAGTTTCACTATGTTGGCCAGGCTGTTCTCAAACTCCTGATCTTGTGATCCACCTGCCTTGGCCTCCCAAAGTGCTGGGATTACAGGCGTGAGCCACCCCACCCAGCCAGCTTATACATTCAACTCTGAGAAAAGCATTAAAAGAGTGCAAGTACTGAATGCATGTAGTACTACACAATTTAGGAGAACTCTTGAAAACAAGGTGTACAATGCTCACTCAGCTAGCTGCAAACTAATTTTTATTAAAAACATTAATGCTATTAACTACCCAAAAAGGTCATTAAAATACAGACAAAACCTATATACTAGACCAATGATTTAAGATCCCTTTAAGTTGCATATTTGGCTCCATTTTTTAAATAAACTGACTCGGCAAGTAGTTAACGTGCCTGTACCTCCACTATCCTATTGGCCTTAGGAAAGTATGAAGTTCAACTCAATCCTAAAAAACTCCTTCACATAAGAGCTACATTTTGCTTGACTTTCTTTATGACCTTGGGCAAAGTCTACCAAATGAGGATTATAATAACGTTTGTGTGTTCCTGTTTATTATTGAAAATTAACCATAACATCTTGCAAACAATAGTGAAATTCTCTAAGCTGGACCTATCCAGAAGTGAAAACTTGAGTTACAAATATCAACTGATATTCAATGTGAAAAGTTTCTAAAATTTTAATTTGATTAGTGAAAACAAAACAAAAAAACCTACAAAGATCCCAAATTCAACATGATTAATAAATTCCGAAAACACCAACAGCCTCCTTATTACTTCTCTTTATGAACAATTGGTCTGCAATGTAATTTTCAAAAAAGGAAAGAAAAAGTAAAGAAATACAGTAAAACTAGCTTTAACACGCCATTTCCCTTTTCTAAGAATAACAAATGGACCAGGAACGAAAATTTAAAACTGGGCAAAGAATGGGGAGACAAAGCAATCTACAATCTGAAAATCACACAGATAAATCCATCATTTCAAGTCACTAATTTGTATACCCACTTAAGAAATTCATCTTGGTACTGCGTTACCAGCATTAAGAAGATAAATCCCTGCCTCAGAGGAACATCTACTGAGTACGTTTCATTTCAGGATCTCAGGTAAGTTTACGAGCTCTTAGATCTCTATAGGTTTCCCTAAGGTACGCTGAAGTGTTTCACATCATTCACAAATCCAGCCACCACTAGGGTGAGAAGTAAATAAACAAGATTTACTTATGCAATTATTTACCACAGAACTCTGGTCTAGAATGCAAAAGTAAACACTCATACAGGCATTTAAAATCCAAAGAAAGCAGAGAATATTAAGGATAATAAGGTTCACTCTTTAACTGACCACTATGGAAACCAGAGGCCTTCCACATGGACTGTTCCTTACTACCACCCCGATTTGAAAAAGTAACAATGTCAACTCGAGATTTTAACAGTACAAAAGATAAACAGAACTTAGTCAAATCCCCTCTTCCAGATTCTGAAAAGGTGTTTATAAGAACTGAGATAAGAGCAACGCCCCCCTAAAAGCACCCTACTCGAAAAGAATGAAATGCCGAAAACATCAAGTGGGCCAAAAAGGTTAAAAAAGCTAAACTTCTAACTTAATTACCCAGAGGTTGGGGACTAGGAACGTGAGATCGGAGTGGGGGTGGGTAGCAAAGTGAAATCTAACCCCAGAAATCACAACGCAGGCCGCAACCTAGGAGGTGAAGCTGGCGGGAAGTGAGCTCCCTTTCTGTTCCCAGGGGAAAGTCCAGAAAGGAGCGGCTCCGCACAGCGGACGTACGAGGCGCCAAAGAGTGCATGCCTACCAAGGCGCCAGAGCCGCTGGAGGACCAGGTTTAGAAGGGGAGGAGATCCCGGCAGACGGCCCTGGAAGAGGAGGAGGACTAAGATTGGAAGCAGCGGCAGCGTCTGGACGAAGGGGATTACCTAACTGTGACGACAGAGAAGTGTCCTCAGGCTCCGGCGATGGTCCCGACTGCGCAATGTGTGGTGTCTTTCCCGCTTAACCCGCAGCAGCAACAGAACCAGCTCCTTCAGCCAGTCGCCATTTCCCGCCTACCGACCTGCTGCACCGCACGGACAGGGACCCGGATGGAAAGCGGCCTCTCCGCGCAGGCGCCCTGACTTCCTCCTCCCCCTCCCGCCACAATTCCGCGAGGTGGGAGGGAAGGAATGCGGGCAGCCACTACGGCAACAACAACCAAAAAAACACTTTTACTTCCGTGAAGAGCGTTGAAGTTCCTTACGCCGGAAGAAACTCTCTAGTCTGAATCCCAGAGAAAAATTGAACATAAGGCCTTAGTACTGGGTGGATTAAGAAAGGACAAAACCTATCAGGATAAGCAAGGGCCTGGGGGATATTTGTACGTTAGGGGCCTCCGTAGCCGGCTGTGTAGTGGTCGCAGGGCGAGTAGGGAGTAAAGCGTTAGGAGTGGAGAGGCGGGGACCCGAAAGACGGTTTTTCCTCCCGCTCCTAACGGAACTGCTTGGGCCGAGCTGGGAGGGGGAGCGCGCCCTTGCCCCGGAGGCGGGGCTTAGGAACGCGTCGGGCACCCTGGCGGCTAGGGTTTAGTAACTGTGGGCGCGCTGGGTAGGTGGAGCCGAGGGGATAAGGCGGGACTAACGGCTTGGCGCGCTGGAGGAGGTAGTTTGTAGGGAGCTCTGCCCGAGGCCGGGAGAAAGCGAATCTGGCGCCTTTCCTGGGATTTCGGTGGCCCTTGAAGGTTCCCTTTCCAGCTCATTGCCTAGAGGGCGTAGCAGTCGCTTTTGGGTCATAAATATTCATGTCCTTCGACTCAACCCTATGTTGGCGGTGATTCTGCAGGTTGAAAACTCGGATCTTTCAGGCCAGTGGGCTCCTACCTGCGACCCTAGGTCAAAGGACTGTCAGCTCCACACAGTGAAAATGTATCAGTCCGGAGAATCCAGTTCCAGTGGGGTATCGGAAAACCAAGCCTAGTGGTTGGAAGAACATTATTTTTCACTGAAACTCCAAGCCACTCTCCTTATTCGATCAAGAAATATTTATTGGCCGGGCGCAGTGGCTCAAGCCTGTAATCCCAGCACTTCGGGAGGCCGAGGCGGGCGGATCACGAGGTCAGGAGATCGAGACCATCCTGGCTAACACGGTGAAACCCCGTCTCTACTAAAAAAATACAAAAAACATTAGCCGGGTGCGGTGACAGGCGCCCGTAGTCCCAGCCACTCGGGAGGCTGAGGCAGGAGAATGGCGTGAACCCGGGAGGCAGAGCTTGCAGTGAGCCGAGATCGTGCCACTGCATTCCAGCCTGGGCGACAGAGGGAGACTCCGTCTCAAAAAAAAAAAAAAAAAAATATTTATTGAAAAAATAACTAGGTGCGACGGGTAAAACAGTGAGCCAGGCAGACACGGACACTGCCTTCCCCGAAGGTCATGATTTTTTTTTTTTTTTTTTTTTTTTTTTTTGAGACGGAGTCTTCACTCTGTCGCCCAGGATGGAGTGCAGTGGAGCGATGTCTGCTCAAACCTCCGCCTCCCGGGTTCAAGCGATTCTTCTGCCTCAGCACCCCGAGTAGCTGGGATTACAGGCTCGCGCCATCACGCCCGGCTAATTTTTGTATTTTTAGTAGAGACGGTTTCACCACGTTGGTCAGGCTGGTCTCGTACTCCTGACCTCGTGATCCGCCCGCCTCGGCCTCCCAAAGTGCTGGGATTATAGGCGTGAGCCACCGCGCCCGGCCAAAGATCATAATCTACTGAGGAAGACACTCAAGTAAACAGAATTTAAAAACTGATAAAGCGAATACAAGGATGGCATGATAGGCGTTGTAGAACACATGAGGGTGCCGGCGAGGAGGTCTGAGAAGGTTTCATAAGATAACATCTGAGACAAAAAGGAGGAGTTGGTGTTGCAGGGGAAAGAGTGTCTTGGGTAAAGGAAACAACAGAGGGAAAAGTCCAAAGATGAGACTGTGTTGAGCCATTGGAGAAGTAGTTCTGTGCGCTAGGAAAAGAGGATGGGAGGGCAGGGGGAAGATGGCAAGAGAGGCTGAGAAGTAAGCAGAAATAACATACCGCTGTGAATCTCATTATTTCTATTTCGAAGTATGGAGCAGGTGGGTTGTCTTCTGAAAACCTTGTATACTACAGATTCTTCCGTCAGAGTTCATTTGCACCCTAAATCTTCCTAGTACAAAAATGCTCTGAATGCGACATTTATTGGGAGCTGGTGGTATACACAGCACAGAACTATTAATAGTAACAGTCCACACACACAAAAATAGATTCCTGAAAAGTTCAGTGGAATCCAACAAATAATTAGTTTATCCAGAGTGTATCATGGAAAGCAGTAAAATACCAACTAAACAGTTACCCCATTATTACTATTTATTTTATTTATTTATTTATTTTTAGAGACAGGGTCTCACTCCGTTCTCCAGGCTGAAGTTATTAAAGCTCATTGCAACCTCAAAATCCATGGTTCAAGCCATCTTCCTGCCTTGGCCTCCCAAAGTGCTGGGATTACAGGCCTGAGCTACTGCACACAGCCCCTAAAGTTTTTTTGCTTTTTGTTTAGAGACAGGGACTTCCTCTGCACCCCTGGCTTGAGTGCAGCAGCATGATCATAACCCACTGCATCCTTAAACACCTGGGCTCGAGTGATCCTCCCACCTCAGCCTCCCAGTATCGAGGACTGGCTAATAAAGTTATTTTTAAATCAGGTAAAAATTAGAAATATTTCTGGGGGAAAAAATTTCCAAGAAATCGTTATTTCAAACCTTCATATTCCTAAAACTTAAGTAAAATATGCTATTTCCAAAGAGCACTTTTATATGCATTTTGATTCTCCTAATAACCCTATGAGGTAGGTAGAATAGGTGATATTTGTTCCCTGCCTTTCAGTTGAAGACACTGAAATTTGAAAAAAGAAGAAAAACATGCCATATCCAAAGACAATCACAATCATCTAGTAAGAAATGTAATAGAGACTCAAGCCCCTATTCTGCTCATTATACCACCTCGTATGGCAATATTATTACCATTGTTAAATTTGGTAAGTTTAGGGCCAGGCCATAATCTCAGCACTTTGGTAGGTTGAGGTGGGAGGATCATTGTATCTCAGGGGTTCAAGACCAGCCTTGGCAACATAGTGAGACCTCATCTCTATTAAAAAAAAAATTATTAAGTTTAGAAAGGTTGCTGATAGTAAGCCTAAGTCCACTGGCGATTTTTGTTAACATTTTAACACCATTTTTTCTTTTTCTTTTTTTTTTTTTTTTGAGACGGAGTCTCGCTCTGTCGCCCAGGCTGGAGTGCAGTGGCGCATCTCGGCTCACTGCAAGCTCCGCCTCCCGGGTTCACGCCATTCTCCTGCCTCAGCCTCTCCAAGTAGCTGGGACTACAGGCGCCCGCCGCCACGCCCGGCTAATTTTTTTGTATTTCTTAGTAGAGACGGGGTTTCATCGTGGTCTCGATCTCCTGACCTCGTGATCCGCCCACCTCGGCCTCCCAAAGTGCTGGGATTACAAGCGTGAGCCACCGCGCCCGGCCTTAACACCATTTTTTCACAAGGGATAATTGTTATGTTCTGGTTTTTACCTTAATTTATATCCCATGGTCTCTCTCCTAGCCTCCTTTTCTGCAATATCTAAGTGAATTGTTGTGAAGATCAAATTAGATTATTTATGAAAGCACTTAGCAAGATGCTTTCCTTACTCCTTAAACGGTAGTAGTTAATGTCTTAAAGCTTCCGTAACAATCTAGTCCAAAATTTTAGAATAAAATAATGGTCTAAAAAAATGAACTTAAAAAAGTATGAAGTATTTTTAGATGTAAAGCAGTGGCCACAGGAAAAAAATGTAATTAATGCAAAAAGCTAGTAGCAGGTATTTTTGCTTTCTGTTTTTTTTTTTTTTTTCAAGAGGTGGAGTCTTGCTATATTGCCTGGGTGGCCCAGACTGGACTCAAACTCCTGGGCTCAAATGATCCTCTCACCTCAGCCTCCTGAGTAGCTGGAACTACAGGCACATGCCACCATACACAGCTTGAATGCTTTTTAAACTATTCAAAACTACTGCTATATGAAGACACTAATGAAATAGAGTGTTCATTAAGTAATGTAATAGGGTCAGGCGCGGTGGCTCACGCCTGTCATCCCAGCACTTTCAGAGGCCGAGGTGGGCGGGTCACATGAGGTCAGGAGTTGAGACCAGCCTGGCCAACATGGTGAAACCCCATCTGTACTAAAAATACAAAAATTAGCTGGGTGTGGTGGCACGTGCCTGTAATCTCAGCTACTCAGGAGTCTGAGTCAGGAGAATTGGTTGAACCCGGGAGGCAGAGGTTGCAGTGGGCCAAGATCATGCTACTGCACTCCAGCCTAGGGGACAGAATGAGATTCCATCTCAAAAAAAAAAAAATGTAGGCTGGGCATGGTGGCTCACGCCTGTAATCCCAGCACTTTGGGAGGCAGAGGTGGGTGGATCACGAAGTCAGGAGTTCGAGAACAGCCTGGCCAACATGGTGAAACCTCGACTCTACCAAGGATACAAAAAATTAGCCGGGTGTGGTGGCACGTGCCTGTAATCCCAGCTACTCGGGAGGCTGAGGCAGGAGAATCCCTTGAACCTGGGAGGCAGAGGTTGCAGTGAGCCAAGATCACGTCATTGCACTCCAGCCTGGGCAATGGGGCGAGACTCCGTCTCAGAAAAAAAAAAAAAGTAATGTAATACAAATACCTCAAATCTTCAGCAGTCTTTCAGTAGGTCCTTATTCCAGAGTACATGGAATATATTTACCTTTTACCTGAAATATAAGGCATTTGTTCTTCACAGTTCATTCTTATGTTAATTCTACGATGTATATGTTTTTGTCACTTATTGCAACTCAGTAAGGCAATAATATTCATATTAAATATTGAAATACCAGAACTGCTATTTTGCTCCACTGTTGCAATTACTTGATGGCAATGGTCATCTGAAACTTAATGTGGTCAAAACTAAATTTTTAATTTTCTCTCAAACCTGCACCTCCTTAAGTATTCTCTGCCTTACTGAATGCAGTTTTTCTTTCTCATACCCAATGTGCAATTTTAAAGTACAATAAACTTTCAAAATGAATTCTGAATCGAAACACTTCTCATCACCTCAACTGCTTCTCTAGTTCGATAACCATCATATTTAACTTGGAATGCTATAACAGCCTTTAAAGTCTTTCAATTTCACTCTTGAACCCCTTCAATCTTTTCAACACAGCAGCCAGTTTTTTGCTGTTTTTTTTTTTTTTTTTTTGAGACAGAGTCTTGCTCTATTGCCCAGGCTGGAGTGCAGTGGCACAATCTCGGCTCATTGCAACCTCCACCTCCTGGGTTCAAGCGATTCATCTGCCTCAGCCTCCCTAGTAGCTGGGATTACAGGCATGCACCACCACCACTGGCTAATTTTTGTTTTTGTTTTTTTAAAAAATATGGAGTCTTGCTATTGTCACCCAGGCTGGAGTGCAATGGCTCAATCTTGGCTCACTGCAACCTCTGCCTTATGGCCGGGCGCAGTGGCTCATGCCTGTAATCCCAGCACTTTGGGAGGCCGAGGCAGGCAGATCGTGAGGTCATGAGATCGAGACCAGCCTGGCCAACATGATGAAACCCCAAAAATACAAAAATTAGCCAGGCGTGGTGGCGGGCACCTGTAATCCCAGCTACTGGTGAGGCTGAGGCAAGAGAATCACTTGAAACCAGAAGGCGGAGGTTGCAGTGAGCCGAGATTGCTCCACTACACTTCAGCCTGGGTGGAAGAGCGAAACTCCATCTCAAAAAAAAAAAAAAATCTCATTAGTAGTATTCTGTATTTAATACATGTTGGGTATATTGGTTAAGTAAAATATCAAAATCTCACTCTTTTTAAAAAAAATGTGGGCTGGACGCGGTGGCTCACGCCTGTAATCCCAGCACTTTGGGAGGCCAAGGCGGGTGGATCACAAGGTCAGGAGATCGAGACCATACTGGCTAACATGGTGAAACCCCGTCTGTACTGAAAAATACAAAAAATTAGCCGGGTGTGGTGGCAGGCGCCTGTAGTCCCAGCTGCTTGGGAGGCTGAGGCAGGAGAATGGCGTGAACTCAGGAGGCAGAGCTTGCAGTGAGCTGAGATCGTGCCACTGCCCTCCAGCCTGGGCGACAGAGCGAGACTCTGTCCCAAAAAAAAAAAAAAAAAAATGTGGCTACTAGAAAATTTAAAAATATATAGGTGGTTTCAATATTTCAATTGAATAGTGCTATACAAGATATTCACATTGCATGTTTTAACACCACCTCTTCAGAAAGGCCTTCCCTGATCATCCTATCTAAAATAGCACCCCTCCATCACTATTCATTTTATTTTTTGTTTGTTTTTGTTTTTTGAGGCTGAGTCTTGCTCTGTTGCCCAGGCTGGAGTGCACTGGCGTGATCTCAGCTCACTGCAACGTCTGCCTCCAGGGTTCAAGTGATTCTCCTGCCTCAGCCTCCTGAGTAGCTGGGACTACAGGCACATGCCACCATGCCCTGCTATTTTTGTATTTTTAGCACAGATGGGGTTTCACCATGTTGGCCAGGCTGGTCTCAAACTTCTGACCTCAGGTGATTTGCCTGACTCGGCCTCCCAAAGTGCTGGGATTACAGGCGTGAGCCACCGGGCTGGCCCTTTATTTATTTATTTATTTATTTATTTATTTTTGAGACAGATTCTCACTCTGTTGCCGAGGCTGGAGTGCAATGGCGTGATCTCGGCTCACTGCAACCTCTGCCTTCCGGGTTCAAGCTATTCTCCTGCCTCAGTGAGTAGCTGGGATTATAGGCACGCGCCACCACGCTCAGCTAATTTTTTTGTATTTTTAGTAGAGATGGGGTTTCACCATGTTGGTCAGGCTGGTCTCATACTCCTGACCTCGTGATCCGCCCAACTCGGCCTCCCAAAGTGCTGGGATTACAGGCCTGAGCCACCAGGCCCGGCCTACTGGCCTATTATTCACTTTATTCTGGCTTCTTTTTCTCAGCATTTATCACTACTGGTCATATAATAAGCATATAAAATAATTTTGTATCTCCCTCTAATATGTATGTTCCATGAAGTCAGGGATTTTGTCACGGCTGTATCCCCAGTACTCTGAACAGTTCTGTATACATATTAGGTATTCAATACATAGTTGCAAGAATGGTCATTGTTCTGCCATGATAGAATCCCATGTTAGAGAGTTGGATGGATAGCGTCTTAAGGGCTGTACATTAATTTTGACGAATAAATCCAAAATTCAAATTTCTGAGTCAACATTTCAACCCTCTGTTTCCAAATACTTGGACATGTTAGTTTGTATGTCTTCAAGTTCATTTTTCTGCCATCTCCAATCTGCTATTAAACCCATCTGATGAATTTTTCATTTCAGTTATTGTTCTTTGCAGTTCTAGAATCTCGTTAGGATTTTAATAATTTCCATGTCTGTGCTGAGATTCCCTATCTGTTCTTTCATTAACATATTTTCATTTAATTCTTTAAACATATTTATAATAGCTCCATTAACAAATACAATAAAGGCTGGATGCAGTGATTCATGCCTGTAGTCCTAGCACTTTGGGAAGCCGAGACAGGTGGATTGCCTGAGCTCAGGAATTCAAGACCAGCCTGGGCAACATGGTGAAACCCTGTCTCCACTAAAATACACAAAAATTAGCTGGGTGTGGTGTTGCGTGCCTGTAGTCCCAGCTACTCAGGAGGATGAGGCACGAGAATTGCTTAAACCTGGGATGTGGAGGTTGCAGTGAGCCAAGGTGGTGCCACTGCACTCCTGCCTGGGTGACAGAGCAAGACTGTCTCCAAACTGGGTGCGGTGGCTCACGTCTGTAATCCCAGCACTTTGGGAGGCCGAGGCGGGCGGATCACGAGGTCAGGAGATCGAGACCATCCTGGCTAACATGGTGAAACCCCATCTCTACTAAAAATACAAAAAATTAGCTGGGCGTAGTGGCGGGCGCCTGTAGTCCCAGCTACTCGGAGGAGCTGAGGCAGGAGAATGGCGTGAACCCAGGAGGCGGAGCTTGCAGTGAGCAGAGATCGCACCACTGCACTCCAGCCTGGGCAACAGAGTGAGACTCCATCTCAAAAAAAAAAAAACAAAAAACAAAAAAAAGACTGTCTCCAAAACAAAACAAATAAGAATAACAAAGTCCACCCCAATTTTAAAAAACTATGGACCACATTTTCTCATCTCTTTGTAGGTCTAGTCATTTTTTAGGGAACACTGGACATTATGAATAATAATGTTTTAGAGACTCTAGATTCTGTTGTCTTCCCTGAAAAGTGATGATTCTTGTTTTAGCAGGCACTTCAGTTACTGAGTGGTCATCTAAACTTGTTGATGCTTGGTTTTATTTATACTTTGTTAGTTCACATCTATGGAAAGCCTAAGGAGACTTGCAATCCCTACGTTGGCAGGACTCAAGCTCCATACTCTGTTTCCCCTGCTCATCTTGTCAAGGCTTGACTTTAGGCTTTGATAGGGCAGAGGTAGAGTAGGTCTTACTGTAGGGGATGGGGTTTACTCCTAATATGCAGCCTTTCTAATGTTTCAGCTGTTGCTGCAATTTTTTTTTTTTTTTTTTTTGAGACAGAGTTTCCCTTTGTCACCCAGGCTGGAGTGCAGTGGCATGATCTTGGCTCACTGCAACCTCTGCCTCCTGGGTTCAAGCGATTCTTGTGCCTCAGCCTCCCGAGTAGCTGGAATTACAGGCATATGCCACCACGCCCAGCTAATTTTTGTGTTTTTTTTAGTAGAGATGGAGTTTCGCCATGTTGGCCAGGCTGGTCTCAAACTCCCGACCTCAGGTAATCCACCTGCCTCGGCCTCCCAGTGTTGAGATTACAGGCATGAGCCACCTGCCTAGCCTGTTGCTGCAATTGTTAAAGATGTTCACCTTGGCAGGCCCAGAAATCCAATGTCCCTTAGCACTGCTTTTGTGCCAAAACTTCTTGGCCTCTGGTATCTCTATTCTGTTCTCAACCCTGTAGCAACTGCTATCTGTAAGCATTAGATGGTCTTTTTTCTGAGCATGTACAGCCCAGCCCTCGGCCATGGACTTGTGGGGACCTCTATATGGATTTCTGGGGCTGCCTCTGTGAACAGCTCCCTCTTCTCTGGTGTCCCACCAAACAGACTCCAAATGTTTCAGCTGCTCCCTATGATCTCTGCCTTCTCAGTTCAGCAGACCCACTGTGCTCTGCTCTTACTCCCAGTCTCTTTACACCATAAAAAGTGGAATGATTGTGGGGCTCACTGCCTAAGTTTCCCTTCTCTCAGAGATAGTAGTCTTGTGCTGGCTGGAAATAGTTGCCTAATACATCTTGTCGAGTTTTATAGGTGCCACTAATCCAAGAGGGCTAGTCAAGTTACTCCAACATAGCCAGAAGCAGAAGTCTCCCTTTCCTTACCTCAGACTTTTTTTTTTCTTTTTTTTTAGTCAGAGTCTCACTCTGTCACCCAGGTTGGAGTAGAGTGGTATGGTCATGGCTCACTGCAGCCTTGACCTCCTGGGCTCAAGCGTCCTCCCACCTCAGCATCCCAGGTAGCTGGAACTACAGGCATACACCACTACAGGCACATACCCGGCTAATTTTTGTATTTTTTGTAGAGACAAGAGTTTCACCATGATGCCCAAGCTGGTCTTGAACTCCTGGGCTTAAGGAATCCGTCCACCTTGGCCTCCCAAAGTGCTGGGATTACAGGCATAAGCCACTGTGCCTGGCCTCCCTCAGATTTTTGAAGTGAAACTAAGGGAAGAGGAGCAGCCCCTCCCAGGTAGCAAAACTAAGAAAATATGATCTGTTAGAAGCCACAGTTAGAACTTTGAGGAGGGAGCTAGTTTGAGACAAGGTAGTAAGTAGAGGGAAGTAGAAATGGCAGTTGGTGAAACAAAGTCCTGGCAGCATTCAAGTCCTTGTTTCAGTCGTCTTTAAGTCCAGGGGATTCCTATTCTTTATGCACTTTTCTTACATGAACCATTACATTTCCCCCCTTTTTCTGGGTTAGTTGGTTGAATTTTCATTTGGAACTCTTAGTGAAGAGAGTTTTAAAAGAAACTGGGAAGGGTGCGGTGGCTCATGCCTGTAATCCCAGCGCTTTGGGAGGCCGAGGTGGATCACGAGGTCAAGAGATTGAGACAATCCTGGCCAACATGGTGAAACCCCGTCTCTACTAAAAATACAAAAATTAGCTGGGCATGGTGGCACGTGCCTGTATTCCCAGCTACTCGGGAGCCTGAGGCATGAGAATCGCTTGAACCCAGGAGGCAGAGGTTGCAGTGAGCCAAGATGGCGCCACTGCACTCCAGCCTGGCGACAGAGCTAGACTCCGTCTCAAAAAAAAAAAAAAAAAATTAGAACTGAATGTCGTTGGCCCACATGTGATGTGAAAACTCTATAACCTAGACTGAAAATGTATTAATGACACACTGTCCCATTGAAACCATATGCCGCACATGAGAGAATAAGTGTTTCTAAGGTCAGCCCCATTATGGAAAGTGACTACCTTCCTGATACAGTTTGGCTCTGTGTCCCCACCCAAATCTCATCTTGAATTGTAATCCTCATGTGTAGAGGCAGGGACCTGGTGAGGTGACTGGTTAATGGCAAGGGTTTCTCCCATGATGTTCTTGTGATAGTGAGTGAGTTCTCACAAGATCCAATGGTTTTAAAAATGGCAGTTTCCTGTGTGCACACTTTCTCTCCTGCCACCATGTAAGATGTGCCTTGCTTCCTTTTTGCCTTCTGCCATGATTGTAAGTTTCCTGAGGCCTCCCTAGCCATGCGGAACTGTGAGTCATTAAACCTCTTTCCTGTATAAATTACCGAGTCTCAGGTAGTACCTTTATAGCAGTGTGAAAACAGACTAATACACTTCCTCGTAAGTCTGTTGTTGCTTTTTTTCTGAGATGGAGTTTTGCTCTGTCACCCAGGCTGGAGCGCAGTGGCTCGATCTTGGCTCACTGCAACCTCCGCCTCCTGGGTTCAAGCGATTCTTCTGCCTCAGCCTCCCAAGTAGCTGGGATTACAGGCACATGCCACCATGCCCGGCTAATTTTTGTGTTTTCTTAATAGAGACAGGGTTTCACCATGTTGGCCAGGCTGGTCTCAAACTCCTGACCTTGTGATCTGCCTGCCTCAGCCTCCCAAAGTGCTGGGATTACAGGCATGAGCCACCATGCCTGTCTTGTTGCTGCTTTTTTTAAAAACAAATTCTCTGTCCTCATAGTCAAGCAAATTTTGTTGTTACATGATTACAGGAATGAGAAGCCCAAAAGACACAATCTTAAGATTTTTTCAAACAGTGTGTCATATTTTAGAAATGATTTTGAAGTCATATTCACGTTTCTTCTAAAATTATCTTTCCATGTATATTTGCTTCATTTTTATTTATGGGTCAGTAGCAATACCTAAACTTACAAGGCTCTCCCTATCTTGACCCCTCCATACTTCTTCAGCCTCATTTCTCTCTCCCTTGCATATTCCATTCCAGCCACATAACTGTAATGTTTTAGTTCAGTAAAACCTAATTGTTTGGAACCTTAGAACATTCATTCATTCACTGATTTATTTGAGACAGAGTCTTGCTCTGTCACCCAGGCTGGAGTGCAGTGGTGTGATCTTGGCTCACTGTGACCTCCGCCTCCCGGGTTCAAGTGATTCTCCTGCATCAGCCTCCTGAGTAGCTGGGATTACAGGCGCACACCACCACCGCCAGCTAATTTTTGTATTTTTAGTAGAGACACGGTTTCACCATGTTGGTCAGGCTGGTCTCGAACTCTTGACCTGGTGATCTGCCCGCCTCGGCCTCCCAAAGTGCTGGGATTATAGGCGTGAGCCACTGCGCCCAGTCAGAACTTTTATTTTTAATAGCTCTTTAACACTATTTAAAGTTATCTTGTTCATTTGTTTACTTGTGTATTGTCTGACTGCCCCCACTTGAATGTACGCTCCATGCGAACAGAGACCTTGTCTATCTTATCCACTTATCTTAATACCTAGAACAGTGCTGGGCACATAATAGGCATTCAATATTTGTTGCATAAACTAGACCTACAGTAAAGAGCCCTGGTGTAAAAATATTTGGTTTTCAGGACGGGTATGGTAGCTCATGCCTGTAATCCCAGCACTTTGGGAGGTCGAGGCAGGTGGATCACCTGAGGTCAGGAGTTTGAGACCAGCCTGGCCAACATGGTGAAACCCTGTCTCTACCAAAAATACAAAAATTAGCCAGGTGTGGTGGCACGTGCCTGTAATCCCAGCTACTTGGGAGGCTGAGGCAGGAGAATTGCTTGAATCTGGGAGACAGAGGTTGCAGTGAGCCGAGATGCGCCACTGCACTCCAGCCTGGGGAACAAAGTGAGATTCTGTTTCAAAAAAAAAAAAAAAAAATTGGTTTTTTAGTTTGGCTTAACTTAAAAGGAGTGCTAAACTTACTCAGATTTTAGTGTTAAAATGTATTTACATCATGGGTATGATGTTTGTGTATGTATTAGAATCAGCAAAACAGTGAAACAAGTTTAATTTTTAATTTATTAGAACCCAGTAAATGATGATTTTAAAAGCAGAGTTTCCATCAAATTAACACTTAATTCAGGGCAAAAATACATTTAAAAAACCTAAATCTTAAGGCAGAAGTAAAACATTATAAAAACAGTATGTCTAATACAGACTGTAAAATGTCAGAATTTTAAGAGATTCACATAGTATTTTATAGCACTAAAATATTAATACAGTCAGAAATATTATCAATTGGTCCAAGATTTCTGTTTATAAAATGTCTAGACTGCTAATTGAAGAAATGTTGCTGTATAAGTAATAGCTACAATACAACCAACCAAGTGATGGTTTTTATGACAAAAGAACTAAGGCAGGTAATTGCATGGTTTCCATTTGTAAAGCTTTTGCAGTATTAAAATATAAAGTATTACTAGGGGTATTTTTTGATTCATCTCCCTACCCTAATGCCCCCAAAATGTACATCACTTCCCTTTAACTCTATTTTAAAATTCTGTGAACCACCATACCTATTCATTGTAGGCCTGACACTATAAAGGCATGAATTGTTTAATTTGATATGGTGGAAAAACAATTTTAGTAAACTACTACATCTTTTCCTAGTCATTGAGCAATTTCAAACAGAAATTTTAAGAATTTTTGCACCTCAACAAGTGAACAACCTGTTTCTTTACCATTATAAGTTTGAATTTTGCCTAGAATCTGTTAGTACCCAGGGGAAAACACATTTCATGTTTATGTGCAATTAACAGTAGCCCTTCTGAAAAACAGGGTTAACAATCTTAAATTTCCCCTTGTGATCAAAACCTTTTGTTTTTAGGGGGCAGGATAAGATTTAAAAGTGCTTTAAATCAGAAAACAAGAATTAGCTAGCTTACACATTCCACTGAATAGTGTCAAAAAAGATAAATGCATTTAAAATAATTTGTAAGTCCAGCAAATATAAGCTTGATGGGTTCTTAACTAACATATTAAGTAATTACAAAGATTCATTTTTTACAAACTTTTTCATTCATTTTTAAAACAAACTTTTAAGCTATTTTAATAAAATGGCTATAGACCTCACTGTACTTCTATTTATCTGTGCATTAATAAAAACCTGTTAAAATTCCTTATTTAGTACTTCTGAAAAAGTCTAATCAAATAAGATCACTAAAATTACCAGAAAAGCTTTGAAATACTGATTGCAGATTCATTTCAAAGTAGATTTAACCCCTTTCAGGATCTGGTGTTTAAATCATGAATGTTTTCACCAACTTCAACTCTGAAAATATAAAAATTTTAGCCAGTTCTGGCTATAGTTAAACAGTACTGGTATTACTTGAAAAAATAAAAATTAAAAATATATTGTCAATCATGCATTCCACAATTTCAAGAACTAAGATATAACTCATAAATATTGTTATGTCTTTGCAGGTTATCTCAATTTCCATCAGGCCTTAGCTGAAAGCTCATCTGCCAAAACACATCAGCACTCATGTAAAATAAAAGGAGTAGGGAGATGACTTTGTACACAATACTGTCCAGTGTTTGGCTTCCAGTTTCCTCTTGTGTGTAACTATTCTAGGTATGACTCCTTGAGCATGAAATGAGGGGTAGATAGAACAGAACAGCTATTGGGCTAACAAGAATTAGTGTGTAGACTGGGCACAGTGGCTCATGCCTGGATTTCCAGCACTTTGGGAGGCCAAGGCAGGAGGATCACCTGAGGTCAGGAGTTCAAGACCAGCCTGGCCAACATGGTGAAACCTGTCTCTATTAAATAGACAATTATTAGCTATTAAAAATACAAAAATTAGCTGGGCATGGTGGTGGGTGCCTGTAATCCCAGCTACTTGGGAGGCTGAGGCAGGAGAATTGCCTGAATCCAGGAGGCAGAGGTTGCAGTAAGCCGAGATTGTGCCATTGCACTCCAGCCTGGGAAACAAGACTAAAACTCTGTCTCAAAAAAAAAAAAAAAAAAAGAATTAGAGTATAAAAAGTTTTATGCTGAACATCTGTTCTGTTCTTACTGTGGTTATGCTATGCCACATATAACCTGTACAACCATTTTGTCCTGTTTATCTATTTGTGGAAATAAGTCAGCTCAATAAAATGTGAAATATACATTAGTTTGCTTTAGATGCAAAGATTAGCTGTTTTTGGCTTAACTGTATCATAACCAAAAAAGGCTATACCTTGATAATACAATATGAAAAAGTTCACATATGTACATGGGTACATTCCTTCATTAAAGTTTTTCCTTAATTCTATCTCAATGTATCTTTACAACTGATACAATTCATTTTTACAACAAAAGTCAGAAAGGACGAAGTAGAATGATTTCATTTTACAGCACTTTAGGTTTTCTGAAGCATTCCTTTAGGACTTAAAGGACATCATTGAAATGTTGCTTTCCATAGTCTGCAGGATCCATTTGAAGCTCTCGTTCTTCATCATCTGTAAGTAAAATAATTTTGTATCAACATGTTATTTTTTAAATCACTGCAGAAATCCAATGAATGTCTCAGTTTTTCCTAGCCTTAAGGTACTTTCCTGCTTGTTATTTTACACCTAGTACAAATAGTGTTCTATTTCTTAGTTGCTTGGCTAAAGAGTGAAAAGTATGTGGAACTATTTTGCAAGATTAATTTTAACAAATCTTTAGAAAATAGACATAGATGACAGACAAGCAGAAATAGAGCTAGATAGACATAGCTAGCAAAACTTTAGGAACGCACAAATATTGAGGAGTTAATATTTTTATATAAATATAGTTTTTTTTTTGAGACGGACTCTCACTCCATTGCCTAGGCTGGAGTGCAGTGGTGCGATCTTGGCTCACTGCAACCTCTGTCTCCCAGGATCAAGCGATTCTCCTACCTTAGCCTCCCAAGTAGCTGGGACTACAGGCACCTGTCACCATGCCTGGCTAATTTCTGTATTTTTAGTAGAGACGGGGTTTTACCATGTTGGCCAGGCTGGTCTCAAACTCTTCACCTCAGGTGATCTGCCCACCTCGGCCTCCTAAAGTGCTGGGATTACAGGTGTGAGCCACAGTGCCCAGCCTAAATATATTATTTCTATATAGATGATATTTAGTCCTTTAAATTAAAGCTTTGGTAGAAACATTTCTATACACATTTTCAGGCTTTTAAAAATCAATTTTTTTTCTAATTATAAAAGTATCCAATATAGTATTTTAAAAATTATAAAAGAAAGAAAAATAAAAGTCACTCATAATCCCAACATTTAACATTTTAGTGAATTTATGTCTCTGCAAATAGCTTCCTCTTGGCTTCCTAAATGGAATATAACAATCAAAATTTAATCTTTTCTTAACTAAACAGAAAAAAAAGATTACTGTTAATAAAATCCTCAAAGCCTCTTTGAGTAGCTGTATTAAATTACTCCAAATAGTGCTATGGAGTTTGATTTATTTGGCTATTACAGATTTTTCTGGCTCTTTCTTGGCTATGAGTTGTCACTTTGCCCTCTTGTCAGTTTACCTGCCAATAGCAATCCTTCTTTTCTAATTTTGCTGCAAATTACAGGTTTTGAAATGAGACTGCTGAAGAGGTTTTTTTGTTTGTTTGTTTGTTTTTCTGAGACAGAATCTTGCTCTGCTGGCCAGGCTCAAGTGTAATGGTGTTATCATGGCTCACTTGCAGTCTCAACGTCCCGGCCTCAAGTAATCCTCCCACCTCAACCTCCCAGGTAGCTGGGACCACAGCTGCACGCCACCATTTTGTATTTTTTGTAAAGACAGGGTTTTGCCATGTTGCCCAGGCTAGTCTGGAACTCCTGGGCTCAAGTGATCCACCGGCCTCAGCCAAGAGTATTAAAATTATATTAGAACAAGAATGAAAAGTATTTTGATGAGAGCCTTGGAGAGTCCCTTTGGAGTACATGGATTTTTTTTCTTTTTTTTTTTTTTGAGATGCAGTCTCATTCTGTCTGGAGTGCAGTGGCATGATCTCAGCTCAATGCAACCTCTGTCTCCCGGGTTCAAGGGATTCTCCTGCCTCAGCCTCCTGAGTGGCTGGGACTACAGGCGCCCACCACCGCACCTGGCTAATTTTTGTATTTTTAGTAGAGATGGGGTTTCACCATGGTGGCCAGGCCAGTCTCAAACTCCTGACCTCGTGATCTACCTGCCTCAGCCGCCCAAAGGGCTGGGATTACAGGCGTAAGCCACCGCGCCCAGCGTAGGGTACACGGATTTTTATGATATCTTTTGGCTTCTCTGCAGACTTAAAAAATCACTTTTCTTACGTTCTGGGTCACAGATACTATTACCCAATAGCTTAATTTTTGTTAATATAATTTAAAGAAAGTTATACATTGGAATCTAAATTCATATGTATACTATAGTTTTCTGAAAACTATTACTTTAGGTATGAGAGGTTTTAACACTCTAAAACTTTCTTCTTTCAAAAATGCTAAACAGGCAAGGCATGGTTGTCCAAGCTTGCAATCCAGCACTTTGGGAGGCAAGGCAGGCAGATGACTTGAGCTCAGGAGTTTGAGACCAGCCTGGGCAACATGCTGAAACCCAGTCTCTACTAAAAATACAAAATTTAGCAAGGCATGGTTGTGTGTACCTGTAGTCCCAGCTACTCAGGAGGCTGAGGTAGGAGGATTGCTTGAGCCTGGGAGGTGGAGGTTGCAGTAAGCAGAGATCACACCACGTACTCCAGCCTGGGTAACAGAGCTAAACCCTATCTCAAAAAAAAAAAAAAAGTCAAACAAACCAACTTTCTTTTTCAACAACTTTCCTGTTAAACTTATAGAAATTTTCATTTCTAGAATTTCAGGCAACCATTTTGCACCTTCTCTTTTTTTTTTTTTTTTTTTTTTGAGACAGGGTCTCAGTCCCATCACTCAGGTTGGAGTACAGTGGCACGATCTCGGCTCACTGCAGCCTTGACTTCCCAGGGCTCAAGGGATCCTCCTACCTCAACTTTCTGAGTAGCTGGGACTACAGGCACACACCACATGCCCGGCTAATTTTTCCCTTTTTTTTTTTTGTAGAGACAGGGTTTCACCATGTTGCCCAGGCTGGCCTTTAACTCCTGGGTTCAAGCGATCTGCCCACCTTAGCCTCCCGAAGTGCTGGAATTACAGCTGTGACTACTGCACCCAGCCTACCCCATATTCTTAACAAATGATCTATCTTTAAATAGTATAATCCACTAGGTATGATAATCCCAAATCTGTCTTAATATGTGTTAAAGCCTGAAATTATATCCATTTCACAGTTTTACTTTATATACATGCTAATCAATTTCTTTTTTTTTTTTTTTTTTTTTTTTGAGACGGAGTCTTGCTCTGTCGCCCAGGCTAGAGTGCAGTGGCGCGATCTCGGCTCACTGCAAGCTCCGCCTCCCGGGTTCACGCCATTCTCCTGCCTCAGCCTCTCCGAGTAGCTGGGACTACAGGCGCCCGCCACCACGCCAGGCTAATTTTTTGTATTTTTAGTAGAGACGGGGTTTCACCGTGGTCTCGATCTCCTGACCTCGTGATCCGCCCGCCTCGGCCTCCCAAAGTGCTGGGGTTACAAGCGTGAGCCACCGCGCCCGGCCCATGCTAATCAATTTCTTATCAAACTCTTTACTTAAAAAAATTACATATATATATATATATATTTTTTTTTTTTTTTTTTTTTTGAGACAGAGTCTCACTGTGTCGCCCAGGCTGGAGCGCAGCAGCGCAATCTTGGCTCACTGCAAGCTCCACCTCCCAGGTTCGAGCCATTCTCCTGCCTCAGCCTCCCGAGTACAGGCGCCCGCCACCACGCCCAGCTAATTTTTTTGTATTTTTTTAGTAGAGATGGGTTTCACCGTGTTAGCCAGGATGGTCTCGAACTTCTGACCTCGTAATCCGCCCCCCGGGCCTCCCAAAGTGCTGGGATTACAGGCATGAGCCACCACGCCCGGCCTTTGTTTTTAAAAGGGAAAATAATCACGGGCACCTCACCAGAAAGCTCTCCTTAGGATCCACATTATAGAACCTCACCTTATGGCTATAAACATCTTTTAGGACTTTAATATAATGATTAAATTAAGACTTAATCATCATGGAGCAGTGGATAATTTTCTAGAAATTTAACAGGAAAGTTATTGAAAGGAAAAGATGTCTTTACTTTTTGGAATTTTTTTTTTTTTTTTAGACGAAGTCTTGCTCTGTTGCCCAGGCTGGAGTGCAGTGGCACGAATTCGGCTCATTGCAACCTCCGCCTCCCAGGTTCAAGCAATTGTCCTGCCTCAGCCTCTTGAGTAGCTGGGATTACAGGCATGCGCCACCATGCCCGGATAATTTTTGTATTTTTTTTTTTTTTAGTAGAGACGGGGTTTCACCATGTTGGTTAGGCTGGTCTTGAACTCCTGACCTTGTGATACACCTGGCTTGGCCTCCCAAAGTGCTGGTATTACAGGCGTGAGGCACAGCGCCCAGCTTTTTTTTTTTTTTTTGAGACTGAGCCTTGCTGTTGTAGCCCAGCCTGTTAGTGCAATGGCGAGATCTCGGCTCACTGCAACCTCCACCTCCCAGGTTCCAGCAATTCTCCTGCCGCAGCCTCCCGAGTTGCTGAGATTACAGGGGCCCGCCATCATGCCCAGCTAATTTTTTTGTATTTTTAGTAGAAACAGGTTTTCACCATGTTGGCCAGACTGGTCTCGAACTCCTGACCTCAGGCGATCCACCCGCCTTGGCCTCCCAAAGTGCTAGATTACAGGCATGAGCCACCGTGCTCAGCCACTTTTTGGGCTTTTTTTTTTGAGACGGAGTCTTGCTCTGTCGCCCAAGCTGGAGTGCAGTGGCGCGATCTTGGCTCACTGCAAGCTCCGCCTCCTGGGTTCATGCCATTCTCCTGCCTCAGCCTCCCAAGTAGCTGGGACTACAGGCGGCGGCCACCACGCCTGGCTAATTTTTTGTATTTTTAGTAGACAGTAGAGATGGGGGTTTCACCTTGTTAGCCAAGATGGTCTCAATCTCCTGACCTCGTGATCGACCTGCCTCAGCCTCCCAAAGTGCTGGGATTACAGGCGTGAGCCACCGCGCCCGGCCTTTTTGGGATTTTTTTGTTTGTTTTTTTGAGACGTAGTCTCGCTCTGTTGCCCAGGCTGGTGTGCAGTGGGTGATCTTGGCTCACTGCAACCTCCGCCTCCTGGGTTCACACCATCCTCCTGCCTCAGGCTCCCCAGTAGCTGGGACTACAGGCTCCCGCCACCACTCCCGGCTGAATTTTTTTGTATTTTTAGTAGAGACGGGGTTTCACCATGTTAGCCAGAAGGGTGTGATCTGCCCTCCTTGGCCTCCCAAAATACTGGGATTACAGGAGTGAACCACACCACACCTGGACCTTTTTGGAATTTTTAGGTGAAAAAATAAAAAGCAAAATCAGGATAAGAGCAAATGTCTAGGAACAGAAAAAAAAAATGTACTCCCAGCTCAGGTACTTAACAAACATGATCTAGTTCCTAAAATTATTTGGACCTGTAATTATCTTCTCAGGAAAATAGAGATAACAACTGTGTTTCCTACCTCAAAATAATATATATGAAGGCAGTCGTTACTTGCAATGTCCTCAATAAATATGAAGTATTTTTTTGTTAATTTATACCTGTTAGCAAAGTTTTAATATGGTATCTTCACATTGTTTTCAGAATTTCATAGGAGTTTTAAATTAACTAGAGTTCATATTCAGTGTAGCTATTCTACCCAGAATTCAAGTTTCTGCCAACAACCTCTTTGCATTTATCTGTAAAGCAGTAGTACGTAATTATGAAATCACCTAACCAAATCTAATGTAGAATAACAGATAACCACTAAATATAAGAACTAATATTTTAGTTCCTTTTAGGAAGCAGCAAAATATTAAATAGTTCATCAAGGTAAAATGAATATTAAAGGAATATTTTAAAGATATCCATAATTTATTAAATAATTCCTAAATTCCCTCTGAAGTCAAGAAAGGCTACCTCCATTAAAGAAAGCGCTAGCATGGCTGGGTGTGATTGCTCACGCCTGTAATCCCAGCACTTTGGGAGGCTGAGGCGGGCAGATCATGAGGTCAGGAGTTCAAGACCAGCCTGGCCAACATGGTGAAACCCTGTCTCTTGTAAAAATACAAAAATCAGCTGGACGTGGTGGTGGATGCCTGTAATCCCAGCTACTCAGGAGACTGAGGCAAGATAATTGCTTGAACCTGGAAGGGGGAGGTTGCAGTAAGCTGAGATTACACCATTGTACTCCAGCCTGGGCGAGAAAAAAAAAAAAAGAAAAGA
This sequence comes from Symphalangus syndactylus, assembly GCF_028878055.3. Classification (NCBI taxonomy): domain Eukaryota; kingdom Metazoa; phylum Chordata; class Mammalia; order Primates; family Hylobatidae; genus Symphalangus; species Symphalangus syndactylus. The sequence goes on from NC_072427.2 coordinate 128,250,249, forward strand.
AAAAAGAAAGAAAGCTCTACTGCCTGGGTGCAGTGGCTCACGCCTGTGATCCCAACACTTTGGGAGGCTGAGGCAAGCAGATAGCTTGAACTCAGGAGTTTGAAACCAGCCTGGGCAATATAGCAAGACCCTGTCTTAGAAAATAAAAAAAAATTAAAAAAAAAAAAAAAGCAAGAATTCGGGGCACAAAGCCAGTGAGGAGCCAGGTGCAGTGACTCATGCCTATAATCCGAGCACTTTGGGAGACCAAGGTGGCCTGATTGCTTGAGTCCAGGAGTTTAAGACCAGCCTGGGAAACATGGCTAAATCCTGCCACTACAAAAAATACAAAAAAACTAGCCAGCCGTGGTAGTGCATGCCTGTAGTCCCAGATACTCAGGAGGCTGAGGTGGGAGGATCGTTTGACCCCAGGAGGTCGAGGCTGCAGTAAGCCATGATCATGCCACTGCACTCCAGCCTGGGTGACAGAGGGACACCCTGTCTCAAAAAAAAATATATATATATAAAAATATATAATATAAATATATTATAAATATATTATATATAATAGAAATACGTTATAAATATATAATAGAAATATATTATAAATATATAACTATTTATATATCTATATAAATATAAATATGCATTTTTATTAAAATATAAGAATATATTTTATATATTGTTCATATATAATTTATATATATAATTATATATATAAATAAATGTAAACACAGGAAAAATAGGCCTCAGTTCTACCAAACACTCTACAAGTAGTGCTGACCCCAATGATTAATATGTAATGAACAGGTATCAGAGATAAGGCTGGAATGCTTCAGCTCCCTACTGGCAGATATGCTGCCAAAGCCTCAATTTATAATACACAATTTTGGAGACCAAAGCCAAAGTATACTTAGGTGAAGCCAGAATCTTATCCCGCAGCTGGAATCTCTAATCCTAGGGACCTCACAACTTAAGAAACTACTCCTACTACTAGAGAGCAGAGAAGAGCCCCTATTGATAGAACATTGTGTGTGCTTCATTTTTTGTTATCTTTCGCTGTAGAGTCACAATGGTGGCAATAAAGTTTCTACTTTCTTTCATGGATTTGGGAATAGATCTGTTTCAGACATCCTGAAATCTGAAACATATTTTCTCATAATACTTGTGCTATATATAATGATTCCAACTTGAATGTGGCCACAGAATTTTAAAACTGAGAAAGATCATTTATTCTAATTCAGCAGTCTTCATACAGATGAAGAAATTGTGGCCCAGAGAGTTTAAGTGACTTGAAAAGCAATACACAGACTATCTCTTGATTCTAGACTAATTTTTTTTCTTTTTTCTTTCTTTTTTTGAGACAGAGTCTTGTTCTGTTACCTAGGCTGGAGTGCAGTGGTGCAATCTCAGCTTACCACACGTCTGCCTCCCGGGTTTAAGCAATTCTGCCTCAGCCTCCCGAGTAGCTGGGACTACAGGCGCCTGCCACCACGCCTAGTTAATTTTTGTATTATTTAGTAGAGATGTTGGCCAGGTTGGTCTCGAAATCCTGACCTTAGGTGATCCGCCCGCCTCGGCCTCCCAAAATACTGGGATTACAGGTGTGAGCCACTGCGCCTGGCCGACTAATGTTTTTTTCTACTCTATGTTCTGCCTGCTTTGGCTACAAGTGCAAACCGTACTGGGAACCCAACCATTATTTCCACATTGGCACAGTAATGAACATTTGGAATCCAACTTGTTGATAAATTAGGGAACAGCCATAATTACCTCTCCCTACTTTTTGGACAGTTAATAATATACCTAAAGAATCCCTGGATGGCCAGGTGTGGTGGTCATGCCTGTAATCCCAGCACTTTGGGAGGCTGAGGTGGGTGGATCACTTGAGGTCAGGAGTTCGAGACCAGCCTGACCAACATGATGAAACCCCCATCTCTACTAAAAATACAAAACTTAGCTGGACGTGGTGGTGCACAGCTGTAGTCCCAGCTACTTGGGAGGCTGAGGCAGCAGAATCGCTGGAACCCAGCAAGCAGAGGTTGCAGTGAGCTGAGATTGCGCCACTGCACTCCAGCCTGGGCGACAGAGTGAGACTCCATCTCAAAAAAAAAAAAAAGAAAAAAAAATCAACTCTACAACAGGAAGATTCAGCTTCAGCCTGGGTGACAGAGCAAGATTCTGTCTCAATTTAAAAAAAGAATCCCTGAAACATGTTAACAATTATTTAAGTCTCCTCAGTATTCCTTTTTAGTCAGTTCACCCAAACTTATCCCTCTTTATTTGTTGGAGCTGATGTTCCTGCATCTTTTTGTTCTTGGTCCCCTTTGGAGGTGCCCTATCCTGCCACTATCATCTAGAGAACGCCAGAATGAGACAAGAAATGTTAAATAGCAACACTCAGCTCATGTAAGATTAAGTTGCAAATAGGGATATCCAAAAATGTAACAGCCCCTTCTCTCCTTCATCTTTTGTCATTTCCTTATATTCCTTAGTATCGGTGAATTTATTTTCTTGTGAAAGGAATAGGAGGGCAACATGAGGGTCTTGGGGACTTGAAGTAGAAGGTGGCAGTGAGAACCAGGGGAGGAAGAAGGAGAAGAGTACAAGAAAGGGAGAGAGAAGGCACTGAAAATAAATTTACTTACAATAGATTGAAACCCATGCAAATATTAAATCAAAATTTTGTGACAATTATCAACTTTAAGATAGACAAAAATATAAGAAATGATTGACAACAAAGATTGAGATAAACCGCTATAATAAAAACCTCAAAATTATCCAATGAGATGAAAAAAGCCCTTAAAAAAATTAGAGAATATTGAAAGTGTAAACCAAGCAAGCTTATAAGACCAGAAGTTAAAGAGTTATTACCCTAGTCACAGTTATAAGAATAAACGCTCAACGGGAAAAGCATACAATTATCAGTTAAAGACAATGTGCAAAGTACTGTGGCGGGTGGGTGATGGGCAAAGTACTATGGGGGGTGGGTATGAAGGTAGAAAAGGATACAAACAAAATGGAAGGCAAAATAAATAAAAATTCCTGCCCTCCAAGAGCTTACAATCTAATTGGTGATACGATATACATGCATGAAAAAGCCTTAAAACATTATAAATAATTGCAAATAAATATAATCCAAACAAATCACAAAAGCAATGAGAAAAAAATGATGATATTTTTCAAAAAAAAATTTATGAAAAAAGGATGAGATTATAGAAAAAGTACATAATACTGTAAGGTTATATTTATATCAATATTACCAAAAGGTGTTTGAAAAATTCTTATAAATATAACCTTATATAACTCCTAGCACATATTAATCTCTTTTCTATCCCCAATAATCATAATTTTCCTAAACTAAAATGAACTATGAAAACAGTGCCTAGGTAGATGTCAGAGTCTCTAGTTCCCCTTTTTTCTACAAACCATATAATTTTCTAGAACAACTACATTTTCTTCTGGGTTTTATAAAAACAATGCTTGTCATGAGCCTAAATAAAAATTTAATTATTTTAAAACCAGCTAAGGAAGAAATCAAAGCATGTTATGATGAAAAATTTTCACGCATCACATAAAAATGTAATGTATCACACACTAAGGTCACAATCAACTTTTATAGAAAAGAGAAATAGCTCCACAAATACTACTAAACAATATAAGCAGGCAGAAAACTAGCCTAAAAACTTGCAATAGAGTAAAACACTCTGATATGCATGCATGGGTAGGGCTGCATGCACACAGGTAGATTCTGAACTTTCACTAAGTTAAATGCTCAGCAGAAGTAACACAGTGAATAAGAAAAATATGTTGAATCTGTGTAATAAATATAAAACAAATCTTCACATATTGATTGTTAAATATAAATTTTAAGCCTCTCATAAAAAATTCAAAAATAGCCTTCCTCTGCTATGTCAGTGGTGAAATAATCTTATCTTCAGTGTGGAGAAGACCATTCCCTTTGTGGCTTTCCTTATAACGAAAAACTACCTGGGCAATATTTGTACCTGAAATAACAACATGTTTTTAGATGAGAAATTGGAATAGTGTATTTTCTAGAAGCATTTGCCTTAGGTAAAGTCTAGAGTCATTTTAAACAATTTAATTCTAAAATTTCTGAAGATTCTAAGTTTTAAATCATAGCTGTATCAATAATACACATAACCAAAATTTTTAAAAATTAAAATAATTTACAGATTTACAAATACCACTATTATAAAACAGTTTTCAAAATAAAAGTGACAAACTGCACAGAACCTCTTTGTATTAATGCTGAGGTTGGCTGGGCGCAGTGGCTCACACCTGTAATCCCAGCACTTTGGGAGCCTGAGGTGAGCGGATCACCTGAGGTCGGGAGTTTGAGACCAGCCTGACCAACATGGAGAAACCCTGTCTCTACTAAATATACAAAATTAGCCAGGCGTGGTGGTGCATGCCTGTAAACCCAGCTACTTGGGAGGCTGAGGCACGAGAATCACTTGAACCCAGGAGGTGGTGGTTGCAGTGAGCCGAGATCGCGCCATTGGACTCCAGCCTGGGCAACAAAAGCGAAACTCCGTCTCAAAGAAAAAACAAAAAATGTAGGTTACACTGCCACTAATAAGTGGGGGAAATTCTACACAAATTCAACCAAAAAACTTAGAGGTGGGTTTCATGGTTATAGCATGGATGCCAGGCCCACGCTCACCTTGGACGTCTTCCTCTCCACCATCACCATCTTCTTCCTCATTGTAAGCCAGCTCAGCCTGCTTGTCTGCCTCATACTCACCTACGTTACCATCATCCCCATTATAATCCGCCAGTTTAGAGCCATGCTGCGGATCAACAGGGGATTCATTTTCATCAAAGAATCGGCCTGTGAAGTAGGTAGAGGATTAATTCAAGAGCAAAGAGAGAAGAAAAGAAGGAATCTATACTGAAGGCAGACCAGAAAGTAAACAAGTGAAAGCTGGCAACTTTTGGGGTACTGGATATAAAAGGATACATTTTTTGAAGGTTATCCAAGACAAAAGTATGTAAGAGGGAAGACTCTGAAAATATGTAACTTTTATTAAGAATTTCTCTTTTGTGTTAATTTTAGTGCTTGCCACTTAAGATTTGAATGATTTCTTAAAGAAATGGGCACCATTTTTAGGAATGTTTTCCTAATAACCAATGACTTCTCTAATATAAGTATGTCTAAATTAACACTTTAGGAGAATAAATTATTTTATTACTAGATATGATACATATTTAAAATTTGAAAATCTAGGCCTGGTGCAGTGGCCCACACTTGTAATCCCAGAACTTTGGGAGGCTGAGGTGGGTGGATCGCTTGAGCTCAAGAGTTTGACACCAGCCTGGGCAACATGGCAAAACCCTTTCTCTACAAAAAATACAAAAATTAGCTGGGTATGGTGGCGTGCATTTTGGATTTCCAAAAAGGGATGGCAAAGAAGGTAAGCCATCAGAATCCGTAGTGGTTTCAAAAAAAAAAAATCCCAAGTAATTCTGGTGTATCTCTTCTCATTTCCTAAGCCAGATTTTTTAAAAGACAATGAATCTTAAGAAAACTGACCTATAACAGGCCATTATATTATACATATTCATAACCATTAGAAATCAAGAAGACAGGCCCAGTGCAGTGGTTCACACCTGTAATCCCAGCACTTTGGGAGGCTGAGGTGGGCAGATCACCTGAGGTCAGTAGTTCGAGACCAGCCTGGCAAACATGGTGAAACCCCATCTCTACTAAAAATACAGAAATTAGCCAGGCGTGGTGGCAGATGCCTGTAATCCCAGCTACACAGGAGGCTGAGGCAGGAGAATTGCTTGAGCCCGGGAGGCAGAGGTTGCAGTGAGCCAAGAACACGCCATTGCACTCCAGCCTGAGTGACAAAAGTGAGACTCCATCTCAAAAAAAAAAAAAAAAAAAGAAAGATATCAAGAAGATAAATAGACATAATACCTACTGTAGAAAACTATTCAACAATTAGACATTGAAAATAAAAATATTAGTTAGGCACACTAGGATCTGAATTAGAAATGCAAGTACAACTAAAACTATACTTAGACATTAAGTTTAACTTAGCATAAAAGTAAATTTATTTTAATCCATAAAATTAACTTCCTAATAATGCAAGACTTTAAGACTTAGAAATTTAACAACTTTCTGTGATAGGTCTAAATTTTTAAAAATATATTTCAAAAATTTACATTGCAGGCTGGGTGCAGCGGCATATGCCTGTCATAGCAGTACTTTGGGAGGCCAAGGTGGGAGGACTGCTTACACCCAGGAGTTTGAGAACAGCCTGGGCAACATAGTGAGACCCATCTCTACAAAAAATACAAAAATTAGCTGGGTATGGTGGTCCACACCTATAGTCTCAGCTACTCTGGAGGCTGAGGTAGGAGGATTGCTTAAGCCCAGGAGTCCAAGGCTACAGTGAGTTAGGATATTGCCACTGTACTTCAGCCTGGGTGACAGAGTGAAACCTGGTCTCTTAAAAAAAAAAATTAGCCGGGTGTCTGTAGTCTCATCTACTTGGGAGGCTGATGGAGCAGGATCATTTGAGGTCAGGAGTTTGAGGTTATAGTGGGCTAAGATTGTGCCACTGCACCCCAGCCTAGGCAACAGCAAGACTCTATCTCTAAAGATAAATAAACAGACAAATAAATAAATAAAATTTACATTGCAATGGAACATTCAGGAAAAAAAAATAAACAGCTTCCTTTGCTTGGAAAGAAAGGTTAAGTACAAATAGATTTATGGGGGTACCGGTCAATTCTACAGATGGTTCATCACATCATCAAGCCAATGTATTTCTAATTGTTGGGTAAAGAGTCCATCAGGAAAAATCGTTAAAGAACAAATTGCACTTACAGAGGCTTTTAAAGAAGGGTGGGTGTGGCCAGGTGCGGTGGCTCATGCCTGTAATCCCAGCACTTTGGCAGGCCAAGGTGGGTGATCACAAGGTCAGGAGATCAAGACCATCCTGGCTAACACGGTGAAACCCCATCTCTACTAAAAATACAAAAAATTAGCCCAGTGTGGTGGCGGGCGCCTATAGTCCCAGCTACTCGGGAGGCTGAGGCAGGAGAATGGTGTGAACCCAGGAAGCAGAGCTTGCAGGGAGCTGAGATTGCGCCACTGCACTCCAGCCTGGGCAACAGAGCAAGACTGTCTAAAAAAAAAAAAGGCGGCGAGGCAGGCAGATCACCTGAGGTTGGGAGTTCAAGACCAGCCTGACCAACATGGAGAAACCCTGTGTCTACTAAAAATACAAAATTAGGCAGGCGTGGTGGCGCATGCCTGTAATCCAGCTACTTGGGAGGCTGAGGCAGGAGAATCGCCTGAACCCGGGAGGCGGAGGTTGCGGCTCACTGAGATTGCACCATTGCACTCCCGCCTGGGCAACAAAAGCCAAACTCTGTCTCAAAAAAAAAAAAGAAGGGAGGGTGTGGGGACAACAGGAGACTGAAGTAATTGGACTAACTGGGGCCAACAAAAAGAGCATGAATTCATCTTAAAACTATTCTAGTATAAGCTTGGATATGTACAATATATAAATAAATAAATAGAAAAGTTGATGAAATAGAGTTAGAGAAAAGAAACATACAAGAGAATAGGTAGGCTATTTGTAGGAAAACACTGTGTCTCCTAATTATAAATCAAACATTTTGATAGGCTTTATTATCTTTTTTTTGAATAATAAAATAAATGATGTCAATATAGGCAGTAAAAAGAGATTTACAGAAATCTTTATTTTCTTTTTTTTTTTTTTTTTCTTTTTGAGACCGAGTCTTGCTCTATCACCCAGGCTGGAATGCAGTGGCCTGATATCAGCTCACCGCAACCTCTACCTCCTGAGTTCAAGCGATTCTCCTGCTTCAGCTTCCTAAGTAGCTGGGATTACAGGCGCCTACCACCATGCCCGGTTAATTTTTGTGTTTTAGTAGAGACAGGATTTGACCATGTTGGCCAGGCTGGTCTCGATCTCCTGACCTCAGGTGATCCGCCTGCCTCAGCCTCCCAAAGTGCTGGGATTACAGGCGTGAGCCACCACGCCCGGCCTTCATTTTAAAATCAGAGTTATGAAATACAGAAGACTCAAAAAATTAGGCTAAGACAAGGTACTAAAAAATATATATCATTTACTAATATTGTCAGACATGGAATAAAGAAAGGTCCCACTTGTACCTATTACAATATTCCAACAGAACAATTTAAAATTTCCTTTTTTTAGATGTTTGATGATCTGACTAGCCTAAATTTAGTCAAAATTTTAATACTATAATTACATAGATACTCAGAAAATAAAAATGTCAACAAGAATGAATAATGACACAATTGCCCTTTGTTAAACAGTTATCTGTGCTATTATATATACAGAATTATCATGTTTGGAGAAATATTTACAGCTAACCTTTAATACTGGGCTTCCAACATTCTCACAGACAACAAAAGTTGAAAAACACAGAACCAACTTACACAGAGTTGCCAATCAAGTTAAGGAGATCAAACTTTGCATTAAACATTGAATGAATATAATGGTACAGACAAAAATGCATAATACTGATCAATATAACAGACTGCTAAATTCTTCAACATTTAAGAGCAACATGTCAATGTGAGAAAAGGGAAAGTACGAAAAGAAGACAATTATATTAGACTGGCCGGGCGCGGTGGCTCACGCTTGTAATCCCAGCACTTTGGGAGGCCGAGGCGGGCGGATCACGAGGTCAGGAGATCGAGACCACGGTGAAACCCCGTCTCTACTAAAAATACAAAAAAAATTAGCCAGGCGTGGTGGCGGGCGCCTGTAGTCCCAGCTACTCGGAGAGGCTGAGGCAGGAGAATGGCGTGAACCCGGGAGGCGGAGCTTGCAGTGAGCCGAGAGTGCGCCACTGCACTCCAGCCTGGGCGACAGAGCAAGACTCCGTCTCAAAAAAAAAAAAAAAAAAAAAAATTATATTAGACTAAGACACGGAAAGAAAGAAGCACTGAAAGAACAGGTAAGAACAAAGATGGGGTATTTAGAAGATAGTAAAGAGATTAATTTGACTGGATTTATATGAGAAAGTTAGAGTAAGTTTGAACAAGCAAATTACGGATAATTACGGGGCCAGGCATGGTGGCTCACGCCTGTAATCCCAGAACGTTGGGAGGCTGAGGCGGGTGGATCACTTGAGGTAAGGAGTTTGAGACCAGCCTGGTCAACATGGAGAAACCCCATTTCTATTAAAAATACAAAAAATTAGCTGGCCATGGTGGCGGGTGGCTGTAATCCCAGCTACTTGGGAGGCTGAGGCAGAAGAATCGCTTGAACCCGGGAGGTGGAGGTTGCAGTGAGCCAAGATTGCTCTATTTGCACTCCAGCCTGGGCAACAAGAGTGAAACTCTTTTTTTTTTTTTTTTTTTTGAGACGGAGTCTCGCTCTGTCGCCCAGGCTGGAGTGCGGTGGCGCAATCTCGGCTCACTGCAAGCTCCGCCTCCCGGGTTCACGCCATTCTCCTGCCTCAGCCTCTCCGAGTAGCTGGGACTACAGGCGCCCGCCACCACGCCCGGCTAATTTTTTGTATTTTTAGTAGAGACGGGGTTTCACCGTGGTCTCGATCTCCTGACCTTGTGATCCGCCCGCCTCGGCCTCCCAAAGTGCTGGGATTACAAGCGTGAGCCACCGCGCCCGGCAACAAGAGTGAAACTCTTGTCTCAAAAAAAAAAAAAAAAAAAAGTCTGCTACATTCACTTGTGGTCATTGTTTAAATCCAATGACAAAGTATATAGAATCTCCTATATTCACTTGTGGTCATTGTTTAAATCCAATGACAAAGTATAATGGAAGTATCTACAATGCTTTCATCCATCCATGGTTCACTGATGTATATGATAGGTACTGTACTATGCACTGTGATACAAAAATAAATAATAAATCTACAGTTGGGCATGGTGGTGCACACCTGTAGTCTCAGCTACTCAGGAGGCTTCAGCCTAGGAGTTTCAGGTTGCAGTAAGCTATGATCATACCACTGCATTCCAGTCTGGGTGACAGGATAAGACTCTGTCTCAAAAATAAAAACAGAAAGCAAAAATAACATCCTATCTTCATCTCCTATAACTGAGTATAGTAAGGAAAACAGATAAGTAAACAAATTAGGAAGTGATAGTATGTGTGCTATTGCACACTGCTCTAGAAAGTAACATCTGAACATGGAGACAGTGGCTTCAGTTGGCTTCCTTTTGATAGAGTGAGTTTGAACATTATGTAGGAGGCAATAACCACTAGTCAAGATTTCTTTTAAGCTCCCTGAGAACAGAAATCTGATCTGCCTTATGTCCTACAGTATCTCCAGTATCTATTTAGATAAGCTATGACGACTTACACTAGGAAGACGGAGGAAATATTAGAAACTGATGAATCAGATACATTTGAAAATGACAAAATGAATATATGGCACAATGGAGCAGAAAGAGTCAAAGGATGATTCCAAATCCTAGCCTGGAAACTATAATTAATGCTACCTATACCCCAAATTGGGAAGGTATGAGAAAGGAAATGTTGCTTTAGATAAACTGAATTTGGGGCTACAGTATGACATCCAAATGAAAATGTTTTATAGACACATGGCTATATGGATCTAGAATGTAGGTGCAAAGTGAGGGCTAAACATGTAGATTTAAAACTCATAAATTTCAAGGTGATCAGTAAAACTATCAGAATATAATTTTAGGAAATAAATATTTACAGAAAACAGCTATAAGTCAAAGAAGTGATCTTGGGGAATGATAATATTTAAGAAGAGAAAAAAGAAGTAATGAGGGCAAAGCTATCATTTGATGGTATAAATCAATGATGTGTGTGTGTGTGTGTGTGTGTGTGTGTGTGTGTGTTTTGTTTTTTGAGATGGAGTCTCGCTCTGTCACCCAGGCTGGAGTGCAGCGGCGCGATCTCGGCTCACTGCAAGCTCTGCCTCCCAGGTTCACGCCATTCTCCTGCCTCAGCCTCCTGAGTAGCTGGGACTACAGGCGCCCCCCACCAAGCCCAGCTAATTTTTTGTATTTTTAGTAGAGACGAGGTTTCACCATGTTAGCCAGGATGGTCTTGATCTCCTGACCTCATGATCCGCCTGCCTCAGCCCCCCAAAGTGCTGGGATTACAGGGGTGAGCCACCACACCTGGCCTATGATGTGTACTAACAGGAATTAAATAGTAGACTTCATCTCTGAGGCATTTCAACTTTTTACAACCTTTAATACTGTTCTGCTGCTCCATAACAAAACTGTTAAATCTGTGCCCAGCTGGGGGAGTAATAAAGTAATTATATTTAGTTTGGATCCTAGATTTCCTTATATTGTTGCAAAATTCAATTGTGCGCTTGAATATTATTTTCACTCTGGTGGCCAGCTGAAAATGATTTGATTATCAGCAACAATATAGGTTCATCCCAATAGTTTAAACATGAGAACACAAAGAAACAACACACCCACTAGATATTGAAAGTCTTTGAGTTGTATCAAGTTTGAAAAATTGTAACAGATTATTTTCAATATTTAAATTCCTTTTCTGGGCTAAGTGAGCTAAAGTCTATTAAATATACAATAAGCATGTATGGCATGTATATGAAGTAATTTTTCATACATTTTACTTTAATTCATATACCACGTGGTCTAACTTCATATGCTCCACATCACCTAATTAGGCATTTAATGCACTTTTCAATTCACGTTAAACAACACAATAAAACTTCAAACAGAATGCTAGACATTCTGTAAGACATCTCAAATATCAGACTACAAACTTCAGAAACTAGTAGAGAAAAAATTGAGTAAGGGCTTTGGTCATGTGGAATAGATAAACTTCAACCTTTTCCATTTACAAAGGCATAGTTTGAATACAACTATCCTTTTAAACTAGTGAGTTTTATTGGGAAGGTATGAGAAAGCAAATGTTAAATGAGAAGGCAAATGCAGCCATTTCTCGTGGCTAAAATTTTATGTTTTATTAAAAAAAATTTTTTTTTTTGAGATAGAGTCTCACTCTGTCACCCAGGCTGGAGTGCAGTGTTGCGATCTCGGCTCACCACAACCTCCATTTCCTGGGTTCAAGTGATTCTTCTGCCTCAGCCTCTCCAGTAGCTGGGATTACAGGGATTTATCACAACACCCGTCTAATTTTCTTTTGCATTTCTTTTGCATTTTCGCCATGTTGGCCAGGCTGGTCTCGAACTCCTGACTTCAAATGATCTGCCCACCTTGGCCTCCCAAAGTGCTGGGATTACAGGCATGAGCCACCACACCCGGCCTCATGGCTAAAAGTTTAAAATCAAAGTTATAAAGTCTTTACTTCTGTCTGTATTATGTGTACAGGTATACATGTATGTTTGTATATTGTCTACATGGTATCACTGACCTATAAATAAATGAACACTCATAAATTAAATAACTAGCCTGCATGCTTTTCAAGATCATATGACTTTGGCAATCTTTGGTAAATAAAGATAGTTTTATTTTTTATTTTATTTTATTATATTTTTGAGACGGAGTCTTGTTCTATTGCCAGGCTGGAGTGCAGTAGCGTGATCTCAGTTCACTGCAACCTCTGCCTCCCCGGGTTCAAGCGATTCTCCTGCCTCAGCCTCCTGAGTAGGTGGGACTACAGGCGCATACCACCACACCCAGCTGATTTTTGTATTTTTAGTAGAGACGGGGTTTCACCACGTATGGCCAAGATGGTCTTGATCTTTTGACCTTGTGATCCGCCTGCCTCGGCCTCCCAAAGTGCTGGAATTACAGGCATTAGCCACCGCACCCCGCCCTAAAGATAGTTTTAAATTGTTGGTAAAATAAAATAGAAACACGTTCAAAAATAAAAACCAGTAGAAAATAAGAGGATAATAACATTCCTTAATCACAAAAAGGTATTTCAATCAAGAAAAACTAGGCTGTATATTTTAATTCTGTACTATAAGTCAAAGGAAACACCAAGATGAGTCACTTTTGCTTCATTAGTCTGATGTTCGTTTATGGGTTTCAATTTCTCAACTATTTTATTTTTAAAAGTTTATATTTTGGCTGGGCGCGGTGGCTCATGCTTGTAATAACAGCACTTTGGGAGGCTGAGGCAGGCGGATCACGAGGTCAGGAAATCGAGACCACAGTGAAACCCCGTCTCTACTAAAAATACAAAACAAAACAAAAAAATTAGCTGGGTGTGGTGGCGGGCGCCTGTAGTCCCAGCTACTCGGAGAGGCTGAGGCAGGAGAATGGCGTGAACCCGGGAGGTGGAGGTTGCAGTGAGCCGAGATCGCACCACTGCACTCCAGCCTGGGTGACAGAGCGAGACTCCATCTCAAAAAAAAAAAAAAAGCTTATATTTTTATGTCAGTCATTAATGTAATATATTACCACTATTGTAAGCAAAATGAAACTATTAGAGCTAGTTACAATAAATCTAGAGAGAATGAAAAGGAAAGTTTAAGGAAGGCAACCTCTTTTTTCTAGCCTTCATCTATTGGCAGTATTCACTTTCATTTATTCATTTGGTAGTTAACACATTCAACTGATCTTGCATTATTCAATTTAATACCTAGAGTTGTGACTATTTCAAGTACCCTGAAGGTAAATGACACGTGATGACTTATAATCTGTTGAGATATGAGTTATAATCATGAGAGGTGGAAGGTTGGGGTGTACAAACTGTAACAAAAATGTTACTGCAGGCTTTCTTCACAAAACAATTGTAGGAAAACTATTGACTGGCTTTTGAATTGATTTCATTATCAGGAACAGATTAGGGCAAAAAGACCACATTTCTATCTCAAGGGATATAGGCCCTGCATATAGTAGGCACAGGAAGCAATCTATTGACTGATGGACTGGACTTGTGGAAGGTAAAGAGAAATAAAAGAGATGAAAGAAGCATGGTAGCTAGAATTTATGGCTAACAGCATCTGAACAACCTTACCATCTCCCCATTTCCAAGGCAATCTATACTATCTAGATTTGTGTAGATACACTCCATGATGTTCGCAATGATGAAATCAACTTAAAACCACCTTTCTCAGAATGTATCCCCTGTTGTGATGCAATGTATTCCATGGTTGCTCAAACCCTGTACATTCCAAAGAAAGCTTTGTTTTCAGGACTGGCCCTTGGCTGGATTCTGAGAGATAACCTCTGAGTCCATGAAATATTCTGCTTTATAAATGTTTTTGTATGCCTGAGGCCTGGGCCATTATGTACCACTCTGATGAGGTCAACTTATCCTACAAAGTGATTTATGGTGAACACAGTTGTTCCTCAGTATCCACTGAGGACTTGTTCCAGGACCCCAACAGATACCAAAATCCACAGATGTTAAAGTCCCTTGTATAAAATAGCACAGTAGGTCGGGCACAGTGGCTCATGCCTGTAATCCCAGCACTTTGGGAGGCTGAGGTGGGTGGATCACTTCAGGTCAGGAGTTCGAGACCAGCCTGGCCAACATAGTGAAACCCCATCTCTAACTAAAAATACAAAAACTAGCTGGGCGTTGTGGCACACGCCTGTAATCTCAGCTACTCAGGAGGCTGAGGGAGGAGCATCATTTGAACCTGCGAGGTGGAGGTTGCAGTGAGCCGAGATTGCACCACTGCACTCCAGCCTGGGCGACAAACGCTTGAATGTGGGAGGCAGAGATTGCAGTGAGCTGAGATCACGCCACTGCATTCCAGCTTAGGCGATACAGCGAGACTGTGTCTTAAAACAAACAAACAAACAAACAAAGAGCCTTGTAATAAATCTTCATATCTGATAGTGGATGTCTTTACACTTTATTCCTTTTATAAATTGTCTTGGCTATCCTTATTCCTTTGCAGTTTCCATACACATTTTAGAGTCAGCTTATCAGATTCCACCCAAAACCCCCAAACTCTGCTGGGATTATAACTGGGATGGCAATGAAGTTCTAGATTAATCTGGGAGGAATTGACATAATTAAAACATTGAGCATTCCAATCCATGGGCATGGATTTATTTATATATTAATTAATTACTGTGAACAATATTTTGTAGCTTATAGAGGTTCTTGTAAATCTTTTGTAAGAACTTTTCAAGGTATCTGATGTCTTTTTATGCTATTAAAAAGTTTCTTTTTAAAAGTTTCACTATGTTTACTGCTGCTATATATAGAAATATAATTTGTATATAAATCTTACATGTAATGACTTTGCTAAATACATTTGTTTATAAATTGTTTTGAGTTTTCTACATATAAAATCATATTGTCTACAAATAGTATCAGCTTATCAGTTATATTGCTTCCTTTCCAATCTCTATACCCTTTATTTCCTTTTCTGTGCTTTATTTCATTGATTAGATTCTACAGTGAAAAGCTGAATAGAAGTGATGATGGTGGGTATCCTTTTCTAGATCTCAAGGGAAGGTTTTTGAGAATTAATTAATAAATTTGATATTTGTCATAGGATGCTTAAAATACTCTATCGAGTTAAGGAAATTACTTTCTAATCCTACTTTGCTTAAAATTGGTTGTTTTATTATAAATGCATGAATTTCCTCAAATGCTCACTTTACATCTTTTGAGATGATTTTCCTCATATATTTTGTTAATGTGGTAAGTTACATAGATCGCTTTTCAAATATTAAACAACCTTGAATTTTCAGATTAAATCCAACATGGTCATCATGTATATAATTTTTATCTACCTCTGGATTTGACTTGCTAATAATATTTTGTTCAGAATTTTTTTTCTTTTTTTTTTTTTGAGACCAAGTCTCACTCTGTCACCAGGCTGGAGTGCAGTGGCACAATCTTGGCTTACTGCAACCTCTGCCTCCTGGGTTCAAGTGATTCTCCAGCCTCAGCCTACGAAGTAGCTGGGACTACATGCACGCACCACCGTGCCCAGCTAATTTTTGTATTTTTAGTAGAGACAGGGTTTCACCATGTTGACCAGGCTGGTCTCGAACTCCTGACCTCAGGTGATCCACCTGCCTTGGCCTCCCAAAGTGCTGGGATTTACAGGCGTGAGCTATCGTGCCTGGCCTTGTTTAGGATTTTTATATCTATATTAATAAGAGAAACTGCCATATTTTTTCTTTCTCATAATATTCTTAGTTTTGCTGTCCAACTTATGCTGGTCTCATAAAATGGGTTGGGGAGTGTTTTTTCCTTTTCAATTCTCTGAAAGTTTATGTTACATTGGTTGTATTCTTTCATGTTTGAAATAATTCACCGGCTGGGTGCAGTGGCTCACACCTGTAATCCCAGTACTTTGGGAGGCCAAGCCAGGAGCATCACCTGAGGTTGGGAGTTCAAGACCAGCCTGACCAACATGGAGAAACCCTGTCTCTATTAAAAATACAAAAGTAGCAGGGCATGATGGCACGTGCCTGTAATCCCAGCTACTCAGGAGGCTGAGGCAGGAGAATCGCTTGAACCCGGGAGGCAGAAGTTGCAGTGAGTTGAGATTGCGCCATTGCACTCTAGCCTGGGCAACAAGAGCAAAACTCCATCTCAAAAATAAATAAATAAATAAAAAATAAAGAATTCATCAATGAAACCATTTAGGTACCAAAATATTAACTTACAGATTCAATACGTTAATAGACATGGAACTATTCAGATTTTCCCTATCTTTTTGTGTCAGTTTTGTATAGAAGTGTTTTTCTAGGACATTGGCCATTTCATCTAACTTTGCAAATGTTTTGGCATTAAATTAATAATACCTCTTATCATGTGTCCTTTAATATTATTTGTAGGATATATATTGATGTTCTTTTTTCCATTTTTGTTATTGAGAATTTGTGTCATCTCTTTCTGTCTTAACGTGTGCTGACGATCTTTCCAATTTCTTTTTTTTTTTTTTTTTTTTTTTTGAGATGGAGTCTCACTCTTTGTCGCCCAGGATGGAGTACAGTGGCGCAATCTTGGCTCACTGCAACCTCCGCCTCCTGGGTTCATGCCATTCTCCTGCCTCAGCCTCCCGAGTAGCTGGAACTACAGGCGCCCGCCACCATGCCTGGCTAATTTTTTGTATTTTTTTTAGTAGAGACGGGGCTTCACCGTGTTACCCAGGATGGTCTCGATCTCCCGACTTCATGATCTGCCCGCCTCGGCCTCTCAAAGTGCTGGGATTACAGGCGTGAGCCACCACGCCTGGCTGGTCTTTCCAATTCACTTGACTTTTCCTTTTCTTTTTTTTTTTGAGACAGAGTCTCGCTCTGTCACCCAGGCTGGAGTGCAGTGGCGTGATCTCGGCTCACTGCAAGCTCCACCTCCCAGGCTCATGCCATTCTCCTGCCTCAGCCTCCCGAGTAGCTGGGACTACAAGTGCCCGCCACCACGCCCGGCCATTTTTTTTGTATTTTTAGTAGAGACGGGGTTTCACGGTGTTAGCCAGGATGGTCTCGATCTCCTGACCTCGTGATCCGCCCGCCGGCCTTCACTTGCCTTTTCAAAGAACCAGTTTTTGGTTTGCTTGATTTCATACAGTGACCCTGAATTAGTAATCAAGCTAAACTCTCATTGACTTTTGCCAGTCTCTTTTGAGGGAAGGGGGGAACTTTTGATACCTATTCAACTTATTTAATGATTATTGGTTTATTCAAGTTTTCAAATCTTCATGAGCCAATTTAGGTAACTAATAATTGCCACAGTTTGAATGTGTCCTCTCCAAAATTCATGTTGCAGCTTAATCCCTACTGTGGTGGTATTAAGAGATAGGGCCTTTGGGAGGTGATTAGGCCATTAGGGCTCCACTCCTATAAATGGGATGAGGGACCTTAGAAAAGGGGGCTGAGCGCGGTGGCTCACGCCTGTAATCCCAGCACTTTGGGAGGCTGAGGCGGGCGGATCACCTGAGGTTAGGAGTATGAGACCAGCCCAACCAACATGGAGAAACCCCGTCTCTACTAAAAATATAACATTAGCCAGGCATGGTGGTGCATGCCTGTAATCCCAGCTACTTGGGAGGCTGAGGCAGGAGAATCACTTGAACCCGGGAGGTGGAGGTTGCAGTGAGCCGAGATCGTGCCATTGCACTCCAGCCTGGGCAACAAGAGTGAAACTCCATCTCAAAAAAAAAAAAAAATTCTATATGTAAAGGAAGATCAGGTATTCTGTGATACACTAACTTGCCTCTCCAATGTTGCTTGGGAGAATGATTAATAACCACTGTTAAATAAATGAAACCCTGCTGCTATACAGAAAAGCCAATATGAGAAGCAATTTGCTCAACAATCACTCCCTACTGTTTGGAGTAGCCACCTTCATGACTTTCCATATGGGAGCTGACATTTGAAGTAAATTCTTATCTCTATTCAAAGCATCTAAATACAAATGGTATGTCCCTCCTAGCTGGCAAACATGTGGGCCACGCCTGGATTTTCAGTTTCAACTATTTTGGAAGATGTCTATTTCTTTGAAGTATCCCTAAACTATATTTTGTGTCACCACATAGCCTACATTCTAAAGTTTAAATTAAACTAACCCAAATACATCTTCCAAATATGGTGAAACATACCCCAAAATGTTCTAGCCAATTTTGCATGATGTGGTAATACAAAATTAAATTTATAAAAATATGCAGCTCTTTATAAATATATCAATATAAGTATGATATATTAAGCTATAAAACAAAAATACTAAGTTAAAGCTGCCAAAAAATTTGTAGTGAGGTCAAGAATGGTGGCTCATGCCTGTAATCCCAGCACTTTGGGACGTTGAGGTGGGAGGACTGCTTGAGCTCAGGAGTTTGAGACCAGCCTGAGCAACGTGGTGAAACTCTGTCTCTGCAAAAATACAAAAATTAGCCAGGCATGGTGACGCACACCTGTAGTCCCAGCTATTCAGGAGGCTGAGGTGGGAAGATCCCTTGAGCCCAAGGAGGTCAAGGTTGTAGTGAGCTATGAACATGCCAATGCAGTATAACCTGGGTGAGACAGTGAGACCCTGTCTCAAAAAACAAAACAAAACAAAAATTGTGGTGATAACTATATAAAGTCTAAGGACTTCCCCTCCTTTTCTGATAGTGTCTTCAATAAAATTTTCAACTTTTTTCTAACAGCATGTTATTTTGTACCTACATAGTATCAGGTGCTTTTATTTTTTATTTACTTATTTATTTATTTGAGACAGGGTCTCACTCTGTTGTCTAAGCTGGAGTGCAGTGGCATGATCATGGCTCACTGCAACCTCTGCTTCCCAGATTCAAGTAATCCTCCCACTCACCCTTCTGAGTAGCTGAGACTACAGGCGTGCACCATCACACCTGGCTAATTTTGTATTTTCAGTAGAGACAGGGTTTCGCCATGTTGGCCAGGCTGCTCTCAAACTCCTGGCCTCAAGTGATCCACCTGCCTCAGCCTCCAAAAGTGCTGGGATTACAGGTGTGTGCCACTGTGCCCGGCCACATTGAAACTTTTGAGAATAATGATTTAGATATATATATATATATACTATATATATATATATATACAGTATATACAAATTTGACAAGTGTTAAATGAAAGAGAAAAATTGTAAGTCAAAAAAGAAGAAAATTATAAAGCAAAACTGTACTTAAAAATGCATTTTCAGGCTGGGCATGGTGGCTCACGCCTGTAATCCCAGCATTTTGGGAGGCCGAGGTGGGCGGATCACGAGGTCAGGAGATCGAGACCATCCTGGCTAACACAGTGAAACACCATCTCTACTAAAAAAAATATAAAAAATTAGCCAGGTGTGGTGGCAGGCGCCTGTAGTCCCAGCTACTCGGGAGGCTGAGGCAGGAGAATGGCGTGAACCCGGGAGGCGGAGCTTGCAGTGAGCTGAGATCGCGCCACTGCACTCCAGCCTAGGCGACAGAGCAAGACTCCGTCTAAAAAAAAAAATGAATTTTCATTGGGCTCAGTGATGCATGCCTATAAATCCCAGCTACTCAGGAGGCTAAGGCAGGAGGATGATTTGAGCCCAGGAGTTTGAATCCAGCCCGGCAGCATAGCAAGACCCTGTCTCTCTCTCTCTCTCTCTTTTTTTCTTTTGAGACAAGGTCTTGCTCTGTTGCCCAGGCTGGAGTGCAGTGGCACGATCATGGCTTACTGCAGCCTCTAACTCCTGGGCTTAAACAACCCTGCTAACTCAGCCACCCAATGAGGTGGGGCTACAGGAGCACGCCTCCATGCCCAGCTAATTTTTGTATCTTTTGTAGAGACGGGGGTTCACCATGTTGCCCAGGCTGGTCTTGAACTCCTGGGCTCAAGTGATCCATCTGCCTCGGCCTCCCAGTGTTAGGATTACAGGCATGGGCCACTGTGCCAGGCCACCTGTCTCTTAAATAACTAAAATAAAATAAATTTTTCTTATAACTAAATAGTTTTTACTCTATGGAAAGCAAAGCTGAATAAACACAAGAATACTAATGATTTTTTTTTTTTTTTTGAGACAGGGTCTTGCTCTGTTGCCCAGGCTGGAGTGCAGTGGCGCAATCTTGGCTTACTGCAACCTCCGCCTCCCAGGTTCAAGATTATTGTGCCTCAGCCTCCCGAGTAGCTGGAATTACAGGCATGCACCAACAAGCCCTGCTAATTTTTGTATTTTTAGTAGAGATGGGGTTTTACCATATTGGCCAGGTGGGAGAATCACTTGAACCCAGGAGGCAGAGGTTCTAGTGAGCTGAGATTGTGCCACTGTACTCCAGCCCGGGCAACAGAGCAAGACTCCAACTCAAAAAAAAAAAAAAAAAAAAAAAAGAACAGTATATTTATGTTCAGATAGAATAAAAGAAATGATTTTTATAAAAGAAATGATCTTCTATAAGAGAAATGAAAATCATCATAAGAGTCTAGATAGATATGCTTGAATATATACAAATAAAGATCTTTTGTGTCAAGTTGTATAAAGTTGCATGGTACAAGATCAACACACACAAAAATCAGTCATATTTCTTTTTTTTTTTTTTCCTTGAGAGAGTGTCTCACTCTGTCACCCAGGCTGGAGTGTAGTATCGCGATCTTGGCTCACTGCAACCTCCACCTCCTGGTGCAAGCGATTTTCATGTCTCAGCCTCCCGAGTAGCTGGGATTACAGGCATTTGCCACTGCACCCGGATAATTTTTGTATTTTAGTAGAGACGAGGTTTCACCATGTTGGCCGGGCTGGTCTCGAACTCCTGACCTCAGATGATCCACCCACCTCAGTCTCCCAAATGCTAGGATTACAGGCATGAGCCACCAGGCCAGGCCAAAAATCAGTCATATTTATATGCACTATCAAGAAGTCTAAAAGGAAAATTAAGAAAACAGTTCGATTTACAATGACATCAAAATAATAAAATGCTTAGGAATATATTTAACCAAGGCAGCACAAGACTTGTGCACTAAAAGCTACAAAACATTGCTGAAAGGAATTAAAGATGACCTAAATAAATGGAAAGACATCCCATATTTATGGATTGAAAGACCTGATATTGTTAAGATAGTAGTGCTCCAAAGTGATCTACAGATTCAATGCAATTCCTTTAATTTTTTTTTTTTTTTTTCAGACAAGGTCTTGCTCTGCTGCCCAGGCTGGAATGCAGTGGCACAATCTCAGAACCTCAGCTCCCTGCAGCCTCTGCCTCCTGGGCTCAAGCGATCCTCCCACCTCAGCTTCCCAAGTAATGGGGACTACAGGTGCATGCCACCACATGTGGCTAGTTTTTGTATTTTTTGTAGAGACAGGGTTTTGCCATGTTGCCCAGGCTGGTATCAAACTTCTGGGCTCCAGTGATCCGCTTGCCTCAGCCTCCCAAAGTGCTGGGATTACAGGCATGGGCCACCGCACTCGGCTAATTTTTTATTTTTATTTTTTCAGAGACAGGGCTCACTTTGTCACTCAAGCTGGAGTGCAGTGGAACAATCATAGCTCACCATAACCTTGAACTCCTGGGCTCAAGCAATCCTCCCACCTCAGCATCCACAGTAGCAGAGGCTACGGGCTTGTGCCACCACGCCTGGCTAATTTTTAAATTTTTTGTAGAGATAGGGTCTTGCTACGTTGCCCAGGCTGGTCTTGAACTCCTGGCCTCATGTGATCCTCCTGCCTTGGCCCCACAAAATGCTGGAATTACAGGTGTGAGCTACTGTGCCTAGCCACAATTCCTTTTAAAATATCACTGCCTTTTTAGTAGAAATGGAAAAGCAGATCCTACAATAAAATTACAAGGGATCATGAAGAGCTAAAATAATCTTAAAGACAAACAAAGTTGAAGGACTCATAATTCACAATTTCAAAACTTACTACAAAGTTATAGCAATGAAAATAGTATGATACTGGCATAAAGAGAGACATATAGATAAATGTGACAGAACTTATAATTTAGAAATAAACCCATATATTTGTGGTCAATAGATTTTTGAGAAGGATACCAAGATTGTTCAATGGGAAATGAAGAGTCTTTTCAATAAATGTTGCTGGGACAACTGGTATCCACATACAAAAGGAATAAGTTAGACCTTACCTCAAATCATATACAAAAACTAACTTTAAATGGATGAAAGACCTAAATATAACAGCTAAACCTATGAAAGTCTTAGAAGAAAACACAGGGGGAAATCTTCATGACCATGATTTTGGCACTGGTTTCTTAGATATGATACTCAAAGTATGAACAAAAACCAAAAATAGATAAATTGGACCTCATCAAAATTAAAAACTTTTGTGCATGAAAGGACACTATCAAGAATGAAAAGACAACCCATAGACTGTGCAAAAATATTTGCAAATCATACACCTGATTAGGGTCTAGTAACCAGAATACATTTTCAAAAACCTCTTAAAACTCAACAACCAAGACAAATAACCCAACGTAAAAATGGGCAAAGGGCTGGGCCCAGTGGCTCGTACCTATAATCCCAGTGCTTTTGGGAGGCCAAGATGGGAGGATTGTTTGAGGCCAGGAGTTGGAGACTAGCCAGGGCAAGACAGCAAGACCCCATCTCCACAAAAGCTAAAAAATAAATACATACACTAGCCAGGCATGGTAGGATATGCTTGTAGCCACAGCTACTAGGTGAGGCTGAGGCAGGAGGATTACTTGAGCCTAGGAGTTTGAGGCTGCAGTGAACTATGACTGTGCCACTGAACTCTGGCCTGGGTGACAAAGCTAGATTCTGTCTCTAAAAGTAAATTTTAAAAAAGGACAAAGGTCTTGAAAGAACAGTTCTCCAAAGAGGATATACAAATGGCCAAAAAGGACACAGAAAAGGTGCTCAATGTCATTAGTGAAATGCAAATAAAAACCACAAGGAAATATCACTTCATATGTACTACATGGTAGAAGGAATGAATGAAAGTTGGGGAGGGGGAAGGAAGGAAGGAAGGAAGGAAGCAAGGAAGGGAGGGAGGGAGAGAGGGAGGGGATGTGGAGAAATTGGAACTCTTATATGTTGCTGGTGGGAATGTAAAATGGTACAGCTGTTGTGGAAAATGGTTTGGCAGTTCCTCAAAAAGCTAAACATAGAACTATCATATGACTCAGCAGTTTCACACCTAGGTACATAGCCAAAAGAATTAAAAACAAGTGTTTAAAAAACTTGTACATAAATGTTCATAGAAGCACTATTCGATAGCCAAAATGTAGAAACAACCCATATATACATCAACAGATGAATAAACAAAATGTATCCATACAACTGAATATTATCCAGCCATAAAAAGAAATAAAATACTGATACATGCTACATGCTACAACATGGTCGAACTTTGGAAAAATTATGCTAAATAAAAGAAGCCAGACACAAAAGGCCACATACTGTATGATTTTTTTTTTTTTTTAAGATGCAGTTTCGTTCTGTTGCCAGGCTAGAGTGTAGTGGCGTGATCTCAGCTCACTGCAACCTCCAACTCCCTGGTTCGAGTGATTCTCCTGCCTCAGCCTCCCAAGTAGCTTGGCTAACACGCACGTGCCACCACGCCCAGCTAATTTTTGTATTTTTTTTTTTGAGACGGAGTCTTGCTCTGTCGCCCAGGCTGGAGTGCAGTGGTGTGATCTCAGCTCACTGCAAGCTCCGCCTCCTGGGTTCACACCATTTTCCTGCCTCAGCCTCCCGAGTAGCTGGGACTACAGGTGCCCACCACCACGCCCGGCTAATTTTTTTGTATTTTTAGTAGAAACGGGGTTTCAGCATGTTAGCCAGGATGGCTCGAACTCCTGACCTCGTGATCTGCCTGCCTCAGCCTCCCAAAGTGCTGGGATTACAGGCTTGAGCCACCGTGCCCGGCCTAATTTTTGTATTTTTAGTAGAGATGGGATTTCACCATGTTGGCCAGGATGGTCTCGATCTCCTGACCTTGTGATCCACCCGCCTCGGCCTTTCAAAGTACTGAGATTACAGGCATGAGCCACCGCGCCTGGCCGTATGATTCCTTTTATATGAAATATCCAGAATAGGTGACTCCACAGACAGAGAGAAAAAAGCAAATTAGCGGTTGCCAAGTGCTGTGGGTAGGAAAGTACAGAGTTTTGTTTCAGGGTGATGAAAATATTCTGGAACTAGAGTGGTGATAGTTTGTACAACTTTGTGAATGCGCTAAATGCCACTGAATAGTACATTTTGGTGAATTTTACATGTAACTTACCAAAACAAAAAATTATTTTAATTAAAAAAACTTTTGCATGATAAAGCATAAGAAAGTCTTGTATCAGGAACGACAATATAAGAGGAAAACTGTGATAAATCTGAATTATCTATAAAGATTTGATATGGGGCTGGGCAATGGTGGCTCATGCTTGTAATCCCAGCATTTTGGGAGGCTGAGGCGGGAGGATCACATGAGCACAGGAGTTCAATACCAGTCTGGACAACAGAACGAGACCTCATCTTTGTTTAAAAAATTTAAAAATTAGCCAGGTGTGATGGCACATGCCTGTGGTCTCAGCTACTGAGGAGGGTGAGAAGGGAGGATCATTTGAACCCAAGAAGTCAAGGCTGCAGTGAGCCACAACTGCACCACTGCACTCCAAGCCTGGGTGATAGAGTGAGACCTTGTCTTAAAAAAAGAAAAGAAAAAGAAAAAGAGTTGATACAAATAAATAGAACCAATCTACAAAGTTCTCAGGCTAAGTGGTCAAAACTGATGCACAGATTATATACCAAGAAATAATTACAATAAAATTACTCACATAAATATAGGCCACCAGAATAAATGATTATTAAAACATTTTTAAGGAAGCGTTATATTCTAAATACCTTATAAAAACGATAAAAATCAATGTGGCCAGGCCACAGAGAAACCCCTAAACTTAAACAACTCCAGTGACACTTTAACACCGCATGTTCTCACTCATAGGTGGGAATTGAACAATGAGAACACACGGACACAGGAAGGGGAACATCACACTCCGGTGACTGTTGTGGGGTGGGGGGAGAGGGGAGGGACAGCATTAGGAGATATACCTAATGCTAAATGACGAGTTAATGGGTGCAGCACACCAACATGGCACATGGATACATATGTAACAAACCTGCACATTGTGCACATGTACCCTAAAACTTAAAGTATAATTAAAAAAAAAAACTGTTCTAGAGAACAATCTGACACTATTTAACAGGTGCAATAAAGCTAGTCAAGTGCTTTGACCCAGTAATTTCATTCTGAGGACTATACTTTTAAAGGAACACGCAAAGTAGGAAGAACAGGAAATAACTGGGAAAAAAATAGTAACAATCATGACAGCTACAATGAGAAAATACGAAATGATCTAAACAATAAGAGAGGAGACCTAAGTAAACTGTTATTATTGCCTAAGCACAATAGAATATATGTATATGTATATATATGTATACATATATTCTGTATATATGTATACATATATATACACTTAAGAAAATCTTAAGTGATCAAATTAAGATATTTTATTTGTTATGCTCTTACTGTACACCTCTTCTTGTTGAGATGTAAGTTTTCAGGCCAATCCCCCAACCCAATTTTGAGGAAATATTTTTTCATTATATTTAAAATGTTAGCTAAATCTTTGTAATAAAAATGTTTTTCACACAATACTTTGGTCAAGATACACAGACATGCTTTAAAATATCAAGGAATTTCCTATTTGAAGAAAAAAGAAAGGAAAGCCAATTAAATTAATGCAAACTATACATTCATATATATGAACAAATTTGAACAACTGTTACAAGACCAACAAAAATACCTTGAATAGGCCGGGTACGGTGAATCACGCCTGTAATCCCAGCACTTTGTGAGGCTAAGGCGGGAGGATCGCTTCAGCCCAGGAGTTCAAGACCAGCCTGGGCAACAAAGCAAGACCCCGTCTCAAAAAATAAATAAATAAAAATAAAGAAATAAAGTAAAATACCTTGAATAAATTCACAAATATAACATTGTTCAATTATTAGCTTACATGCAACCCTTCTACAAATAACTGCCTAACCAGTGCTCTGCACAGTTGCTGCCATAGACAGAAGCCATCATAAAAACCAAAGGCTTGACCTTACTCCTGGTGACTGATAAAAATTAAAAATAAATAAATCAACCAAAGACAAACTGAAGCTTTTAGAGATTCTGTCTATTCAGAATTGAAGGTAAGAAGATGCCATGAAAAGCAGAACCAGTGAAAAGCACAGTTTAAGGAAGCTGATCTAAGGGACACTCTCCTGCCTCAAATTCTACTACTAGAATTTTTTCTTATACTTCTAACATCTAAATGAGGAAAATGCAATTGCAGGGAATGGAGTAGGAAGCAGTATTGAGCAATCTACTAAGGCAATCTCCCCAGAGTGTATGTTTCTCCCAGAATGTTCCATTTTTCAAAACTATTTCTCTTCTCCCTAATCAAAGTTTTCATTTGTTAGCCTATCAAAATATATTTTTTCTCATTTCTCCAAAAAAGTTTATATTTATAAGAACTAATCGCATTTTTTAAAAAAGTCAACTCACCTGAAATTTATTATTTAACAATGGAGAACATGAGAACCTTTTTAAAGTTTTCTTTAAAATAGTATCTATCCATTTAAAACCTATATTTCCTTTAAATTTTGACACTTTCATACCTTCTCTTTAAATACATATAACTTCACTATACATTTATTAGAGAGCAGAATAATGAAGACCTTAATTCATATTACATTTAAAGAAATATTTTTAGCATAATATTCATCAATTGATTCTTACTTTGCTTCAATTTATGGAAATCACTGACTCTATCCTTGGTAGCCTGCTTTAGTATATCTGTTTGAATTCTGGGTTCACTGTCCAAGTTTGAGCCTGGAATTAAACGCTGAAGAGGACTGGAAGGATTCTGTTTTGAAGTACCGGGGTTTCCATGGTGGTTTACGTGTGAATCTGTGGCATAAAAACATCAAATTAAAAGAATATAATTTAATTTAATCTTTTAAAGATGAATTTCACAAGATCTGCTTTAGAAAGCTAAGACACACTACACACTATTGTTTAACATTGGGTAGTCGCAAAGCTTTTTTTTTTTTTTTTAAGGTTTATTCTCATTTCTTTAATCAAATATTATAACCAATGTGATTTTAGCTGTGGGAAGTTTACTGATCATTCCCAGGTGAGTATCTCCACTAATGGCCATAAACTTATTCACCAAAAAGATATACAGTAGAAATCCATAGATTAATATAGCAATGATACCCATATCTTTTCCTCCCTCCAAATTCCATATCACTATCAGAAATCTCCAAAATCCAGTAAGGCTTTCGAAATTTCTACTCTCTAAAGTCATCTTCATCTATACAGTGACTCACAAGTGTTGACTCTTGATTCTTTCTTAGCATTATCTACTGGATACCACCTCTCTTTCCCCCACCTCCCTTTTTATCCTCAGCAATGACTTTAATTTTGGATCCAAAACATCCTATGCCACTCTGACCTTTTTCCTTTCCATCATCTCCTTTAAGCAGGTCTCTTCAATCATATCTACTCTCATTTTAGGGAAATGTTCTATAAAATGGAATGAGTGTTCAGAAATAAACAAATACATTCATAAGTACGAAGTAAAGAGTTTAATATAGGTAGGCACTATAATTTATAGAAGGCCTCTATGAGATAAATTTGAACACATTTTGAAGAAGCTAAACCTGTATAGCAGGCAGAGGGGAAAGGGAATGTAGCTCAGAGTGGCATAATAAATAATTCTTCTGTTCTTTTTTTTTTTTTTTTTTGAGACGGAGTCTCGCTCTGTCGCCCAGGCTGGAGTGCAGTGGCGCAGTCTCGGCTCACTGCAAGCTCCGCCTCCTGGGTTCACGCCATTCTCCTGCCTCAGCCTCTCCGAGTAGCTGGGACTACAGGCGCCCACCACCACGCCCGGCTAATTTTTTGTATTTTTAGTAGAGACGGGGTTTCATCGTGGTCTTGATCTCCTGACCTCGTGATCCCCCCGCCTCGGTCTCCCAAAGTGCTGGGATTACAAGCGTGAGCCACCGCGCCCGGCCAATTCTTCTGTTCTTAAGAAAAAGACTGTAACAATCCACCAGATAAAGTGAAGTTTCAGATTATTATTTCTCTCTGAGCTTTTACTAGTCTAAAAAAAAATAACATTACCTCAAAGAATAAATGCTATTTCACTATACTGCTAAGTGATATATTTTATACACTGTATAACTGTACATGACTAGTAAGGTGGTTTCAAATGGAATTATAAGCATAAGACTTCATACCTGGAGGCATATTTGGGGAGAGAGGTTGTCCAGTTGGAAGATGGGAGATTGCTTGATGACTTTCACGTTGAGAAACTGAAATAGGAGGCTTCCTTAAAGCTACAAGAAAAAAAAAAAAAAAATCCATATTATTCCCATTGATACTATGATTTCTAAAAAAAAAAAAAACCACGTGAATCAACTTACACTGCACTAATTCTATGATGTTTATTCTAATTTTGTAATCCTTATAGTTGGTATGCTAATTTATTTACAGTTACTAATTGATACACTGTACCTGTACCATCCATCACAGATTTTTTTTTTTGGGGGGGAGACAGAGTCTTGCTCTGTCTCCCAGGCTGGAGTGCAATAGCATAATCTTGGCTCACTGCAACCTCTGCCTCCTGCGTTCCAGCGATTCTCCCTGCCTCAGCCTCTGGGGTAGCTAGGATTACAGGCGCTCGCCACCACGCCCGGGTAAGTTTTGTATTTTCAGTAGAGATGGGGTTTCGCCATGTTGGCCAGGCTGGTCTCGAACTCCGGATCTCAGGTGATCTGCTTCCCTCAGCCTCCCAAAGTGCTGGGATTACAGGTGTGAGCCACCGCGCCCAGCCCCATCACAGATTTTTTTGACCAATAAATCTGACCAGAATATAAGCTCCATGACAGTACAAACTGTCTTCTTCACCACTATATCCCCAACATCTAGAACAGTGCCTAGCATGGAAGAGAAGTTCAACAAAGATTTGATGAATTAATAAAATGGACTAGGTGCGGTGGCTCACGCCTGTAATCCCAGCACTTTGGGAAGCTGAGGTGGGCAGATTACAAGGTCAGGAGTTCAAGACCAGCTTGGCCAACAAGGTGAAACCCCATCTCTACTAAAAATACAAAAAATTAACCGGGCGTGGTGGTGTGTGTCTACAATCCCAGCTACTTAGGAGGTTGAGACAGGAGAATCGCTTGAATCTGGGAGGCGGAAGTTGCAGTGAGCTGAGATTGTGCCATTGCACTGCAACCTGGGTGACAGAGTGAGACTTCATCTCAAATAAATAAATAAATAAAATGAATCTCTTCAGATACAGTGATCTTCAACAGTGAGACCTTTTTATATGCATAGCACAAATAAAAATTGACACAAGTTAGGTAAGGTATTAAGAATATGTTATTCTTAGTTGCTCAGATTTTCTTTTATTTATTTGCTCAGATTTTCTTTTCTTTTATTTATTTATTTATTTTGAGACAGAGTCTTGCTCTGTCGCCCAGCTTGGCCAACAAGGTGAAACCCCATCTCTACTAAAAATACAAAAAATTAGCCGGGAGTGGTGGTGCGTGTCTGTAATCTCAGCTACTTAGGAGGCTGAGACAGAAGAATTGCTTGAACCTGGGAGGCAGAGGTTGCAGTGAGCTGAGATCATGCCACTGCACTGCGGCCTGGGCGATAAGAGTGAAACTCTATCTCAAAAAAAAAAAAAAAAAAAAAAAAAAAGGCCTGGCCCGGTGGCTCACGCCTATAATCCCAGCACTTTGGGAGGCCAAGGCAGGCGGATCACGACGTCAGGAAATCGAGACCATCCTGGCTAACACTGTGAAACCCCGTCTCTACTAAAAATACAAAAAAAGAATTAGCCAGGCGTGGTGGGTGGCGCCTGTAGTCCCAGCTACTCGGGAGGCTGAGGCAGGAGAATGGCGTGAACCCGGGACGCAGTGCTTGCAGTGAGCTGAGATCACACCACTGCACTCCAGCCTGGGTGACAGAGCAAGACTCCGTCTCAAAAAAATAAATAAATAAATAAATAATTAAAAAAAATATATATATATACTTTTTAATAACGTGTTCCTATAGAAAACTTGGAAAAATAGAAAAGCACAAAGAAATTGAAATTTAACTGTAGTACTACAACTTAAAGATAACCACTGTTATCATCTGGAGAGTATCTCTCTGGTGGGTTTTTTTTTTTTATTTCTGTACATTATACTGTATACCTTAAAATTAGGGTTATATCATATATACTATCTTAGAATCTTTTTTATTTGTATTTTACACATATGTTCCATGTCATTCCATTTTTCTCTACAGTATTACCAAATGATAGTGCTGAATCAAAACTCTCAATTTTATAGTTTTGGCTAGAGAGATCTGGGTAAAAAATTGCTACAAGGGGCCAGGAAAGGTGGCTCATGCCTGTAATTCCAGCACTTTGAAAGACCAAGGCATGTGAATCACTTGTGGCCAGAAGTTCGAGACCAGCCTGGCCAAAATAGCAAAACCCCACCTCTACTAAAAATACAAAAAATTTAGCCCAGCATGGTGGCACATGCCTGTAACTCTAGCTACTTGGGGGCCTGAGGCACCAGAATTGCTAGAACCTGGGAGGTGGAGGTTGCAATCAGCCAAGGTCGCGGCACTGCACTCCAGCCTGGGTTGCAGAGTCACAAGGATTATTTTTATTTTTTATTTTCTGAGACAGGGTTTTGCTCTGTTGCCCAAGCTGGAAGGCAATGGCACAATCATCGCTCATTGCAACTTCAACTTCCTGGGCTCAAGTGATCCTCCCAGCTCAGCCTCCCAAGTAGCTGGGACCACAGGCTTGTGCAACTACACTTGGCTGATATTTTATTTTTTGTAGAGATGAGGTCTTACTATGTGGTCCGGGCTGTTCTCAAACTCCTGGCCTCAAGCAATTCTCCCACCTTGGCCTCCCAAACTGCTGGGATTATAGACGTGAACCATCATGCCCAGCTCCCGAAAACTTTAGAGCCCCATAAACTGTAACAACTTAACTAGTCGGTGGATAGACTTTTACTAATGTAAGAAAAAGCAATGTGTATCCTGTAAACACTTTGATTTCTATGCTTTTTACTTTGCCTTTTGTTTACTTTCCTTTTTTTGTTTTCTTGAAAAATTCCTTTTAGAAAATCCCAGCCGTGGTTTTGTTGAACTAAGGGGAAAGGTATTTATTTATACCTAGGATAGAATAGTTAGAGGACTTCCCAGAGGCCAGAAGTAATAGTTATAAGCCCCATAAATATAAGCACCTGCTATATACCTAAAAAATTAAAAATTAAAAAAAGAGGTAATTATTATTGTTAGTCATACTGAAACAAACGATGATCTAGAAAAATGCTAGCTGACTTGGAGACAATTAAGAGTGTTAACCTTACCCTCCAATTTGTATAGGAGATACTTGTGTATACACATACAAGTATCTATTTTTTTTCCTCCACAAAAATGAGATTATGTTATACTTGCTTTCTTGTAACCTGTTTTCTTTTTAGTTTAAAAAATCACAGATACAGATTGGGCACAGTGTCTCATATCTGTAATCCCAATATTTTGGGAGGCCAAGGCAGGAAGATCATTTGAGCCCAGGGTACCTAGCAAGACTTTAAAAGTAAAAACAATTAGCTGGGTGGGGTGGCACACATCTATAATCCAGCTACTCAGGAGGCTGAGATGGGAGGATCACTTGAGCCCAGGAGGTTAGGGCTGCAGTGAGCCACCACTGCACTCCAGCCTGGGTGACAGAGGGAAACACTGTCTTAAAAACAAGAAACAACATAAGTATCTTTGTTTTTTTTTTTTTTTTTTTTTTTTTTGAGACGGAGTTTTGCTCTTGTTGCCCAGGCTGGAGTGCAATGGCGCGATCTCTGCTCACCACAACCTCTGCCTCCCAGGTTCAAGCGATTCTCCTGCCTCAGCCTTCCCAAGTAGCTGGGATTATAGGCATGCGCCAAGCCCGGCTAATTTTGTATTTTTAGTAGAGATGGGGTTTCTCCATGTGGGTCCACTGGTCTCGAACTCCTGATCTCAGGTGATCCGCCCACCTCGGCCTCCCAAAGTGCTGGGATTACAGGCGTGAGCCACTGCACCTGACCCAACATAGATATCTTTGTATGCCAATAAATACAGCTCAGCATCATCCTTTTCAGTGGCTACATATTACACTTTTATGGAATAACAAATTTAATGAACCCTCCCTATAAGATTTCCATGGTTTTTAATTTATCATTATAAACAATTTATGATGAGCATTCTTTTTTTTAACTTTTTTGAGAAGTCGTGCTGTGTTACTCAGGCTGGAGTGCATCAGTGTGATCACGGCTGACTGGAGCCCTGACCTCCCGGGCTCAAGCAGTCCTCCCACCTCAACCTCCTGACTAGCTGGGACCACAGGCATGCAACACTACACCTGGCTAATTAAAAAAATTTTTTTTTGTAGAGAGGAGGTCTCACTATGTTGTCCAGACTGGTCTTGGAACTCCCAGGCTCCAGCCATCTTCCTCTCCTGGCCTCCCAAAGTGCTGGGATTATAGGCATGAGCCACTGTGCCCAGCCTATAAATCTTCAGATAAGAAAGTACTAAGTCGAACAAATTAAGAATACTTCTCAAACAAATTAAGAAAAAACCTGTAACAAATGTGAGTTTGAAAACAATGAAAGTTTGGGGAAAATTAGACGCAGAGTAGACTGCAAACAATATCATGACAGTGATTTATGATATCAAAGCAACTCTCAGCCAGGTGGGGTGGCTCACGCCTGTAACCTCAGCACTTTGGGAGGCTGAGTTGGGCAGATCACGAGGTCAGGAGTTTGAAACCAGCCTGGTCAACATGGCGAAACCCCGTCCCTAACAATACAAAAATTAGCCGGGTGTGATGGTGTGTGCCTGTAATCCCAGCTATTCAGGAGGCTGAGGCAGGAGAATCGCTTGAACCCAGGAGGCGGAGGAGGTTGCAGTGAGCCGAGATAGCACCACTGCACTCTAGCCTGGGCAATGGAGGGAGACTCTGTCTCAAAAATAAATAAATAAATAAAAATAAATAAAGCAGCTCTCTTTATGTTTTAACCTGATCCTCTTCGTTGAAGACCAGAGAGCCAGGGGAAAAATATACAAGTCAAAAGGGAATATCATGCTGCTATCAGAAAATACCATTAATAGCTAGGCTGCTGATATGGTTTGGCTCTGTGTCCCCACCCAAATCTCATGCTGAATTGTAATCCCCAGTGTCGGAGGTGGGACCTGGTGAGAGGTGACTGGATCATGGAGGTGGTTTCTAATGGTTTAGCACCATCCCCATAGTGCTGTCTCGTGATAGAGTTCTCACGAGATCTAGTCCCCATAGTGCTGTCTCGTGATAGAGTTCTCACGAGATCTAGTTGTTTAAAAGTGTGTGGCACCTTCCCCTTTGCTTTCTTCCTCCTTCTCCGGCCATGGGAAGATGTGCTTGCTTCCCCTTCGCCTTCTGTCATGATTACAAGTGTCCTGAGGCCTCCTCAGAAGCAGATGCCTGTACAGACCGCAGAACCATGAGCTGATTAAACCTCTTTATTTATAAATTACCCAGTCTCTGGTAATTTTTTTTCTTTTAAACATTTAAAACAAAAATAAAGATGGGGTCTCACTATATTGCCCAGGCTGGTCTTGAACTCTTGAGCTCAAGTGATCCTCCCACCTTGACCTCGCAAAGTGCTGGGATTACAGGCATGAACCATCGTGCCTGGCCTCAGGTAATTCTTTATAGCAATGCAAGATCTGACCAATACAGCTGCTAAAACATATATCATTGATAAAGCCATTATTAAGGGAAAGTATCAAAGATAAAATAATAAAATGTATTTATCACAAAGAGAAAATACAGGCCACCAAAGCCATTAGAGCATATAGTTTTTATTCTATCACTGATTTTTGTATTATTTATAAAGGAGAGTTATCAGTGTAGAAATTTAATCATTTGACAATATTTATTTATTTATTTATTTATTTATTTATTTATTTATTTTTGAGACTGAGTCTTGCTCTGTTGCCCAGGCTGGAATGAAGTGATGTGATCTCAGCTCCCTGCAACCTCTGCCTCCTGGATTCAAGCAATTCTCGTGCATCAGCCTCCCAAGTAGCTGGGATTACAGGCGTGCACCACCATGCCCAGCTAATTTTTGCATTTTTAGTAGAAGCAGGGTTTCACCATGTTGGCCAGGCTGGTCTCGAATTCCTGACCTCAAGTGATTCGCCCATCTTAGCCTCGCACCTGGCCAATTGGACAATATTTATTAAGTATCTACTATATGCCAAGATCTGTTTTTTTGTTTTGTTTTGTTTTTTCAAGATGGAGTCTTGCTGTGTTAGCCAGGCTGGAGTGCAGTGGCACAATCTCGGCTCACTGCAACCTCCACCTCCTGGGTTCAAGCAATTCTCTTGCTTCAACCTCCTGAGAAGCTGGGATTACAGGCGCCTGCCACCACGCCCGACTAATTTTTGTATTTTTAGTAGAGACAGGGTTTCACCATGTTGGCCAGGCTGGTCTCAAACTCCTGATCTCTTGATCCGCCTGCCTCGGCCTTCCAAAGTGCTGGGACTACAGGCATGAGCCACTGCGCCCTGCCAAGAACTGTTTTTTTTGTTTGTTTGTTTGTTTTTGAGACGGAGTCTCGCTCTGTCGCCCAGGCTGGAGTGCAGTGGCACGAACTCGGCTCACTGCAAGCTCCGCCTCCCGGGTTCACGCCATTCTCCTGCTTCAGCCTCCCGAGTAGCTGGGACTATAGGCGCCCGCCACCGCGCCCAGCTAATTTTTTGTATTTTTAGTAGAGATGGGGTTTCACTGTGTTAGCCAGGATGGTCTCCATCTCCTGACCTCGTGATCCGCCCGCCTCGGCCTCCCAAAGTGCTGGGATTACAGGCGTGAGCCACCGCGCCCGGCCACCAAGAACAGTTTTAAACAGCTGGAGATCCAGCAGTGAACAAAATAGACCAAGTTATTGTCCTATGAAGCTTACATTCTTGTTGGGGAGATAACAATAAATAAATAAATAAACAAATAAATAAATAAACAAAAGTTATAAAACATAATATAAAATGTCAGAGTGCTGTGTATAAATTAAAACAGGGAGATGTGATAGAGAGTGGTGGGAGGCTCTATTTTAGATAGTTCGGTCAGGGGAGACATTTTTGAGGAGGAATCATTTGAGCAGAGATATGAATGAAACTTGGAGGAAGAACATTCAAACAAAGACTAGCAAGTACAAAGGCCTTGAGACAGGAGCATGTGCAGCATATTTGAGGAAAAGCTAAGGAGTGATGAAAAAGTGTTAGAAATGAGGGAGAGAGGAAAGAAGGGGCCATATTAGAGACACAACAGTAAAAACTTTAAGAATAGGTGGCTAGGTGGCAGAGGTAACTGGGGGCTGGGACTGTATCTGGTAGCTCCTAAGGAGGCAATAACCAGGCAGTAGTCTCATATCACCTTTACCTCTATATTAGATAGATATCCCTTTTTCAAAGGTGAGGAAACAAAAAGCTCATGAGAGTAGAGATAAGACATACCTCTCACTTGACTTAAAAATTCAGAGTAAATATTTCTAAAGAAAATGGTAGGATGCTTACAAAGATGACAGGTGGTTTAGGATTAATTGTCCTCTACTTCTCTATTAGGCTTCAGTTGCAGCCTCTACTCTGAGAGGCAAAAAAAGAACTGATCCTGCCTTTTCCTCTCATTTTCTTACTCTAACAACAGGGCTATAATCTCAAAACTGTATAGACTTCCAATTTCCTGACTAACAGGACTTCATGACCCAGTGCCTATGACTATAAAGAAGGAGTATGGCACTGATAAGCAGTGGTCCTCAACTCTGGCTGCATTCTAATATTACAGACACTACCACAGACGTACTGAATATGGGAACGGGGCATGGGTTTCTATACTTACTGAAAGCTCCAAAGGTGGTTCTACTGCACAGCCAAGAGAATAAAAGAGTAAAAAAATGAGCTTTGGAGTTAGACCAGATTTTCTCTTTTAGAGAGTCAAATCATGGCTCTGTAATTTATTAACTGCATGACTTTGGATTAGTTCCTAATTTTTCTAAGCCTAATTTTTCTAAGCCTCAACCCTCATCTATAAAATGATGATGCCATGATCAATGTGGGGACTAAGTGAGAATATTTTCCTCTGGATTATGAGACAAGCCTATCAAATAGTTGGTGATCAATACACACTGGAATATTTAGAGTTGTCAAAGTAATGTATTTATCCTTAGAATGAAAGAGAATCTAAGATTTAGATTGAGAAAATCTGATTAATTTTACAATTTACATGTAAAACTAATCAATTTATTGACAGGCTGTGATCAATTTTCTGAGCCTCCTGATTATATAGTTGACTTGCACTTCAGAGTCCTGATGAATATTTACTTATAGTAATGTTTTGGAAAGTTACTGAAACTCAGATCAGCAATTGACCACAAAAACTCCTAGAAAGAGATGAAGTAATATTAATCATTCTGAAGCATAAACATTAAATACAAATCAACGGGCCGGGCGCAGTGGCTCACGCTTGTAATCCCAGCACTTTGGGAGGCCGAGGAGGGTAGATCACGAGGTTAGGAGATCGAGACCACGGTGAAACCCCGTCTCTACTAAAAAAATACAAAAAAAAAGTTAGCCGGGCATGGTGGCGGGCGCCTGTAGTCCCAGCTACTCGGAGAGGCTGAGGCAGGAGAATGGCGTGAACCCGGGAGGCGGAGCTTGCAATGAGCCGAGATCGCGCCACTGCACTCCAGCCTGGGCAATAAAGCGAGACTCCATCTCAAAAAAAAAAAAAAATAAATACAAAACAACGAAATAACATTCTTTCTTTGCTTTGTGTATATGAACAGATACAACACACTTGAAATTTGCTCAAATACTGGTTAGTGGGACTATCTCAGCTCTCCATGAAATATAGGTAAATGTCTACATGTACTACTTAAAATTATGTTCTCATATGGCTCCTGAGACATGGTCTGTGAGTAATGAGTTTCCTTTAAACGTAGAGATCAATTTATTTAATTTAAAAAGGACAACATGAACTTCCACTGCTAGCAATGACATACTAACCAGTATTGGGTTTACTCTACCCTAAACAATTATAAAGGCAGGAAAAATACATGAGGCAGCTGTTTGTAAGCACTGTACAACCATCAGCACAAGACCATGGTCCTTAAAAGAAGGGATATATATGAATAGGCAGTCTTTGTGAGCAGAGGAGACAGAGATAATCAGAGTTTGACCTGCTGAGGTGGCTAGAATTTGCAGGAAAGGATATTACAGAGGAGGAAGCTGTGGGGGATGAAACGGAGGGCAGAAATCTGTATGGGGATTTCCTCTTGTGTCTTTGGCCAAGCCCCAGGTTGTGTATGCGCAGGGTGAGACTCCATGGGGTCTAACAGACAGCTCCTCCTATAGGGCTGAGAGCTGAACAGAAATAACAGAGGTGGCTGGGTGTGGTAGCTCATCCTTGCAATCCCAGTGCTTTGGGAGGCCAAGGTGGGAGATCACTTGAGCTCAGGAATTTGAGACCGGCCTGTAAAACATAGTGAGACTTCGTCTTTACTAAAAATTAAAAAAATTAGGTGGGCATGGTGGCACACACTTGTAGTCCCAGATACTCAGAAGCAAAGGTGGGAGGAGAGCTTGAGCCCAAGAAGTAGATGCTTCAGTGAGCTACAATCACACCACGGCACAAAAAAAAAAAAAAAAAAAAAAAAGGCTAAAATTCTCCCTGCCTTCCCTATTAAAAATAAAAAATAAAGGAAATAACAGAGGTCATGGAGCACCAACCATCTTCGGTATTCAGATGAGATGCTACAAGGCCATAGTTTAAGAGTAGGGACCACGCTCTTAGAGTTGGGGTTTGTTCTAGTGCCCAGGCTGGAGTGCTGTGGCACGATCATAGCTCACTGCAGTCTCAACCTCCTGAGCTCAAACGATCCTCCCACCTCACCCTTCTGAGTAGTTGGGACTACAGGAGCACATAACCACACTAGACTAATTACTTATGATTATTATCATTTTTAGGCCACACTCTAGAGTTAAAGGCCACGCCCTGAGACTAAAAACAAAATAAAAACTAACTTGCTCTAATGAAGCAAAAAACCAAAGCATAAACAAGCCTGACAGAATCAACAGGCTCTGTGATGGTTAACGTTGAATGTCAACTTGACTGGACTGAAGGATACTTTAAATATTGATCCTGGGTGTGTCTGTGAGGGTGTTGCCAAAGGAGATTAACAATTGAGTCAGTGGGCTGGGGAAGGCAGACCCACCCTTAATCTGATGGGCACAATCTAATCAACTACCAGCCAACATAAAACACGCAGAAAAATGAGAAAAGGTAAGACTGGCCTAGCTTCCCAGCCTACATCTTTCTCTCATGCTGGATGCTTCCTGCCCTCAAACATCAGACTCCAAATTCTTCAGTTTTGAGGCTTGGACTGGCTCTCCTTGCTCCTCAAGCTTGCAGACAGCCTAATGTGGGAACTTGTGATTGTATGAGTTAATACTTAAAAAACTCCCCTTTATTCAGATCAAATATTATTCAAATTTTAAAATTCTATCTTTTTTTATCCTTCTAGGACTCAAGTTACACACATTTTAAATTTTATTTATTTATTTAAGATGGAGTCTCGCTTTGTCATCCAGGCTTTATTAATACTTAATAAACTCCCCTTTATATATATGTGTGTGTGTGTGTGTGTGTATGCATATATATATATATGTGTGTATATATATACAGATACAGGCTGTATATAAATATATATATATATATATATATATATATATATATATATATATAGAAACATACAGGCTGGTCTCAAGCTCTTGATCTCTTGATCCGCCTGCCTCGGCCTTCCAAAGTGCTGGGATTACAGGCGTGAGCCACTGTGCCCTGCCAAAAACTGTTTTAAACAGCTGGAGATTCAGCAGCGAACAAAACAGACCAAGTTATTGTCCTACGAAGCTTACATTCTTGTTGGGGAGATAATAATAAATAAACAAAAGTTATAGAACATAATATAAATGTCAGAGTGCTGTGTATAAAAACAGGGAGATGTGATAGAGAGTGGTGGGAGGCTCTCTTTTAGATAGTTTGGTCAGGGGAGGCATTTTTGAGGAGGAATCATTTGGTGAAAAACATCAATCCACAAATCTAAGAATGTATATGTACATATATACATACATATACACACATACAAACACACACACACACACACACATATATATATACACACACACATATCTAAAATGCTATAGGGCTGAGAGCTGAACAGAAATAACAGAGGTGGCCGGGTATGGTAGCCGGGTATATACATATACATATATATATATATATATTATATTATATATCATATATAATTATATAATATACATTAATCACATTATATACATTAAATGTATATAATGTATATTATATATATTAAACATATATTATATATATTAAATATATATTATATATATTTTATATAATATAACATATATATAATATCCTATTACATGTAATATATAATATCCTATTACATATAATATATAATATCCTATTACATATAATATATAATATCCTATTTTATATATATATATATATATATATATATATATATATATATATATCCTATTAGTTCTGTACCTCTAGGGAACCCTGACTAACTCAGGCTCCTCCAGTAATTTGTCTGCCAGAACAAAATTCAACACCCTTTAAAAGAAGAAACCCTTTAAAAGAAGGCAACAAAATCCAAACTCCTCAATGCAATACTCATAAAATATACAATAAAATTACTAGACATACAAAAAAGCAGAGAATGACCCACAATCAAGAAAAAAAGGAATCAACAGAAACAAATGGAGAGGTGATCCACTTGTGAAAATTGGCAGACAAGAACTTATAAACAACTGTTTATATATATGTATGTATATATGTATATGTATATATATATGTGTGTATGTGTATATATATGTGTGTGTGTATATATATGTTCAAAGATTTAAAGGAAAATGTGGGAACATCTGGTAAAGAATGGGGAGTAAAAAAGAACCAAATGGAAATTCTGGAATTGAAAGTACGACATCTAAAGTGAAATATATGCTGAATGGGCTTAACAGCAGACTAAACATTACAGAAAAAAGGGGTCAATGAACTTGAAGATAAATCAAAGACATTAAACAAACTGAAGGAGAAAAGGTATTACAAAAATCTAAACAAAACTTCAGTGACATTTGGGATAATATCAAGCAGTCTGAAATGTATGTAACTCGGCCGAGCATCGTGGCTCACACCTGTAATCCCAGCACTTTGGGAGGCCAAGGCTGGCGGATCACTTGAGGTTAGGAGTTCAAGACCAGCCTGGCCAACATGGTGAAACCCCGTCTCTACTAAAAATACAAAAAAAAAAAAAAAAAAAAAAAAAATAGCTGGGCGTGGTGGTGCATGCCTGTAATCCCAGCTACTTGGGAGTTTTAGGTGGGAGGATCGCCTGAACCCGGGAGGCAGAGGTTGCAATGAGCCAATATCATGCCACTGCACTCCAGCCTGGGTGATAAAGCGAGACTCCATCTTAAATAAATAAATAAATAAATTTTAAAAATGTATGAAACTTGAGTCCTAGAAGGATTAAAAAAAGATAGCATTTTAAAATTTGCATATTTGATCAGAATAAATGCTGAAATTTCCCCAAATTTGGTGAAAAACATCAACCCACAAATCTAAGAAC
This sequence comes from Symphalangus syndactylus, assembly GCF_028878055.3. NCBI lineage: Eukaryota > Metazoa > Chordata > Mammalia > Primates > Hylobatidae > Symphalangus > Symphalangus syndactylus. Next base: position 128,291,360 of record NC_072427.2, read on the forward strand.
CTCAGAGAACCCTAAGCAGGAAAAATACAAAAAAAAAAAAAACCCATCCTAAGGCACATCTTAGTCAAATTGATAAAAATTAAAGATAAAGGGAAAATCTTAAAAGCATCTAGAGAAAAAACACACAATAAAAGAGAACGACAAAAGAAAGATGGCTGACTTAGAAACAATGGAGGCCAGAAGATAGTTGGAACTGCATCTTTTTTTTTTTTTTTTTTTTGAGACAGAGTCTCTGTCGCCAGGCCGGCATGCAGTGGCGTGGTCTCGGCTCACTGCAACCTCCACCTCCTGGGTTCAAGCAATCCTCCTGCCCCAGCCTCACGAGTAGCTGGGACTGCAGGCCTGCGCCACCACGCCCAACTAATTTTTGTATTTTTAGTAGAGATGGGGTTTCACCATGTTGGCCAGGATGGTCTCGGATCTCTTGACCTCGTGATCCACCCACCTCAGCCTCCCAAAGTGCTGGGATTACAAGCGTTAGCCACCACGCCCAGCCGGAACTGCATCTTTAACATGCTGAATGAATGCCCTCAACCTATCAGCCCAGATTTCTATATCTGGCAAAAATAGCCTTCAAAAATGATAATAAAGATACTTTCAGATAAACAAAAGTTGAAAAATTCACTGCTAGAAGACCTGCACTTCAAGAAATGCTAAAGGAAGTTCTTCAGGCTGAAGGGAAATGATAATCAAAGTAGAAATTTTAATCTATAGCAAGGATTCAAATTTGTGTCCTTTATAACAGGGATCTAAAAAACTTTTTCTTAAAGGGCCATAAAATAAGTGTTTCAGGCTTGTGGTCCTTACTCAATTCTGCTGTTCTAGCAGAAAAGCAACCATAGGCAATATATAAACAAATGAGTATGTCTATGTTTCTGTAAAATTTTATTTATTAAAACAAATGGCCACCTGGTAGTTAGTTTGCCAATATCTGTTTTATAAGATATCTAAGAAAAATTTTTAATTATAATTTTAATATCAAGACTGGCAATTTGTTAAGATTGTGAAATTTTTTTTTTTTTTTTTTTTTTTTTTTTTTGAGACGGAGTCTCCCTCTGTCGCCCAGGCTGGAGTGCAGTGGCGCAATCTCGGCTCACTGCAAGCTCCGCCTCCCGGGTTCACGCCATTCTCCTGCCTCAGCCTCTCCAAGTAGCTGGGACTACAGGCGCCCGCCACCACGCCCGGCTAATTTTTTATATTTTTAGTAGAGACGGGGTTTCACCGTGGTCTCGATCTCCTGACCTGGTGATCCGCCCGCCTCGGCCTCCCAAAGTGCTAGGATTACAAGCGTGAGCTACCGCGCCCGGCCTAAGATTGTTAAATTTTTATAGCTTAATTTTTTCCTCTGAGAGTGCTTTTAGAAAAATAATCTCTACCAAAAATATAAATTATTAACTACAATGCTTCCTTAAAACATAACGTTTTTGTTTTTTTCTTTGGTCTTGTTCTGTTGCCCAGACTGGAGTATGGGTAGCATAATTATAGCACACTGTAACCTTGAACTCCTGGCCTCAAGCAATCCTCCCACCTCGGCATCCCAAACTGTTCGGATTACAGGCGTGAGCCACTGCACCTGGCCTTAAGACATAATCTTCCTATCTTTTTTCCTCCTCTCACATATCACTGTAATTACTTCTCTTTAATTTTAATTTTTTCTTTTGAGACAGGGTTGCGTTCTGTTGACCAGGTTGGAGTGCAATGGCATCATCATGGTTCACTGCAGCCTCAATCCCCTGTGCTCAAGTGATCCTCCCACCTCAGCCTCCCAAGCAGCTGGGACTACAGGTGTGTGCCACCATGCATGGCTAATTGTGGTATTTTTTCTGTCTCATATTATGTTGTCCAGACTGGTCTCAAACTCCTGGACTCAAGCTATCCTCCTGCCTTAGCCTCCCAAACTGCGGGGATTACAGGTATGAGCCTGGCCTCTCTTTAATTGTTTTTTAAGACTTAGAGCAGTATTGCGTTTTTTTTTTTTTTTTTTTTTTTTTGAGACGGAGTCTCGCTCTGTTGCCCAGGCTGGAGTGCAGTGGCACCATCTCTGCTCACTGGAAGCTCCACCTCCTGGGTTCACGCCATTCTCCTGCCTCAGCCTCCCGCGTAGCTGAGACTACAGGTGCCTGCCACCACGCCCGGCTAATTTTTTGTATTTTTACTAGAGATGAGGTTTCACTGTGTTAGCCAGGGTGGTCTCGATCTTCTGACCTCATGATCCACCCACCTCGGCCTCCCAAAGTGCTGGGATTACAGGTGTGAGCCACCACGCCCGGCCAAGACTTAGAGCAGTTTTAAGTTCACAACAAAACTGACAGGAAGATAGAAAAATATCCCATATATCTCCTGCTCCCATACATGGATAGCCTCCCTGATTATTAACATCCCCTACCAAAGTGGTACATTTGTTAAAACTGATGAACCTACACTGGCACACTGTAATCACACAAGGTCCCTAGTATACATTAGGGTTCATTCTTGGTATTGTACATTCTATGGCTTTGGACAAATATATAACGACGTGTCTCCCCATTATAGTAACAGAGCATTTCACCGCCCTAAAAATCCTCTGTGCTCTACCTATTCATCCTCTCTCTCTCTACCCCATCCCCTTCCAACTACTAATTTTTTAATTGCATTTTAGTGTCTCCATAGTTTTTCCTATTCCAGAATATCTATAGTTGTAATTATATAATATGTAGCCTTTTCAGATTGGCTTTTTTCATTTGGTAATATGCATTTAATTTTTTTCAAGTCTTTTTTGTTTTTGACACAGGGTCTTACTCCATCGTTCAGGCTGGAGTGCAGTCACAGGTCACTGCAGCCTCAACTTCCCAGGATCAGGTGATTATCTCACCTCAGCCTCCTGGGTAGCTAAGATTACAGTCACACCACCACACCCAGCTAATTTTTGTATTTTCTGCAGAGATGGGGTTTCACTGTGTTGCCAAGGCTGATCTTGAACTCCTGGGCTCAAGAGATCTGTCAACTTTGGCCTCCCAATGTGCTGAGATTGCAGGTGTGAATTACCACACCAAGCTTTCTCCAAGTCTTTTCATGTCTTAATATCTCAATTCCTTTCAGTGGTAAATAATATTACATTGTCCAGAGGTACCACAGTTTATCCACTCACCTACTGAAGAACATCTTGGTTGTTTTTAAGTTTTGGCAATTACGAATAAAGCGTCTATAAACATTTATGTGCAGGCTACTGTGTGGATAAAAGTTTTTAGCTCTTTTTGATAGATTCTAAGGAGTAAGATTTCAGGATCATACGGTCAAAGTATGTTTAATTTTGTGAGAAACTGCCCAACTACCTTCCCAAGTAGTTGACAATTTTGCATTCTCACCAGCAACATAAAAATTGCTTTTGTTCCACGTCCTTGCCAGCATTTGGTGTTTTCAGTGTGCTGGATCTTGGCCTATTAGAATGGCCCAAAATCTACTGTAGTAGATTTTCCTGATGACACATGATATGGAGCATATTTTCATATGTTTGCTATTTTTATGCCTTCTTTGGTGAGGTGTCTGTTTAGGTTTTCAGTCCATTTTTTAATCAAGTTGTTTTCTTTTCTCTTTTTTTTGAGACAGGATCTCACTCTTTTGCCCAGGCTGGAGTGCAGTGGTGTAATCATGGCTCACTGCAATCTCTGCTTTCTGGACTCAAGCAGTCCTCCCACCTCAGCATTCCGAGTAGCTGGGAACACAGGCATGGACCACCACACCTGTCCAATTTTTTTTTTGAGGTGGAGTCTCACGCTGTCACCCAGGCTGGAGTGCAGTGGCGTGATCTCGGCTCACTGCAAGCTCTGCCTCCCGGGTTCACGCCATTCTCCTGCCTCAGCCTCCCAAAGTGCTGGGATTACAGGCATGAGCTACCGCGCCCGGCCACACCTGTCTAATTTTTTAATATTTTGGGTGGAGATGGGGTTTTGTCATATTGCCCAGGGTGGTCTCAAACTCCTAGGCTCAAGAGATCCACCTGCCTCTGCCTCCAAAAGTGCTGAGATTACAGATGTGAGTCACCATACCCAGCTTGTTTTCTGATTGTTAAGTGTGTTTTGTTTCTTTTTTTTGAGATGGAGTCTCACTCTGTTGCCCAGGCTGGAGTGCAGTGGCGCGATCTCGGCTCACTGAAAGCTCTGCCTCCCGGGTTCAACACATTCTTCTGCCTCAGCCTCCCAAGTAGCTGGGACTACAGGTGCCTGTCACCACGCCCAGCTAATTTTTTTGTATTTTTAGTAGAGATGGGGTTTCACTGTGTTGGCCAGGATGGTCTCGATCTCCTGACCTTGTGATCCGCCCGCCTCAGCCTCCCAAAGCGCTGGGATTACAGGCGTGAGCCACTGCACCTGGCCTCTAATTGGTTTTTTTTTTTTTTTTTTTTTTTTTTTTTTTTTTTTTTCTGAGACTGAGTCTCGCTCTGTCGCCCAGACTGGAGTGCAGTGGCGCGATCTCGGCTCACTGCAAGCTCCGCCTCCCGGGTTCACGCCATTCTCCTGCCTCAGCCTCTCCGAGTAGCTGGGACTACAGACGCCCGCCACCGCGCCCGGCTAATTTTTTGTATTTTTAGTAGAGACGGGGTTTCACCGTGGTCTCGATCTCCTGACCTCATGATCCGCCTGCCTCGGCCTCCCAAAGTGCTGGGATTACAAGCGTGAGCCACCGTGCCCGGCCTGCTACTTTGGTGTTGTATCCAAAAAGTCATTGCCATACCCAAGGTAATCTAGGTTTTTTCCTGTTGTCTTCTAGTTTTATACTTTTGCATTTTCTATTTAGGTCTATGATCTATTTTGAGTTAATTTTTGTGAAGGGTATAATGTCTATATCTAGATTCATTTTTTAAAAATCTAGTTGTCAGGCCAGGCGCGGTGGCTCACGCCTGTAATTCCAGCACTTTGGAAGGCCGAGGCGGGTGGATCACGAGGTCAGGAGATCGAGACCATGGTGAAACCCCGTCTCTACTAAAAATACAAAAAATTAGCTGGGTGCAGTGGTGGGCGCCTGTAGTCCCAGCTACTCGGGAGGCTGAGGCAGGAGAATGGCGTGAACCCGGGAGGCGGAGCTTGTAGTGAGCCGAGATTGCGCCACTGCACTCCAGCCTGGGCGACAGAGCGAGACTCCATCTCAAAAAAAAAAAAAAAAAAAAAAACTAGTTGTCAGCACCATTTTTTGAAAATACTGTCTGCCCCATTGTATTGCCTTTGCTTCTTTGTCAAAGACCAGTTGACTATATTTATGTGTGTCTATCTCTGGACTCTCTGTTCTGTTTCATTGGTCTATTTATCTGTTCTTTCACCAATACCATACTGTCTTGATTACTGTAGCTCTATATTAAATCTCGAGGTCCAGTAGCATGAGTCCTCCAACTTTTGTCTTCAATATTGTGTTGGCTATTCTGAATCTTTTGCTTCTCTATATAAACTTTATTTTGTTTTGTTTTTTTGAGACAGAGTCTCGCTCTGTCACCCAGGCTGGAGTGCAGTGAAGTGCTTTTGGCTCACTGCAACCTCCGCCTCCTGGGTTCAAGTGACTCTCATGCCTTAGCCTTCTGAGTAGCTGGGATTACGGATGTGCGCCACCATACCCAGCTAATTTTTGTATTTTCAGTAGAGAAAGGGTTTTGCCATGTTGGCCAGGCTGGTCTCAAACTCCTGCCCTCAGATGATCTGCCTGCCTTGGCCTCCCAAAGTGCTGGGATTACAGGTGTGAGCCACAGTGCCTGGCGTGCCTCTCTATATAAACTTTGGAATCAGTTTGTCAATATCCACAAAATAACTTTCTGGGATTTTGACTTGGATCATACCAATCTATAAATCATATTCTGAGGAACTGACATTTTGACAATACTGAGTCTTCCTATCCATGAAACTCAATAGCTCTCCATTTATTTAATTCTTCTTTGATTTCATTCCTTAGAGTTCTGTAGTTTTCCTTATATAGACCTTTCACACATTTTATTAAATTTATACCTAAATAATCGAATTTGAGAGTACTAATATAAATGGTATTGCATTTTTAATTCCAAATTCTATTTGTTGACTGCTGGTATATGGAAAAGTGATTAACTTTTGTATATTAACCTTATATCCTGCAACCTTTCTATAATCACTTACTAGTTCCAGGAGTGTTTTTGTCAGTTCTCTTGGGTTTTCTACATATAAGATAATGATATCTGCAAACAAAGAGAGTTTTATTTCTTCCTTCCCAATGTGTTTACCTTTTATTTCCCTTTTTGCCTTATTACACTAGCTAAGACTTCCAGTATAATATTAAAAAGGAGTGGTGAGAAGGCACATCCTTGCCTTGTTCATGATGTTAGTAGGAAAACTTCTAGTTTCTCATCACTAGGTATGATGTTAGTTGTAGATTTTTTTGTAGATATTCTGTATCAAGTTGAGAAAGTTTCCCTGTATTCCTAGTTAACTGTGTTTTTATCATGAATGAGTTTTGGATTTTGCCAAATGCTTTTTCTGTATTCATTGATATAATCATGTGATTTTTTTTTAGCCTGCTAATATGATGAATTACGTTACTTGATTTTTTAATATTAAACCAGATTTGCATACCTGGGATAAATCCCACTTGCTTGTGATATACTTTTTTCTTTTTCTTTTTTTTTGGGGGGGATGGTGGTGGGGACAGGGTCTTGCTGTCACCTAGGCAATGATGTGATCTTGGCTTACTGTAGCCTCGACCTCCTGGGCTCAAGCAATCCTCCCAACTCAACCTCCTGAGTAGCTGGGACCACAGGGGTGTGCCACCACACCTGGCTAGTTTTTGTATTTTTTTATAGAGATGGGTTTTTGCCATGTTGGCTCAGACTGGTCTTGAACTCCTCAGCTCAAGCAATCTGCCCACCTTGGCCTCCCAAAGTGCTAGGATTACAGGCATGAGCCACTGTGCCCGGCCTATAATTCTTGTATACATTGTTGGATTCAATTTGCATTGAGAATTTTTGCATGTAAGATCAAGAGAGATACTGGTCTGTAGTTTTGTCTCATCTAAGATCATGAGAGACATTGGTCTCTAGTAGTGTCTTTCTCTGGTTTTGGTACTGGCATGACAATGGCATCATAGAATGAATTAGGAAGTATTCCCTCTGCTTCTATCTTCTGAAAGAGACTGTAGATAAGGGGTATAGTTTCTTCTTAAATGTTTGGTAGAATTCACCAGCAAACCCATCTGTACCTGGTGCTTCCTGCTTTGGAAGGTTATTATTGATTCAATTTATTTAATATCTATAAACTTATTCAGATTATCTTTTTGTAGAGCTGGCAGAGTGTGTCTATCAAGGAAGTGGTCTAGTTCATCTAGGTTATCAAATTGGAAGGCACAGAGTTGTTCATAGTATTCCTTTTTTTTCCTTTTAATGTCCATGGGATCTGTAGTGATAACCTTCTTTCATTTCTGACAGAAGTAATCTGTGTCTTCTCTCTTTTTCTCTTAGCCTTGCTAGAGGCTTATGCATTTTTATTAATACTGTCAAAGAACCAGCTATTGGTTTCATTGATTTTCTCTATTGATTTCCTGTTTTTAATTTTATTGACTTCTGTTCTAATTTTTTATTATGTCTTTTCTTCTGCTTACTTTGGATTTAATTTGCCTTTTTTTTTTTCAATCTCCTAAGGTGGGAACTTAAATGATTGATTTTAGACCTTTCTACTTTTCTAACGTATGCATTCACTGCTATACATTTCCCTCTAAGCATGACTTTCACTGCATCCTATAAATTTTGATAAGTAGTGTTTTCATTTTCATTTAGTTCAAAATATTTTTAAATTTCTCCTGAGATTTCTTCTTTGATCCATGCATTATTCAGAAATAGTTGTTTAATCTCCACATATTTTGGGATTTTCCAGTTATCTTTCTATTATTTTATTTTATTTTTGGCTGAGTACAGAAGACTTTATTGATGGTACATGACAAGGTGGGGGCTCTCTAGACGCCCCCCCCATTCTTCAGGGGATATGGCATGAAAACTGTGGTGGAGGGGAGATTCTTGGTGTGGTGGGGGACGAAGTGTGGCAGGGACTCCTCAGCAGCTGAGAGCCTCTCTTTTTCTCTCGTGCTTTCACTAGGGCTGGGGGTCTGGAGGGCTGTTATTCCTTGGAGGCCATGTGGACCATGAGGTCCACCACCCCGTTGCTGTAGCAAAACTAATTGTCATACCAGGAAATTAACTTGACAAAATGGTTGCTGAGGTCAATGCTAGCCCCAGAATTAAAAGTGGAAGAGGGAGTGTCATCGTTAAAGTCACAGGGGACAACTTGGTGTTCAGTGTAGCCCAGTGTGTCCCCGAAGGGCCTTCCGATGCCTGCTTCACCATCTTCTTGAAGTCATCATATTTGGCAGGTTACTCCAGACAGCAAGTCAGGTCCACAACTGACACACTGGTGGTAGGTACGAGGAAGGCCATGCCAATGATCTCCCCATTCAGCTCGAGGATGTCCTTGCTCACAGCCATGGAAGTTCCAGTAGATGCAGGAATAATGTTTTGGAGAGCCCCACAACCATGACGTCACAGTTTCCCAGAAGAGCCATCCATAGGTCTCCTGGGTGGCAGTGATGGCAGGGACTGTGGTCATGAGTCCCTCCATGATGCCAGAGCTGTCACGGATGATCTTGGTCAGAGAATGCTAAGCAGTTGGTGGTGCAGGAGGCAATGCCGATGATTGTGGGGTTGCTTTCGTACTTCTCATGGTTTATGCCCATCAAACAGGGGGTCAAAGGCAGCAGAGATGATGACTCTTTGGCTATCTCCTCTAAGTGCGCCCCAGCCATATACAAGATAGTGAAGACACCAGTTGACTCCACAACACAACCAGTGCCAGCATCACTGCATTTGATTTTGGTGGTATCTTGCTCCTGGAAGATGGAGATAGGATTTCCACTGATGACAAACTTCTGATTCTCAGCCTTGACAGTGCTGTGGAGCTTGCCACTGGTGGAATCATATTGGAACATGTAGACCATGTAGCTGGAGTCAATGAAGGGGTCACTGATGATGACAATATCCACTTTGCCAGAGTTAAAAGCAGCCCAGTTGACCAGATGCCCAGTACAGCCAAATGTGTTTACTACAACCTTCAATTTCACCAACTGTCTCAGGGACATGGCTGGTGCTGCATGAGATGCAGTCCTTTATCACATAGAAGGAGCAGAGAGCCTATCTTTCTCTACTGATTTTCAGTTTAATTCCACTGAGGTCTGAGAGTACACATTATGTGATTAGTATTTTTTAACATCTGTTTAAGTATGTTTTATGGTCTATCTTGGTGAGTGTTCCATGACAGCTTGAGAAGAATGAGTACCTGCTGTTGTTGGATGAAGTGGTTGATAGATGTCAATTACATACAGTGGATTAATACTAATTACCTATAATTTTTTGAGGAAATGCATTACTTAACATTTTCTTCTTCTAATTTCTGTGGGTACACAGTAGGTATATATATTTATGAGGTACAGGAGATATTTTGATACAGGCATACAATGTGTAATAATCACACCAGGGTAAACGGGGCATCCATCACCTCAAGCATTATCTTTTGTGTTAAAACCCAATTATACTCTTTCACGTATTTAAAAGCATAGAATTAAACTATTATTTAGTCACTCTGCTGTGCTATCAAATACTAGATCTTATTCATTCCTTCTATTTTTTGTACCAATTAACCATCCCCACTTCCCCCTTACCCTTCCCCAATAAGCTTCACAGCCTCTGGTAACCATTATTCTACTCTCTATTTCCATGAGTTCAACTATTTTAATTTTTAGTTCTCACCACAAATAAGTGAGGATATGTGAAGTTTGTCTTTCTGTGTCTGGCTTATTTCACCTAACATAATGACCATAGTTCCATCCATGTTGTTGCAAATGACAGGATCTCATTCTTTTTTATGGCTAAATAGTACTCCAATGTGTATATATACCACATTTTCCTTATCCGTCATCTGTTGATGAGCACTTATGTTGTTTCCAAATCCTGGCTACTGTGAATACTGCAATAAACAAGAGAGTGCAAATATCTCTTTAATATACTGATTTCCTTTCTATATATATTTTTTTCTGCATATGAATGCCAGGTCATATCCTTTCTCTTAAGTATATACCTAGCAGTGGAATGGCTAGATCATATGGTAGCTCTATTTTTAGTTTCTTGAGGAACTCCAAACTGTTCTTCATAGTGGCTGAACTAATTCACATTCCCACCAACAGTGTATGAGGGTTTGCTTTTCTCCATATCCTTGTTAGCATTTGTTATTGCCTGTCTTTTGGATACAATCCATTTTAAATGGGCTAAAGTCATATCTCATTATAGTTTTGATTTACAAATCAATATAGTTTTGATTTACAAATCAATATAGTTTTGATTTACAAATCAATATAGTTTTGATTTACAAATCAATATAGTTTGATTTGACCAACGATATTGAGCACTTTTTCATACATCTGCTTTGCCATTTGTATGTCTTCTTTTGACATAGGTCTATTCAGACCTTTTGTCTATTTTCTAACTGAATTATAAGATATTTTTCCTATACGGTTGTTTGAGTTCCTTATATAGTCTGATTATCTCTTGTCAGATAGATAGTTTGCAAATACCTTCTCCCATTCTGTGGGTTGCCTCTTCACTTTTCTTTTCTTTTCTTTCTTTTTTTTTTTTTTTTTTTGAGATGGAGTTTTGCTCTTGTTGCCCAGGCTGGAGTAAAACAGCACGATCAGGGCTCACTGCAACCTCTGCCTCCCAGGTCCAAGCGATTCTCCTGCCTCAGCTTCCTGAGTAGTTGGGATTACAGGTGCCTGCCACCATGCCCAGGTAATTTTTGTATTTTTAGTAGAGATGGGGTTTCACCATGTTGGCCAGGCTGGTCTCGAACTTCTGACCTCAGGTGATCTGCCGGCCTCCCAAAGTACTAGGATTAAAGGTGTGAGCCACTGCACCTGGCCACTCTTTACTTTTCTGATTGTTTCCTCTGCTGTGCAGAGCTCTTTTAACTTGATGTCATCCCATCCAACCATCTTTTCTTTGGTTGCCTGTGTTTGTGGGGTTTTACTCAAGAAATCTTTGCCCAGTCTGATGTCCCAGGGAGTTTCCCCAGTGTTGTTTTTAGTAGTTTCATAGTTCAGGTCTTAGATTTAATTCGTAAATTCATTTTGATTTGACTTTTGTATGTGGTGAGAGACAGGGAGCTAGTTTCGATCTTCTGTGTATGGATATTCAGCTTCCCCAGCACCATCTAATGAAGAGACTGTCCTTTCCCCAATGCATATTCTTGGCACCTTTGTCAAAAATGAGTTCACTGTAGATGTATGAACTGTTTTTAGGCTCTCTATTCTGTTTCATTGGTCTATGTGTCTGTTTTTACGCCAGTACCATGCTGTTTTGGTTACTACAGCTCTATAGTATAATTTGAAGTCAGGTTATGTGATTCCCCCTATTTTGTTCTTTTTGCTCAGGATAGCTTTGGCTATTCTAGGCCTTTTATGATTTCATATAAATTTTAGGATTGTTTTTTCCATTTCTGGGAAGAATGTCATATTTTGATAGGGATTGCATTGAATCTGTGACTGCTTTGGGTAGTATGAACATTTTAACAATATTGATTCTTCCAATCTATGAACATGAAATATCTTTCCTTTTTGTGTGTGTGTCCTCTTCAATTCCTTTCACCAATGTTTTACAGTTTTCATTGTAAAGATCTTTCATTTCTTTGGCAAAGTTAATTCCTAGATATTTTATTTGTAGCTATTGTAAATGGGATTATGTTCCTGATTTCTTTTTCAGATTATTCACTGTTGGCATATATAAATGCTACTGATTTCTGTATGCTGATTTAGTATGCTGCAACTTTACTGAATTTATCAGTTCTAATAGTTTTTTGGTGGAGTCTTTAGGTTTTTCCAAATATAACATCACCTGCAAACAAGGATAATTTGACTTCTTCCTTTCCGATTTTGATGTCCTTTGTTTGTTTGTTTGTGCTTTTTTTTGAGACAGAGTCTTGCTTTGTTGCCCAGGCTGGAGTGTAGCAGCGCAATCTCAGCTCACTGCAAGCTGCGCCTCCCGGGTTCACACCATTCTCCTGCCTCAGCCTCCTGAGTAGCTGGGACTACAGGCGCCCGCCACCATGTCTGGCTAATTTTTTGTTATTTGTAGTAGAGACGGGGTTTCACCATGTTAGCCAGGATGGTCTTGATGTCCTGACCTCGTGATCCACCCGACTCGGCCTCTCAAAGTGCTGGGATTACAGGCGTGAGCCACCACAGCTGGCCACTTTTCTTTCTTTCTTTTGTCTGATTGCTCTAGCTAGGACTTCCAGTACTAGGTTAAATAGCAGTGCTTAAAGTGGGAATCCTTTCACCTTCCTTTCCGATTTGGATGTCTTTTATTTCTTTCTCTTTTCTTACTGCTCTAGCTAGGACTTCCAGTACTAGTACTGGAAGTCTAGGTCAAATAACAGTACTAGATCAAATGACAGTGGTGAAAGTGGGTATCCACTTCGTGTTCTAGATCTTAGAGAAAAGGCTTTCAGTTTTCCCTCTGCAGTATGATACTAGCTGTGGGTCTGCCACATAAGGCTTTTATTATGTTGAGGTATGTTCTTCTTTCTACATCCAGTTTTTTTGAGGATTTTTATCATGAAGAGATGTTAAATTTTATCAGATGCTTTCCCAGCATCAATTGAAATGACCATATGGTTTCTGTCCTTCATTCTGTTGATACGATATATCACATTAATTGAGTCATGTATGCTGAAACATCCTTTCATCCCTGGGATAAAAGCCACTTGTTCAATGATACATGATCTTTTCAATATGTTCCTTAATTCGGTTTGATAGTGTTTTGTTAAGGATTTTTGCACCAATGTCCATCAGAGATATTGGTCTGTGGTTTTCTTTTTCCTTGATGTGTCTTTAACTGGTGTTGGTATCAGGCTAATACTGGTCTCCTAGAATGAGTTTGGAAGTATTCCCTCCTCCTGTATTTTTCAGAATAGTCTCAATAGGATTGGTTTTAGTTCTTCTTTAAGTGTTTGGTAGAGTTCAACAGTGAAGCCATTGGGTCCTGGGCTTTTCTTTGCTGGAAGACTTTTTATTACAGCTTCAACTTGTTACTTGTTATCGATCTGTTCAAGTTTTATATTACTTCACGGTTCTATCTTAGTAGACTGTATGTGTCTAGGAATTTAACCCTTTCTTCTAGGTTTTCCAATTTACTGGCATATAGTTGCTCATAGTACCCTCTAATGATCCTTTGAATTTCTGTAGTATCTGTTGCAATATCTCCTTTTTCATTTCTGACTTTATTTGGGTCTTCTTTTTTTCTTAGTCTGGCTAAAACTTTGTCAGTTTTATGTTTTCAAAACACCAACTTTTTCTTTCCTTGATCTTTTGTATTGTTTTCTTCATTTCAATTTCATTTATGTCTGCTCTGATCTTTATTTTTCCTTCTCCTAATATTAGGTTTTGTTTACTCTTGCTTTTCTAGTTCTTTAGGATGCATTGTTAGGTTGTTTATTTGAAGTTTTTCTTCTTTTTTGATGTAGGAGCTTACAGCTATAAACTTCCCTCTTAGTTCTGCTTTTGCTGTATCCCATAGGATTTGGTATATTGTGTTTCCATTATGTTTGTTTCAAGATATTTTTCAATTTCCTTCTTAATCTCTTCATTGACCCACTAGTGACTCAGGAGCATATTGTTTAATTTCCATGTGTTTGTATAGTTCCCAAAATGCCTCTTGTTATTGATTTATTTTATTCCATTGTGGTTCAGAGAAGATACTTGACATAACGTCAATTTTTTGAATGTTTTAAGACTTGTTTTGTGGCCTAAGATATGGCCTCTACCCCTGAGAATGATGCATGTACTGAGGAGAAGAATGTGTATTCTGCAGCCACTGGATGCAATGTTCTGTAAATATCTATTAGGTCCATTTGGTCTATAGTATAGATGAAGTCTGATGTTTCTTTGTTGATTTTCTGTCTGGATGATCTGTCCAATGCTGAAAGTGGGGTGTTGAAGTCTTCAGCTATTATTGTACTGAAGTTTATCTTTCTCTTTAGCTCTAATATTTGCTTTACGTATCAGGGTGTTCCAATGCTGGGTGCATATATATGTATAACTGTTACATCCCATTGCTGAAATGACCCTTTTATATATAATGACCTTCTTTGTCTCTTACAGTTTTTGTCCTGAAATCCATTTTGTTTAAGTATAGCTACTTCTCTTTTTTTTTGGTTTCTACTTGCATGGAACATCTTTTCTCATCCCTTTATTTTCAGTCTATGTGTGTCTTTTTTTTTTTTTTTTTGAGACGGAGTTTCACTCTTGTTGCCCAGGCTTAGTGCAATGGCGCGATCTCAGCTCACCGCAACCTCTGCCTTCCGGGTTCAAGCGATTCTCCTGCCTCAGCCTCCCGAGTAGCTGGGATTACAGGCATGCACCACCACGCCCTGCTAATTTTGTATTTTTAGTAGAGATGGGGTTTCTCCTTGTTGGTCAGGGTGGTCTCAAACTCCCAACCTCAGATGATCCGCCTGCCTTTGCCTCCCAAAGTGCTGGGATTACAGGTGTGAGCCACTGCACCCGGCCTATGTGTGTCTTTACAGGTGAGTGTGTTTCTTGTAGGCAACAGATTGTTGGACCTTAATTTTTTCTTTTTTCTTTTTTTGAGACAAGGTCTTGCTCTGGTGCCCAGGCTGGAGTGCAATGGCATGATCTCAGCTCACTGCAGCCTCAACCTCCCAGGCTCAAGTGATCTTCCCACCTCAGCTTCTGGAGTAGCTGGGACTATAGGCAGGTACCCCTGTGGCACCACCATTAGAACTGTGCTGGGTTAGACCTGAAGCCAATAAAGCACTGGGTCTTGCCAAGGCCTGCTGTAACCACTACCTGGCTACCACCTATGTTTGCTCAAGGCCCTAGAGCTCCACAATCAGCAGATGATGATACCGGTTGGGCTTGTGTCCTTCCTTTCAGGGTGGCAAATTCCCCCAGCAGGTTCAGATATGATGTCTGAGAACCAGGGCCTAGAATTGGAAATGTTAGAAATCTACCTGGTATTCTTTCACTGCAGTAAGTTTGGCACAAAAACAGAGTCTCTCCCTGTGTCCACCACCACCACAGGCCCATGGGGAGTACTACCAGGGTATCGACGATGTTCACTTAAGGCCCAAGGGCTCTTCAGTCATCTTGTGAATACTGCCAGGCCTGGGACTCACCCTTCAGAGCAACAGGCTCCCTTCTAGCATAGTGTAGGTCCAGAAATGCCATCCAGGAGCTAAGGCCTGGAATTAGGGACCCTAAGAGCCCATTTGGTACTCTTCCCAACTGTGACCAAGTTCAAATCTACGCTACAAGACATAATCTCCTTTATTCTTCCCTCTCCTTTTGTTAAGCAGAGTCTTTACTTGTAGTCGCTACTGCTGGGTCACACCTGAAGCCAGCATGTCTCAGAGTCTCACTCAAGGCTATGGCATCTACTATCTGGTTACCACTGCTGATTATTCAGGGCCCAAGGGCTCTTTAGTTAGCAGGTGATGAATCTTGCCAGGACTAGGTCCTTCCCTTCAAGGCAGGAGGTTCCCTTCTGGCGCTGACTGTGTCTAGACACTATAGGCATCTAGGGCCTGGAATAGGGGTCTCACAACTCTACTTGATACCCTAGATGACTGTGGCTGAGCTGGTATTCAAGTTGCAAAACGAAGTCATTTTTACTCTTCCCTTTCCTGTCCGCAAACAGAAAGAAGGGGCCTCTTTTGTACTGGCAAGCTGCACTGGCTGGCACTGTGTGGAAGCGGTGACACAAGCACTTCCTTAGTCACCCTGGCTGCTGCCTCACTAGATTGTGTGCCCCCGCAAGACCACTGGCTCTGACCCCAGCACTACTCTAGGACTTGCCTGGGAGTTGCGGTCCTTCTAGCCTAGACTGCTTTTCTAGTTCATTTAAGACCCCAAAGCACTCTAGCTTGCAGTGGCAAGGCTAGCCAAAACTCAAGTTCTGCCTGCTGGGAGAGAAAATTTCCCCTCTGACTAGGGTTAGTCCACAGGCTTCCTCTGTGGGCATTGGCTGAGTTCTGCTCAGTGTTGGCAGTACTAAGTTCCAACGCAAAGTCTCACAATTACTGTACTCTCACTCCTGGAAGTGTACAGATTCTCTCTCCATGCCACAGGCCACTGCAGGGGTTGGGAGGTGGTGTCTTCAATTCAAGACTGTCTTTCCTACTCCTTCCATGCCCCTTTTAACAATATTAAGTTAAAACCAGGTACTGTGATTGCGCATCTGATTTTTGGTTCTCAAGAAGGTACTTTTCTGTGTAGACAGTTGTCAAATTTGGTGCTACTGCAGGGAGGACAATCAGTGGAGGCTTCTATTCAGAAGCCTCGCTCTGCCTCCTCTCTCTCACTCTCTCTCTCTTCTTTTTTTAGACAGGGTCTCTCCCTGTCACCCAGACTGGAGTACAGTGGTGCAATCACAGCTCACTGCAATCTCGAACTCCTGGGCTCATGTGATCCTCCCACCTCAGCTTCCCAAGTAGCTAGGACTACAGGTGTGTGCCACTACGCCTAGCCAATTTTTTTTTTTCCCTAAGACATGAGGTCTTGTTATGTTGCCCAGGCCTCGAACTCCTGGCCTCAAGCAATCTTCTCGCCTAGGCTTCCCAAAGTGTTGGGATTACAGGCGTGAGCCACTACACCTAGCCTCTCTTTAATTTTTTTAAATAATGATTTTTTCGAATAGGTAGTTTATTAGTATTATACAAAAATTCAAAAGTTCAGAAGATTATATAATGAAAAGCAAGTCACCTTTTCATCCCTGTCCTAATCTTCTTCCCCATAAAACCACTATTACTGGTTTCAATCTAGAGCAGTACTGTCCAACGGAACTTTCTACAATAATGAAAATGTTCTGCATTGGTGCTGTCCAACACAGTTGCCTTTAGCCACAGGTAACTACTAAGTAAGCGCTTTAAGTGTAGCTAGTTTGACTAAGAAACTGAATTTAATTTTACCCAAATGTAATGAATTTAAATGTGAATGGCCACATGTGACCAGTGGCTACTGCATTAATACAGTATAGATCTAAAGAATCTGTCTAGAGTAAAGGTTTTTCTGCCTTAGCTACGTAATGTAATCACCTAGTGACCATTCAAACCTTCAATGCCCAAGTCAAACCCCAGACCAAATATAACAAAATCTCTGGAATGGAATTTAGGCATCACTATCTTTTTTTTTTTTTTTTCGAGATCCCCAGTGATTCCAATATGCAACCACCATTCGAAGCCTCTGTTCTAGAAAATCTGTTATCTTACAAATAGATTACTTCTACCTAATATTTAAAAACTAAAAGCCTGGCCAGGTGCAGTGGCTCACGCCTGTAATCCCAGAACTTTGGGAGGCCGAGGCGGGTGGATCACCTGAGGTCAGGAGTTCAAGACCAGCCTGGCCAACACGGTGAAACCCCATCTCTACTAAAAATACAAAAAATTAGCCAGGCATGATGGTGGGCGCCTGTAATCTCAGCTACTTGGGAGGCTGAGACAGGAGAATTGCTTGAACTCAGGAGGCGGAGGTTGCAGTGAGCTGAGATCACGCTACTATGCTTCAGCCTGGACAACAGAGCAAGACTCTGTCTCACACACACAAAAAAAAAACCTAAAAGCTTTTCCTGGATGCTGTTGATAGAACAAAAAAATAAAAATAAAGAAAAATAAGAACCAAGAGGAGTAATTTTCTTTTTTTTTTTTTTTTTTTTGAGATGGAGTCTTGCTCTGTCGCCCAGGGTGGAGTGCAGTGGCAGGATCTCGGCTCACTGCAAGCTCCGCCTCCCGGGTTCATGCCATTCTCCTGCCTCAGCCTCCCCGAGTAGCTGGGACTACAGGTGCCCGCCACCACGCCCGGCTAATTTTTTGTATTTTTAGTAGAGACGGGGTTTCACCTGGTCTCGATCTCCTGACCTCGTGATCCCCCCGCCTTGGCCTACCAAAGTGCTGGGATTACAAGCGTGAGCCACTGCGCCCGGCCTGAGTAATTTTCTTTCTAAGTTATTAATTAGGAAAATAACTTTCAATTGCTCAGGTACATAAATATCTTTATACCTATAGAGGGTTTCCCCCAAAGTAAGTCAATAGGGGTAATTTTTACATTTTTACTGGGACTGATTGGATTTTTAAAGCTAAAAAAGAGTTTCCGAGAAAGAAATACGATTTTCCTCTTTGTTTATAGGTATAATACAGAGAAGATATTTGCATTGCATACTGTTAAAGAACTCTTAAATATCAAGAAGAAAGGCTGGGCGCAGTGCCTTACACCTGTAATCCTAGCACTTTGGGAGGCCAAGGCGGACGGATTACCTGAGCTCAGGAGTTCAAGACCAGCCTGGGCAATACAGTTGAAACCCCGTCTCGGGCCGGGCGCTGTGGCTCACGCTTGTAATCCCAGCACTTTGGGAGGCCAAGGCGGGCGGATCATGAGGTCAGGAGATCGAGACCACGGTGAAATCCCGTCTCTACTAAAAATACAAAAAAAATTAGCCGGGCTTGGTGGCAGGCGGCTGTAGTCCCAGCTACTCGGAGGGGCGGAGGCAGGAGAATGGCGTGAACCTGGGAGGCGGAGCTTGCAGTGAGCCGAGATTGCGCCACCGCACTCCAGCCTGGGCGACAGAGCGAGACTCCGTCTCAAAAAAAAAAAAAGAAACCCCGTCTCTACTAAAATACAAAAAATTAGCTGGGCGTGGTGGCGGGCGCCTGTAGTCCCAGCTACTCAGAGGCTGAGGCAGCAGAATGGCATGAACCCGGGAGGCGGAGCTTGCAGTGAGCTGAGATCACGCCACTGCACTCCAGCCTGGGCGACAGAGCGAGACTCTGTCTCAAAAAAACAAAAAAAAAATTAGATGGATGTGGTGGCAGGCACCTGTAATCCCAGCTACTCAGGAGGCTGAGGCAGGAGAATTGCTTGAACCTGGGAGGCGGCTGTTGCAGTGAGCTGAGACCGCACCATTGCACTCCAGCCTTGGCTACAAGAGCGAAACTCCATCTCAACAAAATAAAAAAATAGGCCGGGCGTGGTGGCTCACGCCTGTAATCCCAACACTTTGGGAGGCCGAGGCGGGAGGATCACGAGGTCAGGAGATTGAGACCATCCTGGCTAACACGGTGAAACCTCGTCTCTACTAAAAATAAAAAAAAAGTTAGCCAGGCGTGGTGGCGGGTGCCTATAGTCTCAGCTACTTGTGGCGGGTGCCTGTAGTCCCAGCTACTCAGGAGGCTGAGGCAAGAGAATGGCGTGAACAAGGGAGGCAGAGCTTGCAGTGAGCCAAGATTGCTCCACTACACTCCAGCCTGGGCGACAGAACGAGACTCTGACTCAAAAAATAAATTAATTAAAAATAAATAAATAAATAAATAAGTTTTGCATGTGGTGGCACAAGCCTGTAATTGCAGCCCCTCTAGAAGGTAAGGCAGAAGGATTGCTTGGGTCTAGGAGTTTGAGGCTGCAGTAAGCAATGACCATGCCACTGTACTCCAGCCTGGATGACAGAATAAGATCCTGTCTCTAAAAATAAAAAGTAATAAAAAACAAAAAGATTTTAAAAGTTTAAAAACTACTGATATAAATATGTAACTGCCTAACATTCCAGTTAT
The DNA here is from genome assembly GCF_028878055.3 of Symphalangus syndactylus. NCBI lineage: Eukaryota > Metazoa > Chordata > Mammalia > Primates > Hylobatidae > Symphalangus > Symphalangus syndactylus. The sequence continues at coordinate 128,311,000 of NC_072427.2, forward strand.
CTAAATCAGCATACAGGTAAGTATCCAGGTCAAGAAGGTAATTCATTAAATCATAAAGTTCCTGTAAAGTCTTGGTGATTAGTTCCAAATCAAACATTAAAAACAAAACCCAGTAATGTTTCACTGTATGGCTTTGGGAGCTGAGAAGCTGAAACAAAATGCTAACCCTAGGCACATGCTCTATAACCCTTGACTGTTTCAGAGGTATATATATATGTGTATATATATATATATATATATATATATACACATATATACATTTTTTTTTTTTTTTTGAGACAGGGTCTCACTCTGACACCAGGCTGGAGTGCAGTGGTGTGATCTCTGCTCACTGCAGCCTCCGCCTCCTGGGCTCAAGCAGTTCTCCCACCTTAGCCTCCTGAGTAGCTGAGACTACAGGCGTGCGCCACCATGACTGGCTAATTTTTCTATTTCTTGTAGACACAGGGTCTCATCATGTTGCTCAGGCTGGTCTCAAACTCCTGGGCCCAAGCAACCCTCCCGCCTCAGCCAATCCAGCTGTAATCTCAGCTAAGATTACCGATGTGAGCCACTGTGCCCGGCCTCAGAGGTATATTTAAAGATAGTTTTGCACTGCTCTACCGTAATTTCTAGTATGGTCCTAGCTATCTTAAACAAAGCTGTCAGTATATATAACAGTCCATTTTTACATTACAAGGATATATTTTTTTCTTTTTCTTTTTTTTTTTTTTTTTTTAAGACAGAGTCTCACTCTGTTGTTCAGGCTGGAGTGTGTGTAGTGGTGGGATCTCAGTTCACTGCAGCCTCTGCCTCCTGGGCTCAAGGGATTCTCCTGCCTCAGCCTCCCAAGTAGCTGGAATTACAGGTGTGTGCCACCATGCCCAGCTAATTTTGTATTTTTAGTAGAGACGGGGTTTCACCATGTTGGCCAGGCTGGTCTCAAACTCCTGGCCTCAAGTGATCCACCCACCTCAGCCTCCCAAAGTGCTGGGATTACAGGTATAAGCCACTATGCCCAGCCAGGATATGTTCTTTTCTCTGCTTCCTCTTTGCGGTTACTGCCTCTATAGCTAACAGGACACCACATATACACCAGAACTTGAATTGACATTAAGAATTTTGGCATACACTACTTCAGGAAGAAAAGACAAAACTGAGGAAAAGGACTGGCAAAGAGATTAAAAATGGGGCTATAATTACATGAAATAATAATAACAACTAAGTTTTTTTTTTTTTTTTTTTCGAGACAGAGTCTTGCTCTGTCTCCTAGGTTGGAGTGCAGAGGCATGATCTTTGCTCACTGCAACCTCTGCCTTCTGGATTCTAGCGATTCTCCTGCCTCAGCCTCCTGAGTAGCTGGGACTACAGGTGCCCGCCACCATACCCAGCTAATTTTTGTATTTTTAGCAGAGATGGGGTTTCACCATGTTGGCCAGGGGGTCTTGAACTCCTGACCTCAAGTGATCTGCCTGCCTCAGCCTCCCAAAGTGCTGAGATTACAGGCATGAGCCACTGCACCCGGCCAACAGAAACTAAGATTTATATAGCACTTGCTATGGCCAGGCACTGTTCTAAGTGTTTTACATTTAAATTTCACAACATTCCTGTCAGGCTGGAATTGTTATTATTCTATTTTACATATAAGGGCAAAAAAATGGTCACATAATTGTTAAAAGATAAGAGCCAAAGGTTTGAATCTAGGCAATTTGACTCCAGAGACCATTGTCTCACCATTAAAGATAGCCTGATAATTCAACCATTCACATTTACTGGGACCCTGCTGTATGCAAGGCAGCATGTAGGGAGCTCAAGGTACAAAGATATGAAATGGCTTTCCTTTGTGTTTGCATCCGAATGATCACAGAGCTCAAAGTTTCCTTCTACCAGTTACCATTTCAAAATAATCTTTACACTCAAAATACTTCCTCAAAATATTAAGGATAATTGCTATGAAAAATGATTATCAAAGCAAACCACCAATAGTTTAAAGAGCTTCAAATATTAATCCAGGCCAGGCATGGTGGCTCACACCTGTAGTTGCAGTGCTTTGGGAGGCTGAGGTGGGAGGACTGCTTGAGCCTAGGAGTTTGAGACCAGCCTGGATAACACAGCGACACCCTGTCTCTACAAACAACGACAACAACAACAACAACATTAGCTGGGTGTGGTGGCATATGCCTGTAGTCTCAGCTACTTGGGAGCCGATGTGGGAGTACCACCTGAGCCCAGGAGGTCAAGGCTTCAGTGAGCCATGATCATGCCACTGCACTCCAGCCTAGGCGACAGAGCAAGACCCTGTCCCAAAAAATATAAATAAATAAAAATAAAAGTAAAAAAAAAAAACTTAATCTAGAGGAAGGCCTTTAATATGCCATGACAATGTAGAAAATATCTGCGTATGGAGACATTTTTTACATTAACGATCAATTTACACAAAATGTTAATATACTTGGTGTTTTTCCCAGTTCCAAATTATAGTGCTGCAACCATGTAAGTTGCATATGGCAAGTTCATGCTGTAAAAATCAGATATGAATTTGTTGGCATCTCATCAAAAGTAGCACTATTCATTCTTATAAAATCTAATAAAATTGGCCAGGCGCGGTGGCTCACGCCTGTAATCCCAGCACTTTGGGAGGCTGAGGTGGGTGGATCACGAGGTCAGGAGTTCGAGATCAGCCTGACCAAGATGGTGAAACCCCGTCTCTACTAAAAATACAAAAAAAATTAGCTGGGCGTGGTGGTGGGCGCTGTAATCCCAGCTACTCAGGAGGCTGAGGCAGAGAACTGCTTAAACCCGGGAGGCAGAGGATGCAGTGAGCCAAGATCGCACCACTGCATTCCAGGCTGGGCGACAGAGTGAAACTCGGTCTCAAAAAAAAAAAAAAATCTAATAAAATTGTTGTGTACTTTTTAAAAATTATTATTAAGAAAGCAGAAGAGGCAAGATAAGATTTCTATCCTGCTGGAGTGGTTCATGTATGAAAGACATTTGAAAACCACTGTCTGATAGGACAATATACCTAATAATGGCCAAGACAAGATCTCTAAGATCTCTTGTATTCCTATTTCATTTTACCCTAAACACTGGAATTTCCTGGTGGCTGGGTAATAAATTATGACCAATGAGAAAATAAGCGGAGACATTACACATTTAGAGTAATAATAAAATTTTAACTTGAAAAGTATGTGGAAACAGGCTGGGCATGGTGGCTCACGCCTGTAAACCCAGCACTTTGGGAGGCTGAGGCGGGCGGATCACAAGGTCGGGGGATCGAGATCATCCTGGCTAACACGGTGAAACCCTGTCTCTGCTAGAAATACAAAAAATTAGCCGGGCGTGGTGGTGGGCACCTGTAGTCCCAGCTACTCAGGAGGCTGAGGCAGGAGTATGGCATGAACCTGGGAGGCAAAGCTTGCAGTGAGCCAAGATCGCATCACTGCACTCCAGCCTGGGCTACAGAGTGAGACTCCGTCTCGAAAAAAAAAAAAAAAAGAGAAAAGTATGTGGAAATAAATAATAGAGGTTAAAAATTATATTTAAATACAAATAATACATTTTGCAGGTATATTACATGAAAAATAAATGTATGCAGGTAGCCAACTCTTGCTCATATCTGAATAGAGTGCTTCTATGTATCAGAAACTAGCAGTATGTCCTTGACAAAACTTTGGGTATAGTTTTTAAAATATACAAGCGCAATGTAAAATAGATTAATCAACCTAAAACTCAACTGTGTCTAGGACTAGAGTAAGTGCTACAAAAATTTAGGAGAATACAGAGTTCCTGCTCTGAACATTTCTTTAAATTAACATCTAAGTCAGTGGTTCTCAAATTTTAGCATAGATCAAAATCACTAGGAGAGCTTTTTAAAACAAATTGCTGGGCTCCATTCCAAAATTTCTGATTAAGTAGGTCTGGAATGAGACCTAAGAATTTGCATGTCTAACAAGTTCCTGGGTAATGCTGATATACTGCTGATCCAAAGACCACACTTTAAAAATCACTGAATTACAGCTAGGCACCACAGCTCCCGCCTATAATCCCAGGGCTTTGAGAGGCTGAGGCGGGACTATCGCTTGAAGACTGGAGTTAAAGAGTAGCTGGGGCAACAGTGAGGCACCGTCTCTACAGAAATAAAAATATTAGCCAGGTGTGGTGGCATGTCCCTGTAGTCCTAGGAGGCTGAGGTGGGAGGATGGCTTCAGCCTAGGAGTTTGAGGCCACTGTCAACTATGATCACTGCACTCTAGCCTGGGCAACAGAACGAGACCCTGTCTCTGAAAAAAATATATGTAATTTTTGGCTCTCTCTATATATATTTTTTGGCTGGGTGCAGTGACCCATGTTTGTAATCCCAGCACTTTGGGAGTCTGAAGTGGGAGGATCACGTAAGCCCAGGAGTTTGAGATCAGCCTGGGCAACATGGTGAGACCTCGTCTCTACAAAAAAATAAAGAAAATAGGCTGGGCATGGTAGCTGATGCCTGTAATCCCTGCATTTTGGGAGGCCAAGGCAGGCAGATCGCTTAAGGCTAAGAGTTCGAGACCAGCCTGGGCAACATGGTGAAAACTTATCTCTACAAAAAAACTATAAAAATTAGTCAGGTGTGGTGGCACATGACTGTAGTCCCTGCTACTCAGGAGGCTGAGGTGGGAAGATCGCTTATACCCTGGAGATTGAGGCTGCAGTGAGCTGTGATCATGCCACTGCATTCTGGCCTGGGTGACAGAGCAAGATCCCATATCACAAAAATAAAAAAATAAAGAAAATAAAAAATAAAATTAGCTGGGCATGATGGCACACACCTGTAGTCTCAGTTATTCAGGAAGCTGAGGTGGGTGGATAGCTTGTGCCCAGGAGATCAAGACTGCAGTGAGCCATGACTGCACCACTGCACTCCAGCATGGGTGACAGAGTGAGACCCTGTCTCAAAATTTTAAAAAGAGGCCGGGCTTGGTGGCTCATGCTTGTAATCCCGGCACTTTGGGAGGCCAAGGTGGGAGAATCACTTGAGGTTAGGAGTTCGAGACCAGCTGGCCAACATGGTGAAACCTCGTCTCTACTGAAAATACAAAAATTAGCTGAGCTTGGTGGCACACACCTGTAATCCCAGCTACTCAGGAGGATGAGGCAGGAGAAATGCTTGAACCTGGGAAGCTGAGGTTGCAGTGAGCCAAGATCGCGCCACCGCACTCCAGCCTGGGCAACAGAGAGAGACTGTATCTCAAAATTAATTAATTAATTAATTTAAAAAAATCACTGGATTACTTCATTGTCTTACAAAAAAAGCTTGCTGATTCTGATTCTTTATTTTCAAATTCATGTTACTGCTTTTGTCCTTACCTTTATTTTAGGGGAAATCACTATGAATTGGAAACCCATAAGAATTTGAGAAGACAATAAAACTATACAAATGAAGGATAAATATTTCATTTATTTGATCTAAACATTCAGGAATTTCAGTCATGTACAACTAGCTATAATCACAGAAGTAATTACTGAGACTGAGAAGAAAAAAAATCAGACAAAAGCAGCAGAGGCATGCTGTTAATTTCTTATTTTTCTACCATAATAAATTGGAGTCAGCAGGGAGGAGTACCATTAATAGCCAAGAAACACACATATGGCAAGAAAAACAAAGAAGAGACACGAAGGAAAAAAATGAAGGGGATTAGGATAGCAGCAAGTGGGATCAGGACTTCAAGTGAAAATGGATAAGAAGCAGACACATTAAGGAGGAAAGAGACATACAATGCACAGAAGTGGCCAGAAAAGAAGAAAAAAAATGTTAAACAAACCATCCAAAAGTGTGGGGTAACTCACTAAAAGGACAAGCCAAGCCCTCAAAACTAAATAATTAAATAACTCTTATTAGGGTATTACTATGCCATATTAAAGCACACCAACAACACAGGAATCTGGGCACATTTGGTAGGAAAGAAAAGAGCCATGCATACTTTTAGTAAACATAAATGACTCTATACAGTACAACTGTCATAAGCAAAAACTCTGAGTCGCAAGGAAAAGATTCAAATATAGGTGATTCTTATCAAGGCAAAAACAAGTATTTTATACATCTTAGCAAAAAATTTGATAAAAGTTGGATCCAAAAAAAGTCCTGGCAATTAATGGGTACTTAATTAAGTACAAATATCAATCATCCAGATATCTGTGACTTTTCAAAGTGTTACCCAAAAAGAGAATGGGGTCACATGAAATGTATTATCATCACTTTAGTTGAATTCTCTAACAATTTTTACTCACCAGGGGGAAGATCATCAACTTTTGCTAGGTCATTCTCTTCTATTCCAGGCATCCCTGCATCACCACCTCTTTTGATTTGTTCTGCCCAAGTAACAAAAAGATAGAATTCTATCATTTTTCTTACATAATTTGAAAATGTTTTGAAGGAATGTAACAATCAGTTTCTAAAAGTAATAGGCTACATCAACTGAACATTTTTATATCTTGCTTTGGATATAGCTGTAACTCTAAAATAACTTACTCTTTTTTCTCTTCTATCAAACGATCCAAATTTGAAACAATGCAGACACTTAATCATGTGTGAACTAAAATAAAACAATTTTCTTTATGATTGAAAATATTCACTACAAAATGGGAAGAAAAAGTCAATATCCTATTAATACAAAACAAAAGAATAATAACAATAATACCTTTCCCATGTGGAATATGATTGCTTGAGGGTTCTTCATTCTTATCTGCAACATTCTCAGCAATTTTTGGAATATTTTTAGGTACTACTTGATCATTTATATCCAATTCTTTTCCATCATTTGATTGAATCTTGTGGGCCTCTTGCTGTTAGATAAAGATTTGGTAACAACAAGTATTTTTCAGTTCAAATTGTTAAACCACCGACACAACTATTAATTAAATGTTCTGAAACAGTTCATCTTATAAAACATATACCATGGGTTCAAATAATGAACAATTGGAGATGCAGGATACATTATGACTCTGCTTGGCTATGCTGTGGTGTGTGATTCTGCAAGACAGCCTGCTGAGTACTATAGATTGCCCTGATGGCCTACAATTGGGCATCTTCCTGGGTGCTATGGGCAGGGTGGGTTCTCTGTAAGCATATGTTAGAACCAAGCAGGATAGCAGAAAGGAGGAGACTGGTACACAGGTGCTTCTTCAAGAGCAAGGGTGAAAAACAGGCAATCTTCTTCCTAAGTGTGCTGGCCACCGAAGCACAGCAAGTAATGGCAGGACAATAAACAGGTCAGTGCTTTCTCCAACCTGTTCCTAACCTAGCATCTTCTTGGAAATGTGAATCTTCAGGTATATGATTAGGCCTAACTCAATTCTCTTCGTGGACCAGTATTAAGTTTGCCTCCGTGGAAAATTGGGAGCAGCAAGGATTCAAGTACACAAGCTTGGGATGCCATATATAGGTTCCTCTAGTAAACATTTAATGCATCCATAAATGCTTTGTAAACTCTAAAGCAGTATGAAATATAATTCTTGGTAATGTTATAAAAATAGTACGAAAAAATCTACATATTTATTTATTTATTTATTTATTTTTGAGACAGAGTCTTGCTCTGTCGCCCAGGCTGGAGTGCAGTGGCGTGATCTCGGCTCGCTCCAAGCTCCGTCTCCCGGGTTCATGCCATTCTCCTGCCTTAGCCTCCCGAGTAGCTGGGACTACAGGCGCCCACCACCACACCCGGCTAATTTTTTGTATTTTTATTAGAGATGGGGTTTCACTGTGTTAGCCAGGATGGTCTCGATCTCCTGACCTCGTGATCCACCCACCCCAGCCTCCCAAAGTGCTGGGATTACAGGCGTGAGCCACCGCGCCCGGCCACAAGAGCCAAATCTTAAGAATGTGTCACAATAAAGGAGAAAGAGTACTCTGACAATTAGGTGTAGGTATTCCAGTGTCCTGGCAGGTAAAATCAACAATAAATATTTGCATTGTGCTTCATAGTTTCCAAATTGCTTTCATAGCTGTCCTCTAGTAGAAATAAAATTAATAGTTTTGAGAAAAACAAAACTGAGGTATTAAAAAGTTAAGCAGTTTGGGCCAGGCGCGGCGGTGCATGCCTGTAATCCCAGCACTTTGGGAGGCCGAGGTGGGCAGATCACACGGTCAGGAGATAGAGACCATCCTGACTAACACGGTGAAACCCCGACTCTACTAAAAAATACAAAAAATTAGCCGGGTGTGGTGGCGGGTGCCTGTAGTCCTAGTTACTTGGGAGCCTGAGGCAGGAGAATGGCTTGAACCCGGGAGGCGGAGCTTGCAGTGAGCCAAGATCGCGCCACTGCGCTCCAGCCTGGGCAACAGTGCAACACTCCATTAAAAAAAAAAAAAAGTTAAGTAGTTTGGGCCAGGCACGGTGGTTCATGCCTGTAATCCCACCACTTTGGGAGGCAGAGGTGGGTGGATCATGAGGTCAGGAGTTCGAGATCAGCCAGACTAACATGGTGAAATCCCGTCTCTACTAAAAATACAAAAATTAGTCGGGCATGGTGGTGCACGCCTGTAATCCCAGCTACTCAGGAGGCTGAGGCAGAAGAATCGCTTGAACCCAGGAGGCAGAGGTTGTAGTGAGCCGAGATCAGGCCACTGCACTCCAGCCTGGGTGACAAAGCAAGACTCCGTCTCAGAAAAAAAAAAAAAGAAAAGAAAATTAAGCAGTTTGTCCAAAGTCACAAAACTAGAGAATTGTGAAGAAGGAATTCTAACCACAGTCTTTCTGACTCCAAATCCCACATTTCCTGTAAGTTGGTAAGCTATAATCAATTCTGATAGTTTAATCATTGATGAATGAAATGATAAACTGAAATTTTTGAACATGTCAATATAAACACCAAGGATGAGAAAATCTATGAGGTACAACCTGAGCAGCCAGCTTGCATCTCTGTGCATCTTCACTATAATGCTATCTCATAAGGCTATTGCTATAGTACTCTTCATTCTTTTGCAGATGTGGATAAGACAAATATTGAACAAAAGTAAAAGTCAACAAGCTACTGTTCAAAAATACTTTTCCATTGAAAATAGTTAACAAAGATGTTGTATCTTTAATGCATTATTGACAGTACTTTCTATGAATGGACAATATTAATATTAATAAAATAAGATGCTGTTCTAGATACAATGTTTGTGATTTGGTTAGGGGGCCTCCTGATTGTTTTTAAAATAAACTTCTTATTCTGAAATAATTTTAGATTTACAGAAAACTAATCACCCCTTACCCAGTTTTCCCTAATGTTAAAATCCTGTTAACCTACCATCCATAATTACCATGATACATTTGCAAAACTAAAAAAGAAAATCAGTATATTATTAGTACCTAAACTCCAGACTTACTTAGATTTCACCAGTTTTTCCACTAAGTCCTTTTTCTGTTTCAGGATCCAATTCAGGATACTACACTGCATTTATTTTAATTTTTAAATTTTTGAGATGGAGTCTCGTTCTATTGCCAGGCTGGAGTGCAGTGGCACAGTACCGGCTCACTGCAACCCCCACCTCCCTAGTTCAACGGATTCTCCTGCCTCATCCTCCTGAGTAGCTGGGATTACAGCTGCCAGCCACCATGCCCAGATAACTTTTTGTATTTTTAGTAGAGATGGGGTTTCACCATTGGCCAGGTTGGTCTCGAACTCCTGACCTCGTGATCCACCCACCTTGGCCTCCCACAGTGGTGGGATTACAGGCGTGAGCCACCACCCCCAGCTACTACACTGCATTTAAGTCCTCAGGTCTCCTTAGTCTTCTCTGGGCTATGAGAGTTTCTCTGCCCTTATAGCATGAATGCAGTAAACAAATAAGCATGGCTGTGGCTCAATAAAATTTTATGTATGAACACCAAAATATAAATTTCTTATAATTTTCCCAAGTACTAAGATAATTTTCTCTTGATTTTTTTCAACCATTTGAAAATGTGAAAACCACTTTTGGCCTCTAAACAGTACAAAAACAAGCAGCAAGCTGAATTCAGCCTGCGGGCTATAGTTTGCTGACTTCTTTTCCAGAGTCATTTCTATGATAGACATGTGGCTGGTTAATTAATTTTAAAATTAATAAACAAAAAGATAAAGCCCTGAATACAATTTATGCTTATTTCATATAGCTAACATTGGATTTGTCTCTATGAAAACTCAAATTGCACAGAACCAACTTGCTATAGTAGTTAAAGAACACGAAATGAAGGGTGGGGAGTAGAATTAGGTAGCTGCTCTACAGGGTAAGGGCTGATGTGCTACCTAGAAAGGAGAAGTTCTCTGGGCACCTCAATTCCTGCCATGCCTTGTTCCATTTAGGGTAGGATAATGGCAAGGAAGAATTGGAGAAGCATTAGTTAATTAATAGCATAAAAATAGCCTAGTATAGAAGAACAGAAAGAGAATTACACTGGCTTGGAAAAAAAGGGGAAGCTCTCATCTGTATTCCTTAAGAGAACAGAAGAGAGCGGCTGGGCATGGTGGCTCACGCCTGTAATCCCAGCACTTTGGGAGGCGGCCGAGGCAGGTGGATCACGACATCAGGAGATCGAGACCATCCTGGCTAACATGGTGAAACCCCGTCTCTACTAAAAATACAAAAAATTAGCTGGGCGTGGTGGCGGGTGCCTGTAGTCCCAGCTACTCGGGAGGCTAAGGCAGGAGAATGGCATGAACCTGGGAGGCGGAACTTGCAGTGAGCTGAGATCGCACCACTGCACTCCAGCCTGGGTGACAGAGTGAGACGCCGTCTCAAAAAAAAAAAAAAAAAGAGAATAGAAGAGAGCAAACTTATCCCATTATTTATATACTACGCTTATAATGACACAATTGCAATAGCAAACCTCTCTTCCCCTTCCTTTTGTGTTCCATTATGTTCTTTAGATCCTCCAGTGTCTCAATAATACCTTTTGGTTGCCCTCAATGCCTCTATTATGGTAGCTCACTCAGGCCTGCCTTCGTCCACCAATCCATCCTTAAACACCTCTTCAAAGTAGACTGCAGATAGGCAGCAGGTATTCCACTTTGTAGATTCAAAAAATGAAACGGAGAAAGAAATGACACCCTCTATATCCTACTATAAAATTGTGAAAAAGCTAAGAATGAAAACCTGATATCCTTAACTTCTAGTCCTTTAGTTGAGATGCTACCAAAGAGCAAAACAAATACTTTTCACTATTAAATCTTTTTTTCCTTTAAATCACAAGAGTTCATAAAAATCATGCCTAGTCAGGTAAGATTACAGGGTATAAAAAAATGAATCGGCCGGGCACGGTGGCTCACGCCTGTAATCTCAGCACTTTGGGAGGCCGAGGCTGGCGGATCACAAGGTCAGGAGATAGAGACCACCCTGGCTAACATGGTGAAACTCTGTCTCTACTAAAAATACAAAAAATTAGCTGGGCGTGGTGGCAGGCGCCTGTAGTCCGAGCTACTCGGGAGGCTGAGGCAGGAGAATGGAGTGAACACAGGAGGCGGAGCTGGCAGTGAGCTGAGATCACGCCACTGCACTCTAGCCTGGATGACAGGGCGAGACTCCGTCTCAAAAAAAAAAAAAGAAATGAATCATGTCCTTAATAACTAGTAATCTTCAGACAATTTCCTCTATTGCTAAAAGAATCTTCATAATACATATTAACTTAAAATGAATTAATAAAAGAATTTGCTCCCCCCAAAAAAGTATGAACGAATTGGTTATGGTGGCTAGTGTCTCATTTCTGTGCTTTAGGAAAGGGTGTCAGAATAACAGAGACTGATAATAAAGGAAAAAGCGTTTCTTTTTTTTCTGTTTCTCAAATGCATAAAAAAGGAAGTAGTTGATTTTCAGTAAAAAAAGTTGTCCACTTTACAATCTGAGAAATATATTAACAACAAAAATTATTTTTTTAAAAAGATGGATATTTTGGTTCAAAATTAATTTATTATTATTTTTTTTGAAACGAAGTCTCACTCTGTTGCCCAAGCTGGAGTGCAGTGGTGCGATCTTGGCTCATTGTAACCTCCTCCATCTCGCAGGCTCAAGCGGTTCTCCTGCCTCACCCTCCTGAGTAGCTGAGATTACAGGCATGCACCATCAGGCCTGGCTATATTTTGTATTTTTAGTAGAGATGGGGTTTCCCCATGTTGGCCAGGCTGATCTTCAACTCCTGACCTCGAGTGAGCCGCCCACCTCAGCCTCCCAAAGTGCTGGGATTACAGGTGTGAACCACCACGCCTGACCAGTTTTAAGAATTAAGATTATATTTTTGCAAATGTTTAATTTACTCAGAAATAAAGCCATTGTAAATTACTTTTGGAATTAGGCTGGCTGGAAAACTTAAAATATAATGTTTTGTGACAAAATTACAATTTTAATTTCTAAATTACCATGATTTATAACAAAAATGTTTAGATTTAAGTATATTTTTAAAATTTACCTTTTGTTCCTGTAAAAACTGGTCTGCTAACTTTTTAATATTTTCTTCATGCTGTGCTCTCAATTCCTTGATCTGCTGTCCACACTGAAAACTAAATTACAAAGTCATTCTTTTAGATTATATTATCTTGGATTGGATTCTCAAAGTTGTCCAGAAGTTGACACATACATAAGAAAGATAAAACATTCAGTTAGCAGGGGAGAGTGGGCTGGAAAAAACAGAGTATATAAATAGCTCACAATCAAAATTTTTAAAATACTTGAACTTGTAATAGGAGGTAGATAATACTGATAAAGCTAATTGGGAAAACAGAAATTACAAAAATAAAAACAATTATTATCCTATTTTTCCATAAATTGCATCTATAAAAAAAAACTTTCAAAACCAACTTCAATCACAGAAGAGAAAAATACTATAGAAGAGAAAACTGTGAGACCAATTTATAGTAACAGATGAGGAAAGCTAGAATTATGAGAGTTGATAAGGAGTGGCAGCAGAAGATTCATCCAATAGTTAGTAGTTTAAACACTAATAAAAGGCTAAACCATAGAATACTAGGAATGAAAGAAACTAATAAAGAAGATAGACTGGTGCCATCAAGAGAAAGTGAACAGCAGCAAAACAGATAAAGATGGTGACTTTCTGCTAGCCAAGTAGTCAAAGGATACACATAGACCAATCATGCAAAAAGAAACAGTTAACAAATATATAGAAAAATGTTAACTTTCACCATTATAAAATGCAAATTAAACCTCCTATATGTGGCTAGGCGGGGTGGCTCACACCTGCAATCCCAGCACTTTGGGAGGCCGAGGCAAGCAGATCACTGGAGGCCAGCAGTTCGAGATCAGTCTGGCCAACACAATGACGCCCTGTCTCTACTAAAGATACAAAAAATTTAGCCAGGCATGGTGGTATGTGCCTGTGGTCCCAGCTACTCAGGAGGCTGAGGCATGAGAATCGCTGAAACCCAGGAGGTGGAGGTTGCAGTGAGCTGAGATTGTGCCACTGCACTCCAGCCTGGGCGTCTCAAAAAAAGAAAAACACAAAACAAAAACAAAAAAACTCACCAACTTCCTATATGTATATATATATATATAGTAGTATCTTATTCCTATACTAACAAAATTAAATTAGAATTAAAACCAAATTTGGTAGGGCTATAGGGAAATACCTACATTATAAATGAGTACAATCATTTTAGAAAGCAATCTTTCATCTATGCTGTAAAAGCAACAAAATTGGTAAAGAATTCTTTTTGAGGAATTCTATATTTGAGAAAATATACCACTGAAATAACATAAGGGGAGGGGAAATCTTTATTTATTTTTTATTTATTTTTGAGACAAGGTTTCATTCTGTTGCCCAGACTGGAGTGCAGGCATGATTATGGCTCACTGTAGCCTCAACCTCCTGGGCTCAAGCGATCCTCCCACTTCAGCCTCCCGAGTAGCTGGGACCACAGGTGTATGCCAGCATACCCAGCTAGTTTTGGGAAATCTTTTTTGCATAGACATTTTTATAGCTGTGATAATTTTTTTTTTTTTTTTGGAGATGGAGTTTTGCTCTTGTCGCCCAGGCTGGAGTGCAATGGCGTGATCTCGGCTCACTACAACCTCTGCCTCCCAGGTTCAAGCAATTCTCCTGCCTCAGCCTCCCAAGTAGCTGGGATTACAGGCATGCACCATCACGCCCAGCTAATTTCTATTTTTAGTAGAAACGGGTTTCTCCATGTTGGTCAGGCTGGTCTCGAACTCCTGACCTCAGGTGATCCACCCGCCTCAGCCTCCCAAAGTGCTGGGATTACAGGCATGAGCTACTGCACCCAGCTTTTTTTTTTTTTTAAAGAGACAAGTTCTTCATGCCTCTAATCCCAGCACTTTGGGAGGCCAAGGGGGCTGGATCACGAGGTCAGGAGATCGAGACCATCCTGGCTAATATGGTGAAACCCCATCTCTACTAAAAATACAAAAAATTAGCCAGGTGTGGTGGCGGGCACCTGTGGTCCCAGCTACTCAGGAGGCTGAGGCAGGAGAATGGTGTGAACCCGGAAGGCAGAGCTTGCAGTGAGCCAAGATCGCACCACTGCACTCCAGCCTGGGCGACAGAGTGAGACTCCATCTCAAAAAAAAAAAAAAAACAAAAAAGACAGTTCTCACCCTGTTGCCCAGACTAGAGTGCAGTGGCATCATCATGGCTCACTGCAGCCTCAATCTCCTGGACTCAGGCGATCCTCCCACCTCAGCCTCCCAAGCAGCTAGGACTACAGGCATATGCCACCATGCCCAGCTAATTAAAAAATTTTTTTTGTAGAGACAGAGGTCTCACTATATTGCCTAGGCTGGTCTTTTAACTCCTGGGCTCAGATGATTCTCCAGTCTCAGCCTCCCAAAGTGTTAGGATTACAGGTGTGAACCACCATAACCTAGCGCCCGCCACCACGCCCGGCTAATTTTTTTGTATTTTTAGTAGAGATGGGGTTTCACCATGGTCTCGATCTCCTGACCTCGTGATCCGCCTGCCTCGGCCTCCCAAAGTGCTGGGATTACAAGCGTGAGCCACCGCGCCCGGCCTAGCCTGTGATAGTCTTAAAGTGAGAAAAGGAAAACTCCTACTGTGGTCCCACAATTAGAAGAGACTACAGAAGTTTTGGTACATTAACATGCTAGAATAATATATTACCTCTACATACGTTAAATCTTTAATCCTATAGACATGCATAAAAATACTGAATACTGTTACATTAAAATACATATATTTAAGTAAATGTATAATGATAACCTACAAGAGTAAGAAGTTGGAAATGGACACAAAATGCTTTAAAATATGGCAAATCTTTCTAACTTTTGGTGTATAAATCTAAAAAATATCTTTTACCATAAAATTGATTACAAATATAATAAAAGTTCTAAGGTGTGATTGCTAGAAAGGCCTGTAAGAGGTTCCCCAACCTCATCACCAAGTGTAGAGGTATCAGCAAGAGGGCTGACATGCAGAGCAGGAAGAGCAGCCAGCACTCAGTCCCTCAGCTCTTCTGGGAACATCTCCCAGTGCTGGTTTCATCTTCTGGATGCCCGTCAAAAAGAATCACAAATCTTCTTTCCATCTTTGCCACATCTAATAAAACTCAGAGCTTGTAAGATTTTCTGTCTCACAATGAATTCTACAACATACACAAACTAAACATGCCCTCTAAGAGATACTTCATGCTGTTTAATTTATCAAAATAAAAGAGTCTGGATTTCAAAGAGCTAAAGAAAGATAATAGAAAAGGAATTTAAAAGCCTTAACAAAATGAAAGAGAGAAAAAAAGGAAAACAAAAGTCAGAGAGAAAGAAATGAACTGAGTCCAAAAGTTGGACAAATATTTTAGATTCATAAACATATGTCGCATGTAACAACTTACCTTTCATATTCTAACCTCTTCACAAGGTAAGTATTGTTCTTCCTATAGTCCTGAAGCTGGTCTTCTTGTCGAAGAAACTCCTGACGAAGCTCGGCAAGTTGCTCTATCCACCCAAGGTAAGAACAAAAGGAATCAAGTTCACTCACTGTAATGATTCCTATTCAGAAGCTATGGGATGTTTTTTTAATTATACATAATTCTCAATTTCTTTAGTAATACTCCCAGGAAATTAAATTATATAACAAACACCACATTTAATAGCCTTTTGTAACACATTCATGGTCAGTAAAATTTATTCATTTATTTATTTGAGATAGGGTCTTGCTCTGTCACTCAGGTTAGAGTGCAGTGGTGCAATCTTGGCTCACAGCAGCCTCCACCTCCTGAGCTCAAGTGATCCTCTCACGTCAGCCTCCCAGACAGCTGAGACTACAGGTGTGCATCACCACATCCAGCTAATTTTTGTATTTTTAGTAGAGACGGGTTAGCCATGTTGCCCAGGCTGGTCTCGAACTTGTGGGCTCAAGCAATCCAGCCACCTCAGCCTCCCAAAGTGCTGGGATTAAAGGCATGAGCCACCACGCCTGACCGATAACATTTATTTTTAAAAATATATAGCTTCAGTGGCTTTCACATCAACCCAAAATATTCTTTAAATTACACATCATTACACTTTGTATAGACACATGCTAAGCTGTGGAGACAATACAAAAAACTACCTATCTCTTCAAACCTATCTGCTTTATTAAAGTAGGAAAAAAATCACACTTTTTAGATATGTTTACTATGGGTACAAATTTTAAGTTTTCTTTCTCATTTTAAATCACATTCAACTACCAACTTAGGTGCCAATCACTTTAGATACATTTCTAGTTCGGCTATAGATGGTAGCTCTACATATCCCAAAATTCCATTTTCAAAGCTCATAATTTCTGGACTAGGACTGAATTTTTTTAGTGGAAATGAATCGCGTAAAATTCCAAACTGGATAGTAAATTATAACCTGGCCAAACACTTGTTTGTAAATGTTTAATCCATAATCACCAGCCACACATGTTTTAGCTTTCATTCCCTCATGATCTAAGCCTACAGACAAAAGAAATGCAGGTGGAAAACAGTAAATGTTAATTTCACAGATAGGTGATTTTAAAAACAGCTAACAGCCTTAGCAGTTAAGCAAAAGTAGTATTAAGATAATTTTTAGAAATGAAAACAGGGGCCTATACTGTATAAGCAACAGCTATTAAGATTAAAATATAACTTCTAGCCATAATGTACCAATACTATAACATCTATTTTTTACAGAAGGGTTATAGAATTAGTCTCATTACTCTAAAAGCACTCCAAAAATACTTGGGAGATATATATACAGCCACTTTCTTGAGTAGATAGGGAGATATAGATATATACGTGTATTTATAGAGATGAGGGCTCACTATTTTGCCCAGGCTGGTCTCGAACTCCTGAGCTCAAGCGATCCTTCTGCCTCAATCTCCCAAAGTGCTGGGATTACAGACGTGAGCCACCATGCCCGGCTGTTTTTAAAAAGCAGATGTTGGGGCTGGGCGTGGTGGCTCATGCCTGTAATCCCACCACTTTGGGAGGCCGAGGCAGGTGGATCGCCTGAGGTCAGGAGTTTGACACCAGCCTGGCCAACATGGTAAAACCGTGTCTCTACTAAAAATACAAAAATTAACTAAGCATGGTGGCCTGAGCCTGTAATCCCAGCTACTTGGGAGGCTGAGGCAGGAGAATCACTTGAACTCAGAAGGTGGAGCTTACAGTGAGCCGCGATTACGCCACTGTGCACTCCAGCCTGAGAGACAGAGCGAGACAAAAAAAAAAAGGCAGATGTTGGCTGGGCATGGTGGCTCACGCCTGTAATACCAGCACTTTGGGGGGCCAAGAAGGGTGGACCACATGAGGCCAGGAGTTCGAGACCAGCCTCGCCAACAAGCTGAAATCCCATCTCTACTAAAAATACAAAAATTAGCCAGGTATAGTGGCGCATGCCTGTAATCCCAGCTACTCAGGAAGCTGAGGCAGGAGAATCACTTGAACCCGAGAGGCGGAGGTTACAGTGAACCGAGATCATGCCACTGCACTCCAGCTTGGGCAATAAAGGAAGACTGTCTCGAAAAAAATAAAACTATAAATAAAAAAAAAATAAAAAAGCAGATGTTTTTAAACAGCAGATGTAAACATATAATTGCATCCATGCAAAAAAAAAAAAAAGACTAGAATAAAAATATATCAAAGTGCTATCAGCGAATGTGTTTGACGGTAGGATTTTGAACATATACTTTTTTTCTATACTTTCTAAATTTTATTGTGGAATTATAACTGTGGCAATAACGAAGAATAAAAATTTAAGTCACATAAACATCTGCTGAGACACGTAATGTTTAACAATATGCATAATAATTATTGTATAATAATCAAGTATGAAAAAATCAATGATTCATATAAAATATTTGTAGTTAATCATTATCTTTGCATATTCAAGCCACATTTTAAATTTCTCTCTCTTTTTTTTTTTTTTTTGAGACAGAGTCTAGCTCTGTTGCCCAGGATGGAGTGCAGTGGCATGATCTCAGCTCACTGTAACCTCTGCCTCTCAGGTTCAAGCGATTCTCCTGCCTCAGCCTCCTGAGTTGCTGGGATTACAGGCACCCACCACCACGCCCAGCTAATTTTTGTATTTTTAGTAGAGACAGGGTTTCACTGTGTTGGCCAGGCTGGTCTCGAACTCCTGACCTCATGATCTGCCCGCCTCAGCCTCCCAAAGTGCTGGGATTACAAGTGTGAGCCACCGTGCCCGGCCAAATTTCTCTTTTCATAATATTAATTCTCCAATATGTAAACATGGCTGATTTACCCCCATCTCAAA
The DNA here is from genome assembly GCF_028878055.3 of Symphalangus syndactylus. Lineage (NCBI taxonomy): Eukaryota > Metazoa > Chordata > Mammalia > Primates > Hylobatidae > Symphalangus > Symphalangus syndactylus. Next base: position 128,329,679 of record NC_072427.2, read on the forward strand.
TAAAAGTGATGGATCTGTGGTGGCCAGGTAGCCATAAAAAACCCTTTCAGCTTGTTGCCTGATCCCTGTCTCCATCTCCTAAGATACAGCAGGCCAGAGGTACCAGAAACCCTGGCCCCAGCTATGAATGCTGATTCTATAGAGACAATGAGATCACAGTAGGAAGCAATAGCAGAAAGCCTTGTGGCTAAGGGATTGAATTAGCCAGTTCAGTAAACCTGTGCTCAGGCTGGATAGTTTCTAGAACTGAAAGCTAAATTTAAAAACTGTAACTAAAAAACAAACAAAACAACAACTATCAGAAAGAGACTTCAATTGGTGATCTTTAGGACTCATTCTCCTCAGGAAAAAGGGAACAAAAGGATTACAGTCCCTTCTGATTCAGGCTATGCTGTCAAATACCTGAAATAGCTTCAGAATGAACCTGAGGCTTAGTATGATTCTTAGTAACATTCTTGGACGGCTTCTCTGCCCCCCCCGACAAAGCTTCCCATTGATGGTATTTGAAATTCATCTATCAGGAAATAAAATTTTCCTTTGTAATTGAAGATAAAAGACTTAAAATATAACTGACAAAGAAAAATAAAACATTAATATGAGTTTTAGCCCATGTAAAATATTATTTCCTGTTTGAATACAGAGAAAGATCATAAAGCAGGGAGGTAATTGGTGATTTCCAGTAGGTCAAAACAGAGATTTGCAAGGGGAAAAGTAAGCATACCAGAAAGCAAAACAAAGGAGAAAGAGTATCAGGAAAAATAACTAATGGATACTAGGCTTAATACCTGGGAGATGAAATAATCTGTATAATGAAGCCCCATGACACACGTTTACCTATGTAACAAACCTGCACATCCTGCACGTGTACCCCTGAACTTAAAATAAAGGTTAAAAAAAAACAATTTTACTTTTGACTGATTGGCATGTGTTTTCTTTATATGAACCCAGAGATATTCTGTCTAGCGTGGCTGCTCCAGGTCACTGTAGCAGAACTCTTAGAGTAGGTTAACACAAGTCAGGTTGATTGTACAGGATGCTCTATCTTTGAAAGCAACACCAGTTATGTTATAGAAAGACATGGCTGTACTCCCTTAGTTTAACTTCAAAAGATTAGGGATAGGTAAGAAATGGGTTGCCTGGGACCAGCTTTAAAAAAAAAAAGAAAATTACTTCTAGAAAACTTTGACTTCGAACTTTCTTTCAGTAACAGGCCTAAAAACAAGGTAAGCTAATTAAAATAAATCTGATAGTAGAATGTCAATTTATTATCTCAAGGATTAGAAAAACCAACTGTCATTTCTTTTATTTCCAAGAAAATATAAACCATCTCAAGTGTCTTAGTGTCTATTAATTCTACTATAGCAGATATTAATTTTAAAGACTCATATAGGCAAGTTTTCAAGTTTTCAAGAAGTTTGTTTCAGTAGAAATCATTCCAAGTTGCAAAAGTCACATTATTGAAATTCAATTTTAAATTTTTAAATTCAAATTTAAGAGTCCAAGCTTCAAAACCAAAAGTTCGATAGCTATACATACAAATCAAGACCTTTTTCTCTGCTGAAGAGTATCGTACACAATTTCAAAATATCTCAAGATCTACTCCAACACATATGGTACAATAAAGATTTTTACTCAGTATCATAGGTTGTCATTTTTGTTGACATATACTAACAGAAGCCACAGGACTTCTTATTCAATTGATCTATTTAATAAACAGTTAATAAGCATTAAGTTACTGCTTTAATAAGCTCTAATAGTATTTCTTAACATTTAATAAGAAGTATACTTTGATGACAAGTGAAAGCATTTGTAAAAATTGCAAGTTGGAAGCAGCACTGACACTGTGGCATCTTCTGTGTCATCCTAATATATTTTGGTGAGTCAAAAAGAGGAGAACATGGACACACATGCAACAAAAACCCATGTGACGACCCAGAAAGCGTATCTAACAGAAAATCAAAGCTGTTCAAAATCATGGATAATAGGAAATCAACAACTTATTTTAGGGTTACAACACACAAAAACACTTCCTATTGATTGTGCTAGGTAAGGAGAAAAATTTTACTACATTACAAAGCCAGCTAAGGTTGGCTACTTCCAGAGGACAATAAAAATAGATTATCTAAGTATATCTAAAGAGGCTCAAAAGAATAATAGAATAAAGGATATTTATGAAGCTAGAGAGCATGTGCTACCTACATACATAAACCTAGAGACAATGCATGCAAAATTTTAAAATACAGTATTATAACCAAAGGGTGTGAGGGAGATGAGGATTGTTCCTCAGATTCCAAACTTCAAAGGCCAACAGCGATGGCGTGAAGTAACATAAGCAGATTGTACGGCTTTTTTTTTTCTCTCCATAAAAGCTGTAGTACCTCTTTATCACTTCATCCAAGTAAAAATATGTGTGTGTATTTTTATATTTATTATTATTTATTATATATTTATCTATCTTCCAGGTTTCTTTCTGTTCCCAGGGTATCTCAAACATTAAGCTTGGAGGCTCTATCCAAAGCATCCCTAGACCTGAATGAATTAATTTAGCAGATTGGACATAGTACAGAGGGAACACTTCTCACCTTTTCCCTAGAAATTTGATGGCTTCTGAAGCTACAGCTCAATTTTTTTTGAGTATTCTCTTAAGAACATTTCATTGCATAACCCTGTCTATAGCACAAGGTTAAGACACAGATCTCATATTTTAACTTGGATTTATCATATATAAAGCATCATTAAATAATTTATTATATCTTAAGGCAAAAGGGTAAATGTTTTACCATCAGAGGAGTTTGTTCAGAAAATTGTATTTCATTAGGCTAATTTACTATTTCTTAATTCTTCACAATTTTAGGCATTTAGTGACCTTTGTTTATGTTTAATCTTTAATTAAGGTTCTTACCCTTTAAATGATGTATGTCTGCCATCTGGTACGATATGTTGTTCTGTAGTTTAACCTGAAAAAAAATTAAGTTTTCATTTTACTAAAAAATATGTAGTTTTGCTCTTTTTTTGGTTCATATTCACTTTGAGCTTGACCATAAATGCAACGAAAAACTCTGGTTATTTATTTATACTCTACCTCTTTCCAAAAAAAATCAGCAGTAAATTCTGATCTTGTAATGGTTACTTTAAATTTGCACAAGAAAATTCATTTCAATTGATAAACAATGTAACAACGTTAAAAGTTTTAAAGTTTGAACTGAACATCACATAATGATTTTTTTCTAAAACTCAGAGCTATGGTCACTGTCTTCTAGGAGCCAGTACACAAGAATACTAAGAACTTAAAAGTATACCAAAACATGACTCAAAGGCTTACTAGTCAACTTAAAAATTAAAATAAGACCTTGGATAAGCCAGGACCTCATAGACAAGGAACCAACTGCTCTGTCTCAGTTACTGCTTTAGACAAGTTTGTTCTAATTACAAAATGTAACTAAAATATCACTAAAAATATATCTCTTGTCTACCCCAAAGTAACTTTACTTTGGAAGGCACGGGCAGATTCACATTAATCAGAGGTAGCACCATGGAAAAATGATTTTTTTTTTATACTGAGTCTCACTCTGTCGCCCAGGCTGCGGTGCAGTGGTGCGATCTCAGCTCACTGCAACCTCCGCCTCCCAGGTTCAAGATATTCTCCTGCCTCAGCCCCCAAGTGGCTGGGACTGCAGGTGCACACCACCACACCCAGCTAATCTTTGTATTTTTAGTAGAGATGGGGTTTTACCATGTTGGCCAGGCTGGTCTCGAACTCCTGACTTCAAGTGTTCTGCCGGCCTCTGCCTCCCAAAGTGCTGGGATTACAGGCATAAGCCAACACGCCTGGCCTGAAGAATATATTTTTAAACTTTTTTTTTCAGAGTCTTGCTTTGTCAACCAGGCTGGAGTACACTGATGCAATCACAGCTCACTGCAGCCTTGACCTCCAGGGCCCAAGTCTATCCTCCTATCTCAGGCTCTCAAGTAGCTGAGACTACAGGTATGTATTATAACACCCAGTTAATTTTTAAAAATATATTTTTTTGCAGAGACAGGGTCTTGCTATATTGCCCAGGCTGGTCTTGAACTCTTGGACTCAAGTGATTCTCCCGCTGGCCTCCCAAAGTGCTGGGATTACATGCATGAACCACCATGGCCAACCTAAACTTTTTATTTTAAAATTAATAACAGATTCACAGGAAATTGCAAAGATAGCAAAGAGAGGTCCCAGGTAACCTTCACACAATTCACATAATTTCCCACAATGGGTACATCTTATATAACTACAGTACAACATCAAAACCAGGAAACTGACATTGGTACAATATGAATGTATAGCTCTATGTCATTTTAAAATATGTGCAGATTTGTATAACCACCATCACAATCAAGATGCAGAATACTTTTATCATCACAAAGATCTCCCTCATGCTATTCCCACCCCCTTTTTTTTTTTTTTTGAGACATGGTCTCCCTCTGCAGACCAGGCTGGAGTGCAGTGGCAAAACAGCTCGCTGCAGTCTCCATCTGCAGGGCTCAAGCGATCCTCCCACCTCAGCCTCCTGAGTAGCTGGAACTACAGGCATTTGCCACCATGCCAGGTTAATTTTTTTATTTTTAGTAGAGATGAGGTCTTGCTATGTTGCCCAGGCTGGTCTTGAACTCCCGGGCTTAAGCGATCCTCTTGCCTTGGTCTCCCAAAGTGCTGGGATTACAGGTGTGAGCCACCGTGCCTGGCCCTGGCCCATGCAATCTGTTATAGTCACCCCCAACCCCCATTCCCCCACCATCCCATGTCAGGCCACTGGATGGGAAAGTATAAAACAACTAAGAAAACATGAGAGTAGTCTCAAGGAATTAGACAAGGCACCATCTAAAGCAGTATAATTACTACAAGAATCCAGAGATCCGGGAAAACTTCATGGAATTGATTATATCTGAATTAGGCATTGAAAGTTAGTAAAAATTTAAACAGATGGGAAAGGGGCATTTCAGATAGAGGAGACTGCATAAGAAAAGATACAGTGGCAAGAAAGCATGAGGTATACCTCAAGACTCCATCAACATACTGTTTGACTGGAGCACATGAAAAGAAGAGTTCGAAAGAAAGATGGAGTAAAAAGACCATGGAGTATCTTTCAGTCCCAGGTAGAGTGTATTCTTCAATCTGAGAGCCCATGACTTTCAAATTTAAAATAAAAGTTGGTCCATAAATAGATGAAAATATAAATGTTCTAGGTGAAGCAAGAGAAGGAGTCTAGGGGGTCCCTCTTTTGTTCCCCCCCACAGTCCTGGGTGCTTTGAAGAATGAAGTTTAAAATATACAGCTAGGCCGGACACAGTGGTTTATGCCTAGAACCCCAGTAGTTTGGAAGGCCAAAGCAAGAGGATCACTTGAGGCCAGCAGTTCAAGACCAGCCTGGCCAACATAGTGAGACCTACAAAAACTAAAGAAAATAAAAAATGAAATTAGTCAGGCATGGTGGAACATGTCTGTAGTCCTAGCTACTTAGGTGACTGAGGTAGGAGGATCACTTGAGCACAGGAGTTTGAGGCTGCAGTGAGATAGGATTGCACCAGTGTACTCCAGCCTGGGAAACAGAGCAAGACTCTATCTCAAAAAATACATAAATAAATAAATAATGAAATAAATAATGAAATATAATGTTGATATTCACTAATAAAAAAGGAATAAAGTACTAGCACATGATAAAATATGGATGAGCTTGGAAAACATTATATATGCTAAATGAAAAAAGACAGTCACAAAAGTTCAAATATTATCTGATTACATTGATATGAAATGTACAGAATAGGTAAAGCCACAGAGAAAGAAAGTAGATTAGTGGCTGCCAGGGGCTGGGGGCAGGAAGGAATGAGGAGTGACTTCTTGTTGAGCACAAGGTTTCTTTTGGGGGTGATGAAAACGTTCTGGAATTAGACCATGGTGATGGTTGCTCAGCATTTTAGATACAGTGAAACGCACTAAATTGTACACTTGAACAGGATAAATTTTATGGTACATGAATTATATGTCAATTTTTAAAATGTAAAACAAAAACAAAAAAAATGGCCAGGTGCAGTGGCTCATGCCTGTAATCCCAACATTTTGGGAGGCTAAGGCAAGAGGATCACTTGAGCCCAGGAGTTTGAGACTACTCTGGGCAACATGGCAAAATCCCCTCTCTACAAAAAATACAAAAACTTAACCAGGCACAGTGGTGCATGCCTATAGGCCCAGATACTTGAGAGGCTGAGGTGAGAGGACTGATTGAGCTCTAAAGGTTGAGGCTGCAGTGAGCTGTGACTGCACTACTGCACTCCTACCCTAGGTGACAGAGCGAGACCCTGTCTCAAAAACAAAAATGCAAACAAAACAAAACAAGCAAACAAACAAAAAATCCCACTCACACATTACTATGGGGTATCATACAGGAAACTGGAAGGCCAGGCATGGTGGCTCATGCCTATAATCCCAGCATTTTGGAGGCTGAGGCAGGAGGATCATTTAAACTCAGGAATTCAAGACCAGCCTGGAAACACAGTGAGATCTCATCTCTACTAAAAAAATAAATAAACAGATTAGTCGAGCATGGTGGCATATGCCTATAGTGCCAGCTACTCGGGAGGCTGAGGTGGGAAGATCACTTGAGCCCAGAAGTCAGGAGTGCAATTAGCCATAATCAAGCCACTGCACTTCAGTCTGGGCAACAGAGCAAGACCCCATCTCAAAAAAAGAAAAATGGAAACTGAGGATAAAACTATAGACAAACACTATGTACTCAAGGAGCTTATTATTTAGGAGGGGAGTCAAGTAAATAGGCAATCATGATACCGTAAAATAAATGCTATCATTCGGTTCTACAGACATGATGGGAGAACTTAATAGAAGGATTTAATACAGGCTTCATGGAGTGAGAGAAGGCTTCTGGAGATGATGATGATGACTGATTATGAGTCCTGCAGGAACCAGGTATAAGTAGGGAGAAGATAAGGAGGAAATGCATTCAAGGCACGTGTCAAAACTTAGATATGCAAAACACTTAACATTCTAGGAACTATAAACAATTCCCAGTAGCTGGAATACAGAATTAGGGAGAACTGGTAAGAAATATGGCTAGAAAGGTAAGTAAGGTTCACAAGTATGAAGGGTCTTCCAAGAAATATGGATTCGTCCTGTAAGCTATGGTCAATCTTTAAAGTTCTTTTAACAAGGCAGTAAAATCCAAACTCCAATTGTTTTTTTTTTTTTTTTTGAGACAGAGTGTCGGTCTGTTGCCCAGGCTGGAGTGCAGTGGCCCAATTTCGGCTCACTGCAACCTCCACGTCCCAGGTTCAAGTGGTTCTCCTGCCTCAGCCTCCCAAGGAGCTTGGACTACAGGCGCACACCACCACACACAGCTAATTTTTGTATTTTCAGTAGAGACAGGGTTTCACCATATTGATCAGGCTGGTCTCAAACTCCTGACTTCAGGCGATCCACCCGCCTCGGCCTCCCAAAGTGCTGGGATTATGGGCGTGAGCCACACACACCTAGTCCCAATTTGCAATTTTAAAAAGTCAATCTGGCTGCAACATGAAGAGTAGACCAGAGCGGGCAAGATGAGAAGGAGGGAGACCAAGTACTACTGACCTATTATAGGTGAGAATGTTGGTCTAAGTCAGGGGTGGGCAAACTATGGCCTGTGAGCCTGTTTTTGTAGGAAAGGAAGCTAAGGATGATTATTACATTTTTTTTTAAATAGCTGGAGGAAAAAAATCAAAAGAAGATTTTATGATACATGAATTATATGAAACTTAAACTTCAGTGTCTACAAATAAACTTTTATGGGAAAACAGCCACACTAATTTGTTTACATATTGTGTATGGCTGCTTTTGAGCTGCAGTGGTTGTGGCAGAGACTATATGGCCTGCAAAGCCTAAAGTATTTACTATCTGGAATTTTACAGAAAAAGTCTTTTTAATTTCTGGTCTAAACTAATAGAATCAGAAAAGAGAGGTAAATACATGTGACATATTAAAGGGGAAGAATAGTCTTGTAGATTGATTAGATACAGGGGTAAAAGGAGAAACATCAAGTATGATGCTTAGATTTCTAATCGGGGTGACTAGATGAGTAAGAATATAATTTTCTGTAATAGGGAAACACAGGAAGAGGAACAGACTTGGGGTCAGGGAGAGAATCAGGGAAATGATTTTTTGAGATTTTGACCTATTGATTTTGAGGCATCTGTGACCTATCCAAGAAGAGACCTTCAGTAGGCAGTTGGACATCTGGAGCTCGGGCGACGACCAGACAGCCATTCACATTCAAATGGTAATCCAGGTCTTGGGAATGAGATCACTGAGGGAAAGCTACAGGGGAAGCAAAAAAAACCTGACACCAACAACTACAATATTTGATCAGTTTGCTCACTCAGAACTGCTCCGTAATAACTTCCAATTAGCCTATATTTTACTTTGTTTCCCAATTCCTTCATTTGCAGAACCTAATCTCTTTTTGTACTTGTTGCCCTTCCAAGAACATCATCATCCTTTGTATTCATTTTCAACACTTCGGTTTTTTATTTAAAAAACACTGTTTTTTTGAGACAGGGTCTTGCCCTATTGCCCAGGCTAGAGTGCAGTGGCATGACCACAGCTCACTGCAACCCTGATCTCTCAGGCCCAAAATATCCTCCCACCTCAGCCTCCCAAGTAGCTGGGACCACAGGCATGTGCTACCACGCCCAGATAATTTTTTTTGTCTTTTGTAGAGATGGGGGGATCTCACTTTTTTAAATCAATTTTTATGATGCTATGCCAGGTTCTCTGTACTCCATTTTAAATCTGCTTCTGAAATTGCTAGAGGTATGCTCTTCTTAAATATTAGGCTGTGAGTGGCTTCAGCTTCCCTGAACTGTCTCTTTCATATTCTTACACATTGAAAAAAATTTTAATGGAGGTGGGAAACTTCAATCTATAGTTGAATATATATATTCAACCTGGGTCCCTCTGTCACCCAGGGTGGAGTGTAGTAGCACAATCTCAGTTCATTATAACCTCTGCCTCCCAAGCCCATGTGATCCTCCCACCTTAGCCTCCCAAGTAGCTGGGACCACAGGCACAGATGACCACTCCTGGCTAGATTTTTGTATTTTTGGTAGAGACAGGGTTTTGCCATGTTGCCCACTTTGGTCTTTTAGCTGTTTTCTGGTTTTTTTGAGACAGAGTCTCACTCTGTTGCCCAGCCTGGAGTGCAGTGGCACAATCTCGGCTCACTGCAACCTCCGCCTCCCAGGTTCATGCCATTCTCCTGCCTCAGACTCCTGGGTAGCTGGGATTACAGGTGCCTGCCACTACGCCCAGCTAATTTTTTGTATTTTTAGTAGAGATGTGGTTTCACCCTGTTGGCCAGGCTGGTCTGGAACTCCTGACTTCGTGATTTGCCTGCCTCGGCCTCCCAAAGTGCTGGGATTACGGGCGTAAGCCACTGCGCCCGGCCAGCTCTTTATAACTCCTTTGGCTTTAACCCTTCCTCTGAGAGCCTTCATTTAATATCTCCACCACCATCCCCTCACCTTCAAAAGAAAGCTTAACTTGCCTTCTAACTATTCCTTCTTATAGTTCACTGTTTTTTCATTTTTTTAGAGATGGAGTCTCACTGTGTTGCCCAGGCTAGACTCGAACTCAGTAGCTGTGACAACAGGCTCAGGCCACCACACCCAGCTCTCTCCTCACAGTTTTAATTTCCTTGTGGTCATTAGGAATTTGATTATCTTCTAAATGACTGCCAAAACGTCCCCGCTGTTGAGAAATTAATTTGAGTTCTTACTATTACATGATTAGAAAAAGAGATTATCTTCATTTTGCCACACATATTCTCTGTTGAACTGATCATGCTTCCAGAATATTTTCACTTTTTTTCTAAATACATTCCAGACAGGTAACAGCACATAAACTTCCTGATACCCATAAACACTGAATAAATGTTTGCTCAATGATCCCCTAGACTTTTATGTCCCATACTCTTTGTACTACACACTCTCCTACCTTAAGTTATACTTTATCCATATTTGCACAATTTTAATTATTCTTCAAGGTTTCTTTTGAGCGCCTTCATTTATTTCCCCTTGTTATCACCGTCATTGCCTTTAGGCTTTACCTTATCCCTCTCTTTCTGTAATACTTGTTTCTTTGGGATTTTGAGTCCATCTATAATATGCCAATTATCCTTGCTCTGTTTGGCCTTTTCCCTGTGAATCTCTTAAAATGTGTTTACTGTCCTTCTTGAGACCTCTCTCCTGAGTTTTATGTTCTTTATTTGTTTATGTTCTTTATTTGTTTTCCTCAGCAAGAATTCTTTTTTCCTGATATTTCCCTATAGTACTTCTTGTTCATCCCCAGCTACTTCATTTATTTTCCCTTAATCTTTCTTCCTGCAATATCAAAAACTTCATTTTTATTTTTCTACCAGCTCTCTTCTGAAGTTCTTTTCATGTTTCCCCATCCTATGTGGCTTCTCTAAATTAATTTTGGCAGCTCTTAACAGCTCAGTTGCTCTGCTTCTCTTTCCATTTGGGGACCTTGAAAATGGCTCAGCTGTGCCTGCTTTCCTTTCATTACAGTCTGTTCTTGGGCAATCAGCACAACTATGACCATTTATTCCAAAGGTTATATACAACTAGCTTACTACAGATGTCATTCTTGACTCCTTTTTCTCCACACCAGAAATGTTTTTCTTGATTATATCTCATACTCAGATGATTTCTAGAGACAAGTCTATCTTCTGTAACATAACTGCCAAACCTGGCTGATGCTCAGAATCACCTGGGGAGCTTTAAAAAAGACATACTCTACTTCCAGTCTGATTCAGTAGTCTGGGGAAGGCCCAGGAATCTTTATTTTAAAAATCTTAAGTGATTCTGATAAGCAGCCAGGTTTGGCAATTATTCGTCTATAGTATGGTTAACACCTATACCAGCTGGATCAAAATGGAACAGCATTAATAATAACAAGTGGGTATTAAATGATTATTTTTGTGCAGGTCCTAGGCTAAGTGCTTTATAAGCATTATCTCATTTAATCCTCACAACCTCCCTATGAAAGTAGGCATAGTTATTTTTCCCCATTTCACAAATGAGGAAACTGTGTCCTCAGTCATATACCTACAGCAGGTTTTGAATACTTTCTCGAATAGACCCAGTCCAGAGTCTGTGTCTGTGACTACTGTGTATACACTAGACCTGGTAGGTGATTAACATTTTTTATTCTCACTACTCATAGTTCACACAGAGTATGCAGTCAACATTCCAATCACATCTGCAACTTTTACTTATCTGTTAATGAATTACTGTCTTCTTAAACCAAGTTTTAGTATAATTCATATCCAGTTACCAGTTACATTTTTTTTTTTTTTTGAGATGGAGTTTCGCTCTTATTGCCCAGAGTGGAACGCAGTGGCACGATCTTGGCTCACTGCAACCTCCGCCTCCCAGGTTCAAGCAATTCTCCCACCTCGGCCTCCTGAGTAGGTGGGATTACAGGTACACACCACCATGCCGGACTAATTTTTGTATTTTTAGTAGAGATGGGGTTTCACCATGTTGGCCAGGATGGTCTTGAACTCCTGACCTCAGGTGATCCACCTGCCTTGGCCTCCCAAAGTGCTGAGATTACAGGTGTGAGCCACCGCACCCGGCTTACCCAGTTACATTTTCTTTTCTTTTCTTTTTTTTTTTTTGAGACGGAGTTTCGCTCTGTTGCCCAGGCTGGAGTGCAGTGACGTGATCTCGGCTCACTGCAAGCTTCGCCTCCTGGGTTCATGACATTCTCCTGCCTCAGCTTCCCGAGTAGCTGGGACTACAGGCGCCCGCCACAACACCCAGCTAATTTTTTGTATTTTTAGTAGAGACGGGATTTCACCGTGTTAGCCAAGATGGTCTCAATCTCCTGACCTTGTGATCTGCCCACCTCGGCCTCCCAAAGTGTTGGGATTACAGGTGTGAGCCACCGCACCTGGCCCCCAGTTACATTTTCAAAGAGAATAAACAAGGTTTTTGGTCTTGACTGGCTATAATGAACAGCACAAAGTTTTTTTTCATTCACTCATTCATCTTATTAAGAAATTTTGGCCGGGCGCGGTGGCTCACGCTTGTAATCCCAGCACTTTGGGAGGCCGAGGCGGGCGGATCACGAGGTCAGGAGATCGAGACCAAGGTGAAACCCCGTCTCTACTAAAAATACAAAAAATTAGCCGGGCGTGGTGGCGGACGCCTGTAGTCCCAGCTACTCGGAGAGGCTGAGGCAGGAGAATGGCGTGAACCCGGGGGGCGGAGCTTGCAGTGAGCCGAGATCGCGCCACTGCACTCCAGCCTGGGTGAAAGAGCGAGACTCCGTCTCAAAAAAAAAAAAAAAAAAAAAAAAAGAAATTTTATTTTATTGTGGTGCTTATTCATTATTTATTCAATCAGTCATTTATAAAGCACTTAGTGAGTACCCACTATGTGCTAGACCTAGGGATACAAAGGATTTGATCTTGGTCTGTTAAGAAGAATAACAAAGAATTACTATAAAGTTTACTTATTTAGTCAGTCAGCCAGTCACAAAGAAACATTTATTGAACACCTGCTAAGTGAAAGACACTGTGTAAGGCCTAAAGATACAGCAATATATAAGAAACAAGAGAGAAGTCTGGATAAAGGATACAGATTTGGAGTCATTAGCACATAAAGTGTAACAAGTTTTTTTTTGTTTGTTTTTTGTTTTTTTTGTTTTTTTTGTTTTTTTTTTTGAGACGGAGTCTTGCTCTGTCGCCCAGGCTGGAGTGCAGTGGCGCAATCTTGGCTCACTGCAAACTCCGCCTCCCGGGTTCACGCCATTCTCCTGCCTCAGCCTCTCCGAGTAGCTGGGACTACAGGCGCCCGCCACCACACCCGGCTAATTTTTTGTATTTTTAGTAGAGACGGGGTTTCACCGTGGTCTCGATCTCCTGACCTCGTGATCCGCCCGCCTCGGCCTCCCAAAGTGCTGGGATTACAAGCGTGAGCCACCGCGCCTGGTCAACAAGTTTTATAAGTGAGTATGATGACTTAGAGAGTAGAATGAGAAGATTTCAGACAGAAAACTATGAACTATAACATTTAATAATGAATACAGGTGAAGTCAGCAAAGGAGACTAAGAAGTTAACTGAGAGATAAGAAGCCAAGAACATAGAATGCTGGGGAAAAGATGCTGAAATTATCAGGAGTAGGAGGAGAAAATACAGATGAAAGCAGAAAATGCAGAGATAGAATGTCTTTTCAAGAAATTTTCCTGGAAAGGGGAAGTAAGACAAATATTTTTTATTTTTGATATGGAGTTTCACTCTGTAGCCCAGGCTGGAGTGCAGTGAGTGGCACAATTTTGGCTCACTGCAGCCTCCACCTACTGGGTTCAAGCAATTCTCCTGCCTCAGCCTCCCAAGTAGCTGGGATTACAGGTACCCACCACCACACCAGGCTAATTTTTGTATTTTTTTTTTTTTTTTGAGACAGAGTCTTGCTCTGTCGCCCAGGCTGGAGTGTAATGGCACGATCTCAGCTCACCGCAACCTCCGCCTCCCGGGTTCAAATGATTCTCCTGTCTCAGCCTCCCAAGTAGCTGGGAGTACAGGAGCGCACCACCACGACCAGCTAATTTTTTGTATTTTAGTAGAGATGGGGTTTCATCATGTTGGCCAAGATGGTCTCTATCTCCTGACCTCATGATCTGCCCGCCTCGGCCTCCCAAAGTGCTGGGATTACAGGCGTGAGCCACCACACCCGGCCATTTTTGTATTTTTTAGTAGAGACGGGGTTTCACCACTTTGGCCAGGCTGGTCTCAAACTCCTGACCTCAAGTGATCTGCCTGCTTTGGCCTCCCAAAGTGCTGCGATTATAGGCATGAGCCACTGCGCCAGGCCAGACAACTATTTTTTAAATGCTGAGGAGCAAGTATAGACTGAGAGGGTGAATATAAGAGGAGGACTGGATTACTAACTCTACAAAGTCTTTGAAAAGATGGAAGACATTGGATCCAGAGAACAGATAGAGAGGCTGGCCCTGGAGAACGGATGAACCTTCTTTTATTTTAATAAAGAGGAAAGACAGATGGGTACAGATGTAGGTATTCCTACAGATTTAGTAGTTAAGTTTTATCAGTCCAATTCTTGGTCAAGCAGGAGACAAGATCACCTACTAAGCTTGAGAAAGGAGAAAAAAAGTTTAAATGGGCCTAAGGAGGGCAGAGATCTGAAAGTTGTTGGAAAGGGTGTGTTGCCTGGAGAAATATAATATGTAATGTGTTATTGAAAACCCAGTTGAGTTTGCTGATCATAAATTCCTGCAAATCTGGTTATATGATTTTCTGCAGCTGTTCTTGAAATCGGCATATAAAAGAGAGGGTAATGGCAAGAAACTAAAATGAAACAAAATCTTAGCTGGATAGGGAGGAAAGTAAAGAATACATAGGGCTGCTAGAAAGGAAGAGGTAATAGATTAGAGGTCCAGATAAAGTTGGAGAACAATTATAGTTTATTCAGCAGTTTTAATCTCTTTCTTGTTACATTCTCCCAAGAACATGCAAGTTTGAAGTTCACAAACTTTAAATTTCAAGGATTTGAAATCCTATGTTAATGACTTGGCACGGTGGCTCATACCTGTAATCCCAGCACTTTGGGAGACCAAGGCAGGTGGATCACCTGAGGTCAGGAGTTCGAGACCAGTCTGGCCAACATGGTGAAACCTCATCTATACTAAAAACACAAAAATTAGCCAGGCGTGGTGGTGGGCACCTGTAATCCCAGCTACTTGGGAGGCTGAGGCAGGAGAATCGCTTGAACCCGGGAGGCAGAGGTTGCAGTGAGCCAAGATCACGCCATTGCACTCCAGCGTGGGTGACAGGAAGAGACTCCATCACACACACACACACACGCAAAAAGCAATCCTATGTTAGGCTTATGTTAGAATGAACTAATAATCAAGACTTTTGATAGTTCATTAACGTTGGCAAATATTTCTAGTTCTCATCCCAAGCCCTTCGAAGGACTGTCTCTCCCCACTCCTTTGAAGGTATGTGTTTTTTACCACATACACACTTACCACAATAATAATAATTAAAAAAAGCAATCTTTTTCAGACATCATGTCCTGAATTTCATTTGAAAAATATAGACACTATGCTGTTAATTCATATTAAAGTTATGGTGCCTGGAATGCCTCTCTAACTGGAGGCATTTCCCCAACATTTTTGGGGAAAAATGTTTTTCCTCTTAGGGAGGGGAACCATTTAAGGAGGTAAAACCTGTTAAGAAACTTTCCCCACTAAGCTCTAAAATAGTTTTCTCTTTTTCAGTTAAGGTAAGAAATACCACATGTGGCATCAAGGCAGTGGCATAATCTATAAGAATGGGTCATTTATAAGTAGAACATGTATAAGTATAAAACTACCTTGCAGGGTTTGGTATGGAAAGTTTATATCCATATTCTTTAGTCATATGTTCTTTTAAGAACTTTTCCAGGTATATATGTATGTTTGTTTTTTGTTTGTTCATGTTGTTGTTGTTGTTGTTTGAAACGAAGTCTCACTCTTCGCCTAGGCTGGAGTGAAGTGGCACAATCTCGGCTCACTGCAACCTCTGCCTCCCGGGTTCAAGTGATTCTCCTGCCTCAGCCTCCCGAATAAGTGGGATTACAGGCGTGTGCCACCACGCCCAGCTAATTTTTGTATTTTTAGTAGATACGGGGTTTCACCATGTTGGTCAGGCTGGTCTCGAATTCCTGACCTCGTGATCTGCCCGCCTCGGCCTCCCAAAGGACTGGGATTACAGGCGTGAGCCACTGTGCCTGGCCGTATGTATTTTTTAATTGACTGATTGATTGATTGATTGAGACAGGGTCTTGTACTGTCATCCAGGCTGGAGTACAGTGGCACAATCATAGCTCACTGTAGCCTCAAATTCCTGGGATCAAAGGAGTTTGATCCCAACTCCTGGGATCCTACCTCAATCTCTCAGGTAGCTGGGATTATAGGCGTCCATCACCACACCTGGCTATCTGAATATATATATATATATGTGCGTGTGTGTGTGTGTGTATATGTATATGTGTGTGTATATATACACATATGTGTATATATGCGTTGTATATATACGTATATATACGTGTATATACGTGTATATATACACATATGTGTGTGTATACACATACGTGTATACATATGTGTATGTGTAGAGAGAGAAAGAGAGAGAGAGAGAGAGAGACTCTCACTAAGTTGCCCAAGCTGGTCTCGAACTCCTAGTCTCAGAGAGACTCCCGCCTTGGCCTTTCAGCCTTTTCAGCTCTTTTTAGTTGGTTCTCTTTTGACTACCCTTTCATTCTTTGGTGATTTTAGTTGCTCTTCTCTAGATAATTCTTACACTTGCATCACGTAATTAATGCTGCACAAAGTAAATTAAGACTGTGACTATGCAGAAACCCAATAGCATAGTGCTTAAAAGAAGGGGCTCTGGCTGGGTGCAGTAGCTCATGTCTGTAATCCCAGTACTTTGGGAGGCCATGGCAAGCAGATCGCTTGAGGTCAGGAGTTTGAGACCAGCCTGGCCAACGTTGCAAAACCCAGTCTCTACAAAAAATACAAAAATTAGCCAGGCATGGTGGCATTTGCCTGTAGTTCCAGCTACTCAGGAGGCTGAGGCATGAGAATCACTTGAACCCAGGAGGCGGAGGTTGCAGTGAGCCAAGATCATGCCACTGCACTCCAGCCTGGGCAACAGAGTGAAACTCTGTATCAAAAAAAAAACAAAAGCGGGTGAGGGGACGGGACCTCTAAAATTAGATTGCCTGAGTCTGAATTCTGAATTCACTTCTTGTTAGCTCTATTTCCTTGGACATACTGTTTACCTTCTCTGTTTCAGTTCTTTTATCTATAAAATGAGAAAATATTATCTGACTCATAGCATTGTCAAAAAGTTTATGTCAGAGATAAAGTGTTAACAACACTGGCTGGCACATGGTAAGGGCTTAATAAACATTAGCTATTACTATGTAAAGGAGTAGAATGTCTTCTTTACTATTTCTACAAAGTCCCACTGCTAAATTTGACGGGCTTAAAAACAACACAAAAGAAAAAAAAGTCTTTAGCTTTTAGCCTTTTCAGCTAAAACAATAAATTGGGAATCTCATAGAATTTTTTTATTTTATTTACTTTATTCTCAATTACTTTTTTATTAAGGGATATTTGACAATTAAAGATTGTATATATTTAAGATACACAATTTGATGATTTGATATGCTTATATACATTGATCTCTAGAACTTACTCATCTTGTATAACTGAAACTTTGTACCCCTTGACCAACATTCCATTTTCCCCTTCCCCTAGTCCCTCGTAGCCTTCCTTTAAATATATGCCCAGAAGTGGGATTGCCAGATCATAATATAGTCCTGTTTTTAACTTCTAAGGAACCTACATACTGTTTTCCATAGTGGCTATTTACATTCCCACCAACAATGTTCAAGGGTTCCCCTTTCTCCACATCCTCACCAACATCTGTTATCTTTCACCTGTCTGACAATAATCATTCTAGCAGGTGTGAGATAGTATCTCACTGTAGTTTTGATTTGCACTTCCCTAATGATTAATAATGTTGAACATTTTTCCATATGACTATACCTGTTGGCCACTTGTATGTCTTCTTTCAAGAAATGTCTATTCCACTCCTTTGCCCATCTTTAAAACAGGTTGTTCATTGTTATTACATTGTATAAGTTTCTTATATATTTTGGATATTAACTCCTTATCAGATATATGATTTCCAAATATCTTCTCCTACTCTGTAGGTAACTTTTGACTTTGTTGATAGTTTTCTTTTGCTGTACAAGAGCTTTTCAATTTGATGTAATCCCGTTTGTCAATTTTTAGTTTTGTTACCTGTGCTTTTGGTGCACACACCTGCAGTCCCGGCTATTCAGGAGGCTGAGGTGGGAGAATCGCTTGAGGTGGGTCGAAGCTTCAGTGAGCCACAGTCATGCCACTGTACCCAGCCTAGGTGACACAGAGAGACCTTGTCTCTAAAAAAAAGTTAAATATAGAATATGGCCCAGCATTTCCACTGCTAGACATAAAAGAAGTGAAACCAGGGATTCAAACAGATACTTGTACACCACCATTTATAGAGCATTACTCACAATAACTGAAAGAGGGGAACAACTCAAGTGTTCATCGACAGATGAATGAAAAACAAAACATGGTATATACATACAATAAAATATTATTCAGCCATAAAGAGGAATGAAGTTCTGATACATGCTACAACATAAACGAATCTTGAAAACATTATGCTAGGTGAAATAAGCCAGATACAAAAGGACAAATATTGTATAATCCACCTATATGAGGTATCTAGAATAGACAAATTCATAGACATAGAAACTAGAATAGAGGTTACCACAGGCTGGAGGGAAGGGCAATGGGAATTACTGCTTAATGGGTAGAGGTTTTGTTTGGTTTGGGATAGTGAAAAACTTCTAGAAATAGATGGTAGTAATCATGGTTACACAACATTGTGAATGTACTTAATGTCACTAAATTATACACTTAAAATGGTAAAAATAGTAAATTTTGTTATAGATGTTTGACCACAATAAAATAGTAATAACAATAATCATCATCATTCTGGCCCCAAATAGCTTTAACTCGGACATAATTTCCCCTACTTCTCAATACCATGTGCCTTACATTATACTCTCCTATTCTACTGCTTGACCTTCTGTGAAGGTACAACATACTTTCCAGCTTTCCTGGCCTCATTTATGTTCCTCCTGTCCTTATCCCTTTCTCATTTTGTTAAATTACTAAAGATCACCTTTTCAGTGAATTATTTCGCTCTTGACTTCCTGAGGAAGTTAATCAGTTATTCCTCTGTATTCTCAAAACCCTTTGTAAGTAGCTTTACTATAGCATTTAATCATGCATTATGGATTATTTTTCTATGTGTGCCTCCCTCACTTCTTCAAAGAACGGGAATCTTACTTTCTATCCCTATCACATACCACATGGTATTCAACTTTCCCAAATAAATGACTTATGCATATAATAAACTTCGAAAAATCATAAAGCACTATATCAATAAATGGTTTTATTTCATTCTGCCCATTGAGAATTAGTATCATGTGGGCTGGGTGCGGTGGCTCACGCCTGTAATCCCAGCACTTTGGGAGGCCAAGGTGGGCGGATCACGAGGTCAGGAGATAGAGACCATCCTGGCTAACACTTTGAAACCCCGTCTCTACTAAAAATACAAAAAATTAGCCAGGCGTGGTGGTAGGCTCCTGTAGTCCCAGCTACTCGGGAGGCTGAGGCAGGAGAATGGCGTGAACCTAGGAGGCAGAGCTTACAGTAAGCGGAGATCACACCACTGCACTTCAGCCTGGGCCACAGAGCCAGACTCTGTCTCAAAAAAAAAAAAAAAAAAAAAAAGAGAATTAGTGTCATGTTAGTTTCCAGCTTATGAGACAAGTCCCTGATGAAAAGCAGTATAACTTGCATACAGGCATATCTTGTCTTATTGTACCTTGCTTTATGCGTTTCTTATAACCTTGCATGGAGCAAATGTATTGGCACAATTTTTCCAATGACATGTGCTCACTTCATGTCCCTGTGTCACATTTTGATAATTCTCAAAATATTTCAAAATGTTTTTTATTACATCTGTCATGGTGATCTGTGATCTGTGACCTTCAATATTATTATAACTGTTCGGGGGCACCACGAACTGCACTCATAGAGGACAGTGAGTTTAATCAATAAATGTTGTGTGTGTAAATAGAATAAACAAATTTATAGAAACAGAAAGTAGAATAGAGGTTGCCAAGGGTTGGGGAGAGGGTAATGGTAGTTACCATGGAACGACCATTCCCCCATCTCTCTCCCTCTCCTCAGGCTTCCCTATTTCCTGAGACAAATCGATACTACAATGACCTCTAAGTGTTCAAGTAAAAGAGTTGCATGTCTCTCACTTTAAATCAAAAGCTAAACATAATTAAGCTTAGTGAAGAGGGCACGTCAAGAACACAGACAGGCCAAAAGCTAGGCCTCTTGTGCCAAACAGCCAAATTGTGAATGCAAAGGGAAAATTCTTTAAGGAAATTCAAAGTGTTACTTTAGTGAACACATGAATAACGAGGAAGCAAAACAGCCTTACTGTTGCTGATATGAAGGAAGTTTCCATGGTTCAGATAGGTCAAACTAATCACAATATTCCCTTAAACCAAAGCCTAATCCAGAGCAAGGACTTAACTCTGTTCAATTCTATGAAGGGTGAAGGGTAAAGAAGCTGTACAAGAAAAGTCGGAAGCCAGCAGAGGTTGGTTCATGAAGTTTTAAAAAAAAAAGCAATCTCCATAACATAAAGGTGCAAGGGGAAGTGGCAAGTGCTGATGAAAAAGCTGCAGCAAGTTATCCAGAAAATCTAGCTAAGATCACTAAAGGTGGCTACACTAAACAACACATTTTCCATGTAAATGAAACAGCCTTCTATTGGAAGAAGATGCCATCTAGAACTTTCATAGCTGCAGAGAAGTCAATATCTGGTTTCAAAGCTTCAAAGGACAGGCTGATTCTCCTGTTAGGGACAGCTGGTGACTTTAAGTCAAAGCCAATGCTCACTTACCATTCCTAAAATCCTAGCCTTTAAGAATTGTGCTAAATCTGTTTTATCTGCACTCTATAAATGGAACAACAAAGCCTGGATGATAGCACATCTGTTTACAGCATGGTTTACTGAATATTTTCAGTTCACTGTTGAGATACACTACTTAAAAAAAAGATTCCTTTCAAAACACTACTGTTCACTGACAATGTCCCTGGTCACCCAAGATCTCTGATGAAGATTTACAAGGACATTAATCTTTTCATGTCTGCTAACAGCAGCCCATGGAGCAAGGAGTAATTTCTACTTTCAAATCTTATTATTTAAGAAATACCTTTCATAAGGCTATACCTGCCATGATGTAATTCCTCTGATGGATCTTGGCAAAATAAATTGAATGTCTTCTGGAAAGAATTCACCAATCTAGATGCCATTAAGAACATTTGTAGAGGCTGGGTGCAGTGGCTCACGTCTATAATCTCAGTACTTTGAGAGACAGAGGCGGGCGGATGCTTGGGCTCAGGAGTTCAAGACCGGCCTGGGCAACATGAGGAGACCCTGTCTCTACTAAAAATAGAAAAATTAGCCAGGCGTAGAGGCCCATACCTGTGGTCCCAGCTACTCGGAGGCTGAGGTGGGAGGATCACTTGAGCTCAGGGGGTGGAGGTTGTAGTGAGCCGAGATTGCACCACTGCACTCCAGCCTAAGTGACAGATCAAGACTCTGTCTCAAAAAATAATAATAATAATAATTTGTGGCTAGGCACAGTGGCCATTAATTCCATCACTTTGGGAGGCCAAGGCAGTTGAATTGCTTGGGCCTAGGATTTTGAGACCAGCCTGGATAACATGGCAAAACTCCATCTCTACAAAAAATACAAAATTAGCCAGGTATGGTGGCATGTGCCTGTAGTCCCAGCTACTCGGGAGGCTGAGGTAGAAGGATCACCTGAGTCCAGGGAGGTCAAGGCTGCAGTGAGCCATGAATTGTGCCACTGTACTCCAGCCTGGGCGACAAAGACTGTGTCTCAAAAAAAAGAACATTTGTGATTCACAGAAGAAGGCTAAAATATTAACAGGAACATGAGTTTGGAATAAGTTGATTCCAACTCTCATGAATGATTTTGAGGGGGTTCAAGACTTCAGTGGAGGAAGTAACTGCAGATGTGGTACAAATAGCAAGAGACCTAGAGTTAGGCTAGGCATGGTGGCTTATGCCTGTAATCCCAGTACTTTGGGAGGCCAGGGCAGGAGGATCACTTGAGTATGGGAGTTTGAAACCAGCCTGGGCAACATAGCAAGACCCTGGTCTACAAACCATTTTTTAAAAATTAGCAGGGAGTGATGGCTCAGGCCTGTGTCCCAGCTACTCAGGAGGCTGAGGTGGGAGAATTGCTTGACCCCAGGAGGTTGAGGCTACAGTGAGCTGTGATTGCACCACTGCATTCAGCCTAAGTGACAGAGTCAGAGAGAAAGAGAGAGAACTAGAAATAGAAGTAGAGCCTGGAGGGCTGGGAGCGATGGCTTATGCCTGTAGTCCCAGCACTTTGGGAGGCTGAGGAGGGCAGATCACTTGAGGTCAGGAGTTCGAGACCAGCCTGGCCAACCTGGTGAAACCCTGTCTCTATTAAAAATACAAAAATTAGCCAGGTGTGGTGGCAGGTGCCTGTAATCCCAGCTACTCGGGAGGCTGAGACAAGAGAATCGCTTGAACCTGTGAGGCGGAGGCTGCAGTGAGTCGAGATCATGCCATAGCACTCCAGCCTGGACACAAGAGTGAAACTCTGTCTCAAAAAAAAAAAAAAAAAAGAAAAGAAGTGGAGCCTGAAGACGTGACTGAATTGCTGCAATCTCATGATAAAACTTGAATAGGCCAGGCATGGTGGTTTATGCCTGTAATCCCAGGACTTTGGGAGGTTGAGGTGGGGGGATTACTTGAGGCCACGAGTTCAAGACCAGCCCTGGGGAACATAGCAAGACCACATCTCTACAAAATTTTAAAATTAGCCAGGTATGTCCAGGCACGGTGGCTCACACCTATAACCCTAGCATTTTGGAAGGCCGAGGCAGGCGGATCACTTAAGGTCAGGAGTTTGAGACCTACTTGGCCAACAAAACCCTGTCTCTACTGAAATACAAAAATTAGCCAGGCGTGGTGGCACATGTGTGTAATCCCAGCTACTCAGAAGGCTAAGGGCACGAGAATTGCTTGAATCTGGGAGGCGGAAGTTGAGTTGAGCTGAGATCACACCACTGCACTCCGGCCTGGGTGACAGGGTGAGACTCTGTCTCAAAAAAAAAAAAAAAAAAAAAAAAAAATTAGCCAGGTGTGATGGCACAAGCTTGTAGTCCTAGCTGCTCCAGATGCTGAGGCAGGAGGATTGCTTGAGTCCAGAAGGTCAAGGCTGCAGTGAGCCATGATCATGCCACTGCAGTTTAGCCTGGGTGACAGAATGAGACCCTGTCACCGAAAAAAAAAAAAAAAAAATCCAAGCTATGCTTTTAACTCAAACTTTTTTTCATTATATCCCCGTGAAGCTAATCCCAAGGTTCTGTTCTCTTCACTTAAACACTAAATTGAATCAGAAAATATTTTTGAGTTTCTAAATGAATAAAATATTATTCTAGATCTACTATAACATGTTTCAAATAAAAGACATATTCTATGTATACTAGAAAGACGAGTTGACAAGTGGTAGTTTTACATTTGAATATTTTAGTTATGTCTTCCAGAAAAGGTAGTGCAATCAGATATGTGGATAATATCTGTGGTAGCCCTAGTACATATTTATGCACCCGTTGGTTCAAGAACCAATACAAATTGCTGAGTCAACCATCAAATATTTACTGAGTCCAGACATAGGGAATAGCATGAAATATTAAGTGTTAGATTTATACCAGATTTAGACTATTTATTTATTTATTGAGATGGAGTATTGCTCTGTCGCCCAGGCTAGAGTACAGTGGCGCGATCTCCACTCACTGCAACCTCCGCCTCCCAGGTTCAATTGATTCTCCTGCCTCAGCCTCCCGAGTAGCTGGGACTACAGGCGCCCCCCACTACGCCCGGCTAATTTTTGTATTTTTAGTAGAGAAGGGGTTTCACCATGTTGGCCAGGATGGTGTTGATCTCTGGACCTCGCGATACGCCCACCTCAGCTTCCTAAAGCGCTGGGATTACAGGCGTAAGCCACTGAGCCCAGCCTAGACTATATTTTTATAGTCAAGAAATTCACAGGCTGGATATGGTGGCTCATGCTTGTAATCCCAACACTTTGGGAGGCCAAGGCCGGCAGATCACTTAAGTCCAGGAGTTCAAGACCAGCCTGGGAAACACAATGAAACCCCATCTCTACAAAAAAAATAAAAATTAGCTGGGTGTGGTACTGTGCACCTGTAGTCCCAGCTAGCTGGGAGGCTGAGGCAGGAAGCTCAATTGAGCCTGGGAGGTGGAGGTTGCAGTGAGCTGAGATGGTGACACTGCACTACAGCCTGGGCAATAGAGTGAGACCCCATCTCAAAAAAAATAGGAAAGAAAGAAAATTCATAATATATCATTGGAAGACAAGAAAAAAATTAGAACCACTAGGCGTAGTGGTTCATGCCTATAATCCCAGCACCTTGGGAGGCCAAGGTGAACAGATAGATCACTTGAGGCCAGGAGTTCGAGACCAGCCTTGTCAACATGGCAAAACCCTGTCTTTACTAAAAATACAAAAATTATCTGGGTGTGGTGGCATGCACATGTAGTCCCAGCTACTTGGGAGGCTGAGGCAGGAGAATCGCTTGAACCCATGAGTCAGAGGTTGCAGTGAGCCAAGATCGTGCCACTGCACTCCAGCCTGGGCAACAGAGTAAGATTCCATCTCAAAAAAAAAAAAAAAAAATTAAATGAGAATCAATCAATGGCTTCCTATTGCCCTTAACATGACTTCCAAATCTTTTCACAATCTGAATCCAGTCTTGTAGTGCAACATCAAATATTATCACACTCATTCTAGCTCCCTCATTCCACATAGTGAATTTTTTTTTTCTTTTTTGCCCAGCCTGGAATACAGTGGTGCCACGACCTTGGCTAAGTTTTTTTTTTTTTTTTTTTGAGACAGGGTCTCCCTCTGTAGCCCAGGATGGAGTGCACTTGGCATGATCTCGGCTCACTGCAACCTCTGCCTCCTGGATTCAAGTAATTCTCCTGCCTCAACCTCCCAAGTAACTGGGATTATAGGCATGCGGCACCATACCCGGCTGATATCCTGTGCTTTAAAATATGCAATAAAATAAAATAAAATAAAATATGCAACATTCTACATTTGGAACCCTCTTTTCATCTCTCCTAAGCCTCTTATCCCAAACCTCTCACTCAATCTTTGCCTCATTAAATCCTGATCTTTTTTTTAGGACTCAACTAAAACCCTCAAGAATGTCATCCCTAAACCTCTAAAATAGGTTAGGTCTTCCCCTCATAGCCCCTGCTCAAGGGTAAGTTCCATAGTCAATGTATACCATATCTGTCTTGTTCAGTCATTCACTATGTGATATGCATGCAGCATGCAGCATAGTAACTAATCCAAAATAGAAACTTGGACATATTTTTTCAATAAAGAAATTAAAATGGGGTTGAAGATAGAAGCACAGCATATATAAACATTGAGTGTGAAAATGATAGGATAACCAGGATAAATGGGTGTTATTAAAGCTAAAGGGAAGAAGTTTCAAAAAGGAGAGAAAGGAGAGATGATCAGTATAAAATACTATAGAGGGTCAAGTTTAAGAGTGAAAATGTAGCCAGGCATGGTGGCTCATGCCTGTAATCCCAGCACGTTGAGATGCTGAGGCGGGAGGATCACTTGAGGCCAGGAGTCTGAGGCTGCAGTGAGCTATGAGAGGCCTTTGTTAATCATCAAATGAGAAAAAATGTTCCCCTAAGTTGAACTTAAACTGGATATAGAAAATTGAAATTGTAAAAGGAAAGCAAATCATTTCATATTAAATAGAAAAAGCTTCATGGATGTAAGTTTTGAAGTCATCCTCAGGGGAAAAGTGTAGTTTGGAAAAGAGAAAGAATCAGACATTAAAAGCACCTGAGCAAAAGCTCTGAGGCAACATTGTTCAAAAGAGGAACTACCTGGCCAGAAACGTGTAAGAAAATTAGATAAAGTTAATTAAGAACAAGAAAGAGAGCCTTGAAGCACTGTGAGAAACTGAAATTACTGCATGCCCAGCCTGTCCCTAGAGAAAAGCCTGGACTTTGAATTCAAGGAAACTTTAACTCTCTTTTGAGGAAGAGGCTAACATGGGGAACTTTAAGGTCTTCAACCAAAAATTATAAGGACTAGTTCCTCTTGTTTAATGAGGTCATAAGTCAAAAGGTACTCCCTATCACTTCAGGAGACAGATGTTACATGCCACACTATAAGAACTGTTTGTTTTCTTCTATGGAGTAAGTAAAAGGGAGCTCCTTGAATGTCCTTTTACCTTTTTTCTGCACAACTAAATCCTAGTCATCATTTTTCAAAAAGCAGCTTGTTTTATGATCTTCATGGAACCTCCTGAGATTACTCAGTCCTTTATCAGGAGAGTAAGAAAAAACAGAGAAATACAAAAATAAGAAAGGGAGACAAA
Organism: Symphalangus syndactylus; assembly: GCF_028878055.3. Classification (NCBI taxonomy): domain Eukaryota; kingdom Metazoa; phylum Chordata; class Mammalia; order Primates; family Hylobatidae; genus Symphalangus; species Symphalangus syndactylus. Next base: position 128,355,934 of record NC_072427.2, read on the forward strand.
AGTGACAACATGTTTTAAAGATCATTTTAGTGTATAGCACAGTAAGTGCCCAATATATTTAATAAATTTTTGTCAACTGAATTAATATACTTGGGTTTCAATAGAATAATACAAGACTAAATTTCTTCCTTCCTCCCTCCCTTCCTCCTTTCTTTCTTTTCGTTCTTCCCTCTCCCTCTCCCTTCCTCTTTCTCTCCTTCCCTCCTTTCCTTCCCTCCTTCCTTCCTTCTCTTTCCTCCTCCCCTCCCCTCCTCTCCTCTCTTCTTTTCTTTTCTTTTTTCCTTTTCTTTTTTTTGAGACGGGGTCTTGCTCTGTTGTCAGGCTAGGGTACAGTGGCACAATCATAGCTCCCTGCAGCCTCAAACTCCTGGGCTCAAGTGATCCTCCTGCTTAAACCTCCCAAGCAGCTAAGACTATGGGCATGTGCCACCATGCCCAGCTTTCTTTTTTTTTTTTTTTTTGCTATGCTGCCCAGGCTAGCCTCAACCTCCTGGCCTCAAGTGATCCTCCTGCCTCAGCCACCCAAAGTGCTGGGATTATAGGCGTGAGCCACTACACCTAGCCCCAAATTTCTTCAAGATTAGCTATACCAATGCACCCATGAAAGAAAGGAACTAATATTATTAAATGTCAAGCTTTGTATGGGACAGGCCTCTAAATATTTTACTTCATGAATCCCTTTCATTTTATGAGTGAAGAAACAGGCTTAAGGAGAGGTAACATAATGGTAGAATTATTAACTCAAGTCTGTTTGACTCCAAAAACCCTTGTTCTTTCCAGTAAACCATATTGCCACACAGTATATATTATATAAGAGTAGTTATCTAGTCAATTTGGGAGGCCGAGGCGGGCGGATCACCTGAGGTCAGGAGTTCAAGACCAGCCTGGCCAATATGGTGAAACACTGTCTCTACCAAAAATGCGAAATTTAGCCGGGTATGGTGGTGCGTGCCTGTAATCCCAGCTACTCAGAAGGAAGAAGCAGGAGAATCACTTGAACTCGGGAGGTGGAGGTTGCAGTGAGCTGAGATCGCGCCATCGCACTCCAGCCTGGGCGACAGAGTGAGACTATCTCAAAAAAAAAATTATCTAGTCAAAAAATCAAATTAACTTTTAAGTATGCATTATGTGTATTTGTTTCCTAGGCCGATGTAACAAAGTGCCACAAACTGAATAGCATAAAGCAGAAATGTATTGTCTCACAGTGCTAGAGGACAGTTTCAGAGGCTAGAAGTAGAAAATCAAGGTGTTGGCAAAGCCTTGTTCCCACTGGAGCCTCTAGGGGGAGGCTCCTGGCTTCTGGGTTCTGGTAGCCCTGGGCATTCCTTGGTTTGTGGAAACATAACTCCAGTCTCTGCCTTTATCTGCCATGCGGTCTCCCCAACGTGTCTGTGTCTCTGTGTATTCATGCACCTGGTGTTCTCCCTAATTCTTTTTTCTTATCAGGATACCAGTTAAATGGAATAGGGGCCACCCTAATCCAGTATGATCTCATTTTAACTTGATTACATCTGCAAAGACCCTATTCCCAAAATAAGATAACATTCACAGGTGATTTAGACTTCAACATATCCTTTTAGGTGATACAAATCAACCTCGTACATTTTGTAACAGCACTAAGAACTATTTTTCCCACAGGAAAAAATTTAAAACATAGTCCTTCCTCAAGGAACTTAAAATTTCTTTGAGAAAACAAAGTTCATACACAATAAGCTATTAGTAAAAAAGGAACAAAATAAGTTAATGAAGCTCAAACAATAAATGTAAATGGTGTATAAGGAAGGAAGAGCATGGCTGGGAGCAGTGGCTCACACCTGTAATCCTAGGACTTTGGGAGGCCCAGGTGGGTGGATCACCTGAGGTTAGGAGTTCGAGACCAGCCTGGCTAATGTGGTAAAACCCCATCTCTACTAAAAAAAAAAAAAAAAAAAAAAAAATTAGCCAGGCATGGTGGTGGGTGCCTATAATCCCAGCTACTTGGGAGGCTGAGGCTAGAGAATCGCTTGCACCTGGGAGGTGGAGGTTGCAGTAAGCCGAGATTGCGCCATTGCACTCCAGCCTGGGTGATGAGCAAAACTCCATCTCGAAAAAAAAAAAAAAAGAAAAGCATGTTCCAGGTCAGAAGTCCCAGGGGGCTTCATAGTGGACATGGATCAGAAGCTGGATAAAAGATTGGTAGAATAGGCTGGGCGTGGTGGCTCATGCCTGTAATCCCAGCACTTTGGGAGGTCAAGGTGGGCGGTTCACAAGGTCAGGAGTTTGAGACCAGCTTGGCCAACATGGTGAAACCCCATCTCTACTAAAAATACAAGAAAATTTAGCCAGGCCTGGTGGTACGTGCCTGTAATCCCAGCTACTCAGGAGGCTGAGGCAGGAGAGTTGCTTAAACCCGGGAGGCGGAGGTTGCAGTGAGCCAAGATTGCATCACTGTACTGCAGCCTGGGCAACAGAGCAAGACTTCATCTCAAAAAAAAAAAAAAAAAAAAAAAAAGGCCAGGCACGGTGGCTCATGCCTGTAATTCCAACACTTTGGGAGGCCGAGGCGGGTGGATCACAAGGTCAGGAGATTGAAACAGAGACCATCCTGACTAACATGGTGAAACCCCTTCTCTACTCAAAATACAAAAAAACTAGCTGGGCGTGGTGGCGAGCACCTGTAGTCCCAGCTACTCAGGAGGCTGAGGCAGGAGAATAGTGTGAACCCGGGAGGCGGAGCTTGCAGTGAGCCAAGATCGTGCCACTGTACTCCAGCCTGGGCAACAGAGTGAGACTCTGTCTCAATTTAAAAAAAAAAAAAAAGATTGCTATAATAAATATACAGAAAAGAGGCAAGAAGCTAAGAGTCAAACAGCAGGAACAAAGGCACAGAAACAGGAATTAACATGACACAGAAAGGCAGGCGGCAAGGCAAAAGTAAGCAAAACAATCAGCCTGAAATACAATTTGGGTCAGGAGATAGTGGGAGACAAAGGTAGCTAGAGCCACTCTATGGAAGACCTTAAAGATGAGACAGCAGAATTCTAACCTGATATAGTCAGTGAGTAATACAGCCACTCTGAAAATAAGGTTTGAGGAAGTTCAGGCTGGCTTCACAGGAGAACTGACTAAAAGAAATGGAGACCAAGGAAAGGGGACTAGTTAGGGATTTGCCAAGTTCTCTATTCTGCAGTCAGAATGACGTTTTTTTTTAATGGGATCAAGTAACTCCTCTGTATGTTGAAGCACTCAATATGATATACTGAAGGAATCAAAGACAACACCAAATTTCTAACCTCACTCTTAAATAATGGTTGCATGGGCATCATTTATAGGGACCAAGAAGGTAGGAAAGGGGTATCGTTTGGAGGAGTTACCAGTTTTGATTGATTTATGAATAATTTGAGGTGGAAATTACAGTTAAAAGTTGGCCAGATTATGGCTGGTGAGGCAGAGGCAAAGGCAGGAATTATCATATGCAGCATATTAGAACTGTAGAAGTTGATACTCAGATTACAGAAGAACAGGCAAGCTCTAGGGAGTCAGCTAAGACACCTATGGGAGGAGCCAACTAAGCCTAACTGGAAATGAACCAGGAAATGGAAAACAAACAAACAACAAAAAAAGTCAGACATTCAGGAGCAAAGGGTGAGGCAGGTAGGCTAGGGCTGGGACCAGATCTTGGGCAGGAACACAGACAGAGCCCCATCCTGGAAAAAAGGCAGAAAACAAATGAGGAAGTAGCTGTAGAATAACAATGTAGTAGGCACTGTTTTAAGAATTTTAATCAATTTACTCAAACCTCTCAAGAATAAGAGAGATTACTATTATATTCCAAAATATTCCCCCAAAAAACATTTTTTTGTAATACGCTTCTCATCCTCCTTTCCAACACATGACCTTTTCCCCATTCGACTAAAGGCATACGCTGCCTCAAGGAAAATTATGGTTGTTAAAGGGAAAAAAGGTCATTTACTATTCAGCTTCAAACTTCAAAACTGATGTGTGTGTGTGTGTGTGTAATAAAACGACAAGTTTGAGGACTTTTTCTACATTCTAACAACTCCTTTTATTTATCAAGAGCTTGACTTGACCCAGCTGGACCACATAGCTTTAGTATGAGCTACAGTTTGCAAGAATCCAAGTTTAGGAGCCAAGCACAGTGGTGCACACCTGTAGTTTCAGCTACTCAGAAGGCTTAAACAGGAGGACCTTCACTTGAGCCCAGGAGTTCCTGGCTGTGGTGTGCTATGATCACACCTATGACTAGCTACCGCATTCTAGCCTGGGCAATGTAGTGAGACCCCATCTCTTTAAAAGAAAAAGAGAGAGAGAATAATAACCCAAGTTAAGAGACATGCCCTGTACTGAGGAAAGAGTAATAAGGACTTTTCTGATAGAAAGAGGAAATAAAAGGGTGTGTGTATATGTGTGTGTGTGTATGTATGTGTGTATGTATGTGTGATGGATCTCCCTTGTTCTAAGATGAACTGTGTTTCCCCCAAATTCACATGTTGAAGTCCCAGTCTCCAGGATCTCAGAATATAACTGTATTTGGAGACAAGGTCTTTAAAGTGCTTAAGTTACAATAGGTCTAACCCAATATGACTCGTATCCTTTTAAGAAGAGGAAAAGACACCAAGGATGTGTGCATACAGAGGGACTATCATGTCACAATAAAGTAGAAAGAAGGTTGCCATCTGCAAGCCAAGGAGAGAAGCCTCAGAGAAAAACAACCCTGCTGGCACCTTGGTCTTAGACTTCCAACCTTCAAAAATGTGAGAAAATAAATTTCTGTTGTTTAAGCCACCTAGTCTGTGGCATTTTGTTATGGCAGCCCTAGCAAACTAATACACCCCTCCAGGCTGAAACCCTTTAGAGGGAAGTTTAAAAAATCAGAAAGTTTGAGGGAATCTCAGAGAAGTGGGGGTTGTTTCTCACTTCTTTTGACAAGACAGGAGCAACTTAAAGCTCCCTTAAATAATTTCTATGTTCAAGGCCGGATGTGGTGGGTCATGCCTGTAATCCCAGCACTTTGGGAGGCCACGGTGGGCAGATCACTTGAGGTCAGGAGTTAAAGACCAGCCTGGCCAACATGGTGAAACCCCGTCTCTACTAAAAAATCAAAAATTAGCCAGGCGTGGTGGCATGTGCCTGTAGTCTCAGCTACTCAGGAAGATGAGGCAGGAGAATCGCTTCAGCCCGGGGTTGGAGGTTGCAGTGAGCTGAGACCGCCACTGCACTCCAGCCTGGGTGACAGAGTGAGGCTCCATCTCAGAAAAAAAAAAAAGGAATTTATATGTTTAGTAACCCAGGTAACAGACTGGAAGTGACAGAATGGGCATAATGTGAAAGAAACCAAATATCACCTTTCTGATTCCTCTGGAGAAAGGATTCCTTGATTTCCAAAGATAACCTCATAGTAGCAACGAGCGTATCTGCCACGCAGACCTTGGTTTCTTTTTTTTTTTCTGAGACAGAGTCTTACTCTGTTGCCCAGGCTGGAGTGCAGTGGCACGATCTTGGCTCACTGCAACCTCTGCCTCCCAGTTCAAACAATACTCCTGCCTCCGCCTCCCAAGTAGCTGGGATTACAGGCGCCCCCCACCATGCCCGGTTAATTTTTATTTTTTTGTGGTGGTTTTTTTTTTTTTTTTTTTTTTTGAGATGGAGTCTTGCTGTCCTCCAGGCTGGAGTGCAATGGCGTGATCTGAGCTCACTGCAACCTCTGCCTGCTGGGTTCAAGCAATTCTCCTGCCTCAGCCTCCCGAGTAGCTGGGACTACAGGCACACGCCACCACACCTGGCTAATTTTTGTATTTTTAGTAGAGATGGAGTTTCACCATGCTGGCCAGGCTGGTCTCGAACTCCTGACCTTGTGATCTGCCTGCCTCGGCCTCCCAAAGTGCTGGGATTACAGGCGTGAGCCAACGCGTCTGGCCCAATTTTTGTATTTTTAAGTAGAGACGGGGTTTCACCATGTTAGTCAGGGTGGTCTTGAACTCTAGACCTCAAGAGATCCACTAGCCTCAGCCTCCCAAATCATTGGGACTATAGGCGTGAGCCACCGTGTCCGGCTGCAGACCTTGGTTTCTAACGCCATTCTCCAATAAAAGGAACCAGGGCTGCCGGGCGCGGTGGCTCACGCCTGTAATCCCAGCACTTTGGGAGGCCGAGGCGGGCGGATCACGAGGTCAGGAGATCGAGACCACCCTAGCTAACACGGTGAAACCCCGTCTCCACTAAAAATACAAAAAATTAGCCAGGCGAGGTGGCGGGTGCCTGTAGTCCCAGCTACTCGGGAGGCTGAGGCAGGAGAATGGTGTGAACCCCACGGGGCGGAGCCTGCAGTGAGTCGAGATCACGCCACTGCACTCCAGCCTGGGCGACAGCGAGACTCTGTCTCAAAAAAAAAAAAAAAAAAAAAAAGGAACCAGGGCTCCTTGGAGAAATGGCTGACTCTAGGACTGGAGTAGGAAACATATAGATAGGCCTAGAGCATCTAAAAGTACCAAAAATTAAGAAAGGGGTATGTCACAATGAAACTGGGTGTAGGGTATGTGGAAATTCTCTGTACTTTCTGGCACTATAAAAGTAAAAAGGGGATACAGGAGTTAATGAAGGAGCTCTCCAATGGCCAGAGCCAGAACAATTTGAGCAACAAAAAAAAAAACTAATATTGGATTATAAGCCAAAGTATAAAACAAATATCCATGAGTCCATACTGATACAAGTAAATTATTAAGTTAATAAATGAGGGAGAAGAGACAAATCTTCTTTGCAGAAGAATTCCATATAGTTTATGTTGACACTCTGCCCTTAAGGAGGAAAAACATAACTACCCACTCATTAAGTGAGGGTGAACATACTTTCTTCCAAAATGTACAGTATGGAAACAGATTTTTTTTTTAAGAGTACCTTATAGTGGAGAAACCTGACAAGCACTATCTCACGCTAGGTGATAGAGGTTAACATAAGTAGTGATAAATCATTTTCAAAAACGTACCCATGATATGATGTGTTGAGATTGGTACTTTACTTCTGTGGTCTTTGTCCCAAAACCCACAACCCCAGTCTAATCCTGAGAAAAGACTCAGACAATTCCCAATTGAGGGACTTTCTATAAAACACCTAATTAGTAATCCTTAAAATTGTCAAGATTATCAAAAACAAGAAAAGGTCTAAAAAACAAGGAAAGACTGAAAAGAAGCTTCAGCAGACATAATGTCTAAACGTAACGTAGTACTCTGGATGAGACCCTGGAATTAAAAAAGGACAGCAGGAGAAAACTGAAGAAATCTGAATGAAGTATGGACTTTCATAATAAGATATCAATACTGGTTCATTAATTGTGACAAATGCATCATACTTATGTAAGATGTTAATAATAGGGAAGACTGAGTGTGGGGTATATAGAAACTCCCTCTACTATCTTTGCAATAATTTTCCAGATCTAAAACTGTTAAGTGGCCAGGTATGGTGGCTCACACCTGTAATCCCAGCACTTTAGAAGGCCAAGGCAGGAGGATCACTTGAGGCCAGGAATTGGAGACCAGCCTGGACAAGATAATGAGACCCTCATCTCTACCAAAAAATAAAAAATTAGACCAGCATGGTGGCATGCACCTATAGTCCCAGCTACTTGGGAGGCCAAGGTGGGAGGATCGCTTGAGCCCAGGAGTTTGAGGCTGTAGTAAGCTGTGATTGCACCACTGCTCTCCAGCCTGGGTGACAGAGCAAGACCCTGTCTCAAAACAAACAAACAACAACAACAATAAAAAACCCTGAAAAGGCCGGGCGCGGTGGCTCACGCCTGTAATCCCAGCACTTTGGGAGGCCGAGGCGGGTGGATCACGAGGTCAGGAGATCGAGACCATGGTGAAACCCCGTCTCTACTAAAAATACAAAAAATTAGCTGGGCGCAGTGGCAGGCACCTGTAGTCCCAGCTACTCGGGAGGCTGAGGCGGGAGAATGGCGTGAACCCGGGAGGCGGAGCTTGCAGTGAGCCGAGATCGCGCCACTGCACTCCAGCCTGGGCGACAGAGCGAGACTCCGTCTCAAAAAAAAAAAAAAAAAAACCCTGAAAAATTGTTAAGTTTAAAAGACAGAGACCAAGACTACCCTTTCTACTAAGCAGCTCAGAGAGTCCTCATTAACCCCAAGAACAGACATTCACAAGCAGCCAAAGAAAGTTGTTATGGCCAGCTCAAAATACACAAGTGGCACAACAAATGCTGTGGCACACACCTAGAATCCCAGCACTTTGTGAGCCCAAGGCAAGAAGATCACTTGGACCCAGGAGTTTGAGAGCAGCCTGGGCAACATAGCGACACACTATCTCTACAAAACTAAAAAAAGAAAAAACTTTTAAAAATATACAGAACTAGCTGGGCGCGGTGGCTCACGCCTGTAATCTCAGCACTTTGGGAGGCCAAGGCCGGTGGATCACGAGGTCAGGAGATCGAGACCATCCTGGCTAACACAGTGAAACCCCGTCTCTACTAAAAATACAAAAAATTAGCCTGGCATGGAGGTGGGCGCCTGTAGTCCCAGCTACTCAGGAGGCTGAAGCAGAGAATGGCGTGAACCCAGGAGGCGGAGCTTGCAGTGAGCCGAGATCACGCCACTGCACTCCAGCCTGGTTGACAGAGTGAGACTCCGTCTAAAAAAAAAAAAAAAAAAAATATATATATATATATATATATATATATATATATATACACACATATACACACACAGAACTGGCATTCAATAAGAGATACAGTCTTGTGAGCCAGCTGCATAAAATATTAGCCAAACACTTAAAAGTAGTTAAGATACCCAGGGCAATATTTCCCAAACTAGTGGGCTTTGCTATATTATTCTGTACCATAATAGGTAGGCTATGAAAATAGTAACCTGTGATCAAATAAACTAAACAAGACTGAGTTAAACAAAATTGAATAGGCTTCTTTATTAATGGATTTCTCAGAGCTTTTATATTTTACCAGGCATTATGAATTCCAAGAGGAGGATACACTAACACTTCCCTCCAAAAGAGGTTTTCTTTTTTTTCTCCTCACCACCTAAGAAATATTACAAGAAGAATATTCTGTTTAACACTACTTTGGGGAATACTGCTCTTAGGGGAGAGCAAAGGCTCAAGAATAGAGTCCCTTATTAGGTGACTGGAAAGAAAAAATAAATACAGCAAAGAATATAGTGAAGAAGATAAGACTGGAGAGTCCAGTATTACAGAAGCAAGAAAGGAAATAGTTTCCAAATAGCTAGAGACAATCAACAGGATCAAACTACTGGAAGGTCAAATACAGTAAGAATAAAAATATTCTTTGGTTTTGACTAGGAAGACTGCCATTTGTGACCTTCAAAAGAATAGTTTCAGAAAAGGGGAGGAAAGAAAGATGGCAGACATTTTAAGATTAGGATGGTTATGAAAAAATAGGTAGATGGAACATTTCTAGACCATCAATAATCTGACTTTAGCAATGAAAGTGAAAAAACAAATGGGTTGGTTGGGAGAAAGGAATATATAGATTTTTTTTTCTTTACTGAGAACAGGGGACACCCACATACTGTTGAAGGTAAAAAGTGAAACAAACTGAAAGAGACTGACAGTTCAGTAGAGATGGGCAAGGTGGTGCACACCTGCAGTCCCAGCTACTCAGAGGCTGAAGCAGGAGGATCACTTGAGCTCAAGGGTTCAATGCTATAGTGCATCATGCCTGTGAACAGCTACTGCACTCCAGCCTGGGCAACACAGTGAGACCCTGTCTCTTAAAAAACAAAAACAAACAAAAAAAAGAGGCCGGGCATGGTGGCTCACGCCTGTAATCCCAGCACTTTGGGAGGCTGAGGCGGGTGGATCACCTGAGGTTGGGAGTTCAAGACCAGCCTGACCAACATGGAGAAACCCCTTCTCTACTAAAAATACAAAATTAGCCAGGCGTGGTGGCGCATGCCTGTAGTCCCAGCTACTCAGGAGGCTGAGGCAGGAGAATCGCTTGAACCCGGGGGGGCGGAGGTTGCAGTGAGCTGAGATCACGCCATTGCACTCCTGCCTGGGCAACAAGAACAAAACTCCGTCTCAAACAAACAAATAAACAAACAAACAAAAGTCCAATGGATGAAAGAATGGAATCAAGAGTATTAATTACAACAAGAGACTTTCCTTTGAGACCAGAGAAAAGAATGTGAATTGTAATGCTTAACCATTCCAAATAGGAAGACCTTACTTTAATACTCCAAACTTTCATCGATTTCTACCTACTCTGCCCAAGAGTTTTTCAGTCTTTAGAGTTAAGCATGCAGCGCACATATAAATTTACTGATTCCTTGACCCTATCAGAGCATGTCTGTGCTATGGTGAAGAGGAGGGGGTTATAGGGAAGCACTTAACTGAGGGCCTTAATTTTCATGAAATAAGAAAGCAAGGTAGAGGCTGTCAACAGGAAAGTTAGAAGCTCACAGACAGTTTAATTTATAATGACTTACCCTTAAGTGATTTTGATATGCAAAGTAAAACTTGTAATTATAATGGGCATTTACACACAAAAATGTGAAGATTACCAAAGAAGTGTATAGAAAGGCATCTACTATCCTGCCCAGAAATTTTCATAACTCTATCTACAGAAGTGGCTAAGTCATAAACTATTAATATAGTTACCAATGAGCTAATGAAAACAAGGATTATTTAGTAGCAAGTATGATTACAGTTCAATTTTAAACTTTTTATATTTAAAACTTTGTATAGTTTTCCATCTGTATAAAACACCAACCCTAATAGCAACTTAGCTATACAAAATTTCATTCTATTTTCTTTCAGTGAAGACACTGACATGACATTCCATTGCTTAAAATTTATTTTCAGATTCTAATCTTTTGGCTAATTTCATTAACAATTCAAATTGAGTAGATAATGATGGATCAACTACGTCCAAGACACAAGTGTGTCTCACATATAGCTCGAGGGCCCATCTATCATAACATTTTGATCACAAAAAGGCAGTCATAGCTGATTATTTCGTTATTCAATACATCACCCTATAGAGATCTAAAAGTCACACAGACTAAAAAATATATGGTGACTACCATAAGTAGAGGAGTCAGAGGAGGCTTCGTTCTTTAAATAATGAAATTAACATTGATCAGTGTGCACGGAATAAAAATGAGACAATAACCACACCAAACCTGGCAGTCGCCAGATTTGTGTGTCTTTGAAGGTAAGGGGGCCACATAGGCCAGATGATTTCTACTGCCAGCTCACTAGCTGAGCTTAGAGAATAGGCAGCATCCGCACACAGTCCACTCTTGAGAACCAGAATTTACAGTCATTTTTGTCTGGCAGGGACCAGAGAACGTGGCACTGATAAACCGGGAAAAGTCTGACAGAAACAGGGTTGTTGGGGGTGAAAGGAGCCTTCAGGACTGCAATACTGGAAGGGATAAGACAACAGCTAGCCGATTAACATCCCGCCCCAGACCCCCGAGAGAAAAGAAACCATGGGGGTTGAAGAGAAAGGGGTCGTCCTTACCTTGTCATCCTCGCATCTCTTCCCGAGGCCCTCTCTGGCCTGCAGCCGGCTGCTGAGGCGGCCGTAGTCGGCCTCCTTCTGGTCGATCTGTTTCTTGTGCGTGTCCACCAACAGCAAGAGGTCCGAATTGCGCTTTTCCAGCCGCCCGCGGGCCACTTCGGTGCGCTGGACCTGGCCCTGCAGCTCGGCCACCTCCTCCTGAAGCAGGACGTGGCGGGAGGAGATGCTCCAGTAGTTGAAGGCGAGGACGACAATCACCACCAGCAGCACCACGAGCACGAGAGAGGGCAGGCGGCCAGCCCGCCGGTTGGCCCCGAAACCCACCATGGGGCCAAATCTGGCTGTACCCTAGGGGCCTCGCCGCAGACACCTGCAGGCAGAAGCCCAGGCCTCGGCTGGAGTTGCCGGGGGTACACGGCCCCAGGGCCGGCCGAGGGAGGAGGCGGGCTTATCGGTCGGCGGCAAGCCGGAGAAGGGGGCGGGGCCGCAAGCCGCAGGTCCCTCCCCGCCCCCCTCCTCAAATCAGGCCAAAACGCGTTCCGGAGGCTTTGAACCCGACCCTGCACCTGCCCAAGGGAACCAGGAGAACCCAGCTGCCAGCATCCCCCGAACCCAACACCTCACGGTTGGGAGGCGGGGAAAAAACCGGAAGGGGGCGGACTTACCCTGGCCCCACCCACTGGCTGGGGCCGGGTCGTCTAGGGGACTATTTCCGAGTTTCCGTCGACACCCCTCTTGTCGCGAGAACGTTGCTTCCTCTCGTCTCCCTCTCTCTCCGTCTCCCAGTTCTCTCTCTTGCTCGCTCGTTAGCTCTCTCTCTCCCTCCCTCCCTCTCTCTCTCTCTCTCTCTCTGTCTCTCTCTCTCCCCTCCCAGAGTTTCTCTGTCGCGTAGGGTGTTGTGTTAATTTTAGCGGTCTCAGATGTCTCAGGTACCTGGGTCGGAGTCCTTTGTGTTGTTACCTACTGGATTCCCTTGATTCAAGGCCTAGGGAGTTCCTGCCCTACACTGGCCCTCGCGAAAATATTTGTCTTTGAGGACGTCTGGGGCTGCGACCACGGAATAGAAAAAAATAGTAGGTGAGCTACAGCCAAAAAGGGGCGACTAGAAAGGTTTTGTACTTGCTTCTGTAGAAGGGGAATTTCTCTTTTGTGCTAATGATGTGGAAAGAAAAAACGAAAAGACCGTAAAATAGCGATGCCCTAAACATAATGGAGAAAAGCGGGAGAAACCAAGCTTTAGGACTGAAAGGGGTGGTGCCGGTCTCGTTTCCAAGGTTACTGCTTTCAGGAACCGAAAGAATTTAAGAATGTGGCGAGCTCCAGTTTTTCAACGCACTGCTGCTTTTGCCTCAGCTGGGCTTCCAAACAGAAAGTCCAGAAGCTGCCCTCGATGAATCGTAACTAATGCACTGTTACTGACAGCGAACACATTCTAGGTTAGAAATAATAGCTGTAACAAATTGTTTTGCGCGCCTAGTCTCATATTATCTTCTCAGCAACGCAGTTTTAAAGATGAAGAATCCAAGACACATAGATGTTTGGGAACGTTCTCTTATCTGGTTTTAAATAGGCTTGACTCCAGATCATTGGACTCTAAACACCATTGCTCTCTGCATATAGCAGGCTGTTTATATGTTAAGTGTGAATTTCAGTAATGCAAAAAAAAAAAAAAAAAACCCGCCTCTTTTGTTTTTTCTGCATAATTATTTTGTCCGTGCATAGAAAAATAAAAAGGTACTGGCTCTAACCTGTTTAAGGAGAGGATGGGGTTGCCTTATTTTTCAGACCTCAGGTTGAAGAACTTACATGAGTATAAAACCTCAAGAATGGAAAAACCTTGGTATTTTTTATTCAAATCAGAGTGATATGATTTTGAGGCAGGAAGATTTGTCATCTTTGAATAATTGTTCTGTGCTTCCTATCCTCAAAAATTATTTCCCTAAGTCCGTAGTAGTGTAGAAGAATTATTGCATCTTCAAAGAACAATGATTACTCTCTCAGATGCAGTACAGAAAAACACCACCAAAATTATTAATACTTGGTTCACGTCAGAAGTGAGCTCTGGCTTCATAAGATCTAAGAAATCCTCTCCACTCTCAGATGACAAGCAGACTTTGGCAAAAGGAAGCAAAGCAAACATGGGAAATCATTAACTATAATGAGCCTTTCCATCTCTGCTTTCCTCAACTCATATTGGCCTTGCTCTGCTCAACCAGCAATCGAAAATTATTCTAGGCCGGGTGCGGTGGCTCATGCCTGTAGCCCCAGCTACTCGGGAGGCTGAGGCAGGAGAATCACTTGAATCGGTGAGGCGGAGGTTGCAGTGAGCCGAGATCGTGCCATCACACCCCATCTTGGGCAACAGAGTGAGACTCCGTCTGAAAAGAAAAAAAGAAAATTATTCTATACAGTGATGTTAACTACTTAAGATTTACTGTTCCCACGAGTGTTTTCATTTTTACATAGGCAAATCTAAAAGTATAAATATTGTACAAAACACGTATACATACATTTTCCCAATAGATGTTTAATAGAACTATTGGGTACCATTATTCCATTTTACAGGTGCAGAGGTAACTTGCCGAAAGTCATTTATGTAGTAAATGGCAGAGATGACCAATCCTCTTTCCACTCTTTCCCAGAGGATTTTTTTTTCCATTTTGATGGTTGTCTCATCAAGCTGTTCTCCTACTGAATACAAACCAGATATTAAGACAGTATTTAAGTGCCCTCCCATATGTAGTTCTGAGTTAGGCATTAAACAAATTAAGGTAAAAGTCAATTCCTTAAACCAGGTAATCAAAGTTAACATCAACAGTGATGTCCTGTTGATAGTATGTATTGGTGATACAATATGATGATTGTAGCACTCTGTGTGGTCTTCTTCACAAAGACTCATAGCCCTAGTCTACTCATGAGAAAAACATAGACAAATCTCAGTTGAAGGACATTCTAAAAAATACTTGACCAGTATTCCTCAAACTTGTCAAGGTCATAAAAAAAGGAAAATTGGAAAATCTTTCATGGCCAAAAGAAGCTTAAGGAGACATGATGATTAAATGTATTGTATCCTGGATGGGATCCTGGAACACGAAAAGGACATTAGGTAAAAACTAAGGAAATCTGAATAAAGTATGGATGTTAGTTAATAATAATATATCAGTACTGATTCATTAATTGTGACAAATGCACCACACTAATGCAGGGGAAACAGTGTGGGATATATGGGAACTCTACTATTTTCACAATCTTTCTGTAGATCTAAAGCTGCTAAAAAATTATTTTTAAAAAGTCCATTCCTGTCTTTTAGAATATGTTATCAAGTATAGACATAAATATCATATAACTGTAAAGGCAGTGTAATCGTAGATAAATAATGTTTCTTGTGGTTTTTTTGTTTGTTTTATTTTGTTTTTTAAAAAATGGGGTCTTGCTCTGTCACCCAGGCTGGAGTGCAGTGGCTCGATCTCGGATCTCAGTTCACTGCAGTCTTGACTTCCCCAGCTCAAGTGATCCTCCTGTCTCAATCCCGGAAGTAGCTAGGACTACAGGTGCCTGCCACCACGCCCAGCTAATTTTTGTATTTTTTGTACAGACAGGGTTTTGCCATGTTGCCCAGGCTGATTTTGAACTCCTGCGTTCAGGTGATCCTGCTGCCTGGGCCTCCCAAAGTGCTGGGATTAAGGCATGAGCCACCATGCCCGGCCAATCATAGACAAATAATGGGGGTTTTTTCTTTCTTTTTTTTTTTTTTTTTTTGGGAGACGGAGTCTCACTCTCACCCAGGCTGGAGTGCAGTGATGTGATCTCACCTCACTGCAACCTCCACCTCCTGGATTCAAGCAGTTTTCCTGCCTCAGCCTCCCAAGTAGCTGGGATTACAGGCGCATGCCACCATGCCTGGCTAATTTTTTGTATTTTTTTTTTTTTTTTTTTTTTTTTAGTAGAGATGGGGGGTTTCCCCATGCTAGCCAGGCTGGTCTCAAACTCCTGACCTCGTAATCCACCCGCCTCGGCCTCCCAAAGTGCTGGGATTACAGGCATGAACCGCTGCACCCGGCCAACATACAATGTTTTAAGGTTTAATTGGTAGGCCAGGTGTCCCAGCCACTCCGGAGGATGAGGTGGGAGGATCATTTGAGTCTGGGAGGTGGAGGTTGTGGTGAGCTGTGATCGCATCAGTGCACTCCAGCCTGGGTGATGGAGTGAGACCCTGTCTCAAGAATAAATACATTAAATAATTATATGGATTTAGTTTGGGGATAAGCATCTGTTATCGGGTAGCAGGTGTAGGAATTTTGTGTTTGGATGAAGTCATCTTTAAAGGCAAAAATCGGCCAAGCGCAGTGGCTCACGCCTGTAATCTCAGCACTTTGGGAGGCTGAGGTGGGCAGATCACGAGGTCAAGAGACTGAGACCATCCTGGCCAACATGGTGAAACCTCGTATTTACTGGCCGGGCGCGGTGGCTCACGCTTGTAATCCCAGCACTTTGGGAGGCCGAGGCGGGCGGATCACGAGGTCAGGAGATCGAGACCACGCTGAAACCCCGTCTCTACTAAAAAATACAAAAAATTAGCCGGGCGCGGTGGCGGGCGCCTGTAGTCTCAGCTACTCGGAGGCTGAGGCAGGAGAATGGCGTGAACCCGGGAGGCGGAGCTTGCAGTGAGCCGAGATCGCGCCACTGCACTCCAGCCCTGGCGACAGAGCGAGACTCTGTCTCAAAAAAAAGAAACCTCGTATTTACTAAAAATACAAAAATTAGCTAGGCGTGGGGGCATGCACCTGTAGTCCCAGCTACTCAGGAGGCTGAAGCAGGAGAATCACTTGAACCCAGGAGGTGGAGGTTGCAGTGAGCCGAGACCGCACCACTGCACTCCAGCCTGGTGACAAAGAGACTCCGTCTCAAAAATAAATGAATAAAGGCAAAAATTATGTCGTTTATTTCTCTTACATAATCCTTCTGAGCCCCTTTCTTAAGCCCACAACATAATTTCACATATATTGTCTTCAGTATATTTTGACCCATAAAAAGTTTGACATGCTGAAATTGGGCAGAAAAGTGGATTATTTTATAGTTTATTCCTCAATACTTTGGACATTTGGTAGGACTAGGTTAGAGAAGGTGGCAGCTCATAGAAATAAGAAATACACAGATGTGTAGGCAAGATTCCTTCTATTGCTAATGAAAAAACCTAACTTAAAACTAGCTTAAGAAAAAAAATTATGGCCGGGTGCGGTGGCTCATGCCTGTAATCCCAGCACTTTGGGAGACTGAGGCAGGCGGATCACGAAGTCAGGAGCTTGAGACCAGCCTGGCCAACATGGTGAAACGCCATCTCTATTAAAAATACAAAAATTAGCCTGTAATCCCAGCTACTCGGGAGGCTGAGGCAGGAGAATTGCTTGAACCCAGGAGGTGGAGGTTGCGGTGAGCCGAGATCGCACCACTGCACTCCAGCCTGAGTGACAGCGAGACTCCATCTCATAAAAGAAAAAGAAAAAAATTATTGGAAGGATACTAGGATAGTTCACAGTACTACTATTGGTGTAGCAGTAGGAACTGGAGTACCTACAGGGGATTTGATGCTTCCAGGACCTCTAACCCTTTCTGTTTCTCCCCTCTGCTTGGCTTTATTCACTACTTCAGATGGTCCTTTTCCTTGTAGGCAGCAAATATGGCCCCAGCATCCATAGAGTAAAATCTTGACATTTCTCTGATCTGAGAAGAAAGGGAGGTTTGTCTTCTAGCTTTCAGTACAAAAATCCTCAGGGAAGGATTTTGATTGTCCAAGCCTGGTCATGTGCCCACGCCTTGTACCCATTACTGTGTTCAGGGAGGTGAAATTTTATGATTGGCCCAGCATAGGACACTCCTCTCTGGCCAGTGGGCAGTATGTTACTATGAAACAGTGTATTGGGTAGACCAAAATAAGTAATGTTAATTACAACTGAGTTTTCTTTTTCTTGAGATATATTAAGTACTTTCCTTCCAATTAGGAACAGTTAATGTGTGAATAAAGCCATGGTGTCATGGGTTGCGTTATCAAGAAAACAGACTATGAGATGGAGATTAGTAATAGGAAGTTTTTTTAGGGAGTGTTCTTGGGATCACCACTTGCAGAAGGGAAGGGAAAGAAAGAGAGGAAAACAGGATGAGCAGAGGGCGAAGTTGGGCTGTTGGGAAGTTTCAGTGAAAGCTTCAGGCAACTCCACGTAGAACTCTGAAGCTGTGGTGACCCTTCAGAGTTGTCCTGGGTTGGAAGGGCTCAGGCCTTTATACTCCCACACCAACCAGGTTTTGGATAATGAAGGGGAAAGGCCAAACTGCAATCAATTAGTAACAATGCCTGGGCTGGGTGTGATGGCTCACGGCTGTAATTTGAGAGGCTGAGGCGAGTGGATCATGAGGTCAGGAGTTCGAGACCTGCCTGGCCAACATGGTGAAACCCCATCTCTACTATAAATACAAAAATCAGCTGGGCATGGTGGCGGGCACCTGTTATCCCAGCTACTCAGGAGGCTGAGGCAGGAGAATCTCTTGAACCTGGGAGGCAGAGGTTTCAGTGAACCGAGGTAGTGGCACTGCACTCCAACCTGGGCGACAGAGCAAGACTCCGTCTCAGAAACAAGCAAACAAACAAACAATGCCTGGATTGGTGCATTTAAAAAAGATTAGGAAAATATATCCGGACTTATTGATAAAGCAAACTATAGTCCATTTATAGTTCAGCCACAGGCACAGGAAGGGAGTATGATGTCATGCATGAGTAATGGATGCCGTGGTGTGCCACCCAGATCCCTCTTCAGGAATGAATGACATATTCCCCCAGCTGCTGGGAGTGCTGTCAGCAGACACCTCTCAGTGATCAGTCAGCCACCTTCAGAATTGCCTTAGCTAAAGAGGGCTGCTTCATAAAGGGAATACCCCAGACCCCCATCCAATACTGGTCAACAGAACACACGTGTTATTTCTCTATGAAAAATCCATTTCCTATAGTTGTGTAGCATGAGGCAATATACTGTAAGAGTAAGGTGGGCTCTGGAGTAAGAATTCATGGGCTGAAAGTCATCTCTTCACTGTTACTAATTTTGTAACATCAGGCAAGGTACTTAACCTTAGTTTTCTCGTTTCCAAAATGGCAAATCAGTTAGGATTAAGTTTGGTGCCATGTAACAGGAAAATAAATAAATAAAAATAAACAAGATAGGATTTTCTTCTCTCACAAATCCGGAAGCATGCCATTCAGGACTGACACGGCAGGCTCCTTTGAGTTCACCGCTCAGTCATCCCTACAGTGTCGCCCTCATGTTCACTTCCAGCCATGACATTCTTGATGCAGGAAGCAGAAAGGGCCAGGCATGGTGTCTCATGCTTGGAATCCCAGCACTTTGGGAGCCTGAGGCAGGAGGATTGCTTGAGCTCAGGAGTTTGAGACCAGCCTGGGCAACATAGTAAGATCTTGTCTCTACAAAAAAATTTAAAAAGCAGGGGTGGTACACACCTGTAGTTCAAGTTGTTTGGGAGACCGAGGGAGAAGGACTGCCCAGCCTGGGCCACAGAGCAAGATGCTGTCTCAAAAAACAAAAGAGGGCCAGACACGGTGGCTCACGCCTATAATCCCAGCACTTTGGGAGGCCGAGGCGGGCAGATCACAAGGTCAAGAGATGGAGACCATCCTGGCCAGCATGATGAAACCCTGTCTGTACTAAAAATACAAAAATTGGCTGAGTGTGGTGGCACACACCTGTAGTCCCAGCTACTTGGAAGGCTGAGGCAGGAGAATCTCCTGAACCCAGGAGGCAGAGGTTGCAGTGAGCCAAGATCGAGCCACTACACTCCAGCCTGGCGACAGAGCGAGACTGTCTCAAAAAAAAAAAAAGGAGGAAGGGTACACCCCCCAATTTTTAAGAAGACTTCTCCAAATACACATTTCTACTCATTTTTCCTTGACCTGAATTTAGACACAGAGTCATCTTAGACATTAAGGAGGCAAGGAAATACAGTGTTACAGCAGAGCAGCAGTGTCCCCAGTTGAAAATTCAGATCTTAAGAAAAGAGAAGAAAGGTACAAAGAGACAACCCAAAACCAAAAAACAATTCTGAAATCTATGAGGATAATAATAAAGCCTATCTTACATGGTTGTTTTATTAATTAATAAGTGTACAGTGTTTAGAAGTGGCACTTGTCAAGTATTCAGTAAATGTTGCTACTGTGGCTACTATTACAGCAGTGGTTCTCAATTTGTAGGAGGCCATAAATGTTCACTATATTTTCACTAACTTTTGTCCATGAACAGAAAAATTAATGTCTACAAAATCTCATTACTGTAAAAAAGAGTTTGAAATTATGTTGAATAAAATTTTACTTAAAATTGAGCTGGTTTTGGTGGCTCATGCCTGTGATAGCAGCACTTTGGAGCACCAAGGCAGGAGGATCACTTGAGGCCAGGAGTTTAAGACTGGTCTGGGCAACATAGCAAGACTCCCATCTCTACCAACAAATTTTAAAAATTAGCCAGGTATGGTAGCACATGCCTGTAGTCCCAGCTACTTGGGAGGCTGAGGTTGGTGGATCTCTTGAGTCCAGGAGTTCAAGGCTGCAGTAAACCTTGACCACACTACTGCACTCCAGCTTGGGTAACAGGGCAAGATCCTGTCTCAAAATAAATAGCAGGGCAAAGTGGCTCATACCTGTAATCCTAACACTTTGGGAAGCCGAGGTGGGAGAAGCACTTAAGGCAGGGAGTTGGAGACCAGTCTAAGCAACATAGCAAGACCCCGTCTCTCCAAAACAATGTAAAAATTAGTGGAGTGTGGTGGTGTATGCCTGTACTCCCAGTTACTTGGGAGGCTGAGTTGGGAGGATCCCTTGAGCCCAGGAGTTTGAGGCTGCAGTGAGATGTGATCAAGCCACTGCGCTTTAGCATAAGAGACAGAGCAAGACCCTGTCTCTAAAAAAAAACTAAGTAAAATTACTAGTGAATCCACTATAACCTTTTTCATTATGTATTTTTAAAATCAGTAGATACTGGCCGGGCACGGTGGCTCACGCCTGTAATCCCAGCACTTTGGGAGGCCTGAGGCAGGTGGACCACCTGAGGTCAGGCGTTCAAGACCAGCCTGGTCAACATGGTGAAACCCCGTCTCTACTAAAAATACAAAATTTAGCTGGGTGTGGTGGCAGGCACCTGTAATCCCAGCTACTCGGGAGGCTGAGGCAGGAGAATTGCTTGAACCTGAGAGTCAGAGGTTGCAGTAAGCTGAGATTGCACCATTGTGCTCCAGCCTGGGCAACAAGAACAAACTTCGTCTCAAAAAAAAAAAAAAAATCAATATATACTAAACTTATAATTACTATCACATGGTAATCTGTACAGTCTTTGACATTAAAAAAGAAGTTTGAGCTGGGTGCGGTGGCTCACGCCTGTAATCCCAGCACTTTGGGAGGCCAAGGCAGGTGGATCACAAGGTCAAGAGATCAAGACCACCCTGGCTAACACTGTGAAACCCCGTCTCTACTCAAAATACAAAATTAGCTGGGTGTGGTAGCATGTGCCTGTAGTACCAGCTACTCAGGAGGCTGAGGCAGGAGAATAGCTGGAACCCAGGCGGCGGAGGTTGCAGTGAGCTGAGATCACGCCACTGCACTCTGGCCTGGAGATAGAGCGAGACTCCGTCTCAAAAAAGAAAAAAAAGTTTGTAGAATCAAAAGATTAAGCCCAGAGCATTGTCACTGACTGTAGTCCCAGCTACTTGGGAGCCTGAGGCAGAGGGATGGCCAGAGCCTAGGAGTTAAACACTGCAGTGCTCTATTATCGTCACTGTGATTAGCCACTGCACTCCAGCCTGGGCAACACAGTGAGACTCATCTCTAAAAAAATAAAAGGTTGGAGGCCGGGTACGGTGACTCGTGCCTGTAATCCCAGCACCTTGGGAGGCCTAGGTGGGCGGATCACCTGAGGTCGGGAGTTCTAGACCAGCCTTAACAACATGGAGAAACCCCGTCTCTACTAAAATGTGAAATTAACGTCTGGGCGAGGTGGCTCCCGCCTGTAATCCCAACACTTTGGGAGGCCGAGGCGGGAGGATCACGAGGTCGGGAGATCAAGACCATCCTAACACGGTGAAAACCGATCTCTACTAAAAAAAAAAAAAAAAAAAAAATAGCCAGGCATGGTGGCAGGCGCCTGTAGTCCCAGCTACTCGGGAGGCTGAGGCAGGAGAATGGAGTGAACCCGGGAGGCGGGGCTTGCAGTGAGCCGAGATCGCCCCACTGCACTCCAGCCTGGGTGACAGAGCGAGACTCCATCTCGGAAAAGAAAAAAAAAAATTAGCCAGGCATGGTGGTGCATGCCTGTAATCCCAGCTACTTGGGAGGCTGAGGCAGGAGAATTGCTTGAACCTGGGAGGCGGAGGTTGCCATGAGCTGAGATCGCACCACTGCACTCCAGCCTGGGCAACAAGAGCAACACTCTGTCTCAAAAAAAAAAAAGTTGGTAATCTCTGGCCTTTAGGACCACTTTTTTTTTTTTTTTTTTTTTGAGACAGAGTCTCGCTCTGTTGCCCAGGCTGGAGGGCAGTGGCGCAATCTCGGCTCACTGCAAGCCCCGCCTCCTGGGTTCACTCCATTCTCCTGCCTCAGCCTCCCGAGTAGTTGGGACTACAGGCACCCACCACCACGCTCGGCTAATTTTTTTTTTTTTTTTTTTTTTTTTTTTTGAGACGGAGTCTTGCTCTGTCACCCAGGCTGGAGTGCAGTGGCGCAATCTCGGCTCACTGCAAGCTCCGCCTCCCGGGTTCACGCCATTCTCCTGCCTCAGCCTCTCCGAGTAGCTGGGACTACAGGCGCCCGCCACCACGCCCGGCTAATTTTTTGTATTTTTGGTAGAGACGGGGTTTCACCGTGGTCTCGATCTCCTGACCTCGTGATCCGCCCGCCTCGGCCTCCCAAAGTGCTGGGATTACAAGCATGAGCCACCACGCCCGGCCGCGCTCGGCTAATTTTTTGTATTTTTAGTAGAGACAGGGTTTCACTGTGTTAGCCAGGATGGTCTCGATCTCCTGACCTCGTGATCCGCCCGCCTCGGCCTGCAAAGTGCTGGGATTACAGGCATGAGCCACTGCGCCCGGCCAGGGCCACATTTTTTATAAGACTATAACCCCACCTCTACCAGCCTCCATAGCCTTGTTTTTTCTTCATATCACTTATGCCCTAGCTCTAGGATAATCCTGTTTCCCAGGGTATATTATGTCTCCGGCCCTTTGGAATGCTTCTCTAACTTTCTTCTTTCACTGTCAGTTATTCAAGAATTCATTCTTAATAAAAATGATACAAATTTCTCACATAGGTACACGATCAAAACTATACTATTAATATAATATGAAGTTGTAACAGTAATTTTTTTGTTGGCTTTTTTTGAAACAGGGTCTCACTCTGTCACTCAGGCTGGACTGCAGTGGTGCAGTCATAGCTTACTTCAGCCTCGAACTCTTAGACTCAAGCGATCCTCCTGCCTCAGCCTCCCAAGCTAATGAAAAAAATATTTTTTTGTAAAGACAGGATCTCACTATATTGCCCCAGCTGGTCTTGAACTCCTGGCCATAAGCAATCCTCCTGTCTCAGCTGACGAAAGGGCTGGGATTACAGATGTGAGCCACTGTGTCCAGCTGAGTAACACTTTTCAGTGAAATTTTAAAAAATTTATCATCATGGCATTGTTATTGGAAGCCTGCTTTGTTCAAGGATTTATATCATGGTGCATGCATTAAGTAATTAACAAATTAATTAATTACTCAAATATTTACTGTGTGCCTGCCGTGTGACAATCCGTGGTGTTGTAGGTGAGAGGAAGTGTGGGGATACAGCAGAAATAGAAAGGTCCTTCTGAAGCTTCCAGTCTCTTCCTCCTTTATCAGTGCCCAACCAGGGGAACACTGTATTCAGTTTCCTCCTTGAAAACATTTTTCAACACCTCCCATGCCCTGCTGCTCCCAAGTGATGGAAGTGACCACTATCTTACTGTGCCTGCATGATGTCCTCTAGTTTTCTATTGTAGCAGTTTATTTTGCTGACTTTACAGTAGACTTTTGGTAGATTTTTTTTTTTTTTTTTGAGATGGAGTCTCGCTCTGTTGCCCAGGCTGGAGTGCAGTGGCACAATCCCGGCTCACTGCAACCTCCGCCTCCTGGGTTCAAGCGATTCTCCTGCCTTAGCCTCCCGAGTAGCTGGGACTACAGACGCACACAACCATGCCCAACTAATTTTTTGTATTTTTAGTAGAGACGGGGTTTCACCATGTTGGCCATGATGGTCTTGATCTCCCAACTTCATGATCCACCCGCCTTGGCCTCCCAAAGTTTTGGGATTACAGGCGTGAGCCACCGCACCCAGCTGGTAGATGTTTTTCTGCAGGACCGCATTATAAGATAGTATGAGGTAGGCTATGATTTTGTTTTGACACCATACCATTAGGCTTTTTTTTCCCCTTCTCCAGTGTCTGCTCACTTCTTTCTTTTCCATTTATCTGAAACTCTTTTTTGAGACAGTGTCTCACTCTGTCACCCAGGCTGGAGATCAGTGACATAATCTTGGCTCACGGCAGCCTCGACCTCCCTGGCTCAAGCAATACTCCTGCTTCAGCCTCCCAAGTAGGTGGGGACTACAGACACACATAACCACACCTGGCTAATTTTTAAATTTTTTGTAGAGACGGTGTCTTTCTATGTTGCCCAGGCTGGTCTCAAACTCCTGGGCTCAAGCAGTCCTCCCGCCTTGGCCTCCCAAAGCATTGGGATTTACAGGCGTGAGCCATCGTGCCCAGCCTAAAACCTTTTTAAAATACTCTCTTACTCATTTCATTCTTTTTTTCTTTTTTTTTTTTTTTTTTTTTTTTTTTTTTGAGACAGAGTCTCGCTCTGTCGCCCAGGCTGGAGTGCAGTGGCGCAATCTTGGCTCACTGCAAGCTCCGCCTCCCGGGTTCACACCATTCTCCTGCCTCAGCCTCTCCGAGTAGCTGGGACTACAGGCGCCCGCCACCACGCCCGGCTAATTTTTTGTATTTTTAGTAGAGACGGGGTTTCACTGTGGTCTCGATCTCCTGACCTCGTGATCCGCCCGCCTCGGCCTCCCAAAGTGCTGGGATTACAAGCGTGAGCCACCGCGCCCGGCTCTTTTTTTCTTTATATCCTTGAATTATGGAATTTTAAAACAGGAAGGGAATTTAGAGATTACCTAGTCTGAAACTCCTATTTAACAGATGAAGATAAAAATCCAGAGAAGTATTGCGATTTAAAATTATTCTATTTGGCCAGGTGTGGTGGCTCACGCCTGTAATCCCAGCACTTTGGGAGGCTGAGGCAGGTGGATCACGAGGTCAAGAGATCGAGACCATCCTTGCCAACATGGTGAAACCCTGTCTCTACTAAAAATACAAAAATTAGCTGGGCATGGTGTTGCGTGCCTGTAGTCCCAGCTACTTGGGAGCCTGAAGCAGGAGAATCGCTTGAACCCAGGAGGCAGAGGTTACAGTGGGCTGAGATTGTGCCACTGCACTCCAGCCTGGCGATAGAGCAAGACTGTAGCTGGGACTACAGGCGCCCGCCACCACGCCCGGCTAATTTTTTGTATTTTTTTAGTAGAGACGGAATTTCACCGTGGTCTCGATCTCCTGACCTCGTGATTCGCCCGCCTTGGCCTCCCAAAGTGCTGGGATTACAAACGTGAGCCACCGCGCCCAGCCAGGCAGTTAATAATATTAAGAAGATATGTATTGAGTGAATTAATGGGCACATAGTAGGGCTTCAAATATTTTTTGACTGATTAGTCATCACTTCTCACCTATCTTTTCAAAATATAGTGGTTCTTGTTCCTTAACATTTGCTTCTATTTCCATTGTAATTTTTAAAAACCATACTTAGATTCTTGGCAAGCAATGAAAAGATGGTCATGCCTCTGCACAGTCTGCTGCAATGTATTTTTTCTACACTTGGCAGAAAACCCAAGGTTTCTGCCCTATTTTTTGTTCTCTGCCCTGCAGTTCATCTAATCTTCTAGCTCATGGTGGCTTTCTCTGCTAGACATTGTTCTGAAGAGTGACCCAATTAAATATGGCCCCATTTGATGCAGTGGGACTTTATGTGGGGCTAGTTTCAGATGATAACCTGGTAATTTTCCGAACCTTTATTTATGTAGTTTTTTTTTTTTTCATTCCTCAGTACCTGCTGCAGATGCTAGTGTGGCATCACAATAAATCCTCCTGTGCTGACTTTCAGGCAGAAGACGCAGCTGTGAGCAGAGCTGGTCATGTGTCATCTACTGCTCTTTAAGCAGATCCTCGTGTGTATCCATTTTCTGAGCTTTAAGTAGCAGCTAAAAGCTTTTTTTAACCTACATAGTTTTTCACTGAATCTGTTAGTTTCAGCATGTTGTTTGTGTTGTTTTCAGTAGTGCAATTCCTGATATCTATCAAGTAAACACTATGATGGATTGAGCTCACTTCATGCTCCTGTTCAGGTGCTATGTTTTGATTTGTCGGTATCCCAGAGAAGCAGCCCATTGCATCCAAGGCCAGAACAGAAGCCAGTGATTGCAAAACACCATATTTTGTAGCAGGGCGATGTAGTAACTTTGAAATACTGATCCTTATTAACATATTGGTGTGCACAATGCTTTCTTTTGGCATCTGAGCATTGATAGGATTATTTTAAATCCATATTAAAAATTACTCCAAAGCAGGCAGATTGCTTGAACCTAGGAGACCAGCCTGAGCAACACAGTAAAACCCATCTCTACAAAATATACAAAAATTAGCTGGACATGGTGGCCCCAGCTACTTGGGAGGCTGAGGTGGGAGGATCATTTGAGCAAGAGGATGAGCCTGCAGTGAGCCATGATTACACCACTGTACTCCAGCTTTGGCGATGGGAGTGAGACCATGTCTCAAAAAATGAAAATAAAACAAATTACTGATATTTAACTGGGCACAGTGGTTCATGCCTGTAATGCCAACACTTTGGGAGGTTGAGGCGGGAGGACCACTTGAGGCCAAGAGTTCAAGACTACCCTGGGCAACACAGTGAGACCCCATCTCTATTAAAAAAATTTTTTTTGGCCAAGCATGGTGGCTCATGCCTGTAATCTCAGCACTTTGGGAAGCCAAGGCAGGAGGATCACGAGTTCAGGAGATTGAGACTGTCTTGGGCAACATGGTGAAACATCATCTCTACTAAAATACAAAAAATTAGCCAGGCGTGGTGGTGTGTGCCTGTAATCCCAGCTACTTGGGAGACTGAGGAAGGGGAATCTCTTGAACCCCTGAGGCAGAGGTTGCAGTGAGCTGAGATGGCGCCACTGCCCTCCAGCCTGGTGACAGAGCAAGACTCCATCTCAAACAAAAACAAAAACAAAAAACAACTTTGGGAGTCCAAGGCGGGTGGATCACCTGAGGTCAGGAGTTCAAGACCAGCCTGAATAACATGGTGAAACCCCGTCTCAAAATACAAAACAAAATTAGCTGGGCGTGGTGGCAGGCGCCTATAATCCCAGCTACTCTGGAGGCTGAGGCAGGAGAATTGCTTGAACCCAGGAGGTGGAGGTTGCAGTGAGCTGAGATCGCATTGTTGCACTCCAGCCTGGGCAACGAGCAAAAAACTGTCTCAAAAAAAAAAAAAAAAAAAAAAAAATTTTTTTTTTTTAAATTAGCCAGGCATGGCGTCATGTGCCTGTAGTCCCAGGTACTCGGGAGGCTGAGGTGGGAGGATCGCTTGAGCCCAGGAGGTCAAGGCTGCAGTGAGCTGTGATTATACCACTGCTCTTCAGCCCGGGCAACAGAGCAAGACCCTGTCTCAAAAAAAACCAACCAAACGAACAAACAAACTACGGATATTTTAAAGAAAATCTGTTAATTTCCATAGCCAGGTAACTTATTTCAAATGATATGTAGCTAGACCACACTCAGTACATACTGTGCTATTTCTTTTTTTTTTTTTTGAGACGGAGTCTCGCTCTGTCGCCCAGGCTGGAGTGCAGTGGCGCAATCTCAGCTCACTGCAAGCTCCGCCTCTCGGGTTCACGCCATTCTCCTGCCTCAGCCCCTCCAAGTAGCTGGGACTACAGGCGCCCGCCACCACGCCCGGCTAATTTTTTGTATTTTTAGTAGAGACGGGGTTTCACCGTGGTCCCTATCTCCTGACCTCGTGATCCGCCCGCCTTGGCCTCCCAAAGTGCTGGGATTACAAGCGTGAGCCACCGCGCCCGGCCCATGGGTGGAGATTTTTGTTTGTTTTGGTAGTTTGTTTGTTTTTTTATTTTTATTTATTTATTTACTTTTATACACATGAGCCACCATGCCAGGCCAATTAGACCAGTTTTTAAATTTTAGGACTTTGACTACTCATTTTAAGACTAAGTCATTTTGACCCAGACCTATGTTAGAAATGAGCTGAATTGTCCTAAGACCTAAATATGGAGAAATGGCCAGGTTGTTAAGTTCCATACTTACATGTTTTATGAAGTCTCAAATTATTGCTGCTAAGAGAGGATCCTAACTTTTGATCCAATGAGAAATAATTTGCTTATGGAATGAGGAACAGAGATAACAGAGTGGGGAGGTTCCCGGGATGCGGCTTGCCTGTCCTCCCTCCCCGCCCAACAAAAGAACAGAGGTAACTATACCAACACTTCCCAAATTGTGCTCCATGGGACAATAATGCCTAGAAAGTCAGCAAGTGTTAAGACAAAAATTGGGGGGGGGGGGTGGTTAAAATCAGGATGCAAATTAAATATTAGGTTCCCTAAGTGAAAATGTCAGTGCTGCAAGAAGCAGACATCAATTAGAATGCTTTTTCAACATAGTTTCCTTATTTTTCACTCAAGGTAACATTCAGTAATTACTGGATATTTCCTACACTGGCTTATCAGCCATCTGCTCCTGGTAATCTTGCTGCTAGAATTTTGTCAAAGTTCCAACCAGAAACAGAGATTTACCCTGCCCATCTCAGTAAGACCTCACCTGATTTCTGCTCCCTGCTCCCCAGGTTATCTGCCTTCTTCTCGTTTAATCAAGAAGATTGATAGGCCGGGCGTTGTGGCTCACACCTGTAATCCCAGCACTTTGGGAGGCTGAGGCAGGCGAATTACTTGAGCTTACGACTGAGCCCAGACTGAGCAACGTCTATTAAAAATACAAAAACTTAGCCGGGCGTGGTGGCAGGTGCCTGTAGTCTCACCTACTCGGGTGGCAGAGGTGGGAGGATCACTTGAACTGGGAGGCAGAGGTTGCAATGAGCTGAGATTGTGCTGCTGCACTGCAGCCTGGGCAACACAGCCAGATCCTGTCTCAAAAAAAAAAAAAAAGATTGATAGTGAAGACATCCAATTATAACTTTTCCTTCTCATTTGGAGCACTAAAAGGTAAGCATCTTCTCATCTCCACTAGAAATGTTATAAGGTGGTAAGCATTTTTGTAATATTGTAGTATATTTGATATGCTCTTTCCTTTCCTCTGATATAATTTATATGCTTTATTTTGTGGAAAAAGAACAACTTAAGGTTGTTCTTAATCTAATACTTAATACGTTAACTTCCCAATGACTGCTTAGCTCTCCAAATGATGTTCAGGATGTTCACATATTCACCGGCATGTGGCCGCAGACTCACCCAGCTATTCAACACCTACAAAGTTAATAGGTTTCCTTATACATGAATATTCATAGCAGCATTATTCGTAATAGCCAAAAGGTGGAAGCAAATTAAATGTTTTCTAACTAAATATTTAACAAAATGTGGCATATCTATATACCAGAATATTATTTGGCAATAAAGAGCAACGTGTTCTGGATTTCATATTATTAAAGTCAATATTGGCCAGGCGCGGTGGCTCACGCCTGTAATCCCAGCACTTTGGGAGGCCAAGGCAGGTGGATCACAAGGTCAGGAGTTCGAGATCAGCCTGGCCAACATAGTGAAACCCCGTATTTACTAAAAATACAAAAAAAAAAAAAAAATTAGCCAGGTGTGGTGGCAGGCTCTTGTAATCCTAGCTACTTGGGAGGCTGAGGCAGGAGAGTCACTTGAACTCGGGAGGCAGAGGTTGCAGTTAGTCGAGATCATGCCACTGCACTCCAGCCTGGGTGAGAGAGCAAGACTCCATCTCAAAATAAAATAAAATAAAATAAAATAAAGTCAATGTTAATAAGATTTTAAAAATTATTTTTTTGGAATGTAAGCGCTTGGAAAACTTAAAGGCCGGAAATGATAACAGTAATGGGAAAGCTCCAGAGTGTGAAGTTAAAGGGCCATGAGAAGGATTCAGGCTTGTTTTTGTTCATTTTGATCAACCAATCTGTTATTATTATTATTATCATTATTATTATTATTATTATTATTTTATTTTATTTTATTTTTTTTTTTTGAGACGGAGTCTCGCTCTGTCGCCCAGGCTGGAGTGCAGTGGCGCGATCTCGGCTCACTGCAAGCTCTGCCTCCCAGGTTCACGCCATTCTCCTGCCTCAGCCTCTCCGAGTAGCTGGGACTACAGGCGTCCGCCACCACGCCCGGCTAATTTTTTGTATTTTTTTAGTAGAGACGGGGTTTCACCGTGGTCTTGATCTCCTGACCTCGCGATCCGCCCGCCTTGGCCTCCCAAAGTGCTGGGATTACAAGCGTGAGCCACCGCGCCCGGCCTATTATTATCATTATTATTTGAGATGAATCTCGCTCTGTCTCCCAGGCTGGAGTGCAGTGGTGCAATCTTGGCTCACTACAATCTCTGCCTCCTGGGTTCAAGCGAGTCTCCTGCCTCAGCTTCCCGAGTAGCTGCGATTACAGGTGCATGCAACCATGCCCAGCTAATTTTTATATTTTTAGTAGAGATGGGGTTTCATCATCTGGCAAGGCTGGTCTCAAACTCCTGACCTTGTGATCCACCCTCCTCGGCCTCTCAAAGTGCTGGGATTACAGGCATGACCCACCGTGTCTGGCCCCAGTCTGTTATTTTTTTTATTATTATTTTTTGAGACGGAGTCTCGCTGTGTTGCCCAGGCTGGAGTGCAGTGGTGCGATCTTGGCTCACTGCAAGCTCTGCCTCCTGGGTTCATACCACTCTCCTGCCTCAGCCTCCCGAGTAGCTGGGACTACAGGCGCTTGCCACCACGCCCGGCTAATATTTTGTATTTTTAGTAGAGATGGGGTTTCACCGTGTTAGCCAGGATAGTCTCGATCTCCTGACCTCATGATCCGCCCGCCTCGGCCTCCCAAAGTGCTGGGATTATAGGCGTGAGCCACCGTGCCTGGCCCCCAATCTGTTATTTTTAAGCCACAATAAAAAAAGTCTTTATTGCTGCCATTACTCAAAAAAAGAACTTTATTATTTTTTCTTATATCTCAATTCTTCCCATTGAGACCATCAACTTTTAAATGCAATTTTTAGATAATGTCATTTTTTTTTTTTTTGAGATAGAGTCTCACTCTGTCTTGCCCAGGCTGGAGTGCAGTAGTGTGATCTTGGCTCACTGCAACCTCTGCCACCTGAGTTCAAGTGATTCTCCTGCCTCAGCCTCCCTAGTAGCTGGGATTACAGGAGCCTGCTGTCGCACCTGGCTAATTTTTGTAGTTTTAGTAGAGACGGGGTTTTACCATCTTGGCCAGGCTGGTCTTGAACTCCTGACCTCGTGATCCACCCACCTCAGCCTCCCAAAGTGCTGGGATTACAGGCATGAGCCACTGCGCCCAGCTGATAATGTGATGTTTTAAACCCAAGTTGTGCAAATAACACAACAGTGCCTTTATTTGCTGCTTATTGAATTCTAGCTTGTAATACTTTATCTCTCAGATTGTAAGCTTATTGAAGACAGGAATCATACCATTCATCTTTATATTTCATTTCT
The DNA here is from genome assembly GCF_028878055.3 of Symphalangus syndactylus. Lineage (NCBI taxonomy): Eukaryota > Metazoa > Chordata > Mammalia > Primates > Hylobatidae > Symphalangus > Symphalangus syndactylus. Next base: position 128,387,329 of record NC_072427.2, read on the forward strand.
CCCTTGGCTTCAGAAAAAGACTACCATGCCTAACACATAGGCACTGAATACTTTTTTTCTTCAGTGAAATTGAATGGGAATTTTAAAATTATGATCTTTTTTAAACCTTTTTTATTGTGAAATCAGAAAGGCAGAAAAGAGCACAATACAAAAATGTATAGCTCAACAAATTATCCACAAAGCAAACATCCATGTAGCTATTACTCAGCTCAATAAAAACATTACCAGCAACCCTCTCTCAATCACTATCCCCTTTGTTCTCCCAAAGGTAACTATTATCTTGACTTTTGTAAACACATACTCTTAAACACTGTAGGTTAGTCTGGCCTGGTTTTTAAAACTTACTACAAATGGAATAACACTGATCAGGAAGAGAAAACCTTGAAATATTCAGAGCTGAAAATGATTAAGGTGAGTATTTTTTAGATGCCTGCCCCCCGCCACTCTCCCTCTCTACCTGCCCCAGAAAAAGGAAACCCTAATTCCTTAGTTCTCTAAACCTGCTCATCCAAGAGGCAGTTACCCTAGAGCAGCCGCCTGCTGGAGCATCCCGCCCAACACACTGCCCTGTGAGGAGCTCCCCTGCTGCTACTGACTCCGGATGACAGGGATCCATCAGGAAACTCCGTCCAAGGACACTAATTGTGCATGTGTTCTTTTGTATCTCAGATTCACCCGTAATGAATCCATAATGTTGTAAATAGATTTGTACCTAAAATTCATCCATAATCACCCATAATGTATATAGATTTAGCCTGCTCATTTCCATTGCTCTATGTCATTCCATTGTATGAATACATCGCACTACGTATTTACTCATTTTTTTTTTTTTTTTTTTTTGAGACAGAATCTCGCTCTTTTGCCCAGGCCGGAGTGCAGTGGTGCTATCTCGGCTCACTGCAAGCTCTGCCTCCCGGGTTCACGCCATTTTCCTGCCTCAGCCTCCCTAGTAGCTGGGACTACAGGCACCCGCTACCACGCCCGGCTAATTTTTTGTATTTTTTTAGTAGAGACAGGGTTTCACCGTGTTAGCCAGAATGGTCTCGATCTCCTGACCTCGTGATCCACCCGCCTTGGCCTCCCAAAGTGCTGGGATTACAGGCGTGAGCCACCGCGCCCAGCCTTTTTTTTTTTTCAGACGAGGTCCCGCTCTGTCGGCCCAGGCTGCGGTGCAATGGCTGATCTCGGCTCACTGCAAGCTCCGCCTCCTGGATTCATGCCATTCTCCTGCCTCAGCCTCCCGAGCAACTGGGACTGCAGGTGCCTGTCACCACGCCCGGCTAAGTTTTTGTATTTTTAGTAGAGACGGGGTTTCACCGTGTTAGCCAGGATGGTCTCGATCTCCTGACCTCATGATCTGCCTGCCTCGGCCTCCCAAAGTGCTGGGATTACAGGCGTGAGCCACTGTAATCTGGCCTCATATTTATTCATTGTACTGTCGATGCCATATTTAGGTTATTTCCAGTTTGGAACGATTACAAATAACATCTCCATGAACATTTGTATATATGTCTCTTGATACATATGTGTTCACTTTTGTACTGAGTACCTGAGGGTGAAATTGCTGGAATTGCTGGATCACTGAGTATGCACCTTCAACCTTAGTAGAGAAAGTCAAGCTGTTGTTGTATCACTCCTGCCAGCAGTGTATGAGAGTTCCCAGTGCTTCACACCCTTGCCAACAGTTATTATTGTCAGTCTGTTTAATTTTAGCTTTTCTGGGGGATATACAGTATTATCCAATTGTGAGTTTTTGTTTGTTTTGTTTTGTTTTTTAGAGACAGAGTCTTGCTCTGTTGCCCAGGCTGGAGTGCAGTAGCAGGATCACAGCTCACTGCAGCTTCAAACTCCTGGGCAGAATTGAGCCTGCCACATCAGCCTCCCAAGTAACTGGCACTACAGGTACATGCCACCATACCTGGCTAATTTTTTTTTTTTCGTAGAGACAGAGTCTGACTCTGTTGCCCAGGCTGGCCTTTTTCTTTTCCTTTAATTTTTATTTATTTATTTATTTATTTTTAGAGATGGGTTTTCACCATGTTGCCCAGGCTGGTCTTGAACTCCTGGGCTGAAGCAACCCTTCAGCCTCGGCCTCCCACAGTGCTGGGATTACAGGCATGAGCCACCATGCTCAGCCCCAATTGTGGTTTTAATTTACATTTTCCTGATCACTAATGAGACTGGGCAATTTTCATATGTTTATATGTTGATATCCTCTTGTGAAATGCCTGTTCAAATCTCTTGCCTGTTTTTCAATTGAGTTGTTCATCTTTTTGTTATTGATTTCCAGTAGTTCTTCATACAGTATACTCTGGATACAAGCCCTTTGTCAGTTGTATATGTCGTAAATTTCCTCTCCTTTTTGTGGCTTGTCTTTTCATTCTCTATATAGTCTTTTGAAGAAGAGAAATTCTTGATTATAACACAGTCAAATTCATCAACTTTTTAATATGTTCCCTGTTTTAGAATGCTTTCCCTGCACCAAGATCATAAAGGTATTCTGTATTATCCTCTAGAAATTGTACTTTTTTTCCTTTCAAATTTAGATCTACAATCTACATTTGATTGTCTTTTATATATGATGTGAGTTAAAGGTTGTTTCTTTTTTTCTTCCCAAGATTCTTTTTCAAATATCGTAGTGTCATTTATTGAAAAGACTGTTCTTTCTCCACTGCTCTGCAGCACCACCTTTATTAAGAATCAAATGTTGATCAATACATGAGCTATTTCATTATATTTGTCTATCCTTGTACCAACATCACACTGTCTTAATTGCTATAGCTTTTTACCATGTCTTTATATCCAAGAGAACAAGTGCTCCATTCCAGTTCTTCTTCAGTTGGGTCTTGGCTATTTGTTACTTTGCATTACTGTATAATTTTTAGAATTAACATGTCAAGTGGAACTTTCATTTTTCTCTCCTAGTGCTGACTTTCAGCAGCTAAATTTCTGTGGGACTATAGTTATTTAGAACTTTAATGACAATAGCACTTTGAAAGGACATTGATATAGTGGGAAAAACATGGGCCATGCTATCAGACTTGAGTTTGAATTTATTCCTACCATTCTCTATTAGTGTGGGATATGAGAATGATACAGGCTTGTTTTTATCTATTTTGATCAATTTTTAAGCCACAATAACAGAAACATCTTTATTACTGAAATTAGGGAAGAAAAATAACTTTGTTATTGCAAATATGAGACTATCTTCTTCCCATTGAGACAATCACTTTTATAAGCACAAGCTAATTAGCTTCCCTAAATTCAGGCTTATCAGTTGTAAAATGGGGATAAAAATAATTACTTTATGAGGAATGAACCTTTGTGAATGTGCTTAGCACAGAAAAGGAACTTGATAACGGTGGTCCTTATATCTGTTCTTTCTTGGCTTGTCTAGCATGTTTTCCTACACCCTTCTCAGTTGACTGGGAGCACTGGCAGGTCTGAGATGCTAGAAGTTTTTGCATAATAAGAGCCTAACTTTCAGAAATTCATATTATCTAAACTGGGAGAGATTGGGGTACATTAGATACATATTATCTAAACTGGGAGAGATTGGGGTAAAAATTATGTATGTGAATACATTCTTTATAAATGTTTTATAAATTATGATGCACATTTTAAATTTCACCATTATTCTTCTCTTCCTCCTCCTTTAATATTAGTTATAAATCATACAGAGTATAGGTTTTGTTTCTATAATGCTCAGTGCAATAAAAAGTCAGGCTTGTGACTGGATTGTTAAAATTCATCACTGCATGGGTTTGTTGGCATCATGATAAATATTTCTTAGTCCAGTTCAGAAAAGCGTCAAAGCTATCATGACATGTATCAGACATGTCATGATATGACATGACATGCAGCAGACAATGTATCAGTCAGCTCTGGGCATCATTACCCACTTATTATAACTGTAACTTGTGCCTCATCTTTTTAACTTTAAACATTTGTACTTGCCTGGAAACCAATTTAAAATGTTTTTCTTATTGTCTTCTTACCATCCCCCCAGAATATATATATATAAAATATATATATAATATATATAATATATATATAAAATATATATATAATATATATAATATATATATATAAAATATATATATAATATATATAATATATATATATAAAATATATATATAATATATATAATATATATATATAAAATATATATATAATATATATAATATATATATATAAAATATATATATAATATATATAATATATATATAAAATATATATATAATATATATAATATATATATAAAATATATATATAATATATATAATATATATATAAAATATATATATAATATATATAATATATATATAAAATATATATATAATATATATAATATATATATAAAATATATATATAATATATATATAAAATATATATAATATATATAATATATATATAAAATATATATATAATATATATAATATATATATAAAATATATATAATATATATAATATATATAAAATATATATAATATATATAATATATATATAAAATATATATATATATATTATATATATATTATATATATATATTTTTTTTGAGACGGAGATTGGCTTTTGTGGCCCAGGCTGGAGTGCAATGGCGTGATCTCGGCTCACTGCAACCTCCATCTCCCGGGTTCAAGTGATTCTCCTGTCTCAGCTTCCTGAGTATCTGGGATTACAGGCACCCGCCACCACGCTTGGCTGATTTTTGGTATTTTTAGTAGAGACAGGGTTGCACCATGTTGGCCAGACTGGTCTCAAACTCCTACCTCAGGTGATCCGCACGCCTCGGCCTCCCAAAGTGCTGGGATTACAGGCGTGAGCCACCAAGCCCGGCCCAGAATATATATTTTTTTAACTCACAAAATGCCTATTGTATAATGTAAATCATAAAGTTATAATGAATACCCATGAATATAACATCTGTCATCCAAACCATGTGCTCTTTCTCTATTCATGCTAACTGACTTCTTATTTAAGCCTCTTTCAGAACTTGGCCTCTTTAATTTATATTATTGGCTTAATAGTCACTTAAAATATCCTCAAATAGTACAGACAGCTGCATGCAGCTTCAATATGTGGTTATTTTGCAGCTCATTAATGCTATGAAATCTGTGAACATGTTTATTTAGTAAAATTGGCAAGCAGGGAGTTTTGTCTCCAATTCTATCTACACCTCTAATTGTCTGTGTATAACGGTGGCTGCATATGGCCTCTTACACACATTCAGAAATGAATTCTTCTCTGTGTATCTCTGTATCTCTTTCTTTCTCATTCTGTCTCTCTCACACACACATACATATTCAAACACACACAGAAAGAAAAGGGTATAGAAAAAGAAAACATGAAAACAGCTCCCAATCTTATCCATCTACCATCTGTACTTTCCTATCCATCACTCTGCAAACTTGGGCAAAATGCTCTCTCGTATTCATTTTGCTCCCTATTCCCTTATTCATGCTGGTTTGGAGACAAAGTGGGTGTGCAAAAAGGCAGTCCGCTATTTTCTGTGCCACGATTTCCCTTTTCAGTGACTCCATAGCTGCCGTCAGCTCACAGGAGCCATCGTAGAGATGCTCTTTTATGGATACGGGGGGGAACTCTGATTGAACACTTTGTGGAAGGTGCCCCACAGGGCAAGAGTGAATAGTCTGTCAGCCTATTCACTGTTTCTGCAATCCTGTCACCAGGTGGCAAAGGCAAAGTGCTCTGTCAAAAGGCTCAAAAGCTTATCAGGGAGGAAAAGACTCAAGGATTTACAGCATCTGAGCTTATAGAACATGCTCATTTAATTCATGAGATGTTTCATTTTTTGTATTTTGCTCTTCAATTTTAGTAACACTTATGCCCTTATGGTTGTAATCTTTTGCTTCCCCCATGCTTTCTATAGATGCATATGTATATATCTGTGTGAATATGTATATATATATATATAATATACGTCTACATATCATAGTTCAGTTTAATAGGCATTTATTAAGTTATTATGTCCCATGCATCAAGGACACAAAGATGAATAAGATATGGATTTTGCTGGGCATGATGGCTCCTGCCTATAATCCCAGCTACCAAGGAGGCTGAGGTGGGAGAATCACTTGAGACCAGGAGTTCAACACCAGCCTGAGCAATAGCACAAGATCCCGTATCTGTTTTTAAAAATGTGGATTCTGCTGTCGAGGAGCTTACAGTCTACTGGTATTTATCTTTCCGAAGAGATGATTTTATACATAGGGACCATATTTCAGTTTTACTACACAAAGTATTAAAACCTAATAGGACTTTCCAGAAGGCACAGGTCAGCCATAGGAAGCAGACTTAATTTGTGTATCATTTACATACAATTTAAATTTGTTATGAATTTTTTTTTTTGACAGGGTGTCGCTCTGTCACCCAGACTGGAGTACAATGGCATGATCTCAGCTCACTGCAACCTCCGCCTCCCGGGTTCAAGCAATTCTCCTTCTCAGCCTCCCAAGTAGCTGGGATTACAGGTGCCCACTACCATGTCCAGCTAATTTTTTGTATTTTTAGTAGAGACGGGGTTTCGCCATGTTGGCAAAACTGGTCTCAAACTCCTGAGCTCAGGTGATCCACCCGCCTCAGCCTCCCAAAGTGCTGGGATTACAGGCGTGAGCCACCACATCTGGCCGAATTTTTTTAATTTCTGAAATAATTTTAGGCTTACAGAAGAGTTGCAAAGATAGAATAAAGAGTTCCCGTATACCCTTTATCTCAAATGTTAACATCTTACTGAACCATAGTACATTTATCAAAACTAGGAAATTAACATTGGTACAATACTATTAACTAAAAAATAGACTTTATTTGAATATCACCAATTTTCACTAACGCTCTTTTTCTATTCCAGGATCTGATCTAGGATCCCACATTGCATTTAGTTGTCACGTCTCCCTAGTTTCCTTCAATTTCTGACGATTCTTCATTCTTTCCTTGTCTTTAACTACCTTGACACTTTTGAATAGTACCAATCAGGAATTTGCTAGAATTTTCCTCAATTTGGGCTGGTCTGGATGTTTTCTCATTATTAGATTAAGGTTATAAATTTGGGAGAAAAAATATCACAGAGGCAACATGCCCTTCTCAATGCATCCTATCAGGAGTACATGCTGTTGACATGTCCAGTTACTGGTGTTATTAACTTCAGTCATTTGGATAAGGTGGTATCTGCCAGGTTTCTCCACTGTAAGGTTACTATTTTTTCTTTGTAACTAACAAATATTTTTCAGAAGATATTTTGGAGCTATGCAAATATCTGGTTTCTCCTTAAAACTTTACCCACTAGTTTTTTATTTTTTAAACCAACTTTTTTTTTCTTTCTTTCTTTTTTTTTTTTTTTGAGATGGAGTCTTGCTCTGTCACCCAGGCTGAAGTGCAGTGGTGCAATCTCGGCTCACTGCAACCTCTGCCTCCCAGGTTCAAGCAGTTCTCCTACCTCAGCCTCCCAAGTAGCTGGGACTACAGGCGTATGCCACAACGCCCAGCTAATTTTTGTATTTTTAGTAGAGACAGGGTTTCGCCATGTTGGCCAGGATGGTCTCGATTTCTTGACCTCGTGATCCGCCCGCCTCAGCCTCCCAAAGTGCTGGGATTACAGGTGTGAGCCACCGTGTCCAGCCTTTAAATGATCTTTTCTTTTCTTTTTTCATTGCTTTTCTTTTCTTTCTGTTAGAGACAGGGTCTCGCTATGTTACCCAATCTGGTCTTGAACTCCTGGGCTCAAGTGATTCTCCTGCCTCGGCCTCCCACAGTACTGGGATTACAGGTATGAGCCACCACACCCACCCTAAGTAAACTTTTTGTTTGAGAATAGTTTTTGATTTAGAGAAAAGTTGGCCTGGCCAAAATAAACTTTTCATTTTAGAATGGTTTTAGATTTACAGAAAGGTTGCAAAAATAGTACATAATAGCCATTTTCCCCTATTGTTAATATCTTCCATGTACATTTGTCACAACTATTAAACCAACATTGATACATTAAACTATAAACTCTGTACTTTAGATTTCACCACATCCACTCATTTTAACATTCAATTGATCTTGCCTGTAGCAATTACTATTGTGGTTTTCTGGTTTTTTGTTTTTGTTTTTTTTCTTGAGATGGAGTTTCGCTCATTTTGCCCAGGCTGGAGTACAGTGGTGCAACCTCAGCTCACTGCAACCTCTGCCTCCTGGGTTCAAGCAATTCTCCTGTCTCAGCCTCACAAGTAGCTGGGATTACAGGCAGCCACCACCATGCCTGGCTAATTTTTGTATTTTTAGTAGAGATGGGGTTTCACCATGTTGGCCAGGCTGGTGTCGAACTCTTGACCTCAGGTGACCCACCTGCCTTGGCCTCCCAAAATGCTGGGATTACAGGCATGAGCCACCGCACCCAGCCACTATCGTGGTTTTCTAACTGTAATTTTCTGTTTCCCTCATTTTTTCTACACTGTTAACTGGAATTCTGCAAGGAACAATTGTTCCTTTTCTCCTATTTATTTATTTAGTCCTTTATTTATATCTGTGTGGACTCATGGATATTTGTTATATTCTTTGGCTTGTAATATAATACTATATCTGTCTGTCTATCTATCTATCTATCTATCTATCTATCTATCTATCTATCTATCTATCATCTATCTTATCTATCTATCTATCTATCTATCTATCTATCTATCTATCTATCTATCTATCTATCTTAAGAAGAGTCTAGCTGTGTTGCCCAGGCTGGAGTGCAGTGGCGCAATCTCGGCTTACTGCAACCTCTGCTTCCTGGGTTCAAGTGATTCTCACGTCTCAGCCTCCCGAGTAGCTGGAATTACAGGCATGCGCCACCATGCCTGGCTAATTTTTGTATTTTTTTTTTTCTAGTAGTGATGAGGTTTCTCCATGTTGGCCAGGTGGTCTCAAACTCCTGGCATCAAGTGATTTGCCCATCTCGACCTCCCAAAGTGCTGGGATTATAGGCGTGAGCTGCCAACATGCCGAGCCCATTATATGGTTTTGTTGATCAAATTATTCCAGCTTTTGCTATTAGGAGCTTGTTCAGGTTAGCTTCTGTTTCCCTTCGACACACTTACATCTTTCTTTTCTTTTTAGATCATTTTTATAAATCTACATAGACACTGTCATCTAGGAATCTGTTTATTAATTAAATTCTTTAAATTAATTAAAATTATATTTTTATTTAATTTTCTTCCTCAGTTGACATTTTAACTTTTTTTCCTTATTCTTATCATCCAAACATTATAATTGTCCCAAATTACACTGAAGGATCAAGGCATGACAAATATACCAACAAGGGGGAAAGGATGGGACTTAGGTGGACAGGGCTTGTTTTTTTTTTTGTTTTGTTTTGTTTTTTGGCACAAGTTACCTGACCTCTCTAAGTCTCAGTTTACTAATCTGTAAAATGGGTGATAATAGTAATAATATTTATATCATGGACTCAGAAAGATTAGATGGTTAAGGTGTCATAAGATGGAAAAGTACTTTGTTAACTATAAAGTTTTATATAAATATAATAGTGTTATCTTTGTATCATAGCACAAGGGCGCTGTATCCTATCCCTTTAATTATTTGATAATGGTTGTTAAGAAAATGTTTTTGTGATTACACAGAGAGGCCTATTTAAGGAATAACAATGAACAATTGAAATTGTACTAGCCAAAACACTAAGCCTGGAACCAGATTAATGTATTTACTCAGATGCAGCCTCATTTCTATAACTCCATTCATTCAGAAAACCCAAAGATTATACTGGTAATAAGCATGACCTCTCTGTCTTTCAGACATAAAATGAAAGCTTTGTCTCTATTAAAATAAAAATATGCCAGGATCAAATTATTTTTTTTCTCCAAAGCCATATAATGGTTCCTAAATCAACACAAACTATTATGTAGAAGCAATTCATGTTGAAGAGTCTGCCGATTTGCTCAATGTCATCCTCCTGTTCATCAGTCAGGAGATTCATGGAGTACCCATTACATACAAAGAATACATACTGCAAGCTCTACCTGGGAAGTAACAGATTTAATACCTGCTCTTGAGGAGAATGATACCTACCCTATCATTTATGGAACCTGGAGCTAAAGAAAAAAATAGTTTTAAAATGACTTTCTCAGGCTGGGCGCAGTGGCTCACGCCTGTGATCCCAACACTTCAGGAGGCAGAAGCTAGAGGATCGCTTGAACCCGAGGAGTTCGAGACTAGCCTGGGCAACAAGGCAAAACCCTGTCTCTAGAAAAAATACAAAAATTAGCCAGGCATGGTGCTGTGCGCCTATAGTCCCAGTTACTTGGGAGGCTGAGGTGGGAAGATCGCTTGAGCCCAGAGGTGGAAGTTGCAGTAAGCCAAGACCACACTACTACACTCCAGCCTGGGCAACAGAGTGAGATCCTATCTCAAAAAAAATAATAATAATAATTTTCTCGGCCGGGCGCGGTGGCTCACACCTGTAATCCCAGCACTTTGGGAGGCTGAGGCAGGTGGATCACGAGGTCAGGAAATGGAGACACGGTGAAACCCTGTCTCTGCTAAAAATACATACAAAAAAATTAGCCGGGCTTGGTGGCACCCACCTGTAGTCCCAGCTACTCAGGAGGCTGAGGCAGGAGAATCGCTTGAACCCGGGAGGTGGAGGATGCAGTGAACCAAGATCTCGCCACTGCACTCCAGCCTGGGTGACAGAGTGAGACTGTCTCAAAAAAAAGAAAAAAAATACTTTCTCAAATCAAACTGGAATCTAAAATTTAAGTGAGTATAGTAATGTTTGGGAGGCCGAGGCAGGCAGATCACGAGGTCAGGAGATCAAGACTATCCTGGCTAACACGGTGAAACCCCATCTCTACCAAAAATACAAAAAATTAGCCAGACGTGGTGGCAGGTGCCTGTAGTCCCAGCTACTCGGGAGGCTGAGGCAGGAGAATGGCGTGAACCTGGGAGGTGGAGCTTGCAGTGAGCCAAGATCGCGCCACTGCACTCCAGCCTGGGCCGCAGAACGAGACTCCGTCTCAAAAAAATATAAAAATAAAAATAAATAAATAAATAAATAATGTGAATACAAGGCTGGGCGTGGTGGCTCACGCCTTCAATCCCAGCACTTTGGGAGGCCGAGGCGGGCGGATCATGAGGTCAGGAGTTCAATACCAACCTGGCCAAGATGGTGAAACCCCGTCTCTACTGAAAACACAAAAAAATTAGCTGGGCATGGTGGCAGGCGCCTGTATTCCCAGCTACTTAGGAGGCTGAGGCAGAGAATTGCTTGAACCCACGAGGCGGAGGTTACAGTGAGATAAGATCATGCCATGGCACTACAGCCTGGGTGACAGAGTGAGACTCCGTCTCAAAAAAAAAAAATTGTGAATACAGAGATATTTATGTAGGAGCCAGGAAAGGACAGAGTGAATTGAAAACCAAGATCAACAGAGAAGTGGTTTTCCTCTTTTTTGAATGGCCTGTTTCCTTATTTCTCTCTCTCTCTTTTTGAGAGTCTGATGTCTCATTGTGTACTCAAACTTTAATGTTTGACTTGACCCAATTCTTGATGGATAGAGAACAGCAATGGAGACCAAATGTGTTTTACGGTGCAATGTTTGAAAGAAATTCAACATAGTATATCAGTAGTCCTTTAAAAAATGTTTATTAATGACAGACAGGGCCCCTTCTATGGTTTAGCAAATTTAAACTAGCCCAATAATTTATCATCAAATTTTTTGTGTATAGTAAATCCAAAATTTGGGCTAACACAATGATACTACCTAAAACCTCCAACTTCTGATTCTAGCCTCTCTCTGGGCCCTCTTCCCTCCTCCATACAGTCTTGCAGTGGCATTAGGACAGTTTATTTTAAAAGGATCTGTAATACTATCTAGAAAGTAAAGAATACAGACCAGGAACTCGAACTGATTTATCAGAGAGGGCCAGAACTTCTCCTCTCTCTCTTGACTCAGTTCTGTTCTCATAGGCCTTGCCCCTAGTTTTTATTATTTTCACCATAAACACTATAGGATTTGATCTTCAACTTCTCAGATTGTCTGTAATTGTCACATATCTGTCTTAGTCAGAAAAGTGACCTGTAGGCTGGGTGTAGTGGCTCATGCCTATAATTCCAGCACTTTGGGAGGCTGAGGCAAGAGGATCTCTCGAGGCCAAGAGCTCAAGATCAGCCTGGGTAACATAGCGAGATTCCATCTCTACAAAAAACACAAAACTTAGCTGGGTGTGGTGACACACGCCTGTAGTCCTATCTACTTGGGAAGCTAAGACAGGAGGATCACTTAAGCCCAGGAGTTCAGGGCTGCCACTGCACTCCAGCCTGGGCAATAGAGTGAGATCGTATCTCTAAAAATAATTTTTTAAAAAGTGACCTACAGTTCACTCTTTCCTTAATTTCTATGGTTGTAGAACAGTAACCGGGCTGCACTATGACATTTCAGCACTAAGTGGAGCCAGACGCCCAACTGCCTTAAAATTTACAAATCAGCGGAAGAGTACAGCCTAGTCACCTGGAAAACCTGACTTGGCCATTGTGTTTACAGATGGACAGAGCTGGAGTTATATGGTACATCACATATATTTGAATGCCCAAGACTCAGGGAATAGATACCACAGAAATAATTATTTTAGCTAATCTCACATGGTTAAAGAAAACCTATCAAATAAACACAAACTAACCAAACTAGATTTTTTTGTGGGTGGGGGGTGGTTGGTTGTTTGTGTTTGAGACAGGGTCTCTCTCTGTTGTCCAGGCTGGAGTGCAATGACGCAATCTTGGCTCACTGCAACCTCCACCTGTGGGCTCAAGCAATCCTCCCACCTCAGCCTCCGGAGTAGCTGGGACCACAGGTGCATGCCACCATGCCCAGCTAATTTTTGTATTTTTTGTAGAGACAAGGTTTCACTATGTTACCCAGGCTAGTCTCAAACTCCTGAACTCAAGTGGTCTGCTTGCCTCAGTCTCCTAAAGTGCTGGGATTACAGGTGTGAGCCACTGTGCCTGGCCCCAAATTATTTTATGTATCATGATTCCCAACCCCTCTGCCCTGTGTTGCAAGCTTCTATAAGAAAGACGTGCAGCCTCTGGTGGTTCGGAATCTCATCTGCAGATGAGAATGAGCCAATTTGGGAAACAGCCCAGCCTAACAGAGGATTTGTGATAGCATTTGGGTGATGTTTTTGCAAGCAAATATGTGTTTGGCATAGGGACAGTTTTGCCCAGGGCAGAGTATTGAATTCTGAGAATAGGAGCCAGTTATGGGGTACGTATGTGTAGGAGGCTGATGGAGGGTTAATAGAGTCACAGATCATGGCAGTGGGGTAGAGGATGAGAAATTACTTAATGTTCAGGATCTATACCCTAGGGAAAAATAAAAAGAAATTACTTAATGGGTACAATATACGTTATTAGCGTGGTGAATACCCCGAAAATCCTGACCATTACAAAGTCTATGCATGTACTGAAATTACACTTATACCCCATGAACTTATGTAAATAAATTTTTTCTTTTTTCTTTTTTTGAGACAGAGTCTCATTCTGTCGCCCAGGCTGGAATGCAGTGGCTCGATCTCATCTCACTGCAACCTCCGCCTCCCAGGTTCAAGCAATTCCCTGCCTCGGCCTCCCAATTAGCCAGGATTACAGGCACCTGCCACCACGCTCGGCTAATTTTTGTATTTTTAGTAGAGACAGGGTTTCACCATCTTGGCCAGGCTGGTCTTGAACTCCTGACCTCATGATCCACCCACCTTGGCCTCCCAAAGTGCTGAGATTACAGGCATGAGCCACGGCGCCTGGCCATAAATAAATAAATTTTTTCAAAACAAACAAACAAGAAAACAACCAAAGAGTCACAGATCATTCTTACCTAGAAACTCAGCACAGACTGAGCAAACCATTCAACTCTTGGGAGACTCTGAGATCCTAAGTATAAGAGATGAGCTAGGCCGGGCACGGTGGCTCACACCGAGGCGGGCGGATCACAAGGTCAGGAGATCGAGACCATCCTGGCTAACACAGTGAAACCCCACCTCTACTAAAAATACAAAAAAAAAAAGACGGGCGTGGTGGCGGGCGCCTGTAGTCTCAGCTACTTGGGAGGCTGAGGCAGGAGAATGGCGTGGACCCAGGAGGCGGAGCTTGCAGTGAGCCGAGATCACGCCACTGCATTCCAGCCTGGGCAACAAAGCCAGACTCTGTCTCAAAAAATAAATAAATGAAAATAAAAAAGAGATGAGCTTCTGGCCCAGCATGGTGGCTCACGCCTGTAATCCCAGCACTTTGGGAGGCCAAGGCAGGTAGATCACCTGAGATCAGGAGTTCAAGACCAGCCTGGCCAACATGGTGAAGCCCCGTCTCTACTAAAAGTAGAAAAATTATCGGGGCATGGTGGCATGCACTTGTACTCCCAGTTACTGGGGAGACTTGGGCAGGAGAATTGCTTGAACCGGGGAGACAGAGGTTGCAGTGAGCTGAGATCGCGCCATTGCACTCCAGCCTGTGCAAGAGAGCGACTGTGTCTCAAAAAAAAAAAAGAGAGAGAGAGAGAGATGAGCTTCTTACAATTATTCCACTGCTTTCTATTTCCTTATCTGTGAAAAGTGATAAGAATGCTAATTTCTACTTCCACTTCTCTTTTACAGGTATATGTTGAAAGGGGGTTACAAAGTTTAAAATCGCTATTTTAAAGACTAACAAAACTTTACCTTGCAGGTAAGGATCTTGTTGTGATATGCTACCTTAAAGTCAAATGCTATTGGAAGCCCAGTTCTGAGCTTGTTCTTATAGGATAACAGATGAACTGAATGGATAAATAAAGTACAGCTTGATGCTTTATAATCCTACTTTCTTTTATTTACTTCTTTTTTTTTTTTTTTTTTTTTGTGACAGAGTCTTGCTCTGTTGCCCAGGCTGGAGTGCAGTGGCCAATCTCGGCTCACTGCAGTCTCCACCTCCCGGGTTCACACCATTCTCCTGCCTCAGCCTCCCGAGTAGCTGGGACTACAGGTGCCCGCCACCATGCCCAGCTAATTTTTTGTATTTTTTTTTAGTAGAGATGGGGTTTCACCGTGTTAGCCAGGATGGTTTCTATCTCCTGACCTCGTGATCCGCCCGCCTCGGCCTCCCAAAGTGCTGGGATTACAGGCGTGAGCCACCATGCCCGGCCTATTTACTTCTTTATTCAATAAACATTTACAGGTGCTTACTCTATGTCAGGCACCGTGTTTGGCCTTGGGAAGCCAGCAATGAAAGCCCTGCTCTCTTCCCACAAGAGCATATGGTCTATGTGAGGAGAATGATAAAAATGCTAGCAATTATAGGAGAGTGCAGTAGGTGCTATGATAGGGTGGGAGCAAGGTTTGTGGGGACACAGAGCAGAGTCACAGACTGGGGCCAGAGAAGGCCTCAAAAGAGGCCGCATTTGAATGGAACCTTGGAGAATATGAAGAGATAAGTGGAAAAGCTCAGAGGCATGAAGCAGCATACTTGTAGCAATATCTTGTAATAAACTACAACTTGCAACAATACATAAAGAAGGACAGCTGGGGCTGGGCTCAATGGCTCACACCTGTAATCCCAGCACTTTGGGAGGCCGAGGTGGGCAGATCACAAGGTCAGGAGTTCAAGACCAGCCTGACCAACATGGTGATACTCCATCTCTACTAAAAATACAAAAATTTGCTGGGTGTGGTGGCACGCGCCTGTAATCCCAGCTACTCAGGAGGCTGAGGCAGGAGAATCGCTTGAACCTGGGAGGCAGAGGTTGCAGAGCTGAGATCGTGCCATTGCACTCCAGCCTGGGCGACAGAGCAAGACTCCGTCTCAAGAAAAAAAAAAAAAAGAAGGACAGCTGGACATGGTGGCTCATGCCTATAATCCCAGTGTTTTGGGAGACTAAGGGAGGAAGATTGCATGAGGCCAAGAGTTCAAGACCAGCCTGGGCAACATAGTGAGGGCCCATCTCTACAAAACAAAAAAAACAAAAAACACTTAGTTGGGTGTGATGGCACATGTATAGTCCCAGCTACCCAGGAGGCTGAGAAGGGAGGATCAGTTGAGCCCAAAAGTTCAAAGCTGCAGTGAGCTGCGATTGCACCACTGCACAACTCCAGCTTCTGTTCATCCTCCTAAAAGGAGAGACTTCTCTGGGACCCTGGGGTTCAAATTATGGAGGGAAGGTGTGGAATATCTTTCTATGTCCAAGTCCCTGAGGGCAGGAAGGAAAACAGAAACTGGCCTTATTGGACCTTCCTGACACTGTTAGCTCATGTCCTTTCTCTCTCTCCTTTCACTGTCAATCTCCTAAAATGTGTGGTTCACACTCACTGTGCCCACATCTTCTTCTCCCATTCTCTTCTTAATATCTTGAGCTTTGACTTCCATCCCTAAGACTGCTCTCTCCAAGATAACCAATATTCTTTCAGTCAGTTTTATTGAGTTCATATTTTCTTCTTAGCAATATTTGTTCTGCTGAAGGAAGAATCTCTCTGTAGTGCCTCTTGGTGGCCCACCACTACATTTCCTTTGCCAACATTTCTTCTCTTTTTTTTTTTTTTTTTGAGACAGAGTTGCCCGGGCAGTAATGCAGTGGCACGATCTCAGCTCACTGCAACCCTTGCCTCCCAGGTTCAAGCGATTCTCCTGCCTCAGCCTCGCAAGTAGCTGGGATTACAGGCATGCACCACCACGCCCAGCTAATTTTTGTATTTTTAATAGAGACAGACTTCACCACATTGGCCAGGCTGGTCTTGAACTCCTGACTTCAGGTGATCTGCCCACCTAGACCTCCCAAAGTGCTGAGATTACAGGCGTGAGCCACCGCACCCGGCCTCTCCCCTCTTTTATACCCAATTATGTTGCCCCTAAAGCTGGGTCCTTGGCCTGGCTTTGTCTCAGTCATTCTCTTCCTCATTTTAATACCTTCCTATTTCTTTATACATATTCCTCTCCTAAGACTTAACTTTTGGCTGGGCGCAGTGGCTCATGCCTGTAATTCCAGCACCTTGGGAGGCCAAGGCAGGCAGATCAGGAGGTCAGGAGATGGAGACCATCCTGGCTAACACAGTGAAACCCCATCTCTACTAAAAAAAAAAAATACAAAAAATTAGCTGGGCATGGTGACAGGCACCTGTAGTCCCAGCTACTCAAGAGGCTGAGGCAGGAGAATGGCGTGAACCTGGGAGGCGGAGCTTGCAGTGAGCCGAGATTGTGCCACTGCACTCCAGCTTAGGGGACAGAGAGACTCTATCTCAACAACAACAAAAAAAGGTAGAATGATATACAGCTTAAGAGCATGGATTGTGGTGTCAGGATGCCTGAGTTCAAATCTTGGCTCTGCCACTTACTAGTAGTGTCATCTAATTTCCCCATCTGTAAAATGGGGATAATAATAGTACTTACTTGGTTGGATTGTTGGAGAATTAAATACATTTATGTAAAATGTATGGAATAATGCCTACTACATCGTAACTCTATGTCAGTATTACTATTATTTTTATTAGGCTCTAGATTAGTTTTTAAATCTGCTGTTAATATATCTCTACTTCCATGCCCTTTGAATTTATTCCTTACTTTCAATTCCTATAACATCTCATACCTCCCTGTAGAGAAGTTATTAAAAGTATGGTCTTTTGAGTCAAACCTGGGTTGGTATTTCAGTTCTATTTCTTCCCAACCACATAACTTTGTGTAACATATTTCATCTCTCCAAGACTTCATCTCCTCTTCTGTATCTATATCATTTGTGAGGATTAAAGGAAGTAAGTATGTGATGAGATGATATAAGCACAAGGTAAACAGTTAACAAATAGTAGTGATTCCATTGTTGTTACCCCTTATCTTCTATATTCAGCACAAGTACTATATCTTTTATAAAAATTCCTCAGACTGCTCCTACCACAGTGCCCCCTTCCTGAGCTTCTCTTGCACTTGTTATCTGTACCACCCATTTGAGAGTAAGCATATGTCACTGTGTATAGTCATTTACCATTTTATTAATATTTCTTCTTTCCCTGGTGTAAATATCAGCTTTTTGAAGGTAGGGACCTTGTCTTACACCTCCTTGTAGCTTCAGCATCTAGCCTAGTGTTTGACAAATAAATGCTTTCTCCTCAAATATCAAATATACAAATTGGAGCTTTCTCCAAGAAGCATACTTCTCAACTCTCTTGGATCTCTCTGTTAAGATGCCACCTTTATTTGGAAGTTAATCTGATGAAGCTATTTCTAATCTCTTTGTTCAGAAATCTTTGACATCTTATGTACTGAGTTCTATCAATTCATGTGCCTGACTCAGTGCCTAGGACATAACGGTTGCTCACTAAATGTTAAATGAGAAACAAATCAGAATATAAATAACTAGATTCTTATTTTAAAATGTTTCAGATTTGCCTCTTTTCTTTATCCCTATTTCCACCAACATAGTCCAGACGCTCACAGCCTCATATTTAGAATATTGAAATAGCTTTCTATCTGGCTCCCTCATTTTCTTCTTTCATTTTAATCTATCTTGCCTATTACTGTTAGACACATATTCTGAAAATTCCATTTCAATTCACATATGATATGGTTTGGGTGTGTCCCCACCCAAATCTCATCTTGGATTCCCACATGTGGGAGGGACCCAGTGGGAGGTAATTGAATCACGGGGGCAAGTCTTTCCCATGCTGTTCTCCTGATAGTGAATAAGTCTCATGAGATTTGACAGTTTTGTATGGGGGGTTTCCCTGCACAAGCTCTCTGTCTTTGCCTGCTGCCATCCACATTAAGATGTGACTTGCTCCTCCTTGCCTTCTACCATGATTGTGATGCCTCCCCAGCCATGTAGAACTGTAAGTCCATTAAGCCTCCTTCTCTTGTAAATTGCCCAGTCTCCGGTATGTCTTTATCAGCAGCATGGAAACGGACGAATACAACATAACATGACCTTTTTTAACCCTCACAGCAACTCTATGAGAATTATCTCTCTACTGCTTAAATAATTAGCTAATCTTCTGAGGCTAGTTGTTAAGGTCTTACACAGTTTGGTCTCATTCCATTTACCCAGTATTTCCTCTCATCAGTACCTCTCACAAATTCCATGCCTACCCAAGGTGGTCCCACTAGTCCTACACATTTTCCTTCACACCCAGTCCTGACATCATCCTAACTCACGCTTTAATCATGTTCTCAATCATGGAGATCTTGCTTTATTTCACTATCTTTATTTCACTTCAAAGTGAAAAGTTCTTAGACTAATGTAACCTGCTATTTCCTTTACATAACTTTATGTAATTCCCTTTACATATAAAATCTTTATGGTTCTATTTAGCATGTATTGATTCCAACTTATTATGTCTACTTATTTCACATGGGTTAGTTAGTATAGCTTCTCTCCCTACTTATATCACAAATCAATTAAGAGACGAGTCTATGATTTATCATTCTTTGTATGCTATTCAGTATCTAAGTGAGCCGAGTCCATAGGAGAAGCTCAGAAATGATTGATTGATGGCCGGGCATGGTGGCTCACACCTGTAATCCCAGCACTTTGGGAGGCCAAGGCTGGCAGATTACCTGAGGTCAGGAGTTCGAGACCAGCCTGGCCCACATGCTGAAACCCTGTCTCTACTAAAAATACAAAAATTAGCCAGGTGTGGTTGCACACACCTGTAATCCCAGCTACTCAGGAGGCTGAGGCAGGAGAATTGCTTGAGCCAGGGAGGTGGAGGTTCCAGCGAGCCAAGATCGTGCCACTGCACTCCAGCCTGGCCAATAGAGTGAGACTCTGTCTCAAAAAAAAAAAAGAAATGATTGATGATATAGTGGAAATTACTATGATGAAGGTGATGTTTTGGGAAACAGAGTTTTCTCAAATTTCAATCCAAGATAAGATCTATGATATTCCAGATAATTTGACTGAATATCATATTATGCTATCTGTCTTGTATTGAATAGAAGGTAAATGTTACTCTACCATTTATTTTAATAAAAACAAAAAGTTTGCTATTGATGAAAGCTAACTCCCAGATTTATCTTTTTTATCTGAATTCGATCCATAAAAACCGTTTCATAAAAAGGAATAAAAATTATGAAAATCAAACCCCATCTAAAGTTTCTGTTTGGGCCAGAATGGCTTACACCTGTAATCCCAGCACTTTGGGAGGCCGAGGCAGGTGGATCACCTGAGGTCAGGAGTTCAAGACCAGCCTAAGCAACATGGTGAAACCCCGTCTCTACTAAAAATACAAAAATTAGGCTGGGCGCAGTGGCTTACGCCTGTAATCCCAGCACTTTGGGAGGCCGAGGCGGGCGGATCACGAGGTCAGGAGATCGAGACCATCCTGGCTAACACAGTGAAACCCCGTCTCCACTAAAAATACAAAAAATTAGCCGGGCGACGTGGCGGGCGCCTGTAGTCCCAGCTACACGGGAGGCTGAGGCAGGAGAATGGCGTGAACCCTGGGGGGTGGAGCCTGCAATGAGCCGAGATCGCACCACTGCACTCCAGCCTGGGTGAAAGAGCGAGACTCTGTCTCAAAAATAAAATAAAATAAAAAAATACAAAAATTAGCTGAGCATGGTGGTGCACTCCTGTAATTCCAGCTACTCAGGAGGCTGAGGCAGGAGAATCGCTTGAACCCAGGAGGCGGAGACTGTAGTGAGCCAAGATCATGCCAAGGCACTCTAGCCTGGGTGACAGAGTGGGACTCTGTCTAAAATAATAATAATAATACAGTTTCTGTTTGCTCTTAAACGTGAGCTCAACAAGTAAAACTTACTCATTTCAGTCCTTCCAACATTAATACCATGGATAGCTCGTAGCTTTCCTCTCACAAGACAATTCCAATTTCTGGACATGCCAAGACCTTAGAATTTAGAGCAATCTGTTAAGTCCAATTGCAGGGCTAGTTGGTTGTAGTTGTTGGAAGCTAAGAAGTACAGCGTGCCATGAAAAAAAGGGATATAGATATGTTTTCCTTTAAAATACTGCTACGAATATAAGATTCTATGGTGTTCTATTTCACATAGTATGCTACACCTTTTTATTCAGTTCTTCCTCAGGGAAATAGGTATATATATGTGTGTGGAGGCATAGGAAGCTTTAGATGCCATTCTCTTTCAGGCTATCCCCTATTGTCCTTTGGGTATGTGGAAAATTAACTAGACAAGGGCTCCTATGCTTCAGTAATCTTTGTCTTACTTTTATGGTTTTTGCCAAATATTTTTCTTTAAATTAACTATTTTTATTTATATACATTTATTTTTAAAAAGTATATTTGTATCACTGTCATAAATTAAAAAAACGATTTCTGTTATCATAAGCAGAATGTAACCATGAAAAGAAATACAACAAAAATAAAACTTTTTCATCAAATTCCAGCTAGATACTCTTGGACTCTCAGCCCAAGGCCAGACTCACTCTTTGTTATAAAGGAAGATTGGTAGATGTTAGAAAGATGTTAAGACATATTAGCATTAAAGTGAAACTTTCTTCTTGACATAATCAGTGTTATTAAAAGAAAATTAAAAGGAAAATATTATATTTGTTGCCCAAGTTAATTGATGTTGTGCCTGTCACCTAAAATTATTTCCTGTATTGTAGTGGTATGTGTGCCCCACTTGAGGATACAGTAAACCAAGAGAAAAAGGGATTGAATTATTTTTTAAAAACTGAGGGAAAATTCCAAAAAGGAGAAAACTTTATGCCACCAAAGATTATCATACTCTTGTATTTTCAAATCTATAAAGTACAATTTCGTTAGTGTTAATTTTCATTCTAAAATCCCTCATTATAAAGGCTCAAGCAGGCCAGGAGTGGTGGCTCACACCTGTAATCCTAGCACTTTGGGAGGCCGAAGCGGGCGGATCACCTTAGGTCAGGAGTTTGAGACCAGCCTGGCCAACATGGTGAAATGCTGTCTCTACTAAAAATACAAAAAATTAGCCAGGCATGGTGGCGTGTGCCTGTAGTCCCAGCTACTTGAGAGGCTGAGGGAGGATAATCGCTTGAACCTGGGAGGCGGAAGTTGCAGTGAGCTGAGATTGTGCCATTGCACTCCAGCCTCGGTGACAGAGCAACACTCAGTCTCAAATCAATAAATAAATAAAGGCTCAAGCTAATAAAAGAAAGCCTGTCAATGCACCTGTATCACCTTATCTGATGCATTATTTATTCACTCAAATAAAATTCATGGAGACCATCTACCTATTTAGAGCTTAACAAATATAGTAAGCATTCAGCTATAAAACAAAAACCTTGGCATATAAATCTACAATAAACTATGGCAAACAAGTCAACAGAGGTACAAGGGAAAAATATTTTAGGATTTCAATAGAAAAACTATAAACTTGAAAAAGATAAGAAGGAGAAAAGAGGTACATTAAGAAATCCGGATAGGTTCAAGTAAGTTTTCTATGCTTTTTTGAAAGCAATTTTCAAAGTAGGATGATCAACCATCCTGGTTTTCCTGGGACGGATTAATTTCCTAGGATACAGAAGTTTTTTTTAACAAATTGAGAAAGTCCTGGCAAATCAGGACCAGTTGATCACCCTAATTCAAAAGCTTCCTTCAGGCCAGGTACGGTGGCTCACTCCTGTAATCCCAGCATTTTGGGAGGCTGAGGCAGGCGGATTACCTGAGGTTAGGAGTTCAAGACCAGCTTGGTCAATGTGGTGAAACACTGTCTCTACTAAAAATACAAAAATTAGCCAGGTGTGGTGGCGCACACCTGTAATTCCAGCTACTTGGGAGGCTGAGGCAGGAGAATCACTTGAACCTGGGAGGCAGAGGTTGCAGTAAGCCAAGATCGTGCCACTGCACTTCAGCCTGGGCAACAGAGCAAGACTCAGTCTCAAAAAAAAAAAAAAAATGAAAGAAAGCTGCCTTCAAACATACATATTAAGCAGTACAGAAGTAGAACTTTTCCTCCTGTAGGGTGTTGGAGAGTGTATGAAGTTATATCTACAGAGCATCTGATAAACTTTACCATGCCTAGAAATCACTTTGGGGATACTATTAAGTGTCAAAGCTTTTTCCTAAAATTGCAATTCAATTTTATTGACTAATTACCTGAAATGGAAGAAGGACAAGCATCAAGCATCTTTTTCCAGTATCCCTTCTACTAGCCTTTTTTTTTTTTTTTTTCGAGACAGAGTCTTGCTCTGTCGCCAGGCTGTAGTGCAGTGGTGCAATCTCAGCTCACTGCAACCTCCGCCTCCCGGGTTCAAGCGATTCCCCTGCCTCAGCCTCCTGAGTAGCTGGGACTACAGATGTGCGCCACCACACCTGGCTAATTTTTTGTATTTTAGTAGAAATGGGTTTTCACCATGTTGGCCAGGATGGTCTCAATCTCCTGACCTCATGATCTGCCTGCTTTGGCCTCCGAAAGTGCTGGGATTACAGGCGTGAGCCACTACGCCCAGCCTCTACTTGCTATTGACCATCTAAGTGCTCAGTGACACTCACATAGTAATACTTCTAGGGGTGCTGGGGCATTATCTGTAAATGGTTGAAGATATTAAGTAACCAAAGGCATTTGAGTATGAAAATTCTCCAGTTCAGCATGCCAGTGTTTTTTTTTTCCATGGGTCATCTACTTGTCTCTTCCATCCGTACCACTTAATTTATAAGATAATATAATTAAATTCAATAATCAGTCTCTGAAATGCCTTCTCTGTGCAAGACACTTTTTGCTAATTTAATTCTAAGCTCCTCTTACAAATCATGTATAAAATTAAACACTTCTAAAATTATATACTTCTACCTTATTGAAAATCAAGATTTGGGATTTTTCCAAATATGCACCTTGAAGATTTCAATTTTCTATAAGGGAAACCATTACTATGAAATGTTTAATTGTGCATATTCCTAGTACTCCTCACTTAAGGCTCTAACAGCACTTTCTAGGTGTAAAATGCAACACAGGGCTGGGCGTGGTGGCTCACACCTGTAATCCCAACACTTTGGGAGGCTGAGGCAGGCAGATCACGAGGTCAGGAGTTCAAGACCAGCCTGGCCAACATACTGAAACCCCATCTTTACTAAAAATACAAAAATTAGCTGGGCATGGTGGCATGCGCCTGTAGTCCCAGCTACTCGAGAGAGTGAGGCAGGAGAATCACTTGGACCCGGGAGGTGGAGGTTGTGGTGAGCCAAGATCACGCCACTGCACTCCAGCCTGGGCGATACAGCGAGACTCCATCTCAAAAAAAGAAAAAAAGAAAAAAAATCACAGTACACACAAAAATAAAATAAAATAAAATACACAAAAAACAAATAAAATAACAAAACCCCCACAGTACTAATATCTCACAATTTACTATATAGTAACATCATTTCTTCTTCTTCTTTTTTTTTTTTTTTTTTGAGACGGAGTCTCCCTCTGTCCCCAGGCTGGAGTGCAGTGGCGTTATCTTGGCTCACTGCAACCTCCGCTTCCCGGGTTCCAGCAATTCTCCTGCCTCAGCCTCCCGAATAGCTGGGACCACAGGCACACACCACCATACCTGGCTAATTTTTTGTATTTTAGTAGAGACAGGGTTTCACCATGTTGCCCAGGCTGGTTGCGAACTCCTGGGCTCAGACAATCCGCCTGCCTTGGGCTCCCAAAGTGCTGGGATTATAGGCGTGAGCCACCACTCCCAGCCACATCATTTCTTCTTAATGCATTCTTCTCGTTTATGTATTGCCTTATTCAAAACAATTATTGTTCCAATTTTAGTATATGTGCTGCCTAAGCAAGCTCTATTCAAAAAATTATTGAGTACTTTCTTTGGACTGCACACTCTGCTAGGAACTGGGGATTCAGGAATAAGACAGACAATGTCCCTACCTACATAGGGCTCACATTCTGGTTGGTGCCTTTGAGACATTTAAAATGAATGTCAAATAGAAAAAAAAGTCTCCAAGGCATGAAGCTCTGACTACTCGGGAGAAAAAGATTAGCTAGCCAAGCAGATCTTGTCTATCTTTAGTTTTCAGACTTTGGGGATCAAATAAAAGGAAAGCAGAATAGTTTAGAACAAGAAATGAGTCATACTGGAATACAACCAGAATAAGAAAAAAACAAAAAGCTATAATCTCTGTTTGTCTTCCTTGGAGCAGAGTTCCGCAAAAGAAATCTTTTGATATAGATGTGGGGTTACTTCCTCCTTTCCCTGAATCCTTATTAAAGTGTTTGGTAAACAGCTTTGGTTAATATAATCCTGTTTCTTTTAATGACATTGGTTCACTCTTTAGCTATTACACACTTTCTGACTTTACTTTCATGGATAAGTTGCCATGCCCATGAAATTCTTGGGAATACAAAAATTTAGCCCAAGAATCCAACTGGACCAGATTTTTCAAGCAAAATCTTTGTTTGCTTTCTTTTCTTTTCTTTTTTTTTTTTTTTGAGACAGAGTCTCACTCTGTCACCCAGGCTGTAGTGCAGTGGCGCGATCTCAGCTCACTGCAACCTCTGCCGCCCGGATTCAAGCGATTCTCCTGCCTCAGCCTCCCGCATAGCTGGGATTACAAGCGCCTGCCATCGTGCCCAGCTAATTTTTGTATTTTTAGTAGAGACGGAGTTTTACCGTGTTAGGCAGGATGGTCTCGATCTCCTGACTTCGTGATCTGCCGGCCTTGGCCTCCCAAAATGCTGGGATTACTGGCATGAGCCACTGTGCCAGGCCCAATCTTTGTTTTCTTTCTATTGGTACAGAGTCCTCTGAATAAAAAAGAAGAGGAAACTATAGGTAATTTTAGAATTCTTTTGGCAAGAAAAGCAATCAGTATTATAAACAATACTGCCAGGCCGTGCAGATCTCCTGAGCTCAGGAGTTGGAGATCACCCTGGGCAACATGGTGAAACCCCTTCTCTACTAAAATACAAAAAATTAGCTGGGCATGGTGGTGCGCACCTGTAGTTCCAGCTACTTGGGAGGCTGAACCACAAGAATCGATCGAGCCCCAGAGGGAGAGGCTGCAGTGAGCCAAGATCACACCACTGCACTTCAGCCTGGGCAACAGAGTGAGACTCTGTCTCAACACAAAACAAAACAAAACAAAAGCAATACTGCTACTATTAAAATAATAAGCCAGGTGCAGTGGCTCATGCCTGTAATGCCAACACTTTGGGAGGCCGAGGCAGGTGGATTACTTGAGTCCAGGAGTTTGAGACAAGCCTGGACAACATGATAAAATCCTGTTTCTACAAAATATAAAAATAAAATTATTTGAGCATAGTGGCATTTGCCTGTAGTACCAGATACTTGGGAAGCTGAGGCAGGAGAATCACCTGAGCTCATGAGGTCAAGGCTGCAGTGAGCTGTGATTGGGCCACTGCACTCAAGCCTGCGTGACAGCGTAAGACTCTGTCTCAAAAAAGGAAAATGCAGACATTTATTGAGCATCAGTTAAGTGAAGGAAATTAGAGAATAGATAAGGCCATAGTCCTTGGCCTTAAAAAAATGACCGTTTTGTATGTCAGGTGCTAGGTACTAGCAGAGATGCAAAAGAAGTATTCAAGAGGGTTCTGGGCTGGGCGCGGTGGCTCACAACTGTAATCCCAGCACTTTGAGAGGCTGAGGTGGGCGGATCACTTGAGGTCAGGAGACCAGCCTGGACAACATGGCGAAACACGATCTCTACAAAAAACTACAAAAATTAGCCAGGCGTGGTGGCAGGTGCCTGTAGTCCCAGCTACTGGGGAGGCTGAGGCAGGAGAATCGCTTCAACCTGGGAGATGGAGGTTGCAGTGAGCCCAGATTGAGCCACTGCACTCCAGCCTGGGTGACAGAGCAAGACTCCGCCTCAAAAAACAAAAACAAAAACGCGCCTTTCCATTGTCATGTAATTGGCTTAAGAGACATGTGAACCAATTCTGACCAACAAGTCATAGGAGGTTTGCTGGAAGCCTCTGGGAAAGGAACTTCATTGATCTTGCTGGGTGTTAAGGGGTAGAATGTAGCCTATATAGCCTGATAGTTACTGAGGATCATCTTGAGATTATGGCAGAGGAGGCTTAGAATTAAGCCTATATTACAGAAGGCAGAGCAGAGAGATGGAAAAAACTGAGGTTTTTTTTTTTTTTTTTTTTTTTTTTTGAGAAAAAAGGTATCATTCTGTCACCCAGTCTGGGGTGCAAGTGGCACAATCACAGCTCAATGCAGCCTTGACTTCCCAGGCTCAGGCAATCCTTCTGCTTCAGCCTCCTGAGTAGCTGTGACTACACATATGTGTCACCACGCTGGGCTCTAAGTTCTTGATCATGTAATTTTTCCTCTGAGTTAACTAACGCTGAAGCTTTTGTGAGTCAATATACTTTTGATTTAGGACAGTTTGAATCAGTATTGATGTTATTTGCAGAGAGCATCCTACCTGAAGTTAGGTTCCAACTTTCAAAGACACAATCTAGTTGGGGAGGCAGGATCACCATATTTCACTGGCTCTCTGATGTACTTCCTTTTCTCCATATTTTTTTGAAGGGGTGGCCTGCCCCTCCACACCTGTGGGTATTTCTAGTCAGGTGAGACGAGAGACTGAGAAAAGAAATAAGACACAGAGACAAAGTATATAGAAACAACAGTGGGCCCAGGGGACCAGTGCTCAGCATACCAAGGACCTGCACCGGCACCGGTCTCTGAGTTCCCTCAGTTTTTATTGATTATTATCTTCATTATTTCAGCAAAAAGGAATGTAGTAGGAGGGCAGGGTGATAATAAGGAGAAGGTCAGCAACAAACATGTGAGCAATAGAATCTACGTCATAATTAAGTTCAAGGGAAGGTACTATGACTGGATGTGCACGTAAGCCAGATTTATGTTTCTCTGCACCCAAACATCTCAGTGGAGTAAAGAATAACAAGGCAGCATTGCTGTAAACATGTCTCGCCTCCCACCATAGGGTGGTTTTTCTGTCATCTCAAAATTGAACAAATGTACAATCGGGTTTTATACTGAGACATTCAGTTCCCAGGGGCAAGCAGGAGACAGTGGCCTTCCTCTATCTCAACTGCAAGAGGCTTTCCTCTTTTACTAATCCACCTCAGCACAGATCCTTTACGGGTGTCGGGCTGGGGGACGGTCAGGTCTTTCTCATCCCATGAGGCCATATTTCATACTATCACATGGGGAGAAACCTTGGACAATACCCCGCTTTCAAGGGCAGAGGTCCCTGCGGCTTTCCTCAGTGCATTGTGCCCCTGGTTTATTGAGACTACAGAATGGCAATGACTTTTACCAAGTATACTGCTTGTAAACATTTTGTTAACAAGGCAGGTCTTGCACAGCCCTAGATCCCTTAAATCCTGATTTCATACAACACATGTTTTTGTGAGCTCCAGGTTGGGGCAAAGCCACAAATTAACATCTCAGCAAAGCAATTATTTAAAGTACAGGTCTTTTTCAAAATGGAGTCTCTTATGTCTTTCCTTTCTACATAGACACAGTGACAGTCTGATCTCGCTTTCTTTTCCCTACATTTTTTAGCATCTCTGAAATGAGGGTGTGTTTCTGAAATCAGAGTATAAAATCATAAAATTATTCTTACTCCTTACTCAAGCAGCAGCCTTTCTTTTATTCTTTCTTTCTTTTTTTTTTTTTTTTTTGGAGATGGAGCCTCACTCTGTCGCCCAGGCCTCAGCCTCTCAAGTAGCTGGGATTGCAGGTGCCTGACACCACACCTAGCTAATTTTTGTATGTTTAGTAGAGACGGGGTTTCACCATGTTGGCCAGGCTGGTCTCGAACTCCCGACCTCAGGTGATTTGCCTGCCTCGGCCTCCCAAAGTGCTAGGATTACAGGCATGAGCCACCACTCCCCAAGCAGAAGCCTTTTCATAGTTGTCAATGCCTATGCATGTGTGCATGACCTTGGTCATACTGTTCAGTTGATATTGCTTTAAGTTGTAGGCACTGTTTGAAATACAGGTATTAAGCTTAATTGCCATTTAAAATTAATCATAATTGCATCATGATTCAGAATTGAAATGAAAGTTTATTCTGTCTTCAGAAAAGCACAGAAACAGCAGTGAAACATACATTGATATAAGTGTAGGAAATATTCATCCTTGGAGGAATTACCACAATTCTATACTTTCTTGCAAATTCTTTATGCAGGAACTAGGAAAAGAAGACACCCACAAGTATATAGAACTGTGTTACATTCTGTTACTGAGGTGCATGCAGAAGGAATGCCATTCACACATCAAACAATGCACCTGAAAGCAAGAAAAAAAATGCCAAATCCCTCAGAATACATGTAAGAAATTTCAAGGTCATGATAGGTTTGTGTTATTGCATCACACAGGACTGTCATCAAAGTATTGTACCATAGAAAATGGAAACATTATCAGCTGCCTTTTGCTTATAGGAAACTAATTGCCAAATTGGTCTTTTCGGTAGATGTGGTCACACCAGTTGTCTATGAGAATTTATTTTCCTGAACTAGAAGAAGAGTTTTAAATAATTTGATCTTATTGGTTTTATTTTTGAAGGCCAGATCAACTTCTTTTCTTTGAATAATTGAGGCATTTTGCTCTTTTTTAAATTATTATACTCTAAGTTCTAGGGTACATGTGCACAACGTGCAGGTTTGATACATAGGTATACATGTGTCATGTTGGTTTGCTGCCCCTATCGACTCATCATTTACATTAGGTATTTCTCCTACTGCTATCCCTCTCCCAGCTCCCCACCCCCCAACAGGCCCCAGTGTGTGATGTTCCCTGCCCTGTGTCCAAGTGATCTCATTGTTCAGTTCCCACCTATGAGTGAGAACATGTGGTGTTTGGTTTTCTGTCCTTGTAATAGTTTGCTCAGAATGATGGTTTCCAGCTTCATCCGTGTCCCTGCAAAGGACATGAACTCGTCCTTTTTTATGGCTGCATAGTATTCCATGGTGTATATGTGCCACATATTCTTAATCCAGTCTATCATTGATGGACATTTGGGTTGGTTCCAAGTCTTTGCTATTGTGAATAGTGCCACAATAAACATATGTGTGCATGTGTCTTTATAGTAGCATGATTTATAATCCTTTGAGTATATACCCAGTAATGGGATGGCTGGGTCAAATGGTAATTTTAGTTCTAGATCCTTGAGGCATCTCCATACTGTCTTCCACAATGGTTGAACTAATTTACACTCCCACCAACAGTGTAAAAGCATTCCTATTTCTCCACATCCTCTCCAGCATCTGTTGTTTCCTGACTTTTTAATGATTGCCATTCTAACTGGCGTGATATGGTATCTCATTGTGGTTTTGATTTGCATTTCTCTGATGACCAGTGATGAGCGTTTTTTCATGTGTCTGTTGGCTGCATAGATGTCTTTTTTAGAGAAGTGTCTGTTCATATCCTTTGCCCACTTTTTGATGGGGTTGTTTGTTTGTTTCTTGTAAATTTGTTTGAGTTCTTTGTAGATTCTGGATATTAGCCCTTTGTCAGATGGGTAGATTGCAAAATTTTTCTCCCATTCTGTAGGTTGCCTGTTCACTCTGATGGTAGTTTCTTTTGCCGTGCAGAAGCTCTTTAGTTGAATTAGATCCCATTTGTCAATTTTGGCTTTTGTTGCCATTGCTTTTGGTGTTTCAGTCATGAAGTCCTTGCCCATGCCTATGTCCTGAATGGTATTGCCTAGGTTTTCTTCTAGGGTTTTTATGGGTTTAGATCTAACATTTAAGTCTTTAATCCATCTTGAATTAATTTTTGTATAAGATGTAAGGAAGGGATCCAGGTTCAGCTTTCTACATATGGCTAGCCAGTTTTCCCAGCACCATTTATTACATAGGGAATCCTTTCCCCATTTCTTGTTTTTGTCAGGTTTGTCAAAGATCAGATGGTTGTAGATGTGTGGTGTTATTTCTGAGGCCTCTGTTCTGTTCCATTTATATCTGTTTTGATACCAGTACCATGCTGTTTTGGTTACTGTAGGCTTGTAGTATAGTTTGAAGTCAGGTAGCATGATGCCTCCAGCTTTGTTCTTTTGGCTTAGGATTGTCTTGGCAATGTGGGCTCTTTTTTAGTTCCACATGAACTTTAAAGTAGCTTTTTCCAAAGGCATTTTGCTCTTTAAGTGAAATTACCAGCACTGTTATTGGAGATAGTGTTATTTAGCCCTGGTAAAAACCTGTTTCAAAAAGATAACCACTCTAGCCATGTGTAATGGTGCATACCTGTAATCCCAGCTACTTGGGAGGATAAGACAGGAGGGCCAGAATTTTGAGGCTGTAGTACATAATGATAGTGCTTGTGAATAGCCACTGCACTCCAGCTTGGGCAACATAGTGAGATCCCATCTCTCAAATAAAGAAAAAAGAAAGAAGAAAACCACTCTAACTTTGGAACTTGCACCTTTGGAATAAACTTAGCTGGATGGATCCTATATTCTTCTGCAATTAGCATCTGTAATATCCATGGCATAATCCACATTTTTTCTGGAAATGCTTGCATGCAGCAGGATAGAAGTTTCTTAATCTCTTGTGTGTTTTAAATGTTTATAGACATATTTAGAGCATAGAGAGACTGCTGTCTGTAAATAGATCTGCTTCTCTAAACAGTCCCTAAATGATCTCTCTGCCTCTTTGCTTGTCTTTCACTTGATTCTATACGATGCAAAATGTCCTTTCTAAAGCCTGATTTGGTTCTACTGCCTGAAGAATAGCATGCAGACTCCTCAGTCTGATATTCAGTTTGATAACGTCAGCCTATATTTCTAATTTTATTTTGTACCATACTCTTTCACATATTCTATACCTCAATCACATTAGAGGGCTTGACTTTGCCCAAACCTACTTACAGTCTCTTTATCTCCATATCTTTCCTTATGCTAGTTTCTCCTTGTGAAATCTTTTCCCATCATCTATCTCTTCTGTTTGGAGTCCTTCCCATCCTTCATGGCCCAGCTCAAGTAGTGCTATTTACATCTCCTTATTGAGGGTTAATGCCTCTCTCTCTTATTTTCCTATTATTTTCATTGCATGTTGTGTCACTACTACACTTGATTTATCTTGTTTTCAAATTAAGAGTGATTTGTAAACATGTTTGCTCTACTGGACTTGGGCTCCTAAGAGCAGTGACCAAATTTTTCACTAATTTTAGTCATTCGATAATGAATGGGGTTAGTCACTGTGTTAAATACTCTCATGAAGCTTCTAGTCTACAAGGAAAGCCAGACATTAATGAATAATTACAAGTGTGTTGAATATGATGACAGAAAGGTAAGTTTTAATAGGAGCATATTAGAAGGGAACATAATTTAGTCTGAGTAGTTGGGGAAAGCTTCCTGGAAAAAGTGACATTTAAACTGAGATTTAAAGCATAGTACCAGCCTGGTGCTTTGGCTCATGCCTGTAATCCCAGCATTTTGGGAGGCTGGGGTGGGAGAACTACTTGAGCTCAGGAGTTCAAGAACAGATTGGGCAACATAGCAAAACCTTGTCTTTACTAAAAAAATTAAAAAATAATAAAAAATTAGTTGGACATGGTGCTGTATGCCTATAGTCCCAGCTACCAGGAAGGTTGAGGTGGAAGGATTGCTTGAGCCTGGAAGGTTGAGGTGGAAGGATTGCTTGAGGGTGGAAGGATTGCTTGAACCTGGAAGGTTGAGGTGGAAGGATTGCTTGAGCCTGGAAGGTTGAGGTGGAAGGATTGCTTGAGCCTGGAAGATGGAGGCTGCAGTGAGTCATCATTGCACCACTGCACTCCCACCTGGGCTACAGAGCAAGACCCTGTCTCAAAAACAAACACACAAACAAACAAATAAACAACAACAAAAAAAATCTAGGAACCAGCAAGATGAAAATGGGAAGGGAATTGAAAGAGGACAGGAACAGTATCCAAGAAATCTAAGACTTTAGAAATGATGACATGTTCTTAGTACTGAAAAAAGTCAAGGTTGTGGGAATTTAATAAATGAGGAGGAAAGTGGCACCATGTGAACCTGCAGAAGCAGACTGCGGCTGAATCACGCTGTCCTAAGAATTTATGATTTTATTCTAGGGGCAGTAGGAAGTAATTGGAGGTTTTAATAAGGGAAATGAGGAGGTCAGAATTGTGTTTGTAAACGCACACGTTGGCTGGGCGCAGTGGCTCCAGCCTGTAATCCCAGCACTTTTGGAGGCCGAGGTGGGTGGATCACGGATCAAGACATAGAGACCATCCTGGCCAACAGAATAGGCAGGAGAATCACTTGAACCCGGGAGGCGAAGGTTGCAGTGAGCTGAGATGGCACCACTGCACTCCAGCCTGGGCGACAGTGCGAGACTCTGTCTCAAAAAAATAAAAATAATATAAAAATAAAAAAATAAAAGCACATATTTGCTGCAATATGATCTGAGACACAAGAGTTTGTTATTTGTTTGTTTTGGTGGGAGGTGGTTTTATTTGTCATTTGCAATTATTCAGGCAGGAGACAGTGGTAACTTAGACCCTTAGATATTTGCATCCCTTACAAGGTCGAGTACAAGTGTTTGCTTCCAGTGTCATTAATAAATGTTTTTTGAACTGAAGTAGATTAATTGGCTCATTATGTATAAACTCCAAGACACTACAGTCATCAGGAACAAACACTTTTATTTTTTTTTTGAGATGGAGTCTCGCTCTGTCACCCAGGCTGGAATGCAATAGTGTGATCTCAGCTCACTGCAAACTCTGCCTCCAGGATTCAAGCGATTCTCCTGCCTCAGCCTCCTGAGTAGCTAGGATTACAGGCACATGCCACCATGCCCAGCTAATTTTTCTTTTCTGTTTTTTTTTTTTTTTTGAGATGGAGTTTCTCTCTTTTGCCCAGGCTGGAGTGCAATGGCGCCATCTCGGCTCACCGCAACCTCCACCTCCCAGGTTCAAGAGATTCTCCTGCCTCACCCTCCCTAGTAGCTGGGATTAGAGGCATGTATCACCATGCCCAACTAATTTTGTATTTTTTTAGTAGGGTTTCTCCATGTTTACCAGGCTGGTTTCGAACTCCCGACCTCAGGTAATCTGCCCACCTCGGCCTCCCAAAGTGCTGGGATTACAGGCGTGAGCCACCGCACCCGGCCTAATTTTTATATTTTTAGTAGAGACAGAGTTTTGCCATCTTGGCCAGGCTGGTCTCAAACTCCTGATCTCAGATTATCCACCGGCCTCAGCCTCCCAAAGTGCTGGGATTACAGGCGTGAGCCACCATGCCCGGCCATGGAACAAACACTTTTCTTTTTTTGAGATGGAGTCTCGCTCTTTCGCCCAGGCTGGAGTGCAGTGGCGTGATCTCAACTCACTGCAACCTTCGCCTCACAGGTTCAAGCGATTCTCCTGCCCCAGCCTCCTGAGTAGCTGGGGGAACAAACACTTTTAAATACTTGGGCGTTCTTCTCCAAGTGACCTCAGGTCTGTGATTCCAGGTTTCACTAAGTCCAGAGCAAATAATACTTTCTTCTCTAGTGGTCCCTGAAGATCCTGTATGAGGAAGAAAACACAGTAACTACAACTACTGCCAGTCTCATTTTACAGGAAACTTCTCTATAAAGGTCACTTGTTAAGTATTGGTGGAAATGACATTCCTTTCAGTTCAAGAAAGCAAGCTCATTCTTTCTCATTAGTTGCCTCCTGCTTTGGTTGCTAATGTTTCAATGTATGCAAATAAAATCTCTCCCTTAGCTTACTTCATAAAAACAACAGGTTATGCTTTAAATTTTTTGTGAGGTTAGAAAATCAGTCTAGGTGTAATATTTGGTAATCTTGTGTCAGATTATTTTTATGCTTAGTAATTTTTAAAATTTTCAAGATAGCCATTTATCATCAAAATGGGAAGTGTGTGCAGGTATGAATAAGCACGATTAAAGAAAACAGGCCATGGCCAGGTGCAATGGCTCATGCCTGTAATCTCAGCACTTTGGGAGGCCGAGGTAGGTGGATCACTTGAGGCCGGGATTTCGAGACTAGCCTGGCCAACATGGTGAAACCCTGTCTCTACTAAAAAAATATAAAAAATTAGCCAGGCATGGTGGCGCATACTTGTAGTCCCAACTACTCAGGAGGCTGAGGCAGGAGAATCGCTTGAACCCAGGAGACGGAGGTTGCAGTGAGCCAAGACCGTGCCATTGCACTCCAGCCTGGGCAACAAGAGTGAAACTCCATCTCAAAAAAGAAAAGGAAAGAACAGGTGAGCAGATATTTAAGGAAAATAGCTAGCTATGAGGCATAATTATTCAGGACAGCTGTGAGATATGCGCGCGCGCGCGCGCACACACACACACACACACCCCTCTTCTTTCAGATACCAAATAGAGACATGATTTTCTTTTCAGTGTGACAAAGCAAAGTTGATCCCATTTCCTTCAAACCTACTCAGTTTTCTTACCTATAAAATGGAGATAATACTGTTTACTTCATGAAGTTGTAAGGATTAAATATGTTATATAAAATAACAAGTAAGTACAGTAAATGTTTAATCAATTAAATAATACATAGAAAAAAATACTAAGATACTCTACATATCTAGATGCCTTCTCCACACAACCTTAAAGACTTGATATTATTAGGAATGTTTACGTTATGAATTGGACTAAGGGACATTTTTAGACAAACTTGAAGTAGTTGCAATTAGTCTTCGGTTCACCTTCCTGCCCCTTTCTGTTCAGGTTCATCCTCTTCTGTATTCACATTCCTGGTGTCCACATGATGGTTTCTAATTGCTTGTTGCTTTCCTTTTTGCAGTCTATTCAGACCTTATTTCTCTGAAAGTATTTCATGATACAGTGTACTCCAAAATGAGGTGTCTTTTTTTCTAACTCTGTTTTTTGTTTTTGAGGCAGAGTTTTGCTCTTGTTGCCCAGGCTGGAGTGCAATGGCATGACCTCGGCTCACTGCAACCTCCACCTCCCAGGTTCAAGCAATTCTCCTTCCTCAGACTCCTCAGTAGCTGGGACTACAGGTGCACATCACCACAACTGGCTAATTTTTTTGTATTTTTGGTAGTTACAGGGTTTCACCATGTTGGCCGGGCTTGTCTCAAACTCCTGACCTCAAGTGATTCGCCCACCTTGGCCTCCCAAAGTGCTGGAATTACAGGTATGAGCCACCACACTCAGCCGTTTCTAACTCTGTTTAAACTTTCAACCTCTTCAAGAGGCTCAACTTAGCTAGGCGTTAAGAAGCAAGTGCTCTTACTAAGCTAATTTGAATCAAAGCATTTGGTTAATTTAATCTTTACACATATTTACAGTTGAGAAAAGGACAGTCATTAACCCAAGTGACAATGATTTTGTAGTGGAATTTTAGGCTCTGTAAAGGAGATGTTTTTTAGGTCAGGCAACAATTTAACTGGCAGTAATTCTCAATCTTAGTTGCACTTTGGAATAATTTGAGAAGCTTTTAAAAGATGCCTATTGCCGAGACCCACCCCCAGAGAGTCTAATATAATTGGTCTGGGGTGAGGATCAGAAAGTGGAATTTTTAAAGCTCCCCAGATGGATTCTAATGTGCGGCTATGTTTAAGAACATAGCTTCAGGTTAGAATGACCCTGTTTTGATTTAACCTCATTACTAAAAGGTTTTCATTTTTCTATTATGTGAGTTACATACACATTGATTACTATATCTGATAAAAGAAGGTTGGGAAAAGTTTAATGGGACAATATAGAGCAATAATTGTAATTTAAGTGTCATCAAATTCACCT
The DNA here is from genome assembly GCF_028878055.3 of Symphalangus syndactylus. Lineage (NCBI taxonomy): Eukaryota > Metazoa > Chordata > Mammalia > Primates > Hylobatidae > Symphalangus > Symphalangus syndactylus. Next base: position 128,423,948 of record NC_072427.2, read on the forward strand.
CCCACATTTTACTAATGAAGAAAAAAATTCAAATGGTTACACTTACAGAGATAGTCAGAGGTGGAGCCAGGGCAAACTTTAAATGACTTAAAGAATAGAATATTTTTTAGGCTATATTAAAATATCCCAGATTTTTTTTCACTTTTTGAAATTTAATTTAATTAATTTTCTAATGGGCTAAATTTATTTTAAAATAAGAGTCATTCATGCAAGTGGTAAAATTCAAACAATTCAAAAAAGTACAAAGTAGAAAAGCACAGGTTAAGGCCGGGCGCGGTGGCTCACGTCTGTAATCCCAGCACTTTGGGAGGCCGATGCGGGTGGATCACCTGAGGTCAAGAGTTCGAGACCAGCCTGGCCAACATGGTGAAACCCCGGCTCTACTAAAAATACAAAAATTAGCTGGGCGTGGTGGCAGGAGCCTGTAATCCCAGCTACTCGGGAGGCTGAGGCAGGAGAATTGCTTGAACCTGGGAGGTAGAGGTTGCAGTGAGTCGAGATAGTGCCATTGCACTCCAGCCTGGGAGACAAGAGCGAGACTGCCTCTCAAAAAAAAAAAAAGAAAAAAGCAGAGGTTACTTTTTTTTGTTGCCATTTCTGCCACAAAGAATATAACTATCGTCTTCCACAAGGCGGCAGTATTGCTTACTCTTCAACAATCTCCCCATGGCCAGACAATGATTGCCACAGTCGACTATGAATATTCAAGTCATTCTCCCAGTGACTGAATCAGTCCCTGGTACTGAAATGCCAGGTCAAAGCCAGATTCCCGATTCATGAGAAAAACCAAAAGTGAACAAAGAACTGCACCAGATAGAGCTGTAACCGTGTGGATAAACAGTAGGAAATAGGTTAGGGACGGAGAGAACCAAAGGAAGCACAGGGCAGTGGGTTGCCGCCCAGAAAACTTCTATCAATTTCCTATCTCCATGGAGGAACTGCAACAGCTAGGGTCAGTTTTGAGAAAGCGTGCATCCAATTGCGTCATGCACAGAATCTTCTCTTTACAATAAACAGCACCCAGTCAATTCTAGGGTTTCCACAGTATCCCTCATGGCTCCAGAAGTCTCTAGGCTACTAGAACAGACCTGGATCTTTCAATAGTGCCCTTCTCCAAAAAGAGTTGGGGAGATCATGTTTGAGTTTCCCAACCTTGTAGATTTCCAGCAGGAACAGGTGATAAAAAGCACAGATGCTCCTGTTTTGGTCATTAAATTCTAGCTGCACATGATGAGGAGAATGCTTTTTAGACTTTCTATGTGAGATCACATATCTACTGGAATAAAACGTTTGTTACTGGTGACATCTTTAGGATCCTGAGAGAATGACCCTTCCCTGTGACATTCAAGAATATTCTTCTCCATGACCTAGGAGAGGACAGAACTGAAGAAAGTAGTAAGTGATGGAATTGTAGAAAGAAAAACTCTTAGTCTCCTCAAATCCTTGAGATCATTGCAGCAGGGATAGGGGCAGGGGCAGAAGAAGAAGCAAGGAATGGACTATGACAGAAAAGGTTTGTGTGAGGGACAGTTACTAAGAGTGAAGCTTCATTCCCAAGGTAAACCCAGACAAACCACAGAGAAAGAAGTATGTGGGAAACACATTATGGAATTTGCAAGATACGTCTCTAATTATTATGGATCTATTGTGATGTGATCTACTGTTTGGGATCCTTCAAAGTAATGGGTATAGAGCCTAGAACACAGGACCAAGAACCAGCTTTTTTTTTTCTAATCAAGAGTCTTTCTAAAAGCTGCTGAGCTCTTAGACCAACTTTGTAGTTTAGACAGTGTTTTGGTAACTAATGGGAATTGTTGTACCTAATTACAACAACAATTGAGAGAAATATCATATTAAATACTTTGAGTCATAATGTCAATCAGTTTAAGTTAAATCTTTACTTTCCACAAGCATTATTTGTTTTTTTTTTTTGAGATGAAGTCTCTCTCTGTCCCCCAGGCTGGAGTGCAGTGGCGTGATCTCGGCTCACTGCAAGCTCCGCCTCCCGGGTTCACGCCATTCTCCTGCCTCAGCCTCCCGAGTAGCTCGGACTACAGGCGCCTGCCACCATGCCCGGCTAATTTTTTGTATTTTTAGTAGAGACAGGGTTTCACCGTGTTAGCCAGGATGGTCGCAATCTCCTGACCTCGCGATCCACCCGCCTCCACCTCCCAAAGTGCTGGGATTACAGGCGTGAGCCACTGCGCCTGGCCTAGCATTATTTCTTTTAGTGACCCTTGGCTACTTCTAAATGATGTGCCTGATTTCAACTATGAAGTTCCACTTTTTTTTTCCATGCTGTATCCAAACTTCATTCTAGATTACAGTACTTGGCAATATGTCCAATGATCATGGTTTGTAACGGGAAAAATCCTAACTATTGCCTTCATAAGGCTTAGACATCTTATATAGTCCTGGCAGAAATTTTATTGATAGACAAAAACAACAACAAAAACCCAGGATGTTGACCTGCATTTTCTAGGTTTGAAGCTAAAACAAATTTTGCATAGGCTATATAATTTAGTCAATGGGCACTCCCAAACCTCAGACTGGAAATATGAAACCAGGTTAAAAGCCAATAAAGAAAACCTGATGTGATCCCAGAGATAATTAGGAGAATCTACTAAAAGCATTCTTGTTAATAATGCAAGTGCTGGGCTCATTGTCACAGTGTTAGAAGAACTGTAACTGTGTTCTCTCTCTCTTTTTTTTTTTTTTTTTTTTGAGACGGAGTCTGGCTCTGTTGCCCAGGCTGGAGTGCAGTGGTGCGATCTCAGCTCACTGCAAGCTCTGCCTCCTGGGTTCATGCCATTCTCCCGCCTCAGCCTCCCGAGTAGCTGGGACTACAGGCACCCACCACCACGCCTGGCTAATTTTGTTTTTGTATTTTTAGTAGAGACGGGGTTTCACCGTGTTAGCCAGGATGGTCTCGATCTCCTGACCTCATGATCCGCCTACCTCGGCCTCCCAAAGTGCTGGGATTACAGACATGAGCCACCATGCCCAGCCACTGTGTTCTCTTAATTCCACCTCAATTTTAAGTAAAAGATGGGCATAAAAATCAGAAGGAAATAGCATTACCAGTGCCATGTTATGCCCTACCTTGGTCTGGAGCCAGGTGCATGATAACCAGAAGATCAGCTTTTACTGGCCAATGGGAGTGTTTATGTCTCTTAATCACAGTGGACATGTCTGAGAGACTGCCGGCTCTAGTAGATTGCTCACTGATACCTGGTTCCTCTCCATATGGAAAGATCACAATAACCTGTCCTGTTGAGCTCAGGTGTCGCCATGAGAGTTACTTAGGCCATTGAAATGTGAGTGGAAGCTCTGGGGGTCCCTCTGGCAGAAGTTTTAAGAGCCAGAGCATGCTTTTTCATGCTCTGCTTTTCCTCTGCCACGGTTACCAATAACATTCCAGGCAGAAGTTGCTCTGGCAGTCTGGGTGCCAAAGTGAAAATAATGACGGAGGAGAGCAGAGCAACTTTGCTGACCTCCAATGCACATGTGGTGCAAATGAGATGTAAGCTTTTGCTTTTTTGAGGTTGTTTGTCACTGTAGCACAACCCTACATCATACATTCTCAATGGGAGAGGTATCATCACCTCATGGAAGGCAAAAATTGGTCTTTTTTTTTTTTTTTTTGAGACGGAGTTTTGTTCTTGTTGCCCAGGCTGGAATGCAATGGCGTGGTCTTGGCTCACTGCAACCTCCACCCCCTGGGTTCAAGCAATTTTCCTGCCTCAGCCTCCCAAGAAGCTGGGATTACAGGTGCCCGCCACCACGTCAGCTGATTTTTTTTTTTTTTTTTTTGTATTTTTAGTAGAGATGGGGGTTTCACCATGTTGGCCAGGCTGGTCTCGAACTCCTGACCTCAAATGATCCACCCACCTCGGCCTCCCAAAGTGCTGGGATTACAGGCGTGAGCCACCGTGGCCGGCTTTTTTTTTTTTTTTTTTTAATGTTATAAAACTCAGATGTGCTGGGTATGGTGGCTCATGCAACATAGTGAGCCCTTATCTCTTAACAAAAAAATAAGACAATTAGCCATGTGTAGTGGCCTGCACCTGCAATCCCAGCTACTTGAGAGACTGAGACAGGAGGATTTTTGAGCCCCTCAAATAAAAAAAACAAAAACAAAACACACAGATGTTATTGTATATATAGTACACAAATAGATATACTATATATTAAATTATTTATGGGGGGATGATTAGGAAAAAGGTCTAAAAAGGCTCCTTGAGAGGTGATAATGAAATACAGGTTGAGTAACATTGGTCTAAAATGGTCAGGTTATCTTCATCAAATCTAATTTAGGGGGTTCTCAGCTCTAGTGGCACATTTAAATCTTTTGGAGAGCTTTTTAAAAACACTGATATCCAAGTCCAGTTCCCAGAAATTCTAATTTAATTGGCGGAATTAACATATATATATATATATATATATATTTTTTTTTTTTAACAGTTCCCAGGTAATTCTAATTTGCAGACAGGGTTAAGAACCACTGGACTAGACATTCTCAAAGACAAAGCCACCTTGCTTCCCCCAGGGAGAAGTCACACAAATAGCAGAGAAATAGCACAGAGCACAGGAAGTGGCTGGCATGGAGTACAACTCACTCCTGTTTTAGACGGGCTATTCTGGCCTCATACTAGGTAACAAAAAGCTGCATTCATCAAGAAGAGACAGCAATGTCCACTTTCTGTATTTTATCATTCCCATTTCATGACACACTATTTGAATGCAGAAGGTCCTTTATGAGTCATTTGGAAAACACAAGAAGGCCAAAAAATGGCTGTGGTTATTCCTGGACTAGTACCCATAATCAGCGTTTTCTGCACAGATGCATTTGGAAATCATCTCTAGCTCAGCTCCTAAAATTCTAAGTTCTTATTGAGTGAGTTAAAAAAGCCATTCAGCATGAGATCTTTATCTCCTATACCTAGGAAACTCTAGATGCCAGAAGGGAACTTTCATATAGCATGTAAAAGTTAAAAATTAAAGAAAATTAAAAACAATTAGGAGGGCACTTTCTCTGTCTTTGCATAGAAAGAGGCTTGGCCTAAATTACAGTGGCATGGGATTATCGTGACTGAATTTGGTCCTTAGATGGATCACCACTTATTCTTCCCTGAAATGTGACTTGGAATTGACAATGGTATAGCTATATACATATGTGTATATGTATATATATATATATGTATTTTTTTTTTTCTTTAGATGGGGTTTTGCTCTCGTCGCCTAGGCTGGAGTGCAATGGCACAATCTCGGCTCACTGCAACCTCTGGTTATGGCTATATTTTAATGAAGTGGCTCATTTTCAGGTTGGAAGTCGAAATTATAATGTGTTAATTAATAAGGGTGTCACCTTGATTTTTCCCTTTACACATTTGCACACTCAGATGGTATTTACAATGGTCTCATTTATTTGGAGGTTAAAACTAAAAGACGTGGATTGGCTTTCCTGATGTTAATTTTGGTCAATGAGCACCTAGCTCAAGGGAAGGTGGAGATATTTCCAGGCATTACTTGTCAAATTTCTTGAAGCATAAACATAAAATTTCCAGGAAATTCTCCACAAGGAGAGTCAGCATCAGTTGTACGAGTTTACAAATGCTCACAACTATCTTGTCAACATTTGGTTGGTGATTTGGGCAGATACAGAAATAAAAAAAATCAAGTGTTGCAGTTATTAGTAGAGGCCAGAATGGATTTGAAATGTGAAGATGGACAAAACGTGGATCCTAAAGGGCTTAAACGCTAAGTATCTGCAATTCATTGTCTCTAATTTTTTAAATTTCTTTTCAATTTTTTAAATTGACATAAATGTTATGTATCAGCCGAATGTAGAGATACATGCCTTCAGTCCCAGCTACTTGGGAGGCTGAGGTGGGAGGATCCTTTGAGCCCAAAAGTTCAAGGTCAGCCTGGGCAACAGAGAGACGCCCATCTCAGAAACAAAACAAAATTATATATAAAATTGTATATAATAAATATATATAATTATATAAAAATATATTTTAAAAATATATTTATATAAAAATATATAAAAATATAATTATATTAAAATATATATGTAATTATATATAAATATATTTTTATCTATAATTATATATATTTTATCTATAATTATATATATTTATTATATACAACATGATGTTTTGAAATATTATGGAATGGCCCAATTGGTCTAATTAAATATGCATTACCTCCTTACCTCTCATTTCAAAGAATGGCAACAATGTGTTGTGAATCCTTTTTAGAACGCTGGCTAACCGCAATTCCTCATGTGGAGAAAGCAACACAGTGACTGTATGATGCTGCTCCTCCACCCACAGCTGATTGAGTAAGAGGTAGACACCTGACTTAAGTTAATTACATTCTTTCTCCTGGGAATTTGGAATTGGGATGCAGAGTCTTTGGTTTGTTTATACTGGGCACTGGAACTGTTAAATAATGAAGAGCTGGGGCTGACTGCCATTTTCTACCAAGGGGATGCTGAAGCAGAGAAAGCCAATCTTCAAAGAAAGGAGAGAAGACATTATGGAGCCTAGAGGAGATGAAAATAATATCTTCAGTTTGTGACTTTCAAGTTCCATGTCAAATCCCTTGTGAAACCTGACTGTCCTAACATTTTTGGTTTTATAAGTTATGTGTGTATCTTTTCAATAAACATCATCCCCTTGTACTTGAACTAATTTGAGTGGGATTCAGTGCCCTACAATTATTGCTGTCTTAAATATGTCTATGTCTCTATACATAGAATGGCTAAAATCTATGAAGAACATATGCCACATTTACTGCAGGTATTTGGCTTCTGAAAATTTTGCTTAAATTATTAAGATTAGCCTTCCAGTAGATGAACTGGCTGTTTGGTATGACAGATGTAGCAGGCTCTGTGAGCAAATGGGTCACAAAGAAATGCTGACTGGCACGAAATCTTTTGCAGCAATAGGCACATGTTTTACCATACATGTTCTAAACCAAAAAGTATAGATCTAAGCATGCAAAACCTATGGTTAAATTAGCTTTCTTTAACTTAATTAAACCCCGTTAATATAGAGAGACAAAGGAGTTATGCACAGCAATTTAATGTCTCCATTATAAAAGACTTGAAAAGATTCTAAGATGGATGGAATAATCAGCTCTATTAGCTCCATCAATTTCTAGCCCCCTTTTGCTTCTGCTTTAGACCCCTGACACCAATTATGTAAATTTGACCCCACAGAATCTGATTGCTTTTGCATTATAATTTAAATGTAGGTGTCTTATGAAGACAAAAGGAAATGCATTCTTTTCAGAATTAAGAATTTGAACTGATTCACTGATTTTGTTCCTGTTAAATTACCAGGCAGCTGGAGAAACAGCTGGACCAGTTTCTGAAGATCAAAAAAAGAAACCTCAAGTCCGAATTACAATAGGGATTTCATCAGAATTTTATAGTATTGTTTAATAAATACAAAACAGCTGAGGGCGGTGGCGCGTGCCTGTAATCCCAGCACTTTGGGAGGCCAAGGCGGGCAGATCACCCAAGGTCAGGAGTTCGAGACCAGCCTGGCCAATATGGTGAAACCCCTGTCTCTACTAAAAATGCAAAAATCACCTGGAGTGGTGGCGGACGCCTGTAATCTCAGCTACTAGGGAGGCTGAGGCAGAAGAATAGTTTGAACCCAGTAGACGGAGGTTGCAATGAGCTGAGATCATGCCTTTGCACTCCAGCCTGGGTGACAAGAGCAAAACTCCATCTCAAAATAATAATAATAGTAATAAATACAAAACACACTTTACTGGTAATTGGTTGCTTTCCTGTTTACGTTAGCAAATGTATTATGAAGATAGTGCCAAATGCACTAGGAGTTTCTTGATTCACTGAGAGTAATCAGTTTGAACTTTATTTTAAGGACTCCAAAATCCAGTTTGAAGGAGGATGTAAAGATCAGAAGCAGTATAGCATAGTAGTCCTCTAGGATTGCTTGGGTTCAACACCCAGTTCTTCTAACTTTATAATCTTTGGTAAATTACTCAAGCTCTCTGTGCTTTAATTTATGCATTAAAAAAAATTATTGTTATTATTTTTTCATCTGGGCCTGGTGGCTCACGCCTGTAATCCCAGCACTTTGGGATGCCAAGGCGGATGGATCACCTGAGGTCAGGAGTTCGAGACAAGACTGGCCAACATGGTGAAACCTTCTGTCTACTAAAAATATAAAAATTAGCTGAGCGTGGTGACAGGCGCCTATAATCCCAGCTACTGGGGAGGCTGAGACAGGTGAATTGCTTGATCCCGGGAGGCAGAAGTTGCAGTGAGCTGAGATTGTGCCATTGCACTCCAGCCTCAGCTACAGGGCGAAACTGTCTCGAATTAAAAAAAAAAAATTGTTATTATTTTTTTAGAGATGAGGCCTCGCTATGTTTCCCAGGCTGGTCTTGAACTCTTGGCCTCAAGTGATCCTCCTTCCTCAGCCTCTCGAAGTGCTAGAACTACAGGTGTGAGCCACCATACCCAGCCTCTGTGCTTCAATTTTCTTATTTGTGAAATGGGGATAATAATAGTACCTACTTCACTGGATAGTTATGAGGATTAAATGAGTTAGTTTATATGAAGCACTTAAAACAGAGCCTAGCTTATAGTAAGTTGCATTAGTTATTATTATACCCCATATGCAAAACCTTGTATTTTCTTGAAATCTCTGCCAATGGAGCTAATTATTTTATTAGCGCAATATCCTTTCAAATCCAGTCAGTGACTCAAAAGTAGGGAAATAGACATATGTCTGGCTTTTCACAAGCAGATAGCAATGTGGGTAAGGAGCGGTATGGTGTGTATATGGGTTATGTGTATATATGTGTATAAGAGCTATGTATGTACAAGTAGCCTTGATCTCAAAACTCAGACCTCCTACTTCCTTATGAGAATTACATTCTGCTCAGTAGGTTGGTTGAATGACTGTCTTAGGACAGGGCCAGCATGTTCTGATTAACTATAAGTGGACAAGGTACATTGGGTCAAGACAAATATAAGATTAAACCAGCTGCAGGTTCTAGAAGGAAGTCCAGCCTCAGCGGTACACATCAGAAGGGAGGGTAGCCTGGGAAGTTGTTGACATGAAGGAGGAATAACTTGGAGCTAGAAAATTTTTCTAAACTGGATAGCACAGTGATGGGTAACCCAGAAAAAGAAATATTCAGAGATTCAGATAAACAGCCTGCTATTCGAGTAAGGGATGTTGCAAATAGCAGCATCTGCAATGGGAGAGTACTAGGAGCATATTGGACTCCATCTCTGAGGGACTGTGATTTCATGGTGTATTAAGACAAGGGAGCCAATGAAAGGGATCAAAAAGGAGCTCAAAAACTAGAAGTAGGGGGCAGATCTCAGAAATCTGAACTCTGTTGAAACTGTAGCATAAGACCAGAACCGGAGCCGCAATGGCAAGTTTACACTGGGTGTTGGCATAAAGACTGGTCAGGATGGTCCTAGGGATGGGTTGGATGGAAACTTCAGGTCCAAAGGGCTCAGCTGTATGGATAAGAAGCATAAAAGAGGCTGGGAGGGGGAGGAGAAAAGAACAACTGGATGTCTATGAAGGACAGTGAGGCAATTCTTCAAGCATTCTTTTGTCTTTTAAACTTTGAGTCACAGAAAGTACCATTTAACTCTGGGTGCTCTCTCAGTGAAGGAATGGTGGTCCTTAAGAATGCCTCATGGTCTTTAAGAATGCCTCAGCCCAGTCTGGGTGCGGTGGCTCACACCTGTAAACCCAGCACTTTGGGAGGCCGAGGCGGGTGGATCACAAGGTAAGGAGTTCGAGACCAGCCTAGCCAATATCGTGAAACTCCGTCTCTCCTAAAAATACAAAAATTAGCTGGGCATGGTAGCGCATGCCTGTAGTCCCAGCTACTCAGGAGGCTGAGGCAGGAGAATCACTTGAACCCAGGAGGTGGAGGTTGCAGTGAGCCGAGATCGCGCCACTGCACTCCAGCCTGGTGACAGAGCAAGACTCTGTTTCAGAAAAAAAAAAAAAAAAAAAAAAATGCCTCAGCCATGGCAACATCTCTGAGTGATAGGTAGAAAAAACAACAACAGCAGCAACAAAAATAACTATATTCTGGCTGGGTGTGGTGGCTCACGCTTGTAATCCCAGCACTTTGGGAGGCCAAGGTGGGTGGATCGCTTGAGCCCAGGAGTTCGAGACCAGCGTGGACAACATGGTGAAACACTGTCTCTACTAAAAATACAAACATTAGCTGGGCATGATGGCATGTGCTTGCAATCCCAGCTACTCAGGAGGCTGAAGCAGGAGAATCGCTTGAACCGGGGAGGCGGAGGTTGCAGTGAGCCAAGGTCGCATCACTGCACTCCAGCCTGGGTGACAGAGCAAGACTCAGTCTCAAAACAAACAAACAAACAAAAAAAAACTTGCTCCCTAGAATTCAAGGAAGAACCAGGCATATTTAGAATAATATAAAAACTTAATTCGAAAAATCACATTTTGTGATTACCAGATTAGGGAAATGGAATGGTGTTTGGAAGGAGAATTGCTCTAGTTATACAGGAAAATGACCTTCTGTGAGAGTTGGATGCCCTATGGTTGCTCTTAGATTAATTTGCCTCCTTACTTGTCACTGATCACACCTACTTCTTGTTGCAGAAAAACCGTTCCTTTCCATAGCTATAGTCTTAACCTGTTGTCTAAATAATGTAGCTAAATCAGCTGAGCACACGGGAATCAGAGACTAAAAGAAGCACATTAGGCATTCAATAAATATTTGCTGAATGAATGAAATGCTCAGTAAGCATTAAAAGATGATGATAATGACAATGGTTAGGATGAAGAAGGAAAAGGAAAGGAAAGGGGACAGAGGAAGGCACGAATAGTTGTAGCTCTAAGGCAACTGGCTCACCAATTACACTGCTGAAGCAATAACATAACAATCACAGTTTTCAGGTATTCGGATGCTGGTTCTCCAGTTTGTGTATCATCTCAGATTTTTGGTTTAGATTTTCCCTTAAACTGACTCCCTTTTAGTCCTCCATTTAATGTCTATTAATCCACAGAGAAGATGAAGGAACAAGAGATTAATAGTAGCTAAAACTTTCCAATGTTTTCTTTGTGCAAAGGCTTATCTCATTTTACTCTCACAGTTCCTCATAGAGAGGGACTATTATTATACCTGTTTTACAAATAAGGAAACTGAGCCTTCGCAGCATTCTCAAGGTCACACAGCTGGTACATAGCAGAGCTGGAGTGTAAACTGGGGTTATTGGAACCTAGAGCCCATACTCTTATCCATGTTCTCTTGCTTCTATGCTACCGAGTCTTTTAACTTGTTTCTCGTGTTTTAGGGTTAAGTCCTTTCAAACTCTCTCTTCTTTTCCTTTTTCTTTTCTTCTTCTTTTTTTTTTCCTGGTGTGTAAATGTGAGTTGTATTGATTTATCAAATTGTTTCTTTTGTATCTTTCAAATTCTTAAGCCTCAAGGTGCCTCTATGCTGGAATGTTTGTTTGTTTTAATCAAAACTAAGCATACACATAGTTTAGGAGTCAAATAGCTCTACGAGGCCTATTACAAAAAAAGAAAAAATCAGGGCTGGGCATGGTGGCTCATGCCTATAATCCCAGTTACTTGGGAGGCTGAGGTGGGAAGATCACTTAATTCTGGGAAGTAGAGGTTCCAGTGAGCTGGGATTGGGTCACTGCACTCCAGCCTGGGCAACAGAGTGAAACGCTGCCTCAAAACAAAACACAACAAGACAAAACAAAAAAAAATCAATTCACTAGGCCTCAATTTCTGCCTCCTCTACCCCCACCTCCATCCCCATAATAACTTTTAGCTATTTTAGCTATTTCTTTTGTATTTGTCTCAATACTTCTAAATAATATGCTTTTACTATTATTTCTCTTTTTTGTCTTTTTGGGCTTTTTTGAGACAGGCTCTCACTCTGTAGCCCAGGCTGGAGTGTAGTGGCATGATCATGGCTCACTGCTGCCTCGACCTCCCAGGCTTAAGTGATTCTCCTACCTCAACCTCCCAGGTACCTGGGACTACAGTTACACACCACCACACCTGGCTAATTTTTTTTTTTTATTTTTAGTAGAGACAAGGTCTTGCTATGTTGCCCAGGCTGGTCTTGAACTCCTGAGCTTCAAGCAATCCTCCTGCCTTGGCCTCCCAAAGTGCTGGGATTACAGACATGAGCCATTGTGCCTGGCATATACTGCTATTTCTTGATTTTTTAAAATGTAGGTGTTATCTATGAAAGATATATTATTTCTTTCAACTACTCCAACCCCCAGCATGCCCCAATCACACATACTTTTCTATCCATTATCCCAATATAGTTATGTCAGTTAAATTACTAGTAAGTATATTATTATGATTATATAAATTCTTATACATGTGCTATGATTACTTTTCCTTTCTTATACAACTTTTTGTTTTTCCTAAAGTTAATACAAGCTTTGTTTTTATTTTTCTCTTACTTTGTTTTAATATAATTATCACTAACTTATAACCAAATTCTCCCCTAAAAGTGTATTTTTTCTCATTACTACATAGTCGGGTATATTAGGTAGTCTATCAATTTCGTCTTCTTGGAAACACCTGCGAGCCATCTGATTGTCTCCCTTCTGACCTTGATTATTTTCTAGACTAGCTTCACAGCTGTTATTCTGGGATCAAACCTCACAATTATTCTGAGAATTTACATCACCTCTTTCTGTGTTAGATTCTGTTTCTAGGATGCCATGTGTACTAGTCAGCTTTTGATACTTTTTTTTTCAGGAATGACTCCAAAATATGAGTAGCTTACAACAAACAAGATTTATTTCTCACTTTCATTAGACATCCTCTGTGGGTTGGCTGAGTCGTCTACTCCATGTTGGCTTCTTCCCAGGACTCAGGAGCAAGCTCCATCTGGGCCATGCCAGTCTTTTGGGAAAGAACAGGTCAATAATATACATGTTTTCACTTACATTCTATTGTTCAAACCAAATCAGTGGTCAAGTTTAATGTCAGTAGGGTAGGTAGAAATAGAGATGACAGTGAATATTTGAAGACATAACACAATCTTTTATTTTATTTTTGTGAGACAGAGTCTCGCTCTGTCACCTAGGGTAGAGTATAGTGGTGTGATCTTGGCTCACTGCAGCCTTGAGCTCCCCAGCTCAAGTGATCCTTCCCCTTCAGCCTCCCGAGTAGCTGGGACTACAGGTGTGCACCACACCACACCCAGATAATTTTTGTATTTTTTGCAAAGATGGGTTTTTGCCATATTGCCCTGGCTGGTCTCGAACTCTCGAGCTCAAGTGATCCTCCCACTTTGTCCTCCCAAAGTGTTGGGATTACAGGCGACATAATACATAATCTACCATGTATTCTTATTTCTTTTTTCTTTTTTTTTTTGAGACAAAGTCTCGCTTTGTCGCCCAGGCTGGAGTGCAGTGGCACGATCTCAGCTCACTGCAAGCTCTGCCTCCCGGGTTCATGCCATTCTCCTGCCTCAGCCTCCGGAGTAGCTGGGACTACAGGCGCCCGCCACCATGCCTGGCTAATTTTTTGTATTTTTAGTAGAGACGGGGTTTCACAGTGTTAGCCAGGATGGTCTCGATCTCCTGACCTCGTGATCTGCCCACCTCGGCCTCCCAAAGTGCCAGGATTACAGGCGTGAGCCACCGCACCCGGCTCTTATTTCTTATATCTTTGTTTGCTCTGACATTTTTGGGGAGCCCATCCCTCAAAAGCTTCCTGAAGAAGGGTATATACGAGTATAAGATATTAGATATTGAGTTCGTACATGTCTAAAAGTGTCTTTTTACTCAAGAGTAGTTTATTTGGGTATAGAATTCTAGATTGGAAATAATTTTCCTCAGAATCTGTAAATGCTGTTCTACTATTTTCTCGATTCCAACGTTGCTGTTGAGAAGTTCAGTGTAATTCTATTACTGTTTGTAACTTTTTTTTCCTTTTCTGGAAGCTAATTTTTCTTCCTAGTGTTCTAACATTTCACAGTAGTATGTTATGGTGTGGATTTGTTTCTATCCATTGCGCTGGACACTTGGTACCCACTCTAAATTTGGAAATTCATGTCCTTAATTATGGGAAATTTTCTTGAATTATGCCTTTGATAATTTTTTGCCCTCCATTTTTCCCACTTTTTTTTTTTTTTAAATACAGGATCTTGCTCTATCGCCCACATGCTTCAGTGCAGTGGCATGATCCCAGCTCACTGCAGCCTTGACCTCCTGTGCTCAAGTGATCCTCCCACCTCAGCCTCCTGAGTAGCTGGGACTACAGGCACCTCCCACCACACCTGGCTAATTTAAAAATTTTTATTTTGTAAAGACAGGGTCTCACTATGTTGCCCAGGCTGGTTTCAAATTCCTGAGTTCAAGCCATCCTCCTATCTTAGCCTCTCAAAGTGCTGGCTGGGATTATAGACGTGAGCCACCATATCTGGCACTCTCCCCCTATTGTATTTCTATTTAGTTTTATTTTTCACTTATCCTATTTTATTTTACATTTGCAAATGTTATTGTTAATTCTCAGACTGCTTTTTTCCCCTCTTTTTCTAAATGGCATCTCAGACTTATTTACTGGATGCAAGATCTTCTATCTCTATTAGGATATTTACTAATAATTTCCATTTTGAAATTTTTCTTTTTCCTACTTAGTTTTTCTGTCCTCCAAGTTGCCTGTTTTCCTTTTGTTTTAGTCTCTATATTTTATGTTAGAGATATTTCTTAAATTTCTGGCGACCCCCTTCTGGTTCAGAAATTCTGTTTTAGTCTCTCCAGAGAATTACCCTTCAGTTTTCTGATAGGGTGAAGGAAAGAAGTCTTTTGGCTGCACAGAGTCAGAGAAGGGAATTGCTTCTTAAATTGACTTTCTAACAATCCTCCTGTTTTCAGTTCTACCTTCATTTCCAAAAGAACTGGGTAAATCAATTTCTAAATATTTTGTGCATTCTACAGTGCAGATCAGGTTGCTTCTCAGCTTTCCCCTGCCAGTTTTGGATTCATCTTTCTTGGGTTTGCTCAGTCAATTATTCCTCATCCATATGCTTTCCGGATTCCAAAATGTTGTTGTTGTGGCTCCTTTCCATTAAATTGGTCTTTTAGGTTTGTTTGTTTATTTATTTATTTATTTATTTATTTATTTATTTATTTTTTGAGACAGAGTCTCACTCTGTCGCCCAGGCTGGAGTGCAGTGGTGCGATCTCGGCTCACTGCACGCTCCACCTTCCAGGTTCACGCCATTCTCCTGCCTCAGCCTCCTGAGTAGCTGGGACTACCAGCGCCCACCACCATGCCTGGCTAATTTGTTGTATTTTAGTAGAGATGAGGTTTCACTGTGTTGGCCAGGATGGTCTCGGTCTCCTGACCTGGTGATCCACCTACCTCGGCCTCCCAAAGTGCTGGGATTACAGGTGTGAGCCACCACGCCCGGCTGGCCGGCCTTCCTTCCTTCCTTCCTTTTTTGTTTTGAAACAGGGTCTCACTTTGTCACCCAGGCTGGAGTGCAGTGGCACGATCTTGGCTCTTTGCAACCTCCACCTCCCAGGCTCAAGGGATCCTCCTGCCTCAGCCCCTTAAGTAGTTGGGACTACAGGCGTGCACCATCAGGTGCTTATTTTTGTATTTTTGGTGGAAGTGGGGTTTTGCCACATTGCCCAACCTGGTCTCAAACTCCTGAGCTCAAGGGATCCACCTGCCTCAGTCTTCCATAGTACTAGGATTGTAGGCATGAGCCACCTCACCTGGCCTGGTTAAAGCCTTTTAAACATCACTTTACTGTTGCTTCACTGGTTTGGTGTGACAGCAGAGGTAAATACGTGTGTTTAACCTGCCATTTTTAAGCAAAAGTCTTATGATTCTAAGAACAACCAGAGAAGGCATTCTAATCCCCATTTTACAAATGAGAAACAGAATTTAAATGACTTGCCAAGATTACATAGCATAGAATGTTAGAGCCGGGGCTTGTATTCAGGACTTGTGACTCCACATTCAATGCTGTTTCCACTAAATTTCTGAAAACGAAAGCTGTGTAATGTAGTTGTTAAAAACACAGTGTTTAGCACCAGACACTTGGATATGAGTCCAGGTCTTGCCTCTTGATAGCTGTGTTCTTTCAACAAGTTATTTAGTCTCATTGCACTGAAAGTTCCTCATCTATAAAATGCGGATGATAACAATAGCACAATCTAACCACACTATTGTGAGAATTCAATTAGATAATATATGTAAAGTACTCACCATAGTCTCTGGCATATAGTGAATGCTCCCTTATTACTATAATGGAAAAAGTGAAATGATAAGGTGTAATCATGATTTGCAATTTTAATTAATTGAACTATGTCCAGGGAACCTTTGAAATTAATTCTGCAGACATTTACTGAATAATTAGCATGTGCATTGTGGAATGTTTATTCTTCCTTTCTCTTCTGTTTGAACCTCTTTATGAAAATATCTTTGATTTGCAACTGCTTCAAGCCCAGTTGAGCTCAGCCAAGTAACTTCTGAGTAAGGATAGAAGATTAAGATAAAGTCACAGATTTTTCTGTGCACCAATAGCTAATGAAATGAACAACAAAAATACATTGATGAAGTTCAAAAGCAGCTACAACAAGGTAAAGGGGAAAATCTTACATATAAGTGAAATGTTAAAAACAAGAAGAAAAAGCCAGGGTGGCTCACACCTGTAATTCCAACACTTTGGGAGGCCTAAGCAGGTAGATTACATGAGGCCATGAGTTCGAGACCAGCCTGGCCAACATGGTGAAACCCTATCTCTATTAAAAATACAAAAAGTAGCTGAGCGTGGTGGCTCACGCCTGTAATCTCAGCTACTAGGGAGGCTGAGGCATGAGACTCGCTTGAGCCCGGGAGGTGGAGGTTGCAGTGAGCCAAGACTGCCACTATACTCCAGCCTGGATGACGGAGTGAGACTGTCTCAACAAAAAAGGTGGGGAGACAATAAAAGAAACAGAATATTCTGGTGCGGTAAGGTGTGGCTCCTCACCTTGCCTCTATTCTTTAGAAGCCTGTAGTCCTTGCTACTCGGCAGGCTGAGGTGGGAGGGTTGCTTGAGGCCCAGAGTTCAAGACCAGCCTGGGTCAACAAAGCGAGACCCCCCCGTCTCTACAAAAAAAAAAAATTTAAAAATTAGCTGAGCGTGGTGACATGCACTGTAGTCCCAGCTACTTGGGAGGCTGAGGTGGGAGGATCACTTGAGCACAGGAGGTTGAGGCTGCAGCAAGCCATGCTTGCACCACTGCACTCCAGCCTGGGCAACAGAATAAGACCCTGTCTCAAAAAACAACAAACAATAGCAACAACAGCAACAAAAACCCCAAAAACCCCAAAAAACTATGCGTTGATTTCAAAACTTTCTTGCAAGAAAATAAACTTATAATAACTTTTATAACATGTTGAACAGGATCTAGTTTGAAGCACTAAAAAGGATAAGACATCAGTTTGAAAAGAGCTCCTATGAGAGCAACATTAATTCTGCTAAAATTAAACTAAGAACAAACATCAAACTTATGGTGGAAGCTTGAGTGGAGGAATGGTGAAATCACTAATGCTTTATGAAAAGCTTATGGGGAAAATGTCCCAAAGAAATCAACAATTTGCAAATGGATAACTCATTTTAAGAAGGGACAAGATGATGTTGACAATGGAGCCCACAGAGGCAGGCCATCCACATCAATTTGTGAGGGAAAAAATTAATCTTGTTCCTGCCCTAATTGAAGAGGACCAATGATTAACAGCGGAAACAATAGCCAACACCACAGACCTCTCAACTCGTTCAGCTTATACAATTTTGACTGAAAAATTAAACTTGAGCAAACTCTCCACTTGAGGGGTCCCAAAACCATTGCATCCAGATCAACTGAAGACAAGAGCAGAGCTTTCAAAGGAAATTTTAAATAAGTGGGATCAAGATCCTGAAGCATTTCTTCAAAGAATTGTATCAGAAGATGAAACATGGCTCTACCAGTTTACCATGACTTTACCAGATTGTGCTGAAGACAAAAACACAATCAAAGCCATGGCTACCAAGAGGTGGAAACGGTTTAGTCCAAGCAAAAGTGGACCAGTCAAGAGCAAAGGTCATGGCAACAGTTTTTTGGGGATTCTCAAGGCATTTTGCTTGTTTATTTTCTGAAGGGCCAAAGAACCATAACATCTACTTATTACGAGAGTGTTTTGAGAAAGTTAGCCAATGCTTTAGCAAAAAAAAAAAAAAAACGCGGGAAAGCTTCACCAGAGATTCCTCCTACACCATGACATATTCCTGCTGCTCATCAGAGAAGGGCAATTTTGTGAGAGTTTTGATGGGAAATCACTAGGCATCCACCTTACCATCCTTCTAACTTCTTTTTGTTTCCTAATATTAAAAAATCTTTAAAGGGCACACATTTTAATGTAAAAGACTGCATTGACATGGTTAAATTCCCAAGATACTCAGTTCTTTAGGGATGGACTAAATGGCTGATATAATCACTTACAAAAGTGCCTTGAACTTGATGGAGCTTATATTGAGAAAGTTTATATTTTTATGTTTATCTTTTAATTCCCTTTTGTCATAAATTTTTTGAAGTCCCCTTGTATGACTGACAAAAGCTGTAAATTATAAACCCTGACAAAATAGAAATAATAGAAACCACAAGATTGGGAGTTGGAATACAGAGGTAGGAGGAAGTATACGAATACTAAATATCTTATTTCACAGAGCAAGCGGTCAACTGACACTATTTTCTGTTTTTGTGTTTTTGTTGTTGTTGTTGTTGTTGTTCTTGTTGTTTTTTAGATAGGGTTTCACTCTCTCACCTATGCTGGAGTGCAGTGGCGTGATTTCGGCTCACTGCAACCTCCACCTTCCGAGTTCAAGTGATTCTCCTGCCTCAGCCTCCCAAGTAGTTGGGACTACAGGTGCGCACCATCACGCCTAGCTAATTCTTGTATTTTTAGTAGCGATGGGGTTTTGCCATGTTGGCCAGGCTCATCTTGAACTCCTGGTCTCAAGCAGTCCACTGGCCTCAGCCTCCCAAAGTGCTGAGATTACAAGTGTGAGCCATGGCGCCTAGCCAAGAAATATGAGCTATTCTGATTTCTTCTTTATATATTTTCTTTGCTCACATTTTTTTGGGCTATTTCTCATCTACTTCCTGCCTTTCCCCTTTATATCTTTTTTTAACCAATGTGTATTGAATATCAATCTACATAAACTGATGATTTAATAAATGTTGAAGTAATTTTTCCAGTTGCATAATACTGTAAGTTCTATGAGGATTGGAGATATGTTTTATTCATCTTTGAATTCTGTCAGCACACGGCATAGGGACTTGCACATAGTAGACCACCAATACTTTTTTTTGAATAAATGAATTAATTTGCTTTGTTTCATTTATGTTTGTTGCTAGAATAATGGCTGAAAACTAGCTGGGAATATAAGAAAAATGAGCCGTAATTGGAGAATATAATAAAGCCTGTCACCCAAATCTGAGAGACCTGTTATAAATGCTTCTGATGCTTCATTAAAGATATTCTATTGTTTTCAGAATCCATTTTCCCCCAGCAAATAATTTCTTCGTACTCTAATTTAATCCTTTACACTGCTATCAAAATTATCATTTTTAAACACAGATCTGATCTTGTCACTTCTCTATTTAAAAACCTCCAATGACTGCCTATTGACTATGCAACAGAGTTCAAACTCCTAAGCATGGCAATGAAGGTCCTACATGACCTGGCTTCAGTCCATCTCTTTCTGGCCAAGGCGCCTCACATGCTATCCATTCAGGGATACTTGCAGTTTCTAGAGCATGCTATACTCATGCTTATTTGGACCTCTGTGTCTTTGCTTATACAATTTCCTCTACTTAAATGTCACTCCTCATCCCATATCCATCTTTTCTGCCTTCTTCACAATCAAGACCCTACTCTAGTCCTCAAGGCCCAACATAAATGCTTTCTCTGTAAGGCTTCACTGTCTCTCCTAATTAAGCCTACATAATTGTACCATTTGTTGTGCTCTTGTAGTACTTTGCTCATGCTCCATGTATTGTATTATAACTAATTTTACATACATCTAACACTCTCTCTTACATTGTGAAGAATTTTTTTTCTTTATAAACTTCTTGACTTATTTTCTTTTCCCATATCTGGGCTATGTCTTACATATTCTAGAACATTGTCACAGTGCCTAACACATATGCTCAATAAATGTTTGTAGTTCAGAATTTTAAAAAGTATGTGTACTGCTTATATTTCCATATAAAAAAAAACCTCTTCTAAGTGTAATGGGGGCTAACCAAAAGTCTAAAGGTTAGGTAGAAAAACTGTCTCTTAAACTGTATGTGGTTTTCTGTCCTGATAAATGGGAAAACTAGAGCATTTCTTCAAGAGAAGATTACTCTGAGAAAACTACATGAATTGTTCAGTTACTCATATTCAAACAAGTAGACATGTATTACTCTTAGAAAACTATAAAGCAACAATTAACCTGAATGTAAATGCTTTAGACTGAGAAGCAGAGTGCTTCATTTGAATATGCAAATCTTTGTATGTGGAGCAGAAGTACTGCTTCTGCAGACATTGATGTAGAAGAGAAGAACAGAAAATCTCTTTCCTCTGTGCAGATTTAGAGCATATATGTGTCAATGCACTGTTGTTTCCGTGGAGATGTGAATGTCCTTTTGAGCTCCTGCTCTTTAGAGAGCAGAAGCTGAGACCTAATGAATATAGGAAAGCAAGGACAGGCATGATTTTCACTGCTCTACTGGAGAAATAATTATGCAAAGGGACAGGACTGGCTTTGACAAGGCTTTACCTTGACCCACTTGTAAAGACTGAATAATTCAACCTTTGTGAGAAACATGCTGATGTTGACTATTGTGTTCTGATATACGGCCCTGTTGAATCAGAGGTCAAGGTCATACCGTTGGGCATGCAGGGTGGGGTTTCCTCCAGAAGAGTAGATATTTCCATGGTTAGTCATTCTAAGAAGAGGTAGCACCTGGGACAGAAAATGGGACTTGGAAAGTGGACCCTAACCTGGGTAAGGAGAGTTGTTTTCTCCACAGTGATTGGGAGTAAATGCCTAAGACATAGTCAGGGGAACTCTTGCTGGAGAGGGGAAGCTGTCTTCAGCCACATGAACCAGAATGGAAGCCTGACAGTAAGGCCAAGCCTGTATCTAATCCATAGTCCATGAGGCTTTGAAAAGTAGCTATATCATACTTCCAAGTTACACTTCGGATTATTCTTTTTTTCTAAATATTGTTAGGAGTTACAGCTTGGTCTTAGCTGTGTTGGGGGAAACTTTGATGGGAAGGGCCTGTGTTTGTTATGTCCTGGTGAAGAGAGGGCAGTTCTCCTTCCTGCCAAAATCTAAAGCAATGGTGAAGGTTGTACTGGCTAAAGAGAGAGACCAGTGTCCCAGAACAGCAGGGTATAGAATATCTGAAGCAGAGACACGAAATGCTTTGTTTAGTTATTTCAGGCATATGTGGGGGATAGTACCTCCCCTGGGGACTCCCTCATAGTAGAGAAGGAAAAGAAATTCAAAAGAGAGCTGATATTCTGATAATTTGGAAGGTGGGGGTTCAGAGCCATTATAATTTGGGTTCTCATTTTTAAATGTGGCCTCCTTTATACTTAAAGACACATGAAAGCTATGGCACGCTGGTTCTCAAGGGCAAATAAGGCCTTTTATTAAATAAGCCCTTTCCATTCCGGGCATCCTGGTTAATAGATTTGAGGAAAACAAAGATAAGCAAAATATTTCTGTTTGGTTTTACTTTTTTTTTTTTATTTAGAGACAAGGTCTTGCTCTGTTGTCCAGGCTGAAGTGCAGTGGTGCAGTCATAGCTCCTGGATCAATTGATTCTTCTGCCCAGTCTCCCAAAATTCAGTTTGGTTTTATATGAGCCCTTCCTTTCTAGTTCTCCTTATGCTTCTTCTCATGAGCTTTGTTGTGGAGGCATACATCTAGATTCTTGCTTTTCTTCCATTATTTTTTCATTCTCTGTATTCCTCACAAAGTGTTTTGTATCAGAGAAGAAGGGAGAGTTTGAAGTTCTCTCTGGATATTACACCTAGCATGAATGAATATCTAACTGGTCTTTCAGTGAGGTGAGCATCTAAGCAGATGTAATTTTTTTTTTAATTACTTTTTTTTTTTTTTGAGACAGGATCTGGCTCTGTTGCCCAGGATGGAGTGCAGTGGTGTGATATTGGCTCACAGCAACCTTCCCCTCCCCTTAGGCTCAAGCAATCCTCCCAACTCCGCCTCTCCAGCAGCTGGGACTACAGGTGTGTGCCACCACACCCAGCTAATCTTTGTATTATTATTATTATTATTATTATTATTGTAGCTACGGGGTTTCACCATGTTGCCTAGGTGGGTCTTGAACTCTGAGCTCAAGTGATCTGCCTGCCTTGGCTTCCCAAATGTTGGGATTATAGGCATGAGCCACTGCACCCAGCCTCAGACATGATTTTCTCAGACTGAGCAAGGATGCTACTTAACACATTGACATAGGAAATACAATCTCACCTCTGCTGACTGCAACTATGGCCATACTTCGAAAAAAGACTGCATTCAGTTCCTTAGAGCTTTTCTGGATTCATAGTGCTTTGCCTTTTCATTCTAACAGCTGCTTATTTGGATAACCTGTTAAAAACACTTTCCTACCACCACACTAATGGACTTCCTCTAGCTTGGACATTTTTTCTTGCTCTTGTTGATTCTATAACAAACAGTAATTTTTGCCTTCAACAAAAGCTCTTTCTGTTTGAATTTTTTCTTCTTTCTTTCTTTTTTTTTTTTCTCGCTGGCTCCCAGGCTGGAGTGCAGTGGCCCAATATCGGCTCACTGCAACCTTCGCCTCCCAGGTTCAAGCAAATCTCCTGCCTCAGCCTTCTGAGTAGCTGAGACTACAGACACACGCCACTATGCCCGGCTCATTTTTGTATTTTTAGTAGAGACAGGGTTTCACCATGATGGCCAGGCTGGTCTTGAACTCCTGACCTCGTGATCCACCAACCTCGGCCTCCTAAAGTACTGGGATTACAGGTGTAAGACACCGCGCCCAGCCTGAAATATTTCATTATCTTCTTCCAGCTACATAACAAAGCTGAGCTTTGTAGAATATCACTTTGGCATATTAATAATTTTACTTGTCTCCAAGATCTTCCTGAAATTTTCAGTTTCTTCACAGGTCTTCCTCTGGGATTTAAGTGCTGTAGAATACCTATCAATTCCATTTACTTCAGTTCAACAATTTTTGTTTTTTAGACCGAGTCTTGCTCTGTCGCCCAGGCTGGAGTGCAGTGGCACAATCTCGGCTCACTGCAATCTCCACCTCCCGGGTTCCCGCGATTCTCCTGCCCCAGCCTCCCCAGTAGCTGGGACTACAGGCGCACGCCACCACACCCAGCTAATTTTTGTATTCAGTTCAACACTTATTGAATACCTATTATGTTTCAGGCATCAGACTACCTGCTGAAGCTACAAAGTAGTGGAGCTCATGACTGGTTTTATGCCTGGAACAATTGACTTACTAGTTCTAGACTCATAACTAACTCCATCGGAATTGCACTGAAAAGAGAAACCTGCTCCTATAGCTATTAAATGCCACAAAGGAGAATGCAACCAATAAGAGCAGTCCAGGTTACTAAGGTAATAGAGAGAAAGAGGGGGAGGGAGGGAGGAGGAAGAGATAGAGAGAGAGAGAGAGAGAATGAATGAGAATGAATCTCTCCATGAAAAATTGGGAAAAATATTGGAATCCAAAGACACTAGGGAAGAAGCATACATTAAAGACAGGATAGTTTTCTAGGTTAATGTAGCGTTTCATTTTTGTTACACGTTATACCTATAAACAAGAGCAGTGTAAATGAAAATAATAGGAAATTATGCCTATTTCATTATTTTAAATTAATATATTTATTACAGCATTAATGTTCTATGTTGACACGATTATTTATTTATTTTTTTTGAGACGGAGGCTTGCTCTTGTCCCCCAGGGTGGAGTGCAATGGCCATGATCTTGGGTCACTGCAACCTCCGCCTCCTGGGTTCAAGCGATTCTCCTGCCTCAGGCTCCCGAGTAGCTGGGATTACAGGCGCGTGCTACCATGCCCGGCTGATTTTTTTGTATTTTTAGTAGAGACGGGGGTTTCAACATGTTGGTCAGGCTGGTTTCGAACTCCTGACCTCAGGTGATCCGCCCACCTCGGCCTCCCAAAGCACTGGGATTACAGGCGTGAGCCACTGCGCCCGGCCGACATAATTGTTTTATAACATTTCCTCCCATCAAAAATCTTTGAGGGAGAATATCTCTTAGTGAAGTTTTGGTAAAAAATCTTGAAGTCTGTAATATTTGGGGTGACAAAGAGGAGACAATTCTTTGTTATGTATACCTCCTAACATACTATGTTGTTCTATTGAGAAAGTCTGAAGACATAATTTCCAGTTCTAAAAGTGCAAGGAGAAGATTCATTGCTTCCTCTGCTCCCTACCAGCTGAAGGAGCAGTCTCCTTTTGTCTTCTGAAATAAAAAGAAGGAGGCAAAGGGTGTTAGAGTGGAGGGTTTTTTAGGGGATTAAACCTGGGTACTTCAGAACCTCTGAGGTCCCTTTAGCTTTTATTTAAGTAGCTCCTGTTTCCCAAAATAAGAGGGCTGGAGCAGAGGCCAGACGGGCCAACTTAGGATACAGCACAGGTCGGGGGCAGTCGCCTGATCTGGAGCGAGAGGTACCCGCATTCTGCAGGTGCAGGGACTGTGATCCAGCACCCTGCCGCCTCCCCGCTCGGGCTCCCAAGAGGGCGGGAACTGCGGTGTTGCAGGGTGCGGGGCTTGGCTTCCGAAGCGCAGATCAAGTGTATTTCAGGCGGCAGACATCAATCCAGTTGGGTGCTCACACCTGGCCCGGGGGAGGGGAAACAGCATCCATAGGAACCACGGGGCGGAGAGGAACCCCTCGTTTGGGACGCTAGAGGGCTGCTCCGGCTTGACTAGGTCCGACTGCTTTTCTGTGATTGCTTCTTTATCCCGCCCATCATCCCAGTACTCTATCTCGATTGGCTCTTCGGTCTGCCACTCGGTTCCGCCGCGCTGACCCCCATTGGCCCCCTCCGGTTGAGGCCCCGCCCCGCGAGCTGGGCACGGGCACTGGGGCGCCGAGGAGTCAGAGCCCGGCGCTTCATCTGGGCTAGGGGGAGGCAGTGGCGGCTGAGGGAAGGAGGAGGATAAGGAGGAGGAACGAGGCCAGCAGGAGGCAACGGCAGCGACGGGGCCGGGGTGATGGTGCAGGTGCCCGGGGTCGGTGCGGAGCTGCCGGGCTGAGGGACGCCTGGTCCAGGGTCCGCAGCGCCGCCGCGTCGCTCCAGGGCGGGCGGGCGGGAAGATGCTGAGCAGGTTGATGAGCGGCAGCAGCAGGAGCCTGGAGCGCGAGTACAGCTGCACCGTGCGGCTGCTGGACGACAGCGAGTACACCTGCACCATCCAGGTCAGCGCCGCGCCGCCCCGCCCCGCCCGCGGGACCCCCTCGTCCCCCAAGTCCGGTCAACTTGGCCGGCGGCGGCCGCCGCCCAGGGGTCGCCGCAGCCCCAGCGCCGTGCTTTGTCCGTTCCTGGTTGCGGCGGACCGCCCTAGTGCAGGGCGCCTTCACCGGAGCCCCTGCCGGAGCCCTGGCACCCGGTGTGTCACCGCCGCCGCGGGGCGAGTCTCCGCGTCCCACACCCCTAAGTCCTCCCCTGCTCTCCCTGGGTGAGGGCGCCCCGTCCTGGTTCCTCGAGCCCGCCCGGGTAAGGTGCACCTTTCCGGGGCGCCCGGAGGGAGGCGGGTAGGGCGGTAGGCTCCTAGCCCGGCCGCCCCGTCGGGGGCGCAGGCTTTGGCTCTCTGGCCGGGCAAGGACGTATGGCTGGCTTTTCTTATCTCTCTTGGGTTGGAAGGATAATGGTTTATGTCATAATTCCTCCCCCCCCGCCCCCCACCATTTGTGAGTCAGAGCTTTCTGAAGGTAGAACTGAACGCGCAGCCCCTGCGGAGTGGCCTATTGAAGGAAGCCCAGTCCTCTGGGCTTTAGAGATTTAGGCCCCCTCCCGCCTTTCGATCCCCAAATCTTATTGTGTTGGGCGGTTCTGGGGGACGTGAGGTAAAGATTTAGCAACAAGTCCCAGCGATTTGAGGCTTGGCAGTGGCCAGAAAGAATCGGCGACTTACGAAAAACGCCAACAATACGGTAATGCTCAACAGCATTTCTTTCAGAACCTGGTATTTTTGAAGGGATTTTTACAACCTCTTGCTCATGTTCCTTCACTATTGCTGTGTGCACGTCAGGAGTAGTAGTCTTTCCCGGGAATGCAGTCACAGCCCTCTCTCCTCCCTTATGAAAAAGTCAGAGATTGAAAACATTGACAATGCTCCCGTGTTTAGTTCATCAGCCAGGAGGATCCTGCGCTCATCTGCCGGAAGCTGCTCTTTGTGGAGAAGCAAATTGAGCTGCACCCGGAGGGGTCTCACCTGATCCTTTGCCTTTGCAGCAGGAAAACAGAGGAGGAGGCTTCTGGCTCAGATGTGACAGACAAAAACTGTCGGCCTGGGTCCTACCCTCAATGTCTCCTTGCCCCCCGCCTCCTTATTTATTTATTTTTGCTGACAGTGCTCAATAGCGGAAAATAGCGGTGTGTGAGAAAGACACTGGGTAGTGTATGAGAGCAGCTGCTCTCTGCTGACTCCGTGCTCAGTTCAGCCTTCTCCTCACTTTCCCTTTTCTCCCTTCCCTCGAAACCAGCTCTGGGCATAAGTGCTGACTGCTGCCAAAGATCCTTGAGGGTACAGAAAGAGCACAAAATCTCTTTTTAAGGCCACTTAAATACAGACTAAGCAGTCATAAAGATGCTAGCCATCAAGTGAAAGGATTTTTGTAGTTGAATATGATAGAGAGATGATCTGTATTATTTCCTTGCTGAATGAATGGAATACTACTTTTTGTTCCTATTGTATCATTGTGCCATGTCCAATTTTTTTTTGTTTTGCTGGGGTAGGAGAATACATTGAGTTGATATCTTCACTATTTGAGTATATTGTCTAGAGCTTTTTAAAAGTCTTTATCCTTTTGTTTTAAAATTTAAAGCATTTATCCAATAGCATATCAAGGGCAGTGTGAGATTTAGACTTTATAAGTCCTAAGAATACTTTTGGGGTATGTGAAATAATTTCCGAGGCAGGTCATTAACTTTTGCCAAGGTGTAGAATACAAATAAAACACAATTCACATCACCATTTCGCTAGAAATGATTGTTAACCTTGTGGTTTTAAAGTATTGCAATGAGGCAGATAGTTATTTTTTTCCCAGTTAGTGGAACCTTTGAGGTTGCCTGATTGGTATTATAATTGTGGGTAGTTTTTATACTATTTAGAAAAAGAATATTTTTGAGTTAAATAGGACTTATTGGATTTGTGCTTGCTATATCCTACTATGGCTGTACTTATTTTCCTACTGCTCTCATTTTACATTATTACAATTTAATTTTATAAAATATGTAGGCCACCTAAAAAATTAAGCTTGGTGTAATATGGCCACACTGTAGTAAGTGTCCACTGTCTAGACATGTTAATGATTGTGCATTGTTATTTTTGCATGGAATCTAAAAAACACAGGGATTGTAAAGTATATGTAATGTTGTCATTCTTTGGCACCACTTTTGTGAATTGCTTTTGTTTTTACCCATGTGAGGAAATGTAGCAAAAAGACAGTATCTTATATGAAATTAACATTTTCTGCATGTAGCTTTTTTGAACATTTAGAAATTGAGCTTTTCTTATCAACTTCTCCCCTCATGCGTTTCTGTAGTGAGTGTGTGTGTATGTGTGCATGTGCTTATTTGTTAAATACTGTTTGTTAAATACTGGGCACAGGATCTTTTAAATCAGTATGGAAAGGATCTGTGAACTTCTTATTAGGTTAAGCAATATTCCCAACATTTTAGGCATTGTAGCACTGTATATTTTAGCTTTTATGGTGATAATTTGAACTCATTTTCCTTAAAGTGTTGTATGCCATATTTTTGTTTAAATAAAGTATCTATTTTAGAATGATTTTACTGCCTTAGCATAATCAGAGACTACTTAGGATATTACAGAATCAGAAATGTATCACTGGGTTGGAGTCATGATAGTTACATTTGGTAAATTTCAGTTGTAGGAAATTCTGTCAAAGTATTTGTCTGTCCGTTCATAATGCAGCATTTATTCTGATCTGGCATTTAGGATGTAATTATTAAGGTAATGAAAATGCCTTATATCTTTTCAGTGAAGGTTGCCACAGTTACCAGACTATTCTTTCACTCTTTCTGATATGCAAATGTATTTGTAGACCATGAGAAATGAAAGTGTACATAGGAGGGTTGTAGTATAATTGCTCCCCTGTGAAGAACATTGTTAACAGCTCCCTGCCAGTTTTGAAGGTCATTGCCTCGTAAATGCAGATCTGGTCTACTCATCTGTTTTTCACTCATCTGTTTCATTTATGGAGATACACACACACACACACACATATATATATTTACCACATTTATCACCTTACTTTGTTATTTGGGAGAAAATAGGGAAAATTAAAAAATGAAAAGATAACTAATATCTTTGAACTCAGTATACTGAAGGAGTCATTTACATGCTTAGGCATGTAATATCCTAAGGAATAGATTTTTATGTTTTTAAGAAATGGGATCTTGCTATGTTGCCCAGGCTGGACTTGAATTCCTGGGCTGAAGTGATTCTCTCACCTCAGCCTCCCAAGTAGTTGGGACTACAGAAGTGCACCACCATGTCTTGCTTATAAGGAATAGATTATTTTATTATTATTATTGTTATTTTTGAGATGGAGTCTCGCTCTGTTGCCCAGGCTGGAGTGCAATGGTGCAATCTCAGCTCACTGCAACCTCTGCCTCCCGGGTTCAAGCGATTCTCCTGCCTCAGCCTCCCGAGTAGCTGGTATTACAGGCACCCACCACCATGCCTGGCCAATTTTTGTATTTTTAGTAGAGACGAGGTTTCACCATGTTGGCCAGGATGGTCTCTATCTCTTAACCTCGTGATCCACCCGCCTCGCCTCCCAAAGTGCTGGGATTACAGGCGTGAGCCACTGCACCCGGCCAGGAATAGATTTTTTTTTTTTTTCAGGAATAGATTTTTAACTATCTTTCAGCTTATAATAGTTTATAAATTATAAGAATATATATTGCAACATTTCTAGTAGAAATATGTGTTGAAAAAATATCTATTTTCAAGTCAGAAATATTAATCAGTTTTTTGTGATTACTGAAAGGTAAGCTACTCTAGAAATGAATTTGATTTTACTGAGAGACATATTAAAATAATAGATTAAGCAGCCAGGTTAAATTGTGCCATTAAATAAGATACTACCATAAATAGAATGTGTGTGCAGGGGCATTTCCATAGTATAACCAGTATTTGGATTTGATTGTGGCTCAACCACTTAGTAGCTGTGGTAGCTAGGGTGAGAGAGGGAGGGAGAGAACAAATGTATTGAGCCCTGTGCTTGCCAGGCACTCTAGAATTTATAATAGATTAAGAGAAAGCTATAAATCATAAGCCCTAAAAATTACATCTAGTTCGATGCCTTACATAGTTTTAATTCAATAAATATTTGTTCTGATTTGTTTGTGCTACATGATTGCTATGTTAACTTCACTTCAAATTTTCTTATTCCTGAAAACAATAAACAGTTCTAACAACTGTATAACTCTTTATAGTTTTAATCCATTCCATTACAAGCCGTTTTGCTGTGTGACCCCTCTCCCGGGTGAGAAGTACAGTATGTTAGTGTGGTATTTATGAGGTCTTTGAGGTATTTATGAAGTCAATTTCTGCAATTATCCTTTGTTGAATTAGTGGAGCGCCAGTTGGTATAGCTCCTATGACTTTTTGGTTTGTCTTTTAGGATTTCAAAACTTTCAGGTCCCCCTGCCTCCATCTCTGCAAGTTTAGAGGGCTTAGATCAAATGAATACTGTGTGATGCAGTACTTCATGGAGTGTTAGAGTTCTGCCAGAATTAGGATTTTGAGTGTAGGGATCACCATAGCTACAGAAGTTTCCTTCACACTTTTCCCCTTAGAACCCCATAAAAGAGGAGACAGACCTCCTCACAGCCTCATTTTCTCACCTCTTGCTCTAAGAGGAAGTGGACCGTGCTTCCCATCCTGTTTCTAGTTATCTATTTTAAGCTGAATTCACCTTTGATAGCCTCATCTATAACATCCTGTCTGACTCTGCAGACCCTGTTTCATGGAGTAGCCTACTGTGAGTTGCTCGTCTCTCAAATGTGTCTAGTTAGGGCTCGTACTAAAGAAGTGAGTATCATGGAGGATTGGCAGCAACCTTATAGCTTCTGTTTCTCACTTCTGTAGTGCCCAGGAAGGACAGTGCTGCTTTCCTGGAGGCCAGGTGATGGTTGTTGCCTCTCTGTTTTCTGGCCTTGACCCTTTGGGGCTTAGGCCAACCACCTCAGTGGTTTTCTTATGCAGCTGGGAAATTTGAAGGGTACTAAAGCATCTCCATTCCCATGTTGCAGGGAGAATGGTGTTTCCCCTAAGACAGCAAATCACCAGTTCATATGTCTATCCTAGCAATTGAAGCAGGTCTTCCATTCCTTTTAAGACCCTAGACCCTGGTGACCAATAAAACTTTTTGGACTTTTGGCTAGACATAGTGGCTCACGCCTGTAATCCTGGCAATTTGGTAGGCTGAGGTGGGAGGATCACTTGAGATCAGGAGTTTGAGACCAGCCTGGTCAACATGGTAAAACCCCCGTCTCTACTAAAAATACAAAAATTAGCCAGGTGTGTGGTGTTACATGCCTGTAATCCCAGCTGCTCGGGAGGCTGAGGCAGGAGAATTGCTTGAACCCGGGAGGCGGAGCTTGCAGTGAGCCGAGATAGCACCATTGCACTCCAGCCTGGGTGGCAGAGCAAGACTCTGTCCCAAAAAAAAAAAAAAAAAGGTCTCGACTTTTACAAGCACTTTAAATACAGGTAGAGCCAAAGATAAACCAGAGAGAGAGAGCAGAGGTTCTAAGTTCACATACTCCCAACCTCCAGTTTCTCCATCAGGCTGAAACCGTCTCAGAGAAATTTAAATTATGGATGTTTTGCCTCCCAAGGTCAACATGTGATCTTCATTATTGTTGTCAACATTTTGACCAAGATATTCCCCTATATTGGTCTTTCAACAGTTGTAATTGTTGTATTATTTCTAAAGATTGTGTTTTACTTTTGTGGTCTTACCAACTTTCTGGTATCATATTCTAGATTTGGGAGGCAGGAACTTGTAAAGACTCTTAGGTTCAAATTCCCCAGGCTTTTGCCTGCTACCGTTAGACTAAACACAAACTTGTGTGAATCAAGTTCTCTAAAGAGATCCTTCCGTGCCATGCTCATGAAGGCAAAATAATTGGGCCACATGCTTGGCAACCACTGAGTTTGTGTACAATAGCTCCATTCACTTGTCTACAGAAAACACCCCTTTGACAGTGATTATAGCTTTCAACCCCCCACCCTTCCACTTCTGACTCCCTGAATTACCATGACCTCATCTGCTGCTTCATATTTAGAGGTGCTCTGGACCACTCCAGAGGTGCCTAGAACTCGTTCCTGTGTGTTAAAGATCAGTTCAAAGCCTCAGACAACCACTGCCCACCAAGAAAAACCATTCAAAATCAGGACTAAATCTAGCTATTCTTATGCCTCATTTGAGTCATTTTACTATGTCACAATTCAGGGGCCCTTTTCCTTCAGTAGAAATTGTGAGGCCTCTCAAAAGCATGGAAAATGAAATAAGGGATTGGATAAAGCAGTGGTTCTCAAAGTATGGCCCCTAGATAGGCATTATCCATATCACCTGGGTACTTGTTAGAAATGCAAATTCTTGACCCCATCCCAGACCTAGTGAATCAAAAACTCTGGGGATGGAGTTCAGCAGTCTGTTTAACAAGTCTTCCAGGTGATTCTTAGACTTGCTGAGGTTTGAGAATCACTACTACTGGGTTACAGAGATATTTAGTAGGTAAAATGGACAAGTGTTGATTGACTGGATGTAAAATGTGAGGGAGAGGCGAAGAAGGAATCTCACATTTCTAACTTTTGATTTATTCCTGAATTGTCTTAATAGATTCTCTTCCCTTGCAAGGTAAACGCTAGGTTGTCTACAGATATGCATACCTATTTTCAAGTGGGTAGGAGTCTAAAGATTCTGCAGTGCGTCATTATACCAGTTTGATGCTGTTGTATTTATTGGTTAGTATTTTTTGTCTCTCCTGACCTAAAAACAGTAGATTATTGTATATTTGTATATTGTTTTAAATAAATTTTGTTCACAACTTGATGCACTGGGGGAAAGGAAGAGTCAAGGCCCCTGTTGTCGAAGGGCTTACAACTTAGGAATGCAAACACATAAATAACAAACTATAAAGCATCATAGAATTTGGAGCTAAGACAAGGGGGTATGTTGTGGCAATGCAAATTTGAGTTGGAGTTTGGGAGATGGGGAGGGATTCCAAAATTAATAATTGTTTTTCGAAGGAGATGAAATTTGAACCAGGTTATGAAAAATTGCCAAAAGCAGGGCCAGGCACTATGGTTTATGCCTATAATCTCAGTGCTTTGGGGGACCAAGGCAGGAAGATCCCTTGAGGCCAGGAGTTTGAGTCTATCCTGGGCAACATAGCAAGACCTTGTCTCTACAAAAAATTTAAAATTTAGGCTGGCATGTTGGTGTATGACTGTAGTCCTAGCTACATGAGGGGGCTGAGGTGGGAGGATTTCATAAGCCCAGGAGTTTGAGGTTATAGTGAGCTATGATTGTGCCATTGTACTCCAGCCTTGGCTACAGATGGAAACCCTGTCTCGTAAAAAAAAAAAAAAAAATTGCCAAAAGCATAAAATGGCATGGGGATGCGTAAAGAGCATTCCAGGCTGAGTTAACAGCAGACTACTTCTAAGTGGAAAAGTTAAAAATGTAAAGTCTTTAGTTTTTTTCTTGAGTATGTTTATCTGACTTACTCTGGTACAGTTGAGTCAAACAACAGAAATCTGCTTGGGGAAAATTCCTGTCAGTAAATTTCAATCATACTTGACATGCAGAGAGGAATCAATCTAAACTAATAATGCATAAAGCTAGTGTTGAATTAAATCTAATTCTAAAACTGTATAAGACAAATTAAGATTCTTCACAAAGCAATGGCATTATGTCAAGAAAAGGTGGATTCAGATTTCAATCTTCATTCTGTGGCTGCAGTAACTACATATGAATTTTATTTCCAAGAGGACTCTTCTCTTCAGGATCAGTTTAATCATCTGACAAAAAAGAGGGTATCAAATTGCAACATTTAGCTGATGTTTGAAAATCCTTTGATGAACACAGTGCAGCCCCAATTGTGCATTAACAGTTAAGAAATGTGACCCATGGAGTCCTAAAAGGCACATTTCAGCATCTCTGTTCCTAAACCTAAGCGGCCACCAAAAATAGCTTCTCTTGAGGACCAAGGATTGCGTCTCTGAATTCCCTAGTGAACTCCTGACAGCTTCGAAGTTCCCAGCCCTATACAGGGTGTACTTTTAGCACTCAACACAATGCCAGGCTAGAGCTTTGGGGATGGGAACCTCCAAGAAAGCACTGTTCGGCATTTGGGCAATCAGTGTTCGGCAGAATGCCAATGCTAATAGGTTATTTTGCTCTGGAAAAGGAGAAAAAGAAGGGATAGTCTAAAGACTGATGAATAGGGGATGACTGACAATACGGACACTCCACTTTATTGGAGAGATTAAGGGGGCTTGCTGTGAAGTGGTATTGTGGGAGCCAGAAAAATTAGCAAAGGCCCACAGGCCCAAGACCTGAAATAAATAGTGGTACATCAAACCCGCATGCCCTAGGGCACACTCAAATGTCCGGCCACTTTCAGTGAACTTGTAGTAGGAAAAAGCCAAATCATTAGGAACCCTCATAATCTGGCACTCCATCCAGGCACTCCTTAGTCAGGCAAATTATCCTTCACCTCCAGACAGGTGCAGAGCCTTTTTTCTCTACACCCTGACTTAACCCAGGGGCCTGTAGTCTGGGCCTCAGTCTAATTTTGAGGATACTGAGTGGAAAAGTTGGCTTTAGGATTTCCAAAGGATTCCAAATACTCTAGGCAGGAGGTGCCACTATGATTCTTGTTTTGTTAGACATGAACCAAGCAGGTAAGAACATTGATCAGAACACAAGAAAGGCCGGGCGCGGTGGCTCATGCCTGTTTGGGAGGCCGAGGTGGGTGGATCCCCTGAGGTCTGGAGTTTGAGACCAGCCTGACCAACATGGAGAAACCCCGTCTCTACTAAAAATAAAAAATTAGCTGAGTGTGGTGGCGCATGCCTGTAATCCCAGCTACTCTGGAGGCTGAGGCCGGAGAATCGCTTGAACTGGGGAGGCGAAGTTTGCGGGTGAGCCGAAATCGCGCCATTGCACTCCAGCCTGGGCGACAAGAGAGAAACTCTGTCTCAAAACAAACAAACAAATAAAAAACCAAAAAACACAAGAAAGCGGAATTAGTCAATTCACATAAGGATCTCATGTACTTCCAGAGATAATTTAAGATGGAGAAAGCATCCAGCCTGCCCTCTTTTAGATATTTTGCCTCTAAAAGCATTTTTTTTTAATTTTTTTTTTTGAGATAGAGTCTCACTCTGTCGCCCAAGCTGGAGTTCAGTGGTATGATGTCGGTTCATTGCAACCTCTGCCCCCTGGGTTCAAGCAATTCTTGCATCTCAGCCTCCTGAGTAGCTGGGATTACAGGCATGCGCCACCACGCTCAGCTAATTTTTGTATTTTTAGTACAGAAGGGGTTTCACCACGTTGGCCAGGCTGGTTTCTAAACTCCTGACCTTAAGCAATCCACCTGCCTCAGCCTCCCAAAATGTTAGGATTACAAGTGTGAGCCACCATGCCTGACCTTGCTCTAGAAGACTCTAAAAGCCCCAAAGTTATTATGGAATTGGAGGTTTGTAGGTCAGAAGGACTCCATGGATTGGCAATGGTGCCTGGAATGTTATAAGGCATATTAAGCCTGCAATTTCGTGGTGTACACTTATCTAACAGAATAGCCCCTCAGCTCTTTGGGAGGCCATTTGGAAGTTATACTATCAAAAGAAATTTGACTGTTGAACAGTGAAACTCTGATAAAAACATAAGGAAGTCCCAGTACTGGAATGCAACTTCTTCAAAGTATGCCCAGCTTCACATTCTAGTACACGTGAAATAGGTTTAAAAAAAACTAGGAGAGGAGTTTGCTCGGTGTAGCTACGGGACATAAAATACTGAACCAACTAAGCAGCACAGCTAATCTGAAAACTTAATACTTTCTTTGCTTACTTTTAAATTTATCTTACGTAATTTAAAAAAGTTTGTTTAAATGAATAGCCACATTACAGACTGTACATCTATGAACTGTTTTCTAATTTTATGGTAAGGAGATATTACCCATATTCTAATTTGTAATATTGGGTATACTAGTCAGTCTGATTATTTTTAAAGAGACAGATATAATGATATACTATCTTGCTGCAAATGAGATCTTTCAGTGTGTCATTATAAAATATTATGGACTATTTTTACTAATGATTTATCTCACATAAGCTACTTTCTGGCTGAAAGACAATGACAAAAGAAGTGGAAGAATTTTACTTTTTCTTCACTTTCTGAATTCCACAATTTTATTTCTTGCCATCTTTCCTGAACAAGATAGCCCTTCTGTTCATCTCTTATTATCTCCTTTGCTTTATGCTAATTTATACTATTAGCCTCTCATTTAATAGAGTCTTATCACCATTTCTAATTGCTATCACTGCTTAGTTATACCTTTGCTGGTAAGATTCTTTGTGTGATGTTCACACCTTCTCTTGGTAGTGAGAGGTATTAAATAGGTGCATTCATAGTGTATGTAAATGTACACTAAGGCATAATGTGATATGTGTACTTTAAGTTCATTTTTAAACATGAGTGTTGTGTATTTAGTTAATCGAAGCAGTACAAACAAATGGAAATCTGTATTGTATAAAATGACATCTTGGAACTCCAACCTAAAGATTCCTGAAAGCCTTGGGCTTTAGCTGGATTGGTATTGTATGTTAAGAGTTTTCTATTAACTTTTTTTGGTAATAATTTCTTAATGGATTAATAGACCCAATGTAACTCTGTGTCTACTATGTCTTCAGGTCTGATGCTTCAGGAATGGGTAGACATGATGGCAGGAGGTGGACTTTCCATGGCCAGTAAAGCCTTTACTTTGGACAGCCGAAGTTAGAGTAGAGGGAGAATTAAAATAATTGACTAAATGGAGAAACAAAAGATCAAAACCAGAGAAACAGAGGGGTTGGAGTGAGAGCCTTAAGTGAGGGCTTAAGTGGAGCCTTAAGCAGAAATACCTGGTCAGAATCTGGAGGGAGAATCTGGAGAAGCAGGTTGAGGATAATGAAAGAACATTGGAGATCTTTTTTTTTTTTTTTTTTTGAGACGGAGACTTGCTCTGTCACCCAGGCTGCAGTGGTGCAATCTTGACTCACTGCAACCTCTGCATCCTGGGTTCAAGTGATTCTCCTGCCTCAGCCTCCCCAGTAGCTGGGACTATAGGCTCAAGCCACCACACCTGGCTAATTTTTGTATTTTTACTAGAGACAGGGTTTCGCCATGTTGGCCAGGCTGATCTTGAACTCCTGACCTAAGGTGATCCACCTGCCTCAGCTTCCCAAAGCACTGGGATTACAGGCCTGAGCCACTGCGCCGGCTGAGATCTATTTTTTGTTGTTGTAGCTGTGTGTGATGGTAGAGGCTTAATGGTTTAAAGGAGCCCTCTGGGCCTGGCCTCCATGTGGGGGTGACATTTAAAATATTCAACAATTAATGAATCATAGTGAACACCTCACTGCACAGTACTCTGCCACAGTGCACTGGTGCTGGGTATAGAACCCTCTGCTGGACAGGCCGCTAACTATTTAGTGCTGACCACATTCTATTCTCTGGCTTCCCATTTGCCCTTGCCAGATGTGGGGACCAAATTGTGTGGGTTTTACCTTCCTGTGGAGTGGTGGGCCCATTCACATCTTTCACATGTTTCCCAAATGCACCTCTAATTATTTTATCTTTTAAAAATCCTACATGGTTTTCCCATTGCCTACAGGATAACAGGAGCCTTTTAGCATGGCACAGAAGGCCTTCCATAATCTCTCTGCTACCTCCCTTTCCAGCATTGTCTTGTCTTATCTTCTGTATGCACCTTTTCTCACTGCATGGATCACCAGCCTTCTTGTTCCAGGGTAGACTCCCTCCCCATTGTTGCTGGGCAGTGCCTTGGGGGACTTACAGCACTTACCATATTGAGATGTGAATCTTTTCACCAGAACGGTGGCTAACACCTGTAATCCTAGCACTGTGGGAGGCCGAGGCGGGTGGATCACAAGGTCAGGAGATTGAGACCATCCTGGCTAACATGGTGAAATCCCATCTCTACTGAAAAAAAAAAAAAAAAAAAAAATTTAGCCTGGCGTGGTGGCAGGCGCCTGTAGTCCCAGCTACTGGGGAAGCTGAGGCAGGACAATGGTGTGAACCCGGGAGGCGGAACTTGCAGTGAGCCGAGATCATGCCACTGCACTACAGCCTGGGCAACAGAGCGAGACTCCATCTCAAAAAATGAAATGTGAATATTTTCTCACATGTCTGTCTCTCAGTGTACTGTGAACTGTTTGAAGAGCAGAGATATCTTTGTACAGCTAGTAACTAAGGTGTCACCGAGGGGCTTAATATATATTGATTGTAGGTGTGTATGAATAAAAGTATTAGCTCTGGAAAAATGATTATTAAATAATGCAAATGGGCCTGATGAGGTGGCTCACACCTGTAATCCCAGCACTTTGGGAGGCCAAGGCAGGTGGATCACGAGGTCAGATCGAGACCATCTTGGCTAACACGATGAAACCCCGTCTCTACTAAAAATACAAAAAATTAGCTGAGCATAGTGGCACATGCCTGTAGTCCCAACTACTTGGGAGGCTGAGGCAGGAGATTTGCTTGAACCTGTGAGGTGGGGGTTGCAGTGAGCCGAGATCACGCCACTGCACTCCAGCCTGGGCGACAGAGCGAGACTCCGTCTGAAAAAAAAAAAAAAAATGCAAATGTAGGGCCAGGTGTGGTGGCTCACGCCTGTAATCCCAGCACTTTGGGAGGCCAAGGTGGGCAAATCACATGAGGTCAGGCATTCAAGACCAGCCTGGCCAACAAGGTGAAACCCTGTCTTTACTAAAAATATAAAACTTATCCAGGCATGGTGGCGCATGCCTGTAATCCCAGCTACTCAGGAGGCTGAGGCAGGAAAATTGCTTGAACCTGGGAGATGGAGGTTGCAGTGAGCTGAGATCGCGCCACTACACTTCAGCCTGGGCGACAGAGCGAGACTCCATTTCAAACAAAAAAAAAGCAAATGTAAAGTTACCTATAGCTTGAGATAAATAGGTGAAAAAATGAACCCATCATGTTTTCTATTTTTGAGAGTTATGCTATGGTGATATTATTTGTTTTGTTTTGTTTTGAGACAGGGTCTTGCCCTGTTGCTGAGGCTGGAGTGCAGTGGCATGATCTTGGCCCACTGTACCCTTGAACTCCTGGGCTCAAGCAGTCCTCCTGTCTCAGCCTCCCCAGTAGCTGGGACTACAGGTGCATGCCACCAAGCCCAGCTAATTTTTAAAATTTTCTTTTGTAGAGACAGAGTCCTGCTATGTTGACCAGGCTGGTTTCAAACTCCTGGACTCAAGCAATCCTCCCACGTCAACATCCCAAAGTGCTGGGATTATGAGTGTGAGCCACCGTGCGCAGCCTATGATGACTTTAAAAGGTGGTTAGTTAGTGGTGAGGGTTGCACAACTCTGGGAACATACTAAAAACCACTTAGTTGTATACTGTAAAATGGTGACTTTTATGGTATGTGAATTAAATTTCAGTGCCAATGTAAACTTCCTGGTTTTGATAACATACTATAGTTACGTAAGATTTTACCACTGGGGGAAGGTGGGTGAAGGGCACATGGGACATCTCCACACTATTTTTTGCAATTTTGTGTATCTATAACTATTGCATAATAAAAAAATGTAAAAAGGTTAGGATGGGCACAGTAGCTCATGCCTCCAACACTTTGGGAGGCTGAGGCAGGAAGATTGCTTGAGTCCAGGAGTTTGAGACCAGCCTGGGCAACATAGTGAGACCGCTGTCTCTACAAAAAATAATAAAAAAAAAATTAGGCATGGTGGCATGCTGCTGTAGTTCCAGCTACTTAGGAGGCTAAGGTGGAAAAATTGCTTGAGCCCCAGAGTTGGAGGCTGCAGTGAGTTGTCATCAGACCACTGTACTCTATTCTGGGCAACAGACCAAGATCTGGTCTTAAAAATAAAAAAAGTGATTAAATTAGTTGTTCTAACCAAATGTGTTTATTATTAAGTTTGGGTTTATGGTTTAGAATTGCTATAGAATGTTTTCTCACTTCATTAGGATCCAGTTACTTTTTAAAATTATATGTCAATATTTTATTCTCAAGTATCATATGTCAAAATGTATCTACTTATAAATAATCCTATATAATTATCAATTATAATCTAATAAAAAGATAAAAATTAAGGATTTAGAAATGGTATCTTGGCAGTATTTTTTTTTTTTTTTTTTTTGAGATGGAGTCTCACTCTGTCATCCAGGCTGGAGTGCAGTAGCAGGATCTCGGCTCACTGCAACTTCTGCCTCCCAGATTCAAGCGATTCTCCTGCCTCAGCCTCCTGAGTAGCTGGGATTACAGGTGCCCACCACCATGCCTGGCTAATTTTTGTATTTTTAGTGGAGACAGGTTTCACCATGTTGGCCAGGCTGGTCTCGAACTCCTGACCTCAAGTGATCTGCCTGCGTTGGCCTCCCAAAGTGCTGGGAATACAGGTGCGAGCCCACCGTACCTGGCCAGTATTCTTTTTTTACGTCCTTTCTCTGTAATTCTTTGTTCCTTTGAAAATCATATTTCTGACATAATTACAATTAAAATTAAGGTACTGATAAGTTATGAATATGATAACATGGTGCCATTTTTGTGTCTTAGAGAGTTATTTGCTATATAAATATAAAGATATTACATATCTTTAGTTTGTAATATATGTTAATTGATTCAAAAATTATTGAGTTCTTTGTTCCAGGCTCTGTGCTAAGTGCTTTATATGCATTCTTTCATTTAATCTTATCTATAAGATAAAAAATGATATTGTTTCTAATTACAGATGAGTGCACTGAGGCTTAGAAAAGTGAAATAACTTAGTGTCCCAGGAGTAGTAAGTCGGGGAGCTGGGATTTGAACTTAGGTCTGTGTGACTACAGAGTTGTTTTCTTTTTTTTGCCTTTTTTTTTTTTTTTTAAGAGATGGAGTCTCACTATCTTGCCCAGGCTGGAATGCAGTGGCTATTCACAGTTGTGGAGCACAGTGCACTGCAGCCTTGAACTCCTGGCCTCAAATGATCCTCCCACTCCAGCTTCCCAAGTGGCTGGGATTATAGGCACACACCACTGTGCCTAGCTACAGTTGTTTTACTTCTCTCTGATGATAACTTGGAGTGAATTGGGAGAACTGTGTTAAATGCCTGGCACTGATTATCTTTGAGACCTTGGTCAGGTAACTTAATCTCTAAAATTGCAATGTAACCCTCTTATCTGCCAAATGAGGCACAAATAGATGATCCCTCCAGCCCCTTTTAGCACAGATGTTCTGTAGTTCAAGAAATTTGTCCTTGGCTCTATAAGTTGTTTGTTTAATATGTGTGTGTTCCCTCTGTGAAGGATATTCTTTATAAATACAGATGTTCCTTTTAAAGAAAGAGATGTCAAAGGAAGAGCTTGGTGACTGCTTCCATCTATGATCTGGTCTTTGATTTTGCGGAACACAAAATACAGCTTTATATGCTCATTCAACAGATTTCAGGTTCTTGGGGATTGATTCATGCTAACCAAAATCGTAAGAGCTTTTGTTTTTTATGTATAATCCAGAATCTTAGTTTGTCAACTATAATGGAATAGTGAATACTGGTTTCTGCCATTGTAGGCACTTCTTTTAGGATCAGAGACTTTGGAAAACCAGATTAGAAACTATTTGGAAGGCAAAGGGAATCAAGTGGGTTTGAGGGATATTTTTCAGGTTCAAAGTCTTACAAATGATCTCTGTTCTGTAGTAGAGTTCTAGTAATTATATATCTACCAGAATCAGTTTTCTTTCTCCTTTAAGTAGTAGTTACTAATGGCTGGTAGTCTCTTTTTCTCCTACTTCATGCAGATTATTGTACCTGTGCTAATATGACTCTTTTTCAGATAGGTTAATTTTTCCTTTTTTTTTTTTTTTTTTTTGAGACCAGTCTCGCTCTGTCGCCCAGGCTGGAGTGCAGTGGCGCAATCTCGGCTCACTGCAAGCTCCGTCTCCCAGGTTCATGCCATTCTCCTGCCTCAGCCTCCCAAGTAGCTGGGACTACAGGCGCCCGCCACTACGGCCAGCTAATTTTTTTGTATTTTTAGTAGAGATGGGGTTTCACCGTGTTAGCCTCGATCTCCTGACCTCGTGATCCGCCCGCCTCGGCCTCCCAAAGTGCTGGGATTATAGGCATGAGCCACTGCACCCGGCCCAATTTTTCTTTTCTTATTTTTTTTTAAAAGTACATCCTAGTCTACATGATACTGTTTACTTTGATTAGACTTGGGTATTTATTTATTTATTTATTTATTTCGAGACAGAGTTTCACTCTTGTTGCCCGGGCTGGAGTACAGTGGTACAATCTTGGCTCACTGCAACCTCTGCCTTCTGGGTTCAAGCGATTCTCCTCCCTCAGCCGCCCAAGTAGCTGGGACTATAGGCGCGTGCCACCACACCTGGCTAATTTTGTATTTTTAGTAGAGATAGAGTTTTATCATGTGGGTCAGGCTGCTCTCGAACTCCTGGCCTCAGGTGATCCACCCGCCTTGGCCTCCCATTGCTGGGATTACAGGTATGAGCCACCGTGCCCGGCCTAGACTTGGGTATTTCTTAAGACTCAAATCTAAATGTCATTTCCCCTCTAAGAGGACTTGGCCAGACAACTTTAATTTTATGTTGACTTTCACTAGTTCACCTTTCAGAGGGAGGACTTTTTCTAACATTGATCCCGAATTCCAAGGGGAATTCTGCCATGGTCTATATGTTTTTGACTATATTGTCATTCTGTCATTGGCAATATACAAACTTGATGGTATACGTAGGAGGCATGCTCCTCCTAGTTATAGAACTCAGTAAGGGTGAGTTCTGGTATATTTCAAAGGTTTCCACTATTCTTTTGATCTCAAGTTTCCAAATATAGTTTTCTGTATCTCCTCAATATAAACTTGCCTTTTAATTTTTTTATTTTACTTATTTTTGAGATGGAGTTTCACACTGTAACCCAGGCTGGAGTGCAGTGGTGTGATCTCTGCTCACTGCAACTTCCGCCTCCCAGGTTCAAGCGATTCTCTTTGCCTCAGCCTCCCAAGTAGCTGGGATTACAGGCACCCACCACCACGCCTGGCAAATTTTTGTGTGTTTTTAGTAGAGACAGAGTTTCACTATGTTGGCCAGGCTGGTGTCGAACTCTTGACCTCGTGATCTGCCCGCCTCAGCCTCCCAAAGTGGATTACAGGCATGAGCCACAGTGCCCAGCAAAACTTGCCTTTTATAAGTCAGATTTATTGGGGTACAATTTACATAGATTAGCTTTTCTAGCTGTACAGTTCTATGAATTTTGACAAATATATGCAAGTTGTGTAACTACCTTGTATGGAATATTTTCAGCACCCTGTAAATTTCTCTTATGCCCCTTTGTGATCAGTCCTCTCTTCTTTCTCCAGCTCTGGCAGCCACAAACCTGATTTCTGTCCTTACAGTTTTGCCTTTTCCACAGTGTTATAAATGGAATCATACAATATGTAATCTTTTGAGTCTGGCTTCTTTCACTTAGCATAATGCTTTTTTGAGATACAATTTACATACCATAAAGTTCATCTGTTTAAGGTGTACATTTCAACAGTTTTTAGTATCTTTTCAGAGTTTTGCAACCATCAAGATATCTAATTTTAAAACATTTTTATCACCCCAAAATAAATGTACTCATTAACAGTTATTCCCCAATTCTGACTCCCCCCCAATAGCTTCCTGTCCTAGGCAAATACTTACTTTTCATCTCTCCAGATTTGCCTATTCTAGATATATTAATTAATGGTATCATACAACGTGGTCTTTTGTAACTTCTTTCACTTAGTATAATGTTTTTCAGGTTCATTCGTGTAGTAACATTAATGAATACTTAATTTTTTTAATTGCCAAGTAATTTCCCATTGTATAGGTCATAGATATACCACATTTTGTTTATTCATCAGTTGATGGACATTTCAACTTTTTGGCTATTATGGATAATGGTATGAACATTTATGTACAGGTCTTTGTGTGGACATGTTTTCCTTTCTCTTGAATATGTTATGAACATTTTTGTACAAGTTTTTGTGTGGAAGTATGTTTTTATTTCTTTTGGATGGATATCTAAGAGTGGAATTGCTGGATTGTGTGGTAACTCTGTGTTACCACACGAGTCAGCAAACTGCCAAACCCTTTTTCAAACCCTTTTCCACAGCGCTCAAACCCTTTGGAACTGTCAAACCCTTTTCCATAGTGGCCCAAGGGTTCCAGTTTCTCCTGGCCAATCCTCACTATTGTCTGCCTTTTTTTTTTTTTTTTTTTTTACATATTTTATTTTATGAACTTTCTTTTTTTATTATTATACTTTAAGTTTTAGGGTACATGTGCACAATGTGCAGTTTAGTTACATATGTATACATGTGCCTTATTTTTATTACAGCCATTCTAATGGGTGTGAAGGAATATCTTATTGTGGTTTTGATTTGCATTTACCAAATGACTAAATATGTTGAGCATCTTTTTGCGTGTTTATTGGCCATTTGTATATCTTTTTGGGAGAAATGTCTATTCAAGTCTTTGGCCATTTAGAAATTGGGTTATTTGTCTTTTTGTTGAGTTGTAAGAGTTTATTATATATTCTGGATACAAGTCCTTTATCAGATAGATGATTTACAAGTATTTTTTCCTAGTCTGTGAGTTGTCTTTTCGTTTTCTTGA
Organism: Symphalangus syndactylus; assembly: GCF_028878055.3. Taxonomy (NCBI): domain Eukaryota; kingdom Metazoa; phylum Chordata; class Mammalia; order Primates; family Hylobatidae; genus Symphalangus; species Symphalangus syndactylus. The sequence goes on from NC_072427.2 coordinate 128,468,216, forward strand.
TGGTATCTTTTGAAGCACAAAAGGCTTTAATTTTGATGGAGTCCAATTTAATAATCTCATTTTTTATTGTTTGTGCTTTTTTGGTGGCATATCTAAGAAATCATTGCCTAACCCAATATCAAGAAGATTTATACCTGTGTTTTCTTCTAAGAGTTGTATAGTGTTAGCTCATATATTTAGGTCTATGATCCACTTTGAGTTAATTTTTGTGTATGGTGTGAGATAGGCATCCAAAGTTTTGCTATTACATGTGGATATCCAGTTGTCCAGCGCAATCAGTTGAAAAGGGTATTCTTTTCCTCATTAAATTGTCTTAGCCCTTTTGTTGAAGATGAATAGACCATAAATATATGGGTTTATTTCTGGACTCTAAATTATATTCCATTGATCTATTTACATTTATTCCACTACCACAGTATCTTGATTAATAGCTTTGTAGTAGATTTTGAAGTTGGGAAGTATGAGTTCACCAACTTCATTCTTTTTCAAGATTATTTTGGCTATTCTTGGTTTATTGCATTTCCATATGAATTTTAGAATCAGCTTGTCAATTTCTGTAAAAATTCCAGGTGGAATTTTGATAGGAAGTGTATTGAATCTGTTGATCAATTCAGCAATTCAGGGAGTGTTGCCATCTTAACAGTATTAAGTCTTCTGATTCATGAATGTACGATGTATTTCCATTTATTTAGGTCTTTAATTTTTTAAAAAATGCTTTGTGGTTTTCAGTGTAAGCATAATGCTTTTGAGATTCATTCATGTTAGTGCGTATATTAGCAGTTTTTTCATTTCATTGCTGAGTACTATTCTATTTTATGGATGTATAACAATTTGTTCATCTGTTAACCCATTGAGGGACATTGGAGTTTTCGTTTTTTGGCATTTATGAATACGGCTGCAAAAAAGACATTCACATACAGGTTTTTATATAAATATAGGTTTTCATTTTACTTGGGTATATACCTAGAAGTAGAGTTACTAGTTGCATATGTGTGTCTGTTTACCTTTATAAGAAACTGCCAAACTGTTTTCCAAAGTGGCTATATCATTTTGCATTACCACCAGCAATATATGAGAATTCTAGATGCTTTGTGTCCTTACCAGCACTTGGTGTTATTAACATTTTTTAAAAAAGTTATTTTGATAGGTATATAGTGATATTTCATTGAGGTTTTAATTTACATTTCTCTAATGGCTAATAATATGGAGTGTAAAATTCATGAAATCCTAGACTTTTAGAGCTGGAAGAGACTTGAAAGAGTTCATTCCTGGTTTTTATATTCTGTTCCTCAGACATATTTCATGGGGCGTCTGAGGTGGGGATTTGGGGACTGAGGAGCATGCTGAGTGCTGAGTGGGTGGGATCTGAGCAACCTGCCCAGAAGGGCTCTACTTTTTATCAGTTTTAAAAATATTGAATTTCCAGGTGATACATTGTTAGAAAAAAGGTCCCTCTGTTAAACAAAAATGAAAGCTACTGAACTGAATTTTTTTTTAAATTTTATTTTACTTTAAGTTCTGGGATACATGTGCAGAATGTGCAGGTTTGTTTCATAGGTATACACGTGCCATTGTGGTTTGTTGCACCTATCAACCTGTCATCTAGGTTTTAAGCCCCGCTTGCATTAGGTATTTGTTCTAATGCTCTCCCTCTCCTTCCTCCCAACCCCCCAACAGGCCCTGGTGTGTGATGTTCCCTCCCTGTGTCCATGTATTCTCATTTGTACTGAATTTTTTTAAAGGGCAAAACTGAGACCCCAGAGAGGTAAATTGACTTACCCAAGATTCTGTAGTCTGAAATGGATTCATACAATAGGGCTCTTTATTCTGCAGTGCACTATCTTGTCATAACTTTCAGATTCTACTTTTTGTTGACTCAATTATGATAAAAAGTCTACTGACCAAAATTTGTTGAAGTCATAAATATTTTAAAAATTTTCTTTTATATTGAAAAGTAGTATATGGAAACTAAGTCATTTTTCATGAGTTAGCTGTACTGACTAAAAAATGGAGGTTATCTTTTCTTCAGGAATCCAATTTATAGTACAAAACCTTCCAAAATTACTGTGCTTCGTTTCTGTGTAATGTGGGAAATGTGGCACAACTGTCAGAGGTTATAAATGACAATACATTGTAGAAATAGGTGAGGGAACAAGCAGGGATTTGCCATTGGGAAACAGACATTATATTTTGTTATCAGTTTTGATGAGCACTGACAGTGGTTCATCAATGTTGAAAGAGTAAAATTGAATTCATTAGATGCATTCATAATGGTTAGAGTAAGTTTTTTTTTAATAAGAAAGATTCAGTTCTGAAATCTTTCCTTTATTGAGGTTTTTCTAGAAATTACCAGAGTGTGAAAGCAGTTCTATACAATGTTGGCAATTCTGAGATTGGCTTTAGGACTGATGAGTGAGCAATGCATGGTTACATTGAGCAGAATTTTATTAGAATGCCTTTGGTGGATTTCAGTAGAAATTTTATTTAATAATGATATAGTGACAGGAGTATATATAGTGTTTGAACTCAGGAAACTTGAGGTCAAGCCTTGGCTCTTCTTCATACTACCTATATGACCTTGAATGAGTCACCTAACTTCTGTGATCAGCCCATTCCCAAGAGTTGTGTGAAGATGAGAAAAAAAAAATAGAGAAAATGTATCTGAAAGTACTTTATACATTTTAGTGCTATTTAGCTATAGTTTTATTACTAATAATCATCTTTGAACTTGCAACATATAGGATTTTAAAAAAATGATTTTTCAGCTAGTTGCGGCGGCTCATGCCTGTAATGCCAGCACTTTGGGAGGCCGAGATGGGAGGATCGCTTGAGCTCAGGAGTTTGAGACCAGCCTGGGCAACATGGTGAAACCCTGTCTCTACTACAGATACAAAAAAAAAAAATTAGCCAGGCATGGTGGCACATGCCTGTAGTCCCAGCTACTCGGGAGGCTGAAGTAGGAGAATCACTTGAACCTGGAGGTTACAGTGAGCCGAGATTGTGCCACTGCACTTCAGCCTGGGTGACAGAGGGGGACTCTGTCTCAAGAAAAATAATATATATATTTTTTTCTTCCTTATATTTGGCTATAATTTACTTGTATTCTTTTAGCCTCTGTCCTATGTCTCTCATTTTTGGAGTTTTTGGAAACTTTGCTCTGTCCTTAGTCCCCCTCCTCCTCTTTCAAATAGATGACATTTTCTCACTTTTGTCCATTAGGAGAACTAGCTGTATTAGTTTTTTCCTATGGAAAAAAAGAAATAGTTTTTATTTTCTACATATATTTAGCCTAACAACCCTGGCTAAAGTATCAAACCTATAAGCTGCATGTAGGTTTTCTTATTTGGCATTGAATTTCCCTTCCTTGTGGTTGTTAAGTTCCTTGTACTTCTGCCTGCCTTTCCTCTGGGATTTCTGTTTCCTTTAGATGTGTTTGAAACGTAATATGCCTTTACCTTGGTCAAGCCCATTTGTTGGTCTGTAATAGAGTTACAATATTTTATCATGATATATTTTGTAGACATGAACGGTGGGGTCATATATTTCACCTGCTCCAATAATGATGAAAAGAGATTTCATGTGTTGATTTGACTCCTCTGTCTTAGATGGAGTTAAAAGTTATTTACCAGTCCTCAGTAACTGTAGACACAGGAGACAATGTTGGAAACAATGTTGGTGAAATGGAAGTATCTTCCCTTTTGATAGCTGAAGCTGGTAAGGTTGTCAATTTTAGTGTTATTTCCTTTTCTTCCTGGTTAAGAGAAGGAAAACTTTTTCCTGAGGGTTTTTATTTTCAGTGGTTACTATCTAATCAACTTATTTTTATTTAAATTAGCTAAAAAATAAAATTGTATATTTTAAGTAGTTCTGAGATGAATGGGTATTCTGGAGAACAATCACATCTGCATCAAATACTGTTTCATTCTTGGGAGTTTCATATGCTTTCTAGATCTACTTTCATCATTCACATGCTTTCTAGATCTACTTTCATCATTTGGAGTAATATTTTCAAAATAATAGCATGTCCCATTTTTGAAACTAGAGGCTAGTTTTCAAAAAGCCACTGAATTCTAAATTAAAGCAAAGGAAATAGCAATACTGATTGATGTGTTTATAATTTGCCTAGAATTACCTCTGGGTTATTTATACTTTGTATTTCAGAAACCACCCTCTTAATGTATGTTTTCTGAAATAAAAATGGGCTGGGTATGGTGGCTCACACCTGAACCCCCAGCACTTTGGTTGGGAGGCCAAGGCAGGAGGATGGCTTGAGTCCAGGAGTTTGAGACCAGCCTGGGCAACATAGCAAGACCCTGTCCCTCAGAAATTAAAAAAAAAAAAAAGAAAGAAAAAAAGCCAAATATGGTGGTGCACACCTGTGGTCCCAGCTACTCAGGAGGCTGAGGTGGGAAGATCACTTGAGCCCAGGAGGTCGAGGCTACTGTGAGCCATGATTGTGCCACTGCACTCCAGTCTAGGTGACAGAGCAAGGCCCTGCCTCAAAAAAAAAAAAAAAAAAAGTGTAGTGATATTGTGTTAAAAGCCAGCAGAGGCCGGGTATGGTGGCTCATGCCTGTAATCCCAGCACTTTGGGAGGCTGAGGTAGGTGGATCACTTGAGGTCAGGAGTTTGAGACCAGCCTGGCCAACATGGTGAAACCATGTCTCTACTAAAAATATAAAAATTAGCTGGGGCGTGGTGGCGCACGCCTGTAGCCCAGCTACTCGGGAGGCTGAGGCACCAGAATCATTTGAACCCCGGAGACAGAAGGTACGGTGAGCCGAGATCACGCCACTGCGCTCCAGCCTGAGTGACAGAGTGAGACTCTGTCTCAAAAGCCAGCAGATACTGACCAAAGGCGTACTCTCTCTAATAATGACATTCTAGGGTCATTTTGTTCATAGCAATCGTTCATGGAGCGGTAGAAAGACAGAGGCTGGAATGGGGGAGGTGAAGTATCAATGCCAGTTGAGTTCAATTCCCAACCTCATTGGAAATTCAGAGGTTGCCATATACTTTAATTATTCATATTTTGGGAAAATCATACCTTAACCCAGAAAAAAACAATTTCTAAAGATACTTCATGGGCAGCATTCTCAGTGTGTATTATTATATACTTCAAAGTATATTAAAAACAAAACCCCAAACAAAAATACTGGATTCCTTATACAGCCTTGAAATTATAACCAAAAGCTTATAGTGTTGAATACTCAGTAGACGAAAGATTCATAACTAGCAAATTGGGCAGTTTGAACAAGTTGATCAATGAACTGGCTGGAAATAGAATGACTGCTTTAAAATATCACTTAGACATAGTTATGGTAACAATTATAATTTAGCTTTCATATTTTTAAGCAATATATACATCAAGACATTCTAAAATTGTCACTATTCTGTGATAACTTAGTATATTTTGTATTCAGATATTATGCAAAAAATGTGCACTAACACATACTTTAAGAAAAGCAGGTTGTTTTACTTAATATTTTAGGGTATCTCTGTGGCCTCTTAAGATGACTGCTTATAGGCATATATTTTGTCACCAAGCTATGAATATTTTAGATTTTAATGGTTATGAGTATGTTTTTGAAAAACATAGCAACATGAAGAGATTACATCAATTAAAGCTTTATGAGGTAGAGCAGTATAGGTATATCTTGTCATGGAATGGCTTTCTAAAATATTATAAATGGAAGTATTTTAAAATAAACTATAAAAATCGATAGTAAGTCTCTTTGTTAAGTGAAAAATCATGTATAAATTAAAGTAATATATAACTCAATTTAGAGTTTTCATGTTATAGGTGTTGTAGTTTAACCAACTGGGTAAGGTAATGCCTTGTGGAGTAGCAGACAAAAGCCAGTGGCTTATCTAAGGGCAAAAACTCCATCAAAAGTGGCTGGCAGAGTTTAGAGACTCAGCTTGCTTTCTTTGCAAAAGGCCCTGGGCCTAGGAACACTGTTGGGGCCAAAAAGAGAGTGAGTATAGGATCATAACTCTACAGAATGGGAAAAATTATGGGGAAATGGGGATTTCTTTCCATGTACAAAAAGGTATCTGAAAACATATTTAAAGTTTTGTTGTTTTTTTTTTGATATGGAGTCTCACTCTGTTGCCCAGGCTGGAGAGCAGTGGTGTGATCTTGGCTTACTGCAACCTCCGCCTCCTGGGTTCAAGTGATTCTCTCACCTCAGCTTCTTGTGTAGCTGGGATTAGAGATGCGTGCCACCATGCTCAGCTAACTTTTGTATTTTTAGTAGAGATGTGGTTTCACCATTTTGGCCAGGCTGGTCTCGAACTCCCGACCTCAGGTGATCTGCCTGCCTTGGCCTCCCAGTGCTGGTATTACAGGTGTGAGCCACCATCTCTGGCCTAATTAAAGTATTTTTAATAAGCAACCAGCTGGGCTTGATGGTGTACTCCTGTAGTCCCAGCCACTCGAGAAGCTGAGATGGAAGGATCACTTCAGCCCAGGAGTTTGTGGCCAGCCTGGGCAACATAGTGAGACCCTGTCTCTTAAAAAAAAAAAAAGCAACCACGTGGCAAAAGTAGGTTTTGGGAAATCTGTATTTGAGAAGAAAACTTTAAAAAATAATATTTAAAAATAAGAAGGAGCAATTTATATGTTGATAATATCTCTTCTCCAGGAACAAAAGAGTATGTAGTAGTTCTATACACAGGCAATAAGTGAAAGGCTGAATATTATATTCACCTCTGAATATGTTTCAGTAATAATTACATATATTTTTCTATAACACATGGAAAGGAGTTTCAGTAGTATTATACCTAAGTATGGAAATAGTTATAGTTACCATATTTTTAAATAGTATATTCAGGTAGTCTAACTGAATTTTATATTCTCAGAAATTATATATAAATAGCTATCATTTGAGGCTAAAAACTTCCTTGTTTTGTTATTGTATCATATTGGAGCTCACATATTTTGATGAGAGGTGATAGAGCAAGAGTCCCCAGAAATCTGCTGTTGTCAAGGAAACCCATATAAAACCTGACCCCACATCTTCTGGGATTTCCTGGAAATCCACTGACATTTCCTGGAAAGAGAGATGTGCCTGAATACTTTCAGGATAACTCTGTTCTCATAAGCTTTCTGCCAGTTCTCTCTCCTTTCATCTCTGGTTTCTTAGGAGCTTCACTTCTCTCTACTCCCTTTCCACCTGGTGATCTTAGGTCTCAGAGGTTTTTTTTTTTTAATAACTATCTTCTAATTTTTTTTTAATGGAAGGATTCTAATTCCAAAGGAATCGTTTGGTTAAAGGTCACCTTCATGTAAGCTCTGGAGGAATGGAGGAGAATCTAGGGGACTCTTTTACATTTTCCTTATGGAAGATAGGGTATAGCATACCCGGAAGAATTACATGCAAGGTGAGAAGAAAAGGTGACAAAAGCCTTTACATGAAAGGTGAGAAGAAAAGGTGACAGGAATAATTGGGGAGGTGAATAGAGTAAATCTGAGTATAATACAGAAGCCAAAAGTAAGTATTTTATTAGATGCATAATTTTTATATTTACCAGCTTCTACTGAATAAAATTGAAGTTGGTTCATCAGGGCCTGTGACCAATGATTGCACATGAGCACAGGAGAGAATAAATAGAGCAATCTGAAGTAATAAGCGATGGGGAGAAGTAGCCTAGGCGATCTTGAAATGATATTGATCAACGAACAACAGGGAGAGAAGAAACATTTGAAGTAAAGGAGGCTTGTAGCAGCAGGTGGGTGTTAGGATGAAATGGCGTTTAGTCAGCTTGGCAGAAGAGGAACCTAGCGCATTAAGATCAGCACCTAGGAGAGAATCAGAAGAGAAAGATTGGGTAGAAATGAAATAAACAAAATCTGGACAATCAAAAATGAAGTACGTTGGGGATATTGGCGAATTATTTGAATTGTCCTAGTCCTTAAATATAGATGTACCTACAGTTTTAACGCTAACATACATTTAAGTTGATTCCTGAACTCTGATTGGACAATAAAGATACAGTTTATTATTTTCACTTTCAGAAAGTGGAGTTGTTAAAAAAAAGTTTTTACATCAAGTAATTGTTCTTATCATTACTAATATAGTTACAGTTGTGTTTGCCACCCAAAATAAAATTGGCTATGACACACAAGAATTAAAGACATGAATCTTAAAATTCACTTAAATTTGGCACTGAGCAAGTCTATATGCGTGATTCTTCCACTAATCCTTATGAGAACTTAATCAAATCGATGATCTATATGTGAAAGGATCCTAAATTCATAAAGGCCCTTAGTCACAGTCTAGTCTGACTTTAAGAGCAATTTTTAAAATGCCAGTATTTACTTCATTATAACTTTATTCCCTCTTGCTTGGGAAGTCACTCAAAGATCATGAGTCTTGTGTTTAAACAGCCACATAAACTATGCGATGGTCCATTCTGTTTGGTGTATTCACTCTGTTGCCGTAAGAGGTGCGTTTTTTCAATGCAAACAATTTGATTTATTCTAACAGTTGTCCTAACAGTTAAATAAATTATTCCCCCTATTTAATGAAGGATTGGTTATCCATTTATTGATTGATTGGTAATGGAGTTTCTACTCACTTTACCTAATTTGAAGATCGTTTGTAGTGTTAACTTATATTAGTATCAGTGTATCTTACTTAGAACAGAATAAATAGGAGCGATGTTCTGCTTTGTTGAATATGGACTTTGTCTCAGTGACTCTGTAACAAATTTGAAGTTAAATTGTAATGGCTGGGCACAGTGGCTCATGCCTGTAATCCCAGCACGCTGGGAGGCCGAGGCGGGTGGATCACCTAAGGTCAGGTGTTCGAGACCAGCCTGGCCAACATAGCGAAACCCCGTCCCTACTAAAAAATACAAAAATTAGCTGGGCATCATGGCGCATGCCGGTAATCCCAGCTACTTGGGAGGCTGAGGCCGGAGAATCACTTCAACCTGGGAGGCGGAGGTTGCAGTGAGCCAAGATTGTGCCATTGCACTCCAGCCTGGGCAACAGAGCAAGACTCTGTCTCAAAAAAAAAAAAATTGTAATAATGAAATGCCTCACTAAAGTGTTTAGGATGCCTCAGAGAGAGGTCCTTGGATTGGACATCATTTGGTCACTCAAAAGGTAATAGGCCAAATATAGAAGATAAAGTCCTCCAGGATCCAGGTGTCCAGGGCAGAGAGAGTATTTGTTACTGCACTCTCCTTCCTGAACCACAATCAGTAATGTTCTCTGCTGAACACTTTTTTTTTTTTTTTTTGAGACAGGCAGGGTCTCACTCTGTTGCCCAGGCTGGTGTGCAGTGGTGCGATCTTGGCTCACTGCAACCTCCAATTCCCAGGCTCACCTGATCCTCTCACTTCAGCCTCCTGAGTAGCTGGGACTACAGGGATGTCCCACTATGCTTGGCTAATTTTAATTTTTTTTTTTTTTGTGGAAACGAGGTCTCACTACATTGCCCAGGCTTGAATATTTTTCTTAATCCAGAGCTCTGGGCAGCCAATACCAACCAGTTGCTTGGAGGTGAAACTGTTGGCTCTTCCATCTAGTGTTATTTTTATATTGAAAAGTCTAATTGGTAGAAATAGATGTCTTAGAAAAAAATGGCTAATTAAGGAGTTAGTTGAATTGAGAGATGCTAAATCTATTTTCATTTCCTTTAGTTGGAATGATTCAATGATTCACTGACTTTCAGACATACTGACTAGATAAAAACAAACTCAGTAAACTTGATTTCTCACTTTGGATAAACCTTAATAAGCAGTATTCGGAGTTACTGGGAGAAAATAGAAGTGAGTATTTTTTAATCTTTGCACAAGAACTTTCTTCTTCTTCTTCTTCTTCTTTTTTTTTTTTTTTTTTTTTTTTTTTTGAGATAGGGTCTCACTTTGTCACCCAGGCTAGATAGAGTACAGTGGTGTGATCTTGGCTCACTGCAACCTCTACCTCCCCGGTTCAAACCATTCTCCTGCCTCAGCCTCCTGAGTAGCTTGGATTACAGCTGCTCACCACCACGCCCAGCTAATTTTTGTATTTTTAGTAGAGATGGGGTTTTGCCACATTGGCCAGGCTGGTCTGGAACTCCTGACCTCAAGTGATCTACCATCCTCAGCCTCCCAAATTGCTAGGATTACAGGCATGAGCCATCGCACCTGGCGTACATGAGAATTTTCTAAGTGTAAAGATAATGAGAGAAATAAAAAAGAAAAAGATCCAAAGATATACCGCATAGAAATTAAAAATCTCTTTATGTCAGAAACATCAAAGCCAATAGCTAGAAAGTGAGTAGAAATTTAGGAGAAAAATTTGCAGCCAATATGCCAAAGGGTTACTATCCTTAATAATAATAATAATCATCACCACCATCATCATCATCCATTATATAAACACTAAAAAGAACTCTAGCTCGATGGAGAGAATGCCACCAAGTGGACAATTAATACAATGAGGAATTACAATTAGCTAATAAACATGTGAAAAATGTTTATTTCAACCTCACTAGTAAGCAAAAACTGTAAGTTAAATAAGTTCCAAATTTATTATGTAAATTAGCAGGAACTAAAAAATAATGATAAGAATATACTGAGTACAAGTTTAAGTCAGTACAGTCTTTATTAAAAGATTTGCAAGTTAACTCATAGGAATCTCCCCTAAGTAAATGATTTAAAATACAAGAAAATAATTTTTATACCAAGATGTTCATTAGAACATTATTTATAATACTGAAAAAATTTCTTTTACATATTGAAACATGTATGTTAATTATACCTCTTTTAATACTCAGAAGCTGAGTGGGAAATATTAATTTGATAGATTTATTTTTATTTTTTGAGACAGGGTCTCACTCTGTTGCCCAGGCTGGAGTACAGTGGCATATGGCTCACTGCAGCCTCAGCCTCCTCAGCTCAAGCGATCCTTTCACCTCGGCCTCCCAAGTACCTGGGACTACAGGCACACGCCACCCACCTGGCTAATTTTTGTATTTTTTGTAGAGATGGGGTTTCATCATGTTGCCCAGGCTGGTTTCAAACTCCTGAGCTAAGAGTGTCTGAGTGGCCAAGCCCAAGTCATGTACTCTATCCTAGCTGTAGGAGAGGCTGGGAAAGTAGGTATCTGGTATTTTCAGTTTCTAAAGTGTCTCCCATTAAGACTTGTATAGAAAGTAGTTCACACGTTGAGTGGAAAAAAATCCATTATATTTATGTTATTTCATCAAATTATGAACAAAGTTTTAAAATTTACTGTCGCCTCTTATCTTGCTAGTGAATAGGCTAACATCATTAATTTCTGTTATTGTATGGTGCTATTTATGAGTATGTCACAATCTACTATGTGGTCCCTGATCCTTAGGCTGATTTTAATTTGCAGAATAGAGCATCTGCAAAAAAAATGACCAATAATATGTGCTGTGAACATGGTAAGTAGTCAGTGTTGTTAAGTGAATCTATAAAAGTTGGAAATAGTATATTTTTCTTATAATGCAAAAAAAAGTGCTTAAAATACAAAAATAGTACACTACTGGAATGTACCATGATCAAGTAGGGGGAATTTCAGGTTAAGCTATCATTAAGGGCTTTCAGGGAAACCAAAGAAAACATGATAGGGGATAGACATTGTCTGGAAGGGAGTGGGGCTGCAGAAATGAAAGGTAGGGAGGACAGTGAGAAGCAGGAAAGAAGAGATGAGGATTGAAGGAGAGAAGCATTTTGTTTGCATTCTTAGGAACTGGTGCGGAGGTTAAGGAGCAGCATAAAATGGATCTCAGGTTTGAAAGACTTCCCCTTGCTGGAAGCAAGGCAGAGACAGAGAATGTAAAGTTAAAGACAGGTGATGATGTCTGTCAACATTTAATTTGGCCTATACAGAATGAAGTGGAGGGACTTGACTAGGCAACATTCAGGGCCTCTAATCAGCTGCACACTCTCCCCATGTAGCAGGAAAATGGCCTTATTAAAAATCTTAGAACAGAGAGAAGAGAGGGAGATAGCAGTTTTTGCCTTTGCCTGAGACCCTGCAGAAGTTGTTATTCATTAGACGTTCACTTTATTCCCTTTTAAATCTGGTAAAGAATGAATACTTGGACGTTTTGTTTCATGCAGATTTAGTTAGCAACTCGATTATCAAATGGTAGAATATCTGTATGCACTGAAGCCGAATTCTCAGTAACTCAGCTTTTGTTAGTCATATGAGGATGATGAATAATAGGACTCCAGAGCAGTTAACAAATTGATACAAGTGGTAGGAAAATTTGATATGAAGTTATCAGAAGAATGTAATGAATCTGTTAAAGCTAAAGAAGTGTACCATGACCACATTCATTATTTATCCACTCAATCATTCAAAAAGTATTAGAATGCCCAACCCCTCTATTCCAGGCACTAGTATGTAGACGGGGGTACAGCAGAGAAGGCAGACAGACCTATTCTCTGCCCTTGAAGAGTTCACAGTCCACTGAAGAAGTAGACACATTGAGTATAATCAAGAAGTGTTACGAGGATGTTTAACACTTCCTTAAAATCCTGAGAGAGTCAAACATAATATAAGTGCTGAAAGATGCGGATTTGGGGGAGACATAGGAGTTTTTTGTTTTGTTTTGTTTTGTTTTTGAGACGGAGTCTTGCTCCGTCACCCAGGCTGGAGTGCCGTGGCGCAATCTCAGTTCACTGCAAGCTCCGCCTCCCAGGTTCACGCCATTCTCCTGCCTCAGCCTCCCGAGTAGCTAGGGCTACAGGCGCCTGCCACTATGCCGGCTAATTTTTTTGTATTTTTAGTAGAGACGGGGTTTCACTGTGTTAGCCAGGATGGTCTCGATCTCCTGACCTCATGATCTGCCCGCTTCGGCCTCTCAGAGTGCTGGGATTACAGGCGTGAGCCACTGTGCCCGGCCTTGTTTTTTTTTTTTTGAGACAGAGTTTCGCTCTTGTTGCCCGTGCTGGAGTACAATGGCGCGATCTCGGCTCACCGCAACCTGTGCCTCCCAGGTTCAAGCAATTCTCCTGCCTCAGCTTCCCAAGTAGCTGGTATTACAGGCATGCGCCACCACGCCTGGCTAATTTTGTATTTTTAGTAGAGTCGGAGTTTCTCCATGTTGGTCAGGCTGGTCTCGAACTCCTGACCTCAGGTGATCTGCCTTCCTTGGTCTCCCAAAGTGCTGGGATCACAGGCGTGAGTCACCGCGCCCGGCCGACATGGGAGTTTTAAGACAAAGAGAACATTAAATTTTCAGCCTGGAGGCAGGAAAAAACGACTTTAGAGCCAATAGAAATACAAAATTGGCAAATTATAATGAAAGAAAGCTAGCAAAGGGAGGAAATGCAGTGTTAGGCAAAGTAATGTAAATATTAATATAAAGACAAAGAGTTAAATAAGCCAGGTGTGGTGGCGTGGACCTGTAGTCTCATCCACTGGGGAAACCGATGTGGGAGAATTGCTTGAGCTTAGGAGTTTGAGACCAGCCTGGGCAAAATAGTGAGACCTGATCTGTCTTAAAAAAAAAAAAAAAAAAATGGCCTGGCACGGTGGCTCACGCCTGTAATCGCAGCACTTTGGGAGGCTGAGGTGAGTGGATCACAAGGTCAGGAGTTTGAGACCAGCCTGACCAACATGGTGAAACCCCATCTGTACTAAAAATACAAAAATTAGCCAAGCGTGGTGACACGTGCCTGTAATCCCAGCTTCTCAGGAGGCTGAGGCAGGAGAATCGCTTGAACCTGGGAGGTGGAGGTTGCAGTGAGCCAAGATCGTGCCATTGTACTCCAGCTTGGGCAACAGAGCGAGACTCCGTCTCAAAAAAAAAAAAAAAAAAAAAAAAGGCACTAGGAGAGAGAAGTCTGAGGTTCTTATAACCTTTCAAGGAAATACCTCTACCTAAAAATCCCAAGAAGGGATGACAGAACATAAGGCTCATAAAGATGGCAGTTCAGTACAAAAGTAGAGATAAAAGTCTTAGCTGAATTCAATTTCCTGTGAAAATAGTCATTTTAGTGGAGAGTTTGTGGAAGGAGAGGAAGATATGGTATAGTAAGGGGCTGTTTTGGAACTTGGAACATTTAGAAAGATGTAGAACAGAGGTAGATGAGGTCAGCTGTGTATCTGTGGGAGGGAGAAGTTGGTCACCATATGCCATCCCACTACATTCCTGAAAACTACCAATGGTAGTAATTTATACAAATGATGTTTAAATACTATGCATCACAACAATGATTACACATTGAGCATGTGTCAAATTATTGTATTTTATTGGAAAATTATACATAACCTTAATAGTTAAGCGTGTTGCCCAGTTGTTTGCAATAGACAGTATTAATATTACAGGTGAAGAAGACAGATAAAACTTTGTGGCACTCTTTGAATCACAGCATTCCTTCTCAGCAATTATTTAATGAAGCTATGAGGTATCCTAAAGAGGCTTATGATTTGGTGGGTGAATATAAAATTACCATTTTAGTAAACTATATTTTATAGTCAGAGATGCAGGCAGGACACTTTGGGACCACTTGGCTCAAGATGAGCATTGTTGGAGAAGACTTTCTGGAGGAAGTAGCAGTTGAACTTTTTTGAATGATAAGTAGGAGTTGGTTGGGAATAGAAATTGAGGGAGCTGTGGGACATGGGTGGAAGGAACAACATGAGCACAGATGGAGGCATCTCTGTCTACATTTATTGTTAACTCAAGGAGGGACCAATAAGCATCCATGGGATGGGAAAGGAGATATAAAATAATATGCTGATCCTGCTGACAGAGAGCACATGGTTCACTTATTGGAGATGTATTTACTCTTTTGTGCCACAAGGGTGCCATTTAGTGAATTACCTGCCTCCTCTCTTGTACAATATGGTACACTAGTGGCTTGATAAAATTAATGCATCCCCAACAAGTGAGCAATTTACTTCCTTCTTATGAAAGGGCTAGTAAGTTGCTATGCATTCTTTTAGCTGGTTATATAGGTTTTAAAAATGATTTAAACAAAAATCTAAAGGGAATTTATAGACAAGGAATCTTCAAATAAAATACTAAGATATTGCTAGATGTCACCATAAAAATGGAATTAGGATTACTTAGAATGATGGGCTTAATTTTTAAAATTAGCTTGAAAAGCTTTCTTCAAACTTAAGCATCCAATAATAGGTGGTTGAATAAATCATGATATATAATCAGATACTATTTAGCTTTAAACATGAAGTTATAGAAGAATGTTATGATACAGGAAGATGCTCACCATATTGTTAATTACAATAACGCAGTATACAAACAGTATGAACAAGGTTTTGCCTTTGCTGAAATGTTTATAAACTGGTAAGCTGTAGGCTTTAGTAATCTAGAATAATACAAGAGGTTCCATTTGCATTTCAAAATGATTACAACTTATCCTTCCCTCTCCTCCCCACCTTTCAGGTTCTGTTCTATCCTGCAAAACTTTCCCAGTTATTTATTTATTTTTTGAGATGGAGTCTCACTCTGTCACCCAGGCTGGGTGCAGTGGCGCCATCTCGGCTCACTGCAACCTCTGCTTCCCGGGTTCAAGTGATTCTCCTGCCTCAGCCTCCTGAGTAGCTGGGACTACAGGTGCAAGTGGCACCACGCCCAGCTAATTTTTGTATTTTTAGTAGAGACAGGGTTTCACCATGTTGGCCAGGCTGGCCTCAAACTCCTGACCTCAGGTGATCTGCCCACCTCAGCCTCCCAAAGTGCTGGGATTATGGGCATGAGCCCCTGTGCCTGGCACTTCCCCAGTTATTTCTATGAGAACTAAATGTCAGCAGTGGCTACCATGAAGGGTCAGCCATGCTACTTATTCATCTTTGGCTCACCCTTGATGATAGATGCTGCCCCTTGAGGAGCCTCACTGAAGGTGCTACTGAGAACCTTGGGACCTTGCCAGAAAAGCTACCCCCTGAGCCTGTCAAAGCCCCTGATTGTCTGGGTGATAGTGCTGGATTCTATTTAAAGGTATGAAAAATGGCTTCCTCCTTAAATCTCAGCTACTATTTGTTGCCTGGGCCTTGAAGCAGCACAAAGTCCACAGATCCACTTAAGAAATGAAGCAGCTCCTCTAACTGCTAATCTTTATCCTTTGTCCACAAGCTTTCAAACTTGGCAGATCAAAGCAAAAATTACCAATGCTTCCTGATCCAACCTGATGCTTCTCCTACTTTCATTCCCTAGGTGACTTGGCAGTGTCATCTGCTTGATTGCTCAAGCACAAAACCTGACAGGCATCTTAAACTCCTCTTGTTCCTTAACTTTAGGCTCCAAGATCCCTTCATTCTTCTTTCTTGCTGTCTTGGAAGTCAATTAATTCTTTTTGTCTCACTGCCTCTCAGAATTTAGACCTTAATTTCTCATCTGGAGGTATCAGTAGCCTCGTAATCATTCCTGCCCCTTCCAGTCTTTCTTCCACCCTTGTTTAGCCTCCATACTCCTTTACCATGGAATACAAAGCCCTTTATGGTCTAGCCCTGTTACATCTCAGTCCTTTCTCTTGCCACTCAGTCTGCTCCACAGATACCTTATGTGGTGTTTCTACCCTCCCAAACGTGTGTGTATGGTAAAATACACATAAAATTTATCATTTTAAGTGTATAATTCAGTGACATTAGGTACACCAATAGAGATTGGTGTAACAAACACCACTCTCTATTTCCAGAATGTTTTCATCATCCCAAACAGAACATGTGTGTCTTTTTCCTCTGAATAGAATGCCCTATTCCTCTACTCCCATCCCTGTTCCTCCTAAGGATCTCTCTAGACTTGGTTCTAGTGCTACATTGTCTGAGAAGATTTTCCCAGTCTTTTCAGACTTGAGTTAGGTGCTCATTTTTTTTGTCCTCTTATGCCACGCTGGGCATACTCCTGCCGTGACACTTGCCCATAATATTGTGATTGTAGGTATGTGTGGCTTTTTCTTCCACTAGACTTTGAGGTCTTTGAATGAAGAGTCTGACTGAGTCTTTTATCTCTGCATCCTTAGCTTCTAGCACTATGCCTGCTGTGAATAAATGATTGGACTCAGCTTCCTATCAGCTATGCAAATTAGCTCTTGATCACATGCTAGCATTGAATGGAAATCAGGTAGCAGGTCTAAAAGAAATTTTGTAAATGTAGGCTCTTTCTTCTTTACATTAGGTGTTCCTGGAAATTTGTTTTTGAGGGCTGCTTTGAGTATGTAATTTCTCAGCAGTTGCACATAATCTTCTATGTTTATAATTTTAGTAATGGGTTGGGTCATGAGTATACAGTAACTAGGATAAGGTGACAAATATTAGGAAGAGTAAAAATTTCACAAAAAGCTGAAAATATATGTGGTCTTAAATATCCAGAACAGTTTCCAAGACTGTTTTGTCAGGTTATGAGGTACAAAAGAAAGAAGGAAATGGAAGTCTTATTATTTTGGTGCTATTGGATAGAAAATCAGTGAAAAGACATTGGAATGAGTCAAGGTACTAGGCAGGGCTTAAGGTCACAACAATTTTTTTCTCCCTTCTGTTCTATTTTTTCCCCTTTCTTTAGAACAGAAAATAGATGGGAACAATTCTTAAAAGTAGAACTGCTACTAAGTTCTCACAGTAGTAGTTTAATGTTTCACTTCTGGTTATACCTCATCCTGGTGTGAGATGCTGAATTTGTCAAAGAGGGTGAGACAGAGGCTCTAAAATTCCTAGAATTAAAATTAGATATATGGATCTATTATTCATGGACTTTTATGTCACTTCTTTTGCCTTAAATCAAGTCAAGTAAAATCCTAAGCATACTATTTAAAATCCAGTTCCGCCAGATGCTCAACTAGAAAGGTCAATCTTTATCACTCCATTTACACTGAACAAACATATTTGTGGCAGCAAGAGATTGAATCAAGGGGAAAAAATGTAGTCCAGTAATGTGATTCAATTGTCTAATCAGGCATATGACTTGAACATAATTTGAAGGGTCCTTGAAGTTTCTTTTTTTTTAAGTTTGAAATCAGAAATTTGCAATTGTCACAACATGAGTCATGTAGATCTGATTGAATTTCCTGGATTTTCCTTTTCTTTCAACTCCTGAATTGGCCTCTTTCATTTTCTTATTTGGAGTCTAGTGAAGAAAGGAAGTGAGACAAACTTAAAGTGAAATCAGATTGTACATTTGCATACCATAGAGCTAGTGGTATTTTTTATTTACAGTTTATGATATAAATGACTTAGCAATAGTTGTTTTTCACACAACACATTTAGAAATTTCTGTTTTAGCACATTGAACAATTAATTGCTTGATAGTGTGATTTACCTGCTTAGGACTTTTTAAGTTGTCATTATGAATTATATGAAGTATTATGTGACTACTGCTACCTGCAGGATACTACAGTGGTACTAATAATTTAGACATCTATTAGGCTTTTCGTATAATCACATGACCCAAAGTTATTTAAAGAGGAGTCTGAAGGCCCAGCTCCTAATGTGAGAGGACCTCACAGGTAGATTACAAATATAGAATATTGCCTGCATTGATACTGATTGATTACTCTTGAACATTTGGACATTGGAGAAAATTTTTGAAGATAAGTGTTCGTTGACATAAAGTATGCTTTACTTTTCATGAAGAAAGGAGGCTTCATCTAGAGAAGTAGGAATTAAACATATCTGAAGGCGTCTGGATTTTAGCTTTCATAAAATAATACAGGTAAAAATTATTGTATGTATTTAATATGATATGTAGCTTGTAATCATAATGCCTTTTTATTTGAGAAGGTTGACCTATTTTTAATAACAGAGAGAAAGGATGTAGTATGAAAAACTGATCTTCGTCTCATCCCTGACCTCCAATTCCCAGCTTGCCTGTTCAGAAAAAACTACTGTTAACTAGTTTCTTATGTATCTAGAAGGGGCAGTTTATTTTTGCATTTATATATATATATATATATATATATTATTTTTTTTTTTGAGACAAAATCTCTCTATGTTGCTCAGGCTGGTCATGAACTCTTGAGCTGGAGCAGTCCTCTTGCCTCAGTTTCCCAAGTAGCTGGTACTAGAGTAGAAGAGGCAATTAAAAAGATACATTCCTGATGTTTATTACAGCGCCAAACATATAGTGGGTGTAAGTCAAGATGCATATCAAATCCTATGTTCATACTTCCAAATGACAGGGTAGAGATCAGATTTAGGTTCATAAGCAACAGAAGCCTATCTGGGTCTAATAGGTATTCCTCAACTTTCTTAGATCATATATATGTTCCTGGAAACACATAAAATCAAATGTGTGAACCTCAAACATTGAACTCACATATTTTAAGGGACGTTTTGAGTACTAAAAGCTACTAAAAAGTCCTCAACTTTGCCTTACTTTTTAAAGCACAATCTTTGACCTCTATTTACAGTTAAAATTATTTATACGGGCTGGGCAAGGTGGCTCACGCCTGTAATCCCAGCACTTTGGGAGGCCGAGGTGGGCGGATCACTTGAGATCAGGAGTTTGAGGCCAGCCTGGCCAACATGGTGAAACCCCGTCTCTACTAAAAATACAATTAGTTGGGCATGGTGGCACCTGCTTGTAGTCCCAGCTACTCAGGAGGCTGAGGCAGGAGAATCGCCTGAACCTGGGAAGCAGAGGTTGCAGTGAGCCGAGATCATGCCACTGTACTCCTGTCTGGGTGATAGAGCGAGACTCTGTCTCAAAAAAAAAAATTATATGTCATTTTTTATTTTTCACTATTGGGCAAGTAGTTGACTGACCTCAGTTCACTGAGACTAAATATTAGTCTTTTTCAATACACTTGAGGCTTTGAACCTTGCCTCAGTGGTTCAACTTTTGTGACACTGTGCTGTTTTTCATGACTATCAGCTCTTTTTTTCCTGCTTTCCTCTGGAGAACTTCTTGCATATTTCATTATATTCCTTATTGCACCTAGTCAGTGGTCACTCAAAAAATATGTTTGGGAAGGAGCCAGGCGTGTTGGCTCACACCTGTAATCCTGGCACTTTGGAAGGCTGAGGCAGGCGGATCACTTGAGGTCAGGAGTTCAAGACCAGCCTGGCCAACATGGTGAAATCTCGTCTCTATTAAAAATACAAAAATTAGACAGGCATGGTGGTGGGTGCCTGTATTCCCAGCTACTCGGGAGGCTGAGGCAGGAGAATCGCTTGAACCTGGGAGACGGAGGTTGCAGTGAGCCGAGATGGTGCCATTGCGTTCCAGCCTAGGTGACAGAGCGAGACTTTGTCTCGAAAAAAAAATGTATATATATATTTGGGGAGGAGTTAAATTAGTGAATAAAAGAATTCAACCCTTTTTTTGATAAAGGAATGGAGTTTCTACATCATATGGTATGCTTATATTCAGCTTTAATAGATACTAACAAATAAGTTTCCAGAGTGACTATACAGCTTTTCTTCTTTTTTGAGACAGAGTCTCGCTCTGTCACCAGGCTGGAATGCAGTGGTGTGATCTCGGCCCACTGCAACCTCTGCCTCCTGGGTTCAAGCGATTCTTGTGCCTCAGCCTCCTGAGTAGCTGGGACTACAGGCACGTGCCACCATGCCCAGCTAATTTTTGTATTTTTAGTAGAGGCGGGGTTTCACCATGTTGGCCAGGATGGTCTTGATCTCCCGACCTTGGGATCTGCCCGCCTTGGCCTCCCGAAGTGTTGGGATTACAGTGTGAGCCACCGCGCCTGGCCAGCTTTTCTTTTTATCAACAGTGTATGTATGCTGTACTGTCTCCTCACCAATACATGTTATTATCTATCTTTTATATTTTAGCTGATAGATGTATGATGGTATCTCACTTTGGTGCTAATCTGATGCCTAATGATACTGAGTATCTTTTCATATTTTTATTAGTTTTTTTAATGAAGTACCTATTTTTCTTTTTCTTTTAAAAATAACTTTCTTGAGACATAATTCATATATCCTACAATTCACCCATTTAAAGTGTACAATTAAGTGGCTTTTAAGGTATTCAGAGTTGTACATCTATCACCAAAATTTTTGGAGAATTTTTATTATACCAAAATGAAACCCTGCACCCCTTAGCTGTCACTATGTAACCTCTCCCTTTCAGCCCTTCCGCATGACTAATCTACTTTTTGTGTCTATAAACTTGCCTATTCTGGATATTTTATATAAATGGAATCATACAACATGAGGTGCTTTGTGACTGTCCAGATATAATGGTTGCAATAAAGGTTTTACACATAAAGTGTTGCCTGCTTTGCAGGGAAAACAGTTCACTAAAGCTTGATTAAAAGTATCTACCAAGCAGTTTCCACTCTAAGCATCTTCTAAGTATGCACTGATTATAAATCATAAATAACTATTTTATACCGTTGCATAGGATTAAAAACCAAATTAATCCCAAAGTAAAAGCTTTGGTGCCCTCAATAACCAAGTATGTAAGCTGATAAAGAAAGTTAACATGGTGATTAGGAAAAACTAAAAACTTGTGTACTCTATTGGTCTATTTTTTTTTTTTTTTAAGTTTTTTCCCAAGGTTTTGTTTCTTTGTTTTTGTTTTGTTTTTTGGGACTCACTCTTACCCAGGCTGGAGTGAAGTGCAATCATGGCTCACTGCAGCCTCAACACCCCAGGCTCAATTGATCCTCCCACCTCAGCCTCCTGAATAGCTGAGATGACAAGCATGCACCACCAAACCCAGCTAATTTTTGTATTTTTTATAGAGATTGGGTAATTGCCATGTTGCCCAGGCTGGACTCCAACTCCTGGGCTTAAGTGATTTGTCGACCTTGGCCTCCCAAAGTGCTAGGACTACGGGTGTGAGCCATTGCACCCGTCAATATTTTTCCCAAGTTTTAATTGTACTTAAAATTCATATAATGTAAAATTTACCATCTTAGCCATTTTTTTTAAGACTTGCCCTGTCACCTAGGCTGGAGTGCAGTGGCGCCGTCTTGGCTCACTGCAACCTCTACCTCCTGGGTTCAAGCAATTCTCCTGCCTCAGCCTCCTGAGTAGCTGGGATAACAGGCACCTGCCATCATGCCCGGCTAATTTTTGAATTTTTGTAGAGACAGGGTTTCACCATGTTGGCCAGGCTGCTCTTGAACTCCTGACCTCAGGTGATTCGCCCGCCTCGTCCTCCCAAAGTGCTGGGATTACAGGCGTGAGCCACCATGCCCGGCCTTAACCATTTTAAAATGTACAGTCCATTCAAATGAAATACATTCATAGTGTGCAACCATTACCACTGTCCACCTCCACAGTCTTTTTCATCTGTAAAACTGAAACTCTATACCCTTTAAACAATAACTTCCCATTTGCCTATCCCCTCAACCCCTGGTAACCACCATTCTAGTATTTGTCTATACCTCATATAAATGGAATCATATAGTATTTGTCTTTTTGTGACTGGCTTATTTCACTTAGCATAGTTTTTTCAAGATTTATTTATGTTAAAGCTTATGTCAGAGTTTCCTTCCTTTTAAAGTCTGAATAATCCTTCATTATATGTATATACCACATTTTGCTTATTCATTCATCTGTCGATGGACTTTTAGGTTGCCTCTACATTTTAGCTATTGTGAATAATGCTGCTGTGAACGTGGATATACAAGTATCTCTTTGACACCTTGTGTTCAGTTATTTTGAGTATATACCCACCCAGAGGTAGAATTGCTGGACCATATGGTAATTATATTTTGAATTTTTTGAGGAAGTGCCATACTATTTTCTATAGCGGCTGTACCATTTTATAGTCTCACCAATAGTGCATAAGAGTTCCAGTTTCTCCACATCCTGTCCAGCATTTGTCTTCTCTTTTCTTGATGATAGCCATCTTAATGGTTTGAGGAGATATCTCACTGTAATTTTGATTTGCATTTCCTCAGTGATTAGTGATGTTGAGCATCTTTTCATGTGCTTATTGGCTATTTGTATATCTTCTTTGAAGAAATGTCTATTCAAGATCTTTGCCCATTTACTTTTTTTTTTTAGAAAATATTTGCAGTATAGTTTAATAAAGAAGTCAGATCCACAATATATAAACAACTCCTGCAAATCAATAAGAAAAAGATAAACAGCCAATTTTAACAGGCAAAATATGTCATCAAGCACTTCACAAAAGAATATCTCCAGATGGTCAGTAAATGTATGTTCCATTATTGTTCATCAGGGAAATGCAAGTAAAAATTGATGTGCAATATCAGTAGACATCCACCAGAGTGGTTAAAGTTAAAAAAAAATTAAGGCCAAGTGTTAGCAGAGATTAGATCAACTTAGCTCATAATCAAATCTGGTGGAGCTTTTTCCCATTTACTGAGGTAACTCAAGAAAGCTGTTTGGTGGTTTCTAATAAAATTACACATACACCTATTCTGCAAGGCTTGTACAAGAATGTTTGTAGCAACTTTATAATTGTCCCAAACTGGAACAAACCAAATGTTCAGTAGGATTATGAATAAACAAATTATGGCTTATTTATATATTTGCACATTGGAGTAATGCTACACAATAAGGTTAAAGAATGAAGTATTGATATATACAACAACCTAGATTTATCTTTAAAAATTGAGCAAAAGAAGGGAGGCACAAAAGATGTACAATAATGTTTACTGCTGCAGGTTTTTGACTGGAAAAGGGGAAAATATAGTTTTGTTTTGTTTTGTTTTTTGGGACAGTCTATCACCCAGGCTGGAGTACAGTGGCACAATCTCAGCTCACTGCACCTGTGCCTCCCGGGTTCAAGCAATTCTCATGCCTCAGCCTTCTGAGTAGCTGGGACTACAGGCATGCGCCAGGACGCCTGGCTAATTTTTGTATTTTCAGTAGAGAGGGGATTTTACCATGTTGGCCAGGCTGGTCTCAAACTCCTGACCTCAAGTGACCTGCCCGCCGCGGCCTCCCAAAGTGCTGAGATTACAGTCGTGATCCACCGTGCCTGGCCTGGCCTTTGCCCATTTACTAATTGGGATTTTTGTTTGTTTGTTTTAGGAGTTTACTATATATTCCGGACATTAATCCCTTATCAGATATGTGATTTATAAAGATTTTCTCCCATTCTATGGGTTGCCTTTTTACTCTGTTGATTTTGATGCACAAATTTTTATAATTTTCATGAAGTCCAAACTTTTTTTCTTTCTTTGCTTGTGCCTTTGGTCTCATACCCAGAAAATCATTGCCAAATCCAGTGTTATGAAGCTTCTGCTTGTTCTAAGAGTTTCATAGTTTTAGGTTTTACATCTAGGTCTTTTAGCACTGCTCTTTAATTTATTTGAGCACTGTTTTGTAGTTTTCATCCAATGACTCTTTTACCTCCTTGGTTAATTCCTATGTATTTTATTCTTTTTGATGCAATTATATATTGAATTGTTTTTGTACTTTTCTTTTCAGATTATTATTTGTTAGTATATAGTACCCAGCTGATTTTTGTGTGTTAATTCTTTTTTTTCTTTCTTTTTTTTTTTGAGACGGAGTCTCTCTTTGTCACCCAGGCTGGAGTGCAGTGGCGCGATCTCGGCTCACTGCAAGCTCCGCCTCCTGGGTTCACACCATTCTCCTGCCTCAGCCTCCCGAGTAGCTGGGACTACAGGCACCCACCACCACACTTGGCTAATTTTTTGTATTTTTAGTAGAGACAGGGTTTCATCATGGTAGCCAGGATGGTCTCAGTCTCCTGATCTCCTGATCTGCCTGCCTTGGCCTCCCAAAGTGCTGGGCTTACAGGCATAAGCCACCATACCTGGCCCTTTTTGTTTGTTTTCTTGTTTTTTGAGAGAGTCTTGCTCTTTCGCCCAGGCAAGAGTACAGTGGTGCCATCTCGGCTCACTGCAGCCTCTGCTTCCCAAGTTGAAGCAATTCTCCTGCCTCAGCCTCCCAAGTAGCTGAGACTACAGGTGCATACCACCATGCCTGGCTAATTTTTGTATTTTTAGTAGAGATGGGGTTTTGCCATGTTGGCCAGGCTGGTCTCGAACTCCTGATCTCAAGTGATCCACCTGCCTTAGCCTCCCAAAATGCTGGGATTACAGATGTGGGCCACCGCACCCGGCCTCTTTATTTATTTATCTTCTGAGACAGGATCTGCTCTGTTGCCCAGGCTGAAGTACAGTGGTGTGATCATGGCCCACTGCAGCCTTGAGTTCCTGGACTCAAACAATCCTGCTTCAGCTTCCTGAGTAGCTGGGACTACAGGCATATAGCACCACTTCTGGCTAATTAGAAAGAAAAAGAATTTTGTAGAGACAGGGTCTGTCACTGTGTTGCCCAGTGTGGTCTCAAACTCTTGGGCTTAAAGGATCTTCCTGCTTCGGCCTCTCAAAGCACTGAGATTACAGGAGTGAGCCATCACACCCGGCCTGTGTGTTGACTTTATATCCTGAGACTTTGATGAATTCATTTATTAGTTATAACCGGTTTTTTTTTTTTCTTTTTGAAGGGGGGTGGAATCTTTGGGATTTTTCTACACATAATATATCATCAGCAAACAAACAATTTTATATCTTCCTTTCTGACTTCTATGACTTATTTCTTATTCTTGCATAATCTCTTTGCTAAGAACTTCCAATTCTATATTAAATAGCAGTGGTGTGAGTAGGCATCCTTGCCTTGTTCCTGATCTTAAAGGAAAAGCTTTCAGTCTTTCACTATTGAGTATGATGTTTGCTCTGGATTTTTCACATATGACTTTTCTTATATTGGTAATTTCTTGTATTCCTAGTTTGTTGAATGTTTTTATCATGAAAAGCTGTTGATTTTTGTCAAATAGTTTTATGCATCTGTTGAAATGATTATTTTTTTCCTTCCTCCATTCTGTTAGTGTGATATATTGCATTGATTGATTTTCATATGTTGAACCATCCTTGCATTGCAGGAAAAAATTCTAACTTGGGTATGTTGTATAATCCTTTTGCTATGCTGCTGAATTTGGTTTGTTAGTATTTTGTTGAGGATTTTTGCATCAATGTTCAAATTTAGTATTGTTCTGTAATTTTTTTGTACTGTCTTTGCTTTGCTATTAGGGTAGTGCTGCCCTCCTAGAATGAAAATGAGAACTGTCTCTACCTCCTTTCATTTCTTTCAGTTTTTGCTTTATATATTTTGATGGTCTGTTATTAGGTGCATAAAGGTAATTGTTACATCTTCTTGCTGTATTGAATCTTTAATATATATTGCCCTTTGTCTCTTGTTAACTTTTTTGATTTAAAGTCTGTTTAGTCTGATATTAATATTGCCACTCCTGCTCTCTTATGGTGACTATATATTTTTACATCCTTTTGCTTTCAACCTACTTGTGTCTTTGGATCTAAAGTGAGTCTTCTGTAGATGGCATATAGTTGATCATGTGTTTTTTATTGATTCTGCTAATCTGTCTTTTGATTGGAGCATTTAACCCATTTATATTTAAAGTAATTATTGATGAGGAAGCACTTTTGTCATTTTGTTGTTTGTTTTCTATATATATTATAGTTTTAAAAATCTCTCATTTCTGTATTCCTATCTTCCTTTGTGTTTAGTTGACTTTTTGTAGTGAATTATTTACATTCCTTTCTTATTTCCTTTTGTGTGTTTTCTGTAGGTGTTTTCTCTATGGTTACCATAGAGATTACATTTAACATTCTAAGGTTATAACGCTTTAATTTGAATTTTTACAAGTTCAACTTTAGTCACATAAAAACTATGCTTCTTTACGGCTCTGTCCCCATTCCTTCTGGTTGTTGATATAACAAAATTACATCCTTATACATTGTGTGTGCTAAAACATAAACTAATAATTCTTTTTAATACATGAGTCTCTTAAATTATGTAGAAAACAAAATGTGGAGTCACAAACCAAAGTTATAATTATATTAGTTTTTAGACTAATAATTTTTTAAATGTGTAAGTCTCTTAAATCATGGAGAAAACAAACACTGGAGTTACAAATCATTGTTACAATAATACTAGCTTTTATAATTGCCCAGGTATTTACAGGTACACCTTTGAGATATTGTGGATTTGGTTCTAAACCAGTGAAATAAAGCAAATATTGGAATAAAGTGAGTCACCATTTTTTTGGTATCCCAGTGCATAAAAGAGTTATGTTTATGCTATACTATAGTTTACTAAGTGTGCGATAGCATTATGTCTTTTAAAATGTACATAAAATTAATTAAAATTTTATTGCTAAAAATGCTTACACAGAGATGCAAAGTACAGCTGTTGGAAAAATGGCACTGATGGACTTCCTTGACACAGGGTTGCCACAGACCTTCAATTTGTTTAAAAAAAAAATGTAGGTTGGGCACAGTGGCTCACGCCTGTAATCCTGGCACTTTGGAAGGCCGAGGCGGGTGGATCACGAGGTCAGGAGATAGAGACCATCCTGGCTAACACGGTGAAACCGCATCTCAACAAAAAATGCAAAAAATTAGCCGGGCGTTGTGGCGGGCGCCTGTAGTCCCTGCTACTCAGGAGGCTGAGGCAGGAGAATGGCGTGAACCCGGGAGGCAGAGCTTGCAGTGAGCCGAGATTGTGCAACTGCACTCCAACCTGGGGGACAGAGCGAGACTCCGTCTCAAAAAAAAAAAAAGTACTATCTGTGAAGCACAATAAAGCAAAGCATAGTAAAACAAGGTATGCCTGTATCTTCATTTATTTACTTATTTTATTATTTTTACTTTTGAATATCTTAGTCTTTATTATCCAACTTCCAAAAGGGGAAAAGGAGAAAAGTTAAGGGAGGGAAACAAAAAAGATGTGGGCCCATTAAGTACTCTGGAAGTCACTTCAGCTGGTGAAGAAATGCTGGATTAAAGAAATGCTAGATTTTAAGTGGTTAGGTGTTAATAGGAACACTAAATTGATAATGTCATAACAGATATTGTGGTCAGAAGCAGCAATCAGCAGTCAAAGCACAGATCACTGATATTTGGAGGACAAAGTCTTTTTTTGCCCACCCTGGCTCCTGCAAGCTATGTGCAAGCTGCTACAGGAGTAGGTGCACAGCTGTCTGCCACAGGGCTGGGGGTGGGGAATGGGCAGCTGCTAATGTGCTAACAGCTGAAATTTATAAAAATTAACCATGCTTTACCATCCAAGCCTTCCCCTGGAAGTTGGAAGCCTTCAATAGACTCCAGAGTTCCAAAATAGTTACATCAGACAGATTTGTTGTCTAGGTGGGGCAACAGATTCCTGGTACTTCTTACTCTGCCATCTTACCAAAATCCTTTCCTGTATTGGTCTAACACCTGTTTTCTAAGTCATGTTAAAAGACAAAATGCTTTCAACTTAACGGCCATACTGCCCAAAGTCATTTACAGACTCAATGATATTCCCATTAAACTACCATTGACATTCCTCACAGAATTAGAAAAAACTACTTGAAAATTCATATGAAACCAAAAAAGAGCCCCTATAGCCAAAAACATCCTAAGCAAAAAGAACAAAGCTGGAGGCATCACGCTACCCGACTTCAAACTATACTGCAAGGCATGGTACTGTTATGAAAACAGACATGTATACCAATGGAACAGAATAGAGATCTCAGAAATAAGACTGCACATCATCCACAACCATCTGATCTTTGACAAGCCTGACAAAAACAAGCAACAGAGAAAGGATTCCCTATTTAATAAATGGTGCTGGGAAAACTGGCTAGCCATATGCAGAAAATCGAAACCGGACCCTGACCTTACACCTTATAGAAAAATTAACTCAAGATGAGTTAAAGACTTAAATGTAAAACTCAAAACTATAAAAACCCTAGAAGAAAATCTAGGCAATACCATTCAGGACATAAGCTCAGGCAAAGATTTCATGACAAAAATATCAAAAGCAATTGCAACAAAAGCAAAAATTGACAAATGAGATCTAATTAAACTAAAGAGCTTCTGCACAGCAAAAGAAACTATCCATCAGAGTGAATGGGCAACCTACAGAGTGGGAGAAAGTTTTTGCAATCTGACAAAGGTCTAATATCCAGAATCTACAAGGAACTTAAACAAATGTACAAGAAAAATCAAACAACCCCATTAAAAAGTGGCCAAAGGGCATGAACAGATACTTCTTAAAAGAAGACATTTATGGACCCAACAAACATATGAAAAAAAGCTCAACGTCACTGATCATTAGAGAAATGCAAATAAAAACCACAGTGAGATACCGTCTCACACCATTCAGAATGGCAATTATTAAAAGGTCAAGAAACAACAGATGCTGGCAAGGCTGTGGAGAAATAGGAATGCTTTTATACTGTTGGTGGGAATGTAAATTAGTTCAACCATTGTAGAAGACAATGTGGCGATTCCTCAAAGACCTAGAGCCAGAAATACCATTTGACCCAGCAATCCCATTAATGGGTATATACCCAATGAATATAAATCATTCTATTATAAAGATACATGCACACATATGTTCACTGCAGTACTAGTCACAATAGCGAAGACATGGAATCAACCCAAATGCCCATCAATGATAGACTGGATAAAATGTGGTACATATACATCGTGGAATACTAGGTAGCCATAAAAAGGAATGAGATCATGTCCTTTGCAGGCACATGGATGGAGCGGGAAACCATTATCCTCAGCAAACTAACACAGGAACAGAAAACCAAACACCACATGTTCTCACTTATAAGTGAGAGCCAAACAATGAGAACACATGGACACGAAAGGGGAACAACACACACTGGGGCCTGTTGGGGGATGGCAAGGGGAGGGAGAGCATCAGGATAAATAGCTAATGCACGCGGGGCTTAATACCTAGGTGATGGGTTGATGAGTGCAGCAAACCACCATGGCACATGTTTACCTATGTAACAAACCTGCATGTCCTGCACATGTATTCTGGAATGAAAAAGTTTAAAGTGAAAGTTCAATTCCATTCTCACTATGCAAAAATGTAATGTATTAAATTTCTGCATGTTAATACAGCATACAAGTTTAAGTTGCCATTTCCATGTGGTAAGCTGCCTTAGTATGATGTGTTTTTCTTCCAATAATAAAATGTGTTTTTATTGTTAGAAATCATCCCTTAATATGATGTGTTTTTCTTCTAATAATAACATGAAAGACAAAGGGTCAGTTATATTTTATTAGTGGCCGAATAATGCCCATTAAATTACTTGTGTTAAATCTTAAACTTTCATTCAGTTCGGCAGAATTATATTATTTATTAAATACTATTTATATATACTACTATACTATTTATATATACTACTACACTATTTATTAAATACTAATATTTATTAGTGGCCAAATAATGCCCAGTAAATTACTTGTGTTAAATCTTAAAACTTTAATTGAGTTCGGCAGAATTATCCTTGGTAGCCATGTGTTCCTGCTGCTTATCAAACAAAATTGGACTGCTAGTGTGTAATCAGAATTGTAACTGTGAGTAATATGCTAGCAAATTCCAGACTCTGAAAGCAGCTTCTAAGGTTAGGTTTCTTAGAGTTGGAGTCCTGTTCAAAATGAGTTTTACACCAAAGTGGATTTTACTTCCAAATTTTGTGTTTTGGAATATACGTTTAATCTAAGTTTGCATTTAATTTTTCCTGTCAAACCTTAGTTTAGAACCCAAAATCCTCTTCCTCTAAACTTTCTTAGTGATACCAGCAATTAATCCCTGTCAGTTTCACTGGTACAAGAACACTGCATTTATGAAACAACTGTTCAAGTAAATATAATAGTAAAAAGTAATACTTTACTTGAAATAGTGAGTTTTTAAAGAAATGCAGGATTTTAAGCGGTTGTGTTAACAGGCACACTAAGTTGATGGTGTCATAAAAGACATTTTCCATTCCCATTTTGGACTGAAATGAGTAGCTGGTGCATTCAGTTCTGTGCCGTTTTGCTATCTGCCAGCTCCCTGATGGCCTGGAGCACTGGGACCTCAGGACAAATGTTTGCAGGAGGCCTTTATAGGTAGGGCTGTCAAGCAGCATCAGGAGCAAAAACAGAGAAATAGGCTGCTGTAGTTTATATATCCCCCTGGGATTCTACTTCAGTGTAAAATTTTAATTTTAAATTTTAGTAAACTGAAAAGGATAAGAGCATTCTGCTTCCAGAACACTTTATCAGGACAAATTCATTAGGAACTCTATGATACTGGGCACTGGCCAGGTTTCAGTCAGGACCCTTTCTGCTCCTATCCTGCATACCAACCCTGCACTTAGGACCAGCTTTCTTTACAGCCTGCTACAGAAAGGGAACCAAGCACAGGTTTCCTCAGTCTTCTCACATTTTAAAACGCTTGGAAGGACTTGACACACTCTGTTGCAGTTTCCCCCTTCTGGAAGAATTTTGTTTTTGAGAAAATGAATGGAAAGTCTTAAGTATAACAATGGCATATTTATGAATTATGCAAGTGTTCGAACATCAGTTTATTATGGGAAGATGTGTTTTAAATAGATACAATATTCCAAATGGTGATGAGGTTTTCAAGCTAGTTCACAGAAACCATTTAGCTCAGGATGCCCCTGGAAAGAGAAGTTGTGTATTCTAGGATCCTTTGGGGACCCTGAACCACAAAGTCCTCTGGGCCCAAGACCCTCTATAGCTTAAACTCTTGTATCACATGGAGCCCTGTGAAAGAAATAGGTGGAAACTCCTGAGCACACTCCTTTTTCTACTCACTGATTTACTGTGTCCTTGGCTCTACCCACTATCCATGCCTAGCTGTCACCTAGTGGATAAGAGATAAGATGGAACATTCAGACCACAAGCTGATACAGAATTGGAGGCTGAGTTGGACTTATTTACTTACAAGTTCCTTTTCCAGATGAGCCTTTAACTGAGAAGATGAAGAAATATTTATAAAAATAATACCTACTCTATAGATATCCTGAACTTACAAAGCTTTTGTTTTTAAGCAGAAGCTATGCTAGAAAAAAAGAAGACAAGAGAAGGAAATCCTATAATGAAGTATGAAGAACACTGGCAGATGGAGCAGATAAAATTTAAAAATTATTGAATGCCACTTTTTTGGACACTGAAAGGTTCTCAGGGACTTCATAGTTATGCAGAGTATCTGGCATTGTTTTTAGCTTTTGAGTGTTGTATATTTACGTTTCTCTTTTTTTTTTTTTTTTTTTTTGAGACGGAGTCTCACTCTGTCGCCCAGGCTGGAGTGCAGTGGCGCAATCTCGGCTCACTGCAAGCTCCGCCTCCCGGGTTCACGCCATTCTCCTGCCTCAGCCTCTCCGAGTAGCTGGGACTACAGGCGCCCGCCACCACGCCCGGCTAATTTTTTGTATTTTTAGTAGAGACGGGGTTTCACCGTGGTCTCGATCTCCTGACCTCGTGATCCGCCCGCCTCGGCCTCCCAAAGTGCTGGGATTACAAGCGTGAGCCACCACGCCCGGCCCACGTTTCTCTTTTATAGTCAAGAAATAGAGCTTCAGGGAAAGATAATACTTTTTTTTTCCTTTTTTTTTTTTTTTTGTGACAGAGTCTCACTCTGTCGCCCAGGCTGGCGTGCAGTGGCATGATCTTGGCTCATTGCAACCTCCGCCTCCTAGGTTCAAGCGATTTCCTACCTCAGCCTCCTGAGCAGCTGGGACAACAGGCACGTGCCACCACGCCTGGCTAATTTTTTGTATTTTTAGTAGAGACGGGGTTTCACTGCGTTAGTCAGGATGGTCTCAATGTCCTGACCTCGTGATCAGCCTGCCTCGGCCTCCCAAAGTGCTGGGATTACAGGCGTGAGCCATCGCGCCCAGCCGAAAGATAATACTTTCTACCATCTAGTAATGCGTTCTGATACCTCTATTATAGTTGTTGGGAAATGTAAAAGAATGGGTTTTTGCAATTAAATACTCATAATATCTTATTAATGGAACGCTTGGAAAGATGCCTTAAGTACCAAAATATTTATTCCATATCATAGTTCTTCATGGCCAGTGAAAATTTTTGGCTATATGCCCATCTCCTTATACACAATGTCTTTGTAGATAGCTGGTTTCTTAGTCCCCAAGTGAAAAGTTTGTGTCTGAGGAACACTGAGAGAACCAGATAGAAGTAAGTCTCTTAGGTGCTCATGTGTGAATTCACCAGGAAGATCAAATGAGGAACAGTTTCAAAGCAGGCTACATGAAGGTAGCAGAATATTTTCTACTCTCTAGTTTCAGTGTTCAGGGTGTACTGTGTCTGATACATCCTTTGTGATTAGGTGGGATAGGTGCCCCGTGTTTTTTTGGGAGCTGAGTTTTATAACTTATCTGGATTTTGAACACGTTTATTCTTTTTCTTTCTTTTTTTTTTTGAGACAGAGTCTCGCTGTGTCACCCAGTCTGGAGTGCAGTGGCACAATCTC
The DNA here is from genome assembly GCF_028878055.3 of Symphalangus syndactylus. Lineage (NCBI taxonomy): Eukaryota > Metazoa > Chordata > Mammalia > Primates > Hylobatidae > Symphalangus > Symphalangus syndactylus. The sequence goes on from NC_072427.2 coordinate 128,501,430, forward strand.
GGCTCACTGCAACCTCTGCCTCACAGGTTCCAGCGATTCTTCTGCCTCAGCCTCCTGAGTAGCTGGGACTACAGGCCCGCGCCACCACACCCAGCTAATTTTTGTATATTTTAGTAGAGACGAGGTTTCACCATGTTGGCCAGACTGGTCTCGAACTCCTGACCTCATGATCCACCCGCCTTGGCCTCCCAAAGTGCTGGGATTACAGGTGTGAGCCATTGCGGCCGGCCTACGTTTACTCTTCTTTTGTGAGGAAATACAGCATTTGCCCAGTTGTATACCTGTCTGCCTTCTCTTAATTTAAACTATCAAATTAATGTTTTTGAACTCTATTATCCTTTTACATTTATCACTTTCCCCATATTCCTCTCCACCCCAAGGGGGCTCCATTTCTTAGAGCTACCAGTTCTTTTTCTGTGAATGATAGATTTTAAAGAAATTTTCTGGCCTGCATATTGTGGACATGTTTTTTCAATAGTTGTATATTTCCCATAGAGACTATAATAATTATGTTATGAATGTGTGGAGTCTCTATAATTTGGTCTCTTCTGTAATTTGTGCTAATTTTTCAGAATTTACTTAAAATTTTTTGAGTGGTTTGTGAGCATCTGAGAGAAGATGTACAAGTTGTTTGATGCTACCATGTGTTCACTAAAATCAAGTGATGTCAGACTATCTCACTTCTATCTCACTTCTTTGAAAAGTTTAGTAGATTGGCAGATTATGGAAATGCTGAACAAGCAAAGCTAAACCAAAACTGAGCAGGACATTTTACCTTGTCTTATAAGGGTTTTGATGGCCAGATAGAAAAATATGGACTGATTGCTAATATAATTAAGTGGATTAGTATTAATTAAGAGGAAATTTTCTGTTATGTCTCTAGGGTTCTCTGTGTAAAACTTCTTGATCAACATTTTTTTTTTTTTTTTTTTTTTTTTGAGACAGAGTCTCGCTCTGTCGCCCAGGCTGGAGTGCAGTGGTGCAATCTCGGCTCACTGCAAGCTCCGCCTCCCGGGTTCACGCCATTCTCCTGCCTCAGCCTCTCCGAGTAGCTGGGACTACAGGCGCCCGCCACCACGCCCGGCTAATTTTTTGTATTTTTAGTAGAGACGGAGTTTCACCGTGGTCTCGATCTCCTGACCTCGTGATCCGCCCGCCTTGGCCTCCCAAAGTGCTGGGATTACAAGCGTGAGCCACCGCGCCCGGCCAACATTTTAAATCAGTTCTTTGGATGAAGCCTTCTATAGAAGGCAGGATTATTGATTTTGTGAATGACATAGTGCAGGATGGGATAATGAATACATTTGATGACATAAAGAGATTATGGAAAAGGCCACAGACAAGGACAACAAGCCTAATTTAATGACAGCAATAAGTAGATGTAAGAATAAGGCCTTACACTTGGAGGAGACAAAAAAAACCCATACAAATGAGGTAGCTGTTAACTTAGTTGTTAAATAGATGGCAAGTGCAGTGTTCATCATTCTAATTTTGTAGTGAATAAGTAAAGCTGGTGTGGTCTGAGGTAGGTTGTGTCACCAAAAGTCTAATAACAGCACTTGGAAAGTGATGCTCTAACTCTGCAGCTTCCGAATTACAAGGAGAATTCAGTTCTGGGTACAGAGTGCCCTTCAGGAGAACAAGTAGGATAGTTTAAAGCCTAGAAATTGTATCAAGTAAGAAAGTCAAAGGAACCACAATGTTATAATTCCTTTAGAATGTCCTGCAGTTTTGCTTTTCGCATTTAGGGTTCTTTTTTCTTCCATCAATTTTATTTTGTTATATGGTAGTGATCTAATTTGCCTTGTGCATAGCTAATCCTAGCTCCTTTTATTGAGTGGTCTAATTTCCCCCTTGATTTGTAGTGCCACCATTGTCTAGAACCAAATTTCTGTGTATGTACTTGACTGTTTCTGAATTATCTGTCCTGTCCATTGATCTGTTTGTCTACCCCTGGGCTAGTATCACACTCTTTTAATTATTTTGTCCTTTTCTTTCAAATTGTCTTGGCTATTTATTCTTCTGTGTCAACTTTAGAATGAACTTGTCAAATTCTTTAAAATTTCCTTGTAGAATGTTGATTTTTTTATGGCATAATTTGAAGAGAATTGATGTGGTTATTCCATCAGGTATTCATATTTGTGAACATAATATATTCTCCATTCATGTTATTTTTGGAGGTTTTTAATATAATTGTGTACTTTCATCTGACAGAGTTTTACACATTTTGTAGGATTTTTTCCACAGTTACCCTCTAGTGTTTATTGCTATTGTAATTGTTTTTTTTTTAAAAAAATTACATTTTCTAAGTTGGTTATTACTGGTATATAAGAGAATACTGTCAGTTTTTACAAGTTGATCTTATATCCAGCAACCTTGCTGAATCCTCTTTATTTTAATTGTAAATTCTTTTGCATTTTTTTTTTTTTTTTTTTTTTTTTTTTTTGAGACAGAATCTCACTCTGTCACCCAGGCTAGAGTGCAGAGATGTGATCTTGGATCATTGCAGCCTCGACCTCCTGGGCCCAAGCGACCCTCCCACCTCAGCCTCTTGAGTAGCTGGGACCACAGGCACGTGTCACCGTGCCCAGCTAAATTTTTTTTGTAGTTTTTGTAGAGTTGGGGTTTCGCCGTGTTGCCCAGACTGGTCTCCAACTCTTGAGCTCAAGTGATCCACCTGCCTCGGCCTCCTAAAGTGCTCGGATTACAGGAATGAGTCACTGTGCCTGGCCTTTCTTGGATTTTTTATGAGAGCAATGATAGCATGCAGATAATGACATTTTTGATATTTCTTTTCTAATTCTTGTGCCTTGTATTTTTCTTCTTGCTTTACTGTATTGTCTGGGACCTCCAAACAATGTTGTTTAGAAGTGGTGATAACGGATATCTTTATTATCTTCTTGACTACCCCTCCTTATATGTTTAGTTGTATTTTTACAAAGTTTTTTATATGGTAATTTCATTGTTGTTCAGTTTTAGTATTTCATAATATCTATTTAGATTTCCTCCCTATGAGTTTTTTTAGTACATTATTTTCTCTATATATGATTATTTCTGTTTACTTTTTATTCTTGATTTCTAATTTGCATTGTGCATAATGTGATTAGTATATTATTCTTAGAAATTAGTTGATACGGCCGGGCGCGGTGGCTCAAGCCTGTAATCCCAGCACTTTGGGAGGCAGAGGCGGGCGGATCACGAGGTCAGGAGATCGAGACCATCCTGGCTAACACGGTGAAACCCCGTCTCTACTAAAAATACAAAAAATTAGCGGGGTGTGGTGGTGCATGCCTGTAATCCCAGCTACTCGGGAGGCTGAGGCAGGAGAATGGCATGAACCCGGGAGGCGGAGCTTGCAGTGAGCCGAGATTACGCCACTGCACTCCAGCCTGGGCGACAGAGCGAGACTCGGTCTCAAAAAAAAAAAAAAAAAAAAAAAAAGAAATTAGTTGATACTACCTTTGAGACAATAGTAAATTTTTATAAGTGTCTTATGTGCTTAAAGCCACTGTATATTCTTTTTCTGTTTAGCACAGTTTTATATCTATATGTGTGTGTATATATCCACATATATGTATGTGGATATATACACAGACACAGACATGTATTGCATATGTATATATATTTATGTGTATATATGTATATGTATAAGATCAGACTTACTGTTGTGTTCAGATTTGCTATATCCTTGGGGAATTTTTGTCCATTTAGTCTGTGAGTTTCTGGTAACACAGTATTAAAGTCTCCCATCATGACTAGTTTTGTCAGTCTCTCCTTATTAATTATATCTGCCATTGCTTCATAGGCATTTGAGAGCTTATATTATTAATTGTATACATTCATTCATTATAGCTTCTTTGAAGAGTATTCTTTTTTATCATTATGTAATGTCTTTTTTTTTTTTTGTAGAAACTGGGTCTTACTTTATTGCCCAGGCTGGTCTCCAAGTCCCGGGCTCAAGTGATCTTCCCCCCTCAGCCTCCCAAAGTGCTGGAATTACAGCATGAGCCACCATGCCTGGCCTGTAATGTCTTTTTTTATTCCAAATTTGTTTTTTATCTTAAGTTCTATTTTGTCTGTTAATGTTGTTATACCAGCTTTCTTTTGCACCTTCCTGATATATTTTTCACTGTCTATTTTCAAACTTTCTGCATCATTTTGGCTTAGACGTGTCTCATAAGCAGTATATAGTTGGATTAAAAAATTATTTTTATGATTTTTTTTCTTTTTCTATTCTGGCTTCTCAATAAGATTTTTTTTAACCTAGTCTCATAGACTCTGTCTTTTAGTAGATGAAAGAAAGTGTGTGTGTGTGTGTGTGTGTGTGTATGTATGTGTGTGTGTGTGTGTAGAGAGAGAGGGGGGAGCTATAGATGGTGTTTCTGTTCTTGTAATGGTTATTTCTAAGTTTTTAACATTCATAAATAATTATAAAAATTTCTATAAAAATTTAAAAGTATCTTAGTATATTTGAACATCCCCTTTTCCTTTCTAGTTCTGCTTTTTAAAGCGGCTTTACTGAGATACAATACACGTACTATACGATTCACCCATTTAAAGTGTACAAGTCATTTTTTTAGTATATTCAGAATTGTGCAACCATTGCCACAATCTAATTTTACAACACTTTTGTCCCCCTTAAAAGAAATCCTGTGCTCACCAACAGTGCTGGCCTACTCCCCACTCTCTTCTCTGTTGCCCCAGTCATACACAGCCAGTAATCTACTTTCTGTCTCTTTAGATTTGTCTATTCTGAACATTTTTTGTAAATGGAATTATATAATGTGTGGTTTTGTTCCTGGATTCTTTCACTTAGCATAATGTTTTCAAGGTTCATCCATGTTGCCACTTTTCTTTTCATCATAATCACTTTTAATCATAATTTATTTATAATCTGTAATTGGCTGCATTTGATAATAAATTTTATCAATTTCTGTGACCACCAACCTGTCTTGCTTCCTTCTTTGGGCTCTTCTTTCTGAAGTATATTCTATGATATATCAGTTCTTTACTAAGAGTCTTGTTAGTGGAACATAGTCATTGTAGGTTTTAAAATGTTTTTCTTTTGCCTTCATTCTTTATGATGACTTAGCTGGGCATAGAATCCTAGCTTGACAGTTCTTTTCTCCTAACATTTTAAACTTACAACTCCATTATCTTCAAGGCATCCATTATTGCTGATGAAATGTTTGCTGTCAGTCTAATTGTTGTTTTTTTGGTAGGTGATATTTCTTTATGGCACTTTGATGTTATGCAGTTTCACTATAATATGTCTAGGTGTGATTTATTTATGTTTATCCTGATTGGTACTGAGATTGCACTTTGAATCTCTATGTTTTATGGCTGTTTTTCCTTTATATCTTTGAGGATTCTAAATACTTATTTTAAGGTCATTTTCAGATTGTTTTATTATTTTCATATTGTCTTGAGTGAATTCATCTACCAAATAGTTGATTTTATTGGTAATTGTGGTGTTAATTCTTTTCATGTATTTGGAATTTTGGTTTGAAAGCTTAACTCGAATGACAGTTGTTAACCAATATCATCATATCCTACCCAGCCTATCAGTTTTGTGGTTGCCTCCATCTGGTTCCTGTAGGTAACTCAGATTTCTGATCATTGTTGGTAAATAGTACATATCTAGCCATTGAGCTAGCAAGTGGCTGGCTTAGATTTTGGTGCCTCCTGCCTGTTTGATTGTACAGCATGACATAACTGCTTTTCCCAGTGTCATTTCTGGAGTGCTGCCCACTTCCTGGCTTTAAGCAATGTGCCTGGCCTCAGTCCCCTGCCTTATGTGAGACACCTTAAATTCTCGTTAACCTACAGAAGTTGAACTCCTGACCATCTTTGCTTGCTTTCAGATATGGAACCCATTAGGCTTCACTGACTGCTTCTGTTTCTGTTCCATTTATAGTCCTTGGAAATATTTATTCTAAATAATTACTATCATATAATCATATAATTTATTGTCATTTTGATGGACATGGCATGTATGGTAGATGGGCTAATTTAGCATCTGTTTTAACCTCCTTCTGGTATGCCTTCCTGTACTACAGGGACTGGAAAGTAAAAAGTACTAGTTAGGCTTCCTTACATCTAGAGTTCCTGATGTGATTCCGATTTCATTAATCATATTTACTTACATGAGATTTGAATTCAGAATTGAGTCAGTGGGGAGTGGGTGGTAGGGCACAGAGCATTCATTTTGCTGATGCAGATCCAGTGGTTTGGCGTTTACAGTGTTTCTAATCCCCAAAGTGCAGCCATGGGCTGTGTTCCTCAGAGCCAGCAATTCTGGTGGGAGCTTATTGATCTAACTGAAGCTAAGGCAGTATGCTCTTGGAGACAGCAATCACACTGGTGGCTACTGAATTCCTGGACTGTGGCTAAGGAGGTGTGATCCTGTAGCCAGCACTTGGCACAAGAGTGCCTTGCTTCCTCAGCTTTCTGATGGTGGCAGAGGTGGCAGTTCCTTTGACAGGCCACTTCTGTGTGGATTCTGAGTTACAATCCTTAAGGTGTAGCTTATAACCTCCCCCTCCAACTCTTGTATTTATTTTATTAGCATCTAAGTGTTAGCACCTAAATGTTAAATCTGATCCTGTTTAAAATATTAGAGGTTTTTTTTATACCTGCAATTGAACTCTAACTAATATGGCAGCTATAATTTTCCTTTTTTAAGAAATTTTTTTTGATTTTTTATCTATCGCTGTCGTGTGAAGGGTGCAAGAGTTTGTATGTGTTGGGGTGTGTGACCTCAAAGTATGAACCTACACAGCCATTTTAACAAGAATTATCTGTTACTTATATTGTTTTTCAATTTCAAATGATTTCTTTTAGTTCCTTGGTATGTAAAACCATTATTGATTGCAAGGTTGTCTCAACCATAACATTACAAAACTGAACTATAATGGCATGTATTACCCTAGAAGAGGAGAAAGAAGGCAGTGTTTATTTAGGATTTTAATTCAAAGTGATTGGCCTAAGGACATTTGGAAGATATACCACATTTTTCTACCACTGCAAGGTAATAAAGCGTTGTGTTCCTTGACTATGATGAATTAATATGATCAAAAGTAGAAAATATCAACTAGCTACAAATAAAACTTACTCTCCCTCTTTTCTTTCTATTTTTATATTTTATTATAGCCAGTTTGTGACTTATGTGCCTAGAGAAATAAAGTCCTTCTCTAGAATTTATAGAATAAAAATAAATATTAACTCTAGCCATCTTTGTGAAAGGGTTCTGGGATTTCTGACATTCCATTTTTATTAAAATGTTATTTGCACCTGATAAGAAAAGTTTTATTTCAGGCCAGGCACCGTGGCTCACGCCTGTAATCTCAGCACTTTGGGAGGCTGAGGTGGGTGGATTGCTTAAGCCCAGGAGTTTGAGACCACCCTGGGCAACATGGTGAAACCTCGTCTCTACCAAAAAGGCAAAACAAAACAAAAAGTAGCCAGGTGTGGTGGCACGCCTCTGTAGTCCCAGCTACTCGGGAGACGGTGCTGGGAAGATCTGGGAGGTGAAGGTTGCAGTGAGCCAAGATGGCGCCACTGTACTCCAGCCTGGGTGACAGAGCCAGATCTTGTCTCAAGAAAAAAGAAAAGAGGCCGGGCGCGGTGGCTCACGCTTGTAATCCCAGCACTTTGGAAGGCCCAGGCGGGCGGATCACGAGGTCAGGAGATCGAGACCACGGTGAAACCCCGTCTCTACTAAAAATACAAAAAAAAATTAGCTGGGCGTGGTGGCGGGCGCCTGTAGTCCCAGCTACTCAGAGAGGCTGAGGCAGGAGAATGGCGGGAACCCGGGAGACGGAGCTTGCAGTGAGCCGAGATTGCACCACTGCACTCCAGCCTGGGCGACAGAGTGAGACTCCGTCTCAAAAAAAAAAAAAAAAAAAGAAAAAAGAAAAGAAAAAAAAGGAAATGTTCTATTTTATAATTTTCCTGGCATTACTTACTGTGACCCAAAACTTAACTGGTGTCAGATTTGTATTTTAAATAATATTATGAATATAGTTCAGGAAATAAGCAAAAATATCCTGAAAATTTTATGCGTCTACTAACTTGTCTCCTTGTTGCCTTTGATTTGTAGTTTTCTTTTTTTTTTTTTGAGACGGAGTCTCACTCTGTCTCCCAGGCTGGAGTCAGTAGTGCAATCTCGGCTCGCTGCAACCTCTACCTTCCAGGTTCACGTAATTCTCCTGCCTCAGCCTCCTGGGTAGCTGGGACTACAGGTGTGCACCACCACACCTGGCTAATTTTTGTATTTTTAGTAGAGATGGGGTTTCACCATTGGCCAGGCTGGTCTCAAACTCCTGACCTTGTGATCCCCCCTGCCTTGGCCTCCCAAAGTGCTGGAATTACAGGCGTGAGCCACCATGCCTGGCCCAATTTGTAGTTATTTAAAAACTGATGTCAGAGTCACAACACAGAGAAATGTCTATAATATAGTAAAATCTATAATAATTAGGCAATAAAACATGTCTACGTTATAATTGTAACTGAAAAATCAGGTATGCATAGGAATAGGGACTGTAAGGAAATATGAAAAATTGGAAATAGTTGATGCTTTCTTAGAGGAAATAAAGCCAGTGGGGCTTGTTTTGTTCATAGTAGGCTTGCTTTGACTCCTAGTTTCTGAAATCTGCCTTTCCTTTTCTCCATTTGTGAAAACTTAGAAAAACATTTAACTCCAGGCTTCTGGCACCACTCTTTTTTTTTTTTGTAAGTTGTAAAAAATTATTGATGGTGGTTGTATGAACCACACATCTTTACATTTTTTCAGTACTCTGAGGTATAGTTTGTATAGATTTGGGGATTCAGACTTTTTTAGAAATGAGAGTTCATTCCTGTCCTGAACTTGTAGCCTCCTAGCAGGTCCATCTCCTTTCATGCTTATCCCTCAATAGTCTCTTTTCTACAGTAGCCAGAGTAACACTTTCAAGTATGAGTCAGATCTTTCCACCTATTTCTTGTTGCTCTTTCTTTGTTCCCTCCATTCTAGCCCTAATCTTGCTGATTCTCACATAGACATCTTGCCAACTCAGGGCCTTTGCATTTGCTATTGCCTTAGCTTGCAGGGTCTTTCTCCCATGGGTTGCACCCTCATTTAATTCAGGTCTGCATTCAAATGCCACCTTCTCAGAAAGACTATCACTGACTAGCTAAAGTATACCTCTCGGGGCTGGGCGCGTTGGCTCGTGCCTGTAATCCCAGCACTTTGAGAGGCCGAGGAGGGTGGATCATTTGAGGTTGGGAGTACGAGACCAGCCTGGCCAACATGGTGAAACCCTGTCTCTACTAAAAATACAAAAATGAGCCAGACAATAGTGGCACGTGCCTGTAATCCCAGCTACTCGGGAGGTTGAGGCAGGAGAATCTCTTGAGCCTGGGAGGCGGAGGTTGCAGTGAGCCGAGATCATGCCACTGCACTCCAGTCTGGGTGACAGAGTGAGACCCTGTCTCAAAAGAATAAAAATAAAGTATACCTCTCTGTCCTCTTACCTAGCTTTATTTTTTAAAGAATTACCACACCCTTATTCTCCTCACTTTCTATGCCTCTAAGAAGAGCTGTTACTATTGCCCTCCGTATTTTTCATGAGCCTTAGCTCATTTTGGGCCTTCACCTTCCAGATATTCTTTTGTAAGTATTTGTAAAGCTGGACTTGGTGGTGCACACCTGTAGTTCTAGCTGTTCAGGAGGCTGAGGCAGGAGGATAGTTTGAGCCCAGGAGTTCCAGCTATGACTGTGCCACTGCACTCTCCAGCCTGGGCGACAGAGTGAGACCCTGTCTCAAAAAAAAAGAAAGAAAAGTATTTGCCAGTCTTTTGCATGTTTTGCTTTGGCCATCTGATTATTTTCCATCTATCTTTTGAACACATCTTTTAAAGTTTGGGTGCTTCAGAGAGTTCCTTGACCATCCATATTGGCTTATTTAGAGTTCTCTCCCTTTTATTCCTTTTCTTTTAGTTTTGATTTTTTCAGCCTTCTAGGGCTTAAATTATTATTTACAATCTCTGGACATTGGCTTATATCTGATTCTTCTCTGAACTTTTTGTAATCTATTATTAAAAACTTTAAAACTCTTAAACTTTAATATGTATGCCTGATATGACCAGGGTTAATTTTTTGTGTGCGATTAAATACTTGAATTGTATATAGGCTTCTTGTTCTTCTTCCTAGATTTTTGTTATCTTTACAACACCAACCTCTTCTTTCTGGTTTGTCAGAATTAAGTTCTATTTAGCATCTTTTCTTTCTTTATTTTTTCTTTTTAAATAAGTAATTTTAAAGATTACTCACAGAGATAGTTAAGAATTCTATCTTTTTTCAGTTTCTTTTTTTTTTTTTTTTTTGAGACGGAGTCTCACTCTGTTGCCCAGGCTTGGAGTGCAGTGGTGTGATCTCAGTTCACTGCAAACTTCGCCTCCCAGGTTCTTGCCATTCTCCTGCCTCAGCCTCCCAAGTAGCTGGGACTACAGGCACCCACCACCATGCCCGGCTAATTTTTTGTATTTTTGGTAGACACGGGGTTTCACCGTGTTAGCCAGGATAGTCTCTATCTCCTGACCTCATGATATGCCTGCCTCAGCCTCCCAAAGTGCTGGGAGGCCAAGGTGGGTGGATCACAAGGTCAGGAGTTTGAGACCATCCCGGCTAACACGGTGAAACCCCATCTCTACTAAAAGTACAAAAATTAGCCAGGCATGGTGGCAGGTGCTTGTAGTCCCAGCTACTCAGGAGGCAAGGCTGAGGCAGGAGAATCGCTTGAACCCGGGAGACGGAGGTTGCAGTGAGCCAAGATTGCATCACTGTACTCCAGCCTGGGCAACAGGACAAGACTCTGTCTCAAAAAAATAATAATAATAAATAAAATAAATAAATACATACATGCATTCATGATGTCCAGGCATGATGGTTCATGCCTGTAATTCCAGCACTTTGGGAGGCTGAGGCGAGAGGATCGCTTGAGTCCAGCAGTTCGAGACCAGCCTGGGAAATGTGGCAAAACCCTGTCTCTATGAAAAATAGAAAAATTAGCTGGGCGTGATAGCACATGTCTGTAGTCCCAACTACTTGGGAGGCTGAGGTGGGAAGATCACTTGAGTCCAGGAAGTCGAGGATGCAGTGAGCAGAGATCATGCCACTGCACCCCAGCCTGGATGACAGAGTGAGTTTCTTTCTCTAAATAACACACACACACACACACACACACACACACACACACACATTCATAATGTACTACCATCATCACTATCTGTCTCCAGTAACTCTTCTCATCTTGTAAAACTGAATCTCTATACCCATTACATCAGAGGTCCCCCAGCCCATGGGCCGTGGACTGGTGCTGATCTGTGGCCTGTCAGGAACCAGGCCACACAGCAAGGGGTGAGCGGTGGACGAGCAAGTGAAGCTTCATCTGTGTTTACAGCCACTCCCCATCGTTCACATTACCGCCTGAGCTCCGCCTCCTGTCAGATCAGCGGTGGCATTAGATTCTCATAGGAGCATGAACCCTTTTGTGAACTGCCCATGCAAGCGATCCAGGCTGTGCACTCTTTGTGAGAATCTAATGCCTGATGATCTGTCACTGTCTCCGATTACCCCCAGATGGGACCATCTAGTTGTATGAAAACAACTTCAGGGCTCTTACTGCTTCTACATATGGTGAGTTGTGTAATTATTTCATTATATATTACAATGTAATAATAATAGAAATAAAGTGCACAATAAATGTAAAGCACTTGAATCATCCCAAAACCATCTCCCACCCACCCGTGGAAAAATTGACTTCCATGAAAGCAGTCCCTGGTGCCAAAAATGTTGGGGACCACTGCATTATACAATACTTCTCCATTTTATTCTCCCACCACACTCTGGCAACCACTATTCTACTGTCTGTCTATGATTTTAACTACTGTAAGTACCTTATATAGGTGGATTTATTCAGTATTTCTCTTTTTGTGACTGGCTTATTTAACTTAGCCTAATGTTTTCAAGGTTCATCTATATTAGAGCATATGTCAGAATTTCCTTCCTTTTAAAGGCTGAATAATATTCCATTGTATGTATATCCCACACTTTGCATATTCATTCATCTGTTGATAGACATGGGTTGCTTTCATGTTTTGGCTATTGTGTATAATGCTGCTTATGAACAGGAGTATACAGATATCTCTCTGAGACCCAGTTGTTTTGAGTATACACCCAGAGTAGAATCTTTGGATCATATAGTAATTATATTTTGATTTTTTTTTTTGGGAATTGCCGTATTGTTTTCCACAGTGGCTGTATCATTTTACATTCCTACTATTTATAGGGGTTCCATTTTCTCCATATCCTCACCAACACTTGTTATTTTTTGTTTTTTGGATAATAGACATCTTAGTGGGTGTGAGGTAGTATTTCATTGTGTTTTTTATTTGCATTTTCCTAATGATTAGTAATGTTGAGCATATTTTCATGTGCTTATTGGCTATTTGTAGATCTTCTTTGGAGAAATGTCTAAAGAATTACTTTTTTGATATTCATTTGAATGAAAGTGGATAGCACTAACCTTGGCAGCACAGTAAGATTTGGAGATTTTATAAATGCAATTGAAGGATTAAAAACTGTTAGGCTAGATAGCCTTTGAGATAAAGTTTGGATAACTATAAGGCTAAATCCTGGCTTGGTTTCATCCTTTGGTCAGTAGAGGTCATCTGTATCAAAGAAAACAAAGTATTAATTAATTAATTAATTTTTTGCTACTATTACTGTGAAATTACTAGTATATGAATAAAAATTTCTTTTAATGTAAACGCCAACTAGTTTATGCTAAGCTAGTTTCTGCTTGCCAGAGTCAGGGTTGTAAATAAATCTGTAAATCCATTTTGCACTTTGAAGTTCTAATGAATGAAAGTTCCATAAGAGATGCTATGCTTTCTCCCTCTTACTTATTTCCATTTGATCCATACAACTGTAAATAGGTGCTGCCCTATAATTTGTAGCTATTCAAGTTTGGAAGAAATATGTACCTTCTGAAGTGCTAAGCATACAAATTCTTAAACAGGTTTTATAGTTCTAGTAGATAATAACATATTATGGAAAGACTTGCTCCAGAGTCATTTTTTAGAACTTTGAAGAAGGTTCACTTTGCCTGGACTGCAATAGATTTATCCTTTTTCTTGTTAGTTATTCAGGGTCACCTAAAACTAAGCTTTACTAGTGAGCCAGGTGTCTCACTTGGAATTTCCCTGGAATAGTAGAACTGAAGTGTAATCTTTGGAAAAAGAGTTGGAAAGGAATGCCATCAGGGTCCTGGGGAAGGAATCTAATACACATTGCCACCGTGGGGAAAAAGGCCATGAAGGCGAGGCAGAGCTGTCCCAGACTAGTGGGCAAATCCTCTTGCCTCCAAGGATTGGCGGGGATGTCAGTCTCTCATGGTCCTCACCTTGTACAGGGTAATAGATGTGATAATGGTGATGAGTGTTAGCAACCTGCTGAAGCATGATGGGTTTAGAGGGGAGAGGGTGGTTATAGTATTAGTGCAGCCCACCTGGAGGGAGCGCCATTGACTACAGGAATCACCAAGCAAGATGCAAACCATCCCAGCATCTTTTAAGAGAAGGAAGGGGACACTGAGGGAGAGTTGACATTGTAAATGTGGACATTGAGGTCCTTGGTTGGCCTTCCCCAAGCTGATGTTCTCTGGGGAACAGTGGTTATAAAAGTTTGCTGACCCATGTGCTTTGCCTGTGGCTCATTTGTTCCTTGCCAGAAGTCAATCATGGGAAGGGTCCTAGTTACTAACCTGAGGAACTGCTGCAAGTGAAAGCATCTAGAATGACCTTTCTGTTGGAAGAAACAAAATGATTGTGAAAATTGGAGAGGAAAAGGCTCTTCCTTCTGTTTTGGGCTCTAGTTAGGTCATTTTTGTGATGCGGACTGCTGTTAGAAGCTTTACTCTAAAAGCTTATCCTACAGTATCTCTTGATGCCCTTGGAAATGACTTTAAGCTGTCTTTCCTGGTTTGGAGTTAATGGGATATTGAAGCAGAAACTGAGTTCTAATATCTGGGGACTGCAGAGAATCTCTAAGGATTACTTTAACTTTTTGTTTATTTTAAATTAAAAAAAAAAGTGCCTCTGAGATATAGATGACAGGATAAAGACATAATCAGAGGAATTGCCGTCACTCCCTCACTGGATTCTTCAGAAACAGAACAAAGTTGTTGTTATAGTTCCATAGCCCTGGGATAAAGTCTGTGATTCCTTTGCTTATTACATTTCTGGGACAATCCTTCTTGCAATTCTGGAATCTGACTTATAATCAAAATGGTCAGGTTTCAGGTTTATGAAATGTTTCCTAAGTATACAAAAGTTGCGTTTTGGCTTTAGAGACAAAATTATTTTTTACTAGATGGAGTTTCTTGAATTGACTTTAAAAAATAGCATGTAAGCAAGGGATTTTTTTTTTCATTTTAGATTGGGGAATAATAAGAGCTTTCTGTACATTTTTCCAATATAATTGACATTGATCTTTAAGGGCTATTTGGATTAAGGTTAGCCTGTAGTCTCAGTTTTCGTATTATCTCTTTCAAAGTAGGACTTGCCTGAGATTTTATAATGTGGAAATGTTTCATGCCCAGTGCTGTTGACTGTGTAAAGAGCTTCAGACCTCCACTAATGTTGTACTCCTAGCTGCTGTTTGGTTAACACTGCCTACCTTCTCCAAAAGTAACTCATTATATATGCCTTCTCTCCCCACTCATGCTTAGGGACTTCGTACCACATCATTCTGTGCTGTTTTTTTTTTTCTTTTTCTTTTTCTTTTTTTTAGCTCCTTTAATTTCCCTATTTCTATCCTTGTTCAAATCTTAAAAATTCAGTCTTAATTCCATCTGATTCCTATCATCTTCAGTTTAAAGGAAGAATGCTGTTGAGGGGATGGTAGAAGAGCTCCTGAAAGTAGTCATATTATTTATTGTATGACTATTTTATTTTTGAATAATGGTACCAGTTTGCTTAGGTAAGCACACATCTAGGAATACCCTAACCTACTCAATGATGAATGCCAATATTGAAATCCTAGTGATTTATGCCTACCATATATCTTAATCAGCTTCATAATCCCATTTCTTTCTCAGTGATACTACTTTGTGAAAGTTAATTTCTTTTTATTTATTTATTTTTTTGAGATGGAATTTTGCTCTTGTCACTCAGGCTGGAGTGCAATGGCATGATCTTGACTCTCTGCAGCCTCTGCCTCCCAGGTTCAAGTGATTCTGCCTCAGTCTCCCCAGCAGCTGGGATTACAGGCCTGCGCCAACCATGCCAAGCTAAGTTTTGTATTTTTAGTAGAGACAGGGTTTCGCCCTGTTGGCCAGGCTGGTCTTGAACTCCTGATCTCATGTGATCCACCCGCCTCGGCCTCCCAAAGTGCTGAGATTACAGGCCTGAGCCCCTGTGCTCAGTGAAACTTAATTTCTTAACTCATGAATGCTAGATAGTACGGATATAAAAATAGTTGCTCTTTTGGGCATTTTTTGAAGATTCCTTTTTTTCTCAGAAGCTTCATTGAAATGTAACTGCCATGATTCTATCTGTACGGTGGGGGCGAAATTTTACCTTCCTCTCTCTTGGCATAGCTGCTAAATAAATAATTAAAAATGGAAGCATAAGCAAAAAAATGGGAAAATGTGGAAAAGCCAGATTGCTACAGCTGCCTCCTTCACATTACTAAAAGTTTGTTATCTTAGAATGTTATCGACATCTGCTGGGTTATTTATTTATTTATTTTGGAGACAGAGTCTCATTTTATTGCCCAGGCTAGAGTGCGGTGGTGAGATCACAACTCCCTGCAGCCTCAACCTCCCAGGCTCAAGTGATCCTCCCACCTCAGCCTTCCAAGTAGCTGGGACTACAGGTGTGCCCCATGCCCAGCTAATTTTCGTATTTTTTTGTAGAGATAAGGTTTTGCCATGTTGCCCTGGCTGATTTCAAACTCCTGAGCTCAAGTGATCCTCTCGCTTCAGTTTCCCAAAGTGCTGGCATTACAGGTTGTGAGCCATTGCACCCGGCCTGGTTATTTTTATTAATAAATATCATTGAGGGAAAGGAGAGCCAAGAGCAATGAAGTTGAGATTGTACAGTAGTCATGTAAATGGGGAGTGGTGATGGATAGTCATTGCTTTTCAGTTTCTGAAATGAACACTGAAGACTCCAGATTGAGATCTGGGTATAAGTCTCTTACTACCTTCACAATAAAAAAGCATTTATTAGGCTGGGTGTGGTGGCTTACGCCTGTAATCACAGCACTTTGGGACATTGAGGCGGGCAGATCACTTGAGATCAGGAGTCTGAGACCAGGCTGGCCAACATGGTGAAACCCTGTCTCCACCAAAAATACAAAAATTAGTCGGCGTGGTGGTGAACGTCTGTAATCTCAGCTGCTTGGGAGGCTGAGGCATGAGAATTGCGTGAACCTCCTTGAGCCTGGGAGGTGGAGGCTGCAGTGAGCCGATATTGCACCACTGCACTCAAGCCTGGGTGACAGAGCGAGACTCCATTTCAAAAAAAGTTTATTAAATGACTATATGAAACAAGTTCTGTTCTATAGAATACAGAAAGATTGTTCCTCTCTAGGTGTTTATTATTTAAAGTGACCAATTGCAGAATGAACATTCATTAGGATCAAAGTACTTAAAAAAGTATTTATAGTTCATGAATGTAGCAGTGCCCAGTGATTGGTATGAGGGAAGTACATTAGTTTAATTAGCTTAACGTTCTCTTGACTGGACTATTCCCCTTACTTCTAGTTACTTGGGAAAGTTTTTATGAAGGAGACTAATTTCCAAAGTTATTTAGGCAATGACAGGTTGGAAGATTGGTCAGCTGAGAGTGGGAGGGACGTAATGTATGAGAGCTAAAAGGAAGGGTGGAACAATGGGCTGGTAAAGAGAATGAGGACTAGATAAATTCTAATGAGGGAAGAGTCTAGGGCCTATGTGAGAGAGTATGAAGAGTAGAGGGTCCTTGGACTGTGGCAATAAGAATGTGAAACTCAGATTGGAATTGGCTCCTGGTGTGATGTTTCTGCAAATGTTATGGCAGGATCATGTCATTGTGGATGGAAGAGAAACTCAGCGTTTTTTAGATGCTCACATTTTATTAGGAACTGCATGATACTCGTAGTCTCTAAAACTGGCATAACACAGATCACATACAAACTTAGATTATTTTAAAGATTTATTGTATTACTTCATGCATTTTAGCTTTTTCTAAAAATGAAGTTTGATCTAAAGTAATTACTGTGGCAAAGAAGAAGGTTAAATCTGTGGAAAGTAGCACCTGTCATAGGGAAATGCCATTATCTCAAACACTTTGAAGTGCCTGGATTTCAAAGCTGTCAGTTGGAGCCATATTTCTTGAATCTTTTTTTACTCACCAAGCTGGATTCTGTCATTTTAATGTGGTAACATACATAAGAGAAAAGGAGAAAATGATCCTGGTACTGATTATCTCTTGGGAGGAGGTTCAGAGGGTGAATTTTTAATGAGACTTTGGTGTTTGTCCAGCAGAATCATTGCAGTAGCTGACTTCACTTATATTGGTTTTTTTTTTTGATAACATCTGATCATAACTCTGTGGGAATTTCTTCAAGTGAAAGGTAATTTATAGAATTTACCGATAAGACTACTTACATTTTCAAAAGCTTTTTATTGCTTTTAGATAGACTCGGAAAAGGCTAAGATGTCCTGGGCTTCCCTGTTAATGTGCTTCCCTGAAGTCAGTGGTGGCAGGGTAGCAGAGTCAATTCTACATGACAGTAAAAGGAGGACTACTGTGGCAAGATTAGTGATGAGTGCTGTATTCAGTGATCATTGACACATTAAAAATGCCACAAGAGGTCATAAAAATGAGGTTGGAATTTGGAAGACTGATGAGAAAAACTGATTTTTATTATCTTCTTAGTCCTCTTTTCTTCTCCAGAAATAAGAGTTTTTATTTTGTCTGAATGTCAAATCACAGTAGTTAGTATTCATCAGGCCACCCTTCTCATGTCTAAGAATTTCATGATCTCAGAAATTGTAGCTGAGGCTTTAGCCTCAATTCCATAGGCCCTGAGGTAAAGCAAAGGAATTTTAAAATCAGCTTTAACCTCAGCATTTAGAAAGAAACTGGAATAAATCATCTAACATTTAGCTTGGTATTATGTGTAAGAGCACAAGGTACTATGGTAATCAGAATGACTCTGAAAATCAGTCATGTCAGATCTATTTCCTGTTCTTCTCTGATAGAATGAAAGACCCATAGATGAGGATGAAATAGTAAATTATTATTATTATTATTATTATTATTATTATTATTATTATTAAGAGATGGGGGTCTCACCCTGTTGCCCAGGCTGGAGTGCAGTGGCATGATCCTAGCTCACTACAGTCTCGAATGCCAGGGCTCAAGCAATCTTCCCGCCTCAGTGTCCTGAGTAGCTGGGATTATCGGCATGAACCACAATGCCCAGCTAGTTATTCTTTCCTAGTTTTAGTAAGGTTTTGATTTTGACTCGCACAACATTCTTATTGACAACCTAAGAAAACACCCTTTTCATGAACTTAAGTAACTTCAAAGAAAAAAGGACTACAATACAATAAAAACAAAACTTTATTTACATTTTTCCAAATTAATTGTTCTTATTTGTCACTGGATTTTTGTTGTTGTTTGAGATGAGATCTCACTGTATTGCCCAGGCTGGTCTGGAACTCCTGAGCTCAAGTGATCTCCCCCTCCTCTTCTCCTCAATCCACCACGCCTGGCTTCTGGATATGTTCTTAATTGTTGTTTTGAAGTCTGTCTTATTCATATATCCTAATTTTTATAACCATTCTCTTTCTGAGGGATACTTGGATGATTTCTAGTTTTTCACTGTTTTAAATAGCATGTCTAAGAACATCTTTTTAAATTATTATTATTGTTTTTTTGAGATGAAGTTTCCCTCTGTCACCCAGGCTGGAGTACAGTGGCATGATCTCGGCTCACTACAACCTCTGCCTCCCAGGTTCAAGTGATTCTCCTGCCTCAGCCTCCCAAGTAGCTGGGACTACAGGCACGTGCCACCATACCTGGCTAATTTTTTGTATTTTTAGTAGAGACAGGGTTTCACTGTGTTAGCCAGGATGGTTTTGATCTCCTGTCCTCGTGATCCGCCTGCCTTGGCCTCCCAAAGTGCTGGGATTACAGGTGTGAGCCATCGCCCACAAGAACATCTTTATTTTTCTTTCTCCTTCTTCCTTTCCTATCTCTTTTTTTTCCTTCCTTCGTTTATTTTGAGGATACTGAATATTTCCTTACATTCCTTATAATACCAGGTGGAATTATTGGGTCAAAAGATATGAACAGCTGGGCATGGTGGCTCACACCTGTACTCCCAGCACTTTGAGAGGCCGAGGCGGGCAGATCACCTGAGGTCAGGAGTTCGGGACCAGCCTGGCCAACATGGTGAAACCCTGTCTCTACTAAAAATACAAAAAATAGCCAGGCATGGTGGCGAGTGCTTGTAATCCCAGCTACTTGGGAGGCTGAGGCAGGCGAATTGCTAGAATCCAGGAGGCAGAGGTTGCAGTGAGCCAAGGTCATGCCACTGCACTCCAGCCTGGGTGACAAGAGCAAAACTCTGTCTCAAAAAACAAACAAAACAAACAAAAGATATGAACAATTTTATAGTACTTATTACATAATCTTGATTATTTTTCAGGAAGATTGTATCAAATAATAATGTCACTAAGTAGAAATATAACCCAGTCAACCTCAGATTTTGTAATTTACGTCTTGCTAGTTAAGCGGTAGTACTTTAAAGCTATTTTAATTAGCATTTCTTTAATTTCTAACATTGTATTTTCTCAGATGATTCCCATTTGTATTTTCTTTTTCAAAATTTATCTTTTTCTCTCTTTGACCGCTTATGAGTGAATTCTAGGTGTCACCCTTATATAATTGCATGTTTGTTTTCTTTTACATTTTTGGACAAGAAACTTTTGTCAGTTTTCTCAATGTGTTGTGTTGCTTTTTATAAAAGATGATTTTCTGGTTTCTTTATTTTTAAAAAAATATTTAGTCCTACAGATACATAGGTATATGAAGCCAGATGGGTATATAAATAAATTTTCTGTACTAATAGTCAGTTATCCCAACAATTCCCATGTGGTGATTCCTTTACCCAACATTGAGTTGCTATTGATTTCCAGCTTGTTTATATACTAAAATAGTACCAAATAAACTTGTCTATCATATTCCTTGAGGGTCACTTTTCTTTAACCCTATGCCGTATCACTTTTTTTTTGAGATGGAGTTTGACTCTTGTCACCTGGCTGGAGTGCAATGGCGCGATCTCAGCTCACCACAACCTGTGCCTCCCAGGTTCAAGTGATTCTCCTGTCTCAGCCTCCAGAGTAGCTGGGATTATTGGTGCCTGCCACCATGCCTGGCTAATTTTTGTGTTTTTAGTAGAGATAGGGTTTCACCATGTTGGCCAGGCTGGTCTCAAACTCCTGACCTCAGGTGATCCACCCGCCTCGGCATCCCAAAGTGCTGAGATTACAGACGTGAGCCACTGTGCCCGGCCTGCCATATCATTTTGATTAATGTTCACATTATGATAGCCATAAAATGATTCTTGCCATGTTATTTTCTGTATTTATCAGGCTTGTAATCACTGAAAATATGAAAGGCTTTTAATTGGTATTGAATTAAACTTATTAAATTCGAGGTTTTGTCTTTTTTTTTTTTTTAATTTTTTTTGAGACAGAGTCTGGCTCTGTCGTCCAGGCTGGAGTGCAGTGGCGTGATCTCAGCTCACTGCAAGCTCTGCCTCCCGGGTTCACGCCATTCTCCCGAGTAGCTGGGACTACAGGTGCCCGCCACCATGCCTGGCTAATTTTGTTTTTGTATTTTTAGTAGAGACGGGGTTTCACCGTGTTAGCCAGGATGATCTCCATCCCTGACCTCGTGATCTGCCCACCTCAGCCTGGGTTCGGCCCCTCGGCCTCCCCAAGTGCTGGGATTACAGGTGTGAGCACCATGCCCAGCCATTATCTTTTGTTTTTGTTTTGTTTTGTTTGAGGCAGGGTCTCACTCTGTTGCTCAGGCTGGCGCGGTCTCTGCTTACTGCAACCTCTGCCTCCCAGGCTCAAGCGATCCTCCTGCCTCAGCCCGCACAGTACAGCCCAAGTACACCTGGGACTATAGGCATGCACCACCATGCCTGGCTAATTTTTTTTGTATTTTTCGTAGAGGCAAGGTTTTGCCACTTTGCCCAGGCTGGTCTTGAACTCCTGACCTCAAGTGATCTGCCTGCCTTAGCTTCCCAAAGTGCTGGGATTACAGATGTGAGCCAACATGCCCAGCCTATTATCTTTTCAATACTTAGTCTTATCTACTTGAAGTATAACTTTTAATTTATTTATGCCTTCTTTTACCATTAACAGTTTGTCTCTTTCCTTAAGTAAATACCTTACATTTGGTTAAAATAATGTCTGAGTATTTCAAGGTTTTTTACATTTTGTTAATGAAATTTTTATTTTTTACTAAAGCTTCCACTTACATGTCACTATAATTTAGGAATGTGGTTTGAATAAATATATTTTATGTGTTACAGTGAAAAGTATACTACTTCTTTTCTTTTCTTTTCTTTTCTTTTTTTTTTTTTTTGAGTCTCCCTTTGTCACCCAGCCTGGAGTACAGTGGTGCAATCTTGGCTCACTACAACCTCCACCCCTCGGGTTCAAGCGATTCTCCTGTCTCACCCTCCCAAGTAGCTGGAACTACAGGCACACGCTACCATGCCCGGCTAATTTTTGTATTTTAGTTAGAGACAGGGTTTTGCCATATTGGCCAGGCTGGTCTCGAACTCTTGATCTCACGTGATCCATTTGCCTCAGCCTCCCAAAATGCTGGGATTAAAGGTGTGAGCCACTGCCCCGGCCTGAATAGACTATTTCAATTGTCATATAAGGAGTTTTTTTTTTTTTTTTTTTTTTGTAAGTTTCCCCTTTAAAGCCTGGAGATACCCATGAAAGATCTAGAAAACTAGAGAGAAAGGGTCAAGCTAGAGAGAAACCTCGAGCTTGAGAGATTTGGTGATTAGACTCTGTCTACTCATTGGGGACTACGGATCTTAAATCTTGCTACATTTAGACCAGTGATCATTGGATTGAAGACTGAAAGCAGATCAAGATTTCAGCGCTAATACGGCAATACTTTTTTAATAGCCTTTCCCATTTTATAAAAATCCTTTAATTCTATTCTCCCTCTTCTCTTCCATAGCCAATCTCCTTGAAAGATATCTTGCTGTTTTCATCTCCTTGGCATTTATTCCCTTCACACCCACTGAAAGCTGACTCCCCCTCCCACCCCCTGCCCCAAATGTCCTAGTTAATGTCCTTAGTGATACTTCATCAGCCCTTATGCTAATTGAGCTTTTTGTAATATTCGACATTGTTAAACACTTTTTTTCTGTACTCTACAATTTGTTTATTTATTTATTATTTTTTATTATTATACTTTAGGTTTTAGGGTACATGTGCACAATGTGCAGGTTTGTTACATATGTATCCATGTGCCATGTTGGTTTGCTGCACCCATTAACTCGTCATTTAGCATTAGGTATATCTCCTAATGCTGTCCCTCCCCCCTCCCCCAACCCCACAATAGTCCCCGGAGTGTGATGTTCCCCTTCCTGTGTCCATGAGTTCTCATTGTTCAATTCCCACCTATGAGTGAGAACATGCGGTGTTTGGTTTTTTGTCCTTGCGATAGTTTACTGAGAATGATGGTTTCAAGTTTCATCCATGTCCCTACAAAGGACATGAACTCATCATTTTTTATGGCTGCATAGTATTCCATGGTGTATATGTGTCACATTTTCTTAATCCAATCTATCACTGTTGGACATTTGGGTTGGTTCCAACTCTTTGCTATTGTGAATAGTGCCGCAATAAACATACATGTGCATGTGTCTTTATAGCAGCATGGTTTATAGTCCTTTGGGTGTATACCCAGTAATGGGATGGCTGGGTCAAATGGTATTTCTAGTTCTAGATCCCTGAGGAATCGCCACACCGACTTCCACAATGGTTGAACTAGTTTACAGTCCCACCAACAGTGTAAAAGTGTTCCTATTTCTCCACATCCTCTCCAGCACCTATTGTTTCCTGACTTTTTAATGATGGCCATTCTAACTGGTGTGAGATGGTATCTCATTGTGGTTTTGATTTGCATTTCTCTGATGGCCAGTGATGATGAGCATTTTTTCATGTGTTTTTTGGCTGCATAAATGTCTTCTTTTGAGAAGTGTCTGTTCATGTCCTTCGCCCACTTTTTGATGGGGTTGTTTGCTTTTTTCTTGTAAATTTGTTTGAGTTCATTGTAGATTCTGGATATTAGCCCTTTGTCAGATGAGTAGATTGCAAAAATTTTCTCCCATTCTGTAGGTTGCCTGTTCACTCTGATGGTAGTTTCTTTTGCTGTGCAGAAGCTCTTTAGTTTAATTAGATCCCATTTGTCAATTTTGGCTTTTGTTGCCATTGCTTTTGGTGTTTTAGACATGAAGTCCTTGCCCATGCCTATGTCCTGAATGGTATTTCCTAGGTTTTCTTCTAGGGTTTTTATGGTTTTAGGTCTAACATGTAAGTCTTTAATCCATCTTGAATTAATTTTTGTATAAGGTGTAAGGAAGGGATCCAGTTTCAGCTTTCTACATATGGCTAGCCAGTTTTCCCAGCACCATTTATTAAATAGGGAATCCTTTCCCCGTTGCTTGTTTTTGTCAGGTTTGTCAAAGATCAGATAGTTGTAGATATGCGGCATTATTTCTGAGGGCTCTGTTCTGTGCCATTGATCTATGTCTCTGTTGTGGTACCAGTACCATGCTGTTTTGGTTACTGTAGTCTTGTAGTATAGTTTGAAGTCAGGTATCGTGATGCCTCCAGCTTTGTTCTTTTGGCTTAGGATTGACTTGGTGATGCGGGCTCTTTTTTGGTTCCATATGAACTTTAAAGTAGTTTTTTCCAATTCTGTGAAGAAAGTCATTGGTAGCTTGATGGGGATGGCATTGAATCTATATATTACCTTGGGCAGTATGGCCATTTTCACAATATTGATTCTTCCAACCCATGAGCATGGACTCTTCTTCCATTTGTTTGTATCCTCTTTTATTTCATTGAGCAGTGGTTTGTAGTTCTCCTTGAAGAGGTCCTTCACATCCCTTGTAAGTTGGATTCCTAGGTATTTTATTCTCTTTGAAGCAATTGTGAATGGGAGTTCACTCATGATTTGGCTCTCTGTTTGTCTGTTATTGGTGTACAAGAATGCTTGTGATTTTTGTACATTGATTTTGTATCCTGAGACTTTGCTGAAGTTGCTAATCAGCTTAAGGAGGTTTTGGGCTGAGACAATGGGGTTTTCTAGATATACAATCATATCATCTGCAAACAGGGACAATTTGACTTCCTCTTTTCCTAATTGAATACCCTTTATTTCCTTCTCCTGCCTGATTGCCCTGACCAGAACTTCCAGCACTATGTTGAATAGGAGTGGTGAGAGAGGGCATCCCTGTCTTGTGCCAGATTTCAAAGGGAATGCTTCCAGTTTTTGCCCATTCAGTATGATATTGGCTGTGGGTTTGTCATAGATAGCTCTTATTATTTTGAGATACGTCCCATCAATACCTAATTTATTGAGAATTTTTAGCATGAAGCATTGTTGGATTTTGTCAAAGGCCTTTTCTGCATCTATTGAGATAATCATGTGGTTTTTGTCTTTGGTTCTGTTTATATGCTGGATTACATTTATTGATTTGCCTATGTTGAACCAGCCTTGCATCCCAGGGATGAAGCCCACTTGATCATGGTGTATAAGCTTTTTGATGTGCTGCTGGATTCGGTTTGCCAGTATTTTATTGAGGTTTTTTGCATCAATGTTCATCAAGGATATTGGTCTGAAATTCTCTTTTTTGGTTGTGTCTCTGCCAGGCTTTGGCATCAGGACGATGCTGGCCTCATAAAATGTGTTAGGGAGGATTCCCTCTTTTTCTATCAATTGGAATAGTTTCAGAAGGAATGGTACCAGTTCCTCCTTGTACCTCTGGTAGAATTCGGCTGTGAATCCCTCAGGTCCTGGACTCTTTTTGGTTGGTAAGCTATTGATTATTGCCACAATTTCAGAGCCTGTTATTGGTCTATTCAGAGATTCAACTTTTTCCTGGTTTAGTCTTGGGAGGGTGTATTTGTAGAGGAATTTATCCATTTCTTCTAGATTTTCTAGTTTATTTGCATAGAGGTGTTTGTAGTATTCTCTGATGGTAGATTGTATTTCTGTGGGATGGGTGGTGATATCCCCTTTCTCATTTTTTATTGCATCTATTTGATTCTTCTCTCTTTTCTTCTTTATTAGTCTTGCTAGCGGTCTATCAATTTTGTTGATCTTTTCAAAAAACCAGCTCCTGGATTCATTAATTTTTTGAAGGGTTTTTTGTGTCTCTATTTCCTTCAGTTCTGCTCTGATTTTAGTTATTTCTAGCCTTCTGCTAGCTTTTGAATATGTTTGCTCTTGCTTTTCTAGTTCTTTTAATTGTGATGTTAGGGTGTCAATTTTTTTTTTTTTTTTTTTTTTGAGACAGAGTCTCACTGTTGCCCAGGCTGGAGTGCAGTGGCGCGATCTCGGCTCACTGCAGGCTCTGCCCCTGGGGGTTCACGCCATTCTCCTGCCTCAGCCTCCCGCGTAGCTGGGACTACAGGCGCCTGCCACCTCACCTGGCTAATTTTTTGTATTTTTAGTAGAGGCGGGGTTTCACCGTGTTAGCCAGGATGGTCTCGATCTCCTGACCTCGTGATCTGCCCGCCTCGGGCTCCCAAAGTGCTGGGATTACAGGCGTGAGCCACCGCGCCCGGCTAGGGTGTCAATTTTGGATCTTTCCTGCTTTCTCTTGTGGGCATTTAGTGCTATAAATTTCCCTCTACACACTGCTTTGGATGTGTCCCAGAGATTCTGGTATGTTGTGTCTTTGTTCTCGTTGGTTTCAAAGAACGTCTTTATTTCTGCCGTCATTTCATTATGTACCCAGTAGTCATTCAGGAGCAAGTTGTTCAGTTTCCATGTAGTTGAGCGGTTTTGAGTGAGTTTCTTAATCCTAAGTTCTAGTTTGATTGCACTGTGGTCTGAGAGACAGTTTGTTATAATTTCTGTTCTTTTACATTTGCTGAGGAGAGCTTTACTTCCAACTATGTGGTCAATTTTGGAATAGGTGTGGTGTGGTGCTGAAAAAAATGTATATTCTGTTGATTTGGGGTGGAGAGTTCTGTAGATGTCTATTAGGTCCACTTTGTGCAGAGCTGAGTTCAATTCCTGGATATCTTTGTTAACTTTCTGTCTGGTTGATCTGTCTAATGTTGACAGTGGGGTGTTAAAATCTCCCATTATTATTGTGTGGGAGTTTAAGTCCCTTTGTAGGTCACTCAGGACTTGCTTTATGAATCTGGGTGCTCCTGTGTTGGGTGCATATATATTTAGGATAGTTAGCTCTTCTTGTTGAATTGATCCCTTTACCATTATGTAATGGCCTTCTTTGTCTCTTTTGATCTTTGTTGGTTTAAAGTCTATTTTATCAGAGACTAGGATTGCAACCCCTGCCTTTTTTTGTTTTCCATTTGCTTGATAGATCTTCCTCCATCCCTTTATGTTGAGTCTTTGTGTGTCTCTGCAGGTGAGATGGGTTTCCTGAATACAGCACACTGATGGGTCCTGACTCCTTATCCAATTTGCCAGTCTGTGTCTTTTAATTGGAGCATTTAGCCGATTTACATTTTAAGTTAATATTGTTATGTGTGAATGTGATCCTGTCATTATGATGTTAGTTGGTTATTTTGCTTGTTAGTTGATGCAGTTTCTTCCTAGCCTCGACGGTCTTTACAATTTGGCATGTTTTTGCAGTGGCTGGTACCAGTTGTTCCTTTCCATCTTTAGTGCTTCCTTCAGGAGCTCTTTTAGGGCAGGTCTGGTGGTGACAAAATCACTCAGCATTTGCTTGTCTGTAAAGTATTTTATTTCTCCTTCACTTATGAAGCTTAGTTTGGCTGGATATGAAATTCTGGGTTGCAAATTCTTTTCTTTAAGAATGTTGAATATTGGCCCCCACTCTCTTCTGGCTTGTAGAGTTTCTGCCGAGGGATCAGCTGTTAGTCTGATGGACTTCCCTTTGTGGGTGACCTGACCTTTCTCTCTGGCTTCCCTTAACATTTTTTCCTTCATTTCAGCTTTGGTGAATCTGACAATTATGTGTCTTGGGGTTGCCCTTCTCGAGGAGTATCTTTGTGGCGTTCTCTGTATTTCCTGAATCTGACTGTTGGCCTGCCTTGCTAGATTGGGGAAGTTCTCCTGGATAATATCTTGCAGAGTGTTTTCCAACTTGGTTCCATTCTCCCCATCACTTTCAGGTACACCAATCAGACGTAGGTTTGGTCTTTTCACATAGTCCCATATTTCTTGGAGGCTTTGTTCGTTTCTTTTTATTCTTTTTTCTCTAAACTTCTCCTCGCTTCATTTCATTCATTTCATCTTCCATCACTGATACCCTTTCTTCCAGTTGATCGCATCGGCTCTGGAGGCTTCTGCAATCTTCACGTAGTTCTCGAAACTTGGCTTTCAGCTCCATCAGCTCCTTTAAGCCCTTCTCTCCATTGGTTATTCTAGTTATCCATTTGTCTAATTTTTTTTCAAAGTTTTTAACTTCTTTGCTATTGTTTTGAATTTCCTCCCGTAGCTCGGAGTAGCTTGATCGTCTGAAGCCTTCTTCTCTCAACTCGTCAAAGTCATCCTCCGTCCAGCTTTGTTCCATTGCTGGTGAGGAACTGCGTTCCTTTGGAGGAGGAGAGGTGCTCTGCTTTTTAGAGTTTCCAGTTTTTCTGCTCTGTTTTTTCCCCATCTTTATGGTTTTATCTACTTTTTGTCTTTGATGATGGTGATGTACAGATGGGTTTTTGGTGTGGATGTCCTTTCTGTTTGTTAGTTTTCCTTCTACCAGACAGGACCCTCAGCTGCAGGTCTGTTGGAGTTTGCTAGAGGTCCACTCCAGACCTGTTTGGCTGGGTGTCAGCAGCGGTGGCTGCAGAACAGTGGATTTTTGTGAGACCGCAAATTCAGCTGTCTGATAGTTCCTCTGGAAGTTTTGTCTCAGAGGAGTACCCGGCCGAGTGAGGTGTCAGTCTGTCCCTACTGGGGGGTGCCTCCCAGTTAGGCTGCTCGGGGGTCAGGGACCCACTTTAGGAGGCAGTCTGCCCGTTCTCAGATCTCCAGCTGCGTGCTGGGAGAACCACTACTGTCTTCAAAGCTGTCAGACAGGGACATTTAAGTCTGCAGAGGTTCCTGCTGACTTTTTATTTGTCTGTGCCCTGCCCCCAGAGGTGGAGCCTACAGAGGCAGGCAGGCCTCCTTGAGCTGTGGTGGGCTCCACCCAGTTCGAGCTTCCTGGCTGCTTTGTTTACCTAAGCAAGTCTGGGCAATGGCGGTCGCCCTTCCCCCAGCCTGGCTGCCGCCTTGCAGCGTGATCTCAGACTGCTGTGCTAGCAATCAGCGAGACTCCGTGGGCATAGGACCCTCCGAGCCAGGTGTGGGACACAATCTCCTGGTGTGCCATTTTCCAAGCCCGTTGGAAAAGTGCAGTATTAGGGTGGGACTGACCCGATTTTCCAGGTGCCGTCTGTTACCCCTTTCTTTGACTAGGAAAGGGAACTCCCTGACCCCTTGTGCTTCCCGAGTGAGGCAATGCCTCGCCCTGCTTCGGCTCGCACACAGTGCGCTGCACCGATTGTCCTGCACCCACTGTTTGGCACTCCCTAGTGAGATGAACCCGGTACCTCAAATGGAAATGCAGAAATCACCCGTCTTCTGTGTTGCTCACGCTGGGAGCTGTAGACCGGAGCTGTTCCTATTTGACCATCTTGGCTCCCTGTAACACTTCTTTTTGATAGTTTCCTCCAAATCAGCGTACTCTTTCCCCTTCATTCTTTTCCTGCATCTTTGAATTCTTTGTAGCTTCTTTTTTCCTTCCTTCAGGGGGTTATACTTGAACTTCTCGTTTCTCACTCTGTGTTTTCTTTCTGATTGATTTTACCTGTGGCCTCAATTTCCACTACCACTTAAACACTGATGACTACTACATTTATAAGCTGACTGAGTTCAGTCTGTGTTCCTAAGCACAAGATATATATACCCAATTTGCTGCTACATGTCTCTACTTGGGTTCAGTCCAGCACGTCTAACTCGGCATGTTCATCATCCCATCTTCAAAATCCACTCTTCCCGGCTGGGCACGGTGGCTCACGCCTGTAGTCCCAGCACTTTGGGAGGTCAAGACGGGTGGATCATGAGATCAGGAGATCAAGACCATCCTGGCTAACACGGTGAAACCCTGTCTCTACTAAAAATACAAAAAAAAAAAAAAAAAAAATTAGCTGTTCGTGGTGGCAGACGCCTGTAGTCCCAGCTACTCAGCAGGCTGAGGCAGGAGAATGGCGTGAACCCAGGAGGCGGAGCTTGCAGTGAGCCGAGATTGCGCCCCTGCACTCCAGCCTGGGCGACAGAGCGAGACTCCATCTCAAAAAAAAAAAATCCACTCTTCCCAATAATCCCTACTTTTGGGGAATTCTTCCCTATCCTTCTAGTTAGCCAAGCCAAATCTAGTACTTACTCTATAATTCTTCTTCTGTCCCACCTATACATTAATCTCTTATCATGTTGTGTCAGTTCTGTCTTCAAAATCTCTCTTAAATCTGGCCCTTCTCCATTTCCTCTGCCTCTGTCTTATTTCAGGCCCTCATTATTTTTGCCTGAGCTCCAGTGGCCTCTTACCTAATCTTCCTGCCTCTAGACAGTTCTTTCCTATTCATTCCTATTTCTGGCAAAGTGATTCCAGAGAGATCTTTCTAAAGCTCAGTATGCCCCTGCCATTCTTCTTGGGATCCTTTAATGTTCCGTTATTGTCAGCATAAAGCCCAAACTCCTTAGTATGGTTTGTAGGTCCCCCTGTGAACTTTCTCCTCTGTGCCTGTTCAGAATTGTATGTCTTGACATTCCCTGACGGGTGTTCTATGCTCCAGTCATATTGAACTATCTATACATCTCTGGGACCATGCTGTTTATTGCTTATTATGCTTTTGCACATTCTGTTCTCTTGAAATATATTCTGTCTTCTTTAGTTGGTTACTTCCTCTGAGATGCTCAGTCATTTATTCAGTAAGTATTTTTTACCACTTACTATATGTTAGGTACTGTTCTAGGTGCTGGAGATAGTAATGAATAAAACAGGAAAAGATCGTTGTGCTCATGGAGCTTTGTGTTCTGGCAGAACCCAGGACAGGGTTAGGTGCTTTTGTCCTCACACAGTGCCTTAAACTTAAAAAAAAAAAAAAATGAAGTAGACAGTCTTTATGATTTCAGCTTTTCTATCATGCGCCCTTCTGAATCCTTCCTAGGAGATGGAACCATTGCTAATGCATAAATTGCCTTCTCTCCTTTATTATCAGAACCTGCTCTGATGAAAGGATCTGAAATTTATTCATAGGAAATAAAAATAAGGGTTTAAAATATCCCTCCCAGGGATATTTTATTCCAAAAGGCCAGAGAAACTTTAACCTTGGAGAATTTTAAGCACTAGATTGCCTAAAATAAAGTTTAAACTTTGGAAACAAGAAAGAAAAAAACAACCTAGAATGGAACCAGTTAAGTTATGGTGGGTAGTGTCACTGTACGTCTCGAAGTCAGTAGCCTTGCTTACCTTCCATTACATGGATCTTGGGAAGATTGGTAAGCCATTTTAGAGGAAAGGTGCTGTTATCTTATAAATGGTAATAAATTAATGAATGTGATTTAAAAAATATTCTTAGTGGCCGGGTGCAGTGGCTCACGCCTGTAATTCCAGTACTTTGGAAGGCCGAGGTGGGAGGATTGCTTGAGCTCAGCAGGAGTTTGACACCAGCTTGGGCAGCATTGTAAGACCCTGTCTCTACAAAAAATAAAAAAAATTAACTGGGTGTGGTGGTGCATACCTGTAGTCCCAGCTACTCAGGAGGCTGAGGATTGCTTGAGCCCATGAGGTCGAGGCTGCAGTTAGCTGTGATCACGCCATTGCACTCTGGTCTGAGTGACAGAGCAAGACGCTGTCTAAAAAAAAAGTTAAATTTAATAAAATAAGATAAAAAGTTTAAAAAATTTAGCATGGTGGGATGAACCTGTAGTCCCAGTTACTCAGGAGGCTGAGGTGGGTGGATCATTTGAGCACAGGAGGTCGAGGCTGCAGTGAGCAGTGATTGCGCCACTGCACTCCAGCCTGGGTGATAGAGCAAGACCCTGTCTTAAAAAAAAAAAAGAAAATCTTAGAGAACAGATTCCATACAAAGCTCCGTATTACACCTTTTGAATCCCATCAGGGGATCTGGTTGAATCTGAGATTTTGACTGCCTAGTTTATGAAGATTTCCTGCTTTAGGCTTGAGTTTGAATTGGAATTTTAAAAAGAGAAGTAAATGCTGTGATAAATTGAGGTAATATTCAGTACAGTGAAATGGTAGGATAGGAAATGAAAAGAAGACAGGTTCATAGAAAAGTGAGTATAGGGGCCAAGAAAGTGATTGAATATAGAGGCAAAATGATGTAGAAGTGGTAAATGGGAAATCTATGCTAAAATAATACAGAGTATTAACTAAAGTTGGCCTTGTAGTGGTCAGAGGAGGAGACCACAAATATGTTCTGGATTTTTAGAGCCCCAGAAAGACCCTTAAAATCTGCCTTAAAACGTGTTTTCCATTTACTAGTGAAGGCTGAACGTTCTTTTAAAGATGTCTTTGTCCTTGTGCAATACAATATGCCCGGAAGGGAAAACACTTTATAGTCCTTATGGACTAACTTGGTCTGCTTTGAAATTTGGCTCAGGTAGGCCTTGCCATGGAGTTACCTGGTAGCTATTAAAGAAGTTTAAGTACAGAAGTTTTCATAATTACTTCCTTAATTTCTTCCTCATAGTTTGATTTTAAATTAGAAGAGAATTACTGGAATACATGTATCCTCCTCAATCACTACCCCTAGCAAGCTTAATTAGTCTTTGAAATGTTTCTCCCTGTAAAGAACAATGGCAAAAAAAAAAAAGAAGAAGAAAAAAAGAAAGAAATGGAATCCAGATTAACTGACTAGTTTTTAGTCCTTGCTCTAATTCTTCAAAGCAAACCTTTAAAGGCTGTGTGGTTTTGAGAGCGAGGGAAGAAGATTTATTAGTGATTGAAAACTGCTGTTTTATTTAGAAATTCCTTTTAATTTTAATTTAGGTTATAAGTATCTTGGTTAAAGGAAGTACACCCAGCTGCTAGGTCCCCGATAATATTCATATCACTTTACCTTCAACCTCCTCTGGCCCCTCTAAGGCCTTAGCCTTCATAAATGCTAAGGCCCACGTGGGCCATCTCTGCAGAATTGCATACAAAGAAGCACAGTCCAGCATCCAGAAGGAATTTAAAAGGAATCTCAGTCTTGATGTGCTTTTCTCAAAGATTGTTAAATAACATCTAAGTTGTAACCCATAGCAATGCTTATCACAATCTCTTTATCCTCCCTCCAATTCTTTCATTGTAGCACTGCTCAGAAACCCCGAAAATGCTCAGCCTGAGGTCTTTCTGCTACTCCAATCTGATTTTTTTCCCTTTCATCTTATCCTCCCCAACTCTTTATTAGATGGGCAGACTTAGTCTTTTTGGCTTATTCTCTCATTTTTCTCGATTCCTTACCCATTACTCAGATTCTCTACAAAGGTGAGTTCAGAAACTGAGCAAGCAGGAATCTTTTCTTCTTTCTTCTCAGCTCTTCAGTCCTGCCTTTCTCTACCACTCATTCTCTTGATTCTGAATCACAGTAAGTTCTGGTAAACTGGAGAGTCCAAAGAGGACTTTCATTAGAGGGCAGTGAAGGCAAATTAACTGGGTAAAAACAAAATACATTTTAGCTATCTCTTCCTCCTGGATGGGTGCATTCACACTTTTTTTTTTTTAAGACGGAGTCTTGTTATGTCGCTCAGGCTGGAGTGCAGTGGTGCGATCTCAGCTCACTGCAACCTCGGCCTCCCAGGTTCAAGTGATTCTCCTGCCTCAGCCCCCGCCCACCCCCCCTCCACCCCCTGAGTAGCTGGGATTACAGGCCCACGCCACCACACTCGGCTGATTTTTGTATTTTTAGTAGAGACAGGGTTTTACCATGTTGCCCAGGCTGGTCTCGAACTCCTGACCTCAGGTAATCCACCTGCCTCAGCCTCCCTAAGTGCTGGGATTAAGAGTGTGAGCCACTGCACCCAGCCCGTGCATTCACACTTTAATAAATTTTGTAAGGTTACATAAAGTTGCTTTGAGGATCCAAGAATTCTGTTTTCTGAGCCCAAGGGAGGAATGATGCAGACAGAAAAGGTTGGTAACCAACACTGGGGAGGGAGGGGCATAAAGGAGATAGTGCTGACCCTTCTCCCTCTCTCCCAACCCTAATCTGTTGCAGGCAACCGGTTCCTTCTTTAACCCTTTAGCCAGTTAATGAAAGTGTATTATGCTCGCAACAACATGTCTACTTGACATCTTCAGATGCTTTTGTGACAGTTTTCAAAATGTACCCTTTCTCTGGCTGTTGTAGCCCTGTAGTCAGGACACAGGCTCTGCCAGTTGTTAAAGCCAAAGAAATATATTTGGAGCTGGGTGTGGTGGTGTCCTTAGTCCCAGCTGCCCCAGAGGCTGAGGTAGGGGGATCACTTGAGCCCAGGATTTCAAAGTTACAGTGAGCTATGATTGTATCACTGCCCTCTAGCCTGGGCAAGGAGTGAAACAGCCAGACCCTGTCTCTTTAAAAACAAAACAAAACAAAACTCTCTCTCTCTCTATATATATATATATTATATATAATATATATACAATATATATAATATATATTGTATATATAATATATATAGTTGTATATATGATATATGTCATATATAGTTGTATATATGACATATATCATATATAGTTGTGTATATATATAAAATATATATAGTTGTATATAGATATATTCTGAAACATTATTCCATCTCCTCAATAAATCATCTTTCCTCCTCTTCCTTATCGCACTCCTTCCCCTGGTTAGCATTCATCTGAGCAACTGTCATTTTGAGGTAGGCTGGCAATCAAATAGGGGTGACAGGATAGGGCCTGAATTATTAACAAGCAATAGATTGGACTCCAGTGCTCACATTAGTTGTTTTGATCAGTCAGCTGCTTATTAGCATAATCCAGAGAAAGAAAGGACCTGCCTTGTTGTACCCAGGGTGCTTTCTTATCCTGATGATTGCCTCAGAATTTGCATCTGCTCCTTATTCAATTGACTCTAAGTTTGCAACTGCCTGAAACTGTACCTATCTTGGTAGCAGTTTTTTCCTACAAATGTTTAGAACTCAGATTTCCTCTGATCTGGTTTCTCTGATCTGATTCCAGATGCTTTCTTTCCTTTGAGAAATCCTCAAAATCTGTGATCTGCTCAGCACTCTTCCTTGCTTTTACTGAAATTTTGAATTTATTCTTTTAAGTATTTCATTTTACTGGATTTAGGATGGAAAGGGGTTCAGTTATGTGCATAAAGTCTATCATCTCAACCCAGTCTTAGTTTTTATTATTTTACTTATATGTATCTGTAGTTTCATATAATATCACCCCATGTATGACTGACTCAAAATGTTATTAAAGATCTGAACATTATTTATAGTTTACTGGAAAGAAACACATTTCCAGCTCAAATATATTTAAAACTATAGAATATGTTGTTTATTTTGCAAGTTGATCCAAGATTAAAAGAATAAAATGCAATGTGACATATATGTTTGAGTAGTGCAGAAAACTACTGTTTTTATGGAGATAAAAGTTGATGTTGATAACAGAATTTATTACTGGCTTATTACATGTATTACATGTAACACATGTAGATAGTTTTTATGTACCTGTTTATGAGAAGAGTATGTTATATTTATATAATTTGACTTATGTTCCAATATTTAGTGTTTTTTATATAACATAAGCATTTTTCAGAGTTGCAGAACAGAATTCAAACTGGTAGACTCCAGGCCAGATCAGGCTATAGAAATGTTTTGTTTGGTCTTCATAATATTAGCTTAGCTTACTCAGTTTTTTTTTTAAAGTGAATTAATTGCCAATGTTTGAAAGTAAAGCTATTTCAGGAAGAGTTCCTGACTTGTAGCTTCTCTTGAAAGATCAGAAGATTTAACAACTTTGGGTCCACATTCCTCTGTGGCAGTAAATGACCAGTGCTGAGTAATGGCTGCCCTTGTTAGCTAGTAGTTGGCCACAGTCTTCGTCATTCTCTATTATCTCTTAAGCCAGTCTACTTTTCTCTTTATTGCTTCTTTCCTGATCCTGTAGGTGTTTGAGCTTGTGACCACTACTATATAAATCATTATTTTAAAGTATTATGAAATATTCATGGAGTTAGGGTACTACAATTATCAGATTTCTTTCATTTTAAAGTGTAAGTAATTCTGTGATTTTCAACTTTGTAAACATATTCTTTCACATTGGCATTATAACCTGGAAGCAGAAGTATAGAGTCAAAAAAATGAGAACAGTTACATGGCTCTTGATAAATGTGCAAAGTGCCTTCACAATAAAAATAGCTAATGTTGAAGCTAGAAAGAGGAGTCAATAGAGAAGTCAGAAGAAATGCTGGCCTTCTACCTACAGAGCCTCATAGTGTCCTTGTGGAGATCATATCAGTTTAGGTCTGGTTTTTATTCTTGCTGATCCAGTTAGTAATCAAAAAGTGACTTGGTGAACACAGACTCAGAATAAAGGAAGAAGTAGTTTTGAAGGAGATTTCATTATACCTTAGTGAGGACTGATGTATTAAGTTTGCTTTATAGTACAAAACATTTGTCTCTCAAAATCATAATGCCTGCTGAGTCAGTATCCATTTTCCTTGGACAGTGTTGGGTGAATACTGCCAAATTCTTCTTGCAACCCCCTCCTTATTTCTAAAAACTCCATTTATACTACTGTCTTCTGTTAATACATTTTTTATGTGAACTTCAGTATCATTAGGTTACATCTTTATATATGTCATTTTTTTTTTCTGAAATACCTAATTGCCTTATTGGACTTGGGCTAGAGGAACTCAAATGGTCTTTTTATGGTGGATGACTGTTACAGATAGAGATGCCATCCATTACATGTTTACCCTTTCTAGATTCATGTTTAGTTTTGTCTTCTAAATTCTGAGTATACTTTGTTCTCATGTGTTGATTAATCTGGTGTTTGTTTAATATTTCATAGTTATGCAAATAAAGTTCACATATATCATGTTGTTTTATCCAATTCAGACCCTGTGTCAGTTATCTGCGAGGGTATCGTGATTCCCATTTTTAAAAACAAAGAAACTGATGATCAGAGAATATAAGTGACTTATTCAAGGTCAAAAAGCTAGTAAGATGATTACTAGAGGCTGGGAAAGGTAGAAGTGGGGAGGAAGGGAAGCGGGAATGGTTAATGGGCACAAAAAGTGTTAGAAAGAATGAATAAGACCTAGTATTTGATAGCACAACAGCGTGGCTACAGTCAATAATAATCTAATTGTACATTTAAAAATAACTAAAGGAGTATATAATTGGATTGCTTGTAACACAAAGGATAAATGCCAGAAGGGGTGAATACCCCATTTACCATAATATGATTATTACACATTGCATGCTCGTATCATGTACCTCATGAGAGATATCAAGGGTCTCATATACCCCATAAATATATACACCTACTGTGTACCCACAAAAATTAAAAATTGAAAAACAAAGCTAGTAAGTAACAGGGTTGGGAATTAACGTGAGATTTTCTGACTTCAAAGTCCGTGTTTCCAAGATAAGCAGTAGAATCAGGCAGTGGACTTAGCGATGCAAAATGAGAAGGGAGCATAACCCTACGATGCAGATTGTTTCTTTTGAAATTTCTTTTTTTGCTCCTACCAGGAAAGCAGGGTCACCCTATTTGGTATAAGTGGCATAGAGCTTGTCAAGAGGTGTTCTTGGGGATATAGTCATACCCTGTTTGTGAGGGAGAATCCTGCAAATTTGGTACCCTTTGATCTTCTCTGGGACAGCTGCAGATAGAAGGGCAAAAGTTAAAGACAGGTTTTATATAGAACCATTCCTATAAGACCCCCTTCTCATCTGGCTAAATACAAAGGTATTCACTAATGAAGCTTAACTTATCTCTGAGACATTTTCATTTTAATAGAAGACTTATAAATAGAAATATGAAAGGGAAAAATCAGTGAAGGTGGCCGAGTGCGGTGGCTCATGCCTGTAGTCCCAGCACTTTGGGAGGCCGAGGTGGGTGGATCACAAGGTCAGGAGTTCGAGACCAGCCTGGCCAATATGTTGAAACCCCATCTCTACTAAAAATACAGGCCAGGCGCGGTGGCTCACGCTTGTAATCCTAGCACTGTGGGAGGCCGAGGCAGGTGGATCATGAAGTCTCGATGAGATGGAGACCATCCTGGATAACATGGTGAAACTCCGTCTCTACTAAAAATACAAAAAATTAGCAGGGCGTGGTGGCAGGTGCCTGTAGTCCCAGCTACTCCGGAGGCGGAGGCAGGAGAATGGCGTGAACCCAGGAGGTGGAGCTTGCAGTGAGCCGAGATCGTGCCACTACACTCCAGCCTGGGCAACAGAGCGAGACTCCATCTCAAAAAAAAAAAAAAAAAAAAAAATCAGTGAAGGTGCAGTGGCAGATAAGGGATTCCCTTTTTATTACAGTCTTGTTTCAGTATTTTTTAAAAATTAGAAAGATTGAATTATGAGTTTTAAAATAGTACACAAATAATATAAGGAATTCTTAACAGTCCCTTCAGGCTTTTATTCTCTTAAAATGATTTCTAAAACTATGTAACAGGAATTTTAAAATAAAACTTCTAGTATAAGTTCATTATAATTCATGTACACTTAAGCATTATAGCACAACTTTGAAATGCAAAAATAAGATATACTTCTATCTCCAGGGACTTCTGACATTTTTATATGAAAAGAGAGAAGTATTTGGCCAGGCGTGGTGGCTCACGCCTGTAATCTCAGCACTTTGGGAGGCCGAGGTGGGCGGATCACGAGGTCAGGAGATCTAGACCATCCTGGCTAACATGGTGAAACCCCGTCTCTACTAAAAATACAAAAAATTAGCCGGACGTGGTGGTGGGCACCTGTAGTCCCAGCTACTCGGGAGGCTGAGGCGGGAGAATGGTGTGAACCTGGGAGGCGGAGCTTGCCGAGGTGGTGCCACTGTACTCTACCTGGGCGACAGCACGAGACTCTGTCTCAGAAAAAAAAAAAGGAAAAGAGAGAAGTATTCAACAAATCAGTTTTGGCCTATGGGTTTCCTCGTGTTGACTTTTGAGATATTGACTGGTGACTATCACCAACCAATATTCCCTAGCTCCTTCGTGCACCTCAAATGACTAAGAATGGAGAGAGTACTAGGAGTAGCATCTGTTTCTTTTGTAGAGATTAGAAACAAGACGCTTCTTGCTCCACTTCTTCAAAGGGTTCCGATTGGGTGATTAAGAACAACTTTAAATATTTTGGAGTTGAGAGAAAGTTATGAGTGCTTTTTCAGCCTGAGACTTACTGTTATGAAGGAATGCATACCCAGTCAGCCTTCCAAGGATACTGCTAGCAGTTGCATTAAAATATTCTTAGCGACATTGTTTTATAGACAAGTCCCTTGAACCTGATGATCAAGAGAAATAAATTGATCAGGCCCTTGCAGGAGCAGTTTATCACCCTGGAATACTTTTGACAATTGCTGAAAATGCATGCTGGCAGGAAGTTTTTTAATTACCAAAACCATCAGATCATTTGCTTGGTTCTTTCAGAGTCAGTGAAATGAGTGAGTAATGGAGTCTGTTCAAGAAAAAATTAGCTCAGCATTGTATCTGGCACTGTCCCTGTTGCAGGTGGAAGGCCAGATGTGCAGGAGCAGTCACGAATCATCAGGTTCATATATATAGAAGCACACACATATATGTATGTTACATATATATGTATACATGAGAGTTAAAATAAGAAAGGAAAGATTTTGTAGTTCATAGGAGAACCTCATATTTACAGCAGGTTGAATTTCTGAAAAAGGCATTTTAATTAAATTGAAGTGGTTTTCTTAAGTTTAATTTGGTTTTCCTTTGGAAGTAGCATTATAATACAGTTATATGTTTAACTGGGGGAGAGATATCCGAGTCTTTGTAAAATTGGTTATAAATGTAATATTTAATCAGCTATTAGTGATAGAAAAGGGCAATAATAGGCAAGCACTTTTCAAAGATAATACATTTTCTCATTTAATTTCTCACACTATTATCTTCATTTTGCAAATGAGAAAACAAGTTTAGAGAGATTCAGTAATCTGAGGAAGATCATAGGGCAAGGAAGTGCTAGAGCATGGCTTCATTAAAGGGATTAGAAAATGCTAACCCTTGAGAGTTTCAGGGTCAGCAGTAGCTAGAACAATGGAAAAATATTGAAGCTAGAGATGGATTATAATGGAAAAGTAGAGATGGTCCACACTTTTTCTGTGTTGAGAGGTAATGGAAAGTAGTTGCCAGAGGAGTGTATCAGTGATTTACTGTGTTGAATGGTAGTAAATTGAGGACTGTCTGTACTGCAGTTGTGAAATATATGAAGCCCTACAAAAAGTAGACTTCTCAGAAACCTTGCAAGCAGTTTCTTACAACACTGAAGATACTCTTATTATATAATCTAGCAATCACACTCCTTGGCATTTACCCAAATGAACTGAAAACTTACATCCACACAAAAGCCTGCATGTAGCTGGGCATGGTGATGTGGGCTTGCAGTCCCAGCTACTCAGGAGGCTGAGGCAGAGGGATTGCTTGAGCCCAGGAGTTTGAGGCTGTAGTATGCTATAAATGCCTGTGAATAGCTACTGTGCTCCAGCCTGGGCAACATATCAAGACCCTGTCTCTAAAAAAACAAAAACTGCATGTGGATGTTTATAACAGCTTTATCCATAATTGTCAAAACTTGGAAGCAACCAAAATGTTCTTCAGAAGAAAGGAGGTTATTTTACAAGGTGAATAAATACAAAAAATTACATACAAAAAATTTACAGTAAATATAAACAATTACAAGAAGGTGAATAAATAAATAAACCATGGTACACTTAGCACTAAAAAGAACTGTGTTATCAAGCCATGAAAAGACATGGAGGAAACTTAAAGGCATTTTACAAAATGAAAGAAACCAATCAGGTTATATACTATATGATTTCAACTATATGACATTCTGGAAAAGGAAAAACTATTGAGACAGTAATGATCAGTGGTTTCTAGGGGTTAGGAAAGAGGGAGGGAACTTAGGTAGAGCAAAGAGGATTTTTAGGGCAGTAAAACTCTTCTATATCATAGGACAGTGATGGATATACATCATTGTACACTTTTCAAAACCCAGAGAAAGTACACTACCAAGAGTGAACCCTAATGTGAACTATGGACTTTGGGTGATAATGATATGTCAATGTAGGTTCATAATCAATGTATTGATTATAGCAAATGTACCACCATAGGGTGGGATGTCAATATTTGGTGGATGGGTTTCATGTAGGGGGTAGGGGAGTATATGGGAACTCTGTACTTTCTGCCCAATTCTGCTGTGAACCCCAAACTGCTCTTAAAAAAAAACAAAATTTATTAACTAAAAAGAAATAAAAAAGGAAGCAAAGAAAGAAGGAAAGAAAAGAAAGAAACCTTGCAAACCAGAAGATAATGGGTGACATATTTAAATGGGAAAACATTCTGTTAACCCAGAATTCTATAACCAGTGGAAATGTCTTTCAAAAATGAAGGAGAAAAATGGT
Source organism: Symphalangus syndactylus (assembly GCF_028878055.3). Classification (NCBI taxonomy): domain Eukaryota; kingdom Metazoa; phylum Chordata; class Mammalia; order Primates; family Hylobatidae; genus Symphalangus; species Symphalangus syndactylus. The sequence continues at coordinate 128,542,393 of NC_072427.2, forward strand.
AAATTTTATGTTATGTGTATTTTACCACAGTAAAAGGAAGGAGAGATCAAGATATATAAGAAAAAGCTGGATGAAAAGAATGCAAAGAGCAAACAGTGACACTGATACTTCATAGTTAATGTGATGAGACCAATTTTAGATATTAAAAAATTATTCAAGGAACATAACCATTAATGATAATAGAAGACAGCAATAATATCACAATAGTATCTGCCATTTTATTGAGTACATATTATGGGCTGGGCACTAAGCTGAAATGCTTTATATCTGGCAGTGGCAGTGGCAAACTTTTATTTTATTTTATTTTATTTTATTTTATTTTATTTTATTTTATTTTTTTTAGAGAGAAGTCTTACTCTGTTGCCCAGGCTGGAGTGCAGTGGTACCATCATAGTTCACTGTGGCCTTGAATTCCTGGGCTCAAGGGATCCACCCACCTTAGCCTCCCAAGTAGCTGGGACTATAGGCTTGTGCACCATGCCTGGCTAATTTTTAAATTATTGGTAGAGGTGTCCCACTGTGTTGGTCAGGCTGGTCTCCAACTCCTAGCTTCAGAGATCCTCCTGTCTTGGCCACCACCTAAAGTGTTGGGATTATAGGCGTGAGCCACTGTGCCCAGAGGTTTTTTGTTTTTTTGTTTTTTGTTGTTGTTATTGTTGTTTTTGAGACAGAGTTCTGCTCTTATTGCCCCGGCCAGAGTGCAATGGCGCGATCTCGGCTCACCACAAACTCTGCCTCCAGAGTTCAAGCGATTCTCCTGCCTCACCCTCCTGAGTAGTTGGGATTCCAGGCATGCACCATCACGCTCGGCTAATTTTGTATTTTTAGTAGAGACGGGGTTTCTCTATGTTGGTCAGGCTGGTCTACAACTCCAGACCTTAGGTGATCCGCCTGCCTTGGCCTCCCAAAGTGCTGGGATTACAGACATGAGCCACCGCACCTGGCCTTGTTTTTTTGTTTTTTGTTTTTTAAAGAAATCTCAGAGTGTCTGGCCTTGGACTCCGGGGCTCAGGTGATCCTCTGATCTTTCCACCTCAGCCTCTCCAGTAGCTGTGACTACAGGTGTGCACCACTGCACCTGGCAAGGGAGACTGTTAAAAATAAAAGTCCAGACAGTAAGTATTTTCAGTTTAGCAGATTATTTACAATTTCTTTTGTCTATTTATTTTTTTATTTTTTTTGTTTGTTTGTTTTGTTTTGTTATTTTTTTTGAGACGGAGTCTCGCTCTGTCACCCAGGCTGGAGTGCAGTGGCGCAATCTCGGCTCACTGCAAGCTCCGCCTCCTGGGTTCACGCCATTCTCCTGCCTCAGCCTCTCCGAGTAGCTGGGACTACAGGCGCCCGCCACCACGCCCGGCTAATTTTTTGTATTTTTAGTAGAGACGGGGTTTCACCGTGGTCTCGATCTCCTGACCTCGTGATCCACCCACCTTGGCCTCCCAAAGTGCTGGGTTTACAAGTGTGAGCCACCGCGCTCGGCCCTGTTTTTATATCTTTTAAAAATGTAAGAAACCATTCTTAGCTTGAGGGCTATACAAAAATTGTATGAGGGCTCAGTTTGGTTTAGTCTATAATTCGTTTATCCCTGGTCTAGACTTTAAGCTTTTGGCCTCAGTGCACATGACTACTTAACAAAATCCAAACCAATTACACATCCCTGAATAGTCTGTAGAAAGGACCAAAGGCATATGGAAATTGAGAATTAATTGTCATATTTCCGTGGCTTTTGTTGCTGTAGGAACAACGATATAACAAAATTAAAGAAGTAATTTAAATCATCTATAATTCTACCACCCTAGCACAATAGCCAAATCCAAATTACTTTCCAATCCTGGCCTTTATGCAGCATATTTTAAGAACAGTAATTTTTAATGTATTTTCAGCATGTAAAAATAACTTAAGCATTTCTAATTTTAAAATCTCATTAACATTTTTTATATTTTAATGGAATGTTAAAAAATTTATCAGTTGAATTCCAGTCATGCAGCTTCATGAGAGCTGTTGATTTCCCCCTTCTAATCATATAACTTTTGAGCAGCATTTTTCGGCTGATAACTACAAATCAAGAGAGAATAGATATCCAAAAGAGGGAGAAGAGGTGTGTAATAAAGAGCATATGAGGATTGAGAAAGATAAAAAGATGGGAGTAGTGTGGAATAGAATTGTTAAAGTGGTACATTTCTTACCCAAAAGATCAATTTTTACTTAAGGTTTCGTTCATACTTTTGTCCTGTGTCATTCTTGTTTTTGGTTTTGTTGGTGCAGAATTACTTTTAGCTTCTTTATTATTTTTCTTAAGACTGATGATCTTTATACTTTAATACCACTCTTCCTTAGCTTTGCCTCCCTGTCCTCAGCTATTTTCTCTAGCTATGGTTACGGTTGTATCCCCCTTCCCTTCCTTTATATCTTTTCATTTGCCTATCAACCTTCTCAAATATTTCGTTTGTGAATGAAAATACATTTTGTAATTTATGAAACAAACAACCCACAATACCATTGTGCTGGGGCCCTGGGTGGTCCCTGACACCCTTTCGGAGAGTCCTTGGAGTCACAGATATTTTCAAAAAATGCTAAGGGTTATTTATTAACTTTTCTTTTCTTGAATTGATGCATATTTTAAAAATTTCTCAGTTTAAACTTCTAAAATGGTAAAAATATACCATCTATCATCCACATAAACAAAAGTTCATTGATGTTCTCAATCATTTTTAGCAGTGTAAAGGGGTCCTGAGACCAAAAAGTTTGAGAATGGCTAATGTATTTCATCAGCAAACTAAAAACATTTATTAAGCACCTTTGTATTTTCAGTCCCAGTACTAGTTGTGTAGAATCGGTGGCAGAACTTTCCCTCACAGTTTAGAGGTGAAGACATACTTCTCAAAGGATAAGTACAGTTGGAGTCAGTAAGTGCAGAGATCTTACACATCACGGGAGTCCCGAGGGAAGTATACTTAACTTGTGATTATGTTACTGGTGATGGGGGGGGGGTCAGTGAGAGGCTGGAACCACATTTATTAAGCCTTCTTAGTGGAGGTGACCACTGAACCAATTATTTTAAAAATCAGAATGAGGCAGGTGAAGGATCGTTGTAGGAGGCCTTCTAGATGAAGCAGCAGGAGCAAAGACAGGGAAGCAAAGAGTGCAGTGTGTACAGGCAAACACAAGCAGGCCTCTGTTACTGCATGCAGGGTGGGTTTAAAGAGTAGTGGCGATGAGGCTGGAGATACGGCAGGGAACAGTTCTTAGCCAATTTTAGCCTTTTAGGAGGTTAGACTCTATCCTTAAAGGGAAACCTCACCTTTATTTATTTATTTATTTATTTTTGAGCACATATGTGGTATTAGTTTGTCTTTCTATACATGAAGAATTTGGCTTATTAAAATAATTTTAATTATTGGGTATCAGACCCATTTGTAAACACAAAAATACAGTTAAGTGTTTTCTTAGGAAACAGAATGTAACCATACTTTTTAAAACATCGTACAGCCATGGATTCAACCAGCTGTGGATGGAAAATGTTTAGGAAAAAAACAAGAAAAAATAATAAAAAACCAATACAGTTAAACAACCATTTACATACATTTACACTGTATTAGGTATTATAAGTAACCCAGAAACATAAAGTATATAGGAGGATGTGCTAGCTTATATGCAAATACTACTCTATTTTATATAAGGGACTTGAGCATTTGGATTGTGGTATCTGTGGGGGTTCCTGGAACCAGTCCCCAAGGGACAACTGTAGTAGGCTTAATAAGAAGAAATTGTGTGGTAAATATTCACCATCCATTTAGTTCTAATGGGCAGTAGTAATTATGGGTTTTCTTGTTGAAGCTAATGAAAATAGGTCCATTTTTTTAGACTAAGTTGAGAACTACTAGAGCTAAAAGCAGTACAGGCATGAAAGGAAAAATGACAAGCTACAAATAAATAGTAGTAAAGTGAACTCTAAACCTTTAAATTCTCAACTCAGTATAAATGACAAAACATGTTACCAAATCTGCATCATTTTTATTGCCACCATTTAAATCTAACTGATGGTTTCTTACAACTAGCACACTAAAAAAATAAATAAAGAACAGAAATGTATTTCCCACAGTCTGGGAAGTTCAAGATCAGCAGTTAGCGCCTTGGTCACTCTGCTTCTAGGATGGCACGTTGAATAGCACAGATGTTTTAAAGAAATTTTGCATTTCACACCTTTGAAATAATTTGAGCTGGGCACAGTGGCTCACACTTGTAATCGCAGCACTTTGGGAGGCTGAGGCAGGTGTATTACTTGAGCCCATGAGTTAGACACCAGCCTAGGCAACATGGCAAAACCCTGTTTCTACAAAAATTAGCTGGGCGAGGTGTTATGCGCTTGTGGTCCCAGCTACTCAAGAGGCTGAGGTGAGAAGATCACTTTAGCCTGGGACATCGAGGCTGCATTGAATTGTAACTGTGCCACTGCACTCCAGCCTGGGTGAGACCCTGTCTGAAAAAAAAAAAAAAAAAAAAAAAGAAAAGAAAAGAAAAGAATTTGAGTGATATAGGCTCTTTACTACCATGTATGGTACTACTATGAAAGTTTTATCAGCATTATTCACGATAGCCAAAAAGTGGAAGTAACCCAAATATCTGTCAGCTGAGAAATGAATAAATAAAGTGTGGTATATCCATATAATGCAATATTGCCAGTAAAAAGAAATATATGTTTTCTACATGGATGAGCCTCGAAAACGTTATGTTAAATGAAAGAAAACAATCGAGAAGACTACATATTGTATGATTCCAGTTACAGTCATGTGTCATTACTTAACAACAGGGTATGTTCTGAGAATAGGGTGATTTTGTTGTGTGAACATCATAGAGTGTACACAACCCTAGATGGCATAGCCTACTATATATACTACCCAGGTGATGTGGTATAGCCTATTGCTCTTAGGCTACAAACCTGTATAGCATGTTACTGTACTGAATACTATAGGCAGTTGGGACACAATGGTAAGTATTTGGGTATCTAAACATAAAAAATACAGTAAAACATCAAACATCTTTAATGTATGAAACATTAAAAATGGTACACCTATATGGGACACTTACCATGAATAGAGCTTGCAGGACTAGAAGTTGCTCTGGATGAATCAGTGAGTGAGTGGTGAATGAATATGAAGGTCTCGGACATTGATGTACACTGCTATGGATTTAATAAACACTGTACACTTAAGCTACACTAAATTTATTTAAAAATTTTTTTCTTCAGTAACAAATTAAGCTCAGCTTACTGTAACTTCATGAACTTTTAGAATTTTTAAACTTTTTGATTCTTTTGTAATAACACCTAGCTTCAAATATAAACACATTGTACAGTTGTACAAAAACATTTAAAAATATTCTATAAGCTTTTTGCTATTTAAAATTTATTTTTACTTTTTAAACTTTGTTAAAAACTAAGGCAAACACACATTAACCTAGGCGTACACAAGGTCAGGATCATCATTATCACTGTCTTCAATCTCCGTATCTTGTCCCACTGGAAGGTCTTCAGGGGAAATAACACACATGGTTAATTATAAAAAGTATAATATAATAATACATAAAACAGTAACAGTCATTACTATTATCAAGTGTTATTTACTGTACATAATTGTATGTGCTATGCTTTTATATGACTGGCATTGCAGTAGGTTTGTTTACACCAGCATCATCACAAACATATGAGTAACGCATTACATTATGATGGCTATGACACCACTAGGCAACAGGAATTTTCAGCTTCATTATAGTCTTATGGGACCACTATCATATATGAGATCCATTGTTGACCAAAACGTTGTATGAGCTGCATAGCTACATAACTGCATAGGCAAATCCATGGAGACAGAAAGTAGATTAATGGTTTTCCAAGACTGGGGAAGAAGGAAGTTGGGAAATGGGGAATGATTGCTTGCTAATGAATATGGGAGGATTTCTTTTTGGGGTGATGAAAATGTTCTAAAGTTGATTGTGGCAAAGGTTGCACAACCTTATGTATGTACCAAAAACCACCAAATTGTACACTTTAAGTAGATGAATTGTATGGCATATGAGTTATCCCTCTATACAGCTGTTTGATCTATCTGTATTTCAACAGTTAGAGTGATAACTTGAATATTGAAAAGTTTGAAAATACATGTTGTGAGGGAAGGTAAAATGCCAAAGACTACATTTTACCAGTATATGCCTAATCAAAACTATTCCATAAAACTCTTTCCTAATTTGAAGAGAATGATTTTTTCCTTTGAAGGTAAAAATCCTCTATATCTTTTACCATTTTATTAATATTTAATTCCTGCTTCTTTCTTTCTGGAGAAACTTTGGATTCTGACAGAGCTCATTCTATATTGACCTGACAAGGTCTCAGAGACTAGTACTGTTGCAGCTAATGAGTCAAGTGGACACTCATGCTGGCTGTGTTCCCAAGACTATTCTTACATTAGGGCAAATGGCATGAGGACAATGCATCCAATGTATCAGGCACAAAGAGGTTTTTCTTCCTAATTGACCATGTGTGTCCTCCTTTCTTTGAATACTAGGAGGAAAATCTCCCAACCATGACTTTTGGAATTCCTTCCTTTCCCTCTCCTAGTACCCAAGGTTATAAGTGTAGGCAAGGCTTTTGTTCCAAAGCTGTCATCTCCTTTTATCAATTTCCCCTTTCATTACTTTTAGGTCTCCAAGCCTCAGAGCAGAAGGTTGTGACTAGTGGGCCTTTCTGATTTGTTTACTCATTCAGGCACACACAGTGAACAGCTGGGAGTCCAGCCAGTTTTGTTATACTATTGCTTGTCTAAGTGATTCCCAAGTGAGTCAGTGAGACCTTAGGTCCAACTCTGACCATCCATTTGGTTAGTGGTTTGGGTAGGCTGTGGACTGGGAGGCTTTTTGAACTCTTACATAGTAGCTTTTGAACCCTTACCCTTTTGTTCTGCAGGGCAGAATGAAAGTCTGCTTGGGAACTCCTGAAAAGCCTCCCATCTTCAAACAAACACTATATTTAATTCCAAGCTAGGACAATTTCTTTCTTTCCTTTTTCTATGGAAGAGTAGTCTGTTTGTGAGATCTTCATTTCCATACCCTGATTTCTCCACAGCCCTGTTTCAATTAGCTTTTATTTCCATTGATTTGTCAGATCCGTTTACCAGAAGTACATTCTTAGATTGAGGACCTCCTTCATGCCAAAACCTTCTGTCCTCTTTTGACTTAACTTTATGTGATAATATTCCTGACAACTCCTTCCTTCTCAGAACTCAATCTTTCCTTGAGTGGAACTCAACTGATGCTTGTTGGATTTGACTATATTTTTCACAGTGTAGCATCCAGGCTTACTTCTTACCTTTCAGCTGATTCATCTTTGTTTCTTGCATTGAACTACACATTCCTCACATTCTCTAATCAGAGTATTCTCTGAAGGTTCTACATGCCAGTGCATGATCAACTGCATCTTGTTTGTATTTAGACCTTGTGGTCCAGGGGAGTGGATATGTCCAAGAGGTTAAAGGTATGCAAAGAATGGATATGATGCCAAGTGGACTGCTTCTGCCATTGAGTGTGATACAGCAATCACCATAAGAATAAATTACATGGCTTTCAACTAGTCAGTAGTCCAAAGCTTTTCAACCCTGCAGTACCTTAAGCCAGAGTTTCTAGGCTTTAGAGAGCTCAGAATCGCTAAGGGTAGCGGTTTAAAATAGATTTCTGGAACCCCTCCAAATCTGTGATTTAAACTGTCTTAAAGTTGGGCCCAGGAATCTGTGTTTTTGAAAAGCACCCAAGTGTTTCTGATAGAGTTGGTTCAGGCATCATTCTCGGAGGAAACAATGTCATAACCACCTTTCCTTTAGTAATAGGCTCCATCCCTAGAGATTTAGAAAGAACTAAGAGTAATTTGCAAAATATAGTATAAGTTGCCTAGGACCTGGAATATATCTACTTGTGAAGTAACAACAGTACTCATCATCTTATGTTTGTTCATCCTCACCTTGGGAACAAGTACGTTCACTGTCATTTATAGAAAAGATCCAAAATAAGCAGGCATACCAGCTTTCATGATAAGTCTACTTTCACCTTCATAGGAGTTTCAGAATCATCTGTAAGAGGCCTGGAATCCAGAGGCACCCAAGGGAATTAGCAACAAGAAATACATAGTAAGTAGGTTAGTTAATGAGGCTATGGAGTTAGTATTGTTTTACATTGTTTAAGATTCTCTGCTATGCCTACATTTTGGGAAAAATGTGTATCTTGTGACATTTGTACTTGATTTGGTTTGATTTCATACCCTGCCTGCTATCCACAAGCTTGCTTTATATTCTTTCTGGGGGAAAGCCCCTCAGAATCATGTGAATAGCTGCCAGGCCACAAAGCTGACTTCCCCACCTTGGCATCACAGAGTGGGAAAGACTAGTTTATTTCCTTCTTTTCTTTTCTTTTTTTTTTTTTTTTGAGATGGAGTATCACTCGGTTGCCCAGGCTGGAGTGCAATGGCGCGATCTCAGCCCACTGCAACATCCGCCTCCTGAGTTCAAAGGATTCTCCTGCATCAACCTCCTGAGTAGCTGTGACTACAGGTGTGCACCACCACACCCGGCTAATTTTTGTATTTTTAGTAGAGACAGGGTTTCACCATGTTGGCCAGGATGGTCTCGATCTCTTGACCTTGTGATCCACCCGCCTTGGCCTCCCAAAGTGCTGGGATTACAGGCGTGAACCACTGCGCCTGGCCCCAAGACTAGTTTATTTCTAGCTGCAGGAACTAGTTCTCTTGTTTAGGCCATTTAGTCTAATGAGTAAAAAGAATTCAGAAAAACCAAGTTTCTTTCCATATAGCAACTTCTTTGGGAGGTAAAGAAAAAGAATCTTAGTCTCAGAAGTCAAGCTCTCTGTGGTTCACATCTGCCTTGGGAGATAGCACCTCCTTGCACTGTGTCTCACTGATGGTTGTCACTTTCTGTTGTTACAAGAGAGCTTGGGTCCCATGTGAGGTCACTAATATTAATAATGTAGAAGTGGTTTTTAGTTCAGAGGAGCAGCTTGTCAACAGCTTGTATTTTTAAATATTGTACTAGGAGGAAGTATACTGTATTCATAGGGTATGTGCTTCTTTATTAGTAATCTTAATGCATTTATGAGCAGTTTGACATACCCTAATTATTTATAGTGCTGTGGATTCCATTTGCTGCTAGGTGACAATGTGGAGAATTGGGATGCAAAACTGTGATTAAGAAGCTATTAGTTGGCCCAGCACGATGGCTCACGCCTGTAATCCCAACACTTCGGGAGGCCAAGGCGGGTGGATCACCTGAGGTCAGGAGTTCGAGACCAGCCTGGACAACATGGTGAAACCCTCTCTCTACTTAAAAAAAAAAACTAGCCGGGTGTGGTGGCACATGCCTGTAGTCCCAGCTGCTTGAGAGGCTGAGAGAGGAGAATCACTTGAACCCGGGAGGTGGAAGCTGCAGTGAGCCGGAAGCTGCAGTGAGCCGAGATCACGCCACTGCACTCCAGCCTGGGCAAGGCAAGAGCAAAACTCCATCTTTTTTTTTTTTTTTTTTTTTTTTTTTTTTATACTTTAGGTTTTAGGGTACATGTGCACAATGTGCAGGTTTGTTACATATGTATCCATGTGCCACATTGATTTCCTGCACCCATTAACTCGTCATCCAGCATTAGGTATATCTCCTAATGCTGTCCCTCCCCCAACCCCACAACAGTCCCCAGAGTGTGATGTTCCCCTTCCTGTGTCCATGAGTTCTCATTGTTCAATTCCCACCTATGAGTGAGAACATGTGGTGTTTGGTTTTTTGTCCTTGCGATAGTTTACTGAGAATGATATTTTCCAGTTTCATCCATGTCCCTACAAAGGATATGAACTCATCCTTTTTTATGGCTGCATAGTATTCCATGGTGTATATGTGCCACATTTTCTTAATCCAGTCTATTGTTGTTGCACATTTGGGTTGGTTCCAGCTCTTTGCTATTGTGAATAGTGCCGCAATAAACATACGTGTGCATGTGTCTTTATAGCAGCATGATTTATAGTCCTTTGGGTATATACCCAGTAATGGGATGGCTGGGTCAAATGGTATTTCTAGTTCTAGATCCCTGAGGAATCGCCACACTGACTTCCACAATGGTTGAAGTAGTTTACAGTCCCACCAACAGTGTAAAAGTGTTCCTATTTCTCCACATCCTCTCCAGCACCTATTGTTTCCTGACTTTTTAATGATGGCCATTCTAACTGGTGTGAGATGGTATCTCACTGTGGTTTTGATTTGCATTTCTCTGATGGCCAGTGATGATGAGCCATCAAGCTACCAATGACTTTCTTCACAGAATTGGAAAAAACTACTTTAAAGTTCATATGGAACCAAAAAAGAGCCCGCATCGCCAAGTCAATCCTAAGCCAAAAGAACAAAGCTGGAGGCATCACCCTACCTGACTTCAAACTATACTACAAGGCTACAGTAACCAAAACAGCATGGTACTGGTACCACAACAGAGACATAGATCAATGGAACAGAACAGAGCCCTCAGAAATAATGCCGTATATCTACAACTATCTGATCTTTGACAAACCTGACAAAAACTCCATCTTAAAAAAAAAAAAAAAGAAGCTATTAGATACAGTTAGGATGACTGGATTTCAGCTTTTGTGTGGCTAGACTCAGAGTGTAGGGGGGCTTTCAGAGTGCTTATTAAATGCTCTAGGTTAAATCAGGAAGAAGGAAAGCTAGCAAAAAAATTGCTTAATCAGAATAGTTTGGTTGAACTCATACAAGCTTATCTTTTTAGATGTTGTGGAATTCTTTGCAACTCTATAATTAATTCCAGATTGTTCAGATGTATTTCTAATGCCAGAGATAGTGTTGTGGCTGCCTCCATAGCAAGCCTGAAAGTACCCTAGAGCTGGCCTCTTTATAGTACTTGCAAGTAGAGGATAAAAGATGTATCTCTTTGTATCTTGGATACTGGTGACCCTTGGCAACAAACAATCTCCATCTCTCTTGAGGGAGTCAGGATGCCAAGCAAATTTTGAGGAACAGATAATAGAATAATGATATGAATCAAAATAGGGGCCAAGAATCCCAAATTCGCTTCTTCCTTCCATTCTCCAGAACCGAGGATTGCAGTTTCCACATTTTTTTTTTTCAGTTTTAACAGCGTCTCCTTTTTCATAATCATATGATGGGAATTCATGTGTGTCAAAGAGATTACTTGGACATTACCACCTCCAAAAGAGGTCATGGTAGGTGGTTTTACTGTTGAAAATGTGGTCCATGGATCAGCAGCAGCAGCAGCAGCATTACCTGGGAGTTTGTTAGGATTTCATAATCTCAGGCCCCACTCTAGACCTACTGAACCAGAATCTGTATTTTAACAAGATCCTCAGGTGATTTGCATGCATGTTAAAGTTTGAGGAGCATTGGTAGAGGGAACTGTGGCTATTTATTTTATTGGTCATGTGCACACTAATTTCTCGACCTCTCTTGATTATTAAAATGACTGTGAACTTACTAGAGCATATTGATGTGAGGGAGGTGTTTATATGTGAAGGTGACTGGCTTCCATGCAGAAACCATGTAACACCCAGCCTGAACAGTTTCTGATGAGGTTGCCCTTAACCTAGGAAACTGAAAGATAATGTTGTCGTGTTTTTGATATTTGACTACTGTCCTGCTCAACTTTATAAACATGTCCAGGAGGTGGGGAGCAGTTTACTACTCTTCATTTGCAAATCAAGTATCTTTATATAAGTAGCAAATAGTCTATTTTAAAAGCTCAAAAGATAATTTTTAAATGAGGATTTGCTTTGCATGAAGTGTGTAGATGTTGGAAAAAGGTGACTTTGTCTAATTGTTCTAATATATGAAGTTTAAAGGAATTAAGAGAATGTAAAAAATGGAGGCACTAAAACATAGAGTCTTCTTTAAGTCACAACTGTGACAGGGTCTCTTCAAGAGGCATCAGAAGTGTCAAATGACCATTGGTGAGGAAATGGTACATTTGCAGTTCGGGTTCATAGTTTTCTAACTCTGTGGATAAAGAAAGACTCAAGGCTCTGACAGAAACTAAGTCATAGATTGCTTTTCTGCTTGTGTCTCTCTGTCTCTTTTTTTTTTTTTTTTGAGACAGAGTCTTGCTCTGTTGCCAGGCTGGGGTGCAGTGGCATGATCTCGGCTCACTGCAACCTCTGCCTCCTGAGTGATTCTCCTGCCTCATCATCCCAAGTAGCTGGGACTACAGGCATGCACCACCACACCCAGCTAATTTTTGTATTTTTAGTAGAGATAGGGTTTCACCATGTTGGCTAGGATGATCTCGATCTCTTGACCTCGTGATCTGCCCGCCTTGGCCTCCCAAAGTGCTGGGATTACAGGCGTGAGCCACCGCGCCCGGCCTTGTATCCCTTTTTGTGGAGAGTATGCTTCCTGTTCCTTTAAGAGTCAGGTGACAGAGAGTAACACAATCATTGAAGCTTGGACTTTTTATTTAGTTTTTTGTTGTTGTTGTTGTTTAGTTTTTTGTTTTTTTTTTTTTTTTTTTTTGTCACTCTGAACTTTCAGGAGCATGGCATTACTTTCTGGCTGCTTTAGGCATTTGGCTCTTGCTGATGCACATAACACAGGGTCAGGCCAGGTTCATGCTGCTGCAGGTCCTTTCTCCCAGATTTTAAGAAGATGACATTTTACGTTAGGATGCAGTACACATGTCATTCAAAGGCCATTCTGCAGCTCCTGGAGCACAAAGACTTGCTGAGTTTGCCATGATTGCATACAAATTTTTGAAAAGTCAAATGCATGTATAAAACAGTTTGTCAGGCTGCTATTGGAGGAAAACAAGAACAAGTTGAAATCAATCGTTTGGGAAGAATATTTTGGCATGGTTTCTCTGAAGTTGAGTAAACATAATTTGTCCTATGTACCCATCTGGGCACACAGTAGCAGTCCTTCTGCCCACGGAAGGAGTTTGCACACATTAGACAAGTTACTAGTCTGAATCTCCAAGACACAGATAGGTGGTTCTGTGTGTGTATGTATTTGTGTTTATACACTGTAACATATTATTCTATATACAGTGTTAAAGGCAGAGCCCACCCCGAGGTACACTGCCTTCTTCAGAGAGCTTCCCTATAGTCGGCTCTGGTAGCACATTCTAGTTCTTTTAAGGTTAGTACAGGAGCCCCTCTTCTTGTCTGGTTGACCTGGACACTTCCATAGCCATGTCATTCTAAGGGTTCAAGTCTGACCCAGATAAGCCCTAAGGCCCAGACTGCTTGTCTGAAGTCTCCCAAGAGCACAGTTTTGCAGAGGCAAAGTGAGGCTTTGCTAAAGGCACTTCCAAATTTTTCTACAAAGCTTGCTGTTCCTACAGGTGAGGGTAGCTGTTTTTTTCTCCCCTTAGGTTTACTTTACTCTCACTCATCAACTCTGGCAAAGTGGATTTAACCATCAGAAGTATTCTTTATTTCAGAGAACAAAGTGGTTTTATTGGACTTCTTGTTCTCTCACTAGCTTTTGTGAAGAAAAAAAATCCTGCATGTTCCATACTAAAATGATAGCATTATAATTTTGCATCTTACATTATTTGATTAACTGTTATCAGTAAATCTATGAATAAACTCTTCTAGACATCCGTTCTCTACTTTTGTCTGTTGATTCATTATCATGCTTTTTGTACTTTCCAAAGCAGACCCCACATTTTTTGTATGAAGCATCAATAAGGGTGAGATATGGCAAGGGTCACTCACCATTATCTCTGCTTCTCACGGTCTCCTTTCTTGCTCCTGACATTTTTCAGTGAGTAGTATCCCTGTGTGACAGCTGGAACAAAGAGTGGTGACTGCACATTGACCTTAAGAACACATTTGTGGTTGTGAAATGGGCTGGCCAAGGACTGCCCTCCTGCAAATTCCCTTCTACAAAATTTATTTTAAAGGTACACACTGCTAGGCTGGGTGTGGTGGCCTCACTTACAAAGTACTGTAATCCCAGCACTTTGGGAAGCTGAGGTGGGTGGATCGCTTGAGGTCAGGAGTAAAAGACCAGCCTGGCCAACACAGTGAAACCTCGTCTCTACTAAAAATACAAAAATTAGCTGGGTGTGGTGGCTCGTGCCTATAGTCCCAGCTGCCCAGGAGGCTGAGGCAGGAGAATTGCTTGAATCCAGGAGGCGGAGGTTGCAGTGAACCAAGATCACACCATTGTACTCCAGCCTGGGCAACAGAGCAAGACTCTGTCTAAAAAAAAAAAAAAAAAAAAAAGATACACCATACTAGATTGATCCTTCAGTAATACACTGGAGCATTTGTTTTAGGTTGTTAAATGAGTGGGCTTATGCTACTACAATTGCTTTAGTGTTTATATAGCAAAAGTGTGGCATTTGTGATTAAATGGATCACCCTGAGTTGGAATGATGGACATAATTTACTCTTTTTTTTTTTTTTTTTTGAGATGGAGTTTCACTCATGTTGCCCAGGCTGGAGTGCAATGGCGTGATATTGGCTCACACAACCTCTGCCTCCCGGGTTCAAGGGATTCTCCTGCCTCAGCCTCCCGAGTAGCTGGGATTACAGGCATGCACCACTATGCCCGGCTAAGTTTGTATTTTTAGGAGAGATGGGGTTTCTCCATGTTGGTCAAGCTGGTCTCAATCTGCCGACCTCAAGTGATCCTCCCACCTCAGCCTCCCAAAGCATTGGGATTATAGGCGTGAGCCACTGCACCTGGCCAATTTACTTTTATGTAGTAAGAGTAGGTCAGCCTTCCTGGAGTCTATTTAGGATGGAAGTGGGCTTTCAAGGCCAGGCCATATCCAGTCAGGCATGCCTTTGAGTGCAGCATACAGTTGGAAGGACTAGGGCAAGAATGGGGAGAAGGTATAGGAGCAGTTCCTTTATCTTAGTGGGTTTCCAGTTGGCCATGCCAGGAGGGAATAAAGTAACTGAACTCTGAAAAAGCTACAGAATCCTGCTGCAGGGGGTACATTTGAGGAGAAGCCAGAAAATTAAATGAAGGTAAGAAAATGCAAGAAAGAAGAAGCAGCACAGGTGAATCAGAGCTCCTTCAGCAACATCTGACAGGGGCTCCCTTTTGGGCATGAAGCTCAGGGTTCATTTTTAAAGTCATGCTAAACAGAAACTGAATTCAAGCCAGGCGAGTTGGCTCACACCTGTAATCCCATTACTTTGGGAGGCCAAGGTGGAAGGATTGCTGTAACCCAGGAGTTTGAGACCACCCTGGGTAACATCGTGAGACCTTAACTCTACAAAAAATTTTTAAAAATTAGCCAAGTGTCGTGGTGCATGTCTGTGGTCCCAGCTACTCGGGAGACTGAGGCAGGAGGATCTCTTGAGCCCAGGAGATTGAGGGTGCAGTGAACCACAATTGTACCACTGCACTCCAGCCTGGGCAACAGAGCAAGACCCTGACTCAAAAAAAAAAAAAGAAAAAAGAAAAAAAGAAATTGTGAATCCCCTGGAGGTGCTTGTTAGATGAATGGAGTCCAAGTCCTGTCTCATAGAGATTCTGATCAGGTCTCAGATGGACTCATGGAATCTGTATGTTTTCAAATGCTCTAGATGAGTCTTATGCTTGGGTAATTTTGAGAAATACTCTGCTGCTAGATAATATTAATCCTGTTGGGTGGGACTCTGGGTTGGCTGGCTCCCTAGGGGTCCAGTGAGTAATGCACCGTGAATCACTGGATCATGGTCATGTTATATCTATGGATATAATAATTCTGTGAAAGCTTTCTAGAGAGGCCATTTCAATGTGTCCCTCAATGAATTTTCCTAAAACTATCAGCACAATTGAAATTTGTGGATGAACTTGGTCTGATTAAAGAGATGAAAAATGGCTTTTGAACTCATTGCCCCTTTATCTCCCAAAGTGTCTTTCAGAATATTGATATTCATATTATCAGTAACTCAGAGTGAGTATTAGCTGCAAAATAAAACAGGAATCATAGGCTTTGGGTTTACATTATGACACAAAACTTTTAAGTGTGTGTGACCTAAAATAATTTGTGCTACAATCAAAAGAAAATGTTAAATAAAATGGAAAATAAAACTCTTAGATTTCTATACACTGGTGATGAATAACTTGAGCATGGTAGGAGCTTGATAAATACTAGAGGAATTCCAACACACTGTTAAGTGGGAATTTGGTGGCTCAATAAAACGTTTATGTCCTAGTTAGGACTAATGGGTTATAGGTTTCTGAGAAGAGCTCGAGCTAGCCTTAGCAGAAAGAGGGGTTTATTATAAGGATGTAGAGGTTGCCAGACCTAAGAATGGGAGCAGCTGGGCCTGAGAGAGAGACTGGAACTAGGGAACAAATGGAAAGCCAGCCCGGACCTAGGAGGTGCCCATGCTCCCTCTCCCTCTGCTTTTGTTTGCATATCTGCCTCTTATCTATATACAGACAAGATTTCTTTGTTCCACAGTCTACTTGGTAGAAAAATCACCAAGCTGCAGTACCTGAGTAACTCATGAAGACACTGCCTTGATTTGTTCTCATGGTTCCAATTCCAAACTCTCAGGAGAAGAAATCTGACTGGCCTGGCTTGAGTCAGTGTGTATCCTGGGTTCATGGTAAGCACATATGCCAGAGTCCATATGTTTCTGGAGATATGGAATGCAATGTGGAGGTATGGTCTTTGAGAAAGAGGGTTCTTGCAAGCTGATTCATTCACCCCAAAACTGCAACTATTATGATATATAATGGTGAAGACTTTTATTATTTTTTTTTCAGTGGGGCTGGGTTGTATTGCTTCATTAAGATATTAGGGGCCGGGCACGGTGGCTCACACCTGTAATCCCAGCACTTTGGGAGGCCGAGACAGGCGGATCACAACGTCAGGAGATCGAGACCATCCTGGCTAACACGGTGAAACCCCGTCTCTACTAAAAATACAAAAAATTAGCCGGGGGTGGTGGAGGGCACCTGTAGTCCCAGCTACTCTGGAGGCTGAGGCAGGAGAATGGCATGAACCCGGGAGGCGGAGCTTGCAGTGAGCTGAGATGGCACCACTGCACTCCAGCCTGGGCGACAGAGCGAGACTCTGTCTCAAAAAAAAAAAAAAAAAAAAGATAGCATGGTTGCAGTGTTTTGTTAACAAAGTATTGTCTTTCATCCATGCCTTTGCATAATCTAATGGATGTAGTTGTTTCTACCCTTCTTCATCTGACTAGCCTCATTCAAGTTCAAGTTTCAGATTAAATAACTCTTCAGGAGAAGTGCTCATCAGCCAGTCTTCCTTGTTGCTTCATGCCCTTCCCTTTCCCTACCCCTGGTAAGATCAAGTTTTGTTTTTTTTGTCCTGAAGGAAGGAATGGAAGAGAGTTTAGAAAATACGTACATTCCTAAAAATACTCCCTATCTAATGTATACAAGTTTCTGTGCTAATTTTTATAAGTAATAAAAAGGGAGTAATGGCCAGGTGCGGTGGCTCACGCCTGTAATACCAGCACTCTGGGAGGTTGAGGTGGGTGGATTATGAGGTTAAGAGATCGAGACCATCCTGACCAACATGGTGAAACCCCGTCTCTACTAAAAATACAAAAATTAGCTGGGTGTGGTGGTGCACGCCTGTAGTCCCAGCTACTCGGGAAGCTGAGGCAGGAGAATCACTTGAACCCGGGAGGCAGAGGTTGCGGTGAGCCAAGATTGTGCCACTGCACTCCAGCCTGGTGACAGAATGAGACTCCATCTCAAAAAAAAAAAAAAAAAAAGTAAGGCAGAGGATAGAACAAATAACAATTACTGTAATGCAAAGTAAAATAAAAGTTTCCGAGGACAGTATAGGGAGAGAAACATTAGGATGTGGGGTCAGCGAAAGACTTTATGAAGGACATTTCACTTTAGACAGGCCTTGAAATTTAGATTAAATTTCTAGAAGCTGATGTGGGGAAAGGAGGGAGAGGATTCTGGGTGCAGAAGTCAGAAAAAAATAGAAGCATGGTTGTAGCAAAATTCTAGATGAGCAAAACCCATTTCACTAGAACAGAGGGCGAGGGTGCAGTAGGAGATAAATCTAGAAAGGATCACTTAGCTCATATCCTATGATGAACAGAGTGAGGAAATTACACTTAATTCCATTGGCAGTGGGTTGATGAATTTTGCACAGAGTATATCATTAGAATGTAAGCTTCATGAGATAAAATGACAACAACTGTGTGTCTTTTTCTCTAACTCTTTAGAGTCTAGCACAGTGTCTGGCATAGAGAGTGTGTGCTTAAGAAATATTTGTGACTTCGTGAATCACAGCTGTATCTTAGCAACGTTAATTTGGCAGCACCAAATAGAATGAGTTATAGGGGAAGACTGGGAGCTGTGAGACCAATTTGGAGGTGAATATGGTAGCTTGGCTGAGAATTAATGAAGACCTTTGAGCTGAGCTAGAACAGAAAGGATGGAGGCTGACTTGTAGAACATTGTGGAAGTGGAATCTGAAGGACCAGACATACAGGAGAGGGAAGAGGCCCTTTCAATCAAGGGACTAGATTCCCAAAAGAGACTAACGACCAAAAGAAAGAAACCTACACGTTACTGTTTTATGAGAGAAAAATATGAAGCAGTTATTCCCCTTGCTTTTTAAATTAAAAATTGGGAACATTAAACTTAAATACTTCAAAGTCTGCTTCTCTTGCATCCCATGTTGTCATACAGTGAGGTGCTCTGTTTATATTTCATGTAGGATGTCAGGCCTCAGCTCTATCCTAAATTCATACATAGGCACTATGTATTTTTCCTTCCTCTCTTGACTGAGGGAAAGCAGGGAGAGAGGAGAGTAGAGGCTCAGGCAGCACACAATTCTAGAGAAAAAGTAAAACCTATCAGTTAAAAAAAAAAATTCCCATATGGCTAGCCAGTTTTCCCAGCACCATTTATTAAATAGGGAATCCTTTCCCCATTTCTTGTTTTTGTCAGGTTTGTCAAAGATCAGATAGTTGTAGCTATGCGGCATCATTTCTGAGGGCTCTGTTCTGTTCCATTGATCTATGTCTCTGTTGTGGTACCAGTACCATGCTGTTTTGGTTACTGTAGCCTTGTAGTATAGTTTAAAGTCAGGTAGCGTGATGCCTCCAGCTTTGTTCTTTTGGCTTAGGATTGACTTGGCGATGCGGGCTCTTTTTTGGTTCCATATGAACTTTAAAGTAGAAAGCTGCAACTGGATCCCTTCCTTACACCTTATACAAAAATTAATTCAAGATGGATTAAAGACTTATATGTTAGACCTAAAACCATTAAAATCCTACAAGAAAACCTAGGCAATACCATTCAGGACATAGGCGTGGGCAAGGACTTCATGTCTAAAACACCAAAAGCAATGGCAACAAAAGCCAAAATCGACAAATGGGATCTCGTTAAACTAAAGAGCTTCTGCACAGCAAAAGAAACTATCATCAGAGTGAACAGGCAACCTACACAATGGGAGAAAATTTTTGCAACCTACTCATCTGACAAAGGGCTAATATCCAGAATCTACAATGAACTCAAACAAATTTACAAGAAAAAAACAAACAACCCCATCAAAAAGTGGGCAGAGGACATGAACAGACACTTCTCAAAAGAAGACATTTATGCAGCCAGAAAACACATGAAGAAATGCTCCTCATCACTGGCCATCAGAGAAATGCAAATCAAAACCACAGTGAGATACCATCTCACACCAGTTAGAATGGCCATCATTAAAAAATCAGGAAACAACAGGTGCTGGAGAGGATGTGGAGAAATAGGAACACTTTTACACTGTTGGTGGGACTGTAAACTAGTTCAACCATTGTGGAAGTCAGTGTGGCGATTCCTCAGGGATCTCGAACTAGAAATACCATTTGACCCAGCCATCCCATTACTGGGTATATACCCAAAGGACTATAAATCATGCTGCTATAAAGACACATGCACACGTATGTTTATTGCGGCACTATTCACAATAGCAAAGAGTTGGAACCAACCCAAATGTCCAACAACGATAGACTGGATTAAGAAAATGTGGCACATATACACCATGGAATACTATGCAGCCATAAAAAATGATGAGTTCGTGTCCTTTGTAGGGACATGGATGAAACTGGAAAACATCATTCTCAGTAAACTATCGCAAGGACAAAAAACCAAACACCGCATGTTCTCACTCATAGGTGGGAATTGAACAATGAGAACTCATGGACACAGGAAGGGGAACATCACGCTCCGGGGACTGTTGTGGGGTGGGGGGAGGGGGGAGGGACAGCATTAGGAGATACACCTAATGCTAAATGACGAGTTAATGGGTGCAGGAAATCAACATGGCACATGGATACATATGTAACAAACCTGCACATTGTGCACATGTACCCTAAAACCCTAAAGTATAATAAAAAAAAAAAAAAATTCCCATGGGTGGAAGAAAATTAAGATAAGAGTTAGCACTGGCCTAGAGTTTGTTTTCTCAACAAAAAAAAGTTTGTGGAAAAAAGATGAGTATTGAATGAACCAGACACCATATAAAGGGTATTTCTTATATACCTCCTTCTGGAACTTAGCACTGTAAGATTCATTCAGTTACTGATTCCCGTTTTTCCCATCACAAAATCTTGTTCACATTAATGTGCTGTGATTTATCTTCTTCCAAAGTGTCTTGTGCTTAGAAAACAGAAGCTAAAATTAGTTAGAAAAGCATTCATTAAGGACTGGATCATGGGCATTCCACTAAGCACTGGTGATAAGGAGACTTGTAAGTTATGTTTTATGTTCTTAAGGAATTTATTAACCTGGTCGAAGAAACGGTATATATATGTGTGTAAGTGTGTGTGTGCATGTGTGTGTGTGAGCATATATATCTATATATCAGGCTATATATGTAAAATGTAAATAATATCATAAACATATGCCAAATGCTAAATAAGCTTGATTTCATAATGTTTGTTTCACAAACAGATTAAAAACCAGCAGTCAGGTATACTGTACCACTTAGGTGGATTTAACATTTTCTTCAGGACATAGGCGTGGGCAAGGACTTCAAGACACCAAAAGCAATGGCAACAAAAGCCAAAATTGACAAATGGGATCTCATTAAACTAAAGAGCTTCTGCACAGCAAAAGAAACTACCATCAGAGTGAACAGGCAACCTACAGAATGGGAGAAAATTTTTGCAACCTACTCATCTGACAAAGGGCTAATATCCAGAATCTACAATGAACTCAAACAAATTTACAAGAAAAAAACAACCCCATGAAAAAGTGGGCAAAGGACATGAACAGACACTTCTCAAAAGAAGACATTTATGCAGCCAAAAAACACATGAAGAAATGCTCATCGTCACTGGCCATCAGAGAAATGCAAATCAAAACCACAGTGAGATACCATCTCACACCAGTTAGAATGGCCATCATTGAAAAATCAGGAAACAACAGGTGCTGGAGAGGATGTGGAGAAATAGGAACACTTTTACACTGTTGGTGGGACTGTAAACTACTTCAACCATTGTGGAAGTCAGTGTGGCGATTCCTCAGGGATCTAGAACTAGAAATACCATTTGACCCAGCCATCCCATTACTGGGTATATACCCAAAGGACTATAAATCATGCTGCTATAAAGACACATGCACACGTATGTTTATTGCGGCACTATTCACAATAGCAAAGAGTTGGAACCAACCCAAATGTCCAACAACGATAGACTGGATTAAGAAAATGTGGCACATATACACCATGGAATACTATGCAGCCATAAAAAAGGATGAGTTCATATCCTTTGTAGGGACATGGATGAAACTGGAAAACATCATTCTCAGTAAACTATCGCAAGGACAAAAAACCAAACACCGCATGTTCTCACTCATAGGTGGGAATTGAACAATGAGAACTCATGGACACAGGAAGAGGAACATCACACTCCGGGGACTGTTGTGGGGTTGGGGGAGGGGGGAGGGATAGCATTAGGAGATATACCTAATGCTAAATGACGAGTTAATGGGTGCAGGAAATCCACATGGCACATGGATACATATGTAACAAACCTGCACATTGTGCACATGTACCCTAAAACCTAAAGTATAATAAAAAAATAAAATAAAAAAACATTTTCTTCTCCTGAAGAAAAATACTGAAGTATTTCCTAAAGTTTTCATTGAGAGAGAAAATTGTGTTTGACAAATTAAATAGAATACCATTATTAATAGCTTACAGTTGCTATAAATTGATCTCAAATGCTTGATACTTGAATAATGGAACAGGTTCTGTGATTTATAGTGTAACTTCATTGACAGGTGTTTCCATAGTTACAGTGCTCTTTGTGCAGTGTCCCCAAGCTAGTTGTGTTAGGTTGTCTCAAATTGCCCATTTTCTCAGATTGGGTATTTGCAGGCTTTAGTAATGGAAAGAATTTAGTTGTTATGGTAAGGATTCATAGTAGTCTTTTAAAAAAATTCAAAACATGGGACGTAGAGTGATTAAAATACAGCACTTTCTTTGGAAATAAGTACTATAAGACTTAATTTAAACATGCACATTGTCAGAAGAAAATTGCAGTTATTTGCCCAGGCACAGTGGCTCATGCCTATAATCCCAGCACTTTGGGATGGTGAGGCAGGTGGATCACCTGAGGTCAGCAGTTTGAGACCAGCCTGGCCAACATGGTAAAACCCCATCTCTACTAAAAATATAAAAATTAGCCAGGCGTAGTGGTGGGCACCTGCAATCCCAGCTACTCGAAAGGCTGAGGTGGGAGAATCACTTGAACCCAGAAGGTAGAGGTTATAGTGAGCCGAGATCGCGCCATTGCTCTTCTCCAGCCTGGACGACAAGAGTGAAACTATCTCAAAAACAAAACAAAACAAAACAAAAAAAGCAGTTATTAATCTCTTTGGTAATTTAGACAGGGCTTCCGTAACATTTTGTCTTTAATTTTAAAATATTGAGCTAGCTATTGTGGCTAAATATTGTATATGCTGAAATATAGTTACAAATCAAATGGGACATCTAAAGAGAGCAGTACTCACTAGGGATTTTATTTACATCATCTCAGTAATTTTATGGGCAAGCATTCTGAGGATCTAGGAGATTAAATAACTTGCTTATGACCTTGCAGCTTATAAATGGGATCTAAAATTGTACCCTGGTGTGTCTAACATTCACCTATACCACAGATTTTCAGATTCTTGGCCTCAACTTCAGGATAGACAAGTTTAAAATGGAAATTCAAGTAGGAGCTCCCTAAACACAGATTAAGTTCAAGTGAAGTGAGGGATGGAGGTGAGCATGCATGCACGTGTGTGTGCTTGCAGGGTGTACACTGCTGAGGGATAGTGTGATAGAGGTCTTTGCTGTGTTCTTTCTTTATGATAAAGAGTGAGAGAGGTGGAAGACAAAATTTCATTAGGCCCTTAGGCCTAATCAGCCACTTTCTCTTTGTTCCTGCTTTATAATAGGCATTTCTGATGTCTTGACTTACCTGGCTACATGCACCACAGACATCTTCCACTGAAATTCTTTCTATTCTTTATGTCCCAGTTCCTTTGCTTCTGCTTGCTCTGACTGCAGAAAACCACCCAAATAAAATGCCTCCTATTAGGAAGTGACCAACTTTATTTTGATGTACGATCTGGCTCTGTTGCCCAGGCTGGAGTGTAGTGGCACGACTTTGGCTCACTGCAAGCTACACATCCTGGGCTCAAGTCATCCTCCCACCTCAGCCTCCCAAATACCTGGGACTACAGGTGCATGCCACCATGCCCGGCCAATTTTTGTATTTTTTGTAGAGACAGGGTTTTGCCATGCTAACCAGGCTGGTCTTGAACTCTTGAGCTCAAGTGATTCTCCCATGTGGACTCCCAAAGTGCTGGGATTATAGGCGGGGACCACCATGCCCAGCCCTGAAAAACTTTTTAAAGGACAAGCAGACATGCCTGTTTATCTCCTGGAAACTCTGGTACTGACAAGGAGTGGTCAGTTCCACATTACACATATACTTAAAACCATTGTTAATAGTTTTATGTGGTGTTTCTTTTCTTGTTCTATATATAAAAATGGACTCACAAAGAAAGATTTAAAAGCATGTCTGAGGTTATAAAGTACATTCATGATGTAGAATGGGAAAAGGGAGGGCAAACAAATGTGAGAAACATGGATAGATCTGGAGACACAGAGTCACCATCTTTCTGTCCCCACTTGTGCTGATAAATTCTTTCTATTATATCAGTCTGCCAGCCAACTTTTATTTTCTCTTGAAACCTGAGTTTTTAATGTAAATCTGTAAAATACAGAATAAATATGAAAGTTTATCAGCAATATTAAGAATCCATTTATATTATACATTAAGGAGTTCCTTGAAGAATAAGCCACTTTGACTGGGTCAGGAGAAAACCACTACTGAGTGAAAGAGCTTAACAGTTTAGGGGCTTAGGGTCTTATGGCTTTGTAGTCAGACTGAACAGGGTTCAGATCCCACCTCTGACATCACTGGCTGTGTGCCTTTGGGCAAGCTAGTTAACCTTTCTAAACCTCAGCTTCCTCCTTTGTAAAATGAAGATACTAGTAGTTTTTGTCTCCCAGAGTTATTGTGACAATTAAAGGAGGGCACATATATAAAGTATATCATAGTGCCTGGCATATGGTATGGAATGAATAACTGACAGCCTCCAGTACTGTTTTCTCTCCTCTTAACTTCAGTCCTGAGTACCTCTCTGGACACCCAAGGTTTTGGGGGAAGGAAGAAGAGAAAATGTGAGGAGGGATAACCTGAAACAGTTGATATCTGTCAGAGGTGCACACATGGAATCAAAACATGTGGAACAAGAATCAGGGCATCATTTCTCTTTTCTAAGTCCTGATATTACTTAAATACTTAAATAAATATGATTATCATGGAGTGGTCTTAAAGCTGTTGGATTTTTACCATATATTTATGATTCTGTTTATATTAAATGTTCAGAATAGGCAAATCTATAGAGACACAAAGTAGATTAGGGGTTGCTTAGAGCTGGTGGGGAGAGAGTTAATGGAAAGTGAGCAGTGACTGCTAATGGGCACAGGGTTTCTTTTGGGAATGGTGAAAATGCTGTAAAACTGATTGTGATGATGGTTGCGTAACTGTGAATACACTAAAAACCATTGAATTGGATATGTTAAATGGGTGGGATTGTGAATTATATCTCAATAAAGATGTTTAAAATTGGGGGAGTTTTTGCCTATCTCAACTAGAATGTAACTTTCTTGGCAAACAGGACCTATATCTTTCTAAACACTCAGCCTAGCATAAAAACTAGCACATGGTAGATGTTCACGAAATGTTGAATAATGAATGACTCCTTGAGTAAGTCCAGGACAGAATTCTCAGACAGTGTGACTCACCATACAGGAATTATTTCAGCTAGAGTAGTTTTACTTCAACTCAGTGTAACTATTGGGCTTTCAATTTTTATTTTATTTGCATTCCGCAAAAAGTTTGAACATTGCTGGGCTGGAACACCAAATTTTATTCCTAAATGCAATTTACTCCTTCTTCAATGCCTGGGATGATGATGATGATGATGATGATGATGGTGATGATGGTGATAGCAGCTGATATTTACTGAGCACTTTCTATGCTTCAGGCACTATTCTAAGCATTTAAAATAAATGAATAAATAAATATGTGTATGTGTATCTCATTTAATCCTTACAACAATTTTGGGATGGATTCTATTATTATTCTCATGTTTCAGGTAAGGACATTAAGGAAAAGTAACTTGCACAGGTTCAGGCAGGTGGTATGTGGTGGAGCCAAAGTTCAATATTGCACCAAAACCTATACTTTAAACTACTACACTAGAATGTGCCGTAATGTTTTGGTTCATATATTTCAAAGGAACCTGCCTTGACTACTTTCTCCTCTGAATTCATTGCATATGTTGACTGCATTACTCTTAAGTTTATATATTATTACGTGTTATATCGTAGGGCTTTTTGTGAGTCCTACTTACTCTATTTTAAAACTTGGGCGGGCACGGTTACTCATACCTGTAATCCCAGCACTTAGGGAGGCTGCGGCGGGGTGAATTACCTGAAGTCAAGAGTTTGAGGCCAGCCTGGCCAACATGCTGAAACTCTATCTCTACGAAAAAATACGAAAGTTAGCCAGGTGTGTTACCACACACATGTAATCCCAGCTACTTGGAAGGCTGAGGTATGAGAATCCCTTGAACCTGGGAGACGAAGGTTGCAGCGAGCCAAGATTGTGCCACTGCACTCTAGCCTGGGTGATAGAATGAACAAACAAAAAAACACTGGTAAGGGCAGAGACTACCTCTTTATCTGTTTCTAACCAGATAAAGCCATTGTTGTCCTGTGTTGCCCTTTATATTATCAAGACCATGAATGACAATGATTTTTACAGTGAACAGAAATCCTCTCCATAATACTGCTTTATTTTAAGTTCAGTATCCCTTTTATAATACAAATGTTTCATAAAAGCCATGATTATTGCTTTTTGATGACAGACTAATCTTTGTGCCTCACCCCTATCAGTCCTACCCTTTAAATATCTCCATCCACGGAAGTACTCTATCAATAGGCCAATATTCACCTTTTAAAAATTGTGGTAAATACACATAATATAAAATTTACCAATGTAACCATTTTTAGTGTATCATTCAGTGGCATTAAGTGCATTTACAATGTTATGTAACCTCATCACTCACTAGTTCCAGAATACTTTCATCACCCCAAAAGGAAACCCACTTAGCAGTCACTCCTATTTCTCTCCTACCTGCAGTCCCTGGCAACCACTAATCTGCTTTCTGTCTCTCTAGATTTGCCTATTCTGGATACTTTACATAAATAGAATTATCTAATATGTGGCCTTTGGCATCTTTCACTTAACATACGACATTTTCAAGGTTCCTCTGTGTTGTATCAAGTATTAATACTTTATTCCGTTTTACAACTGAATAATATTTCATTGCATGAATATACCACATTTTGTTTATCCATTCATCTGTTGATGGCTGTTTGGGTTGTTTCCATCTTTTGGGTGTTATGAATAGAGCTGCTATAAACATTCATATGTAAGTATTTGAACACCTGCTTTTAATTCTTTTGAGTATATTCCTAGAAGTGGAATTGCTATGTCAATGGTAGTTCTATGTTTAGCTTATTGAGGAAACTCTAATATCCCTTGTATAATTTTATAGATATTGTGTAACACATATGGATATTATTGCTTGTATCATTATTAGACACCTCTCTTTCTCTCATTGCTGGAGTCTTCAGGCCCTCTTGGTTCTACCTTTTAAAATTATCTCCTGAATATGACAGGAGATAATTAAAAAGCTTCCATTTCCATTCAAACCATCAGACTGTTAGTATATTTTACCTGACCAGTTGCTAACTGATTTGGGCAAATTATTTAATGTCTTCAAGTCTCCATTTCATTATTGATAAGATAGAGGATAATGTATATATGGGGTTGTCATAATTGAGATAATACATATAAAGCTCTTAGCCTTCTGATGGCATAATAGGGCTTGATAAATGTTTGCGATTATTAATAATCTTTTAACCTGTCTCTCTTCCTCAGGTTTGGTTACCTCAAAATTCATTAGCCATACTGCTGGTAGAGTAATTTTTCTAAAATGCAAAATTAACCATTGCTTCCCTATTTTATATTTTCGTACAACTCTCTATGCCTATAAGATAATGCCCAGACTTTTTAGCTTGATTTGAGATACCCCTTTTTGGCTTCTCTTGCCCTATGTGGCTCCTTATCAAGACCAGTATTGGCATCCTAACCACCCACAGGGCTGCCATAGTATCAGGTCATTTGCTTTCTCTTCTGTTTTCTTATTTAATTTTTCTACTTTGACCTCTGAGTCATTTCCTTATCTTCTTGAAAATTTAGCTATGTATTTTTAAAAAATGTTTGCTATATTTTACTCTGAAGTTTCTTTGAGTTTTGTTGGTGGAGGCTTTTTAGGTTATCTGGTCTACCCTATTGACAGAAATAAGTCTTTTTTATATTTCTTGTCTAATCTCCTGTCTTTCTACTTTGCTTCTCAAATAGGACTTAGGGCTAGAAGTGGGTTCAATGTATCCTTATATTCTTAGGCTCTAGAACATAGTGCTTATATAATATCTATTTAATGAATATTCTCCAAACCACAGTGTTTATTTGGAATACCTGTTCACCTTTTAAAATTCACAACAAGCTGATTGTTGCAATTGCCAAATAAGAATCTATATAAATGACAGCTGCTGAGTGAAGTTTGTACGTAGGGGAACGTTTCCTGGTAGCCATATTAGATTTCCATAGGTAAATCTCTTGGTGCTCAGATCACAGTCATTTATGTGTAATGATATCTGGATGTGGTTTATACCACACCCCCAGACTGCTTCCCCAGATTGTATATCAAAGTCACGATCTTTTGGCAGAATTATAATTGCCCATGGGGAATGGTGGCCTCTGAGTTTCATAGCTCAGGGATGTATTGTTGGACCTGCTGTCAGTTTTTCACTAGATATATAACAATTGAAGTGTCTTACATTTCTATAGTTCTTTTTAAAAAACAAATTTGAGATACAACACATACCATTTAAAGTGTACAATTTAAATTTAAAGTGTACAATTCAATGGAATAAAAGCTAAAGGATTATTAGCCTGGAGAAGAGAGAAAACTTACAAGAATGTGACAGCTTCCTCCAGTATTAGAAGGTCTATCATGTGGATCATATAGAAAAAAGGTTGAAGTCTGTGCTGTGTTGCCCCAGAGGGAAGAATGAGGAAGTTGCAAGGAGATAGATTTATATCAACATTTATATCTGAATTCATATCAGAAGAATTTCTGACAGTTGGCATTAGTTGAAAATAAAGTGGGCTGCCTCGGGAGTTCATAAAACTCTCCATCAATAATAGTATCCAAACAGGAGCAAAATGACTGGTAGTGGGGAATTCTGTAATGGTGATTCAGGCATCCCATGGGTTGTATTAGGTGATTTCTGCGGTCTCTTTCTACCATGAGAGATTGATTCTTTGAAGGCTAGAGAAAACAAAGGGAGAAGAAGTTTACAGCTTGCAAAACAGGGGGTATGTATAATGTAAAGATAGCTGTGTTATCATCTTCTTGAAATTTGGTAGTCAAAACACAAAATTTGAGATTAACCACCTCATTATATAGGTGGGACATTCAGATACAGAGGTTATTAAACATTGCCCAAGGTCAAATAGCCAGTCAGTGGCAGAGTTGGAACTAGATTCCCTATTGTTTTAAGACAAATAATGGAATTATTCATTTTAATAATTAAGATAAAAATAATTTACTGGATGGAAAAACTGACAGGTCCAAGACTAGGTTATGACCACATCCTTAATGTATTATTAATGAAAGGTAGATATGTTCAGGATACCTTTCAAACCTTTTGAGGATAAGATCAAACAGTATGAATGACAAGCTTTACTACAAAACTTACCCTGGTGCTGCTGACAGAAAGAAGATATTGAACTGAATGAACCATTGATTTAACACACAATGGCTTTTAAACTGTGTATGTCTTTATGTTTTTTCTCTGTTTGCTTTTATCATTGTTTTTGAATGTTTTATTATTACCATAGTTTGATCCCATGTATCCCGTTTTATTCCAAGTCCACTTTTATCTCAGCGTCTTGAATGTTTAACACAAACAACAAATGCATTAAACAGCAAGGCATTGTAACTTCTAACATCAATAACAGTAAAAGCAGTAAGATATTCAAGAACAATAAATAAAAGCAGTGGGGAAAAAAATCCTGGGTTCAGTTGAAGCTCGGCTAGGAGTGTATCAGCCAGTAGTGAAGCTTGAGCAGGATCACTGAGGTTAGAAACAATTGTGCCAGACTATGAATGGACAGCAATTCTGTCCTCCAAATTTAAACACGTAGCATTAAAATATTATAATTAGTAACCATGCAAGACTGGCATGAGAAAATGAAATCTAATCTTGGTCCTTGTTTTGAATATTTTAAGAGGAGTTTATCAAATAAATTTTCTTGCTTTAGTGGATGCATTTAGAAGAAATGGGACCATATAGATTTGCCCTGTGAGATTACATGTCTTCATCTCCTTCCCAGCATACCAAAGAGAGTAGGATATTTGCATATTTCCAGTTCTCTTTTCACTTTTTAAAAATCACATGAAATATCCTGTGATATTTATATATGACTACTGAGGTCCAAAGGTAAAAGAAGGGCATTTTAATCTGTCTTTTAAGGCATATAATCAGAAAGTGTTTGAGAAGCTTGTCATGAATTATGAGCACTTTCAGTGACTCACTTACAGAGTATTTTCAGCACAAAATCCTGTGAAATTTAGGTTCATAATTGCATCACACTCCTTTGGTACCATTGTTGGAGTCAGAATTCACTTGGGAAAACACTGACTTAATTGGCAAACTTTATCTCTTCTTCCTTCAGTACACCTGCAAAGAGCTTATCATAATAGGAATTATGCTTGTTCCAAGGAGAAGCTATCCTTGTGAATTAGCCAATTAGCTAGTGTTTCATATCTTATCTTTCATTCCCAAGCCTATGATTTTTTTCCTCTAAGTACCAACACTTATTTGTGAGCTTGCAAATTGAAATGTATGTATTCCTTTGCTTGACATCTCATCACTGTGTAATATGACCTTCAGCTATGCTTTTTGGAAGTGATTATGTATGTCTGAGTTAAAAAGAAATCTTCAGACTGTTTGTGGAAACTGATTTTTTAAAACAAATTTTAAAGGAACTTCCTGTCTCATAGAATTTCTTGGCATATAAAACAAAGGAGTCTTCAATAGAAATGAAAGAATACTGAATGTGATTTGTACAAAACAGCATATTTGGCTGTCAATTATGGACAAAATCACCAGAAATCAAACACCTGGTCTCTCCAGGGAGGAGGACTGATTGTCACATAGCAAGAATACTGGCTGACCTAGCATAGTTCGATATATGGGGTGGAGAGTATCTCACCACCAGAAAAGTCATTTGAGAATACATTTAAAAATATATTAGTTTGGTTTTGCCAGTGCAGACTTATTCTCGATTAGCAGATAGAGTGTTTTTGAAGGAGATTTGCTGCAACCTTTAAACTCAACTTTTCCCCTCTGTGTTCCGATATGAGCTAGTGGCGTATGGGGACCCTTACCTTTGTTTTGTAGAGTTAATGTGAGCAAGAAAGAATTTGTGTGAAATTTTGAACAGTCATAAGAATTTTGATATTTACAAAAATAAAAAAAATTCAATTTATTTTTGAAAATAAATTGTTCTACTGTCCCGAAAGTACCAAGAAAATGAAAGAATTTTTGGGAAAAGCAAGTTTCAGAATAATTTCACAGCCAATTGCCATTTCTTGGATCATGAAAGGCCTTAGGATATTGGTGTTGACGTTTTGGGTTCACTTTTCTTCTTCATTGTCCTCTGAGGCTGTCTATATGTAGCAGATGGACCAGATTGTGGCACAGCTGACCTCTTAATTTTCACTATTTCCATTATTAGAAACTTTCACTGCTTATGTCACAATTTACATTAGCCACAAAAATGGCCAAAATGAATGGATTTTTAAATTACCTTGTAAGCTATTATTCATTTATGGCCCCAAAACACAGACAAACTGTCAGTTCAGAATTTTATTTGAGGAGGATATAAATCAGTTTGAACAATAATTTTAAATACATGTTAATAATTCTTTTTATTAATCCTCTGAGTTCCAAAGCACAGAGAAAGAATCCCATAGGATCTCAGTAAACGTGAAATATAAGTAAACGACTGGACCATAATTCATTTTTGTATGTGAAAGAATATAATTTGTGTCTTCCTGGTGTTTATTATTTCTGGCTTGTTACTGGATTCCACCTAAAAGTTTCTGTTTCCTGAGATAGTTGATCCCAGATCTCTTTATGAATCACAATGCTGATTTGCTTTTCTTTCTGTGTGTATAACAGAGAACTTTGTGGTAATGCATAGACTTTCCCAAGTTCATAGTTGAGGATTTTAAGCAGTCAGAAAAGACAGAAAATTAAAGGAGAGAAAATCCAGAACAAGCTGTTCAAAACTAATCAGTAGGAAATTATGTAAACTTAATTAACTAGGGCATCAAGGGAAGGGCTATGGAGTGTAATGAAATTTTTTTAGAAATGAGGCAAAGCAGCCAAACTAAAACAGGGTTAGTTGAAGTGTTCCCAAAAGGGAAGGAGGGAATATCCTTCCTGCATAAGGAGCCTTGCTTGACCTCCTGCCTTATTTTTGGCTGTGAATCTGTATGCCATGATCCTCAGTGGGGTAGGTATACAAGGAGAGTATGGTGCCAAATGAACCAAAAAAAAAAAAAATAGATCTCATTTGTATTATTTATTGAATGATGCTCATATAGTAAAATGGAGACTGAAATATAGGCTTATGGCCTAACTGCAAACCTCTGACTTTCCATTTGCAAATGAACCAAAATGATTAGCCAGGATTTAGAGGAAATTCATAAATTTCACATCTAAGTAGACCAGCTGGAGAAAAACTTGAGGGTTCTCTGTCTAGGACTCAATTCAGTTCAATTTTTAAAAAATTTATTGAACACCTACCTGTTCTGTTAAAAATGATGTGCTAATGCTGCATGGAACAAATAGCTGAGTGAGGCATTTCATTGCCTTTTAAGAGTGTATAATCTATTATGGAGAAAGAGACAAGTACACAAACAATAAGCATACCAGGAAGTGGTACAAAATAATATTCCTATGTCTGAAGACTCCTAAACGTCTTTTCCTAGTCTCATTTTCTCTTAGCCCCAGATCTGAGTAGTCAACTGCCTTTTGGACCTCTCCCATCA
The DNA here is from genome assembly GCF_028878055.3 of Symphalangus syndactylus. Lineage (NCBI taxonomy): Eukaryota > Metazoa > Chordata > Mammalia > Primates > Hylobatidae > Symphalangus > Symphalangus syndactylus. The sequence goes on from NC_072427.2 coordinate 128,575,209, forward strand.
ACTTTTGAGTAGAGAAATGTAAACTTTCCATTTCTGATTACTTCAAAGGTAGATTTGGAAATGTAGATACACATACAAAAATGGAGTGTTTTCTCAAAGCTGTCATTTATTTGGGTTGCAAATGTAGAATTCAGGTGTTTTAGGCACACATGAGAAGTGATAATTGTTATATATACATACATAATCCCATATACCTACAAACCCTTTATGACAAGGACAGATTGTAAAACACAGTACTGTCAAATTTTGGAAGACAAAGAATGCATATATGAACTCTTCATTTAAAATTGGGTTTGGAAATTCAAACAAAATTAACTAAAAGAGATAAAAAGTTTTATTTTGTTATTCCTTTATAGCCTCAGTCACATGCTTTACTTTTTTTTAGTTGTGGTAAAATATATGTATAAAACATAAGCATTTTAACCATTTTTAGGTATAAAGTACAGTGGCATTAAGAACATTCACATTGTTGTTCTAACATCACTGCCATTCATCCCCAGCACTTTTAAATCTTCCCAAACTGAAACTCTGTATCCATTAAATAGTAGCTCCCCATTCTATTTTCTGTCTCTGTGAATTTATTCTAGATACCTCATATAAGTGTAATCATACAATATTTGTCCTTTTGTGTCTCGCTTATTCCACCAAGAATAGTGTTGTCAAGGTCCATCCATCTTGTAGCATGAGTTAGAATTGCCTTCCTTTTTAAGATTGAATAGTATTCCATTTCCTTTCAAGGCTGAGCAATATTCCATTTTGTGTATATACCACATTTTGTTTATCCATCTATCAATGGACATTTGGGTTGTTTCCACTATTTGCCTATTGTGAATAATACTACTATGAACATGGATGTACAAGTAATCCATTGAAGTCCCTTCTTTCAGTTCTTTTGGGTATATACCCAGAAGTGCAATTGCTGGATCATATGGGTATAGTTATCATATGGGTATACTTACCCAGATGGGCTTTGTTTTATTGTTTAAGAGACAAGTTCAATGTTGCCCAGGCTGGCCTTGAACTCCTTGGCTCCAATGGATCATCTTGCTTCAACCTTCCACTTAGTTGGGACTACAGGCCAGGTAGGCTAGCACCCAGCTCAATTGCTGGATCATATGATACTTTTATGTTTACTTTTTTGAGGAGCCACTATACTATTTTCCACAGTGGCTGCACCATTTTACATTCCCACGAGGAAAGTGCAGGCATTCTAATTTCTCCATATCCTTGACAACATTTGTTATATTGTTTTGGGGTTTTTTTTTTGGTATTAGTCATCCAAATAGGTGTGAAGTGGTATCTCATTGTAATTTTGATTTGCATTTTCCTAATGGATTAGTGATTTTGAGTATCTTTTCATGTGCTTATTGGCCATCTGTTTATCTTTGATGGAGAAATATCTATTCAAGTCCTTTACCTATTTTTTAATTGGGATGTTTTTTGTTATTGGGTTATAGGAGTTCTCTATATATCTGAATATCAATTGCTTATTAGATATGTGATTTGCAAATATTTTCTCCCATTCTGTGGATTGCCTTTTACTCTGTTGATTATGTCCTTTGGCGCACTTTGATAGTGCCCTTTGTTAATTTTGATGAAGTCCAATTTATCTGTTTTTGCTTTGGTGGTCTAAGAAATTTCCAAATCTAATGGCATGAAATTTTTTCCCTATGTTTTCTTCTAAGAGTGTTATAGTTTGGGCTCCTATATGTAGATCTTTGATGCACTTTGAACTAATTTTTGTATATTGTATAACATAAGGATCCAAGTTTATTCCTTTGCATGTGGATATCCCAAAGCCATTTGTTGAAAAGACTTTCTTTACCCATTAAATGGTCTTGGCATTCTTGTTGAAAAATAATTTGGCCATTGGCTTATTTCACATAGTATAATGTTTTATTTCTGGGCTCCATTTTATTCCTTTGGTCTATATGTCTGTTCTTATGCCAGTACAGTACCACACTATTTTGATTGTGGTAGCTTTGTAGTAAGTTTTGAAATCAGGAAACGTGAGACCTCAATTTGCTCTTCTTTTATAAGATCGTTTTGACTCTGGGATTCTTGAGATTCTATGTGAATTATAGGACAGTAACATACTTTTACTTGTGGTCTTTGAAGTATTTTATAGGAAGTCCTCTATGACATTTTTATATAAAAACTCCTTTTGAAGTAATCCTCTCTAGTTCATCTAAGTTTAGGATAAATGGGAGGGTCTGATAATTTAAGCCAGTATAGGGCTACATGGTATTATTTAAACCCTTAGGGGGAATAAAAGATTACAGGATAAAGGATTTGAAAAGATATTTTCTTTGTAGAGAAAAAGGAGGAAACCACTTTCGAAAAAACAGTTATTATGCCTTTTGAATTTTTTAAAAGTTTGATTGGAAAGCACTCAGCTATTCAGCATTTGCCTTTAGCAAAGGTTTTAGATTGACTCCCCTCCCACCCATTCTCAATAATTTTTTTTTTTTTTTTTTTTTTTTTGAGACGGAGTCTGGCTCTGTTGCCCAGGCTGGAGTGCAGTGGCACGATCTCGGCTCACTGCAAGCTCCACCTCCCGGATTCACGCCATTCTCCTGCCTCAGACTCCCGAGTAGCTGGGACTACAGGCGCCCGCCACCTCGCCCGGCTAATTTTTTGTATTTTTAGTAGAGACGGGGTTTCACCATGTTAGCCAGGATGGTCTCGATCTCCTGACCTCGTGATCCGCCCGCCTCGGCCTCCCAAAGTGCTGGGATTACAGGCGTGAGCCACAGCGCCCGGCCTCCATTCTCAATAATCTAATTTTTTGCTTTGTAAATGAATAAGCTTGGGGATTTTATTCTGCAATGTATAACATATGTATGTAATATAGACATAAAAAATATACATAGTTTAACCACTTTAACAAGCTGTAAAAATCCAAATCTTCAGGGGCTACCTTTTGTTATTTAAGGATGTATAAATCATGATAGCTTTTAGATAAGTCCTTCTCATCTTCATGAGCTTCATGAAATCTAGCACAGTTACTTTCCATAGCAGATGTTTGATAATTGTGTTTTAGTGAAATTTTAATAAGAATTTTATGTCTGTTTTTTCCTGTTCAATAGTAGGTGGTATTTGAAGGAACTTTTCTGGCTTAGTTACTTCATACATCTGGTCACTTCTTTTTCTCCCCTATCTGTTTGAAGGAAAGGTGCTTACTAAATTTGTTGGTGATCACATTTTTTTGAATTTTCTAGACTCACTCATTTTTATTATAAGGTAAAAAGTTAGTATTTTCCCATCAATATTCTTTTGCTTTGAACTTAAGCATGCTGCAGTCATTGTCTTCTTTTTAAATCTTGCAGTTATTTATAATTTATTTTTGTAATCTCTTACAGTTTTGATTGTTTTTTGACAATGCAATTGAATATATTCCCCATGTATTTAAGAACATTTTAAATAAGTGCCCATTTCTTTGTAATGATTTTTCTCAGAAACAAACAAATCCTCAAGCACTCTAGTAATATTCCTACTCCAGAGTAGTACACCATAGCTCTTGAGAAGAAAAGGAAAAATAATAGTTTCTGTATGTTTTAAGTGGAAAGTAGTTTCTTTGATTTACATGAACATTAAGCCATGATAGGTAATGACAGTTTATTCCTAAAATGTATTCAGTTACCCATTAACATGGATATGTCATAACCTGTTATCCTTGACTTATAGATCTCCCCAGGGAAAATGTTCCAAGAGAGTGAGCAAAAGAAATGTTTTCTGGGGAAAGTATCAAGGTGAGAGTGTTGTTATTTCAGACATCACAACATTTCCCTATAGCAGTCTATATCCAAGAATAAATCTGTGCTAGCCAAGCGGATGAATCTGGCATTTCTGAGAATACATGTGATGGTTGAATTGAGATTTTTGGTAACAACTGTGGGTCACTCTAAGATACCAATTTCTGGATATCTCAGACTGAGAGATGACTATAAGAGGTATCATTTTAAGTCTGGAGACCAGAAAGCCTCTATACTTGTTCATAGAGCTTTTCATTTATCTGAGTGTTTTCCTCTGCTTGTCAGGACTTGTGCTTTCACGACCTCCTGCTCTCATATCAGGGGAGTGAATAATTGAATTTGGATAGTTTTTTGGTTTTTGAGTTGGAACACTCCTTTTCCTATGGAACGTCTATAGAAAAAATGAGTCAAACAGAGAACGTGCAGGGGAGGCAACTCTGAATGCTTCCATGGCTACATACATATCTGTTTTCTTTGATTTGCTAAACCCTAAGTTAAAAGGAAAGTACTGTCTAAAATAGGGAGATATTCCCTATATTTATACCATCATCTGAATATTTACAATGGAGTGTTTTGTATTATAAATGTCAAAAAGGTTGAGACAAGACTCACTTAAATTAAGAGGGGAAACTTTTTTTAATGATGGAAATAGGGGCTTAATAAACTTACATCTCCTTAACTCCTTTAATATTTGTAATAAACTATGACTGTTCAAGAGTTGAGCAGTCTCTGTTTGAAGAAATTTCTTTATTTTCCTTCAAAATTGGCACCACTTTAGAATTTCCAGTTGAGATCTATTTGGCTAAGACCTCATTTCCCATCCAATTCATTAAAATTGTTGATGTTCAAGCCAGGGAAAGGATATTTTCTGGGTCTACTTATGATGGCTGTGTATCAAACCAGCCATGTTTAGAAACCCTCCAAGGCCTATGTGATTTTTTAAAAAGAAATTTATTATGTGGAATGAAGAAGCAAACATGTTCTATTTTATACTATTCAGAGCCAAGTAATCAGCCATTTCCCTCAGGAGTCACTTGTACTAAGAGCTGGCCTGGACAGGGAAAGGCACTGTAATGGCTGCTCATCACCCAGAGCTGCCCAAGCACTAGCTTTACCTTATAGCTCAGAGGGACCCCAATGGTCTTTTCCTTAGTGCTTAGGGTATTACTACTAGACCTCGAAATGCAGACCTAAGAAATGCCTGGTGATGGCACTAAAGCTGACATCACTATGAAAAGCAGGCAGGAGGTATTGCACCCCTTGTGAGGAAGTTTAAAAGTTTCTTATAGCAACTAACTTCCCCATTAACAAATAAATAGACCTTCCATAGCAGCTAGAAGGTACCTCATCCCCTTTATTGAACTGTAGCCATGGACTTCTCAGTGGTATCACTGTAACCCTAAGACCTAGTGAAAAACCTGGTACAGGAAAATGTATACAGTAAATATTAGATGAAAGAATAGGCAGGAGAATCACTTGAACCCGGGGAGGGAGAATGCGGAGGTTGCAGTGAGCTGAGATGGTGCCACTGCACTCCAGCCTGGGCGACAGAGCAAGACTCTGTCTCAAGAAAAAAAAAAAAAAATTCAGCTCTGTGATTTCCATTTTTTCTCCTGCCAAAGATCATGTTAATTATTTCTGTTTCTCATGGCCTCCGTATTTTGAAATATTTATTATTCTGCATTGATTAAATAATAATTCATTTGTTTCCTAATTTTACTGACCAAAGCCAACCAGGACTTCTGGTCGATATGAGAAAATTACGGTTGGTTAGTACCATAATTTCAGCTCAGAAAAAAAAAAAGATATTTTATTTGTGTAACAAATAAGCTTTTTGAAATAAAAATAACTTCCGGGCCCAATTATTACTTTTGGGGGGCTTCTATGATTCTGAACATGCAGACTAAAAATTAATAATATTGTCTAAACTACCATTTTATAGATAAACATGGTAATGCTTAAGGAGTTAGGTAGAAATGACTTACCTGCAAAGCCAAACTAATTGATTCCCAGTTCCCAGTTCAGAGTCTATTTAGGATGGATATATAGGATGGGGCTTGGAGAGGGTATTCTAGAATGAGGCCTTAAGTTCCTGGCTCCTTTTTAAGAATAGATGATATTGGATTATTATTGACATAAATTTGGACAGAACTTATGGATAGAATCCCATTTAACAAATACTGTATTATATCTAGTTATATATAGTGTCATTACATATCCCCATGATCTAACTCTGAGTTCATACCAATGTTTTATTGTTGTAAGCTGCAAAATTCTTTTAGGTTTTAAAAATTTCATATGAATAGGTGTCATAGAGGACTTGCTTTTGTCTGGGAAGGATGTGGAAACACCCTCCTTGTGGCCGCAGGAGAGGGAATGGCTTGAGAGTGCATGTTATTAACTTGAGATCAGGATTAGGCATCTATTAGAGAGTGACCCTTGTGGACAATGGGATCAGCCTTTGTAAGGCCTATAAAGAAAACCAAGGATGAAACTGTGCAATCAGGGCAAGGTCAAGGATTTGAAGTGGATCAAGATTCCTGTGTCCATGATGTTTTGCATTTCTGCTATTATTAACAGGTCAGAATATAATAGGTAGTCAATATAATTTGATTGTTCCAAAAAAAATTAATTACAAGTCCTTATCCATTTAGCAGGCAGTCTTCAAATTAATATATTAATCCATTTGCTACAGCATTTATGGATAATAATTATATGTGAATACCCACATCATTATAAATATTAGTAATAAACTTTAAGGTGTTTGGGCTGAATATTAAGTTTGCTTTTATACACATATGTTTTTGTGTACAGAGTGTCTGGAAGGGTCAAGAAAAGGAATTTGAAACTCTGGAACAGGCAAATATACAAGAAATCATGCAATAGGGAGAGGAATACGTAAGATTTACCTGAAATATGAACTTTTACTATTTTTTATCTTAAAATTTTCAGTTTTGTTTCTTTAGAGACAGTTTTGCTTTGTTACCCAGGCTGGAGTGCAGTGGCATGACCAATAGCTCACTCTAACCTTTAACTCCCAGGCTCTGGCAACCCTCCTGCCTCAGCCTCCCAAGTAGCAGGAACTTTCAGTGTGTGCCACCATGACCGACTATTAAAAACATTTTTTTAAATTGAGATGGGGTCTTACTATGTTGCCCAGGTTGGTCTTGAACTCCTGACCTCGAGAAATTCTCCCACCTTGGCTTCTCAAAGTGCTGGCATTATAGGGGTGAGCCATTGTGTCCAGCCTTGATCTTTTATTTTATTCGGGTATAAAACATAATTAATGAAAAACACATTTTTTTTTTTTGCTAGCTCAAATTTGGGACAGTTTTATCTTTGAAAGGGACAATATCTGCCATCTAGAATCATAATCCAATTAGTTGAATGAGGTTCTTTCAATCTGAACACAGTCTTCATATGAATATTAGTATGACATAAAGGAATACAGCATGGTATGTTCTGGTGTCCTACAAAAGCAAAAACATCCAGCGCTTTCCACTGGAAGGCTCTATAATGGAGGTAAGCAGTAACAATTCTAAAGCATTTTAAAGCTGGTTAAATTGTCTGTAACAGCAAATTTTTATAATAATCTTTTTTTTCTACCTTAAGAGGGCAAGGTAGTCTAGCTGTGTTTCAAAATCTCTTACTGTATTAACAAAGGAGAATCATTTACTGTTATAACAAGTAGCAAAAAGGTACAAACATTTATATGGTAGTGTGGAGTGGGTTCTTTTCTATCAGGCAGTCCCAACACACTGAGAGGCATACCCTGTTTCTTATTTTGACTGTTGTATGTCATACTTAGAACTGTTAAGTTTTAGAATCTTTAAAAAAGAACTTATGAGGTCAGTAGGTCTAAAGCATGTTTTGTCTGTTTGTACAATCAGAACCCTTAAGAAAATTTTTAAAGTTTTAAGAACTCGGCTGGGTGCAGTAGCTCACACCTGTAATCCCAGCACTTTGGGAGGCCAAGGTGGGTGGATCACCTGAGGTCAAGAGTTCGAGACCAGCCTGACCAACATGGTGAAACCCCGTCTCTACTAAAAATATAAAAATTAGCCAGGCATGGTGGTGGGCGCCAGTAATCCCAGCTATTCAAGAGGCTGAGGCAGGAGAATCCACTTGAACCCAGGAGGCAGAGGTTGCAGTGAGCCGAGATTGCACCACTCCACTCCAGCCTCGGTGACAGAGCAAGATTCCGTCTCAGCATCAATAGTAAGGAAACATTTTTTGTACACAAGCACTTGTGTATATAGTGGAATATTAAACGGTTTTAAAAATATTTTCTTAATTATTAAGAATACAGTCAATGTACTTTGACTAATGCAATGAATAACACAAGAGTCCAATGTAGCTTCATAGGCTGAAATGATGGAACAGATGGAAAAGAGTACATTAACCATAAATAAGCATGAAGTCATGAACTTAGCTTCCAAAAATCAACTCTGGAGACCCATCATAGAAAAGATAGCATGTTATGGGAGGAGACCCCAAGTTTATAATTAGCTGTAAGCTCACCGTAAAGCAAGGTGGTAAAATGTTAGTCCCAAATGCTTAAACTAAATTGTATTAAGTAGGGAGGAGAGAGTTTTATAGTACACTTGACTATTGTTGCCAGAACTTTAGTTTGTTTTGTTTTGTTTAGACAGGGTCTTGCTTTGTCACCCAGGCTGGGGTGCGGTGGCACGACCATGGCTCACTGCATCCTTGACCTCCTGGGATCCGATGATCTTCCTCCTCAGCCTCCCTGAGTGCTGGGATTACAGGTGTGAGAACTTTAGTTTTGTGTTCTATTCTGGGCATCAAATTTTAAGAAAGATGCTAACCAGCTAGGGTGTACTCAGAGGAAGGCACCAAGTGGATGTGGGGACTGAAAACTGACCTGGGAGGATGAATCAGAATAACTGGGCAAAGACATAAGTAAAAGTATAGCTCTTGCTTCTAGGGGAAGAAAGCCTAAGAGATTATTTGATCTGAAATCCTGACTTTCAAGTTGAGGAAACAGGCTCAGAGAGATGTGTCCTGGGTCACATGATGAGAGAGGAGCAGACTACAGACTAGTTTCCAAACATGCCAGACAATGGGATAGCAGGTGCCAAACATGTGATATGCTGTGCAGAAGAGGGGCCAGACCTTTTTTGGTAGCTTAAAAAGGCAGAGCCAAGACTAGTGTTTGAAAGTTACAGAGATGATTTGGGACAAAAATCGAACGAACAACTTTCTAGCTATTGTAGCTGCCTAACATTGAAATGGATTGCCTTGAAAAACAGTGAGTTACCTATCACTAGCTATGTTCAAGTAAAGGTTAGATAGGATGTTAGGAATGTTGTTGAGTGATTCCTTTCATGCAGGAAAGGTTGGACTACATAAGTTAATTATTATAGCCCCTTTTGATTATTCATAATAGCAAACATTTATTGAGCTTATGGAGCTACTATGTCAAGTGCGGCGTATATATCATCTCTTTGATTCTTATAATTTTGAGGAAGCTGAGGCTCCACAGCTTATCTGAGGTCACACAGTATTGGTGAGGTGAGATTCAAATCTGGAGGTAGTTTTGCTAACTTATGTGCTATAGCTGCAGATCTCTAATTCATATAACTATTAGTTAGATCCATTCTTTTGTGATTTGTTCTTTAAGCTTTTGTTCAAGCATTATTTGTTCAAGCATTCTAGAACAGAAGCAGACTCTCAGTGAGAGGGCCTAGCTTGCATTAGGGGATCTGCTTTTTTTTTTTCCTTATTTTTATTTTAGAAATAAGGTTTTGGTCTGCCACCCAGGCTGGCCTTGAACTCCTAGACTCAAGCAATCTTCCCACCTTGGCCTCCCAAAGAGCTAGGATTACAAGCATGAGCCACTGCACCCAGCCCTGGTTTCCTATGGGTTTCAGGTATCATTAATTTACCCTTTGAGGCACTTATGCCATCACAGTTCCTTGAGAATAAATCCTGTGGAAATGGTTAGCCATTTGTAGTTCCTAAGCCATTTCAATAATGGTAGAAGTAATATTAAATTACCATTTGTCATTAAGAGACCTTGTGTTCCCAAATCTCCTTACTTTGTATACATTTAAAAAATTTCCTTAGTAGTTATTGTAATCCTCATATTATGAATATGAAGACTGCATGTCAGATTTTGATTTGTCTTGCCTCCCCCTTAACCTGAGCTATTTTTTAAAAATTAAACTTTTTCAGATAATTGTAGATTTACATGCAGTTGTAAGAAATAATACAAAGAGGAGAGTCTATGTATCTTTTACCCAGTTTTTCCCTGTGGTAACATCTTGCAAAACTGCAGCACAATATCATAGTCAAGATACTGACCTTGATGCAGTCAGGATATAGAACATTTCCATCACCACGAGGATCCCTCCTATTGCCCTTTTATAGACACCTCTCACCCTCCCATCCTTGACACTTGGGAACCACTAATCCTTTCCCCATTTCTATAATTTAGTCATCTCAAGAATGTCATATGAATTGAATCATACCATTTATAACCTTTTGGGATTTTTTTCACTCCACATAATTTCCTGAAGATTAATGTAGGTTGTTGAGTGTATCAACAGTTTGTTTCTTTTTGTTGCTGAGTAGTATTCCATGGTATAACAGTTTGTTTAACCTTTACCTGTTAAAGTACATCTGAATTGCTTCCAGTTTTCAGCTATTATGAATACAGCTGTTGTGAACATTTGTGTAAAGGTTTTTGTGTGAGCATGGGTTTTCATTTCTTTGGGATAAATGCCTAGGAATGTAATGCTAGGTTATATGGTAGTTTCATGTTTAGATTTATAAGAAACTGCCAAACTGTTTCCCAGAGTGGCTGTACTATTTTACATTCCCACTGACAATGTGTGAATAATTCAATTTCTTTGCATCCTTGCCAGCATTTGGTGTTGTCACTATTTTTTATTTTAGCCATCCTGATAGGTGTATAGTGATATTTCATGGTTTTAAGTTGCCTTTCGCTAATGCTAATGTTATTGAACGTCTTTTCATGTACTTATTTGCCATCTGTTTATCCTCTTTGGTAAAATGTCTGTGTATGTCTTTTGCCTATTTTCTAATTGGATTGTTTGTGTTTTTATTATTGGGTTTTGAAAGAGCCTGGGCTTTATAGATACCAATTTCAGCAATGTGCTGTTCATTCCTTGACTCTGCCTTCCTGCCTTCCCAATACCTTATTCACAGTAACCCTCACATCTGACTTCTATGATGTATTGTAGCCTGAGAAAATCATGATTCCATTCTGAATAGATCTGGAACAAAATACAGGTCATCTAAACTTGCTAGCAATCTTTTCAACATAAGATTCACATGTCATAAAATTCACCTGTTTAAAGTATACAAATCAGTGGGTTTTAGTGTTCATAAAGTTGTACAAACATCACCAATATGTAATTTCAGAACATTTTTATCACTGCAAAAAAGGAATCTCATACCCATTAGCAGTCACTCTGCACTCTCCCATTTTCCCATTCCCTCAGCTCCTGGAAACCACTAATCTGCTTTCTTTCTCTATCAAATTGCCTATTCTGGACATTTCATATAAACAGAATTCTGCACTAAGTGGCCTTTTGTGTCTGGCTTCTTTCACTTAGCATAATGTTTTAAAGATTCATCCATACTGTAGCATGTATTAATATTAGTACTTCATTTTTATAGCAAATAATATTCCATTATATAGATATTCCACATTTTGTTTACTCATTGATCAAGTGATAGTGATAGACATTTAAGTTGCTTCCACTTTTTGGCTATCATGTATAATGCTGCTATGAACATTTGTGTGCGAGTTTTTGTGTGGCTATATGTTTTCATTTCTCTTGGGTATTTAGGAATGAAATTAATTGCTGGGTTATATGGTAACTCTATATTTAACTGTTTGAGAAACTGCCAAACTGTTTCCCAAAATGGCTGAACCATTTTATATTACCACCAGCAATATGTGAGAGTTCCAGTTTCTTTGCACCCTTAGCAACACTCATTATTTTTTATTATGTCCATTTGTGTTTTTTACTATGACCATCCTGGTAGGTAAGGAATAGTTCACTGTGGTTTTGATTTGCATTTCTTTAATGATAAATGATGTTGAGCATCTTTACATGTGCTTATTGGCCATTTGTATTTACTTGAAGAAATATCTGTTTCAATCGTTGCCTATTTTAAAATTGCATTATTTGTTTTTCATTGCTGAGTTCTAAGAGTTCCTTGTATATTCTGGGTGCCAGATGATTATCAGATATCAAATTTGCAAATATTTTCTCTCATTTTGGGGGTTGTGTTTTCACTTTTTTGGTAGTGTCTGCTATGGTCTGAATGTTGATATTTCCCTCAAATTTATATATTGGAAATAATCCCTAATGCTATAGTATTAAGAATTGGGGCCTGGCCGGGCACGGTGGCTCATGCTTGTAATCCCAGCACTTTGGGAGGCCGAGGCGAGCGGATCACGAGGTCAGGAGATCGAGACCACGGTGAAACCCCGTCTCTACTAAAAATACAAAAAAAATTAGCCGGGCGTGGTGGCAGGCGCCTGTAGTCCCAGCTCCTCGGAGAGGCTGAGGCAGGAGAATGGCGTGAACCCGGGAGGCGGAGCTTGCAGTGAACCGAGATTGTGCCACTGCACTCCAGGCTGGGCGACAGAGCGAGACTCCGTCTAAAAAAAAAAAAAAAAAAAGAATTGGGGCCTTTAGAGGGTGATTAGGTCATGAGGGCTCCACCATCATGAATGGGATTAGTATGCTTATAAGAGAGGCTCAAGGGGCTTGTCTCTGCCCTCCACCCTCTGAGGATGCAGCAACACGGCATGATCCATGAGGAACAGGCCCTCACCAGACACCCAATCTGCTGGTGGCTTGATCTTGGACTTCTAGCTTCCAGAACTGTAAGCAATAAATTATACTGTTTATAAACTACTCAGTCTATGGTATTTTATAGCAGCCTAACACTGATTGTCAGTGTCCTTTGAAGCACAAAAGTCTTTAGATTTTGAATATGACCATTTTAACTATTTTTTATTTGGTTGCATTTACTTTGGTGTCTAAGCAATATTTTAACCAGTACTTTTTTGCTCATGATTATATCCCTCTCAATGTCTTAGTTCTAAGTACACCTAATTCATGGCACGTACCCAGTCTCTCCCCATTTCTCCATGCAAATGAGCTTGCCTCCTATTCTCTGAGAAAGTTGAGATTATTTGCCATAAATTCTTCAACTTCCTCTGTCTCAACTAAATAAGTTTCCGTGTATTTTCACTCTTTTCCCTTTTATACTCTCTCTCTCTTTTGAAGTACAGGAATTTTTCTTTTCAAAATGAGTAACTCCACCTGGTCCATTCCATCCCTCTTCTTCTTGTACTTTTAATTCAGTGATTGATCTTTTTCTCCCCACTAGCATCAATAATATTTTGTTCTCTACTAATCTTTCTTTTCTGCCTTCATACAATCTCAGGTCTTTGTTGCCCCTTTAAGGAAAAGAACCGAGGAGGAGCTTTGCTCAATTTTATTTTTCCTTTAAGCTACCAACCTCTTTGACTCCTTCCGTTTACTTATAATCTTGAAAGAGCAGTTTCACTTTGTCTAAAATATTGTAGTAACCCTCTCAGTGGCCTCCAACTCCAAAGTCTCCCCTTGGACTTCTCTTACACACTTTCCATCAGATGAATCTTCCCAAAGTAAAGTTCTTATCACCTAACTCTCCTGCCTAAAAACTTTGATGACTCATTTAATATCGAGTTATCTATAGGACTTCCCAGCCTAATATTCAAAGCCCTTCATAACATGTTCTCTCAACTCTGATAGATCTGAACAACTCATTTTTCCCTTTTTCCCTGAATACCCCCTTGCCACTAGTTTCCTGCGTAATGCCTGTTCACCAGAATGCCTGTCTTCCTTCAGTTCTTCCTATGGAAATTCTGTGTAAAATTTAAATGCCTTGAAGTCTCTGTTGATCATCTCTTCCCCTTCCACCAGAGGGCACTCTCCAATCTTTGAATCCCTATCACATCGTAAACGACTATGTGGCCCTTATTATTTGACCTCATATTATAGCTTTTGAAAGTAGATTGCGAATTCTGTGAAGGCAGAGACTTACCTATCTGTGGACCTCTCCAGCAGCCATCCAGAGGTGGTAGAGCTAGTAGGTATTTCTTGAATTGATTTATTGAATTGAGTATTTCTTGAATTATTTTGATTTAAATTGAAAACAAGAACCTGGACACCTACATCTGTGGAGAAAAATCTTGAAAAGATAAAGCAGAAAACATGGGGTAGACAGTGGGAGGTGAAACTGAGAAGGTAATTTATGCTTTAGCTTTACAGCAAATCAGAGCACCTGGAGTTCAAAACCTCATTTTTCTGAATGTCAGTTTTGTTTTTGAAAAACAATCAGTGCATAGCATATTTGCTCTTTAATCTCAAAACACTAAGAGTAAAAAAAAAAAAAAAGTGGAACTGGTTGAGTAAAATGATATAAAGTCACCTTATCTGACAAACTGTATCATCTGTTTTGAATGAAGGCCCTAGAATTCTTGTGAAGGATGTCATGTTCATCTCCCAATTATGGAGATAAAAAGTAATGAGTTGCAGGAACTTTGTAAACTCTAAAGCACTGCATATAAGTTGACCTTTAAAGTTAAAAATATTTCTTACAAAATGTGGGCCAGTTTATATGCTTATAGACTACTGTTAGCTGGTTGGTAGGTGGTAGCAGTCTCTCAGCCAGCTCTTTAAGGACGGGTGGGTCATGAAATCAATATCATGACCAAAATCAATGTATTCTCAAGGATAAACCCAGTCCCAAACTTTTATATTAAACAGTTTAAGTCAACCTGTGTACTAGATTGTACTCAACCTCTATCATATGCATAGTGTTATTAACTGTTGGGTATTCAAATGACACTAAATCGATTAAATATTTACCTGTTTGGGTTGGGTGACTTAAGGTGATTTTGTTTTATTAACTTTTAGGTCTTAATAGGAAAATGATACTCTTCACTATTTTATCCTTCCTTTTGGGCTCTTTGAATTGATTTCTAAATTGTAAGTTCTTGAAAGCTGAGAAACTATGCCGTATATTTTTGTAAACCCTAGTCCTACCAGGACCTCTTTAGCATTATAATTATTCAGTAGTACCAATAGTGATAATCCTTAATATTTATTGAGTGCTTATTAATGGATAGACACTATACTAAGTACCGTATATTCATTATTTCATTTAATTCTCATAGCAACTTTGTGAGTTATTTCAAAGGAAGAAATGAGACTTAAATAATTTGCCCAAGGTCACACATTGCATAGGTGGCTGAGCCGAGATTGGAACCCAGGTGGTCTGACTCCAGAACCTGTGCTCTTAACCACTACACCATCTTCTTTAATAAATGTCTATTCTCGGTGATGCTAATGAGAACCAAGCTGTGCACATGGCGTATGTGCAGTGACATCCTGTCTATGTTTTTATTGTGTAATATACCCAGGATACTGTGAGCCCACAGCTGGTGTCCATTAATGATAATGGTGTGGGAATTCAAAAATAATTTCCAGAGCATCTTGAGTACAAGACATTATATAATTTTCATTTTTCAGTGATCTTTAAATTCTGGGGCTTAAAAGGGACTTGTTATTTGGTTACCCAAAATAGTTTTCTTCTTTTTCTGAAAGTTGGATTTGAAATGGAGGTAATATAAGACTACAATGTGCTTTCTGATATTATTTCAGTAGGATTTTTTCACTTTTATTTTTTCTAAGCTTCTCCAAAGGGGGTGGTAGAAGCAACTTTTTTGTTTGTTTGTTTTTGTTTTCGTTTTTGTTTTTGTTTTTGTTTTTTTGAGACAGAGTTTGCTCTTGTCGCCCAGACTGGAGTGCAATGGCGAGATCTTGGCTCACCACACCCTCCGCATCCCGAGTTCAAGCGATTCTCCTGCCTCAGCCTCCGGAGTACCTGATTATAGGCATACGCCACCATGCTCAGCTAATTTTGTATTTTTAGTAGAGACTGGGTTTCTCCATGTTGGTCAGGCTGGTCTTGAACTCCTGACCTCAACTGATCCACCCACCTCATCTTCCCAAAGTGCTAGAATTACAGGCATGAGTTTTACTGCACCTAGCCTGTTTCACTACCTTCTTGATGTCATCATATTTGGCAGGTTTCTCTAGACAGCAGATCAGATCCATGACTGACACAGTGGTGGTGGGGGACATGGAAGATCATGCCAGTGACCTTCCTGTTCAGCTCAGGGATGACCTTACCCACAGCCTTGTCAGTGCCAGTAGATGCAAAGATGATGTTCTGGAAAATTCCACAGCCATTGTGCCATAGTTTCCCAGAGGGGCCATCCACGGTCTTCTGGGTGTCATTGATGGCATGGACTGTGGTCATGAATTCTTCCATGATGCCAGAATTGTCATGGATGACCTTGGCCAGGGGAACTAAGCAATTGGTGGTACAGGAGGCATTACTGACAATCTTGAGGCCGTTTTTGTACTTTTCGTGGTTCACACCCATTACAAACATGGGGATGTCGGCAGAGGGGCAGAGATGATGACCTTTTTGGCTCCCCCATCTAAATGAGTCCCAGCCTTCTTCATGGTAGTGAAGACACCAGTGGACTCCACGATGTAATTAGTGCCAGCAGCACCCCATTTGATTTTGGTGGGATCTCTCTCTTGGAAGATGGTGATGGGATTTCCATTGATGACAAGTTTCCCATTCTCAAGCTTGATGATGCTGTGGAACTTGCTATGGGTGGAATCATATTAGAACATGTAGACCATGTAGTTGAGGTCAAAAAAGGGATCATTGATGGCAACAATATCCACTTTGCCAGAGTTAAAAGCAGCCCTGGTGACCAGGTGCCCAATACAACTAAATTCATTTACCCTGGCCTTCACCTTCACCATGGTGTCCCAGGGGTGCAGCTGACCCTGCACAAGAAGATGCTGTTGTCACACGGGAGGAGCAGAAAGCCTAATATTCAAAATATTTATTTGAAAAATTGTTTTATACATTGGTGGACTTTAGACTGTTTTATATTAAAATACATAAATACATGAATAAATTAATGCCAATAAATTTGACAACTGAAATGACATTTCTTGAGAGACATAAACAACCAAAGCTCACCCAGGAAGAAAAAGATAACTGGAGTAGCCCTATGTCTTTTAAAGAAATTTAACTGGCCGGGCGGGGTGGCTCATGCTTGTAATCCCAGCACTTTGGGAGGCCGAGGCGGGCGGATCACGAGGTCAGGAGATCGAGACCATGGTGAAACCCCGTCTCTACTAAAAATACAAAAAAATTAGCCGGGCGTAGTGGCGGGCGCCTGTAGTCCCAGCTACTCTGAGAGGCTGAGGCAGGAGAATGACGTGAACCCGGGAGGCGGAGCTTGCAGTGGGCCGAGATTGCGCCACTGAACTCCAGGCTGGGCGACAGAGCGAGACTCCATCTCAAAAAAAAAAAAAAAAAAAAAAAAAAAAAAAAAAATTAATTAATGGTTTAAAATCTCAAAACCAAAAATAAAACTGTATTCCTAGATAGATTTACTTATACATTTTGCTAGTTCTATACAAACTCTTCCTAGCTGGCTTTTTTTAAAAAAGAAGCTGGCAAACTGAAATCATGTGGAAATGGAAAGAACGCAGAATAGCCAAAACAATTTTGAAAAAGAAAAGGCTGGAGATTTCACTCTCATTGATTTTAAATATAAAGCACCAGTAATCAAAATTATATGGTTTAGGCTTAAGGATAGATATATTCATCAGTGAAACAGAATAGAGAGTCCAGAAATGGACCCACATATATACAGTCAATTGATTTTTTTTAACAAAGGTACCAAGGAAAAATTGGATATCCATGTACAATAACCTCAACCTTTATCATACTCCTTATACAAAAAAGATTACATTAGTCCCTCTGTATCTGGCGGGGGGGATTGGTTCCAGGACCCACTGAGGATACCAAAATCCCTTATATAAATGGTATAGTATTTGCATGGAACCTATGTACATTCTCCCATATACTTTTTTTTTTTTTTTTTTTTTGAGACAGAGTCTCACTCTGTTGTCCAGGCTGGGGTACAGTGGCACGATCTTAGCTCACTGCAACCTCTGCCTCCCAGGTTCAAGCAGTTCTCTGCCTCAGCCTCCCGAGTAGCTGGGATTATAGGCACCTACCACCATGCCTGGCTAATTTTTGTATTTTTAGTAGAGATGGGGTTTCACCATGTTGGCCAGGCTGATTTCGAACTCTTGGTCTCAAGTGATCCGCCTGCCTCGGTCTCCCAAAGTGCTGGGATTACAAGCATGAGCCACAGCGCCCAGCCTGTAGCTACTAACTTTTGAAGTAATACTGATACTTCTAAAGAAAGACAGTGTCTTCTAGTTTTAATATTGGAAGTAACATCTCTGTGGTCCCTATGGTGGATACAGTATTTTGTGTGGTATACATATTCATAATCAACTTACTTGAGAAGGAAATTTGGGACTTAAGTTTTTATAAACATGAACTTTTTAAAGTTTATTGCTGCCAAAAATGTTTATTGCAAAGTAAAAAGGCATCACCAAACAAGAAAATAAAGTCTTCATTTACATCAGGAAAATAAATGACAAAATCACTGTGAAAGAGCATACAGACTACTATCTAAATATATTGCAGCAAGGCTGTTCAGATTGTATTTCCTGCACTTGTATCTAACCTACGATTTCTCACATTTCCCACTGACCTCACTATCTGGCAGCCTAGCAGCTTTGTGCATCTCACAAAAGACATGGTCAGGAAGGATGAACTGTCCCTAGCCACTCGTGCACCTGTACACTTCATTTGTTCAGCAAGCATGTGCATGCCGTCTTTGAAAGAGAAGTATTACGTCCGGTATCAGAAAATGATGGAGGAAAGTGACTGCTTGGCCATATTTCAGATTTAACACCATATGGGAAATGTTAATGCATCTCACCATTAGATAAGACCATGACAAAGGCTGGAAATTTAAAGCAAAGATCCTGCAACATTCATAACCACCCACCGCAGCTTATTTTAATGCAACGAGTAATAATAGTTTTTGAAAAGTTAACTTTCTGATTCAAATGTCAAATGTCAAACTTTATGGACTTCCCTGACAGTAGCAGGTAAATTGGACTGGCATGACAGACTGGGATGAGTAGTTACACATTTATGGCCTATATCAGAAGCTCGAAACAATTCAAAGTATAAAGGGTAATGATAATAGTCCAGCCAAAGGGCCAGACTAACAGTGAGAGACCACTGGCCTCCCTTTACTGCTAAAAAGCAGTAATCTTGTTGAAGCCTGGGAGAACCCCACACTTTTCTTTAGGACTGAGGCTGTGAGAGCATCCATGGAAATTACAGTTTGTCTACTTTAAGCCCAGACTGAAACCATAATCTCTCCCAAATGCATTGAGACTTGTCCCTGAAATCTGCCCCTAGATTTTGACTGTGAAGGAGTCAGTTAAGTAACTATGATATTGAGAAAAGCTGGAATGTCTAGGTTGTGGGAAGTGAGAGAAAAGAGAATATAATGATAAAATTGCATCTGTAAATCACATGGAGTAGGGAGTCAGGAAGGACATAGGATTTCCCCATTGATGTATCTTTGTGTCAAGAGCTGAAAAATGTAGGAGGGTACTGCCTTACTCTTCTGAGCTAATCAAAAGCAGCCGCAAGTACACAGTGAAATAAGATTTAGTTGTTAAGTGGCAGGGAAGAGTGTTACAGTTTGAAAGTTTATGTTGTATTCTCGACATTATGTCTAAGTACTGTGGAGGATAGAGACAAATATGAAACAGTTTCTTCCTGTTCACTGAGCCTATGTATTTTTAAGGGATATAAAATGTTTGCACACAGGGGCCTGTCTCAGTTCGTCTCTTAGAGCTCAAGCCCTTAATCCAAGTATTCTCAGATTCAGATGTGAAGAATAAGTTAGTGTGCCAGGGATTTTTTCCTTTTTCATTATTTTATGTAATTAAGTGGCTTCTCACCTTTTTTTAGGCAGTCCTCATAGAATTATCATTTCTGCCCTCTTGTTCCATTATGGAATGAAATTTCTGTTGTCCTAGGTCATCAGTGCCTAAGCCATTTGGGGACTAAAAAAATAAGTGTGCTGTATAGTTGAGGATTTTATTATTTCTGCCCCAAATATTTTGACTTTAATTTTGAAGGGAATATTTCTTTTTTTTATATATTTTTTTTATTATTATACTTTATGTTTTAGGGTACATGTGCACAATGTGCAGGTTTGTTACATATGTATCCATGTGCCATGTTGTTTTGCTGCACCCATTAACTCGTCATTTAGCATTAGGTATATGACGTACCTTTTTAAACAGAGAATGTTTATCTTACTTTAATCTATTCTTGATTCACGGTCATGTTTAGGAATGTCAGTGTTCTGTGTTGTAGATATATATGGTGCAGGGCATGAAGCTGAATGATTTAATTTGTCACTGTAGAGCTCAGCACTGTCACAGCCCCTTCTCCCCTGGGCCCTTGAACTGCCTTGGTTTTCAGGCTTCTGGGTATCCACCTAGCGTGGATACTAAGGAGCATGTCCTTAGGCACTCTTTGCATGCTGTCTTCCCTCACTGCCTTCAAGGGCTACTTATGAGCTGGTAACTCTTTGTCGGATTAGGCTGTAGAATGAGTTTCTTTTCTCCCTCTTTTGTAACTGGCCTTCTTATGTGTCAGTGTCTGCTACTTGCAACCTTGCTGCCTACTCTGTCATCATTTCCAACCTCTGCTTCTCCTTCTAGTCTCTGTTCTATCTGACAGCTCTCTCCACTTACCTTCTTGTCTTCTTCTCCTTTGTGTCGTAGACGTTGTCAGCAAATTGGAAGAAGGCTTTTCCTACAAATAGCCAGTGCAGCTCTTTAGCACTTTTGGCTATTTTTGTTGCCAGGTGTTCAGGGACTTGATCTGAAACTTAAATACTATTTTTTAAAGGTGTTTCTGAATTCGAAACCAGGGATTTGTCCAGAAACCTGTCTCTATATAAATGAAGTTTTACTTTACCTCTTATAAAATATAGTGACCCTAGCTGGGTGCAGTGGCTCACACCTGTAATCCCAGCACTTTGGGAGGCCGAGGCAGGTGGATCATGAGGTCAGGAGATCGAGACCGTTCTGGCTAACATGGTGAAACCCCGTCTCTACTAAAAATACAAAAAAAATTAGCTGGGCGTGGTGGTGTGTGGCTGTAATCCCAGCTACTGAGGAGGCTGAGGCAGAAGAATCGTTTGAACCCAGGAGGCAGAGGTTGCAGTGAGCCAAGATCGTGCCACTGCACTCCAGTCTAGGTAAAAGAGCGAGACTCCATCTCAAAAAAGAAAAGAAAGAAAGAAGGAAGGAAGGAAAGGAAGGAAGGAAGGAAGGAAGGAAGGAAGGAAGGAAGGAAGGAAGGAAATATAGTGACCCATACTAAGAATATCGCTTGTTTTAAATAAGAGTATAATAATTTAGTTTTTGTATTTATTATCCAGCATATTGGCTTGGTATTCTCAGATGTTTAAGGCCCAGAGAAAATTCCAGTTCTTCTATGAAGGATTTCTTTACCCTTCTAGAACCTATGCAGACTCTATCATAGCATTTATTCACCTGGCCTTGAAATGTGCATGTTCTCTCCCTTAAAGGCTCTTTGAAATCGAGGAGGGGGTGGGAATCTATATCATCTTTATATTTCCCTCTTTACTACAGCTCTTAAGATAATACCTTGTATATCATAGCTTTCTCCAAAATGTTCTGTTGAGTTGAATAATCCACTCACTCCCAGGTCCCTTGTGTAGTTTGTGATTGATGCTAGTTGAGGGTTCTTCCCACCAAATGTGTCATCTTGCATTTGCTCACATTAAAACTTCTCTGCCAGTTGCACAGGTTTCTAAGTTTTTCCTGTTGTTTGTCCCCAAAGATCCTGGCTTTTTGTTGCTTGGGGAAATTTAGTGTCAAACAGAAATAAATAAAGTTACTGTATGCTTTCCCTTCCAGAGCCATTTAAAAGATAAAATCTTTAAAAATGCTCTGTTCTTACAGAAAAATGCCTGTTTGTTCCTCACACATTTTTGCTTCTGAGCCAGTTCACTCCCCAACTCCTCACAATGAAACAGCCCCATTTCTTTTCTTTTTTTTTTTTTTTTTTTTTTGAGACGGAGTCTCGCTCTGTCTCCCAGGCTGGAGTGCAGTGGTGCAATCTCGGCTCACTGCAAGTTCTGCCTCCCGGGTTCACGCCATTCTCCTGCCTTAGCCTCCTGAGTAGCTGGGACTACAGGCACCCACCACCACGCCTGGCTAATTTTTTGTATTTTTAGTAGAGACGGGGTTTCACTGTGTTAGTCAGGATGGTCTCGATCTCCTGAGGTCGTGATCCTCCCGCCTCGGCCTCCCAAAGCCCATTACTTTTAAAAAGAACTTTACTGAGATATAATTTACACATCATACAGTTTATTTAAAGTACATAATTCAGTGGCTTTAAGTTTATTCACGGAGTTGTACAACCATCACCACAATATAATTTTAGAACATTTTCATGACCTCCAAAAGAAACCTCATGCCCCTTAGCAGTCACTCCACAGTTCCCCAGCTTCCGGTCTGAGGCAAACCACAAATCTACTTTTTGTCTCTATAGATTTGCCAATGGTGGACATTTCATATAAACAAAATTATACCTACCATGTATGGTCTTTTGTGACTGGCTTCCTTCACTTGATACTGCTTGATATTCGGTTTTTAAAAATATTCTTGTATTTATAACTTCTCCTCAGAACAGATGTGGTCTTGTAATTCTCATAAGTCCTTCTGTGGCCTGGTTTTATTGGATTTGTGAGATTTGGTTAAGTTGCAGAATATACTGTTACACATCAAATAACATTGGCTGCTGATGATAATGAAAATGGCGCTGTTTCAGAGCTAAGATTAGGTTATAGATGTATTTCATAAAGCTGATCCAAACTATGGATGTGGTCAAATGAATTGGGATATATAGGACTCCATGGTTTTCACACTGATCGATTTTCTAATGGGTTATTTAAGGCTTTGAGGTTTTTAATTCCTAAGGATCATAAAGCGCTGGAACTGGAAGGGACCCAGCAGTCATGAAGCTTAGTCCCTCTTCTCTAACTCCTATCCCATTTTACAGAATTCAGAATGTTCATTGTTCAAGATCAAATAGTTAATTAATAACAGAACCAATTATAGCAAGATTAGAACTAATGTGTGTCGATTCCTAATCCAAGGTTCTTTACTTCTTTTTGGATTTTGTTGCCATTGTAACCTGGGTTCTCTAGAAACAAGAGCCTGACTGGAAATTAAGTGAAGCTTTATTTGGTGGTACAATTTCAGAAGAGTAAGAGTGAAGGAAAAGAGATGAGAAGTGAGAAGCTTTGAGAAGCAAAGCAAGGCGATTAGATTACCATGTTAGCAATTGTGTCATGATGATCCTCAAAGAGACACAGCTGGTTATTCAGCAAGTACGTATGCTTGACCATGTGCAATATCTCCAGATAGGATAGATAGAACAGTTGATAAGAGCAAAGAGGGAGAGGGAATTTATCTGCCCATCTCCTCTCTGGCTGCTGTTTCCCATTATCAAAGGTCAGTCATGGAGAGTGAACTCACAGTTCTGAGTGGTGTCATGCTGCCCTTCCACTTGGAAAGCCAGATTCCATGCCCTGGTGAAGGATTTCATCCAAGTTTGGAAGTGGTAGGAGAATCCAGAAGCTCCGGGTATATAGTTAATTTGTAGTCAATAGGGAAGATTTCCTCCTGCCTCCTACAGTGTCCCTGGTTGTCCTCAGGGATGATGAGACAATGGTGTGGAGGGAAACTGAGGAGGTGTTTAAGGGACAATGAGATAATGGTGTGGAGGAGAACCCAGGAGAGGTGTCTGATACACTTGCCAAGAGAGTGCCCTTCCTAGCCTAGGTTTCTGAAGTCATCCTTTATGAGCACGATGACCCCTTTAGCTAGTGTATTTGAAAGAATTACTTAAATTGACAGTCATGCTCTTTTTTCTAATAAGACATTTTTTCACACTGCTATGGCTGACACTCTTTAGAGTATTGAAACATGTAACTAAAACTGTCATTAGGAAACTTGTTCTCTTGGCCATCTGGCTTTTCTAGAAAAAAGAAAACACCTGGAAAGGATTTTCAGAATTATAATTGCTTGGTACCTGGGTTTCTGTGTAGGTTGCCCCACATGCAGAGATTTCCTCAGTCAATTCAATTCTTATTCTTCTTTCCAGGTGAACTGACTAGCCCGTACTGAGATTTCTCCTGCTCTGGCTATGTAGGGTTTATTTTCACTATATTTGCCCTACTCTCTTTCATTTAAATATTACTTCAGATTTTTTCTATCCTGGTTTGATTATATGCTAGTTTTCCTCCTGGATATCTTTAATTTTGGGGAATCCCCCCACTACCTTGAATTTTAAATGCTTGTTGACTACCTAAATATAAGCTGGAGTATTTGTTCTAGGCCAAGTTGTCAGAAAGAATTTGGACAGTGGACAAAGAAGTAATTAAAGCTTTAAGTTCTTCAGTGAATAACTGCAAATGAAAATGTTAAAGTTAGTTGTTTGGAAAGGTTTGAAGATGAGAGAGAATCATATGTTGATTAATGAATAAGGGAGGAGGTTATTTCAATCTGGGGACAAATGGGAAGAAATACCAGGATAAAGAGGTAAAATGGTGGTTAGAAAATACCTGGTATAGAAAATGAAGAAGATCACGCAAAGAAAAGGAGATTTATAATCATGACATTTATAGAATTAGAGAATCATCAGTGCTGGAGGAGGCCTTAGAAATAATTTAGTTTAATCCAGTTTATGTATAGGTGAAGAAACTGAGGCTGAAAGAGGTTAAGTGACTTAAGGTCACACAATAGTTAAGATCAGAGGCCAAGATTTGAACTGAGGCCTTTGGATTGCAGATGGTTGTGCCACATCTACCTTATACCACAGAGTGGTACTTTAAGAATGTTTCATATTTCCTTTCCTGAAGAATTGTTTTTACTATTTGGTGGCTTTTTCATAGCAATAATTGGTAAAATTTAAAGGACTTGATTTTTAATTTATTTTCAATGTTTTAAAATGCATTGCATAGTAAAGCTTGTAGTGTGTATAGCGACTTTATGTTGGCAGTATAGTGTCAGTTACAGGGCTTCAACAAGCAAATGAGATCCTCTTAGTAGCTGAGGATAGTGCTAATCATTTAATAAAAGCACTTTAGTAGTTGCTTTTGTCGTAAAAACATAGACCACTATCTAAATCCAAATCAAGTTATAAAAGACTGCAGTGTTTTTCTGGAGTCCAAATAATTGTTCTTGTGTTTCATCCTTCTACAGTGCTACTACTAGTCTATAAGGTGCCAGAGTCATTAATCTTGGGCCAAGTAAAAAAATAAAATAAGACACAAACAACTTCCACCCCAGCTACCCACCCTAGCTCCTGGTCACAAAGCTTTGTGAGAGAAGCAGGGCTGCATTTCAGATCCCATAGCCAGGTGCCTTTGAGCAGTGCACAAACTGTGCAATCTTAGGAAACAGCTCCACTCTTTTTTTTTTTTTTTGAGACAGAGTCTTGCTCTGTCACCCAGGCTGGAGTACAATGGTGCAATCTCAGCTCACTGCAACCTCCATATCCTGGGTTCAAGTGATTCTTCTGCCTCAGCCTCATGAGTGGCTGGGATTACAGGTGCGTGCCACCACACCCGGGTAATTTTTGTATTTTTGGTAGAGACTGGGTTTCACCATGTTGTTCAGGCTGGTTTTGAACTCCTGACCTCGTGATGTGCCCGCCTTGGCCTCCTAAAGTGCTGGGATTACAGGTGTGAGCCGCTGCGCCCGGCCAGCTCCACTCTTTTGGAAGCAGATCCTTGTGTACCTTTCATCCTTGTGATTCTGGTATTACCTTTTTGAAAACTGACATATTACTCACAGTTTTATCCTAAAGAGTTTACATATGATTAAAATATGGGTAGAATCTAATTAGAGAATTATTAATATATTCTCCAAAGAATAGAATTAGCTATAATTCTATAGAATTATTATAGCTAGAATAATTCTATTATTTGGCGGACAACCCCTACGAAAATAGCATTCAGTTGATGATTACAATCTGTTTAAACAATTCTTTGTATTAGATGTTTTTGCATTCACTCAAGAGTCAGTTTCTATAATCAAGATGTTATTTGTCATGGAATTAGTTAATGTGTATTTGAAGAGACTCTAGTAAAATCTGGCAGGTTTGGGATTTTTATGGTTGTAAAGAGTTGTTCCAAATGGCTCTGGAGAGCAGACGATTGCAGGGAAGATAATAGAATAGAGGTTGGGATAAAAGCTGTTCCCACACACCCTGATGCTTTCTTCCCTCAATGCCTCATTTTCACCTGTGGACCAATGATTAGGAAAATGAAATAACATTAAAACAATACTGTTTTTCATGTTATTAGTAGCTGTTAATCCTTTACTATAACCGCCAGAGATTTTGTGTTTTAAAAGACATAAGTGATCATATATACATTACATAAAGCAGTTGAACATGAGAAGGCACACAACCATAGATATATTCCATAGGAGTGTTTTTTATAAAATGCACAATTTTAATGCTTTAAAGGTTGGGTGCTTACCATTTGCTATTTGCTTTCACACATGTGATGACGTTTAATCCTGACTATAATTCTATGAAATGGAAATTATTAATCTCATTTTGTGAATAACTTGACTTGCTCAGTGCCCCTTCTTTTCATATTCTGAATTCTTTCCTAAACTATCTTATCTGTGCTTATGGCTTCAGTTATCATCTATAAAATTAGTAACTATATCAAATTTATATTTCTCACCCTGAGCTTCAGATTTTTATATCTAATGATCTTTTTAGCCTTTCCATTTGGATATCTCAGAACAAACTGAGCTCGTAGACTTCCCTATCAAACCTGGTCGTCTTCCAGTGTTTGCTTTATTAATGAATGACATCATCCATCATCCATCTGATTGTGCAAAACTAGAAACCTAGGTCTTGCCTTAAGCCATCCTTATTCTTGTCTCATATCCAGTATGTCACAGAGTCTTCTCAATTTTGCTTCCTACATAAATCTGTCTGCTTTTCTCCATCTCTACTACCACCCCTCCCATCCAACTCTCTAGCATCATCTTTTTCTGCTATTCCAGTAAAAATACTAGTATTTGGGCTTTTCACCCACTCATATTCATTCTCCACACAGCAACCAGAATGATCCTTGCAAAACACTAATTTCAAGATGTCACTACCCATCCCACCCTCCTTAAAACTCTAATGAACTTTACTTCAAGAACTTCCCATTGCTCTTAAAGACTAAATCTTTACCATGACTGGCAAGGACTACTGTGGTTGCTTTCCTTCCATGTTCATCTTTTGCCAATATCCCCCCAACTCTCTGAGCTTTTTAATATACCACATTCTCTCCTGCTACAAACTTTTGCCTTCCCCTTGTTTGAAGTTGTTTTCCTGCTCTAAGTTAGTTACTTCCTATTCCATCTGATTTTAGCTTCCTCTGGGAAGCCTTCCCTGACTCCTAATCCACAACAGATCAAGTCTCCCTGCAGTATTGTCTCATAATATCATCTACCTCTTCTTTGTAACACTTAGCACAGTTACACTGTTGTAATTATTTGTGTGATATTTTAAAAATAGCGTGCATCTCTCTTACCAGACCATGAACTCCCTCATGATAGGGAGTGTGTCTCATTTTATGTCCTGTTATATCCCCATCACCTAGGATACTACCTAGCACATACTAGACCCTCAATATACATTTGTGAATGAATGAACAAATGAATTCAATATTCTCTAAGGCCCTTTCTGGCTCTAACGTTCTACGATTCTATAAGGGACAGAGAAGTATACCACTGGATAAGTATTAAATGGAGTGTAATTGTTCACTGTGTTTAAGAAATGGTCATGGTGTCTTTTGTTGGGACTAAAACTGGTATATTAGAGTGGGGCTTCCCAAAATCAGAGTGAAAGGACTTCTGGTCTCTAATATTGTTCCTAGGCACTATCTCAGGGTGTCCTGAGCAATATTTTGATTCTGGAAATGGAAACACATGTTATGTAAAAAGAAGTGGCTGCGGAAGCAATAGTACCCAGCCAGTAACAAGTACACCTTGCACTTGGCTCTTAGATTCAAATACCATTCTCAGGTAAAGGAATGAAGGATCCTTAGAGAAATGGCTGATTCTAGGATGGGGAAAGGAAATATACAATATAGGCCTGAAGCATCTTATAGTGCCAGACCGTAAGTGCTCAAAAGAAACACAATGGTTGCGTATGTTAAAGGGACACAGGATCCAACTGAAAGAGCTCCCAATGGTCAATGCTAGAAAAATTTGAGCAACAAAATAAAGTAGTATTGCATTGTAACCCAAAGTATAAAATCGATATACGTAAGTCCATACCGATATAAATAAAAGTCTGAATAAATTGGAGAGACTAGAAAAAGCTATAATAATTGGGAGAATAGACAAATCTCCGATGAAGAAAAATTCAAAATAATATATGTAACTACTTTGTTGTCAAGGAGGTGGAGCACAACTCCTCACTCCTTTAGTATGGGCTGTACATAGTGACTTACTTCCAAAGAAAAGAGCACACAAAGAGGAAAAAAAAAAGAGTTAACTTTACAGTGGAAAATTCTGACAGACACTGCCTTGGCCAGGCAATGAAAATCAGCATTAACAGTGATAAATGTTCATAGTATTACCCTTGATATGATGTGATAAAAATGGCACTTTATCTCTGTAGTTCTTCCTCCCTATAAGTTTTTCCTCCTTATAAAAACCTATAAGCTCAGTTAATCATGAGGAAAACATCAGACAAATCCCCACTGAGAGACGTTCTACAAAATACTTGACTAATATTCCTCGAAACTGTCAAGATCATAAAAAAACAAGGAAAATCTAAAAAACAGTAACAGCCAAGAGGAGCCTAAGGAGACATGACTACAGAATATATTGTGAGATCCTAGAATAGAAAAAGAACATTAGGTTAGAACTAAGGAAATGTGAATAAAGTATGGATTTTATTTTAAAATAATAATATTGGTTATTGTGATAAATGTGCTGTACTAATGTAAGATGTTAATAATAGGAAAGGAAACTGGGTATCAGATATATTGGAAGTCTGTACTATGTTTACAACTGCCAATCTTTAAAACTGTAGTATCTTTAAAACTGTTCTTAAGTAAAAATTATTTAAATGTTTTTTTAAAAAAGTGACTGGGCTGGGTGCTGTGGCTAACGCCTGTAATCCTAGCACTTTGGGAGACCAAGGCGGGCAGATCACCTAAGGTCAGGAGTTGAAGACCAGCCTGGCCAACAAGGCAAAACCCCGTCTCTACTAAAAATACAAAAATTAGCCGGGCATGGTGGCGGGTGCCTATAATCCCAGCTACTCGGGAGGCTGAGGCAGGAGAATTGCTTGAACCCAGGAGGCAGAGGTTGCAGTGAGCAGAGATCGTGTCACTGCACTCCAGCCTGGGTGACAGAGCAAGACTCCGTCTCAAAAAAAAAAAAAAAAAAGTGACTGAATATATACACTAATTAGGAGATGAAAGATGGAAAGAGTTTAACAGGGCTCTGGAATTTCAGGACCAGTAAGAAATAGTCAATTTAGGATCTAATTATTTGCCTTGTAGGTTTATGTATTGCCCGTTTGGGGTAGATTTAGGAAAATATTTTCTAAATTCAAGAAAAAAGGGCCAGGCTGGGCACAGTGACTCATGCCTGTAATCTCAGCACTTTGAGAGGCTGAGGCAGGCGGATCGCTTGGGGTCAGGAGTTTGAGACCAGCCTGGCCAGCATGGTGAAACCCTGTCTCTACTAAAAATACAAAAATTAGCTGAGTGTGGTGGTGCACAGCTGTAATCCCAGCTATCAGGGTGGTGGAGGCTAGAGAATCACTTAAATCTGTGAGGCAGAGGTTGCAGTGAGCTGAGATTATACCACTGCACTCCAGCCTGGACGACAGAGCGAGACTCTGTCTCAAAAAGAAAAAAAAAAGGCCAGTGTGCCTCACACCTGTAATTTGGGAGGCTGAAACATGAGGATCACTTGAACCCAGGAGTTCAAAACCAGGCTGGACAACATAGCAAGACCACATCTCTACCAAAAAAAAAAAAAAAGGAGCCAGGCATGGTGGCATGTGCCTGTAGTCCCCAGCTACTCGGAAGGCTGAGGTAGGAGGACAGCTTGAGCCCAGGAGGTTGAGGCTGCAGTGAGCCATGGTCACACCACTGCACTCCAGCCTGGCCAGCAGAGTGAGACTCTGTCTCAAAAGAAAAAAGAAAAAGAAAAATACTCTTTAGTTATCAGATACTCCTCAAGTATAACTTCTCTATCATTTTTTTCTTTCTAGTGTTTTGAATTTTATTACTTGAGCTGAAATATTCTGAAGATGCAACCACTCTCTTTTGCACACTACTTAAGATGAGAAGAAATCATTTATATGGAAACTAGAATAGCTGATATTCCAGACTAAAGTAATAAGCTTCTGCATTAATAATTCGTAGATGAATTTTTGTGAAAGAAATGGTTTATATTAATCTTCTGGTGTTCCTAAATTTGATTTTTTTTAAAGTTTATTCACTAAACTAAAATTTACTGTGGTCATATACAGGGTGATATAGGGGTAAGGAAGGTTACTTGTACACAGATCCTGCCCACAAGAAGATTATTGTTTAGTGCTGGAGACAAGACATGTTTATAAGCAACTAAATCATAAAGTAGAGGGTTATAACTTTCCAAAAAAGATGTTGATAAAATACTATCCAAAATCAGTAATGGAAAAGATCATTCCCAATTGGAGAACTCTGGGAAGGTTTCATAGAGGAATTAGTAGGTTGACCTAGACTTGAATAATTTCAGATTCCTCTAAGTCAAGAGTTATATATTATTGATATATGCACTTCCAGCACATAGTAGGTATTAAATAACATTTGTTGAATGACTGAAGGATTTTAAATGCAAATGGAGATGACAGAAAGGACAAGCAAAGATATTCTAGTTTTACCTGTTGCTTCTAACAATGTTGTATGAAACAAATATCCATTCTATCTTTTTTTCTTATTGATTCTTCATTTGATAAATGAGTTAATTTGATTATGTCACTTTCCATTTTTACATCTCAACAAATATATTATTTATAAATAAATTGTTTGCAAAGGCTTTTTATAGTGACTTTTTGATGGCTGGAATATGGAATGGAGGAGCAAAGCCCGCCCTTTATTCATTAGGGTTACTCTGTTTTTTAAGGAGCCCACTGTCCAGCTTAAGGTTTATTCGGGTTACTTATACCCTTGTGTGCCTTATTTCTTTAAGCTACTTTGAAGCTTGTGGAAGTATCTGTCAGATGGTGGTACAGATTCCAGGAGAAGTAAAACTCAGTCAAATGAGTGGTCTACTTCTTAACAACTCTGGTTAGAAGGTCTGGTTTGGGAGCCAACTCTGGTTAGAGGTATGGCTTGGGAGCTTAAAACTATGTTTGAAGTAAAGATTGCATATCATCTGTGGATTTCAGTTGTATGGGCTATCTCCCTCATTTCTATGGATAATTAAGACATGGCTGGTAGCACATGCTAGCCATTTTTAGCAGGGTTTCCCTGTTGGTTGCACTATTGCAATTTGTTTTTAAATTGACCTAACTTTTAAATCTGTAGGCAATAGCAATAATGCATGCTGCCTTTCCCCTAAGAACTACAAAGTGGCTTAGCAGTGGATTTCTAGGTATATGATTATATTCAAAATTAGTATAAGTATGAGATCAAAATCATAATGAAGCCGGGCATGGTGGCTCACGCCTGTAATTCCAGCACTTTGGGAGGCTGAGGCAGCAGATTACTTGAGCCTAGGAGTTCAAGACCAGCCTGGCCAACATGGCAAAACCCTGTCTCTACTAAAAATACAAAAATTAGCCAGGCATGATAGTGAGCACCTGTAATCCCAGCTGCTTGGGAGGTTGAGGCACAAGAATCGCTTGAACCTGGGAGACGGAGGTTGCCGTGAGCCGAGATCACACCACTGCACTCCAGCCTGGGCAACAGAGTGAGACTCTATCTCAAAAAAAAAAAAAACCAAAATAGATAACTTGGACTTCATCAAAATAAAAAACTTTGTGCTGCAAATGTCACCAAGAAAGTAAAAAGACAACCCACAAAATGGGAGAAAATATTTGCAGATCATGTAACTGATAAGGGACTCATATCCAGAATATATGAAGAACTCTTACAACTCAATAATGAAAAGATAGCCCAATAACAAAAGGGCAAAGGATTTGAATAGACATGTCTCCAAACAAGATACAAAAATGGCCAATAATCACATGAAAAGATGCTCCACATCATTAGTCATAGGGAAAATTAAAATAAAATCAAAACGACAGTGAGATACCACCTCATACCCATTAGGATGGCTATAATTAAATGGATAGACAAGCCTTGCTTGTGAGGATTTGGAGAAACTAGAACCCTCCTATACTGCTGGTAGGAATAGAAAATGGTATAGCCACTTTGGAAAACAGTTTGGCAGTTCCTCAATAAGTTAAACTCTATGTTTATAGAGTTACCATGTGACCCAGCAATACCATTCCTAAGATGACAGCCGAGAGAATTGAAAATAGATGTCCACACAAAAATTTGTTAATGAATGTTCATAGCAGCATTTTTCATAATAGCTTAAAAGTGGAAACAACCCAAATGTCTATACACTGAGAAAAGGATAAACAATGTGGTATATCCATGTAGTAGAATATGATTTTGCAATAAAAAGAAAGTATTGATACATACTACAACATAGATGAAACTTGAAAAAGTTATGGTAAAACCCCAAGGGCCACAGGTCGTATGATTCCCTTTTTATAAAATGTCCAGAATAGGCAAACCATTAGAGACAAAAAATAGATTAGTGGTTGCCAGGCACTGGTAGGGATTAGGAAAGGTGTTGGAAGGAATGAGAATTAGCTAATGGATACAGGGTTTCTTTTACGAGGGAAAAAAATATTCTAAAATTAGATTGTTGTAAACATATCAAAAATCACTGAATTGTGCACTTTAAATGGTGAATTTTATGATAGGTAAAGTATATCTCAATAAATCCATTTTTGAAAAAGAATTGTCATAGATGTTTTTATTATAAAATGTATTGATCTGTATGGTAGGGAAAGCGTCACCCCACCAACACATAACATTTAAAACTTTCCACAGGCCTAGGAACATTAAGCTAAAGGACAAATCAGACAGCAGGCCAGAGGGCACCCATGTCTGGCCTAGTAATTGGTCAGAGGAAGTTTAAACAGTTTTTTCTTTTTCCCTCTCCTTCCTCTCCCCTCCCCTCCTCTTCCCTCCGCTCTTTTTTGAGACAGAGCCTTGCTCTGTCGCCCAGGCTGGAGTGCAGTGGCACGATCTCGGCACACTGCAACCTCTGCCTCCTGGGTTTAAGCGATTCTCCTGCCTCAGCGTTCCGCATAGCTGGGATTACAGGCACCTGCCACCATTCCCGATTTTTTTTTTTTGTATTTTTAGTAAAGACGGGGTTTCACCACGTTGGCCAGAGTGGTTTTGAACTCCTGACTTCAAGTGATCCGCCCGCCTCAGCCTCCAGAAGTGCTAGGATTACAGGCATGAGCCACTGTGCCTTGCCTTAGCTTTTTCATTGACTAACAGTTGGATTGTTTCCTAAGAGGACGTCCTCACAGTAAAGATGATACTGGCATGCTAGACCTCTATAGCAAAATCTGAATTAATATGTTCTAAGAATGGTTCCAGTTGGTATTCAGTGTAGAAAAGTTATAGGATAATCTTTTCTTAGGCTACGTGGATGTCTAGTTTTTGATATTTTCAGATTAAGGGAAGTTGAACTTGGCCATCCTTATATAACTTCCAAATGTATTGTGGTGTTTCCAAGAATTTGCAAACACTAAAATGTAAAAAGGTTAGGAACTGCTTAGAAAAATTATAGGGACCATTGCTATTCTTGGAAAAGTAATTACACCAACATTGTATTTTAATTCCAGAGCCAAAAAAATGTGTGTCACAGTCAGCTAGCAAACACCAGGAAAGCGGCTATGAAGGAAGATTGGAAATTTAAATTCATATTAGCCTCTTGAGCCAGTATTTTTGTGCATGGCCCATTTTACTTTTCTGTTTGCCTTGAGTTGGCACTGGACATTGAATAAACCTTAAAGACATAAATGAAAATGCGTATGGGTATGGAAATGTGTAAGGATATGGAAGTGTCCTTGGTGCAATAAAGCGCATAATGCGTTTTCTGTCATTTGTCATCAAAATTATTTTTTCACTATGTGTGGCTTGTCTACTTCCATTCTTGCTGTGAGGTATTAGCACATTTGTAGCTATTTATTAGCACATTTGTAGCTATTTATTAATTCCCTTTTTATTTTCTCTTGAGTTCTCTCCTACTTGTTTCTTATTCAGGGTTAAATTTAAAATGTTCAAATATTTTTCTTTGGGGAATATTTAAGAAAGGAAGACTATGACATCACTCCATCTTCTTCAATGAAAGGAGAACTTCATTCATTCTTTCAGGAATTATTTGCTGAGTATGTACTCTGTCCAAGGTATTATGCTAGGTGTTGGGTGTTTCTAAATTAATCAAGGAGATGACTGCAGAGCTGAGTTCTAAGGTACTGTTTAGAATAACATTTCAGTGCTATGCATAATGATAGCAGCAAAGAGACACACAATTGTAGGTCAGATGAAACAGAATAATTCCACTGAACTGTCTATGGCAGAGTGACAAACGACAGCAGATCTTGTTCAAGCCCTCATCATGAGCTGAAGGAATAACTGCATTTCCTATTAGTCAGATAGTGCTTTGACCTGATATTAAAGTCAACTGTTCTCATATTTAGGGTACAACAGCATTGTATTCACTTATCAAAGAGAATGGGTGACAAATACTACATTTCTCCTTTCTACTCATCTCCTTCTGCCCCTTCCTTACACTCTGAATGCCCTTTCTAACCACTCCTATCATTTTGTTTCTCCTCCTCCTATATTACTGTACTGTCTGTTGAAGAATAGTCTTTATTACTAGTTTTATTGTCAACTGATATTTCTTAATCATCTGATCTTCCATGTTGAATTTATACGTGCATATACAAGTATGTACATAGGCATAGTAAACTTTTCCACTTTCCGCTGTTTTTGCTTTTTTTAATTTATTATTGTTGATAGGGGTTGATCAGCCTTTTGGTATGAATCATTTAAGTGTAGTCAAGATACTCCAGAGAGGGGAAGTGAATGTCAGAACTTACAGCTATTTCTCTTTTGTTAGAAAAGACAGCATAACAGGAAAATGAGTCCTTGCCATAAATGCCATGTTCAAAAATCTAAGGTTAAATTGGAAAATATCTAGGACAAATGATGGAATTTGCTAATTATTTACTTCCTGGACACATTGACTGACTGGGTAATCCAAGATAGACTGAAATTGACCTAATTGAATTTTGTAAATTATTGAGTAAGACTACACTTTACACTGAAGTGAACATTTAGTTATTTTTTTCCCACTAACTCGTGAGTGTAGGAAGGAGAGTCAGATTAGTTCTAAATGAAATGAAGAAATTTTATTTTTCTCTCCACATCTGAGTAATAGTGTGAGTTATGTGTCACAGTTTTATTTATGGGGAACTCAGAGGATGTATAGTCTTTAAAGCAGTCTGGGACAGAAAGCTTAGAAAGGAAATGAACACAGAACATGTCATATTAGGGAAACAAAGGGAATGAGAATTTTTTTTTAATACTTTAAGTTCTGGGGCACATGTGTAGAATGTGGAGGTTTGTTACATAGGTATACATGTGCCATGGTGGTTTGTTGCACCCATCAACCAGTCATCTACATTAGGTATTTCCCTAATGCTATCTCTCCCCTAGCACCCCACCCCCTGACAGGCCCCGGTGTGTGATGTTCCCCTCCCTGTGTCCACGTGTTCTCATTGTTCAGCACCCACTGATGAGTGAGAACATGTGGTGTTTGATTTTCTGTTCTTGTGTTAGTTTGCTGAGAATGATGGTTTCCAGCTTTATCCATGTCCCTGCAAAGGACATGAACTCATCCTTTTTATGGCTGCATAGTATTCCATGGTGTATATCTGCCAATATTCTTTATCCAGTCTATCACTGATGGGCATTTGGGTTGGTTCCAAGTCTTTGCTATTGTGAATACTGCCGCAATAAACATACATGTGCATGTGTCTTTATACTAAAATGATCCTTTGAGTATGTACCCAGTAATGAGATTGCTGGGTCAAATGGTATTTCTAGTTCTAGATCCTAGAGGAATTGCCACACTGTCTTCCACAATGGTTGAACTAGTTTACAGTCCCACCAACAGTGTAAAAGCGTTCCTATTTCCCCACATCCTCTCCAGCATCTGTTGTTTCCTGACTTTTTAATGATCACCATTCTAACTGGCATGAGATGGTATCTCATTGTGGTTTTGATTTGCATTTCTGTAATGACCAGTGATGATGAGCTTTTTTTCATATGTTTGTTGCCCACATAAATGTCTTCTTTTGAGAAGTGTCTGTTCATATCCTTCACCCACTTTTTGATGGGGTTGTTTTTTTTTATTGTAAATTTGTTTAAGTTCTTTGTAGATTCTGGATATTAGCCCTTTGTCAGATGGGTAGATTGCAAAAATTTTCTCCCATTCCATAGGTCGTCTGTTCACTCTGATGATAGTTTCTTTTGTTGTGCAGCAGCTCTTTAGTTTAATTAGATCCCATTTGTCAATTTTAGCTTTTGTTGCCATTGCTTTTGGTGTTTTAGTCATGAAGTCTTTGCCCATGCTTACGTCCTGAATGGTATTGCCTAGGTTTTCTTCTAGGGTTTTTATGGTTTTAGGTCTTACATTTAAGTCTTTAATCCATCTTGAGTTAATTTTTGCATAAGGTGTAAGGAAGGGATCCAGTTTCAGCTTTCTGCATATGGCTAGCCAGTTTTCCCAACACCATTTATTAAATAGGGAATCTTTTCCCCATTGCTTGTTTTTGTGAGGTTTGTCAATGATCAGATGGTTGTAGATGTGTGGTGTTATTTCTGAGGCCTCTGTTCTCTTCCATTGGTCTATATATCTGTTTTGGTACCAGTACCATGCTGTTTTTGTTACTGTAGCCTTGTAGTATAGTTTGAAGTCAGGTAGCATGATGCCTCCAGCTTTGTTCTTTTCTCTTAGGATTGCCTTGGCTATGCAGGCTCTTTTTTGGTTCCATATGAAAGTTAAAGTAGTTTTTTCCAGTTCTATGAAGCAAGTCAGTGGTAGCTTCATGTGGATAGCATTCAATCTGTAAATTACTTTGGGCAGTATGGCCATTTTCATGATATTGATTCTTCCTATCCATGAGCATGGAATGTTTTTCCATTTGTTTGTGTCTTCTCTTATTTCCTTGAGCAGTGGTTCATAGTTCTCCTTGAAGAGGTCCTTCATGTCCCTTGTAAGTTGTATTCATAGATATTTTATTCTCTTTGTAGCAACAGTGAATGGGAGTTCACTCATGAGTTGGCTCTCTGTCTGTTATTGGTGTATAGGAATGGTTGTGATTATTGCACATTGATTTTGTATCCTGAGACTTTGCTGAAGTTGCTTATCAGCTTAAGGAGATTTTGGGCTGAGACGATGGGGTTTTCTAAATATACAATCATGTCATCTGCAAACAGGGACAATTTGACTTCCTCTTTTCCTAATTGAATACTCTTGCCTGATTGCCCTGGCCAGAACTCCCAATATTATGTTGAATAGGAATGGTGAGAGAGGCCATCCTTGTCTTGTGCCAGTTTTCAAAGGGAATGCTTCCAGTTTTTGCCCATGCAGTATTATATTGGCTGTGGGCTTGCCAGAAATAGCACTTATTATTTTGAGATACTTTCCATCAGTAGCTAGTTTATTGAGAGTTTTTAGCATGAAGGCTGTTGAATTTCATCAAATGCCTTTTCTGCATCTATTGAGATAATCATGTGCTTTTTGTTATTGGTTCTGTTTATGTGATGGATTACGTTTATTGATTTGCGTATGTTGAACCAGCCTTGCATCCCAGGGATGAAGCCAACTTGATTGTGGTGGATAAGCTTTTTGATGTGCTGCTGGATTCAGTTTGCCAGTGTTTTATTGAGGATTTTCGCATCGATGTTCATCAGGGATATTGGCCTAAAATTTTCTTTTTTGGTTGTGTCTCTGCCAGGTTTTGGTATCAGGATGATGCTGGCCTCATAAAATGAGTTAGGGAGGATTCCCTCTTTTTCTGTTGTTTGGAATCATTTCAGAAGGAATAGTACCAGCTCCACTTTGTACCTCTGGTAAAATTCGGGTGTGAATCCATCTGGTCCTGGACTTTTTTTGATTGGTAGGCTATTACTGCCTCAGTTTCAGAACTTGTTATTGGTCTATTCAGGGATTCAACTTCTTCCTGGTTTAGTCTTAGGAGGGTGTATGTGTCCAGGAATTTATCCATTTCTTCTAGATTTTCTAGTTTATTTGCTTAGAGGTGTTTATAGTATTCTCTGATGGTAGCTTGTATTTCTTTGGGATTGGTGGTGATATCCCCTTTATCATTTTTTATTGCATCTATTTGATTCTTCTCTCTTTTCTTCGTTATTAGTCTGGCCAGCAGTCTATCTATTGTGTTGATCTTTTCAGAAAACCAGCTCCTGGATTCATTGATTT
Organism: Symphalangus syndactylus; assembly: GCF_028878055.3. Taxonomy (NCBI): domain Eukaryota; kingdom Metazoa; phylum Chordata; class Mammalia; order Primates; family Hylobatidae; genus Symphalangus; species Symphalangus syndactylus. The sequence goes on from NC_072427.2 coordinate 128,613,679, forward strand.
TTTTTGAAGGGTTTTTCATGTCTCTATCTCCCTCAGTTCTGGTCTGATCTTAGTTATTTCTTGTCTTCTGCTAGCTTTTGAATTTGTTTGCTCTTGCTTCTCTAGTTCTTTTAACTGTGATGGTAGGGTGTCGATTTTAGATCTTTCCTGCTTTCTCTTGTGGGCATCCAGTCCTATAAATTTCCCTCTACACACTGCTTTAAATGTGTCCCAGAGATTCTGGTACGTTGTGTCTTTGTTCTCATTCATTTCAAAGAACATCTTTATTTCTGCCTTCATTTCGTTATGTACCCAGTAGTCATTCAGGAGCAGGTTGTTCAGTTTCCATGTAATTGTGCGATTTTGCATGAGTTTCTTAATCCCGAGTTCTAATTTGATTGCACTGTAGTCTGAGAGACTGTTTGTTATGATTTCCTTTCTTTTGCATTTGCTGAGGAGTAATTACTTCCGATTATGTGGTCAATTTTAGAGTAAGTGTGATGTGGTGCTGAGAAGAATGTATATTCTGTTGATTTGGGGTGGAGAGTTCTGTAGATGTCTATTATGTGGTCAGTTTTAGAATAAGCGTGATGTGGTGCTGAGCAGAATGTATATTCTGTTGATTTGGGGTGGAGAGTTCTATAGATGTCTGCTTGATCCAGAGCTGAGTTCACATCCTGGATATCGTTGTTAATTTTCTGTCTCGTTGATCTTTCTGTGTTGACAGTGGGTGTTAAAGTCTCCCAGTATAATTGTGTGGGAATCTAAGTCTCTTTGTAGGTCTCTAAGAACTTGCTTTATGAACGTGGGTGCTCCTGTATTGGGTACATATATATTTAGGATAGCTAGCTCTTCTTGTTGCATTGATCCCTTTACCCTTATGTAATGCCCTTCTTTGTCACTTTTGGTCTTTGTTGGTTTAAAGTCTGTTTTATAAGAGACTAGGATTGCAACCCCTGCTTTTTTTTTTTGCTTTCCATTTCCTTGGTAAATATTCCTCCATCTCTTTATTTTGAGCCTATGTGTGTCTTTGCACATGAGATGGGTCTCCTGAATACAGCACACCAATGGGTCTTGACTCTATCCGATTTGCCAGTCTGTGTCTGTTAATTGGGGCATTTAGCCCATTTACATTTAAGGTTAACACTGTTATGTGTGAATTTGATTTTGTCATTATGATGGTAGCTGGTTATTTTGCCCGTTAGTTGATGCAGTTTCTTCATAGTGTCGATGGTCTTTACAAGTTGGTATGTTTTTTGCAGTGGCTGGTACTGGTTGTTCCTTTCCATGTTTAGTGTTTCCTACAGGAGCTCTTGTAAGGCAGGCCTGGTGGTGACAAAATCTCTCAGCATTTGCTTGTCTGTAAAATATTTTATTTCTCCTTAGCTTATGAAGCGTAATTTGGCTGGATGTGAAATTCTGGGTTGAAAATTTTTTTATTTAAGAACGTTGAATATTGGCCCCCACTCTCTTCTGGCTTGTAGGGTTTCTGTCAAGAGATCTGCTGTTAGTCTGATGGGTTTCCCTTTGTGGGTAACCTGACCTTTCTCTCTGGCTTCCCTTAACATTTTTTCCTTCATTTCAACCTTGGTGAATCTGACAATTATGTGTCTTGGGGTTGCTCTTCTTGAGCAGTATCTTTGTGGTGGTCTCTGTATTTCCTGAATTTGAACATTAGCCTGCCTTCTTAGGTTGGGGAAGTTCTTCTGAATAACATCCTGAAGTGTTTTCCAACTTGGTTCCATTCTCCCTGTCACTTTCAGGTACACTAATCAAATGTAGATTTGGTCTTCTCACATAGTCCCATATTTCTTGGGGGCTTTCTTTTCACTCTCTTTTCTCCAATCTTGTCTTTTGCTTTATTTCATTGAGTTCATCTTCAATCTCTGATATCCTTTCTTCTGCTTGATCGATTCGGCTATTGATACTTGTATATGCTTCATGCACTTCTTGTGCTATGTTTTTCAGCTCCATCAAGTCATTTATGTTTTTCTCTAAAGTGGTTATTCTAGTTAGCAATTTATCTAACCTTTTTTCAAGGTTCTTAGCTTCCTTGCATTGGGTTAGAACGTGCTCCTTTAGTTCAGAGGAGTTTGTTATTACCCGCCTTCTGAAGCCTCTTCTGTCAGTTCGTCAAATTCATTCTCTGTCCAGCTTTGTTCCCTTGCTGGCAAGGAGTTGTGATCCTCTGGAGAAGAAGAGGCATTCTGGTTTTTGGAATTTTCAGCCTTTTTGCACTGGTTTCTTCCCATCTTTGTGGATTTATCTACCTTTGGTCTTTGAGGTCAGTACCCTTCGGATGGGGTCTCTGAGTGGACATCCTTTTTGTTGATGTTGCTACTATTCCTTTCTGTTTGTTACTTCTCCTTCTAACAGTCAGGCCCCTCTTCTGCAGGCCTGCTGGAGTTTGCTGGAGGTCCACTCCAGACCGTTTGCCTGAGTATTACCAGTGGAGGCTGCAGAACAGCAAAGATTGCTGCCTGTTTTTTCCTCTGGAAGCTTTGTCCCAGAGTGGCACCTGCCAGTTGCCAGCGAGAGCTCTCCTATATGAGGTGTCTGTTGGCCCCTACTGGGAGGTGTCTTCCAGTCAGGATACACGGGGGTCAGGGACCCACTTGAGGAGTCAGCCTGTCCGTTATCAGAGCTCGAATGCTGTGCTGGGAGATCTGCTGCTCTCTTAAGAGCTGTCAGGCAGGGACGTTTAAGTCTGCTGAAGCTGCACCTGCAGCTGCCCCTTCCCCTGGGTGTTCTGTCCCAGAGAGATGGGGGTTTTATCTGTAAGTCCCTGACTGAGGCTGCTGCCTTTTTTTCATGCCTAGAGAGGCAGTCTGGCCACAGCGGCCTTGCTGAGCTGTGGTGAGCTCCGCCCAGTTCAGACTTACGAGAGGCTTTGTTTACACTGTGTGGGCAAAACCACCTACTCCATCCTTAGCAATAGTGGATGCCCCTCCCCCTACAAAGCTTGAGCATTCTAGGTCCACCTCAGACTGCTGTGCTAGCAGCAAGAATTTCAAGCCAGTGGATCTTAGCTTGCTGGGCTCTGTGGGGTTGGGACCTGCCGAGCCAGGCACTGGAGGGAATTTCCTGGTCTGCCGGTTGTGAAGACCATGGGAAAAGTGCAATATCTGGGCCGCAGTGCACTGTTTCTCACGGTACAGTCTCTCAAGGCTACCCTTGGCTAGGAATGGGAAATCCCCTGACCCCTTGCGCTTCCCGGGTGAGGCAACGCCCTACCCTGCTTCGGCTTGCCCTCTGTGGACTGCACCCACTGTCCAACCAGTCCCAATGAGATGAACTGGGTACCTCAGTTGGAAATGCAGAAATCACCTGCCTTCTGCATCAGTCTTGCTGGGAGCTGCAGACTGGAGCTGTTCCTATTCGGCCATCTTGACAGCCACTGAGAATTGTTAAAAAAAAAAAAAAAAAAAAAGCTCTGGCTAGCCATATGCAGGAAGCAGAAACTGGACCCCTTCCTTACACCTTATACAAAAATTAACCCAAGATGGATTAAAGACTTAAACGTAAGACCTAAAACCATAAAAATCCTAGAAGAAAACCTAGGCAATACCATTCAGGACATAAACATGGGCAAAGACTTCATGACTAAAACACCAAAAGCAATGGCAACAAAAGCTAAAATTGACAAATGGGATCTAATTAAACTAAAGAGCTGCTGCACAACAAAAGAAACTATCATCAGAGTGAACAGACGACCTACAGAATGGGAGAAAATTTTTGCAATCTATCCATCTGACAAAGGGCTAATATCCAGAATCTACAAAGAACTTAAATTTACAATTAAAAAAAAAAACATCAAAAAGTGGGTGAAGGATATGAACAGACACTTCTCAAAAGAAGACATTTATGTGGGCAACAAACATATGAAAAAAAGCTCATCATCACTGGTCATTAGAGAAATGCAAATCAAAACCTCAATGAGATACCATCTCATGCCAGTTAGAATGGCGATCACTAAAAAGTCAGGAAACAACAGATGCTGGAGAGGATGTGGAGAAATAGGAATGCTTTTACACTGTTGGTGGGAGTGTAAATTAGTTCAACCATTGTGGAAGACAATGTGGTGATTCCTCAAGGATCTAGAACCAGAAATACCATTTGACCCACCAATCCCATTACTAGGTATATAACCAAAGGATTATAAATCATTCTACTGTAGACACATGTTGCTGGGCACAGTGGCTCACACCTGTAATCCCAACACTTTAGGAGGCCGAGGCAGGTGGATCATGAGGTCAAGAGATCAAGACCATTTCCTGGCCAACATGGTGAAACCCCAACTCTACTAAAAATACAAAAAAAAAAAAAAAATAGCTGGGTGTGGCAGCATGCGCCTATAGTCCCAGCTACTTGGGAGGTTGAGGCAGGAGAATTGCTCAAACCTGGGAGGTGGAGGTTGCAGTGAGCTGAGATTGCGCCACTGCACTCCAGCCTGGTGACAGAGCGAGACTCCGTATCAAAAAAAAAAGAAAGAAAAGACACATGCACACATATGTGTATTGAGGCACTATTCACAATAGCAAAGACTTGGAACCAACCCAAATGCCCATCAGTGATAGACTGGATAAAGAAAATGTGGCACATATATACCATGGAATACTATGCAGCCATAAAAAAGGATGAGTTCATGTCCTTTGCAGGGATATGGATGAAGCTGGAAACCATCATTCTAAGCAAACTATCACAGGAACAGAAAACCAAACACCACATGTTCTCACTCATAAGTGGGAGGTGAACAACGAGAACACATGGACACAGGGAGGGAAATATCACACACTGGGGCCTATTGGGGGTTAGGGGGCTAGGGGAGGGATAGCATTAGGAGAAATACCTAATGTAGATGACAGGTTGATGGGTACAGCAAACCACCATGGCACGTGTATACCTATGTAACAAACATGCACATTCTGCACATGTGCCCCAGAACTTAAAGTATTAAAAAAAAAACTGTAGTTGTAATGTTGAATGCTGCTTAACAGTCAGGCAAAATGATGACTTAAAACTACCTGTTGGATTTAACAACAAGAATTTCATTAGAGGCCTTTGCCAGAACCTTTTAGTGACCAAGTAGGGAAGAAGACACAAAAGAAATGGCAGAGTCAGGAATATGATCAGAATGCTCACCAGCACTGCTTTTTTACTACTGTACTGAAAGCCCATGCACAAAGCAAGTATAAGGATTATAAAGAAACAAAAATGTCATTACTTATAGATGATATACTATTTTGTATTAGAATAATCCAAGAGAATCTGCAAGCTAGTGAGTTCAAGAATATGTAAAACTCAGTTTGATTTTTGTTCTAAGTGCTCGACACGTATGATTTTATTTAATCCTCTTAATAACTATGATCAACTACAATTTTCAGCCCCATTTTATTGCTGAGGAAATTGTGGTGCAGAAGGGTTAAGTAACTTGTGCAGCCACACAGCCATGCGAGTAGCAGTATGAGAATGTGAGCCCAATCGGCTGCAAGGGCCCAGCTGCCGGGGCCTATGCTCTCTAAACAACTTCTCTATTTTCAAAGACAGAGACAGAAATAGTAATTAGAAGGGACCCAGGAGGGTCTTTTTTTTTTTAATTTGAAGATAAGAGAATGTTGAGCAGGTGGGTGAGTGAGGGTGAAGAGGGACTAATTGAAGGAACTTAGTTCTGGAAGAGATTGAAAAAAAAAAAAAGAACTTGAGAGAAGTTCAACCTTGGTCAGGAGAAATGTGCCGTTATCCTCTGACACTAGCTTAAGGGTTGTTATGTCTGAAACAAACCAGAGAGTTTGGACTAGGCATTTCTGGTCTTGTTTTGATCCTGTTGACAAGTGCCCTCTCAGTACATATTATGGGCAATGCTGCGTTAGGAGTTGTTCCTTTAATTTTTGTGACATATGACGCAGTTTCTTTGGCCAGAGGCTTCTCTTAGGTCAGCATACATTTCTCACTTAGTTCATCCAAGCGGTCCCTGCAGAGAGAGTTTACTACAAGGAAGATCTGTCAGGAGCACATGTATAACATCTTTTAGTCATTCTAGTTAGTTGGCTTTAGGACAAAATAAAAGCCTCCCAGCTGATGAATAAAAAGTACCTGATGTCACCTTCTTCAATGCCTCAAAGTAGCATGGGGCTACTCAAGTTTTATGATATATAAACAAAATATAAAACATTATACATTTTTAAAAATGGGGTCAACACTGCTCAGGTGGCAGTTGGTCCAAAGAAAAAATAGTCAGGTACCAGCCTCTAATAAGAGAAACATTTGCATAATGGCACATCCCTGACAGATCCAAAAGGGTCTCCAAATTTTATTACTTCTGTTTTATCCTAACAACACTAATAAGTACATCATAACAGGCACTTTTTGGACAAAAAAAGTCAAATACTCTTTGGGAGGTAAAACAGATTTTGATGCCTTCGAATGAATGCCGGAGGAATTTGGCAAAAGACATTCTAGTAAATGCCAAAATAGCAGTCATCCAGGATACTATGTGTTTGACTCACAGCCAGTCAGGCACAGGCAAAGTCTGACGGGTTGCTTCTTTACATCACCAGAGTAACACTTAGGAGAATGTTCCAGATGTGTAAATGTTCAAAACTTGAGCTCAGACCGGAACTAAGTGGTATACAACCTGTTCAAGATTGATTTAATTGCTAGCAATTGTATATTCCTTAAGGTCTTTATGGCCTTTTGTCAGCATGGCATGGCAAGAGAACAAAAATTTTAAAACCACTGGTTATGTAGAGTGTTTTTTGGGTATGGATACCATATCTTGTGACTTAGCCCCAGAAGAGTCACCTGTGACACCATGATTGCAGGCTCTTTGGGCTTGGACTGAAGTCTGGAAACTGCTGCATATGCTACATCAGAAATTTTAAATATAGTACCAGGTCTTAAGAAAATATGGAAAGTGAAAACAGCAGAATTCTAACAAGAATTAAGTGTTCTGATAGGCCAGTGGAAATGGGGAGCAAGCAACATTCACTGTTTCAGGGAACCCGCTTTAGGGACTGAGGTAACGAAAAGAAGGGATTAGATATACAAGTGGACAGGGTGGAGGGAAAATAGTTACAAGCACCCAGTTGTTAGGTTAGGGCTAGACGGAGCCTGATATAGAACTCATCAGTATTTGACTAGGGCTTCTTAACTCGTCTCTTCCCCCTCAGCTCCCAAGTCTCAGACTGCCCAAAGCCTGGAAAAAGAGTTAAATCTAAAATTAGCTGAAGTTGCTGAGGATGCAACTTGGAGGTTGGGGCACAGACTTAGGCAAGCCTTACGTCTTCCTGCTCCAGACAGTGCTAAGTAAGGGGGAAATATTTTCCTAAGATAGATGAGCACATAACCCCATTAACTCCCAAAGGAGTATGAAAGGGAACATGTGCTTATTTCACAATAATCTTTTATTGCAAAATTTACTGATGCAGAAACAGAAACTAATGCAGGTGGCAAGTGAGAGGAATGTAACTTTGTTTCCCAACATTTAGAAGTCTGTGAACCCAAGTGTAGACCAAGTGAACCTTTAAAGACAACACATGGGTATTACTTGGTCAGGGTAACAGACCATATAAGTAGGTAGTCAAATAATTCTAACTAGAAAACCTGAAAAAGTAAATTGCCGAAAAAGGAGGTTGAATGAACAGTAATCATTCCTGTGTGATTAGTAAACTTTTAAGACCCTGTTATGGTGAATTATATCACTGTACTTTTCAAGTAGACAACATTCAATTAGACACCTGCTTAAGGAGCATATTTTTCATTGACTTTTGATTATCAAAAATTGAGATCTTTCTCATGCCCAGACTATTGCCAAGGAAACAAGAGTAACAGTTTCCACTCAGCAGCCTGGCTAAATTCCAGAACCCCATGTGACCGGGCAGACTCCTGGAGTCTTTCTGAAACCAATATCAGAGATGCCTTGTCTGTGGCCTATTGTGTTTTCCTGTATAAATGCTTCATGGGAAAATTCATACTCTAGATCAAATAAATAAGAATGAATCCTAATCACCTTTTATTGAACACTTAATAAATACCAGACAATGTGCCAAGCTTCAAACATAAATGATCTTATTTAATTCTTACGAATCTTTAGGGACAAACTCTTTTCACCCATGTTATAGAGGAAGCTAGCCTAAGAGAGTTCAAACAACTTACCCCAACTCACCAAGTTACTAAGTTTCAGAACCAGAATTTGAACTCAAGGAGTTTAATGTTTATGCCCATGATTTTAATCATTATATTCTACTGCCTTTTCTCTTCCCATTTTTTAAATTAGCTCAGAACTAAAACCATTTTTGAAATGTTAGAATTGTTTACTGGTGTAATTCTCTGTATAAAAATCTTACAAAGCAAGTGTAAACAATGGAATAAATGAAAGCTTCAATTGAATATACACAATGAAAATTGTATATGAAAATATTAAGTTCATTTATGCTATATCAAAAAAGAGGCGTGAACAAAAATTATTACTTGGGATATTTATTGAAACTCCTCTTAAAAGAGAATTTACCTCTTATCAGTTTGAAAAACTTTATTTTCTTTTTTTTTTTTTAACTTTTAGGTTTGGAGGCACATGTGAAGGTTTTTTACACATATAAACATGTGTTACAGGGGTTTGTTGTAGATAATTATTTCATCACCCAGATATTAAGCCCAGTACCCAATAGTGATCTTTTCTGCTCCTCTCTGTCCTCCCATCCTCCCCCTTCAAGTAGACCCCAGTGTCTGTTATTTCCTTCTTTGTGTTTATAGGTTCTTATAATTTAGCTATAGTTAGCAAAATTATATTTTATCATTTAGCTACCACTTATAAGTGAGAACATGTGGTATTTGGTTTTCTGTAACTGTGTTAGTTTTCTAAGAATAATAGCCTCCAGCTCCATCCATGTTCCTGTGAAAGACATGATCTTGTTCTTTTTTATGGCTGCATAGTATTCCATGGTGTATATGTACCATATTTTCTGTATGCAATCTGTCATTAATGGGCATTTAGGTTGATTCCTTGTCTTTGCTGTTGTGAATAATGCTGCAGTAAACATCCACATGCATGTGTCTTTATGGCAAAATGATTTATCTTCCTCTGGGTATATACCCAGTAATGGGATTGCTGGGTCCAATGGTAGTTCTGCTGTTTAGCTCTTTGTAGCGAGGAATTGCCATACTGCTTCCCACAATGGTTGAACTAATTTACACTCCCACCAACAGTGTATAAGTGTTCCCTTTTCTCCACAACCTCACAAGCATCTGTTATATTTTGACTTTTTAGTAATAGCCTTTCTGACTGGTGTGAGATGATATGTCCTTATGGCTCTGATTTGCATTTCTCTAATGATCAGTGATATTGAGCTTTTTTTCCATATGCTTGTTGGCTGCATGTATGTCTTCTTTTGAGAAGTGTCTGTTTGTGTCCTTTGCCCACTTTTTAATGGGGTTATTTGTTTTTTCTTGTAAATTTAAGTTCCTTATGGATGCTGGATATTACACCTTTGTCAGATGCATAGTTTGAAAATATTTTCTCCATTCTGTAGGTTGTCTGTTTACTCTGTGGACAGTTTCTTTTGCTGTGTCTGCAGAAGCTCTGAAGTTTAATTAGATCCCACTTGTCAATTTTTGCTTTCATAGCAATTGCTTTTGGCATCTTTGTCATGAAATCTTTGCTTGTTCCTATGTCCAGGATGGTATTGCCTAGGTTGTCTTCCAGGGTTTTCATAGTTTTGGGTTTTACAGTTAAGTCTTTATCCATCTTGAGTTGATTTTTGTGTATAATATAAGGAAGGGGTCCAGTTTCTATATTCTGCATATGGATACCAGTTTTCCCACCAGCATTTATTGAATAGTGAGTATTTTCCCCATTGCTTGTTTTTGTCAGCTTTGTTGAAGATCAGATGGTCATAGATGTGCAGCCTTATTCCTAGGCTGTCTATTCTGTTCCATTGGTCTACGTGCCTGTTTTAGTACCAGTACTATGCTGTTTTGGGTACTGTAGACTTGTAGTAATTATTTTCTAACCTGCTGGAATTTTAAAATAGCTCTCAAGGGACCTGATCCATAAAGATTTGCATCTATAATCTATAGAGTTGGAGCAGAATAATCATTTGATAAAAATGGAAGATGTCCCCATTTTTAGTTTCTCTAACATTCAAGTAATCTTAAAGTTAAGGCAGATGTAAGGATAAGATGATTGGGGAATATCATGAAAATAGCCATCAAATACTGGAGTACATGAAATAGGACCAAAAGGGGTTAACATTGCCATGGACTGAACATGTATGTCCCCTGCAAAATTCATATATTGAAACCTAATCCCCAGTGTGATGGTATTAGAAGATGGGGCCTTCAGGAGGTGGTTAGATCATGAGGATAGAGCACTCATGATTGGGATTAATGACCTTATAAGGGGTTGAAGATACCAGATTTCTCCCCTTCCACCATGTAAGGACATATTAAGAAGGCACCATCTATGAACCAAGAAGAGGGCCCTTACCAGATACCATGAATGGCTGGCACCTTAATCTTAGATTCTCAGCCTCCAGAACTATGAGAAATAAATTTCTGTTGTTTATAAGCCATCCAGGTTATGGTATTTTGTTATAGAAGCCCAAATGGACTAAGACAAACATTAATTTTGTTTTTATATTATCATAGAGAAATGATGGGATAACTGTAATATCCAGTTGTGTGTGGCTTTTTTTTCTCCTCTGTGGAAGAGGGGCCCTGGGCAGAACTTTATATTCTTGCACTTCTCAAGGACTTCAACCTTCATCTACACCACCTATTCTAATTATTTTTATCACCCAAGCAGGTAGCTGAGTGTGCAGCACCCATCCATCCAGGCAGGTGGGAGCCCAGAGCACTCCTCACTAGGATTGTAGAGCATGTGAGTGTCTAGTCACTTGGCCAGAACTTTTGACTAGGAGACCCAGTCATACTGACTGACACTCCTCCTGCATCACTTTAGGGCTTCTTTTTTCTTTCTTTCTTTCTTTTCCTGGTCTTTTTTGGAAAACCTGCTTTGGCAAATTCTTGCTGTTTTAATAGAGAATAGACTTCTTCTGCCTATTTAGTTCAGACCATTATTCTCTCTCCTACCTTTTTCAGACTTTGCACTCTTAAGTGTCTCTCATTCAGCACTTCCCTTTTCCTCCTTTCCGTGTAACTTCAAGTGTGAGGGTGACAGAAAGACTGCAGATTTTGTGGAGACAGAGTCAAACCATGCCAAACTTCCATCTTCCTCCTCCTTCACCTTCTCCTTTTTGGGGATTGTAATGGGATCCATAGTATCACTGAGCTTTGCTACAAGGTGGAGTTGCCATTGATTATAGTGTTTAACTAGGGAGACTCAGGGAAACATACTTGCTTTTTCCTAGCATAGGGTTTTGTTTCCATTAAGCTTGAGAATGAATGAAGTTTACAGGAAGCTAGAAGTTTCACTGAGTCAATCCCTGTTCGCTTTATTCATCCAGGGCTTTGAAGTCATTAACACATAAAGTAGTGCTGAATTATAAATCTTGTCAGTAACACTAAGTATTTTCAGTTGTACATTATACTGTTGCTCAAGGAGAAGTAAATGTAAAAATAAACAAACAGTAGAGGGCAGAATCAGGATTTATAAATGGAGTGGTTCTGTGATTCTGCTCTTCATACTGTTACTCTGGGCATGGGATTTTTGATACATAAATCTTATTAGAGCACCAATTTCCCCTCCTTCCCCCACCCCTCACCCCAGTTCAACAAAAATTAATTTTGTAAAAAAAAAAATCAGTGTTGTAATGATCACACATGTTCATTCTCATTTAGTCTGTCTAAAGTTATGCCAGGAATTCTATTAAGGAAGTACAGATTTACAACATCAGCTGTCAACTTTTTTGTTTCCCATGTTCCAGTCTCTTTGAGAGCATCAGGCTACCAAGGCAGGGAATTCGTGATTTGTTTGTTCACTTATTCATTAATTACAAGAAACATTGGAGGCTAGAATACAAAAATGAATAAAACATAGTCCATACTCAAAAAATGTATAATCCAAAGAGGCTTTTCATTCATAAGTTCTTTCATTGTTTACTGATGATGTTCTTCAGGTGTTCTCACTTGCAGAATGCTGTGGCCGTGCATCAGAATCACCTGAGATGTTACTAAAAATTAGCATTGCATATGCTCCACCCCAGACCTACTGAATCGGAATCTCTAAGCATCTTTTCTGTTTTAAAGCCTGACAGGTAATTTTAATGTTACTGCTAGAGTGTTGAGAAACAAATTTACTGGGGAAAGTACAGTGATTGAATATGTCTGCACCTCAATCCTATATAGCCTTGTGTTTTAGATACCATGTCAGCATATGTCAGCCTGTGTCTCCACCTCAATCCTGTATAACCTTGTATTTTAGTTACCATATTTTCTCTGTACTGTTCCCTGTTATGTTCTGTTTACTAATCCTAGCCACTAGAATACTTATAGGTTTAACAGCTTTAACACTGAAATTATCCTGGGGCAGGTAAAATAAAGTTGCTACTAAACACCAGAGTTAGTTTATTGGTTCAGACATCACCCATTCTGGTTCCGATTGCTGCTTTCTTATTGTGACTGCAAGGTCGAAATCCTGCACAGCTATTCGTGGTTGTGGTTTTTTTTTTTTTTTTATTTGAAGCAAAAGGATGCAGCAGTGTTATCCAAAGGGCTTTAAAACGGTGAACCAAATGTAAGTTAAATATGGTGGCAGGAGCCATTCCATAAAGGTTACAAACTTGTTTTAGGAGTGAAGGGGGGGACTTTTTTGGCTTGGTGCCAAAATGGAACTGGCATTGTTTTTTCAATGCAGGCTGCCTGGTATTTCTATCATAGGTTTGCTAGTTGATCAGTTTCCTCTCACTATGGCCTCTTATTCATTCCTTCATTCAGCAAATATTTGTTGAATACCTACTTATGTCAGGCACTGTTAAAAGCAGTGGATGTAGTGGTAAATAAAATAGAAGTGGTTTAGTCTATTTCTTTGAGCCTTCCTCAGAGAAAATGTCACTTCTTTGTCAGTGTCTTTATAGCCTTTATCCTGAGCCCAGGAGAGAAAAATTACCTAAATATCCAGTCTGGTTTAAAGCTTAAACTGATCCAATAATTCAGACAGGCCCTTGGGGTAGTGTCATAAATGATGGCCATAGGTTTCTCTTGGTCTCAGGGGCAAGGTCCCTCATCCACTTGAGTGCTGCTTGTTCTGCCGTCATTTATGGCTGAAATATGTGGCTGTAGGCTGCTTGCTCAGAACCCAGTAGTACTCTGGCTACCTGGGCCTCCCCCTGACTTCTCGTTGCACCCCCCTGAGCCTCTGGTGTGTCTGCCATCCGGTTCATCGTCTTATAATCTCTCAGTGTCTGTGCCTTGTGGGAACTATGGGAGCTCAGGAAACCTGAACCTCAGACACTTCTCTACCAGACCTGCTACAACGCTGAGTCACTGTTTCTGTGCACCATGTTGTGGTGGAGGCTGCCTGAGAGTTGACCTTCTCTAGACTCCCAACCATGAAGAAGGAGTGGGCACTTGGCCTTTGGTTTTATCCTCACTTATTTAACAAACTGATTTATCTCCAGGCTGAGGAAGTCAGTGTTGCTTTGCTGCACTTCCATCTCGCATAGTCTGGAAGTCTGGAAGGACTTTTTCCTACATTATATCGTTCTCTTGCCATAGACCTAGCATGGCAGTTATAGTTGGATGGAATATCTTCTCTACACTCCCTTTTGTATGGGCATGTTGGTTGATATAGAAAAGGGAGAAAAAGTATTTTGGAAAAGTCTTTAAGATGACTTTTCGCTTATAAACTACTGTCTTCCTGCATGTCATAGATTATATTTTTCTCTGCTTGTTCATTCTCCCTTCCTTTTCCATGTGATATGCAACACCTCCTAGGAGAGGAGTACACATCCTTGCGCCATTGATGTTAGGCTTAAACGTGTGACTTCCTTGGCCAACGACGTGTGAACAGATATGATATAGACCACATCTGGGCAGAAGTTTTTTTTTTTTGAGACGGAGTCTTGCTCTGTCGCCCAGGCTGGAGTGCAGTGGCGCAATCTCGGCTCACTGCAAGCTCCGCCTCCCGGGTTCACGCCATTCTCCTGCCTCAGCCTCTCTGAGTAGCTGGGACTACAGGCGCCCGCCACTACGCCCGGCTAATTTTTTTGTATTTTTTTTAGTAGAGACGGGGTTTCACCGTGGTCTCGATCTCCTGACCTCGTGATCCGCCCGCCTCGGCCTCCCAAAGTGCTGGGATTACAAGCGTGAGCCACCGCGCCCGGCCTGGGCAGAAGTTTTGAAAGTCAGCACAGGGCCAGGCGCAGTGGCTCATGCCTGTAATCCCAGCACTTTGGGAGGCCGAGGAGGGCAGATCATGAGGTCAGGAGATCAAGACCATTCTGGCTAACACGGTGAAACCCTGTCTCTACTAAAAATACGAAAAATTAGCTGAATGTGTTGGCACGTGCCTGTAGTCCCAGCTACTCAGGAGGCTGGGGCAAGAGAATCACTCAGGAGGCGGAGCTTGCAGTGAGCTGTGATGGCACCACTGCACTCCAGCCTGGGCAACAGAGCAAGACTCCGTCTCGAAAAAAAAAAAAAAGAACTAGAAAAGAAAGTCAGAACAGGTTTCCACTAGCCCTCTTGCTTTATTCCTTCTGCCATGAAAGTGGCATGACCAAAATAAGGGCTGTTGCTTCTGCAAGGGTCACAGAATTAGAGTCATGTAACAGAAACCAAGCTGCCCCTGACCTGAATCCAAACTGCACTGTACTGAGAAAATTTTGTCCTTATAAACATGAAGATTTGGGGTTGTTACTGCAGCAAAGCTGACTTAATTCTTTCCAAATATTCCATGTTACATAACAAGAGGAACTAAATATGGAAAATATTCTAACCTCTAGTTTTTTGTTCTGTTTTTTGTTGTTGTTGTTGTTGTTGTGTTTGTTTTTTGCTCTGAAGAAAGAAGTGACCATTGTTATGGAAATAAATGCTATGCATACAGCATATCCAGGTGAAAATTAGGAGTTATTAAAGGATAGAAAGTGTTATTTTAAGATTGTGACGTTGTTATAGAAATGTAATATAGAGAAGAAGGTACTAACCCTGTTCAGTGGCAGGTTAATTCTGGGTTGTGATCCCAGGGTCATGGTCCACAGTTTGTGAACAACTATGGGATCTTTTCTGTCTTTATTTGTGTGGATGCAAGCGATATAGCTCAGATTCCAACAAACACCACAGATTCTTCTTGCTATTTTTTATTCCATTGTATTTTAGGAATTTGTAAACATGTAAGATTTATTTAGTGGTAAATACACCTGCTGTTTATTTACTTATGCCAGAGGCAAGCAAAAGAACTGGTAGACAATGATGAAAGAACTGTTGATCCCACAGTGATCATTTTAGCTACATCTGTGCACACATGGTAATCACCATGAGCAGAATAAATTTTGGGAAAAGAAAAATACAGTAGCTTTTTCCTTTAGAAATGCTTATGATTCCTCTGGATTTGAGTGGTTGGAATTTCCCTGCTGATAAAGTTCATTTCTGGTTTGTATATAGAACTGCCCACCATTTTCTGTTTGAGAAAAATCACTTCATCATGCTCAAACCTTGGGTTTGCTAAGAAAAAATAATAGTCCTAAGTTCAGATACTTTATTGTGATAGACAGGGCTTGCAACTGAATCTGATAACAGATTCGTAGTTCAGTTCTCTTGAGTAAATAAATAATAAGCTGTTAAGAAAAGCAACAATGTAAGGCCAAATCATTTTTAAAGTAATTGTTCATGTGCTATAAATGTGGAAAGGGAAGAAAACTAGATAGAACATGAGAAATACGTAATAAATAATCTAGTACATTTTAATACAGTCAAATCCTATTTTAAATCGTAGAATAGGTATGACAGAAGCGGGTAGTGAGTGGAACTTTTTGCTTAAGACAAAACATACTGAATGAAATTTGTTTCTATCAAGAAAGAGAGAGGCCAGACGTGGGGGGTCATGCCTGCAATCCCAGCAGTTTGGGAGGCTAAGGCGGGTGGATCACTTGCGGTCAGGAGTTTGAGACCAGCCTGGCCAACATGGCGAAACCCTGTCTCTACTAAAAATACAAAAACAATGAGCCAGGCTTGGTAGTACGTGCCTGTAGTCCCAGCTACTCAGGAGGCTGAGACACAAGAATCACTTGAACCCAGGAGGCAGAGGTTGCAGAGAGCTGAGATGGTGCCACTGCACTCTAGCCTGAGTGACAGAGTGAGACTCTGCCCCACCAAAAAAATGAATTAAGGAGGGAGGAAGGAAATTAGGCTGACCATAATTGCCAGAGCCTGTATAAGTAAAGTGAATGAGAAAAGGTGTGATTTTCCTGGATCAGGTTTCAGAACTTATCCTGTTTAACAAAGAAAATCATGTGTTGCTGATTCCCAGAAAGGCAGTAAGTGAGCAGCCACCAAGCCTGGCTCTCAAGAGTGGTAGGCTCCTCACCTATCATTCACTGGGCATCCCTATCTGTTTTCTTTCTCTGTACTAGTCATATTTAATACCCCCTATTTTCTTAACACTCCCAGCTGTAATTCTTCCATGGATCCTACTATACCAAATTTTATTCCAAAGTCAACAGTATTTCACATTTATACTTGGAATACTAATTAAATTGTGAGTTACCATTTAATGCATAGAGTACCCTAATAACCTGAAAAATGAATGCTTACTTCTGACTTACTCAGTTGTTCCTATACTTTGGCAGACTGCATAGATGTATAAGATATAATACCTATAAGATATAATACATATAATTACATATATTTGTGTATATATATATATGTGTGTGTGTGTGTATTCTCCCATGCATCTCTTTTGTCTGCTAGAATGTCCTTCTTCTCAATATCTAACTTCCTTTAATGTCCATTTAAATGGCATTTCCTCTATGAAGCCTCCATTCACTGTGTCTTGGCCCCTAGCTAGACGTTACCTCTTCCCATGTCTACATTCCAATAGCATTTAATTATTTTTTATAGGGAGTTTTAATGATATTTTGTTCTATATTATAGTTATTTGTATATATTTGTATCCCCCCTAATAATGGTGATGGTGATAGCAGCAACCATATGTTAAGAACTTTCTGTTGGCCAGCCACTTGACTAAACTCTATTCCTCACAATACCATTGTGAGTTAAGTATTACTACCCCACTTCTACGAATGAGGAAGTTGAGGCTGAAAAAGCTTGAGCTAGGTGGGCCAAATTCATACAGCTAGTTTGGTAAAGTTGAGATTTAAAAGCAAATCTGTTACTCTCCAGATCTCATACCTATAAACCATTCCCCTATTACTAACTTATGAATTGTCTAAGGATGTAGGTTGAGGGCAAATGGAGGAAACTCACTTTTACTGAATGTATAATCTGTGCCTGACACTTGACTAAGAGCTTTCAGGTATTTTATCATATGAAGTAGATGTTTTTATTTACATTTTATGGGTAAGAAAACCCATGCTTACTATAAACAAAGATAAAAATAACAGACTTTGAGAAGATATTCGTACTTTATTTTACTGGCAAAAAATTCGGACCCAGAATATGTTTTTAAAATTCCACAAATCAATTTTAAAAAAATGAACCAATTCCCCAATTTAAGAAATGATCAAAAGAAATGAACAGGAAGTTTACTTAAGGGTAACCTGTAATAGGAAAAAACATGAAATGACAACTGTATTAGCAATTAGGGAAATATAAGTTAAAAGATGAGATACCATTTCAAACCTGTAATGTTGGCAAAAATTAAAATGCCTGACATCTAGTTTTGGTAAATGAGAATGCACCTAAAATGCACAATGGTAGGTACAAAAGAAAATGGTATGCCACTCTGGAGAACACTCTGGTGATGTGAAGGTTATCATACCCTGTGACTCAGCAATTCCACTTCTTAATATATATCTTAAAGAAATTCTCCCAGGAGACATGTTTAGTGCCAATATTATGAGGGGAATGGACAAATTGTGATATTTTCATACAGTCAAAAATCATAGGGAGTTAAAACAAATGATCTGCTACACATCTGGTGTTTATTTTCTGTACTTTTCTCTATGATTAAAATATTAATAATGTAAAACAAAAGATGAAACAAACATAGATTCCAACTGTACATTGTAACACTTAACAAATGTTTATTGAATTAAAATTTCATTTATGTTCACAATGGTAATAGCAGTCACAATTTACTGAGTGCTTATTTATTGCTAGGTGCTACATATACTTCATATCCTTCACGTCCAACAACCTTGCAAGGCAGGTCTTGTTAGGCCAGCCAGTAGATATGGAAAATGAGACCCAGGAAGGTAAAGAAAGTGTATCTTCTTTCTTGATATCATGCTGATTCTCAGAAATTCACAAAGTATTGCCCTTGTATCCTGAAAGCATTAATGTTCCATAATTTATAATCAGTTAATAACCTGAGCTTTAAAATGATCCATTTTAATATAGTAAAAAGTGACATTCAAATATTGTAAATTTTATATTATTAAAGACTTTCATGTTTGCCAATTCTTGTAATTTTATTTTTAGACTACTGGAGGGATCACTGGTGGGGATGTGTATGGACTGCAAACAAGTCCAATTTACTTTAAAAGAGGCTTTAAAAATACACTCTACAGTTTTTAAGTCTAGATGTTTAAGTTGAGAGGAGCTTATTTCTTTAAAAGAAATAAGTGAAAAGGTTTTGTACTGAAACAGGCTCTTTCCCACAAAGAAAGTACCGTATTATAAATCTCAAGGTGCTTTGTAATGTTCTGCCTATTGCCACCTCCCTGTTTTCTGTCCACAGCCCCTTGGCTTACTTGTCTGGCCTCTGAGCCTTTTTATATGTCATTTCCTCTGAGTAAAATGTTATTTCAACGTTATAGCTTAGGACTCCTATGTCAGGCTATAACTCTCGCTGCCTCATTTGCAAGCAATTCCTGTGACAACCTCCAGATGGGAGATGCTAGGGGACCTGGGGAAATTTAGGGGAGATGGGAGTGTCTTCAGGTATCATCTAGATGGTAACTACATTTAGGGGGCAAGAACGTCTCTTGTAGACCCCTGACCTCAACCCAGGAGTGTACATAATTGGTGCAGCCCAAAGACTGGGGCTTTTTGTGTCCCCTCGCCCCTATTTTTGCATAAATACATATCCAACAGATAAGCTACTGGACCTCTGAGCTCCTCTCACTCCTCTCCCCAGCATTTCTTCTCCTTCAAATTTGCCCCATTGTTTTTTTCCAAACCACCATGTTCATGAAGCTTAACCTCCAGGGTCATTTTTCTGATCTCCCTGAAGCCATTCTGTAACAAATGCATATAACCCAGAACTTTGTAACATTAATCTCATAGTTTCTTGACTATATGAAAAACGGTATGCAGCTGTGGAAATAGTACTAGACCACTCAGATGATCTAGAGTTAGGGCTGGCTCTTCCATTTCACATGTGTCCCTGAGCAAGTCTTTTCCTTCCTCTCCATTAGAAGGAAAGTAAGTTCATTGGAATCCTGGAGCCAGCCTATACTGGCCCACAAAATATGATTGTTAAATTTTTGGTAATCTCATGAGCTTTTTTTCTCTTAAAATTATTCAAGCATAAGAATATTCATGATTACCTGCTCTCTTTTTTTTTTTTTTTTTTTTTTTTTTTTGTGGAGCGGGGACAGAGTCTTGCTCTGTTGCCCAAGCTGGAGTACAGTGGTGCGATCTCGGCTCACTGCAACCTCTGCCTCTGAGGTTCAAGTGATTCTCCTGTCTCAGCCTCCAGAGTAGCTGAGATTATAGGTACATGCCACTACGCCCAACTAATTTTTGTATGCTTTTTTTTTAGTAGAGACGGGGTTTCGCCATGTTGGCCAGGCTGGTCTCAAACTCCTGGCCTCAAGTGATCCCCCAATCTCATCCTGCCAAAGTGCTGGATTACAGGCATGAGCCACTGCACCCAGCCGCCTGCCCTCTTTTGTATTATGTTAAAATATGCATAACATAAACTTTATAATTTTAGCTATTTTTAAAGTACATACACATGGTCATGAAGCCATCACTATTATCCATTTTCAGAGCTTTTTAATCATCTCAAACAGAAACTATTACTCCCTCCTCACAGACCCAAGTAACCACTCTTCTACTTTCTGTCCCTATGAATTTACTGAGTATACCTCATGTAAGTAGATATTATTCATTATTTTTCCTTTTGTGTTGGCTTATTTCACTTAGCGTAATGTTTTCAAGGTTCATCTATCATGTAGCATTTACCAGAATTTTATTCCTTTTAAGGCTAAATACTATTCCATTGTATGTACATACCACATTTTGTTTATTTGTTGATGGATATTTGGGTTGTTTCCACCTTTTGGCTATTGTGAAGAATGCTTCTATGAACAGTGGTGTACAAATACCTGTTTGAATCTCGGTTTTCAATTCTTTTGAATATATACCTAGAAGTGGAATTGCTGGATTGTATGGTAATTCCATGTTTAATTTTTGAGGAGCGACCATAACATTTTACATAGCAGCTGTATCATTTTACATATGTAAGAGTTCTAGTCTCTCCACATCTTCAGTAACGTTTGTTATTCTTTTTCTTTTTTTAGTAATAGCCATCCTAGTAGATGCAAAGTAGTACTTTATTGTGGTTTTGATTTGCAT
Source organism: Symphalangus syndactylus (assembly GCF_028878055.3). NCBI lineage: Eukaryota > Metazoa > Chordata > Mammalia > Primates > Hylobatidae > Symphalangus > Symphalangus syndactylus. Next base: position 128,634,316 of record NC_072427.2, read on the forward strand.
TTCCCTAATGATTGGTAATGTTAATCATCTTTTCATGTGCTCACTGGCTGGCAATTTGTATATCTTCTTTGGGAAAATGTTCAAGCCCTTTGCCTATTTTTAAAATAAAATTGTTTGGCTTTTTGGGTTGTTGAGTTGTAGGTGTTCCTTATATATTATATATATTAATCCCTTATCAGATACATGCATTTTAAATATTTCCTCCCATGCTATGAGTTAGTTACCTTTTATGAACTGGTTTTAAAGCACAGAAATTATTAAAAATTAAACTATATAAACTAAAAACTTATATATATATATATTTGAGACAGGGTCTTGCCCAGGCTGGTGTGCAGTGTTGCGATCTCAGCTCACTTCAACATCGGCCTCCCAGGCTCAGGCAATCCTCCCATCTCAGCCTCCTGACTAGATGGGACCACAGATGCGCACCATCACACCTGGCTAATTTTTGTATTTTTTTGTAGAGACTGGGTCTAGCCATGTTGCTCAGGCTGGTCTCAAACTCCTGGACTCAATTGAGCTGCCTTCCTTGGCCTCATAAAGTGCTGGGATTATAGGTGTGAGCCACTGCAGCAGGCCAAGTTGTTATATTAAAAACAAAATAAATACTCAAAGCTAACCATTTTATGGTTATCTGTGCTCTTGAGATATTTGTATCTATTATATCTAAATGATGGAAATATTATGTAATGGTGTACCACTGCATTTTTTCCCCAACTCTGAGTTCGGTGATTTCATGTTGATAGCTTGAAATTACCTGTGATAGAAGTACTTACACCACTGAAATCAACAAATACTACAAATCAGGGCTTGATTTATTGTTTTGTTGATTGTCTAGACTCAAAAAAATGATGAAGAAAATGTTAATAATTCATTGTCTATAGCTATTACTTGTGAATAGCACAAAAGATTGAGAAATATTCTTCCAGTATGGGAAAATTATTCATTGATTTAGCAAAGAAGTCACTCATGATTGATAAATAATAAAGTTCCAACATACAGCTTTTTGCTTTACTTTTGTCTTAGTTGTTAAAAAAAACTAATTCATACATTCATGGTGACCCACATTTGAAGAGCTAGTTTTTAAAAATTTACAACCACACTACTGAGTAAGCATCCTAGGAGCAGGAACTCTGTCTTGTTCATCACTGTAAATCTGGCACCTAGAAAAGTGCCTAGCTGTTGAACAAATGAAGATATATAACTTCTCAGTGTCTCAATTTCTCATGTGTAAATTGAAGACAACAGACCTATGCTGCTACAATACTGGGGTGAGGGAAGAGCAAACGTGGTAACAAAGCTGAAACCACTTTCTGAACAAGCAGCATTAAGCAGATGTAAGGTGGTCTTATTAAGATATATTATGATATGGTGAGCCAAGATCGCACCACTGCACTCCAGCCTGGGCAACAGAGCAAAACCCTGTCTCAAAAAAAGAAAAAAAAAAAGATATGATATGATATCATACCATATACTGAATGTATTTACCTCATATGTTGGTTGGTTAAAGGACTCTAATAGAGATAAGGATTCGTATATAGATAATTTGTTTCATTCAAAGAAAACATGTATTTATTTTATTTCTTTATAAATAAATATGTTGCAGTCATTTGCCTGGTTCAATGTTAGGTGTTCTGGAAAATACTATAGAAATAGATTTCTTGCACTCAAAAGATGCATATCTACTCATAATGATAACAAATACAACATTTAGAGAACAGAAAAATTAAGTGAGAAATGTTTGGTATTAGACACTGTGCCAAGGATTTTAGTGCTTGTTCTTTTTTTTTTCTTTCTTTTCTTTTTTTTTTTTTTTTTTTTTTGAGACAGACTCTTGCTCTCGTTGCCCAGGCTGGAATGCAATGGCTCAATCTCAGCTCACTGCAACCTCCACCTCCTGGGTTCAAGAGATTCTCCTGCCTCAGCCTCCCAAGTAGTTGGGATTACAGGTGCCCACCACCACACCCAGCTACTTTTTTGTATTTTTAGTAGAGACAGGGTTTCACCATGTTGGCCAGGCTGGTGTCGAACTCCTGATCTCAGGTGATCCACCCGCCTTGGCCTCGCAAAATGTTGAGGTTACAGGCGTGAGGCACCGTGCCTGGCCCTTCCTTTTTTTCTTAATAGGATGCCAAAGATATTTTGACTAGCCTTTCTGGTTATTAAAAATCCTTCTTTGATATTATTTTCCAGGGCATCTTGGATGGTGGTGTTAGATCATCATCAGTAAGCATTTAATAGATGGTCATTATATGTACTAGCTGTGCTAATAAAAATATAAACTCTAGGATTTACAAAATCGGGTGAAATATGGTCTGCGGAAAACAAATAGGCAATCATAAATGCATTAGAAATATATGCCCACATAAGCCGGGCATGATGGTTCACACCTGTAATCCCAGAACTTTTGGAGGCCGAAGTGGGTGGATCACCGAGGTCAGGAGTTCGAGACCAGTCTGGCTAACATAGCAAAACTCCGTCTCTACTAAAAATACAAAAATTAGCCGGGTGTGGTGGTGCATGCATGTAATCCCAGCTACTTGGGAGGCCAAGGCAGGAGAATCGCATGAACTCAGGAGGCAGAAGTTTCAGTGAACTGAGATCAGCCACTGCACTCCAGCCCGGGTGACAGAGTGAGACTCCATCTCAAAAAAAAAAAACAGAAAAGAAAAAAGAAATGTATACCCACATCAAATGTTAGCCATCTCTCTCCCTCTTAGCTATTTTAATATGCCAAAAATTATTTCTCTGGAAATAAACCGCCTATGTCAGTAAGACCAAAACATGGAGGATAAGGAGACAGTGCTGGCTTGGGATTTACAGGGCAAAAGTCTCTATTTGACCAGATGAGAAAGAAGAATGGAAAAAGAAAGGATTAGGGCTATGGAAGCCATGGCTTTCTCCTCCTGCCCTGTACACTTTGTCTCACTCCTTGAGTCAGACTGGAATTCTTAGGGGTGCAGCCACAGACCTGTGCCTGTGGACTGAGTATTAAACAAGTGAATAGGTTGAGAACTTAGGACATTTTTTTTTTTTTTTTTTTTTTTTTTTTGAGACGGAGTCTTTCTCTGTCCCCCAGGCTGGAGTGCGGTGGCGCGATCTCGGCTCACCGCAACCTCCACCTCCTGGGTTCACGCCATTCTCCTGCCTCAGCCTCCCGAGTAGCTGGGACCACAGGCGCCCGCCAACACGCCCGGCTAATTTTTTTGTATTTTTTAGTAGAGACGGGGTTTCACCGTGTTAGCCAGGATGGTCTCGATCTCCTGACCTCGTGATCCACCCGCCTCGGCCTCCCAAAGTGCTGGGATTACAGGCTTGAGCCACCGCGCCCGGCCGAATTTAGGACATTTTTAATGATTATTCCCCAAAGTGATATTTTTTTCAGTGTTCTATTTGCAAAGGCCCCTATCAGATTTCCTTACTGAGAATTAATTACTCACATGCCCAAACTTAATCAAATTTTTCTCATCACTTTATGCAGACAGCCATTAAGAGTAGCTCGACACTTTACTAAAGGAGTTACCCCTCCCTTTTTAGAATACCTAAATCCCACTGAGGCATGAAACAAACAGATTGGTGTATACTGCTTAACTGTTCCTTTGAGGAAAAATGATATTTTATGTTTATGTATTCCATTTATATTAACTTTTGTCAAAAGTGCTTTTTGAGGTTTATTTGCATTAAGTCACAGTCTAATCCCTTGATCTAAACCATATTAAATACTTTGATGCCAGCCTGTGCTTTGAACAAATATTTCAAGTAGATAACATTAACTTAAATAATCCTGCTGCCTAACATATTCTCAGATAAAATATTGATTTAAATGCTAATATAGATGTGCAGAGTTTCACTTTCTCTTTCCTTATAAGCAAAAATGGATAAACATTTAGCCTTTCCTAGGCAGTGGGACTTAGGCTAATACAAAAAATTAGCCCTTGTACAGTGGGACTGCAGCAGCATTTGAAAGCCATGTTTGGTCAGGCGCGGTGGCTCACACCTGTAATCCCAGCACTTTGGGAGGACGAGGCGGGCAAATCACGAGGTTAGGAGATCGAGACCATCCTGGCTAACACGGTGAAACCCCGTCTCTACTAAAAATACAAAAAAAAGTTTAGCTGGGCATGGTGGTGGGCGCCTGTAGTCCTAGCTACTTGGGAGGCTGAGGCAGGAGAATGGCGTGAACCTGGGAGACGGAGCTTGCAGTGAGCCGAGATCGCACCACTGCACTCCAGGCTGGGCCACAGAGCCAGTCTCAAAAAAAAAAAAAAAAAAAAAAAAAATCTTTGGGGATTAATGCTATTAGATCAATGACTTGCTCAAAATCAGCTTAATACATGGCAACTGATTTATCAGTGTACACAGTGTACTGTGTTTAAAATCCATAATGACTAATGTACTAAATAGTTAAATGTAATCACGATAATAATAAAATTTGAAAGGCCTTAACTGTTTGCAAAATACTGGCAGATACATGATCTCATTTGATCTCAAAAATTCTATCAGAGGTTAGGTGCCATGGTTCATGCTTTTTTTTTTTTTTTTTTTTTTTTTCCTGAGACAGAGTCTTGCTCTTTGGCCCAGGCCGGACTGCAGTGGTGCTATCTTGGCTCACTACAACCTCCACCTCCTGGGTTCACGCTATTCTCCTGCCTCAGCCTCCCCAGTAGCTGAGACTACAGGCGCCCGCCACCGGGCCTGGCTAATTTTTTGTATTTTTAGTAGAGACGGGGTTTCACTGTGTTAGCCAGGATGATCTATCTCCTGACCTCATGATCCGCCCGCCTTGGCCTCCCAAAGTGCTGGGATTACAGGCGTGAGCCACCACACCCGGCCGGTTCATGCTTTTAATTTCAGCACTTTGGGAGGCTGAGGTGGGCAGATCACTTGAGCCCAGGAGTTCAAGACAAGCCTGCAACATGGTAAAAACCTGTTTCTACAAAAAATTAGCCCAGTATGGTGGCACGCACCTGTAGTCCTAGCTACTCGGGAGGCTTATCACTGCATTCCAACCTGCACAAAAAAGTGAGACTCTGTCTCAAAAAAAAAAGTTATGTGAACTACAGCAGTTATTATCTTTTATTATCCAAGGCCACTCTATTTATAAAATTGTAGTAGCTAGACTCGAACCCAAGTCTTCATTTTTTTTGTTTTGTTTTTGAGATGGAGTCTCACTATTTTGCCCAGGCTGGAGTGCAGTGGTGTAGTCTCGGCTCACTGCAACCTCCACCTCCCGGGTTCAAGCAATTCTCCTGCCTTGGCCTCCCAAGTAGCTGGGACTACATGTGCGTGCCAACATGCCTGGCTAATTTTTTGTATTTTTAGTAGAGACAGGGTTTCGCCATGTTGGCCAGGCTGGTCTCGAACTGCTGACCTCAGGTGATCCACCTGCCTTGGCCTCCCAAAGTGCTGGGATTACAGGTGTGAGCCACCGTGCCCGACCTCCAAGTCTTCATTTGCCAGAAACTGTAGTTTCCACAATGCCATTGCTGCATCCCTATGTCCTGTTTCAGGATATAATGAAGAAATACATTATCTGTATGTACAAATATTAACTACCTTATAAGGATTAGTAAAACACTTCAGTGGTATAATTCCCACTAGATTGCTCAGTTCTGTTAGTCAAATATTATGAGTAGTTTTGGTAGGTTTTTCCCTTTCTGACCAGATCTGCCACATTTTGTCAGCACTCTGGGTTTGCAGATGTTGCTGTTTAATTAGATTGCTCTGTAGAGGATGAGAGAACCAGGAGGTTCATTTGCATAGCTGATAAGTGGCTGGGTTTTGAAGCAAGAAATAATGCTTCTTTGGGCCCTATGAACTGGTGGGAAGGCAAGGTTTAGGCTTTTTCTATTAGAAACTATCTGTAAATCGGGAACTTCTCCACATCTAGGCACTTCCTGTATCTGAATATTGTATTCTGAACCTTACTCTGTACTCTAGCAAGATGATAAGTGTAATGCAGATATAAATCAACCTTTCATTTACTTAAAAGAATAATCCTGCAGTAAAGGAAAAAAACGACAGCTACTCTGATCCTTGAATACTGGGCAAAGGCAAGCCATCTGTAAGTGCATAGTCCTTCAGTATGACGTAACCTTTCTCATTTAATGAACATTTTCCCCTAGTAACTCTTTGTGCTGGCAAACCATGAAAGAAAGCATGTGGACTTGGCAGCCCAACCCTGAAGTTTTTGTCTCAAAAAAAATTGCAATTTCTGTACCAAGGGTCCAAATGACATTTGTTTGGACAGACTTTTATGAAATTAAAAAGAATGACCTTATTTCACTTAGTGAAATGAGTTGTACTCTTAAATAGAGTCCATTTTGAATAGTTTGTCTTAGAGCAACACTGTCAAAAAAGAAGATATATTTTATATTCTTCTCATTATCAGAAGAAAATACACTATTAAAATACTTTCAGGGCTGGGCACGGTTGCCCACACCTATAATTCCAGCACTTTGGAAGGCTAAGACAGAAGAGTTACTTGAGACCAGGAGTTTGAGACCCATCTGGGCAACATAATGAGACCCCAGCTCTACAAAAAGCAAAAGGTAAAAATTTAGCCAGGCATGGTGGTGCTTGCCTGTAGTCCTAGCTACTCAAGAGGCTGAGGCAGGAGGATCACTTGAGCCCAGGAATTCAAGGCTGCAGTGAGTTATGATCACACTGTTATACTCCAGCCTAGAAAACAGAGTGAGACCTTGTCTTGAAAAAAAAAAAAAAATGTTCCAGTAAGGCTTGCTTGGGTCTCATGGTACCATTGAAAAATGCCTAGTCCTAAGTGGTGATCTGGCACAAGGTTAGGCATAGTTTTTTTCTTTTCCTTTTGGGGTGAAAAACAGAGATCACATATGATTGAAGATAGTACTATGGTTTTTACTGATATTTAATAAACCATACCCACCTTAATTTCCTCTTGTGCTTTCATCCCTAGGAAACCTATAGCTTTAAAAGTTAACCAAGTTTATAATTGACATAACATGTAATCAGCAACTTACACATGCCTGATGTGCTCGTTAAGTTAATGCTTATATAGCTTTCAGGGTATCTCAGATAGTGTTAAATTATTTAATCCTCCTAACAACTCTTGAGGTAGGTATTCTTTTTTTTCTTTTTTCTTTTTTTTTGAGATGAAGTCTCGCTCTTGTCACCCAGGCTGGAGTGCAATGGCGCAATCTTGGCTCATGGCAACCTCCATCTCCCGGGTTCAAGTGATTCTCCTGCCTCAGCCTCCTGAGTAGCTGGGATTACAGGCGCCTGCCACCACACCCGGCTAATTTTTATATTTTTAGTAGAGATGGGATTTCACCATGTTGGCCAGACTGGTGTCGAACTCCTGACCTCAGGTGATCTGCCAGCCTCAGCCTCCCAAAATGCTGGGATTACAGGCATGAGCCACCGTGCCCGGCTGAGGTAGGTATTCTTATTATACCCATTTTGATGGGATATAGCGAGGTTAAGTACCTAGTCTGACATCTCATAGCTAAAAAGTAGGGGGCTGAGACTTGAACCCAGAAAGTTTGGCCCGAGTCCTTACACTTAACCTCTCTACTATACTACTTTTGTTTGGATGAATACCAGCCTTAGATAAGCTTGCACAGAAAGACTCCTTTCCTCAGACTGCTTTTTCCCCCATCACAGCTGCAGAGCCTTTTGTGACCTAGACCCCCTCTCATGCCAGACTCTGTCCTCACCTTGTTCCAGTTAGGCTAATGTTGAACAAATGATGACAGGATTGGTTCAACCAACCCTGATGATTGTCTCTGTTGAAAATATCTCCAGAGATCGAGAGCAGCCTGGCTAACACACGGTGAAACCCCATCTCTACTAAAAATACAAAAAGTTAGCTGGGCGTGGTGGTGGGCACCTGTAGTCCCAGCTACTCAGGAGGCTGAGGCAGGAGAATGGCGTGAACCCAGGAGGTGGAGCTTGTAGTGAGCTGAGATCACAGCACTGCACTCCAGCCTGGGCGACAGAGTGAGACTCTGTCTCAAAAAAAAAAAAAAAAAAAGAAGGTGTCTCCAGATACTTGCATCACTCCTCCTCATCATCATCTATTTGCTTTCATTCCTCTAACTTTCCTTATAGGGCCTCCCCAGTGGAAGTAAGAAAATGTCGAGGGTAACTGAAACTTAATATGAAATTAATGTCATAGCTGGGAAAGAAGTCCTCATTCAACCACCAAAATTAGAGAATGAACCATAGGAGAGATTGTTCTTTATGGCCAAGCTGGAATTCAGAACATATTTTTCAAAGGAAACATTTTTCTATTAATAGCTTGTATTACTTTCAGAATAGTATAGGCCTACACTTTATTCGTTGACTCATTCAATCATTTGTTCAGCAACTTTTTAGAACACCACGTGCAAGATATTATACCAGGCTCTAGGGATACAAATCACCACCATGGTTAAGTCCATGGTTTGACCTAACCATTATTAATATCATTGAATCAGTGAGAAAATACTCATGAATTTCTAAGTACCTAAGTTACTGAAGAACTTTGGAAATATATCTTTTTTGTAACTTAGGGACTTAACCTCAAACTCCTGGGCTCAAGTGAGCCTCCCACCTTAGCCTCCCATGTAGCTGAGATGACAGGGGCATGCCACCACACCCAGCTAATTTTTTCAAAATGTTTTTGTAGAGATAGGGTCTTGCTATGTTGCCCAGGCTGGTCTTAAACTCCTTGCCTCAAACAGTCATCCTGCCTCAGCTTCTGAAAGTACTGGGACAAAATACTGACTTTTAGAAATCAATGTGTGCTTTTCATAATGAGAATCTACTTTTTAAGATACAATACGTAAGGCGCAATGACTCATACCTGTAATCCCAGCACTTTGGGAGGCCGAGGAGGGCGGATCACCTGAGGTCAGGAGTTCGAGACCAGCCTGACCAACATGGTGAAACCCCACCTCTACTAAAAATACAAAATTAGCTGGGCATGGTGGCGCATACCTATAATCCCAGCTACTTGGGAGGCTGAGGCAGGAGAATCGCTTGAACCGGGGAGGCAGAGGTTGCAGTGAGCCGAGATTGTGCCATTGCACTCCAGCCTGGGCAACGTGAGCGAAACTCCATCTCAGAAAAAAAAACCCAAAAAAAAAATACAATAACTTGCCAGTAACCAATAATGTTTTAGGTAAACCCAAAAGATTATGTTAAACCCAAATTATATTTATGTACCCTGCAAGTGTGGCACCTATTAATTGAGATTGGTGCATAACATTAGTAGTCATATCCTGTAATTTTGTCCCCCCCACAACACTTCTCAACACCGTATCTATTCAGTGAAGATGTTTGGGAAGTTAGTAACCGATTTTGAAAGAGGCATACCAAAATGTGTTGTGTTTTTCTTTCATCTATGAATAGAACAGTTACCCTTATTTAATTTGATAGGGGAACTTTATCATTTAATGCTGTATTCTACTATAGACTTGAAATGGCTAAATACACTTAAGTTCTAAGAAAGCTTCTTACTAAATGTGATTGGGTGTGTAGTTTTGCAAAGCCTAGAGGTGTCAAAAGAATATCTGCAGAGTGTTTAGAAAAGTTTAGAGTCTCTGTGATAGTCAGGAAGACTCTGGAAATGTCATTTATTCAGTGGTGCACTTACAGTCAGCCCTCTCTATCCGCAGGCCATTTCACTTGTCTTTGGGATATCTTTGCTTGGGAAACAAAATGTGAACAAGCAGTGACCCTTTTAGGAACCTGTGATTTCTTAGGGAGATTTAGTAAGTCAATATTTGTCAGTATCTGTTGAATCCTTAAAATGAAGGGTCTTTAGAAACTTGCACATAGCAGTGAAAGTGAACAGATGGTGAGTTCAGGAAGGAAAAAGAAGAGTCAAGCAGTAAAGACAGATGGACACCAACAAATATGAATTGAATAGCCCATTTGTTCCCTCTTTAACTGTTGCACTTGAAACCTCTGATTTCTGATCCCACCAAAAGTCTAGTGAAAAATGTTCTTCGATGTCTCGCTGGCATTTTTCTCAAGCCCCATCCTTTTTGACCTCTGGGTAGCATTTTCTATTGTAACCTCCTGCACCCTCTTGAGCCTCTTTCTTGCTTTGTGACTGTCTGCTGATTCTCAGATTACTGCTCTGATGATTCCTTTTTTGGTGGCGTCATCAGGGTCTTTTTCTTATCCTAAATGTGAGTATTCCCTAAGGTTCTGCCCTTTACCCTTCTCTTTCCTCCTCCTCTGCTGTCTCCCTTGATGATCTCATCCACTTTCATGGCATCAGCTCATTTGTATGCAGAACAGTCTCACATCTATAGCTTCAGCAATCCAGATCTCTCCTCAGGGCTTCAGTCGCACATTTCCAACAGCCTGTCAGGTAGTTTCACTAACACTTCATTGTGTCCAGAACCACACATCATCTGTCCAACCTTCTTGTATTTCTCTCCTGGGCACCTGTTCTTGAATGACATCAGCATTCTCCAAGTCACCTTTGACTCTTCCCTCTTAGTGATCCCCACAACAGTTAGTTGCCTAGACATGTTGATTTATATCCTAAATATTTGTTGGCTCTGTCTGTCAATTCCCATTGCTACAAACTTCACTACTACGGTATTAATTTCTCCAGAGAGCAGTTCTTATCATCTTCAGTTCTCTACCTAAAACTTCTAAGGATGTAAAGTATTAGGAAAGAAGAAAGGGAGGAAGGGAGGAAGAAAAGAAGGAAGGGAAAATAAAAGAAAAAGAAAAGAAGCCTACTTAGCTGGGCATCCAAGGCCCTAACCTTCTTTCCTTCTTTCCTTAATCCACCAAGCAGAGGCAACAAGACCCCACTGCCACTAGCCAAATGTTCTGTCTCTTCTAAATGTATCTGTATCTCTTTTTCACCTGCATTCCAGTTATTAGTGTTCATATTTTATCTCTAGTATTAGAGATTATGGACTCTTCTCATCTTGTTCACCCTAGTTCTCTCATCGTGCCCAGCGCTATGCTTTAACACATAGTAGGTACCCACTGAAGCATTTTTTTTTAACGTTGAGTAATGAAGTTTGAACAACTTCTGCCCAGAGTTAGAGCTCTTTTGCCCAGCATAAAAGCTATATGGAAGAGTTCCCTGTTGTATTCATGTTTGTTTGACTTCCCTTCTGTTTTCTGTGCTTCAAATAATCCATTCCATTGTCAAGAATATCATTTGTAGGTCTGGTTTAGAGAAGAGGTTCTTGAGGCGAGGCATGGTAGCTCACACCTATAATCCCAGCACTTTGGGAGGCCAAGGCAGCTGGATCACTTGAGGTCAGGAGTTTGATACCAGCCTGGCCAACATAGTGAAACCCTGTCTCTATTAAAAATACAAAAATTAGCCAGGTACTAATTAGCTAGCTACTCAGGAGGCTGAGGCAGGAAAATGGCTTGAACTCAGGAGATGAAAGTTGCAGTGAGCTGAGATCGTGCCACTGCACTCCAGCTTGGGTGACAGAGCGAGACTCTGTCTAAAAAAAAAAAAAAAAAGAAAATTGAGAAGAGGTTCTTGGAAGGCTTCATCTCTGAGGTTAGTCATCACTGTAATCCTAGAGAGCTTCTGGTAACTGATTGTTTCTGAGTAATTCACTGTATTCCATAACCACTTGGGTTTTCTGCTGTGTGTAAAGCAGAGACAGAAGGCAACTTGCTGTCCTCTTGAGTATTTCTGGTAATTCATTGCCAAGCCATCCATGGCAGAAAGTTCCCTCAGCAGAATAGATGCAGCCATTCCAGAGATGGAATCTGTCCTCAACAATAGCCTGATCAATCTTAGTGGATAATTCCCTTATAAATAGAAATGATTCTTTATGGCCAGCATAATGCAGAAATTGGATAGTAAAAATTTTAAAGTCCCTTCGAAGATCAGGGTATGATGTTAGGGAAGAGTAGCCTCTGTGCTCTGTCTAATATACTCAGGTTCCAAAAAGATGCAGTAGAGATCCACAATGTCTACTCCTGGGCAGAATTCTCATTTGAATTTCTGTCTCCATTCTTACTTTTATAAGCTGAGTTGGACAGCCAAACAGGGAACTTTAAGGGTAATAAATATTACCTTCTCCCCTTAAGCCTGGGACCTGGAGCAAGCTCTTAGCAGCCTGTACTCTGGGCCTTTCCTCTTAGTACCTAGAAGTACACAGCACCCCAAAGCCCCCAGGAAACCGATGCCTCAAAAACTCCATAAAAGTAGATTTTTTTTTTCCAAATACAGTCTCACTCTGTCACTTAAGCTAGAGTGCAGTGGCACAATCACGGCTCACCGCAGCCTCGACTTCCCAGGCTCAAGCAATTCTCCCACCTCAGTCAGCTGAGTAGCTGGGACTACAGGTGTGTGCCACCATGCCTAGCTAATTTTTTGTATTTTGTAGAGGCAGAGTCTCTCCATGTTGCCCATGCTGGTCTCAAACTCCTGGGATCAAGCAATCCTTCTGCCTCAGCCTCCCAAAGTGCTGGGATTAGAGGCATGAGCCACCGCACCCAGCCACATGTTGCTTTAAAAATGTACAGAAAGACAAATGTCTTTTGCATCTTTAAGATTTCTCTTTCACTCCTACAAAGGTTCCCCCCAGCCAAGTTTAGTGATAACTGCATTGAGCAAGTCTTATTCCTTCTCTGACTCATTATCAGTCATATGCGCTATTGTGACCCAACCCTTAGAAAGCTGGGCAAAGAAGAGATAATGTGAGCTGAGGCAGTAAATTAGTGATTTGTTCATCCATTCTTTATTCATTTCCTTATTTTTATTTGTTCAACATTTATTATTTACTACTTGGTAGGAACTAAGATTTGATGATGGGACAGACATGGTTCCTGTCCTCGGGGAGCTAATTTTTTGTTGTTGTTGTTTTTAGTTTTTGAGACGGAGTCTCCTCTGTCGCCCAGGCTGGAGTGCAGTGGCGCCATCTCGGCTCACTGCAAGCTCCACCTCCCGGGTTCACGCCATTCTCCGGCCTCAGCCTCCCCAGTAGCTGGGACTACAGGCACCTGCCACCACGCCTGGCATATTTTTTGGATTTTTAGTAGAGACAGGGTTTCACCATGTTAGCCAGGATGGTGTCGATCTCCTGACCTCGTGATCTGCCTGCCTCAGCCTCCCAAAGTGCTGGGATTACAGGCGTGAGCCACCGCGCCTGGCCTGGGAAGCTAATTTTTAATGGAGGAACTCTACAAGTTTAATGCTGTGATTCTTAACTTATTTTAGGTCAGAGACTCCTTTGAAAATCTGGTGCAAGTATTAGCTTCCACAATGAAAATACATTTACGCAAAATTTTACATACAAAAATCTTTGGTGCACCACATGTTAAAAATATCAAGCCTTTGGCTGGGCGCGGTGGTTCATGCCTGTAACCCCAGCACTTTGAGATGCTGAGGCAGGCAGATCACTTGAGGTCAGGAGTTCAAGACCAGCCTGGCCATCATGAGGAAACTATGTCTCTACTAAAAATACAAAAAATTTAGCCAGGTATGATGGCTCACGACTATAGTCCCAGCTACTTGGGAGGCTGAGGCACAAGAATCTCTTGAACCCGGGAGGCAGAGATTGCAGTGAGCTGAGATGGTGCCACTATACTCTAGCCTGGGCGACAGAGCAAGCCTCTGTCTCAAAAAAACAATAAAATAAAGCCTTCCAAATAAAATAAAGCCTTACAGGCTCATGCCTGTAATCCCAGCACTTCAGAAAAATGAGGCAGGAGTGTTGCCTCAGTCCAGGAGTTTGAGACCAGCCTGGGCAACATAGGGAGACCTCATCTCTACAAAAAAAAAAAAAAAAAAAAATTGCCGATTGTCCCCAGCCACTCAGTAGGCTGAAGTGAGAGAATCACCAGAGCCCAGGATGTCAAGGCTGCAGTGAGCCATGATCATCCCACTGCACTCTAGCCAGAGCAACAGAGCAAGACCCCATCTCTTTAAAAAAAATTAGCAGCTGGGCACAGTGGCTCACGCCTGTAATCCCAGTACTTTGGGAGGCCAAGGCAGGCGGATCACCTGAGGTCGAGAGTTCAAGACCAGCCTGATCAACATGGAGAAACCCTGTTTCTACTAAAAATACAAAATTAGCCAGGGTGGTGGCACATGCCTATAATCCCAGCTACTCGGGAGGCTGAGGCAGGAGAATCGCTTGAACCTGGGAGACGGATGTTGTGGTGAGCCAAGATCGCACCATTGCACTCCAGCCTGGGCAACAAGAGTGAAACTCTGTCTCAAAAAAAAAAAAAAATTAATTTAAAAAATTAGATTTTAAAAATTTGAAAAATTAAAAGATAAAAATATCTGGCCTTGTAGATACTACGAAAATGCAAAGTATGTTAGGATGTTAATGTCCATTTTGATCAGCAGACAGAGAACTTGAGGGTTTAAAAACATTGTTCTCAAAACAGTCAAGTTTGTCAAATGTGTACATTAATTCCAAATGAAATTCTAGGCCCTCACAGTATTGTTAAAAGCAGAGGTTTATATATATGTGTGTATATATATATATAGGCACACCTTGGAGATATTGCAGAATCAGTTCCAGACCACCACAATAAAGTGGATAGTGCAATAAAGCAAGTCACAGATTTTTTGGTTTCCCAGTGCATATAAAAGTTATGTTTCACTATACTGTGGTCTGTTAAGTGTGCAATAGCATTATGTCCGGAAAAAAACATTTATATATTTTAATTTAAAAATACTTTTTTGCTAAAAAATGCTAACAATTACCTGAGCCTTCAGCAAGTTAAAATCTTTTGGCTGGTGGAAGGTCCTGCCTTGATGTTGACAGCTGCTGACTGGTCAGGGTGGTGGCTGCTGAAGGTGGGGGTGGCTGTGACAATTTCTTATAATAAGATAACCATGAAGTTTGGCACATCAGTGGACTCTTCCTTTTATGAAAGATTTCTCTGTAGCATGCAATGCTGTTTAACTGCATTTTACCCACAGTAGAACTTCTTTCAAAATTGGAGTCAATCTTCTCCAGTCCTGCCACTGCTTTATCAACTAAGTTTATGGAATATTCTAAATCCTTTGTTGTCATTTCAACAATGTTCACAGCATCTTCACCAGGAGTAGTTTCCATCTCAAGAACCACTTTGTCTGCTCATCCCTAAGAAGCAACTTCTCATCCCTTCAAGTTTGATCTTGAGATTGCGGCAATTCAGTCACATCTTCAGGTTCAAGTTTTCTTGCTATTGCTACCACATCTGCAGTTACTTCCTCCACTGACACCTTGAAATCATAAGGGTTGGAATCAACTTTTTCCAAACTCCTATTAATGTTGATAATTTGACTTCCCTCCATGAGCCACAGATGTTCTTAATGGCATCTAGAATGATGGCATTCAGTTTTTCAATTTACTTTGCCTAGATCCATCAGAGGAATCACTATTCGTGCAGCTATAGTCTTATGAAATGTATTTCTTTTTTTTTTTTTTGAGACGGAGTCTCGCTCTGTCGCCCAGGCTGGAGTGCAGTGGCGCAATCTCGGCTCACTGCAAGCTCTGCCTCCCGGGTTCACGCCATTCTGCCTCTGCCTCTCCGAGTAGCTGGGACTACAGGTGCCCGCCACCACGCCCAGCTAATTTTTTGTATTTTTAGTAGAGACGGGGTTTCACCGTGGTCTCGATCTCCTGACCTCGTGATCCGCCTGCCTCGGCCTCCCAAAGTGCTAGGATTACAAGCGTGAGCCACCGCGCCCGGCCTATGAAATGTATTTCTTAAAATAAGACTTGAAAGTCCAAATTACTCCTTGATCCATGGGCTACCAACTGGATGTTAGCAAGCATGAAAACAACATTAATCTCCTGTACATCTCCATCAGATCTCTTTGGTAATCAGGTAGATTGTCAGTGAGCAGTAATATTTTGAAAGGATTTTTTTTTTTTTTTTTTGAGCAGCAGGTCTCAACAATGAACTGAAAATATTCTGTAAACCATGCTGTAAACAGATGTACTGTCACCTGTGCTTTGTTGTTTCATTTATAGAGCACAGGCACAATATATTTAGCATAATTCTTAAAGATCCTGGGATTTTCAGAATGGTAAATGAGCATTGGGCCTCAATTTAAAGTCACCAGCTGCATTATCCTTTAATCTGAGTCAACCTATCCTTTGAAGCTTTGAAGCCAGACGTTGGCTTTACTCCATCTATGAAAGTCCTAGATGGCATCTGCTTCCAGTAGAAGTCTGTTTAATCTGCATTGAAAACCTGTTGTAGCCACCTTCATAAGTGATCTCAGCTAGATCTTCTGGGTAACTTGCTGCAGCTTCTGTATCAGCACTTACTACTTCATCTTGCACTTTTATGTTATGGAGATGGTGATATGGTTTGAATCTGTGTCCCTGCCCAGATCTCATGTTGAAAGATAATCCCCAATGCTGGAGGTAGGGCCTGGTGGGAGGTGATTGGACATGGGGGTGGCTTCTCATGAATGGTTTAGCATCATCCCCCTAGTGCTGTTCTTGTGATAGAGTTATCATGAGATCTGGTTGTTTAAAAGTGTGCAGCACCTTCTCCTCACTCTTTTCCTCCTGCTCCGGCCATGTGAGGTGCTTTGCTTCCCCTTTGCCTTCCACCATGATTGTAAGTTTCCTGCGGCCTCCCAAGAAATAGAAGCCGCTATATTTCCTTTATAGCCTGCAGAACTGTGAGTCAGTTAAACCTCTTTTCTTTGTAAATTACCCAGTCTCAGATATTTCTTTTTTCTTTTTCTTTTCTTTTTTTTTCTTTTTCTTTTTTTTTTTTTTTTTTTTGAGATGGAGTTTCACTCTTTTTGCCCAGGCTGGAGTGCAATGGCGCGATCTTGGCTTACTGCAACCTCCACCTACCGGGTTCAAGTGATTCTCCTGCCTCAGCATCCCGAGTAGCTGGGATTACAGGCACACGCCACCATGCCTGGCTGATTTTGTATTTTTAGTAGAGACGGAGTTTCACCATGTTGGCCAGGCTGGTCTCAAACTCCTAACTTCAGATGATCTGCTGCCTGCCTCGACCTTGCAAAGTGCTGGATTACAGGCATGAGCCACCACACCCAGCCTCAGGTATTTCTTTATAGCAGTATGAGAGTAGACTTAATACGGATGGCTTCTTTCCTAAAACCTCATGAACCAACCTCTGCCAGCTTCAAACTTGTCTTGTGCAGCTTTCTTATCTCTCTCAGCCTTCACAGAATTGAGGAGAGGTAAGGCCTTGCTCTGGATTTGGCTTTGATTAAAGGGAATGTTGTGTCTCGTGTGATCTTCTATCCAGACCACTAAAACTTTCTGCGTATCAGCATGAAGACTGTTTTACTTTTCTGTTATTCATGTGATCACTGGAGTAGCACTTTAAATTTCCTTCAAGAACTCTTCCTTCGCATTTACAAATTTGGCTCACTATTTGGCTCAAGAAGCCTAGCTTTCAGCCTATCCCAGCTTTCAACCTGCTTTTCTCACTAAGCATAATCATTTTTAGCTTTTGATTTAAAGTTAAAGACGTGTGACTTTTCCTCTTACTTGAACACTTACAAGCCATTGAAAGGTTATTAATTGGCTAATTTCAATATTGTTGTGTCTCAGGGTATAGGGAGGCCCAAAGAGAGGGACTGAGTTGGGGGAACAGCTGGTTGATGGAGCTGTGAGGACACATAAAACATTTGTTAAGTTCGCCGTCTTCTATGGCCATGGCTTATGGTGCCCCAAAGCAAGTATAGTAGTAACATTAAGGATCACAGATCATCACAAGAAAAAAATAATAATAATGGAAAACTTTGAAATATTGCAAGATTTAACAAAATGTGACACAGAGACATGAAGTGTGCATGTGCTATTGGAAAAATGGTGCTAGTAGACTTGCTGGATGCCAGGTTGCCACAAACCTTCAATTTATTTAAAAAAAAAAAAAAGTATCTGTGAGTCACAATAAAGTGAAGCACAATAAAATAAGATATGCTTGTACTGATATGTACACACATAGGTATACGTACATGTTAAATAAAAACTATGGCATTTTCTGTGGAAGTTTAACATTCATTTGAAGTACCTTGGCTCACTGGTGTGGGTATGTTACTAAATTTCTTGTAAGGACACATTCCTCTTTGAGAGAATGCTGGTTTGAAAAATAAATATGAGAGCTATTGGTCCAAATTGCTATTATAGATTAAAAATCAAATTGTTTTACAGAAAATTTTTAGTCAAGCCATGCTGCCAAAATAAGGGGTGAAACAATTCATAATGCTGGGTTCCTAATAATTTATTCATTCAACATCAGCAAATGTTTGTTGAGTGTCTACAGCTTGCTGGACACTGTTCTAGGCCCCTTTGTTCTTCAGTGAACAAAAGAGACAAAAATTCATGTCCTCATAAATTCTAGTAGTGATCCAAGGGTGGAGAATAAGCAATGAATAATAAACATAAAAAATTAGTAAATGATATAATATATGGTATATTAGAAAGTGATAAGTGCTGTAGAATACGAAAACATAGAGTGGGGTAAGGAAAATGGGGACTGCTAGAGTTGGGAGAGTGGTTGTAATATCAAGTATACGTATCAAATACAATAGTCAGTGTGGGCCTTGTTGAAGTGAGATTGAACACTTGAAGGAAGTAAAATAATCGTTTCTGGCAGAGGAATCATAGCCAAGGGCGTAAATAAGATTATAGCTGTAGAATGTGACAAATAGCAAGGAGGCTATTGTGTTTGGAGTAAAGTAGGATGATGAAGGGAGTAATAGGAGGTGAGGCCAGAAAGTTATAGGGACATTTTTAGGACTCTGGGTTTTACTCTTGAGTGAAATAGGGAACCATTGCAGGGTTTTAACAACCTACATCTGAGTGTTTTGTGATCATTGGAATGTTAAGAGGAGTGATTGAAAGTGACTTACATTTTTAAAAGCACTACTCTGACCGCTGTGTTGACGACAGACTGATTAAGGGGCAAGGGTAGAGGCAGGGAGACTAGCTGGGAGCAATCTAGATCCAAGACGATGGTGGTGGCTTGGACCAGGGTGATTGATAGCGGTGGAGGTGGTGGGATGTGGTTAGATTCTGAATACATTTTGAAGATAGAACTGATAGGATTTTCTGACAGATTAGATAGATGTGTAGTATGAAAGAGAGAGTAAAGACTCCAGGATGATTCCAGGGTTTTTTATCTGAGCAACTAGAAGGATGGAGTTGCCATCAACTGAAATGGGAAGGGCTGTGGGTGGACCCCATTTGGAACAAAAGATCAAGAGTTCAGTCTTCTGCTGTGGTATGACTTGGGAATTCTGAAACTACTTTCCTTGTATCCTGGGACTGAGCACATAAGTAAAGTGAGGATCATAGGAGGTAAGTCTCTCATTGTTAGAAAAGGGAGTTACAAGTATGGAAAGGGGGGAGACTAGAATTAAGGGAGGAGACCACCCCTCATATTGTCTTATGCCCAATTTCTGCCTCCAAAGAAAGAAGAAGTAAAAACTAAAAGGCAGAAATGAAATCCACAGGCAGACAGCCCAGCGCTGCACCCTGGGCCTGGTAGTTAAAGATCGACCCCTGACCTAACCGGTTATGTTATCTATAGATTCCAGACATAATATAGAAAAGCACTGTGAAAATCCCTGTCCTGTTCTGTTCCATTCCAATTACCGGTACATGCAGCCCCCAGTCACATACACTCTGCTTGCTCAATCGATCATGAGCCTCTCACGCGGACCCCCTTAGAGTTGTAAGCCCTTAAAAAGGACAAGAATTGCTCACTCGGGAGATTGGTTTTTGGAGACGTGAGTCCGCCGATGCTCCCAGCTGAGTAAAGCCGTTTCCTTCCATAACTCGTTGTCTGAGGGGTTCTTGTCTGCGGCTCGTCCTGCTACAGAATGAACCCTTTGAAATTGGAATAGAATTAGAGATATTAGTGTAAACCCATGGTTTTTAACATTGAGATACAGAAATGGATATAAATATACACCCTCAAACATACTTTCTTAACTTCATTACTGAGAAGGCCTGTGACGAATGACCCTCCAATAACAATGATCACACAACACCTAGGTGTAAGTTTTTAAATGCCACTCTCCACCAAAAAAATCAGGTGCCTTTGACAACTAGCTGATTCTGGGCCAGGGCAGAGAAAGGGTAAGATGATCCTGGGATATCTTATTGTGCTAGAAACTTTAAAAGTGCTCAAGTAATAACATGTCAAAAGGACAGGAAACAACTTGAAGTGGCTCACTGTGGCCAAACCTAGGAGTCTTTTGGCATCAAAATAAAGAATGAACTGGGTGCGGTGGCTCGCCAGGCATGGTGGCTTACGCCTGTAATCCCAGCGCTTTGGGAGGCTGAGGCAGGTGGATCACTTGAGGCCAGGAGTTTGAGATCAGCCTGGCCAACATGGTGAAACCCCGTGTCTACTAAAATTACAAAAATTATCTGGGTGCTAATTAGCCAGCTACTCAGGAGGCTGAGGCAGGAGGTTCCCTTGAGCTCAGGGGTTCAAGACAACATTTTGAAACCCCATTTTTACAAAAAATACAAAAAAATTAGCTGGGCGTGGTGACATGTGCCTGTAGTCCCAGCTACCTGGGGGGCTGAGGCAGGAGGGTCGCTTGAGTGTGGGAAGCGGAGGCTGCAGTGAGCTGTGTTCATGCCACTGGACTCCAGCCTGAATGACAAAGTGATTTTTGTCTCAAAATAAAGTAATAAATAAAATTCGATCTTTATCTTATGCCATACACAAAAATAAACTCAAAATGGATTAAAGATTTAAACATGAGACCTGAAACCATAAAATCCTAGAAGAAAATATAGGGGGAAACTCCATGACATTAGTCTTGGCAATACCTTTTTTAATATGACACTAAAAACACAGGCAACAAAAGCAAAAACAACAAGTAGGGCTACATCAAATTAAAAAGTTTCTGCACAGCAGAGGGAACCATCAACAAAATGAAAAAGTGTCCCACAAAATGGGAGAAAATATTTATAGTCTATATGTCTATCTGATAAGGGATTAAATCCAAAATATATGAGACTCATACAACTCAATAACAGAAAAACAAATAACCTGATTTAAAAATAGGCATAGGAGCTGAATAGACATTTTTCCAAGGAAGACACAAAAATGGCCAACAAGTATATGAAAAGGTGTTCAACATCACTGATCATTAGGGAAATACAAATCAAAACCACAATGAGATAGCACTTCAAACACGTTAGAATGGCTATTATAAGAAAGACAAAAGATAACAAGTATTGGTGAGAATACTTGTTATTGGTGAGAAAAGGGAACCCTTGTACACTATTAATGGGAATGTAAATTAGTATAGCCATTTTGAGGCTGGGCATGGTGGCTGGCACCTATGGTTCCAGCTACTTGGGTGGCTGAGGTGGGAGGATTGCTTGAGCCCAGGAAGTTGAGGCTGCACTGAGCTGTGTTCACACCACTTCACTCCAACCTGGGCAACAGAGCGAGACCCTATCTCCAAATACTAAAAAAGTATAGCCATTTTGAAAATCAGTTTGGAGGTTCCTCAAAAATTTTAAAATAGAACTACCACGGGGTACAGTGGCTCACACCTGTAATCCCAGCACTTTGGTAGGCCAAGGTGGGTGGATCACCTGAGATCAGGAGTTCAAGAACAGCTTGGCCAACATGGCAAAACCCCGTCTCTACTAAAAATACAAAAATTAGCTGGGTGTGGTGGCGCTTGCCTATAATCCCAGCTACTCAGGAGGCTGAAGCATGAGAATCGCTTGAACCAGGGAGGCAGAGGTTGCAGTGAGCCGAGATTGTGACACTGAGCTCCAGCCTGGGGGATACAGCGAGACTCTGTCTCAAGGAAAAAAAAAAAAAAAAAGTAGAACTACCATGTGGTCCAGCAATCCCACTTCTGGGCATATATCCAAAGGAAATGAGTTGAAGAGATTTCTGCACTCTCATGTTCATTGCAGCGTTATTCACAATAGCCAAGAAATGGAAACAATCTTTTAAGTGTTCATTCACAAAAGAATAGACAAAGAAATTGTGGTAGGGCGAGGTGCAGTGGCTCACACCTGTAATCTCAGCATTTTGGGAGACTGAGCAGGAGTATCACTTGAGCTCAGGAATTCAAGACCACCCTGGGCAATATAGTAAGACCCTGTCTCTACAAAAAAATAAAAAATAACTGGGCATGGTCATGCCTATAGTCCTAGCTACTAGGGAAGCTGAGGCAGGAGCATGGCTTGAGCCCAAGGAGTTTGGGGCTGCAATGAGCACTCCAGCCAGGGTGGCAGAGTGAAATGCTGTCTCCAAAAAAACAAAGAAATCATGGCATATATATATATACACACATATATATATACGTGTGTATATATATATATATACACGTATATATACACACACACACGTATATACACACACAAATATAAAATGGTATATCATGTATGTGTGTGTATCTGTGTATCACACATATATCTGTGATATAGATATTCCATTGTATACGTGTGTGTATTCACATATATAGATACACACATATGCATATACAATGAAATACTACCCAGCCTATAAAAAGGAGGAAGTCTTGCCATTTGTGACAACATGAATGCAACTGCAGGGCATTATTCTGAGTGAAATAAGTCAGAGACAAATACTGCATGATCTCACATATGTGGAATCTAAGAAAGTCAAACTCATAAAAAGAGTAAAAAAGTAGTTACCAGGAGTCAGGTGTGGGGGTAGGGAAATGGGAAGATGTTGGTAAGAGGGAACAAACTTGTAGTCATGAGTAAATTGTGGAGACCTAATGTACCGCATGGTGACTATAGTTAATAATAATTGCATACTAGGAAAAAAGTTTTTAAATGGGTGTAGAGTTTTAATTTTGCTAGATGAAGAGTTCTGGAGATTGGTTGCACAACAGTGTGAATGTACTTGACACTACTGAACTGCACACTTATAGTTAAAGGCTGGGTGTGGTGGCTCACGCCTGTAATCCTAGCACTTTGGGAGGCCAAGGCAGGCAGATCACCTGAGGTCAGGAGTTCGAGACCAGCCTGGCCAATATGTCAAAGCCTTGTCTCTACTAAAATTACAAAAATTAGCCAGGCGTGGTGGCACACACCTATAATCCCAGCTACTCAGGAAGCTGAGGCAGGAGAATCATTTGAACCTGGGAGGTGGAGGTTGCAGTGAGCCGAGATCACACCACCACACTCCAGCCTGGGCAATAGATGGAGACTCCGTCCGAAAAATAAAATAAAAATGAAAGCAACTTGTGAAGAAAGAAGAAACAGTGTTAACAGCTGAGGAATGAAATTATCGTCTGTTTGTTTCCTATCCCTAGCATTTGATGATTACAGCTTATTTTCTTTTTCCAGAAGTTTTGTTGCTTGCTTGCCAGCAGGTTGTTCCCAGAGATTGTCTGTGTTCTAGAAAGTGATGTCATTTTGCATGGTAGAGAGCAGCTGGATAGAAATAGGCCTGCCTATCTCACGGCAGGGCAGAGTCTTGGAATGCAGAGTCTTTCATTCAAATCATACTGAACTTCCTGATGTGAAATCAGCCATCATCTCACAAGCTTATCTCATCAATTTCCTGGTAGAAGCAGCTGTGCTACCAGGGATAGAATCCTCTGGCCAGCCATTATTAGATCTGAAAAAGCACCCCTTGTTTTCCCTTTAGTGCTCAAGCCTTAGTGTCTGCCAGTTTGAATGGCAGTGGAGTTTAGGGATTTGTAGATACTTAAACTGAATGAGGTAGACAGCCTAATGGTCATGACGGAATTGACAGACACCCTCTCTGTGGAGTGTTGGATCACATATGCATTGCCTCTGGTCAGTCTGCTTGTTTGAAACTAATGTCAAAGGCAATATCTAGTGTTGCCTCTTACCTTTAATAGGAAACTAGAAATAGAACCCTTGTTCACCTGCGCAGAGATTTGCCATCAGAGAACTTCATCTGTCCCTTAATACTTTTGCTGTGTCCTGGAAATGATTTCTTTGCTTGTCTTCCAGGATATGTCACTCATTCCTACCAACTAATAATAAGCATATCTAAATCTTGTAGACCACTTTGCAATTTACAAAGTTATATATCTATTATCTCATTTAATCTTGATAGCAGAACTAAAAAGGAGATAGTCTTATCCTCATTTTGTGGAGAAGGAATCATAGCTCCAGATCATATACCACCTGTAAGCAGCTATGATCGTTATATCCCTGATGACAATACCTTAGTTCCACATTGAACCAGTTGAAGAAATGTAGCTTTGTTAATTATATTATCTAACAAAGTCTCTTTAGTGTGATGTAGGAAATACCTCACACAAAAGACCATTTTACTATATATAGTATAACATGTTGTATACCTTAAATATATATAATAACATTTAAGACAGGAAAAAGAGGCCTTTAAGAGGCCTACTGGAAGTAGATGGGAGATCTCAATGTCATGAACATTGAAGAACATCTTTTTGTTGTCATTATGGTTTTGTTGTGGTTGTTTGGAAACAACAGAAGTCATATGGACTGAAACTGTTAATTGTTTCTTGTGGTGTGCATGATCATTCTGATTTTTCTATAAAGAGTAGAGATAGATAGACATGTTTCCTTTTCATCATTTTCAAGCATCGTCTAGATTATGGGGAGGCAACTGCCACTGTTAGATTTCAATAATATAAAAACTTAACAATAGAAATCAGGCCCAGGGGAAAAATCCACTCACGTTGGCAGCAGAACTACATCAAGAAAGCTCAGGGGCAAGGAGACAACAGGCAAGGAGACAGTTTCTCCTATGGAGACAGACTAGGTTCTATCAGCAATTCTGGTATCCTGTGTCATTGCCAGCAGGCACCCTGAAGGGAATGAGATGAACCACAAGAGAATGTGTTGGTAAAAATATATCCTTTGCAACCTTACTGCAGAATGGGGAATTTCTTTTGAGCTTGATCCATTTTTGTTCCCTAGAGTCAAAAACATGTTTTCTTGAGGAATCTCAAGAGTAGAATCTTTGGTTGTGGATTGGGGAGAGGAGTGGGCAGAGAACAGGACAACAATGAAGGCTGGTTTTAGAGAGGTAGAGCAAAGATGCCGTAAACAAGCATAGCAGTTAGAGTATTGTGAAATGAAATTTGGGAGTTACCCTTCAGGCCTTTATCATCGTAAGTCATTTTCTTTCTGGTGCTAGCAGTATTCTTCTGTTAAGGTAGGTACCCTGTGTCTCTCTTCTTGAAAGTGGGAGTTCAAACTTTCTCTCTTTTCCTTCTACGCATCATGACTAGAGTATACCTGAGCAGATATTTGTGTTTGTACATTCTAGTTCAGTGATATTCATGTTTTAATCATTGGAAAGCTTTAAAGAAATATCAATGCATGTATCATTTTTTAAAAGCCCCCCACATGATTCTAATGTATAGCCAAGGTTGACACTGTTCAAGAGCAGTGTTTATCAAACTTTAATGTGTAAATGAATCATCTGGGGATCTCGTTAAAAGATGGTTTCTGCTTTCAGTAGATCCAGGATAGAGCCTAAAATTCTGCATTTTCAACGTGCAGAACACTTTGAGCAGCAAATTCCAGAACAATGGTTCTCAAACTGGTATACAAAAAAAAAAAAAAAAAAATCAGCTGAGGAGCTTAAAAAAAAAGGCAATCCCTACTCAGATCAATTCAGTAAGAATCTATAGGAGAGAAACTGAGGGTTTGAACATCAGCTAGATGGTGAAATTGAACTTTATAGCACTCATCACCTCACAGAAATATCAATGTAAACAACTATCCATGCATGAAAATACCTTCACAAGAACTAGGGAAATCAGATGAGAGATTACAGCAATGAGGTATCATGTAGAAATGAGAAAAGATACATTGAAGAGGGCAGGAAAGACAGTTTTACGTTACCCTTGTCACACTTCCCCAAACCTCAGACAGCACAGCATGGAGAAAGATACCCTCTGTGTGAGGGAAGGAGAGTGAGTACCAGACATTGCCTCATTCCTCAACACCTGGCCTGTCCCAGTAAAACTCATCACTGGGTAGGCCCCCATGGTCCCTGACTCCTGGCCTGTACCTACAGACTAGGCTTCCAAGTCCACCACAGTGCCAAGCTAGATCCTGCAGCCCCAGGCTCCAGGCCTGCTCAGTGGACCCTGCCTCCAGGCCAGCCTCTGCAGACCTAGTCTTCAGGCCCACCCCAGGTTCCAGAACAGCCCAGAGGCAGGTCAGCCCACACAACCCCAGGCTTTAAGCCTGCCCCAGTGCCAAGGCAGCACCCTTGGCCTCAGTCACCAAGCCATCACCTTCAGACACGGGCTCCAGGCCAGGCTGATCCTCGTGACCCCACCCTGTAGGGGAGCCTCTGCAGCCCTACACTCCAGCAGCTCTGGGGTTCAGCCCTGTTCTAGCAGATCCAGGGTCCAGGCTCATCCCAGTAGACCCCAGCACGGGGTTGGAACCCATGGACACAGGCTCTAGGAACATCCATGTGGACCCAGGTTCCAGGCTGGCTCTCACGGCTCCAGGACCCACGTTAGCCCTCAAAAACCTAGCCTCCAGACCTAACCTCCAGGCACATCCCCATGGACCCAGTCTTCAGGCCAGCCCCCAGGGTTCCAGGTACCATGCCAGTACCCATGATCCCAGGCTCCAGACTAGCCCCTACAGATCCAAGCTTCATTCCTGCCCTAACATCAGGCTGGCCCCAGGCTCCAGGCCAGTCCCCATAGACCCAACCTCCAGTGGACCCAGAATCCAAACCTGCTCCAGCAGACCCAGGGTCCAGACCCACCCCTGTAGACACCAGTGCCAGGACAGGGTCCAGACCCACCCCTGTAGACACCAGTGCCAGGACAGTCTCCATGAACAATGTCTCCAGGACCACTCCTGTTGACCCATGCTCCAGGCCAGCTCCTGTGGACCCAGGACCCAGCCTGCCCCCACAAACTCAGGCTCCAGGCACACCCCAGCACCAGGCCAGCCTCTTTGAAATCAGGCTTCAGCCCTTTGTAGCTGCAGGGTCTTCATCCATGTATTTAACCAATCACGGATCACAAATGTAGTTAAGCCTACACTGGTTACATCTGTACTAAACATGTACAGACTTTTTTTTCCTGTCATTATTCCCTAAACAATACACTATAACAGCTATTTACGTAGCATTTACTTTGTATTAGGTACTACTAGTAATCTAGATATTTACAATGTGTGGGAGGATATGCATATGGTGTTGTATGCAAATACTATATTGTTTTATATAAGGGACTTGAGCATCTGTGGATTTTGGTATTCTCAAAGGGTCCTGGAACCAATTCCCCATAGATGCTGAAGGATGACTATATTCAAAGTGCTAAAGGAGAAAACAAGAATACCTGGAAGCTGTCCTTCAGAAATGAAGGAGAGAGAAAGGCTTTCTCAGATAAGCAAAAGCCGAGGGAGTTCATCACCACCAAAATTGTCTTATGAAAAAGGCTGAACGGAGTTCTTCAAGCTGAAAGAAGAGGATGCTAATTAGTAAACATTAAAACATATAAACTCACTGGTAAAAGTAAGTACACAATCAAATTCAGAATAATTGTAATGGTGGTGTGTAAGTTACTCATATCTTTAGCATGAAGGTTAGGGAAAACTATTTAAAAGTTCTAATAGTGCTGGGTGCAGTGGCTCACGCCTGTAATCCTAGCACTTTGGAAGGCTGAGGTGGGTAGATTACTTGAGGTCAGGAGTTCAAGACCAGCCTGGCCAACATGGTAAAACCACATCTCTACCAAAAAATAAAAAAATTAGCTGGGTGTGGTGGCATGTGCCTGTAGTCCCAGCTATGCAGGAGGCTGAGGTAGGAGAATCACTTGCGCCTGGGAGGCCAGTATTGAGCCATTGAACTCCAGGCTGGGTAACAGAATGAGACCTTCTCTCAGAAAAATAAAATAATAATAATAATAGCTATAATAATTGCTTAATGAATACACAATATAAAAAGATGTAAATGTTGTTAGTAAAAGCATAAAATATGAGGGGCAGATAGAGTAAAAGTATTGAGTTTTTTTACACATTCAAAGTTGTTATCAGTTTAAAATGGCCTGTTATAACTATAAGATGTTCTGTGTAAGCCTCATGGTAACCACAAAACAAAAGCCTATAGTAGATTCACAAAAAATAAAAAGTAAGGAATCAAAGCCTAACACTAGAGCAAATAAATCACAAAGGAAGACAGCAAGAGAAGAAGGAAAAAAGGATCCACAAAACCATCAGAAAACAACTAACAAAATGACAGTAGTAAGTCCCTACCTATCAGTAATTACTTTGAATGTAAATGGATTAAATTCTCTAATCAGAAGGCATAGAATGGTTGAATTTAAAAAACAAGACCCAACTATATGCTGCCTACAAGACACTCATTTCACCATCAAGGACACACATAGATTGAAAGTAAAAGGATGGCAAAACATATTCCATGTGAATAGAAATCAAAAGAAAGCAGGGGTAACTATTCTATGTCAGATAAAATAGACTTTAAGTCAAAAGCTGTAAAATAAGACAAGGTCATTATATAAAGATAAGGAGGTCAGTTCATCAAGAGACTATAACAATTATACATATAGATGCACCAACACTGGAGCACCTAAGTATATTAAACAAATATTAAAGGACCTGAAGGGAGAGATAGATTGCAACACAATAATAGTAGGGGACTTTGATACCCAACTTTAAGCAATGGACGTTTCATCCAGACAAAAAAAAAAGTCAATAAGGAAGCATTGGACTTAAACTGTACTTTACATCAAATGGACCTAACAGGCATATACAGAACGTTGCATCCAGCAGCAACATCATATACATTCTTCTCTAGCACACATGGAACATTCTCCAGGGTAAAGCATATGTTAGGGCCAGATGCAGTGGCTCACGCCTGTAATTCCAGCACTTTGGGAGGCCAAGGCAGGTGGATCACAAGGTCAAGAGATCGAGACCAACCTGGCCAACAAGGTGAAACCTTGTCTCTACTAAAAATACAAAAAAATTAGCCGGGCATGGTGGCACGCACCTGTAGTCCCAGCTGCTTGAGAGGCTGAGGCAGGAGAATTGCTTGAACCTGGGAGTTGGAGGTTGCAGTGAGCCGAGATCGTGCCACTGCATTCCAGCCTGGCAACAGAATGAGACTCCATCTCAAAAAAAAAAAAAAAAATTATGTTAGAGCACAAAACAAGTCTAAATAAATTTAAATGAGTTTAAGAAGATTGAAATCAGGCCAGGCGCAGTGGCTCACACCTGTAATCCCAGCACTTTGGGAGGCCAAGGCGGGCGGATCACGAGTTCAGGAGATCGAGACCATCCTGGCTAACACGGTGAAACCCTGTCTCTACTAAAAATACAAAAAATTAGCCAGGCGAGGTGGTGGGCGCCTGTAGTCCCAGCTACGTGGGAGGCTGAGGCAGGAGAATGGCATGAACCCCAGGGGGCGGAGCCTGCAGTGAGCCGAGATCACGCCACTGCACTCCAGCCTGGGTGAAAGAGCGAGACTCCTTCTCAAAAAAAAAAAAAAAAAAAAAAAAAAGAAAGAAAGAAAGAAAGAAAAAGAAGATTGAAATCATATCAAATATCTTTTCTGCCCACCAAAGTATGAAACTAGAAGTTAAGAACTGGAGGAATTTTAGAAAATTTCCAAATACATGGAAATTAAACAACATGCTTCTAAACAACAAATAGGTCAAGAAGTTAAAAGGGAACTTTTAAAATATCTTGAGACAAAAATAGAATACAAAATACCAAAACTTATGGAATGCACCAAAAGCAGTGCTAAGAGGTGAGTTTGCAGCAATAAACATCTGTGTCAAAAAAAGAAAAGAGGCCCATTTTCTCATGCCTGTAATCCCAGTGCTTGGGAGGCTGAGACAGGAGGACCACTTGAGCCTGAGTTTGAGGTTACAATGAGCTATGATCATGCCATTGTACTCCAGCCTGGGCAGAGGAATACCCCATCTCTAAAAATAAAATAAGAATTGGAGACTGATTTGAGTAATGATAAAACTCCAGTCCAGCCGGGTGCAGCGGCTCACACCTGTAATCCCAGCGCTTTGGGTGGCCAAGGCAGGTGGATCACCTGAGATCAGGAGTTCAAGACCAGCCTGGCCAACGTGGTGAAACCCTGTCTCTACTAAAAAGACAAAAATTAGCTGGGCATAGTAGCATGCACCTGTAGTCCCAGCTACTCAGGAGGCTGAGGCAGGAGAATTGCTTGAACCCAGAGGCAGAGGTTGCAGTGAGCTGGTATCACACCACTGCTCTCCAGCCTGGGCAACAGAGTAAGACTCCATCTCAAAAAAATAAAAATAAATAAACAATAAAACTCCAGTCCCTTGCAAAAAAAAAAAAGAATTTACAACCTTCTCATCAGTAAATATTTGGACATATTCAGGAATGCCCAACCAGCAACCAATACTGGACATTTTTGCTGTAGAGACAATTCTCAAGTCTAAAACTCCAGGTCAGATTAAAACAAAACAAAAACAAACTCAGAGCAATCTCCAACTGGAAGTTTGATTAAAGAACAAATTTCATTTCTGCTGTGAGACTCAATAGTGGAGAATATTTGTAGTCTCTATTTCTAAAGCCAACTTTGTTATTTTCAAAGCCAGAATTATTGTAGAAAGCAAATATTCCTAGTAGTATTTTTTTAATAGAAGATACCTTATCCTCAAATAACTTATAGTTTAAAGAGTTTCTGTTTCTCTCATACTTCTTCTTGTTGGGAGCTATCAGCATTCAGGGTTTGGATTTTTTCTGACACATGGTTTTCTTCTGGAAACCTACTAATTAGAAAAAAGATGCAGGGCTAGGACACTGCGCTGTGTTAGAGATTTTATTATTGAGCCATCTCCAAAGAGTGTTGGACCAAGATTCAAGTTTAGCAGAGCTAATACATAAATGGAGTTGAGAAAACAGGAGAATGGAGAACACATCAGTGCCCTGTTTGAAAATACCAATCCCTTACCTGGTAGGCCTGATGATTTTAAATGGGGACAAGATTGTGGCTTTTTTGTGGCAAGAACTGTCTAGTTTAATGTTCAAGAATTATCAGCACCGAAGACAGATCAAAAGGTCAATATTTGTCCTCCCTGTAGATGCCTTGTCCTGGGAGGGTGTTAATATGCCCAATTTGGCAATGAATTTATGGATTTTTATAATGAATATCCATATTTCAAACCCAGGCAGGTGCTCTGGAGCAGTACTGTCTGAGTGCACAGAATGCAGCAGCAGCAGTAGCAGCAGCAGCAAAGACCTGTCCCAGGCATTCAGGGCTCATTTGTATGGATGCACCGATGCTGTGGGAGCTGCGTACATCAAAGCCACTGCAGTCCCCATCACAGAGCCTCACTGAAAAAAGGATTGTTCTGCAGCTTTCCTTTCCCATCAGAGTTCCACTCCATAATCTAATGCCCTTTAGCTGGAGAGGGTCTGGGAGAAAGGGAGCTGAATGTGCAAAGCAAAGAACAATTTAAGTACAGTGCTCAAAAATAATTGGCAGCTTCAGGTAAAATAAAGTTCTACAATGATAAAAATCACAGCATCTTAACTCTGGCAGAGACTTATACAGGTCATACAGTCCATCTTCCCTTGCCTGTTTTCTTTTTTTTTTTTTTTTTAATTTATTTTTTTTTTATTATACTTTAGGGTTTTAGGGTACATGTGCACAATGTGCAGGTTTGTTACATATGTATCCATGTGCCATGTTGATTTCCTGTACCCATTAACTCATCATTTAGCATTAGGTGTATCTCCTAATGCTGTCCCTCCCCCCTCCCCCCACCCCACAACAGTCCCCGGAGTGTGATGGTCCCCTTCCTGTGTCCAGGAGTTCTCATTGTTCAATTCCCACCTATGAGTGAGAACATGCGGTGTTTGGTTTTTTGTCCTTGTGATAGTTTACTGAGAATGATGTTTTCCAGTTTCATCCATGTCCCTACAAAGGACACGAACTCATCATTTTTTATGGCTGCATAGTATTCCATGGTGTATATGTGCCACATTTTCTTAATCCAGTCTATCGTTGTTGGACATTTGGGTTGGTTCCAACTCTTTGCTATTGTGAATAGTGCCGCAATAAACATACGTGTGCATGTGTCTTTATATCAGTATGATTTATAGTCCTTTGGGTATATACCCAGTAATGGGATGGCTGGGTCAAATGGTATTTCTAGTTCGAGATCCCTGAGGAATCGCCACACTGACTTCCACAATGGTTGAACTAGTTTACAGTCCCACCAACAGTGTAAAAGTGTTCCTATTTCTCCACATCCTCTCCAGCACCTGTTGTTTCCTGATTTTTTAATGATGGCCATTCTAACTGGTGTGAGATGGTATCTCACTGTGGTTTTGATTTGCATTTCTCTGATGGCCAGTGATGATGAGCATTTCTTCATGTGTTTTTTGGCTGCATAAATGTCTTCTTTTGAGAAGTGTCTGTTCATGTCCTCTGCCCACTTTTTGATGGGGTTGTTTGTTTTTTTCTTGTAAATTTGTTTGAGTTCATTGTAGATTCTGGATATTAGCCCTTTGTCAGATGAGTAGGTTGCAAAAATTTTCTCCCATTGTGTAGGTTGCCTGTTCACTCTGATGATAGTTTCTTTTGCTGTGCAGAAGCTCTTTAGTTTAATGAGATCCCATTTGTCGATTTTGGCTTTTGTTGCCATTGCTTTTGGTGTTTTAGACATGAAGTCCTTGCCCACGCCTATGTCCTGAATGGTATTGCCTAGGTTTTCTTGTAGGATTTTAATGGTTTTAGGTCTAACATATAAGTCTTTAATCCATCTTGAATTAATTTTTGTATAAGGTGTAAGGAAGGGATCCAGTTTCAGCTTTCTACATATGGCTAGCCAGTTTTCCCAGCACCATTTATTAAATAGGGAATCCTTTCCCCATTTCTTGTTTTTGTCAGGTTTGTCAAAGATCAGATAGTTGTAGCTATGCGGCATCATTTCTGAGGGCTCTGTTCTGTTCCATTGATCTATGTCTCTGTTGTGGTACCAGTACCATGCTGTTTTGGTTACTGTAGCCTTGTAGTATAGTTTAAAGTCAGGTAGCGTGATGCCTCCAGCTTTGTTCTTTTGGCTTAGGATTGACTTGGCGATGCGGGCTCTTTTTTGGTTCCATATGAACTTTAAAGTAGTTTTTTCCAATTCTGTGAAGAAAGTCATTGGTAGCTTGATGGGGATGGCATTGAATCTATAAATTACCTTGGGCAGTATGGCCATTTTCACGATATTGATTCTTCCAACCCATGAGCATGGAATGTTCTTCCATTTGTTTGTATCCTCTTTTATTTCATTGAGCAGTGGTTTGTAGTTCTCCTTGAAGAGGTCCTTCACATCCCTTGTAAGTTGGATTCCTGGGTATTTTATTCTCTTTGAAGCAATTGTGAATGGGAGTTCACTCATGATTTGGCTCTCTGTTTGTCTGTGATTGGTGTACAAGAATGCTTGTGATTTTTGTACATTAATTTTGTATCCTGAGACTTTGCTGAAGTTGCTAATCAGCTTAAGGAGATTTTGGGCTGAGACAGTGGGGTTTTCTAGATATACAATCATGTCATCTGCAAACAGGGACAATTTGACTTCCTCTTTTCCTAATTGAATACCCTTTATTTCCTTCTCCTGCCTGATTGCTCTGGCCAGAACTTCCAGCACTATGTTGAATAGGAGCAGTGAGAGAGGGCATCCCTGTATTGTGCCAGATTTCAAAGGGAATGCTTCCAGTTTTTGCCCATTCAGTATGATATTGGCTGTGGGTTTGTCATAGATAGCTCTTATTATTTTGAGATACGTCCCATCAATACCTAATTTATTGAGAGATTTTAGCATGAAGGGTTGTTGAATTTTGTCAAAGGCCTTTTCTGCATCTATTGAGATAATCATGTGGTTTTTGTCTTTGGTTCTGTTTATATGCTGGATTACATTTATTGATTTGCGTATGTTGAACCAGCCTTGCATCCCAGGGAAGAAGCCCACTTGATCATGGTGGATAAGCTTTTTGATGTGCTGCTGGATTCGGTTTGCCAGTATTTTATTGAGGATTTTTGCATCAATGTTCATCAAGGATATTGGTCTGAAATTCTCTTTTTTGGTTAAGTCTCTGCCAGGTTTTGGTATCAGGACGATGCTGGCTTCGTAAAATGTGTTAGGGAGGATTCCCTCTTTTTCTATCGATTGGAATAGTTTCAGAAGGAATGGTACCAGTTCCTCCTTGTACCTCTGGTAGAATTCAGCTGTGAATCCATCAGGTCCTGGACTCTTTTTGGTTGGTAAGCTATTGATTATTGCCACAATTTCAGAACCTGTTATTGGTCTATTCAGAAATTCAACTTCTTCCTGGTTTAGTCTTGGGAGGGTGTATTTGTTGAGGAATTTATCCATTTCTTCTAGATTTTCTAGTTTATTTGCATAGAGGTGTTTGTAGTATTCTCTAATGGTAGATTGTATTTCTGTGGGATCGGTGGTGATATCCCCTTTTTCATTTTTTATTGCATCTGTTTGATTCTTCTTTCTTTTCTTCTTTATTAGTCTTGCTAGCGGTCCATCAATTTTGTTGATCTTTTCAAAAAACCAGCTCCTGGATTCATTAATTTTTTGAAGGGTTTTTTGTGTCTCTATTTCCTTCAGTTCTGCTCTGATTTTAGTTATTTCTAGCCTTCTGCTAGCTTTTGAATGTGTTTGCTCTTGCTTTTCTAGTTCTTTTAATTGTGATGTTAGGGTGTCAATTTTGGATCTTTCCTGCTTTCTCTTGTGGGCATTTAGTGCTATAAATTTCCCTCTACACACTGCTTTGAACGTGTCCCAGAGATTCTGGTATGTTGTGTCTTTGTTCTCGTTGGTTTCAAAGAACATCTTTATTTCTGCCTTCATTTCATTATGTACCCAGTAGTCATTCAGGAGCAGGTTGTTCAGTTTCCATGTAGTTAAGCGGTTTTGAGTGAGTTTCTTAATCCTGAGTTCTAGTTTGATTGCACTGTGGTCTGAGAGACAGTTTGTTATAATTTCTGTTCTTTTACATTTGCTGAGGAGAGCTTTACTTCCAACTATGTGGTCAATTTTGGAATAGGTGTGGTGTGGTGCTGAAAAAAATGTATATTCTGTTGACTTGGGGTGGAGAGTTCTGTAGATGTCTATTAGGTCCACTTTATGTAGAGCTGAGTTCAATTCCTGAATATCCTTGTTAACTTTCTGTCTCGTTGATCTGTCTAATGCTGACAGTGGGGTGTTAAAATCTCCCATTATTATTGTGTGGGAGTTTAAGTCCCTTTGTAGGTCACTGAGGACTTGCTTTATGAATCTGGGTGCTCCTGTGTTGGGTCCATATATATTTAGGATAGTTAGCTCTTCTTGTTGAATTGATCCCTTTACCATTATGTAATGGCCTTGTCTCTTTTGATCTTTGTTGGTTTAAAGTCTATTTTATCAGAGACTAGGATTGCAACCCCTGCCTTTTTTTGATTTCCAGTTGCTTGATAGATCTTCCTCCATCCCTTTATTTTGAGTCTGTGTGTGTCTCTGCACGTGAGATGGGTTTCCTGAATACAGCACACTGATGGGTCCTGACTCCTTATCCAGTTTGCCAGTCTGTGTCTTTTGATTGGAGCATTTATCCCATTTACATTTAACGTGAATATTGTTATGTGTGAATCTGATCCTGTCATTATGATGTTAGTTGGTTATTTTGCTCGTTAGTTGCTATAGTTTCTTCCTAGCCTTGATGGTCTTTACCGTTTGGCATGTTTTTGCAGTGGCTGGTGCCGGTTGTTCCTTTCCATGTTTAGTGCTTCCTTCAGGAGCTCTTTTAGGGCAGGCCTGGTGGTGACAAAATCACTCAGCGTTTGCTTATCTGTAAAGTATTTTATTTCTCCTTCACTTATGAAGCTTAGTTTGGCGGGATAGGAAATTCTGGGTTGAAAATTCTTTTCTTTAAGAATGGTGAATATCGGCCCCCACTCTCTTCTGGCTTGTAGAGTTTCTGCTGAGAGATCAGCTGTTAGTCTGATGGGCTTCCCTTTGTGGGTAACCCGACCTTTCTCTCTGGCTGCCCTTAATATTTTTTCCTTCATTTCAACTTTGGTGAATCTGACAATTATGTGTCTTGGAGTTGCCCTTCTCGAGGAGTATCTTTGTGGCGTTCTCTGTATTTCCTGAATCTGAATGCTGGCCTGCCTTGCTAGATTGGGGAAGTTCTCCTGGATAATGTCTTGCAGAGTGTTTTCCAACTTGGTTCCATTCTCCCCATCATTTTCAGGTACACCAATCAGACGTAGGTTTGGTCTTTTCACATAGTCCCAAATTTCTTGGAGGCTTTGTTCATTTCTTTTTATTCTTTTTTCTCTAAACTTCCCTTCTCTCTTCATTTCATTCATTTCATCTTCCATCAGCGATACCCTTTCTTCCAGTTGATCGCATCTGCTACTGAGGCTTCTGCAATCTTCGCGTAGTTCTCGAAACTTGGCTTTCAGCTCCATCAGCTCCTTTAAGCCCTTCTCTCCATTGGTTATTCTAGTTATCCATTCTTCTAATTTTTTTTCAAAGTTTTTAACTTCTTTGCTATTGTTTTGAATTTCCTCTGGTAGCTCAGAGTAGTTTGATCGTCTGAAGCCTTCTTCTCTCAACTCATCAAAGTCATCCTCCATCCAGCTTTGTTCCGTTGCTGGTGAGGAACTGCGTTCCTTTGGAGGAGGAGAGGTGCTCTGTTTTTTAGAGTTTCCAGTTTTTGTGCTCTGTTTTTTTCCCCATCTTTGTGGTTTTATCTACTTTTTGTCTTTGATGATGGTGATGTACAGATGGGTTTTTGGTGTGGATGTCCTTTCTGTTTGTTAGTTTTCCTTCTACCAGACAGGCCCCTCAGCTGCAGGTCTGTTGGAGTTTACTAGAGGTCCACTCCAGACCCTGTTTGGCTGGGTGTCAGCAGTGGTGGCTGCAGAACAGCAGATTTTCGTGAGACCACAAATTCAGCTGTCTGATAGTTCCTCTGAAAGTTTTGTCTCAGGGGGTACCCGGTTGAATGAGGTGTCAGTCTGTCCCTACTGGGGGGTGCCTCCCAGTTAGGCTGCTCAGGGGTGAGGGACCCACTTTAGGAGGCAGTCTGTCCGTTCTCAGATCTCCAGCTGCGTGCTGGGAGAACCACCACTCTCTTCAAAGCTGTCAGTCAGACAGGGACATTTAAGTCTGTGGAGGTTCTTGCTGATTTTTTGTTTGTCTGTGCCCTGCCCCCAGAGGTGGAGCCTACAGAGGCAGGCAGGCCTCCTTGAGCTGTGGTGGGCTCCACCCAGTTCGAGCTTCCTGGCTGCTTTGTTTACCTAAGCAAGCCTGGGCAATGGCGGGCGCCCCTCCCCCAGCCTGGCTGCCGCCTTGCAGCTTGATCTCCGACTGCTGTGCTAGCAATCAGCGAGACTCCGTGGGCATAGGACCCTCGGAGCCAGGTGCCGTTTTCCAGGCCCGTTGGAAAAGCCCAGTATTAGGATGGGACTGACCCGATATTCCAGGTGCCGTCTGTTTCCCCTTTCTTTGACTAGGAAAGGGAACTCCCTGACCCCTTGCGCTTCCCAAGTGAGGCAATGCCTCGCCCTGCTTCGGCTCGCGCACAGTGCGCTTCACCGACTGTCCTGCACCCACTGTTAGGCACTCCCTAGTGAGATGAAACCGGTACCTCAAGCAGAAATGCAGAAATCACCCGTCTTCTGTGTCGCTGGGGCTGGGAGCTGGAGACCGGAGCTGTTCCTATTCGGCCATCTTGGCTCCACCCTCTATAATTTCCCTTGCCTGTTTTCAAAACTTAAACCATTCCAATTGGATAAGAACTAATTTTTCATTTTAGGACTTGCAGAAAGAAAATTACAGAGCTCTCTTTGAAATCTGTTCTGATATATAGTACCTCTTTCACTGTAAGTTCATTTTTAAGTTAACGCAAATCCATCATGTTCCAGTTAAAATTGGTTTTTTTTTTGTTTGTTTGTTTTTTTTGTTTTTTTTTTTTTTTTTGAGATGGAGTCTCGCTCTGTCGCCCAGGCTGGAGTGCAGTGGTGCAATCTCGGCTCACTGCAAGCTCCGCCTCCCGGGTTCACGCCATTCTCCTGCCTCAGCCTCTCCAAGTAGCTGGGACTACAGGCGCCCGCCACCACGCCCGGCTAATTTTTTGTATTTTTAGTAGAGACGGGGTTTCACCGTGGTCTCGATCTCCTGACCTCGTGATCCGCCCGCCTCGGCCTCCCAAAGTGCTGGGATTACAAGCGTGAGCCACCGCGCCCGGCTAAAATTGGTTTTTGTTTGTTCAGTCATCTATAGAGATGTATAATGACTAGTCAGTATCCCTTATGTAAAAGTCATTGAGGATCAGCCATAGTTAAATTACCACTTCAGCTGTCTTTTCAGTGGCTAAAATCTATCAATTTCCTTAAACAGTTTTTCTATGGCCAGTTTTTTTAGTCTGTTACCTGTTATTATTATCTTCTCTTCATTTTCCATGCCAATCTTTGGTTGTAAAGCTTCAACTGGACCCAGTGCTGTAGAAATATCTGATGAGTACTTAGTACAGTGAAAAACTCACCTCGTGTTTCCTAAATACTTGTAGTTTTTGCTTTGCACACCAATGTGAGACCAAAAATTACCATGCTAGCTGACTCTATATGATCTTAATAATCAATGAGAAAATTTATGATACATAAATGTGTGTCAAAACATTTGAAACTCTATTTCTATTGGTTACAAATGTATAGAGAAATGAAAAAACATAGTAAAACTAATGTTAGTAAGCTGTAATTTAAAACATTATAAATAATGAGAAAAGAAATTTTATTTATAGGCATACCTCAGAGATATTGCAGGTTTGATTCCAGACTATTGCAAAAAGCAAATATCACAAAAAAGTAAAGTCAGACAAATATTTTGGTTTCCCAGTGCATATAAAACTTATGTTTCTGCTGAGACTGTGTCCACCCTGCGAGCACAGAGCCTTGCCCTCGCCTCTCTGCCACCCGTCCACACCCGCCGCCAGCTCACCATGGATGATGATATCACCATGCTTGTCGTTGACAACGGTGCTGGCATGTGCAAGGCCAGCTTTGCAGGTGACGATGCCCACCCCGGGCCGTCTTCCCCTCCATCGTGGGGCGCCCCAGGCACCAGGGCGTGGTGGTGGGCATGGGTCAGAAGGACTCCTATGTGGGCGACGAGGCCCAGAGCAAAAGAGGCATCCTGACCCTGAAGTACCCCATCAAGCAGGACATTGTCACCACTTGGGACGACATGGAGAAGATCTGGCACCACACCTTCTACAACGAGCTGTGTGTGGCTGCCAAGGAGCACCCCATGCTGCTGACCGAGGTCCCCCTGAGCCTCAAGGCCAACCACAAGAAGATGACCCAGATCATTTTTGAGATCTTCGACAGACCAGCCATGTACATGGCCATCCAGGCCGTGCTGCCCCTGTACACCTCTGGCCGTACCACTGACATCGTGATGGACTATGGTGACGGGGTCACCCACACTGTGCCCATCTATGAGGAGTATGCCCTCCCCTACGCCATCTTGCGTGTGGACCTGGCTGGCCAGGACCTGACTGACTACCTCATAAAGATCCTCACCTAGCGCAGCTACATCTTCACCGCCACAGCCAAGCGGGAAATTGTTCATGACATCAAGGAGAAGCTGTGCTACGTCACCCTGGACTTCAAGCAGGAGATGGCCATGGTGGCCTCCAGCTCCTCCCTGGAGATAGCTACAAGCTGCCTGACGGCCAGGTCATCACCATCGACAACAAGCAGTTCCACTGCCCTGAGGCGCTCTTCCAGCCTTCCTTCCTATGCATGGAATCCCGTGGCATCCATGAAACTACCTTCAACTCCATCATGAAGTGTGATGTGGACATTCTCAAAGACCTGTATGCCAACACAGTGCTGTCTAGCGGCACTACCACGTACCCTGGCATCGCCGATAGGATGCAGAAGATCACCACCCTGGCGCCCAGCACAATGAAGATCAAGATCATTGCTCCTCCCAAGCGCAAGTACTCCGTGTGGATCGGCAGCTCCATCCTGGCCCGGCTGTCCACTGTCCAGCAGATGTGCATCAGCAAGCAGGAATACGATGAGTCAGGCACCTCCATCATCCACAGCAAATGCTTCTGGGCGCACTGTGACTTAGTTGCATTACACTCTTTCTTGACAAAACCTAACTTGTGCAGAAAACAAGATGAGATTGGCATGACTTTGTTTTTTTATTTTGTTTTGTTTTGTTTGGCTTGACTCAGGATTTAAAAACTGGAATGGTGAAGGTGACAGCAGTTGGTTGGAGTGAGCATCCTCCAAAGTTCTACAGTGTGGCCAGGGACTTTGATTGTACATTGTTCTTTTTTTAATAGTCATTCCAAATATCATGAGATGCGTTGTTACAGGAAGTCCCTTGCCCTCCTAAAAGCTACCCCACTTCTCTCTAAGGAGAATGGCCCAGTCCTCTCCCATGTCCACACAGGGGAGGTGATAGCATTGCTTTCATGTAAATTATGTAATGCAACATTTTTTAAATCTTTGCCTTAATACTTCTTTATTTTGTTTTATTTTGAATGATCAGCCTTCATGGCCCCCCTTTTTTGTCCCCCAACTTGAGATGTATGAAGGCTTTTGGTCTCCCTGGGAGTAGGTGAAGGTAGCCAGGGCATACCCGTACACTGACTTGAGA
Source organism: Symphalangus syndactylus (assembly GCF_028878055.3). NCBI lineage: Eukaryota > Metazoa > Chordata > Mammalia > Primates > Hylobatidae > Symphalangus > Symphalangus syndactylus. The sequence continues at coordinate 128,674,910 of NC_072427.2, forward strand.
CCAGTTGAATAAAAGTGCATGCCTTATAAAAAAAAAACTTACGTTTCTACTATATTGTAGTCTATTCATTGTGCAGTAGCATATGTCTAAAAAAGCAATGCACATACCTTCCTTAAAAAACACTTCATTGCTAAAAAAAAAAAAAAAATGCCAATGACCATCTGAGCCTTCAGTGAGTGGTAGTCTTTTTGCTGTAAAAGGGTCTTGCCTCAATGCTGGGGACCTTGCTCTGTATTAGGTTTTGGCTTAAGGGAATGTTGTGACTAGTTTGATCTTCTGTCTCAGGGGTCCTCAACCCCCAGGCCACAGACCAGGCCACACAGCAGGAGGTGAGTGGTGGGGGCGGCAAGAGAAGCTTCATCTGTATTTACAGCCGCTCCCCATCACTTGTATTACCACCTGAGTTCCACCTCCTGTCAGATCAGCAGCAGCATTAGATTCTCACAGGAGCACAAACCCCATTGTGAGCTGTGCACATGAAGGATCTAGATTGCATGCTCCTTATGAGAATCTAATTCTTGATGATCTGTCACTGTCTCCCATGACCCCCAGATGGGACTATGTAATTGCAGGAAAACAAGCTCAGGACTCCCACTGATTCTATATTATGGTGAATTTATAATTATTTCATTATATATTACAATGTAATAATAGGTTGGGCATGGTGGTTCACACCTGTAATCCCAGCACGTTGGGAGGCCAAGGCAGGTGGGATCGCTTGAGATCAGGAGTTTGAGACTAGCCTTGCCAACATGGTGAAACCCCGTCTCTACTAAAACAAAAATTAGCCAGGCGTGGTGATGCATGCCTGTAGTCCCAGCTACTTGGGAGGCTGAGGCAGGAGAATCGCTTGAACCCGGGAGGCTGAGGTTACAGTGAACCGAGATCGCACCACTGCACTCTAGCTTGGGTGACAGAGCAAGACTCCATCTCAAAAAAAAAAAAAAGTAATAATAGAAATAAAGTGCCCAATAACTGTAATGCGCTGGAATCATCCCGAAACCCCCTGCAACCTGGTCTGTGGAAAAATTGTCTTCCGCAAAACTGGTCCCTGATGCCAAAAAGCTTGAGGACCGCTGTTCTGTCTAGACCATTAAAACTTTCTCCATATCAGCAAGAAGGCTCTTTCACTTTGCCATTCACGTGTTCACTGGAGTAGCACTTTGAATATCCATCAAGATCTTTTTCTTTGCATTCACAACTTGGCTAACTGGCACAAGATGCCTAGCTTTTGGCCTTTCAACATGTTTTTCTCATTAAGCTTAATCATTTCTAGGTTTTGATTTAAAGTTAGAAACATGTGACTCTTCCTTTCACTTGAACACTTAGAGGTCATTGTAGGGTTATTAATTGGCTTAATTTCCTCATATTGTCGTGTCTGGGGGAATAGGAAAGCCTGAAGAGAGGGAGAAAAATGGAGGAATACCCTGTCAGTGGAGCAGTTAGGACACACACATTTATTGGTTATGTTCACTGTCTTCTATGCATGTGGTTCATGACGCCTCAAAACAATTGCATTAGTAACATCAAAGATCACTGATCACAGATTAACATAACAGATATAATAATGAAAAAGTTTGAACAAAATGCAACAGAGAGACAAAATGAGCACATGCTGTTGGAAAAATGGTGCTGAAAGACTTGCTCAATGCAGGCTTGCTACAAACCTTCAATTTATTTTAAAAAAACCTACAATATCTACAAAGCACAATAAAGTGAAGCACAATAAAACCAGGTATGTCCATATTTATAAAAAAAAATCCCAAGTACTTTAACAGTACTTGCCTCCTTTTTGTCATATAGTTTATGATACTGAGAAAACATCTTTTCTGTGCCTTGGTGAATTGTCATCATACTCCCTTCTAAGTTTGGATGAGCTTCCAATATTTTACACTTTGTGCTTTCAGTGTCATGAAATATCTGCAAGAGTTTCTTTAATGTGAAGTTTTTGCCAGCGTCACTTCCTCTGGGACATCTTCATACTTTTCGTCACAACCACTTTCCTCATTTACATTGATTAGTTTGCCTTCACTAAGTTCCTCTGGTGCATATCTAGAGTCCCTTAAATAGCAGCAATGTCAGTAATCTCACAGTTAGCTATTTCTTCTATAACCCTATTTACGTTCCTCTTACCAGTTTTTGTTACTTTGCTGCATTTTCATCTTTGTTAGCCAGTTCCCTCTTTCAGTTATCGTTTTTGGGTTTCATCATTGGAAGACAAGGAGGCAACCCCACTGCACACTTTGTTGTTTGTGCATTAACTGAATAACATGCACAGTGACTAGTCACCGACAGACTGTGAAAGAAGTGACGTGATTTGTCACTGATCGTGATACACATCTGTTATTTATGTTGTGAACTGAAGAGCTAGCAATCAAGTTTGTACTTCATGTAATTACTCACAGTTAATAAACCATGGCAACTGAAATTTCAGCCCTGTTGTTTGGGGACTGACATTCTTTCATCTAAGAACCATGCAAAGTGAGGACAACCTCAGTCAATTCCTACATTCCTTCAGGCCCACTGCTAATTTTCTGATTCCTGGTCAGTTATCTACTCTGACATTCAGATCTTTTTCTGATATATATGACTTACTAACTTCATCTTTGTGAAGTTTCTCTTTCTTCTCCAGGGGCAATACGTTTGATCTTTCCTCTCTGACATTTATGCTCTTGACTTCTGACCATTCCTTCAATCTCTAAGTTTGTTTGAAATACTGATTTGCCCCGCTAGCTTGTGATCATTTGCAAATTAAATAGACATTTCTCTATTCATTAATGTGAATACTTATCCCCACAGAATGTCAGTTCCCGAATACCAGCACAGGTTCACCCAGCCAGCTCATCCTTATCCTTTGGTCATACTGTCCAGTCAGTTGTGTAAGGGACTCTGTAAAGGTCCTGGGTGGGGCCTCAGAATCTATATATTTAAATGTTCTCCATATTATAGCTAAGTTTGATTTATAATATAAACCACGCTTTCCTGGTTCTTAGTAATCTTACTATAGACTAATAGAAGTTTAGATCTGACAAATATACTAGAGATTGTCTTGTCAAACCTACTCATTTTATAAGTGAGAGAACTAAGGTCCAGAGTTGCCAGATGACTTGCCCATGGCTTCCCAGTTACAAGCAGAGTAGGAACTAGAACTGATGGTTCCAAACACCCAATCTTTCTTTTTTGTTGTTGTTTTTGAGATGGAGTCTCGCTCTGACGCCCAGGCTGGAATGCAGTGGCCCCATCTCGGCTCACTGCAAGCTCCACCTCCCAGGTTCACACCATTCTTCTGCCTCAGCCTCCCGAGTAGCTGGGACTACAGGCACCCGCCACCACACCAGGCTAATTTTTTGTATTTTTAGTAGTGATGGGGTTTCACCATGTTAGCCGGGATGGTCTCGATCTCCTGACCTCGTGATCCGCCTGCCTCGGCCTCCCAAAGTGCTGAGATTACAGGTGTGAGCCACCGTGCCCAGCCTTTTTTTTTTTTTTTTTCTAGACAGAGTTGCTCTGTCGCCCAGGTTGGGGTGCAATGGCGTGATCTCGGCTCACTGCAACCTCTGCCTCCCAGGTTCAAGCGATTCTCCCACCTCAGCCTCCCGAGTAGCTGGGATTACAGGCGTATGCCACCACGCCCAGCTAATTTTTGTATTTTTGGTAGAGACAGGATTTCACCATGTTGGCCAGGCTAGTCTTGAACTCCTGACCTCAAGTGATCCACCCACCTCGGCCTCCCAAGGTGTTGGGATTACAGGCGTGAGCTACTGCGCCCACCCCAAACTCCCAATCTTTCAACCTAATTTCCATCCTGTGGGATACAATCAAAGTCATTCATCATCTTTTTCAAACTCTCCTGTGGTGATTTTCTTTTTCTATGTGAATCTGTGGAATAATATCTGAAGAGAGATGCTCAAGTAAGTTTCTCTGTAGTGAATGGGAAAGCAGTTGTGGCAAGGATTGTTGAGGTAGTAGGAGCTGTGGAGGCCTGGAGCAGCTCTGGAGGCCTTAATCCAGTCCTGCTCCAGTGCTTACCCTCTGCCTGCTCTGTGCCTGCCCACTGGTGCCTAAGCTCTGTCCACTGGGGGCTTAGGTATCTGTTTGACTTGTGCATGCAGTGCTTGTTTCCGGAGGCAGTGTATAGAGGAGAAGATGGGGATGTGGGGTTGGGTAAGGGTTGAATATACTATTCTGTAAAGCTTTTTCTATTTCGATAAGAGATTCTCACAACTGAAGACTCTGGCCTTCAGGTTTGCTGACAGAGTGAAATGAGTCTGTCTGTAATTCTGAGAAACACACTAAGGAGTCATCCCTTTGGTATGTTGTGTAAGTTCATGAGAAATGAATGGGGAATGTTGAATAGTATGTATAATAGCAACAGTTAATGCTTACATACCCATTCTGGCTTGAAGAAAAACAAAAACAGAATTTTGCGACTTCCTAATCTCCCTGAGTTCACCTGTCACAGGCAACAGCAGTGTTTGAAATGCTAATGTGTCTTGTAGCCATTTTAAAGACTGAAGAGCTGCATAGTTCGGGGAAACTGAGATCAAGGGACTTCTTTATAAATTGTCCTTACCTTTTCTCTAGCACTTGCTGCCTGGGACTCTGGCCTCTCACTAGGCCCCCGAAGATGAAACACAGCATTTCACAGCAACATGACATTTTAGAGCCAGAGGTGGAGATGGTGGATGGGGGAGGACCTTAGTATTCTTCTGCTTCGATTCTGATTCCAAAATTTTTGTTTTCTCTACTGAGACCCCAAGTGGTCAACGAACTTAGCTACAGTTGCACAGTTTGTTTAGGGCTACATTTAGACTAGAGCTCAGGTTTCCTGATTCCCAGGTAAATGTGGTTTTGGCTGTATCATATTGTGCATAAAACATTGTCAGACTTCTTAAATGAAATACAAAATCCTGGGTGATTTGGCAGTTGTGAATCTTGCTGGCTATAATAGACTTTTGGAGGAGATAGGACTGTATTTTTATGGCTGAGGAAACCAGATCAAGGAAACTAGTGTAAATAATGGTCCAAGGGCTGAAAAAAAAAATCCTCACAGCCTCCCCATTATAACTTTTCAACTTAGGGTGCCAGAAAAGTCTCCATTAATGATTTAAGTTAAGGTTTACATTGAAGGCTGGGACAAAAATGTATATAAAGCACCTAGTTTGCTTATGTATAGATACATTAGATCTCGGAATAAAGAGAAGGGAAAGAGTATCTTTAAAAATTAGAAGATTGGGGCCAGGCATGGTGTCTGACACCTGTAATCCCAACACGTTGGGAGGCTGAGGCTGGTGGATCACAAGGTCAGGAGTTTGAGACCAGTCTGACCAACACAGTGAAACCCTATCTCTACTAAAAATACAAAAATTAGCCAGGTGTGGTGGCACATGCCTGTAATCCCAGCTACTTAGGAGGCTGAGGCAGGAGAATCACTTGACCCCGGGAAGTGGAGGTTGCAGTTAGCCGAGATCACACCACTGCACTCCAGCCTGGGTGACAGAGTGAGACTCCATCACAAAAAAAGATTGGAAAAAAGATACCTGGGGAAATTTAGTTTGCAAGTGACTACCTAGTTTTTTCTTTCCAACTGAAGGCTCACATTAGCATCAATAAATATTTTACAGTAAGTCTCATACCCTGATTTAAAAAAAAATACCTTCTGTTCTTTGGAAAACATATCAGAGGTCTATTTTTAGGTAATTATTTTCATTTTTTATCTTTAGAAAGAAAACTTTAAAAATACAGTTTATAAAGACCCAATGTGTTCTTTAAAAACTTCTTGGTAGGACTGCTAAAGTTCCATTTCTCCCCTAATGAAGTATAAAAATTGAATTCTTTTTTTTTTTTTTTTTTTTTGAGACGGAGTCTCGCTCTGTCGCCCAGGCTGGAGTGCAGTGGCGCAATCTCCGCTCACTGCAAGCTCCGCCTCCCGGGTTCACGCCATTCTCCTGCCTCAGCGTCTCTGAGTAGCTGGGACTACAGGCGCCCGCCACCACGCCCGGCTGATTTTTTTTTGTATTTTTAGTAGAGACAGGGTTTCACCGTGGTCTCGATCTCCTGACCTCGTGATCCGCCCGCCTCGGCCTCCCAAAGTGCTGGGATTACAAGCGTGAGCCACCGCGCCCGGCCTAAAAATTGAATTCTTAATGCAGATGAAAGTGCCCTATTACTAAGGACACTTCTTAGTAAGGAAGTGAGCACCGAGATTTAAGGCAGGAAAGGATAAGCTAACTCTACTGTTCTGAACAAATGCAGTTGAGTTTATGATCAGGACTGCCTTTATCTGTATAGCTGCTAACCCTCAAGCGTTAAAGTGAAAAAAAAACACCAGCTGCCAGGCTTTGGAGCCTGGACAACAAGAATCCTTTTACTGGATTGATTCCATTGATGTTTTTTCCTTGATGTCAAGAAGCACCTTGCCAGTAAAGGACTGCCTTTTAAAGTTCTTCTGATATCAGACAATGCCCCTGGACACCCAGAACCCTATGAGTTCAACACCAAAGACATCGAAGTGGTCTACTTGCCCCGAAACACAACATCTCTAATTCAGCCTCTAGGTCAGGGAATCATAAGGACCTTTAAGGCTCATTTCACACAGAACTGTATGGAAGGATGTCAACCCTATGGACGAGAACCCCAGTAGAGAGAACATCATGAAAGTCTGGAAGGATTACAGCATTGGAGATGCCATCATTATAGAAAAAGTCATGAGAGCCATCAAGCTCAAAATAATAAATTCCTGATGGAGAAAACTGTATCCAGATGTTGTACATGACTTCACAGGATTTATGACAGCTAATCAAATAAATCATGAAAGAGATTGTAGATATGGCAGAAAAATGGGGGAGAGGGGAGAGCTTTAAAGGTTTAAAACATGGATCTTGGAGAACTGCAAGAGTTAACAGACACCACACCTGAGAAATTCACAGAAGACAACTTGATGGAGATGAGTGCTTCTGAATCAGTGCTAGACAATGAGGAAGAAAATGTAGAAGAAGCAGTGCCAGAAAGCAAATTGACATGAGACCATCTAGCAAAAGGTTTCTAATTATTCAAGAGTGCTTTTGACTTCTTTTATGACATGGATCCTTCTGTGATATGGGCACTGAAACTAAAGCAAAAGGTGGAAGAAGAATTGGTACCATATAGAAACATTTTTAGAGAAATGAAAAAGCAAAAAAATCAGAAATTACAATGTATTTCCATAAAGTTACACCAAGTATGTTGGCTTCTCCTTCCACCTCCTCTACCTCTTCCACCTCTGCTACTCCCAAGACAGTAAGACCAACTCCTTTTCCTCCTCCTCTTCAGCCTACTCAACATGAAGACAAGGATGAAGACCTTTATGATAATCCACTTACACTAAATGAATAGTAAATATATTTCCTCTTCCTTGTGGTTTTCTTAATAATGTTTTTTTCTCTAATTTATTGTAAGAATACAGGATGTCACACATATAACATACAAAATATGTGTTAAGGCGAGGTGGTTCACGCCTATAATCCCAGCACTTTGGGAGGCCAAGGTGGATGGATCACTTGAGGCCAGGAGGTTGAGACCAGCCTGGCCAACATGGTGAAACCTCAGCTACTTGGGAGGCTGAGGCATGAAGATCACTTGAACCCGGGAGACAGAAGCTGCAGTGAGTGACGATCACATCACTGCACTCCAGCCTGGGCAACAGAGTGAAATTCTGTCTCAAAATTGTGTGTGTGTGTGTGTGTGTGTGTGTGTGTGTGTTAAATTGATTGTTATCAGTAAGCCTTCTGGTCCACAGTAAGCTGTTAGTAGTTAAGTTTTAGGGGAGTCACAATTTTATAGGTAGATTTTTTACTGTACCTAGTGGGAGGGGGTCAGTACCCCTAACTCCTGCATTGTTCAAGGGTCAATTGTATAATGAATACATGAAAATAAGCAGCACCCACAACCCACTGTGTCTGGCCAAAATAAGCCCAGCTTTAACTTTACTGAAATATTCTCCTTCATTAAATAACATGTATTTTCGGTCTCCTAGGCTACCTCCAACTGGGACCAGCTTTAAGATAAAAAAAAATCAGATTTCAGATGTGTAGTTTGGGTGTTTAAATTTTCAGTGATACTCAGTTTAATATCTTTCAATTGAGGGAAAATTGTCAAGAGACAAGAATGGTCTCAAGAGTAGAAAGATCTAGCACCACAAGCCAGGGAGTATTGAAAGAGAACCAGGGGCCAGCTTCTCATTAAAATCAGAGGCAAGAAAGCATCTAAAGATCAAATGACTTAAATGGTAGCAGAAAAGACTTTAGGAGGTAAATAAGGAAATGTTTGTTTGAAGGCTTAATGGGGGATATTGTGTTAGAAATGCTGAGTTATTTTCCCTAGTACTAATTTTCTAATAGCAATGATGTTAAGGATATCTCCCCCACCCCACCAGCATTCTCAGTTACTGAAGGACTTCTGCAGGAGTGGAACAGTCCCCTATCAGAAAAGCTGGCATAGTTGAGGTTCTACCTATATTTAAGCAGAGGTAGATTTTATTACAGAAGCACTTAAGTGTGGCTTTTGATTTTTTTGGAAGCATACTTTATAGGGCCTGAATACCTTATTAAAAGCAATACAATACTACATTAAATGAGTAAACAAGCATCTAGGGAAATCACACTTACAGTCAATTAGATTTATAGACTAGTATTTCAAAGCAAAAACAGGAGGAATTCAAATGGAATGTCTAGGATTCTGAGCAGCACATTGGTCTTGGAATTCAACTACAATCTAATATGTCTTGGTTCCTTTACCCTAAATACTCTGTTCTCCAATTAGAGTTGGTTTTGTTCTTCAAGTCTTTATTTTCACCACATCGCCCAACTTCTATGTTGCTTCTTCTTTAATTTTTTTTAAGTAAGAAACATTCTGCTTTATCTCATTATTTAGCAATTCTGGGACACTTCCCAGGCTTTGCTATCATTTGTGAAGAACAGTGGGTAAAAGTAAAGTAGAATCACTTTGGAAATTCTTTATGAAACAGAAAATATATAAAAATATTCAGAGTTTCTCCACTAATGCCTGATGACAATTCATTTGGACTTTTGAACTGGAGAGAAAGAAATCATCTAATAGTTTTGTGTATCGCTATCTATGTTTCTTTTTGGTCAGTAATGTATGTGTTATTTCCAAATGGCCTTCCTCCACGACCCTCATCCAATTCATGAGGAATAACCTATTTTGAATCTCAGAAAAGACTGCCACTTTTAAACCCTATAAGACCGAGGTCAAGTCCCAGTCCCTTGCCTCAACAATGGACTCTAGTGGCCTTTCCTCGCATCTGAATAACCATGGATCAATATCTGCCTATAAGAGTGTGGAGGTATAGGAGCTGGACGAACATGCTGTGGGAAGCAAATTGAACCCATTTTTTTTTTTTTTTGAGACAGAGTTTCACTCTTATAGCCCAGGCTGGAGTGCAATGGCGTGATCTCGGCTCACTGCAACCTCCATCTCCCAGGTTAGTGTACAGGCACCTGCCAGACGCTTGGCTAATTTTGTATTTTTTTAGTAGAGACGAGGTTTTGCCATGTTGGCCAGGCTGGTCTTGAACTCCTGACCTCAGGTGATCTGCCTGCCTCAGCCTCCCACAGTGCTGGGATTAAAGGCGTGAGCCACTGTGCTCAGCCACAGATTGAACCCTTTCTATAAGCATTTTCTACATTGCCAAAAATAGTGTTGTCCTCAAAAGTACAAGCTTACTTACTGGAGATTTAGGAGACAGTATTTTGCCAGTAGAATTCCCTCTTCCTTTAAGCAAACTTAATGTGCAAAAATCTATATTTGTCCAACAGAGTAAAGGCTAAAGAACTTTTTGTTTTAAAAGAAAACTTGGCCGGGTGTGATGGTTCATCTGTCATCCCAGCACTTTGGGAAGCCGAGGTGGGTGGATCACCTGAGGTCAGGAATTCGAGACCAGCCTGGCCAACATGGTGAAACCCCGTCTCTACTAAAAATACAAAAACTAGCTGGGTGTGGTGGTGGGTACCTGTAATCCCAGTTACTTGGGAGGCTGAGGCAGGAGAATCACTTGAACCCAGGAGGTGAAGGTTGCAGTGAGCCAATATTGTGCCACTGCACTCCAGCCTGGGTGAAACTTTTTGATTACAAAAACACGTGGAGATTCAGAAAATCATGTTAACCAAATGTACGTCTTAATCATTATAAAGTGAACATCACCTCGATCATGAAATAGAATGTTGCCACCTACTCTAGAAGCCCTGCCCATGTACCCCAACTCAATCGCAGTCCCTTTCCCTGATTAGTAACCATTATTATTATGTTTACATTCTCACCAGCAACATATGAGAGTCCTAGTACCTGCACATATGCTTGCCAACACTTGGTAGGGTCAGTCTTTTTCACTTTAGCCATTCCATTAGCTGTATCTCTTTTGTGTTTGTAATGGTATGTATTTGTGGTGGTATCTCATTTGTATTTTGCTAATGACTAATGATATTGAGCTGCTTCTCATCTGCTTATTTGCCATCTGTTAGGAAGATTTTTAAAAGGAAGGAAGTGAGAGAGAAGGCAACTCAACGGCCAAACAGGTTTATTTACAAGAATAAGCCTGCAAGCAGTCCCAGTCAGGAATCTGGCTGAGACCCTGATCGCTTATGAGCTGAGGTTTTTATAATAAAGTTTCTATAGGGAGGGGTTGGGGACGTGCTGGCAGGTTGGAACTGTAGGGGGCAGGGGAAGGATGTGGTAAAGGCCAGTCAGTCTTTGTTGTAGTCAGGGTTGTTACTGTCTGTTAAAGGTACGGGCGAGGTTGACCTTTGCTGAGCAGATAAACTCCCTAGCAACAGTTAGTACTCCAAAATCGCAGGGGACTAGATATCCTCACTGTAGAAAAGGGAGGCCTATGTCTCTTCCTGCAAGAAAATGCTGTTTCTTTACAAATAAATCTAGATTGGTAAAAGAAGGAATATCCAAACAGAAAAATTGCGGAACACCTGCCCAAACAACCTGCTGACTTTTTCAGTTCTTTCCTCCATTGGGCACTCCCTTTAATTGGTCCTTTCATTGTCATCTGCTTAATATTAATGTTTTTACCCTGCTTGATGAAATTGTTTTCAGAAGTTTATTTTAGAAAGAGTAACCTCAGTTGCTCAGACCACCATAACGGAACACATCAAGGAGGCATTCCTGCTACAGCAACAATGAATGATCTCACCACCAGAGGAAGGCCACTTCCCCCATGCACCACCCCCAGTGAGCAGGAAGTAGTCAAAGAGAACCCACATCCCTATTCCTAAATAATAATAATACAAAGAAGTGGGAATGTGAGAATTAACAATAGTGATGCCATTTTTCCACCTTGGTGACTGTGTTTCCTACCTTGGTGACAGTGTTTCCAAAAACAAAGCAAAGGTCAACCTCGCCGAAACCTTAACAGAGAGTAACAGCCCTAACCACAACTAAGCCTGGCCCTTACCACATCCTTCCCCAGCCCCCTGCAGTTCCAACCTGCTAGCACTTCCCCAACCCCTCCTCTATAGAAACTTTAGTATAAGGCGGGGCACAGTGGCTCCTGCCTGTAATCCCAGCACTTTGGGTGGCCGAGGCAGCTGTATAGCCTGAGGTCAGGAGTTCAAGACCAGACTGGCTAACATGGTGAAACCCTGTTTCTACTAAAAATACAAAAAAAAATAGCTGGATGTGGTGGCGTGTACCTGTAATCCCAGCTACTCAGGAGGCTGAGGCAGGAGAATCACTTGAACCCAGGAGGCGGAGATTGCAGTGAGCTGAGATCACGCTACTGCACTCCAGCCTGGTGACACAGCAAGATTCTGTCTCAAAAGAAAAAAAAAAAAAAAAAAAAAGTTGGTCATGGTGGTACACGCCTGTAATCCCAGCTACTCGGGCAGCTGAGGCAGGAGAATCACTTGAACCCGGAAGACGGAGGTTGCAGTGAGCCGAGATCACACCATTGCACTCCAGCTTGGGTGACAAGAGCAAAACTCTGTCTCAAAAATAAGAAAAGAAACTTTAGTATAAAAACGTCAGCTTGTAAGCAATCAGGGTCTCAGCCAGATTCCTGACTGAGACCCCTCACAGGCTTATTCTTGTAAATAAACCTGTTTGGCCGTTGAGTTGCCTTCTCTCTCACTTTCTTCCTTTTAAAACTCTTCCTAACACCATCCATATATATCTTTGGTAAAGTGTCTGTTCAAATCTTTTGCCTTTTTAAAAAAATTGCATTGCTTGTTTTTTTATGGAATTTTGAGGGTTCTTTTTATTCTGCATGCAAGTCCTTCATCAGATAAATGCTTTGCAAAGATTTTCTCCTAGTTCTTGGTATGTCATGTCGTTCTCTCAACAGTTTCTTTTGAAAAGCAGTTTTAGGCCGGGCGCGGTGGCTCACGCTTGTAATCCCAGCACTTTGGGAGGCCGAGGCGGGCGGATCACGAGGTCAGGAGATAGAGACCACAGTGAAACCCCGTCTCTACTAAAAATACAAAAAATTAGCCGGGCGTGGTGGCGGGCGCCTGTAGTCCCAGCTACTCGGAGAGGCTGAGGCAGGAGAATGGCGTGAACCCGGGAGGTGGAGCTTGCAGTGAGCCGAGATTGTGCCACTGCACTCCAGCCTGGGCGACAGAGCGAGACTCCGTCTCAAAAAAAAAAAAAAAAAAAAAAGAAAAGCAGTTTTAAATTTTGATAAAGACCAATATATCCATTTATTTTATAAGTAGACATTTATTTGTTTTTTATGGGTTGTGTTTTTGGTGTTATATTTAAGAAGTATTTGCCTAATCCAAGGTTACAAATGTTTTTTTCTATAAATTTTATTGTTTTATGTTGTACATTTTGGTCTGTGATCCACTTTAAGGTTTTTTTTTTTAAATATATGGAACAAAGTATGAATTGAAGTCTCCCTCTCCCTTTTTTTTTTTTTTTAGCACATAGATATCCCACTGTTCCAGCACCACTTCTTTAAAAGGCTTTCCTTTCTCTACTGAATTCCCTTTTACACCTTGTTGAAAATGAACATGTGTGGTTCTATTTATAGGCTCTTTATTCTGTTCCATTGATCTATTTGTCTTTCTTTATGTCAGTACCACACTGTCTTGGTTATTGTAGCTTTATAATATCTTGAATCTAGATCATATTAGTCCTCCAAATTTGTTCTTCTTTTGCAAAGTTGTTTTGCATATTCTAGATCCTTTTATTGCCACATGAATTTTAGAATTCATTTGCTAGTTTCTACAAAAAAGCCTCCTGGGATTTTAATTGAGATTGCATTGACTCTATAGACCAATTTGGGGAGAATTGACATGTTAACAATTTTGAATCTTTAAACCTATAAACATGATATATCCCTCTGTTTATTTAGGTTTTCTTTCATTTCTCTCAGCAACGTCTTGTTTTCCGTGAGTTGTTAGAGTTTTAAATATTTGCTAATCACTTGTGTGTAAAGTGGTGTCTCATTGTGGTTTCACTGCTGACAAACAGTGAAATCCAGCATCTTTCAAGTGTTTATTGGCCCTTCAGATTTCCTCTTCTCTATTGCTTTTATATTGGCCTGGCATTTTATTTGCCAAGAATATCTCTGCTGGGTGATCTTATGGTCTCTTGTTTTTCATCTATTTTGTGTTTGTTTGTTTGTTTTATTGATAGTGGAGATGTTTCTCTTTTTTGGCTCTTGAATTCTGAAATAGTAATTTAGATATTGGGGCAAATACCTCTTTACGTCTTTCATTCCTTGTTAGTTTTATCTCTCCTACTTTCTGCCAATAGGAAGCTCTGGTATTCCCTGGCATATTCTAGCTTAGATGACTTTTGAGAACTGATTTGAGAGCAAAGCATGAGGTCACCTCACTTGTCAATGTCCCTTGGGCGATGCCTAGTTTATCTTTTTGCTAAGCTAATCTGCTCTCATTCCTCATGGTTCACTGCTCTGGACGTTCTGCGATTCTGTTCCAGCTGAGCACATTAGAAGACAGATACAATTCCACATCACTGGGCAGAGCTTAGGTAGCCTGGGGTTCTCACCTTTGAGCCAGCAGGCAACTTGGCAAATTGCTCAACAACTCTGGGAGATGATTGTCAGAAGGCACAAGAGCCCCAGTCATTGTTCTGTTTGAACAATTAAAAGGATCTGCGTGTAACAAATTCTCAAAAAATTTTTGTTTCATTTTTATTAAAAAGGAAGCCTTTGATTTCTGTTGTCTACAAAGTAGGCTTCCTGTGATGTCTAAGTCAGAGAGCTACATGAATCTGGTTGTATCTTGCAGAATATTGTTTATGCATATTACAATTTGTGAATAGTTATTTTGCTTTTCAACACTTTAAACATTTGTCAAATACCTATGGTGTGCCAAGCACTGTGTCAGGAACCAGAATCACCAAAATGGATAAGGCATTGCCCTCTCTTAGAAAAGCTTACAGAAGCCAGAGTGTAGGTAGGAATTACTAACTCCAGTGCTTTCTCAAAGAAAGAAAAGGGAAGGTAGATGTGGGAATGGGACCATCCTAAGGCATAAAAAGCAAGCAGCCTTAACCTATAGAAACTTGTCCAGGGAGACAAGCAGCATATAATTTCTGGACAACTGGATAGGAGTCCAACAAGGGAAAGACACTAAAAGATGTTGGCATTCAGAGATTTCTGTAATTCCAAATCCTTGCTCATGCTGTCCTCCTCCTAGATTGCTTTCCATGACCCTTTTCATTTGGCAAACTCTCACTCACCCATAAGGAGTCACCTGAGATTTTTATTCTCATGGGAAAGTTTTCTTCCTTGCCTCTCATTTTCACTAGAGGACCATCTTATGTGCTTTCATAGCACCCTACTGCTGATTCCAACTGTTCCACTTAGCACTCTGCATTGAAAGTGCCTCTTTGTCTCCACCCAGTAGAGTAACTTCAAGATCAAGCTGATCCCTTTTGGAGTAACCTCAAAAAAACAAACAAACAAACAAAAAGTTAATTTGATATGTTCAATAGGATCGTAACATACTGAAACAGTGGGCTAAAATCAACAAGAAGAAATTTACTAGACCTAAATCCTGCATCTAGTTCCAGCAGTTAAACTGTACAAGTAGAAGATTGAAGAGGCCTGACTTAGTAGGAGAATGTTTGAAATGGAGTTCTAGATATCCACAAATTGGATGTAAGCCAATGGTATGTAAGTTTCTCTATAACCAAATAGAGGTTTGGGTTGTATTAAGGAAAATACAGCATTTAGATTAAGATTTAAAACTGTATTATATTATAATGCTGCAGTGTATTTGGAGTATCATGCTCAATATGATCTTTTGACTTAAAGAACATTAGCGACCAGGCGCGGTGGCTCACACCTGTAATCCCAACACTTTGGGAGTCCAAGGCGGGTGGATCACCTGAGGTCAGGAGTTTGAGACCAGCCTGACCAACATGGTGAAACCCTGTCTCTACTAAAAAATACAAAACTTAGCCGGGCATGATGGTGGGCACCTGTAATCCCAGTTGCTCAGGAGGCTGAAGCAGGAGAATCGCTTGAACCTGGGAGGCGGAGGTTCCAGTGAGCCGAGATACCACGCCATTGCACTCCAGCCTGTGAGATAGAGCAAGACTCTGTCTCAAAAAAAAAAAAAAAAAAAAAAAAAAACATTAGCATTAGCAAACAAGAGAATAACAGGATATTAACCAAAATCGGCCAGGCATGGTGGCTCATGCCTGTAATCCCAGCACTTTAGGAGGCCAAGGCAGGTGGATCACAAGGTCAGGAGATCGAGACCATCCTGGCTAACACGGTGAAACCCCGTCTCTACTAAAAATACAAAAAATTAGCCAGGCATGGTGGCGGGCGTCTGTAGTCCTAGCTACTCGGGAGGCTGAGGCAGGAGAATGGCGTGAACCCAGGAGGCAGCGCTTGCAGTGAGCCGAGATCACGCCACTGCACTCCAGCCTGGAGGACAGAGTGAGACTCCATCTCAAAAAAAAAAAAAAAAAGATATTAACTAAAATCTAGAAAGAAGTCGTATGGTGATCCAGTCATAAGAATTAGATATTTGGCCTGGGGAAGGGAAGACTTGGAAGACATGGGATAGGATAGTATCAAATATCTGAAAAGCAATCATGTAGAAGCCTGGGTGGAATTGATCTCTTATCCTTCGGAAAGCAGAGCTAGGGTCAGTGGGTAGAAGTTGCACACCAGAAGTTACCTAGGAGACCTTTCTTATTATTAAGAACTTGCCACAAAACTGTTCAAAGGTGAATGGGACTACCTGTATGAGGTGGGGAGCTCTCTGTCATGCACGTGGAGGCTGGAAAACCATAGCCCTGAGATTAGGACTGTACAGTTGTATAGGTTATTTATTGTACAAGGGCACCCGGCCAAGGGGGCAACTAGGGCTGAAATCCAGCCAGTGCTGCAGTAACTACATCATGTATCCCCACTGGTTACCCAGAGGAAGAGGTACCTTTTTATAGTTCACCCAAAGATGCCCCAGGTCTACTAGATATAGAAAGGTTTTCTTATCAGGTGAGAGATCAGATTAGTAACCGCTAACCCCCTGCCACATCTTATTGTCCAGTAGTCTGTGGTCACAGCTATATTTAATTAAAACTCAATAAAGTAAGGTGAAGAAAATCCAAGCAAACAAATTCCATTTAACCCAAAGGAGAACAACTTATATATGCTTTTTAATATATTGATGCATTTAAAGGCCTCCCTAACCCCATCCCACATGATGTTGTGTGATGTGCTGCAGGAGGGGATGAGAGAGAGATGGAGTTGGTTGGTCTTCCATGCTGTATGAACTCTCTTAATAACAAGATGTGAGCTCTGCTACATCTGAGGCATATTCAGTGCCTGTCATATCTTTCTTTGGAGATTAAGCACCATTAAAATATTTTCTACTGAAAATCTTTATATATATATATATATATATATATATATATATATATATATATTTTTTTTTTTTTTTTTTTTTTAATAGAGATGAGGTCTTGCTATGTTGGCCAGGATGGTCTCAAACTCCTTACCTCGGGCAAAGTGCTGGGATTATAGGCATGAGCCACCATGCCTGGACTGAAAAATCCTTATATTTAAATGTGAAGTTTTAAACCCTGTCTCTACTAAAAATACAAAAAATTAGCCAGGCGTGGTGGTGGGCGCCTGTAATCCCAGCTACTTGCGAGGCTGACGCAGGAGAATCGCTTGAACCCAGGATGCAGAGATTGCAGTGAGCTGAGGTTGCGCCGTTGCACTCCAGCCTGGGCAACAAGAGTGAAACTCAAAAAAAGAAGAAAAAGTGAAGTTTTAAAAACAGTATATAAAATTATGCATATAATGTCATTTCAACCCTATTGCATAGAAACTTTTTTTTTTTTTTTTTTTTTAGATGGAGTCTCGCTCTGTCACCCAGGCTAGAGTGCAGTGGCATGATCTCAGCTCAGGGCAACCTCCACCTCCTGGGTTCAAGTGATTCTCCTGCATCAGCCTCCTGAGTAGCTGGGATTACAGATGCGTGCCACCATGCCCGGCCAATTTTTGTATTTTTAGTAGAGATGGGATTTCACCATGTTGATCAGGCTGGTCTTGAACTCCTGACCTCGTGATCTGCCTGCTCGGCCTCCCAAAGTGCTGGGATTACAGGTGTGAGCCACCGCACCCGGCAGAAATTTTTTTGAACAAAAGAAAAAATAGTAACAGATGTACTCTCTGAGGGACAGGTTTATGGATAGTGTTACTTTTATAACAGAAAACAAATATTTTAAAATGATCTTCTCTTCGCCTTGAAAATTTTTTATTTTTATTTTTTTGGCTTTTTTTTTTTTTTTTGAGGTGGAGTCACACTCTGTCACCAGGCTGGAGTACAGTGGCGTGATCTCAGCTCACTGCAACCTCCACCTCCCAGGTTCAAGTGATTCTCCTGCCTCAGCCTGCCGAGTAGCTGGGTTTACAGTCCTGCCACCACGCCCAGCTATTTTTTTTTTTTTTTTTAGTAGAGACGAGGTTTTACCATGTTGGCCAGACTGGTCTCAAACTCCTGACCTCAGGTGATTTGCCCGCCTCGGCCTCCCAAAGCGTTGGGATTACAGGTATGAACCACCACACCCAGCAAGAATTCAAATTTCTAAAGGGCCTGAATTTTATCCTCCCACCTTGTCATCAGCTTACTCACCAATGAAATTTTCATCTTTTACATTCTCATTTCTTTTATCATATTACTATAATATGCTACCCAAACAGAGTGCAATTAAAATCTGCTGGGGAAAAAGACACCTCATCTACCTAAGAAATGCTCTTGGAAATGAACTTCAGAAATAGATGGGGTATGGCGGGTACGGTGGCTCTCGCCTGTAATCCCAGCACTTTGAGAGGCCAAGGCATATCACTCGAGGCCAGGACTTTGAGACCAGCCTTGCCAACATGGCAAAACCCTGCCTCTACTAAAAATACAAAAGAATTGGCCAAGTGTGGTGTCTGTCATGCACCTGTAATCCCAGCTCCTCAGGAGGCTGAGGGAGGAGGCGGAGGTTGCAGTGAGCCAAGATCGTACCACTGCACTCCAGCCTGGGTGACAGACCGAGACTCTGTCTCAACAAAGACAACAATAACAAAGAAATAGTGGGGTAAAATGCTGCACCCAAGAAAAGTGTGTTACCCTAGATACCATATATGTTGAAGCGAGAGAGGGCATAAGCTAAAAAACATTTGATGCAGTGCTTTCAACTTCTAAGCCTTTTCTGCCTCCAATCCAAAGAATGCTGGGAGAGGAACATTTCAAAGACAAAGAATAGAAGCGCAGAGCAGTTAACAAAATTGTCAAGAAATGCTGACAGTAGCTAGGCCATGAGTGTCAGGCCAGCAGCCTGGGTTGTCTTCTGATGTTTCTGAGAATAGAGATTTATCTTAAAAGAAATTTCCACCTCATTCTAGTTTTAATTTTAGAACTCTATCTAGTTCATCAATCACATTACAATATAGTAGTTGCAGAAAATTAAGCACAAAATCCAATTCCCACTTTTTCTTCTATCCTCCCTTCTGTGATTTGTATTTTGTCAAATGCAGTTTGTGTCTCAGCCAGGACACTCTCATGGCTGACTTTCTGTGTGGCCAGTTGGCAGGTTTCATAATGAAAGGCAGGGTGCTGAGGGAAGAGGATGCTTATATTGGAACACAGAAGAAATAAAATTCTGTAACTCCAATAAAAGTACATTTATAACCAGTATAGTTCTTACCTCCAGAAAATCTTAGGACAGAGGAATAGTATCATTCATCTCTTCTTAACAAGGAAACTATCCAGTTAACTAGTATAGGCCCTCAA
The DNA here is from genome assembly GCF_028878055.3 of Symphalangus syndactylus. Classification (NCBI taxonomy): domain Eukaryota; kingdom Metazoa; phylum Chordata; class Mammalia; order Primates; family Hylobatidae; genus Symphalangus; species Symphalangus syndactylus. Next base: position 128,694,187 of record NC_072427.2, read on the forward strand.
AGGCATATGTTCTGTCTGGCAAGTCTTATGGATTTGGTTGTAGGAAATGTACAGTCCTCTCAGGGCTGTTATTTATTGGCTAAGATGTTTAAAAGGAGTCCTTTATAAGAACTTCCAGTCTTTTTGAGTGTATGTGACAATTTTTGGGAACCAAAAGATTGCAATATTTATATATAGAAATTCCACTAATTTATATGAAGAAGTTCCACCCATGGGAGAGGGGACCATATCTCTCTTATTCATTATTATATCCTCAGAAGCACACATAGAACTGGGCATGGTATGTGTTGAGTAAATATTTGTTAAATAAATGACCGAATGAATGAATGAATGTGCATGGCTGTAAAATTCTCAATGATTGAAGAATAAATGCGGCTGGACCATAGTGGCTCATGCCTGTAATCCCAGCAAAACTTTGGGAGGCTGAGGTGGGAGGATCGCTTGAGCCCAGGAGTGTGAGACAAGCCTGGGCCACATAGTAAGACCCCATCCCTACAAAAAAATTTAAAAATTAGATGGATGCGGTGGTGTACGCCTGTAGTCCCAGCTACTCAGGAGATGGAGGCAGGAGTTGAGCCCAGGAGTTGGAGGCTGCAGTGAGCCATGATTGTGCCACTGCATTCCAGCCTGGATGACAGGGCAATATCCTGTCTTAAAAAAAAAAGGAATGAAGGCAATTTAAACCTCGTTTTGGGATGCCAGTAACGAACTATTTTCTTACCTCTAAATCAGTATTAAGGCCTCTAGATATAATCAGTCTACATTCACCCACAGTCCTGTCTAACTCTAGGAAACATATTCTATGAATTAGGCAGAAATTCAGAATAAAATAACAACATAGGATTTTTGTGAAAATAAAGATTTTTTTCAGTGTCTCTCCGTTACTAACTTTGAAATTCTAGGTATATTTTTTTTCCTAAGCAATGTGAGAATAAATGATTGTGAAATGATAGTGTCCTTAGCAAAAGCAGTCATTTTGTAATGAAGGAAAAGCTTGTTAAACATAGGAATCTGTTTTGCCCTCAAATTACAGAAAGAAAAACAGTTTCCTTTAGACTAGCCCATAAAACACCCGGCATATATTCCATGCACATTCATACATAGTGGAATAAAGTAGATAGATACAAGGCATTCTATTTAAACCACCTTTAGGAAAGCTACAAGCACCTTATGTACAATTAATGACTGTCATCTTTCCAGCTTGGAAAAAAGAAACACGGAATGGGTGTCAGGAGAACAAAAGAAATATATTTCACTTTTCATTTCAGAGGTAGCTTGAAAAAAATGAAATTCCCAGGAAATTCTTCTGAGAAAAAGGGTCAATTATTTTGCTCCTCACCTTCTCACATCTTGGTAAGAATAGGAATGCTCTGCAGGACAGCATACATCTACCTCAGCTTTTCAATTGAAGCTAAAGGTAGGAAATACTCCATTGGCAAGGAATACAACTGATGTTGAATTCTTCTTAAAAATATCACCTAGGCCTTCTATTTAAAAGGATTATGACATGATTTGGGGGATTTGCGTCAAGTAATTGGGGGTGGTTGGGGTACGGATGAGATAAAGATAAGATTGGTTGTGAGTTTATCATTGTTGAAGCTGGATAATAGGTATGTGGGAGTTCATACACTTTTGTGTACGTTTAAAATATTCCATGAAAAAAACTAAAAGTGATGATTTCCTAAAATGGAAAAAATCTTCCTTTTTTTTTTTTTTTAAGATTAGTGTGGTAAATAGGAAATGCATTGTTCTCACTCATAAGTGGGAGTTGAACAATGAGAACACATGGACACAGAGAGGGGAACATCACACACCAAGGCCTGTGGAGGGGTTGAGGGCAAGGGGAGGGAGCGCATTAGGACAAATACCTAATACATGTGGGGCTTAAAATCTAGATGATGGGTTGATAGGTGCAGCAAACCATCATGACACATGTATACCTATATAACCTGCACATTCTGCACATGTATTCCAGAACTTAAAGTAAAATTTAAAAAAAATTTAAAGATATTACTGAGACCAAAAAAAAAATAGGAAATGCATGAAATATAGAATCAGAAGCCCATTATATACAGGTCTCAATCTTAAAATGTACTAACAGTGCAGCTTCGTGTTAGTTACCATAGGTCTTTAAACCTCAGTTTCAATATTTGAAAAATGGAAATAATGCCAAACTTTACCTTATAGGATGTTATGCAGATAAATGAATTAATACTTCTGAAAGTGGGCTGGGTGCAGTGGCTCACGCCTTTAATCCCAGCACTTTGGGAGGTCGAGGTGGGCAGATTGCGAGATCAGGAGTTCGAGACCAGCCTGGCCAGTCTGGTGAAACCCTGTCTCTACTAAAAATACAAAAATTAGCCGGGCGTGGTGGCACATGCCTGTAGTCCCAGCTACTTGGGAGGCTGAGGCAGAAGAATTGCTTGAACCCGGGAGGTGGAGGTTGTAGTGAGCTGAGATCGTGCCACTGTACTCCAGCCTGGGCGACAGAGCTAGGCTCCATCTCAAATACATATATACATATATACATATATATGTATATATATATGTATATATGTATATATATGTGTATATATATGTATATATGTATATATATGTATATATATATTTCTGAAAGTGCTGTATAATCTGTAAAATGACACAAAACTATAAATCCAAATAATTTTTAATTGAACTATACATCTATCCAAAGTTATTTGTGCTTTATTTTCCAAATTTACATTTAATTAAACCAGCTCCAGCCAGAAGCAAGTCCATGTCTTTCTAAATCTATAGCATCAGAATGAAACTGAAATATCTTCCTTTTCTTTCTCTCTGCTTCTGTTTCTCTGTTTCTGGGATGCTCCAGAGGTTCTTCCTGCCCCTCTGCAAACTTTCTGCAACCTACTGCTGGAGAAATCATCCTAGAACACCACTTGGATCATGTGACTCCCTTGCTCAGAAACATTTCTGAATCATCATTGCCCATGGAATTAAATCTAATTTACTTAACCTACCCTTCAAAGTCTCCAGTGCTTGGTCTTTAACCTGCCTTTCCAGCTACCTCACAACCACTCATGTTCTAAACCTCCAGCTCTAAGCAAAAGGCTTTCTCTCTGGTGTTTTTGTTCCCCATTTCTCCTCTTGGAATCCAGTACTACTTTTCTCCCAGTCTAGATTCTATCAATCCCTAAAAATCAGCCTCATCCCTCCTTCTCCTCTATGGAGTCTTCCTAAACCCTTCCAGACCATGTAATCTCTCCCTTTTCTTAGTCTTAAATATGATTGGTTTGGCAATTAATCATGTATTCCTTTGTGATATTATGTTTATTCTTGTTTTAAGCAGTTAATTATCCCTATTGTTGCTTTTTTCCTATCCTGCCCAGTTAGATGATAAACTTTGTTTGTTTTGTTTTTTTAGAGACAGGGTCTCACTCTGTCTCCCAGGCTGGAGTGCAATGGCATGAGATCTCCGCTCACTGAAACCTTCGCCTCCCGGGTTCAAGTGATTCTCCCACCTCAGCCTCCCAAGTAGCTGGGACTACAGGCATGTGCCAGCACGCCCCAGCTAACTTTTGTATTTTTATTAGAGATGGGGTTTCACCATGTTGGCCAGGCTGGTCTCGAACTCCTGACAAGTGATCTGCCCACCTCGGCCTCCCAAAGTGCTGGGGTGACAGGCATGAATCACTGCACCCAGCCCAGATGATAAACTCTTAAAAGGCAAGAATTGTGACTTTTATATCTTCCTGCCTCAAGGCCCAGTGCTTTGCATGCAGCAGGCACTTTCATTAACGTTTGTGGAAAAATATTACCTAAACTGAGCTGGGATTATATAGTTCCTGATAGCCATACTTAGCATATTAATACTACCCTCATATGTGCTTCTTTGGATCTTAAAAAATGACTTTTTAGGCTGGGCGTGGTGGCTTACGCCTGGAATCCCAGCACTTTGGGAGGCCAAGGCGGGTGGATCACCTGAGGTCAGGAGTTCAAAACTAGCCTGACAACATGGAGAAACCTCGTCTCTACTAAAAATACAAAATTAGCCGGGTGTGGTGGTGCATGCCTGTAATCCCAGCTACTCGGGAGGCCGAGGCAGGAGAATCGCTTGAACCTGGGAGGCGGAGGTTGTGGTGAGCCGAGATTGTGCCATTGCACTCCAGCCTGGGCAACAAGAGTGAAACTCTGTCTCAAAAAAAAAAAAAGACTTTTAAAAAAATTAATTTTGCATGGCATCTTTTAGGGGGTGGCATGGTGGGAAATTAGGTGCAGTCTTATTTGTTACACATACCTGGATTCAAATCCCAACCTAGACACATTAGCTATGTGAAATCCTGGTAATTTACTTGACTTCTTTATTTCTTAGCTTCTTCAATCATAAACTGGAAATACAGTAATAAGACTTGCTTTGCACAGTTAGGCGTAGTGTATGTACGGTCCCTGACACATCATCAGTAAAAGGCAGATATCATTATCCTAGTGCACATCAGATGGTTTTGACAGGTCATCAAAGTGAATGATCATGGTTGTTTTTAACTCTCAGGAGATAGAATGCAGTAAATACAGAGAAGAATCAGGAAAAGTCTCTACCCATTCCTCCAAGCCCTGCCTCTGTGCTCTGTATTTGCTTTTGTACATCTTTCATCATTAAGGGTTATTAGCTAAGTATAGCTGGAATCCCTGTCAATTTAAAAAGTACTGAGTCCCCAGGCCATGCTCTATCCCTTTCCATACTAGGTTAGTTCCCTCAGTATACTTTTTTGGAGACTTCCCCTCCATTCAAACCATAGTTCAGTCATATCCTCTTTCTTTGTTTGCCCTTTATTTCACAGCAACCCTAATTGTACTTAGTTCTCCTGCAGTCTTCTGCCTACAGCCATGGTAAGTTTGCCAGCTCTGAGTCTTCATAACTGTGGGCTATAAGTCATTGTGTTTTCATTTATTTAGTAATCCAAGGTTGCCTCTTCTAGACAAGACCCAAAGCAATGGTATAGAAGGACTTCAGTCATAAAGCACAATATTGTCAGTACTTGAGAATATAAGACTAGGCAGAATGCAAGGTCACAAGAAAATTGTCATCATCTGGAATTGGCTTTTAGGTAATATCTTTTCTCCATTGAGAGCAGGATTCTGAATATCTTGTTTACGCATAAGAAAAAGCATTAGCATGTGAAATAGGCCAAAATCTAATATGCCAAAATTTAAAAAAAAACCTTGTTATATCAGGATTCTGTCATTATCAACACTCATTTTTCTTTTTCTTTTCTTTTGTTTTTTTGTTTGTTTGTTTGTTTGTTTGAAACAGGGTCTAACTCTGTTGCCCAGGCTGGAGTGCAGTGGCACAATCATGGCTCAAAGGGCTGGGATTACAGGCATGACCCACTGTGCCTGGCCTCACTTATTTCAATATTTAATGCTATATTGTTTTCATGCTTGAAAAAAGAAAAAAAGCTCAGGAAAATAGCCACAAAAGGATTAGTTATCACAGAAATGAACATTGAAAAAAGAATCACTGGATTATTATATTTATAAGGACTTTTGATTGAATCTGACCCACTAGTGTGCCATTTCTTAGATCTCTTGTGATTGATCTTTTTAAAGTTGATCTATACCCAGTGAATCATCACCTTAATCTATGGTTATAACAAAAGTTGCATTCACAAATGCTTTTAAAGCCACAATTCTATGTAGTTTAGGCTTTTTTCAAATACAAGATTAGACTTCAATTTGTCTACTTTTGCTACTCAGCTTTAAGCCATAAAATGGGACTCAGATTTTAAATTATATTTGTTTTTCTACTGCTCATTATTGCTGAGCTATTTCTTATTTATCTTTTACTAATTGCTAAACAGACCTAAGGAGAACTGTTGGTTTTCATTATATGGATCTCATTTTTAAAAAATAATCATTTTACACCAGGTGTGGTGGCTCACGCCTATAATCCCAGCACTTTGGGAGGCTGAGGCAGGCGGATCACCTGAGGTCGGGAGTTTGAGACCAGCCTGACCAACATGGAGAAACCCTGTCTCTACTGAAAACACAAAATTAGGCCGGGCGCGGTGGCTCACGCCTGTAATCCCAGCACTTTGGGAAGCTGAAGTGGGCAGATCACGAGGTCAGGAGCTAGAGACCATCCTGACTAACACGGTGAAACCTCGTCTCTACTAAAAATACAAAAAATTAGGTGGGTGTGGTGGCAGGCACCTGTAGTCCCAGCTACTCGGGAGGCTGAGGCAGGAGAATGGTGTGAACCCAGGAGGCAGAGCTTGCAGTGAGCCGAGATCGTGCCACTGCACTCCAGCCTGGGCAACAGAGTGAGACTCCGTCTCAAAAATAAATAAATAAATAAATAAATAAATAAATAAATAATAAATTAGCCAGGTGTGGTGGCGGGCACCTGTAGTCCCAGCTACTCGGGAGGCTGAGGCAGGAGAATGGCGTGAACCCTGGAGGCGGAGTTTGCAGTGAGCCAAGATTGTGCCACTGCACTCCAGCCTGGGTGACAGAGCGAGACTCCGTCTCAAAAAACAAAACAAAACAAAATTAGCTGGGCATGGTGGCGCATGTCTGTAATCCCAGCTACTCAGGAGGCTGAGGCAGGAGAATCGCTTGAACTCAGGAGGCGGAGGTTGCGTTGAGCCAAGATCGTGCCATTGCACTCCAGCCTGGGCAACAAAAGCAAAACTCCGTCTCAAAAAATTATCATCATCATCATCATCATTTTACTGAGAAAATTTAATGTGTGGATGCAAATAACTTGCCCTTTCAGTAGTATCAATGAGCAATAGGCCCATTAAAAGGGAAAAGAAATATTGACTAAATTCACTCATTGAATTTGCTAGTCTTTTAACAAGCAAAAATGTCTACAAAAAAAATCTCAGATGTCAGTAATCTTAACACAAAAAATATTGTCAGTGGAGTCCTCTTTGAATCCAAAAGGTAGGCATGTGTCTAAATCATATATTCACAGAGTGATGGAGTATTAGCCCTGGAAGAGACTTTGGTAATCGTCTGGTCTAGGGACATAAAGTAGTTGGTGTCCCAGCTAGAGTCAGAGTTCTTGTGTCTCATCTCCCAGTCAGTTCATTGTGCTCACCTTACTTCTACAGTTGCAGCTATTAAAATCTAAATCAACTATTAAAATATTCATATCAACTATTAAAATCTAAATTATGATTATTTTCAGGCACATAATGTCAGCTTTGCTAACACTACCTCAGGTCCATTTGATTTCTTGGGAACTACCAGGACTGTATTTGGTTTATTTTTAAAGCCAAGCAGCTTTATAAACCTTAAAATATTTCATCTTTGAAACCTAAAAGGCTCTTTATTTAGTCCATGATGAATATTTGAGTAGTGTTAAATTTATCATTCTGGCAGTACTCACATTGTACTTGTCATTAATTGTGACTCATCAAAGAATGTTTTGATGTTGAGTCTTTGGCTAACAGATGGCTCTGTTTAGAGGAATTGAGGCAGTGAGCTATGAGGTCCAAGGAGAGAGACTTCTTAAATAATTATTCACTAGAGGTTGTTTGAATTTGTAAGAAAGCACAGTAATCTGTGGGGGAGGGAAGGTTAGCCTTTGTGTTAAGGCTTGAGAAGGCTTTTTTTCAGCTCCCTTCAGAGGATGCATAAGAGAGTTGATGTCAGTGTTGTTTGTATGCCAGGTGTGAGCTGGAATGACACAAACGGCCAGCAGAGACACACACAGTTGAATACTTGTTCGTTTCTGTTTCTAAGGAGTCTGCCACCACCTTGGTGACATAGCCGTAGAGACCACCACACAGGAAAGAACAGGAGCTCAAGCAATAGGAGTACTAATAAGAACTTGAGTATAGAATGTAAAGCAATGAATCGTCCCTTTAAAAAGCATTTTAAAAAGCATTTACCAGCTGGGCAGGGTGGCCTGTAACCCCAGGACTTTGAGAGGCCAAGGTCTCCCAGAGGAGGTGAGCAGATCACTTGAGTCCAGGAGTTCGAGTCCATCACTTTTGAGTACATGGCAAAACCCTGTCTCGAAAAAAAATTGCAAAAAATTAGCCGGACATGGTGACACACACCTGTAGTCCCAGTTACTCAGGAGGCTGAGGTGGGCAGATCACCTGAGCCCCAGAGGTAGAGGCTGCAATGAGCCATGATCGTGATTGTGATGTCACCACTGAACTCCTAGGCGACAGAGTTGAAAAACAAAAAAACAAAAAAAAACAAAAATTTACTTCAGAGGCTACAGAACCATCTCCCCCTTCTTTCTCCTCTGTCTTTTGCCTTTTTTATTTTTTTTCTTTCTAGATTGTTTTTTCTTATATTTTCAGTCCATCAATGGTACTCTAAGGCATGGGCCTTAAAGGCATGAGCAGCTCTCAGTACATTATTCAGCACCTGTGTGCTGACCACTGTGTTAGCCATGAAACTACATGGGTAGCTTATCGTATATTCTGGGTCCTAGTGTATGCACAAATGAGTCACTATTTGGAATGACATTTAGTGCTTCTTTAATTAAGAAAAGGAGAATATACACTGTATCATAAGTAAGACCAAGAAAAACCTGAAAGACAAAATTCAGATTCTCTTAGATATATTCAAAAAAATAATAGGTTACACACACTTGACCTTTCTGAGCATCAGGTTCTTCATTTGCAAAATAGGTTAATGATATATACCTTGTGGAGTTATGTGAAAATGAAATAAGCATAGTGTCTCGCCCACAGTAAAGACTCAGTAAGTGGTCTCTGTGTTAAGGAGGAAAAGTAAATTAAGTAAGTAAGCAAGGATGCTGACTTGCTTGCTAGCAACAAGGAAACACAGGAAAAATGATTAAGAATAAAAGCAGACTGGTAGTTGAATTAATAATCAATGAAAGAGGCTCTTTTAAAAGACTGTCAAGAGCACAACATTCAAAATAAAAGTGATAATGCTTTCACTGCACATTACTGGAGTGTTACTTTAGTTTGGGCTGCGTGGCTTTAAAGCACTGAGAAAAACTAAATCAGGTAGTACAAATGACTGAATACCTTCTGAGAGGCTAATAAAGAACAGTGGAGAGAACCAAAGATTAGAAATTGAAAGGCTGGGCTTGAGCCACTGGCTCAACATTTTCTAGCCACCTAACTAACTAGAAATTATCACAGGCTGGGCTTGGTGGCTCACACCCATAATCTCAGCACTTTGGGAGACCAAAAGCAGGTGGATCACTTGAGGTCAGGAGTTCAAGACCAGCCTGGCCAACATGGTGAAATCATGTCTTTACTAAAAATACAAAAAATTAGCCAGGCGTGGTGGCAGGCACCTGTAATCCCAGTTACTCGGGAGGCTAAGGCAGGAGAATTGTTTGAACTTAGGAGGTAGAGGTTGCAGGGAGCCAAGATCTCAGCACTGTACTCCAGCCTGGGTGACAGAGCCAGACTCCATCTCAAAAAGAAAAAAAAAGAAAGAAATTAATCACAAATATTTTAATAGGTGACACATTACCTCACTCAGTTCTCACATCTGTAAACAAGGTTAAGAATAATTTTTAAATTTCTGAGGATTTTTGTGAATATGTACTTTGCAAATTATAAAACATTATATAAATCAGTTTTTTAAAGGGATGATAGGGGAAGATACTCCCTTTAAAAAGGCTGACTTAACTGCCTCTAGATATTATCTATAAAAGAATAAATAAAAGGTAGACGATGGTAAATCTTCATTTTCATAGATGATAGAATTGGAAGAAATGAGATTGCTGTACAGTCAACTTTGTAGAGACAAAAGAGAAAAGGCCCAATCATTAAGTTGTCTAAACAATGGCCAGCTATTAATGAGCATCAGTAATCCCCTCCTTGCTTTACTTCTGAAATTCATGAACTCATCATTTCCAGCCTTTCTGGACGGACACACGTATATATGAGCAGCTTTAACAAGTAAAATGATTTTAAAATTCATTTTCTTTAATGCCTTGGAGTGTTGCAAAGTTGATTAAGAAACAGTAATACAGGCAATTACATTTTAGGGATGCTTTAGTTAACCCGTGACCCAAGAGCAGGGTCATAGACTGAATGACTTTTTGAGATTTCTCCATTCAATCTATTTTTCTTAATTGAGCAGGTGTTTCTAATTAAGATGTTGAACACTAGAGAAAAAAGTGTCATCTCACATCATATGTATTTTAATCAGTTTGATTTTATTTATTTATTTTTATATCTTTCCTCAAAGTAGTTGAATCTAAAAGAACTAAATGAGGAAGAAAATTCTGATTATTTCCCTTCTGAAGAGCTGTTTGTATGAGAGCTGATTTAGTACCTTCAATACTTGAGGAGACATAGGGAAAAAAAGCTGTGTCTGGATTAAAACATTAAAAATAGAAACATAATTCCAAGATTAAGTTCCTTGACTTACTTGACATTTGAAGCAATTTCCGCAAAGTAATTTCTTTTGTAAAGGTTTATAAATTTATGAGAGAAAATACCTTATCCTGCCTAAAGATTATTTTGTCAATTAAGAATAAACAAGATTAGAGAAAACCAAGCATTAGGCTGGAAATGGATCTACTCTAAGTGTGATAGAATCATATTCAAATTATTAGTTGAAATAGTGAGTATGAGCCTTCCCTTTTTATCCACAGCTCGAATAAGTACAGCTATGAGTGATTTTATAAGTGGTCCTCGTTTGTATGTACTAGTTACTTAGCTTTGTTTTTGTCTTACCTGTGGTAAGCTTCCACCAAAAAACCAGAACCCCAAATGGATCCTCAATTATCATCTGAAACTCTGAAAACATGTTGGTTTTCTTGTATAGCCAAGGGCCATGCCCTAAAAAAAAAAAAAAAAAATCTCTGAAGTTGGTGCCTTTTACTTGATTATAATCAGAATAGAGACAGTTCATTGGAAAACATGGAACATATAGAAGAATAATTTGTTCCTTTATTAGAGGCTAATGTTCTTCACTCAGAGGTTGATTGCTTATGAAATGTATTAAGAAATTGTGTGCTTAACAAAAACAAACTTATTCAGGTTTGATGGTTTGCTGATCTACACACACACACACAAAATGGCCCTTTTCACAAAGCAGTTGCCTTTCATCAACTTCTCCATAATGCCATACATGCATACAAATCACACTTTCAGTTATTCACTGTAGAAATCTCATCAATAAGAAATCCCTCATGATAACTGGGCCTTCACTGGCTTTCTTTTATTGGCCAAATGCTGAGTATTTTTGGTTTGAGATGATAACTTTATTTTAAGCCTGAGAGAGCAGTTGACTTGCCCTTGGTCTAATGATACTAAGCAGCTGCCACAGCCTGTTTCACATCCACTGGAGAAGACTGTCCCTGGAGAGGGAGCACATAACTATGCATGTCTCTTTCAAGATGTCTCTTTGGGTACCATGTTGGGAAGTGACTTTCCAAGGGTGCTGAGTGCCCTGTGTTTAGCTTTTTTATTACATCCCTGTGCACAAAGGAGAGACAGTGTTAAAGAGTTGAGACTTTGAGAAAATTCTTGTTACTTCATATGCATTTACAGTGTACCTAAGGCTAAGGACAAATTTTGCTTTAGCAAGATACATCAAAGGCAAATAAATTTACTCGCATAAACGGTAAAATGACATTTTTTTCTCCTGTGTTCCACAATCAAAAGGATCTTGATTTGCAATGGGAGCATGTAGGAACAGGAGGCATACTCCCTTTAGATAATAATTATTATAATAGCTTCCATTTTCTGATTATTTACTGTGTAAAATGCTCAGCATATCATCTAGCACATAAAAGAAATAGCTGTTAAATGAAGAATGCTAGGTGCTGTACTAAGCACTGTAGCACTTTATATCACTTATCTCATGTAAGGTAGATTTCATCTGAGGCTTTGCAGGATGATAGGGACAGTCTTATTAAAGGGCATGGGTTGCTCCCTCTGATGAAGAAACTGAAACTTAGATTAAATAACTTGTTTAATGTCACATAGCTAGTAACCATGGCAGACAAGATTCCATACTAATTTAATTCCAATGTCTATATTTAATATATCACATCCACCCCCCACCCCAACACAGACACACACAGAGTTTCTTTGAGCTAACTATCTTTTCAGATTGTCACTTGTTTTAGACTATCTCATTGCCCTTACTGGACTGTCCTTGCTCTTCTTGTCAGATTTACTCAACAATATATCCATTTGATTTCATTTCAAGACATTTCCTAAACCTAACCTTATAATAGAGATACCCCACTTTATCTAGGAAGTGTTCTTCCCACTATTCATAGAGCATCTTAAATCAAATTATGCCCAGAAAGCCTCCTTGGAATATTTGGTATTTTCCTGGGGCCTACAATATACCCAACTCCCTTTTCATTTTTTTCATTATTTCGGTATTTATTATTTTCTCTCCAAATTTACTAACCTCTTATTCTCATTTAGTCAAAAATTTAGAATTACAGAATTGTAGAACTAGAAGAAACCTCAGCAATCTGACCTCCCAGCCAATTTGTCCAACTTTCCTTATACTACACCCTTGAGAGATGAAAGCTGTACCTCTCCATCAAGATGGGCACACACTGTGATCAAGACTTCCTAGAATAATATGGGGAGTACTGCAAAAGCCCCTGACCCAGGGTGTAGGAAGAAAATAACTCATGTCTGATTAACTAGTATTTATGGAGCACTCACTACAGTGAGGACATTATTGCCAGGGATTGGGGTGGGTAAACAATGAGTGAGACACAGCCCCTGCTCCCAAGGAACAAAATCTAAAAGGCTGTGAGGGATTGAGTAGACTGCACAAATGTACAGAAAACAACACAAGTATAGATATGAATTCTTGGGACATTTAAAGGAAGGAAATATCATAGCTAGTTGGAAGGAATCAGAAAATACTTCATGAAGAAAGGTAGATTTCATCTGAGGCTTTGCAGGATGATAGAGGCAGTCTTAGTAAAGGGCATGGATTGCTCCCTCTGATCCCCTGTTAAACAAGGGTATTTCATCAGGCCAAGAGAAGGTGGATGTGGCAAGTGCCAAGCTCTGTAGAAAGAGATGCTATGGAAATGCTAAGTAAAATGTCATAGTTGTTGTTCAGATATGGCAAACCAGGATGAGTCAGCCCCTTTCCCCTCGCACACATTATCACCTACACATTTTGGGATGGTGTTGGGTGAGAGTCATCCTTATGTCTGCCCTTCACTATTACTCATCTTACTTTGGCCACCCAGCTCTCACTTTGTCCTGTCACTCATCCCCTGCATTTGAAGTAGGGAAGCATATACAGGCAACTGAATAATTTGGGGTCTGTAAATATAACCTTTGAGTCACTATCACATGGTGCCTTTGTGGGCCAGGACAGTACCCAGTGCAGTGGTGAGCTTGCCCATCTGCTTTGGGTCTCAGCCCTCCAGCAGGCCTTCGTCTCCTGGGTAAGCAAACAGGCAGAAGCATCTCTGGCCCAGAAGAACATCCTGAATCACAGTCTGTGCAGTTCTGTGCCAGCCCGCAGGGACAGCGTGAGAGCAGAAGAGAGGAGAAGTGCACAAACTGAATAGCCCTTTCCTGATGATATTTAATTGAATCTGGGCATCGACAGGGCTTGGCCAAGTAGCTTGCTTTCCCTCACGTGCAGCTCAGCTCTGCCAGATTTCTCTTGTAATGATCATTCTACCCAAGTAGCACAGAACTTTTTCATAGAATGAGGACTTGAGTAAGGATCAAGAAACCTGGGAACCAGTTTAAACTGTGCTATAAACTTCAGGCAAGTCATTTAACATCTGTGAGTTATTGTTTCTTCATTTATAAAGTAGGAAGAATACCCATCCTACTGGTCTCTGTGAATTTTGTGTCTAAGGCTGTAAAGTCACATCATAGCTGAGAATACCTTCTGAAGGTTATTTTTATTACTAGAGTCTTAACTATTAACACAATTAAGTGCAAATAATACCACCCATGGAGGTAACAGATGACAAGTACCTTGTGGAAACCTGTTATCACTCTTTCTGTTGGCACAGGAGTGTAAATTATAGCTAAGGTGTGAGATTTTTATTGTTGTGAGGGAAGTGGTTGTGAGGGATAGCTGTGGTAAAGATCAAAGAAGGATCTACCGTAGTTCTCCTAGTTCTGCAACAAGGCTTAGTGAGCGATATGGTCTGACCATAAAGAACAATGTCTACAATGTAGGCCATAAGAGTAGTGATTCTTCATTTATGTTTTCCTGTTGCTATCTGACCAAGCCTTCTTCTCATTGCTGATTTTCTTTTGGTTGTGGAGTAGGAGTGATGCTTGCTTCCTAATTCTGCTCCCTCTCCCACCCATCTCCACCACCAAGGATTGAGCCATGCTTGAGAGATGGGGATGCTACCAGAGAAAATCCCAGAAAGCAGCCAGCAAGGACTTTGTGATGCAATGGTCCTGTCCTTCCTCCATGTTCTACCTTGCAGAATCTGTGCAGTTTTGCTCCCCTGGGAAAGCCCTGAGAACTCTTTAGCAGATACCAAGACTATGCTGCTAAGTCCTCCTGATTGAATTCCTTCACTGGACATTGGGGTAGTGGGGAAGTCCCTGTGCTGTGCTCTTGGATTTCATAGCCCCTGGGGCAGCTCCAGGTGCCTCTCACATCTAAAGCAGAATTGCCAGTAGAGAAAAAGTCATTCTTAAGGACCACAGGACAAAGCCTCAGTGGAACTGCTCGAGGTCTAGCCCCTGGCTTCTGGGGTTCTTCAGCAGTGGATGGCAGAGGCTATCTTCCTAATTTAGATAATTTCTCAGGACCAGATTAGCCTCTTTCTCAGCTGCACTTTTTTTCTTAATTGTGCTTTCTGCTGACTTACAGTTTCCCTCAAGGAGCCAAACAAATAATTTTTCATCTCCATCTGCCTCTTCTCCTATTCACTTCCCTTCCTGGGTGGATTATTCCAGAGTTCCAGCAAAGCTGCCTTCAGCAGCCTCTGACAAAAGCTGCATGCTGACCGCATGGCTGCATACTGGCCACACATGCCCCTTTGACCATCCCAATTGAAGAGGACCCAGCTCAGAAGCTGCAGGCTCGCTTTCTTTTCATATGTTTTCTTGGGAAATCTCAAGAAAGTGCAGTGTTCATTCCTGGAAGCAAGTCTGCAGTGCTGAAGCCTTGGTCACCCAAGCGTTCCCTCTGCATGATGGCCGTGCTCCCAGACTATCCAAAATGCAGCAGTGCATGGAAAGAGACAGGCTGCTGAGGTATTATTGGTTTGCAATACCCTGATAAGGAGATTTCATTCCCTCCTTGCTGGCGGAGTTATATAGAGTAATTACATAAGTACTGCTGTGACACTGGGCGGAATCTCATTAAAAACTGTATAAAGAACAATTGGGTTGTGCTAGAGAATATTCATTTTATTTCAGTTGAGTATAATCCATGTAATAGAACATTAGCCTGAGCATAAATAGTAGTGTTGCTCCAGCTCCCTGATAGAATGTACTTGGGATGTATATTTAGTGCAGCATTTGCTTATGTGGGGCATGAGAGAAAGTCATTATGAGGCAGATCCAGATTTTCCCACCTGGTAAGGAAGTTGCTCGCTGTACTGAGCAGATTGTTGTTTGTTTTTTACCCCTCCTGGGAGAGCTACTTGTTCAACTTGGATGGGACACTGTATGGCAGTTTGACCACATGGCAACTCTGAAACATACACACACACACACACACACACACACACACACAGATGCACATACAGACTCGGGCCCAAAAGAATGTGTCCCCTTAGCAGGTTTAGCCTTCCACCCAAGATGTAAGAGAGGCCTGGTCAGGGGAGAATTTGTCCTGTGTTGTTGTTCCTTTATTTTCAGAAAAGTAGTGGGCAAGTCCTTATTTGATATAAGGATGTTTTTGGTTGATGGCGTGTGAACTGTCCCTTCAGCCTTACTGAGCATCACTCATCACAACAAACGAGCTATCCTAAGTAGTTTGCTAATACAGCAGTTTAAGGCTCAAAAGCATTAAAGGACAATAACATCTAATACAGTTATACCACTGTCCTGTGCATGACTTACTTTCACATATATTATCTGGTGTGTGGGGAATTCAGTAATCCATTCTTAATTATCCAGAGCATAATCTGTTTAGTATTTGAAGTCTAAGAGCACCATGAATTATTTTCTTTATAAAATATTTTTCATTATAGTTCTAGTGTTCTATAGCATTATAGGGCAACTACAATCAACAGCAATTTATGTATTATATATTTTCTTTTTTTTTTTTTTTTTTTGAGATGGAGTCTCACTCTGTTGCCCAGCCTGGAGTGCAGTGGCACGATCTCGGCTCACTGCAACCTCTGCCTCCCGGGTTCCAGCGATTCGCCTACCCCGGCCTCCCGAGTAGCTGGGACTACAGGTGCGTGCCATCACGCCCAGCTAATTTTTGTATTTTTAGTAGAGATGGGGTTTCACCATGTTAGCCAGGATGGTCTCGATCTCCTGACCTTGTGATCCACCCACCTCGGCCTCCCAAAGTGCTGGGATTACAAGTGTGAGCCACTGCGCCCGGCACTATTTATTGTATATTTTCTAATGGTAGAAGAACAGATTTTATGTTCTCAAAACAAAGAAATGATAAATGTTTGAGGTGATGCATATGCTAATTACCTGATTTGATCATTACACATTGTATACTGTGTTGAAATATCACACTGTATTCATAAATATGGACATTATGTGTCAATTAAAAATAAAAGCAAAAGGGATGAATTGTATGAATATGAAAATACGTTTTATTATAAAAAAAGATCGCATCACAAAACATTTAGAAAGTAAGAGAAAAACCCTTTTGACCTAACTTTAGCACCTTAGTACACTGATATTATCATTTGCTCTTATTTTCTTCCAGTCTTTTTTTCTTGTGCCTTCTTGTACATTCATCATAGTACCATATATATTTAAAGCGCTTTTCCTCTGTAGATCTTCTGACTGGCCCACCTGAATTTTGTTATCTGGTCTCACACCACATTTCGAGGAAAGAAACCAAGATTAATCATCCTCTATTGATATAAGGGGCATTATATTGAAGACTATATATCCCTGTTGTTAAAAGTCAGTGTCACTTTGCCTGTAATCAAAGTACCAAAATGATGGCAGGGGAAGCATTCAACTGTTACACAGCCAGCCTCTCCAGTTATTAAAATAGCGCTGAGCAAGGCAGCTAGAGTAAACCATTTTAGAATCTGGGGTTTGCTGTCGCTGGTAAGGATGTCCCAGCTGTGCCTTATTGTCAAAATTCTCTTCATCATCTCAGGATGCCAGGTCCCAAGCTGAGCTCACTCTGGGGACTCAGATCCATTGAATGGGAATGCTTGGCCTCTGCCCACATTATTTAGGAGCTGCAGGTGAAACTGAGGTTAAGAGAGGCTCAGTCGGTGTCTCTCTTAATGCATCCCTGCCCACAGGAATGGGTGTGAATGCAAATGTATTTCCAAGTATGCCTGAGGTAGCTGAAGAGAGACTATAGAATCATTATCCCCAAGGACTTGTCATCAGTTTTCAGTCTAGCATAGTTTAAGCATGGCTGTTTGTCTATGTGAATGCGTGTTTTAAAGCATGAAGCCAATTTTCCTCCCCAGACAATGGCCTGCTCCCCTTTTTATTGAGGAAAATAGGATTGAATTTAGGATCTCATTAAAGGAGGCACATGTCCCTCCTTGGTCACACCCTACTCCTTCCTTCACCCATCCACCTTCCCAGTTGTACAGAAGCACATCTAATACATGTGGCCTCTAGGGCAGAGATCTGAATGGGTTTCTTCAGAGGCTGCACCATTCCACCAGTACCTCAGCTAGGAGGGCTGAGACCACTGAGCAGTGGGCCTGAATTTGTAACCAGAGCCTGCCCAGATGCAGTGTAGGACAACCCCTAGCCTTCCTGCGCACCAAGAAGGAAGAAGGAAGCAGTTCAAGAAACTGAGGTATAATTGTGATGACCAATGCAAGTTCCAGAGCTCCTGGCTGCCTGACACGTGTGCCCTTCCCAAGCCATGGAATCTCCATGCAGCATGCAAATGTCTTCTTTCATCCTTTTTTTTTTTAAGTTAGCAGAACTCCCTGAAGTGCACTTACTCTCCAAATATGTACGCAGCATGACGTGAGAGATCACTTCTGTCTGTAATGGATGCCTTGTGTCCAGAGTATTTTCCTGGGTATTGTGCTATTCAGTTTAGGACTCCTAATGCATGATTAATGTGGGTTTAAACAGTCATTGCCTAATCGGACTGCTTCACCTGTAGGACACTGGGGAGTACACAAAGCCGACTTACAAAAAGCACCATTGGCTATGTGGAATGATGCAACAACTCTAGTGTCGTACAAGGAATGAACATTTTGAGGCTCATATGGTGCCCATCTCCTCCTGTAGTTTCTACCAAGCAGGACTTTCAGAGACTGGCTTCTAGGACCATTTGTTTAATTCAGTATTTTTTTGAGCATCTATCAGGCAAGACTCCATGAGTTCCAGAAAGGGAAACTGGATGTAGGTTCTCCCTGAAGGGAGCTTACAGTTTAGTAGGAAGTAGAATATGTTTGTGAATAATTATATCACTGGGTGGAAAGTTATGAGGGCCCTAAGACAGATTTTTAAAAGGGATGGAAAGCCCATCCCATTGTGAAGGGGATCCCATGTGGACAGTGAGCATAAATGGTGGTGGATGGGACTGAGGGGAAGGGAAGGAGTAAGAAGCTCACAGTTACTGCTAGGGATGTCAGGGAACTTTGTAGGGGCTTTGCAGGGCCTTTCCCAGTCATCCACACAGGCCACCAAAGTGGTAAGTTTGGGTGCCTGAGGTATCCCCATTGGTGACCCTTGCTGAGCTCTTTCCCTGCAGGCTTTGCCTACTAGCCGTGGAGGCCTGCAGCCTGCTTAGTGCTTCTTTTGGCCTGTATGTCTGTGAAGCAGGAGAAGTGTCCCATGAAGAGGTCCCCAAATTCTAGATTCTTATTCACAAAAATATGATTTGAACCTAATGAGCTGTGGACAGATGGCAAATAGGAAAGAGAAACTAAGGTGGTTGACTCTGAACATTTTGGTCATTTTCATTTTCATCTCATTTGCAACCCATCAAGGTTCTTAGAAGATTTGCATGTGACTCATCACAGAATCTGAACCCTCAAATTGGGTCATGCCTGAAAGATGGATGAGGAGTTTTCCTCTGACAGATGTTAGTTAGGGGACAGTACAGGCCTGTCCTTTTCGGAGAATTCTTAGAACTGGTTGCATATAAATAGAACCTGAAAAATGGGAACTTGGCTTTAAGGTATCTTATATAGAGTGAGGGAGTATTGGTATGTGTGTGTATTTATACATACTTTGGAAAAAATATGCCCTCTTTATGGAAACTGCTGTATAAGTTAGGCTTGTAATTGCTACATGATTCAACCACCAAATTACAGAAATGTTCCCCACAAGGAGGATTTGACATTTAAAAGAAATTTTAATATAATGGAATGAATATGTCAAAAATACAAACAGGTTTTTAATTCTTTAACTTATTCAAATTTGAATTTAGAAGAAAGGATGGTTTCAGGTAGGTTTTTTTCTTCCCCCTAGCTTACAAGTAATGGTGGGTGGCAGAAATGTACACTGAAGAGGACTCTGGACTTCTACCACTATATCCTAACAGTTTCCCCGGCAGCAGCCATATATTAGAGTACAATACACTTTCAATCCCTTTTATCCTGTCAACTTGGTTATTTTTTGTTATTTTGGAAAATGCCATATGGCACAAGGATTATATATTCAGGTTCTATAATTAAACTGCTTAGGTTCAATTCCCAGCTCAGTCACTTACTAAGCAAGTTTGCCTGCTTTCTCTGTATTTTGATTTTCCCTTTTTTAAATGGGCGGGATTGTGGTACCTACCTCATAAGGTTGTTGTGATGATTAAAGAATACATGCACAATGCTTAACACAGTACCTGACACAGAATTAGCACTCAGCCAACATCAGCTTTCTTTATCCTTCCCTCCTTACCCCTCTTGTTCAGGATCTACACCTGTGGGAGAATAAGCCCAAGGATAGTTATTAAAAATTGCCAGCTTGTCTACTTGTTAGCTTTTACTAACATCTGGGGTAAAAGGTTTAAGTACTGGAGGGGTTTGAAATGTAGTAGGGTTTGAGTTATCTGTTAATCTTCCTATATCCCAGATGCCTCTGCTTCAGCAATAAGGAAGATTGAATTTATGAAAACTAAAGCTTTCCCAGGTCTCTACACACTCTGTCTGATATAAAGTGCACCTGTGCTGTCTCCCTGGGTGTGGCGTTCCTCCCTGCCTTTCTGATTGTCATCACCTCGGTCCATGATGCAACCATTCATCCCCTTGCCCTCTCCATCTTTCTTTCTTTCTTCATTCTTCTTTTTGTTTCTCATGTCTTTCCATTCCTTGAAACCTCCTTAAAACCAGGGATTATAAAAACCATCATTTTGAAATTAAATTTAGAATTTCAAATGGATTTTCTTTTGTAAATTGCTTTTTATAAAGCCATACCCAAACACTATAGGAAGATAGTTTTAACTGTCAACTTTTGCCAAACTCAAAGTTATCAGCATGAAATTGAGAGATGATAGCTTTTAAATATATGGAGTTTGGAAAACAGAATAAATGGAAATTGTATAGCCATGCACAGCTTTTTGTAATCTACCAATAAGTCTATTTCCTAGCTAATATTCTTTACATATACTCTCACACTCAAGGTAAATATCTAGCAGCCACCGCTATGTAATGCTGGCTAAAAGTGAACCATCCAAGACATTTATGCCAGGAAATTTAGATTTTAAAGGATTTATACAATGAAACAGAAGTTGCTTAAGCACCAGTGTTCATTAAATTCTACTCAAGTGATAACTTTAAAAGTAGACATTTCTATAGGTTCCTTTTTCTTTTGAACCAGTTTACCTCAAATTGACAAGGTGTACGGGGATTTAAAAGCTTGTACTTTTCCAGCTTATGAGTAAACTGAGAGAAGTAGTTTAATGCTAGAAATGGTGTTATCTGGTGTTCTAAAGACTGAAATTGCCTACCAGACTTCCAAAGTATCTACTTTAACTAACACTAGTAAATAAATTCACCAGGTCATCATTCAGAATGTGTCTGTCTTTTAAAATGAGCTTGAAGTGTTTGAGGAGCACAGACGAGGCCATGTGACCACCATGTAGGGAGCAGGGGGACAGAAGAGAGCAAGGTGAAGGTGGAGACCCCCTTCCATCCCGGGAACCCACTGCCCCATCTAGCAGAACTCTTTCATTAAACTTCTTCCCTCAGCCACCCAGATCCCAAACCTTCTCTTCTGAACACAAGACAACCCAATCCTCTACTTCCTTTCCCTCCCCTAAGACTCCCAGACATATCCTTCATGTTTTCTAGTGCATTTTACATTTTTATGTTAGAGATACCCCAGAGGCTGTGTGTTGGAGTGGAAAGAGGATGAACAGTAGCTCTGAGGCTGAATTTTCTCATCTGAAAAGTAAAATTAGAAATAATGTGTGTAAATAAAGTGCATGGCACATAGTTAGTGCTCAGACTCTGCCAGCCTGAACCACATCCCTTTCCGGCCTATGTTATTTCCTTATGTATATGCATATATAAATATAACAGGAGAAAGCTATTAACTTATAAGTATTTACAGTCGTGCTATACACGCACACACATACACACTGAGGAAGAAGAATCTTGTAGTTGCATGGCTAACCATGCTGCCTTTGTTGTGATAAGCAGAGAAATAGATACAGCTGCAGATTTAGAACAGTCAAGAGCTTTGCCTTTAAGAGACAGAGAGATAAGAGAGCAAAGGACCTGGATAGGACTGGAAGAGGGAAGCCAAGAGGAGGAGAGATTTGGGTGCTGTCAGAGGAAGTGAGACTTTGGGGAATTTTTTTTTTTTTTTTTTTCTTTGAGACAGAGTCTCGCTCTGTTGCCCAGGCTGGAGTGCAGTGTTGCAATCTCGGCTCACTACAACCTCCTCCTCCCGGGTTTAAGCACTTCTCTGTCTCAGCCTCCCAAGTAGCTGGGATTACAGGCATGTGCCACCATGCCCAGCTAATTCTTGTATTTTTAGTAGAGACAGGGTTTCACCATCTTGGCCAGGCTGGTCTTGAACTCCTGACCTCGTGATCCACCTGCCTTGGCCTCCCAAAGTGCTGGGATTACAGGTGAGCCACCGCCTGGGGAAGAAGATCTGGGGGGCAAGGGGCAGAGTTTTGCTTTCTATGGTGCAATGTGCCCTCCCATCCATATGCCTAAGAAATCTTCACAAAGGTTATATTACACTTCAGTACATTTACAGTGGCATGCATGCAGTTGTGTGTCCAAGAAGTTCCATGTGGTGTTTTTGTATGAGTGTCCTATGCTGGCATAGGATGAGGGCATGACAATCATATAAAAGGCTCAGGTACCCAGGACCCACTTCATTCATAATGATATTCCACTGTAACAAGTAAAAGTAATTTCATATTTAAAAAAAATAAATTGAAATGTCCTCAGTAGTAATTTAAATCAGTTCTCCTCTGCCTACAACTGACCATGACTTTGGCTTTTGTTTAGTGTTCTTTCTAGTTTTTTGGGTTCAGGAAAATTTTTTATTTAAAAAAAAAGACATTTTTAATGAAGGGAGTCTTTACTTCCTATAATGACAAGCACTTCCTATTGAACCAACTCTCCCACAGATAAGTGTAAATGTTGAATAAAATATAAAAAGCAACCACCTAATGCCACTGGAGCATAATAAAAAGTAGGCAGGATAGTGTAGGGTCTACCCTTGGAAGAAGGAAATGGCAGTGGGTAAGTTTCCCATTTTTTAATGGCTTTTAGATTAAGGGGATGTCCTTTCTGGTGTCATATAAACTCATAGAAACCTGCCGGGCGCTATGGCACATGCCTGTAATCCCAGCACCTTGGAAGGCCAAGGTGGGCAGATCACTTGAGCTCAGGAGGAGACCAGCCTGGGCAGCATGGTGAAGCCCCCCCCCCATCAAAAAAAAAAAAAGATAAGTAAATAAATAAACTTATAGAAACCCACAGTTTCTATCAGACCCACAGAGGCCACAGCTTGGGATAACCACAGCAGTTGGAAAATGAGGAGGAAAATTCCAGAAAGGAGAGAGGCAAATGGGAAGCCCCAAATTCTGTGCATAAATCCTGCCCAAATATCTGGCTGACCCTTTAACTGTGTATGTGTGGGACAGACTCCAAGGAACCCAGCCAAGCCTAAAAGAACCGTGACTTCTGAATAGCAGTTCTTTTTTTTTCCTTTTTCTTTTTTCTTTTTTTTATTAAGACACAGAGCCTTACTCTGTTGCCCAGGATGCAGTACAGTGGCGCAATTGTACTTCACTGTAAACTTGAACTCCTAAGCTCAGGCGACCCTCCTACCTCAGACTCCTGAGCAGCTGGAACTACAGGTATGTCCCGGCACACCTGGCTAATTTTTTTTTTATTTTGTAGAGACAAGGTCTCACTGTGTTGCCCAGGCTGGTCGGGAACTCCTGGCCTACAGGCAAGAACCCCTGCTCCTGGCTGCATCTCATTTTTTAAGTGATGAAAATTAATTTTTGGTTTATTGAGCATTTAGTTTGGAAAAATATTATTTTCATGAGTACCTGGGACTTTAGAATTTGTCAGCCAAGAGCCCTCAAGAACTCCAATCTTTGAGGGTACCATTTCAGAGCTAGTTTGTTGAATGCCTTCTTGGTGTCCAGCTGTGTATGCTGGGGAATTTAAATATCTTTAGGAGGTTAACACATACACATATGAAATTAAATAACACAATGTCAAAAGACCTGTATACATTGTTCATGCCATAGGAATTAAGAAAAATCAGCTGTATGCTTGTGGACTACTAAGATATATAAGATAGCCCTTGTGCTTAAGGAGTTTGTGGAGCCTAGTTTATATAGCAGCATAGTAACAGAATATTATAAATGATGAAATAATATACAAATAAAGCAAAAATTACTTCTGGTGGAAAATAGAAGACTTTTTCATGGACTCAGTACCATGTGGTCTAAGTGTGGAAGGCTGGCTAGAATTTTGACAGATAGAGACAAAAGAGAATATTTTAAGCAGAGCAAACAGCAGGACCAAAGGCACAGAGGTGGGAAATAAAGAGATTGGTTGGAGAATGTTATGTAGCCAGATTTGCCCAAAACAGTGAGTGTGTGGCAGCTTGGAAATGGGGAGGTAAGTTATATGTTTGAATATTTGTCCCCTCCAAAACTCATGTTGAAATTTAGTACTGAGCCAGGTGCCGTGGCTCATGCCTATAATCCCAGCACTTTGGGAGACTGAGGCAGGAGGATCACTTGAGCCCAGGAGTTCAAGATCAGCCTGGGCGACACAGCGAGACACAACTCTACAAAAAATTTAAAAATTAGCTGGGTGTGGTGGCACAACCCTGTAATCCCAGCTACTTAGGAAACGGAAGCCGGAAGCTCTCTTGAGCCCAGGAGCTTGAGGCTACAATGAGCTCACCACTGCACTCCAGGTTGGGTTACAGAGCAAGACCCTGTCTTTAAAAAAAAAAAAATTTAAATGTAGTCCCAAATGTGGCATTATTGAGAGGTGGCAGCTGGGCGTGGTGGCCAAGATGGGAGGCACTTTGGGAGGATGGGATGGGAGGATCGCTTGAGCCCAGGAGTTTGAGACCAGCCTGAGCAACATAGTGAGAACTCGTCTCTACTAACAATAAAAATATATAGTTAAAAAAGAGGTGGGATGGGCGCAGTGGTTCATACCTGTAACCCCAGCACTTTAGGAGGCCAAAGTGGGTGGATCACCTGAGGTCAGGAGTTCAAGACCAGCCTGACCAACGTGGTGAAACTTTGTCTCTACTAAAAATACAAAACTTAGCCGGGCGTGGTAGCGAGTGCCTGTAGTCCCAGCTACCTGGGAGGCTGAGGCAGGAGAATTGCTTGAACCCAGGAGGTGGAAGTTGCAGTGAGCCGAGATCGTGCTACTGCATTCCAGCGTAGGCAACACAGTGAGACTCCATCTCAAAAAAAAAAAAAAATTAGCTGGTTGTGGTGGCTCACACCTGTAATCTCAGCTACTCAGGAAGCTGAGGCAAGAGAATCACTTGAACCCGGAAGGCGGAGGTTGCGGTGAGCAGAGATTGCACCACTGCACTCCAGCCTGGGCAACAAGAGCGAAAACTCCGTCTCAAAAAAAAAGAAGTGGGGCCTTTTAAGTGGTGATGGGATTTGTAACGGCTCTGCCCTCCTGAATGGCTTAATGCATTAATAGATTAAAGGGTTAATGGATTAATGGGTTATCATGGGAATGGAACTGGTAGCTTTCTTAGAAGAGGAAGACAGATCTGAGTCTAGCACATTAGCACACTCTGCCCCATGATCATGCGATGCCCTGTGGCACTTCAGGACTCTGTAGAGTCCCCACCAGCAAGAAGGCTCTTGCCAGATGCAGTGCCTTAACCTTGAACTTCTCAGCCTCCATAATTGTAAGAAATAAATTTCCTTTCTTTATAAGTTACCCAGTTTCAGGTATTCTGTTACAAGCAACAGAAAAGGACTAAGGCAGTGGCCGATGGGATACGGCAATGAAAAGATAAGTAAATGATCAATCATGGAGAGCCCCAAGTGCAAAATAACAAAGTCTGTGCTTTGCTGTAAGTAGAAAGAGGGGTCACAATGGCCAGATTTGGTAAGGAAAGACTTCATGGACAGTGTGGAACTTTTGCTCTGAAGGAGGGGTTGTGTTCATTTTCTAGGGCTGCCATAGCAATCACAAACTGGCTTGAAACAACAAATTTATTCTGTCACAGTTCTGGAAACTAGAAGTTTGAACTCAAGGTGTCAGCAGAGACATTCTCCCTCTGGAGACTCTAGGGAAGAATTCTTCCTTGCTTCTTCCCAGCTGCTAGTGGTTGCTGGCAATCCTTGCCATTCCTTGCTTGTTACTACATCATTCTGACCTCTGCCTCTGTCTTCCCTCTGTGTGTGTCTATGTCTCTTCATGGTCTTCTTATAAGGAACCAATAATTGGATTTAGGTCTACCCTAATCCAGTATGGCCTCATCTTAACTAATTACATCTGCAAAGACTTTATTTCCAAATAAGGTCACATTCTGAGGTTCTATGTGAACATGAATTTTGGGGGACACTATTCTACCCAGTACAGAGGTGAGTTAAAAGTATCATGAAATATCCAAGGTCTTACAATTCTGGGCCTACTTAATCCTTAATATTAAAGTACTCTCTTATGGCCAGGAGCAATGGCTCTCGCCTGTAATCCCAACACTTTAGGAGACCAAGGCAGGAAGATCACTTGAGTCTAGGAGTTTGAGACCAGTCTGGGCAACATGGCAAAACCCTGTCTCTTTTTTCTTTTCTTTTTTTTGAGATAGAGTTTCGCTGTTGTTGTCCAGGCTGGAGTGCAATGGCGCAATCTCGGCTCACTGCAACCTCCACCTCCTGGGTTCAAGCAATTCTGTCTGCCTCAGCCTCCCGAGTAGCTGGGATTACAGGTGTGTGCCACCACACCCGGCTAATTTTGTGTTTTTGGTAGAGACAGGGTTTCTTCATGTTGGTCAGGCTGGTCTTGAATTCCTGACCTCGGGTGATTTGCCTACCTCGGCCTCCCAAAGTGCTGGGATTACAGGAGTGAGACACCACGCCCAGCTAGCAAAACCCCATCTCTACAAAAAAATACAATAATTAGCTGGGCCTGGTGGCACACGCCTGAAGTCCCAGTTACCTGGGGAGCTGAGATAGGAGGCTCTCTTGAGCCCGGGAGGCGGAGATTGCAGTGAGCCAAGGTGGTATCACTGCACTGCAGCCTGGGTGACAGAGCGAGACCCTGTCTCAAAAAAAAAATTCTCTTTTATGGAACATTAGTATTCATGACAGTATATTATGTGTTATGATTAATACCTAATTATTCATGACTCATTTATATTTTGACTCTTATATGTTGTCATTGGTAGTAACAAGAACTTCATTTCACTGTAAACATTTAGAATTAAGATATCACTAAATACTAATTCCAGCCTTCTCCCTGTCTTTTGCTCCGTTCCATTGTTCCAGATGAGTAAGGTTAAATGCATTTTTTGGGAGAAGAGGGTTATAAAACCCTCCACAAAATCTGTTTTCTAAAGCAAAGCCATTCCATTAAGCAAACCTAAGTTTGGATTGTCAAAGTCCCATAGACTCTGAAAAGCAAGTTGTTAAAACTCATAATGAGTTTCGGTGTTGCTGCATTTGGAAATGCTTGCATCTCAGCAGCAGCCCTTGTACTAGACTGCTCTAGGAGAGGGAGGGGGCAGATGTCTGAGGGACTCTTGTCTTTGAGGCCATCATTTCAGACATTAGTTGAAATTCCATATTCTTGACCTTCATACATTCTTTAATTATGAATTCCTAGCAGTCATAATTTGTAAAAAGCATATGGACAAATCCCCTAATGACAGATCAGAGATGATTAACTTAAAATATTTAATTCAGCTCAGAAGAACCAAAGATGAAATATCTTCTCCCTTCCTCTCCCTCTACCCCTATACCAGCAAGCCTGATTTTTTCTAACAATATCCTTAAGTTAGAGAAAATGCAAATGAAGCTTTGAGGATTCAACTTAAAACATTTTGCAGCTGTCATGGCTAATTTGACAATAAATATGAGCATCAGTACTTCTCTTAATATATTTCTCGAATAAGAATCTTAGAGGTAAGAAAATATTGCCTCCAAAGGCTCCTGCTGATGGGCTACGTCTTCAGATGTATTTCATGTCTGGAATTGACCCACTTTCTTATGAAAATGATCACTAGTATACAACTCGAAGTTAGTGTTTAGGTGCAGCTGAGCTCACAGGAGCCCCCCCCCCCCTTAGTTTTCTGTGCAAAATTAGTCTCAGTTCTGCTGGCCAGTCTGAAAAAAGCACTTAGAATGGTATTTGTTAGACATAATTTACTACTTTTATTTTTACAGATTTTATGCTGTCAAGATTTATTTTTTAAGTGCCCGCCATATTTCAAGAAGTGGGCATACCAGAAGGAGTAAGACAAAGTCCCTATTCCACCCACCCAGCTCTCCATGACAACTTATAGATAATTACAACATATTGAGAAGCAGATACAACATATTGACAGGGTTATGTCCAGAATGCTATGGAAGCTCAGAAAAGAGCATCTAAAACTTGCTTTAAAGAAATGTACAAGTAGCTAGGCATAGTGGCATACACCCACCTGTAGTGCTAGCTACTCAAGAGGCTGAGTGGCAGGATCACATGAGCCCAGGAGTTTGTGGTTGCAGTAAGCTATGATCAGTCACTACACCCCAACGTGGGCAGCACAGCAATCCTCCCACCTCAGCCTCCTGGGTAGCCAAGACTATAGGCACACGTTACCACACCTGGCTAATTTTTTGTATTTTTTGTAGAGATGGGGTTTCATCGTGTTGCTCAGGCTGGTCTCCAACTGCTGGGCTTGAGCAATCCGCTTCTTGGCCTCCCACAGTGCTGAGATTACAGGTGTGAGCCACTCTGCCTGGCCCAAACATGATTTCTATGCTTCGATAATTGACTTCAACCTTGGTACCTACAAGAAGATAATGTATTCTAGCAAACTTTTTTTTAAAACATAGGGTTTGCCAAAACAGTGTGCTCTAAAAAGAAATTAATGCAATGGCTGATCTAAGAAATCTTAATTATTTCCTTAATTAATTCAGTAGTCAGAGCCCTGAAAGAATTAATGACCCATTCACCAAAGTCATTGTGATAATACTCGATTTAAAGATAGCTTTTCAACCTGTTCTCCCAGCCTCCTTGCTGAACAGAAATTGTCTTCCATTCCTAATTCTCATTCACACCCCTCTTCAAATTGGTCACTTAAATACTATTTATTCTGCCACCTGAATATTGATTTAATTTTTATCCTCACTGCCCTTATCTTATTGCCTGTTATAGCTCATCTGTATTGTTACAGTGATTTCCCAACTAGTTCTTAGCATGGTATGCACAGCCCTTCACCATCTGGCCTTTGTTTACCTCTCCATATTGATCTCCTGCAACCGACGTCCTTGTACCCGGGCAGTTACTTGAAATTCCTAGGACATGCTCTAGACGTGATGGTCTCACTCCCACCAAACTACCCCTGTACCTTGTACATACCTCTGTTGTAACAGCTATCATCCCATTGTAATTTGGGAGATATTCTCCCCTTTCCCAAATATAAGGTTCACTTTCTAATTAATGGATAGTCAAGAGAATCATTCTATCATTTCTCAGCTTTAGAGTCTCCCTGGGAGGGAAGAATGGGCCCAAGAAATAGGGCCCCATTACTTTCTTGGAGTGCGGGGATGACTTGCATGCACTGAGAAGGCTGCCCCAGAAACTGTTCATTGACTGTATCTTGCACAGTCTGATGCCACGCGCTTTTTTAAGCATCTTGTTTTGCTGTTGTTTTTTGTTTGAGACAGAGTTTCGCCCTGTCGCCCAGGCTGTGGAGTGCAGTGGCTCAATCTGGGCTCGTCGCAACCTCCGCCTCCCGGGTTCAAGCGATTGTCCTGCCGCAGCCCCACGGGTGGCTGGGATTACAGGCACCCGCTACGACGCCCGGCTAATTTTTGTATTTTTAGTAGACACAGGGTTTCACCCTGCTGGCCAGGCTGGTCTCAAACTCCTGACCTAAGGTGATCCGCCTGCCTTGCCTCCCAAAGTGCTGGGAGCGCGTGAGCCACCGTGCCTGGTGCTTTTTTAAGCATCTTTGACAGTTAAAAAGAGTACTCCAGCCTGGCACAGTGGCTCACACCTGTAATCCCAGCACTTTGGGAGGCTGAGGTAGGTGGATCACTTGCACCCAGGAGTTTGAGACCAGCCTAGGCAACATGCTGAAAGCCTGTCTCTACAAAAAAACAAACCAACATTAGCTGGGCGTAGTGGCACATACCTGTAGTCGCAGCTACCCCGGGGGGCTGAGGTAGGCGGATCAATTGAGCTCAGGAGTTCAAGGCTACAGGGAGCCATGATTGCACCAGCACACTCCAGCCTGGGTGACAGAGCGAGAACCTATCTCAAAAAGATAAAAACATACATACATTAATTAGTAAAAAAGAGCACCCCAGAGAACAACTGTAAGACACTCTACCTGGGGAGAAAAACCCACAGAGCCAAATGAACTTGTCAGTGGTGCATCTTTTTACTGAGGCAGCAGCTTTTCTTGTCTTGAACTGATGACTTCTTTTGGCACATACATGTCATGCTGTAGATTAGGGAGATCTGGAGTGTGGAAAGGAAGAACAAGATTAATAACAGCCTTTGGGGAATATAGAGAGGGTATATATAACCTTTCATGTTATCCCTGGCACCTGCCTCATCAGCTCCCCCATCTGGGGGATTTGGGATTGGTTATCCACTGATATTTAATCTCCAGGATATAGAAATTTGGAAATGTTCTTTTTTTTTTTTTTTTTTGAGACAGAGTCTCGCTCTGTCGCCCAGGCTGGAGTGCAGTGGTGCAATCTCGGCTCACTGCAAGCTCCGCCTCCCGGGTTCACGCCATTCTCCTGCCTCAGCCTCTCTGAGTAGCTGGGACTACAGGCGCCCGCCACCACGCCCAGCTAATTTTTTTGTATTTTTTTTTTTAGTAGAGACGGGGTTTCACCGTGGTCTCGATTTCCTGACCTCGTGATCCGCCCGCCTCGGCCTCCCAAAGTGCTGGGATTACAAGCGTGAGCCACCGTGCCCGGCCGAAATTCGGAAATGTTCTGATCAAAAAATAAATCTATTGGCTGGGCGCAGTGGCTCACACACCTGTAATCCTAGCACTTTGGGAGGCCGAGGCAGGAGGATCACCTGAGGTCAGCGGTTCGAGACCTGCCAGGCCAACATGGGGAAACTCCGTCTCTACTAAAAAAAAAAAATTAGCCGGATGTGGTGGTGCATGCTTGTAATCCCAGCTACTCGGGAGGCTGAGGTTGGAGAATTCCTTCAACCTAGGAGGTGAAGGTTGCACTGAGTCAAGATCGTGCCACTGCACTCCAGCCTGGGTGACAGGGTGAGACTCTGTCTCCAAAAATAAAATAAATTAATTAATCTATTAAGGATGAGCGTGGTGTCGTTAAAGAAAAAAAAATCTAAAAAGAAATCTGGCTTTAAATGCTGCTCATTTTTTGCTTCATAATCTTCAAATATTGTTGGATAAGTTACTGGTTTCTGTTAAATTTTGAGGGTTTCCCTCTTTGTGTACCTTCTTGGAGAAGCCCAGCCTCTATACTGTTTTCAACAGGAGTGGTGTTCTGGTTGAAGCAGGCCAATAGTGCCCAGGTCTAAGGAATCCGAAGAGTTCAGAAAAGAATTCAAGCAATGGGCTGTATATATGTGCATAGCTACCAATTTATAAATATAGTCAGAGGACTATAAAGGCAACCCAAAGCTGCATAGAAGGATGGAGCTGTAGATTGCTTCTGCAGCAGCTATATGAGAAAATCAAAAAATAAGAGTCTAGCGTTTGGAAAGAATGTGAGCTTTGGAGCAAGGCAGCATGGATTTGAGTCCAATGTACTAGTTGTGTTGTCTTAGGCATGTCATTTAACCTCACTAAGCGTTTGTTTCTCTTTATAAAAAGGGGTTAATAGAAACTTTCCTTGTGAGATTGTTGTTAGCATTAGAGATAATGTTTGTAGAATGCTTTGCACATGGTAGGCTTTTTTTTTTTTTTTTTTTTTGAGACGGAGTCTCACCGTGTCACCCAGGCCAGACTGCCAGTGGCGCTATCTCGGCTCACTGCAAACTCCGCCTCCCGGGTTCACGCCATTCTCCTGCCTCAGCCTCCCAAGTAGCTGGGACTACAGGCGCCCCCCACCACACCCGGCTAATTTTTTGCATTTTTAGTAGAAACAGGGTTTCACCGTGTTAGCCAGGATGGCCTCCCAAAGTGCTGGGATTACAGGTGTGAGCCACCACGCCCGGCCTGCACATGGTAGGCTCTTAAGAAATGGTAGTTATGATTTGGAGTTTCTGTCAAAAGTGGTGTGATGGATGCTAATACTCCACCCAGGTCCCCACTAGGGGTCCTGTTGGCAGTGGTCAACATTCAGTTACTGCTTGAGACAAGCTTATAAAAGACTTAGCTATCTTGGCTTAACTTGAAACAACTCTAAAGGGCCATTCTGGCTCCAGATCTCCCCATGGTCCAACCAAGTCAACACTAGGCCCACGTGGCAGCTCAGCTTCTCCCTCTGCTCACTCCAGCTTTCTCCCCCTCTTTTCCATGGATGTTGTTCCCAAGAGCACTTTTTTTTTTGTTGTTGAGACAATGTCTCACTCTGTCACCCAGGCTGGAGTGCAGAGTGCAGTGGCGTGATCTTGGCTCACTGCAACCTCAGCCTCCCAGGTTCAAGTGATTCTCCTGCCTCAGCCTCCCTAGTAGCTGGAATTACGGGCACGTGCCATCACGCCCAGCTAATTTTTGTATTTTTAGTAGAGACAGGGTTTTGCCATGTTGGCCAGGCTGGTCTTGAACTCCCAGCTTCAAGTGATCCGCTTCCCAAAGTTCTGGGATTACAGGCATGAGCCTCCACGCCTGGCCGAAGAGCACTTCTTAATAAACATCCTTCATGCTAAACTCTGTCCCAGAGTTTATTTCCTAAGGAATCTGACCTGTGACAAATGATAAGGCCGGTAGCCAGTTCTATATTATCATTGATCACCCATTGATCTGAAGCCCAACAATCCTATGCCATCTTGGCTTAGGTGTCAGGATGTATTTTAGAAAAAGACAGGCAAAGCATCAGAAGAACTGTAAAGAGAAAAATCTTAGAAATGTAGCACTTTCCTATAGAAAGGCATTTGATAATTTCCAAAAGTTAAAAACATCCTAAATCCTGCTCCACATGACCCCAAGAGCATGGAAGTATTTTTTAGCATCAATTTCCTAAAAATAACTTGGCTATGAGGTTCACATCAATATAATTAAGCAAATGTAATTATTAGTTTTTTCCAGTATTGAGCTTTTAATTCCCTTTCCAATGGCAAGGACCCAGTTAGCGATCTTCCTGGAAGCAAAGCCATTTTACTTGCCCGTGACTGGGTCGGTTGTATAAGAAGTTACTTTAGAACCGGGCTGCACTGTCGGCATCTTTCTGGAGTTGAGGCTGGGAGCCCCTTGTCTCACTCAGCTTCTTCCCCTTCCCTCCCTTCCCAAGTACAGCCTATGTAGTTAGAATCAGCAAACTAGATAAAAGGCAGTACCCAGCAGACCAATTCTGAAGTGAATGTCTAGAGTTAAGCTAGACTCTGGTTTGGACAGGGATACCATCTCCAGGAATACCCTTACCCCAGTTTGATCCTCTGTTCTTTCCTACACTGATCTCACTGGGTATTAGGAGTTGAAGACTCAGGAAGGAGGAGCTCATCAGGTAATTAGCCTGGTCACAGTCATTTAGTAATTAATCAACAAATACTTCTTGGCCGGGCATGGTGGCTCATGGCTGTAATCCCAGCACATTGGGAGGCCGAGGCAGAAGGACCCCTTGAGTCCAGGAGTTCAAGCCCAGCCTGGGCAACATAGGGAGACCCCCCTCTTCAGAAACTTTAAAAATTAACTGAGTGTGGTGGCGTGTGCCTGTGGTTCCAGCTATTCCGAGGCTGAGGTAGGAGGATCACTTGAGCCCAGGAGGTCAAGGCTACAGTGAGCGGTGATTGTGCCACTGTACTCCAGCCTGAGCCTCAGCAACAGAGCAAGACCCTGTCTCAAAACAGAAACAAAAACCCACAAATACTTCTTGAGGATCATGTACAGGGCACTGGGCTGTGAACCATGAATGCAAACACTGGACACCATGCTTCTATCTCTCCCAGTAATGGAGAAGAGAGTGGACTTAAAAATGGGAAGGTTAGCATTAGGACAGCTAAGTGGTACAGTTAGTGAATACCATGAGATCAGAGAAAAGATGGCTTTTCCCAAGTCACTTTTTCAGGTATCTCTAAACCACGTGTCTCTGCAGCCTTGAGATAGCTCAGGTAGTGCCTTACTCAGATTAGACCCTCAGTAGATACACATTTGAATTGAGTGTTTTTCCCAGTGGTTTTCCATCCGCTTTTTGGCCTTCAAATAACACAATATTCAGTTGGCAGCAGATGTTAAGATTTTTCCAGCAGTAATATCCCAACCAGTGTTGCTGTGCAGCCCTCAGTGGACTCTAGGTCTCATGTTCGTAACCTTGCTGTGCAGAGGCACAGAAGATGACAGGGATGCACCAGAAGCCTCAGGGAGCCTGCTGGGCTCAAGGTTCCTGCCTCCCCTCCACTCACCCCTACTCTTCTTGACCAAAATCTGAAGAAGGAGCAGTCACACACTTCCAGAAAACTTGCCTCCTCTGTTTGTTCTCTCCATCACAGTGCAAAGCCTGGACCATGGTTCTTCCTGATGCTCTGGGGACCTGGTCATTCCCACCCTACCCCCAGTGCACATTAAGACATACATTTCCAAGCCCAAGAATTATTTATTTATTTATTATTTATTTGAAACAGAGTTTCACTCTTGCCGCCCAGGCTGGAGTGCAATGGCACAATCTCGGCTCACTGCAACCTCTGCCTCTCGGGTTCAAGCAGTTCTCCTGCCTCAGCCTCCCAAGGAGCTGGGATTACAGGCACCTGCCACCACACCCGGCTAATCTGTTTTTGTATTTTTAGTAGAGATGGGGTTTCACCATTTTGGCCAGGCTAGTCTCAAACTCCTGACCTCAGATAATCCGCTCTCCTTGGCCCCTGAAAGGGCTGGGATTATAGGCGGGAGCCACCACGCCTGGCCCCAAGAATTATTTATAGACCAAAAGACATCTGTTGCTGCTCAGCCACTGAAATACCACATCTGGGAGAACCTTCAGGAAACTAACAAGTTGAGGGACCCAATGGTACTTGTCTTAGAGCACATCCACAGCTTCTGCCTCAGCCAAGTTTCAGAGGCTCTGCCTCTGGTTAAGTGAGATGAGGTTGCAAGGGACACTTTATCAGCCCCTTTCCATCTCTGTTAGTTCCTATCCCTTCTTTATCTGGACAGTTGAAGAGTTCTCAATCTTATATACAAGATCATACAAATAAATCTTTATTCCCCACCCTCACCCCAGCCAGACTGTCACCCCTAAAGCCCTTGCATATAGAAATCCAGCAGTCCCACTGCTGCCTGGGTTATAGTCTAGGAAATAGTGGGCCTGGGAAGGACAGAGGCTGGTATTAGCCTCAGGATCCACTCTGAGATCCTGAGAAGATCTTGTAATGATCCTCATTTTATGAGGCTGGAGGCGTGCATTAAATGATCTAATGGGACTTTTCCATCGCTCACAGTGGAATGTAAAGTGACCAGACTCGTAGCAGGATAATAGTTTCACATAATGGTGTTCACTGTGTCAGGCCTGCTAGAGGCAGTTTCTAAAATTGAATGGATTCTGTTTAGTTACTCTTTCCATTTACTTTGAGCAATGGCCCTGCGTTTTTTAGATTAATTACACTAGTAATAAACATCTACCTTGTTAAAGCTACCCAATTACCCTTTTTAAAGAAAAAAAAAACTTTTTTAAATCCCTGTTTAGGAGAAGATGGACCTGGGATGTTATTACTTTGATTGACTAATAACAGAATCAGAGGATTTTGAGCACACAAGGGGACATGAGATTATTTGCGGATAGAGAAACTAAGGCACAGAAAGGGAAAATGACCTGCCCAAGAGATCACTATCAGAATGCCTTTTCTTACTCCCATGCTTCCCTCCTGCCCCAAACTCCCTGCCAAAGTTGAACATGGAGGATTTTCCTCCTTGTCATGGAACTACATGCTCAGAGCATATTTCCTATACCCACTCCAACCCTCCATAGAGGGGCAGCTGGATCCTCTCTCAGGAAAAGGAGAGAAAGGAGAAGGCTGGTCTTGACAGCCAAGACAGAATTCTGACTAAGGAGCCTCAAGGAGCATAGATGTAGGGAGGAGACAGCAGGTTGAGGTACTGGGGCACCTTCCAGCCCCGATTCCTAGACAAGAGAGCCCAAAGGCTAGGATAGGACATGTTCTGGAACAGACTCCCTGTCACTGACAGCAGATCTGGGGTGAGAAGGGGAGTTCTTTACCCGGATTGAGTTTGATGATAACTGCTGGCTTTATTTTCTGATGATCTAGTTCATAGCAAAAGTGCAGTGAGTTTTGAGCTAGTTAGCCATTGAAAATAAATGGTAACTGGGGACTCGAACTTGCAAGCCAGAGTTGGGTAGCTGTCCACTGTCATGAAAGGCAGACTTTAAAAACCTGGCAGGAAGGAACAGTGTTTCTCTGTAATATTTAACTCACAGCCTAATGCTCTGAAGTTGGTACGCTTGGTATATGAAAACGTGGAAGGTTAATAAAAGTGGGGTTTGTGCTAACAGAGTTGAATTGTGACAGAGGTCAAATATCTGCTTCTCTTTCCCTTATCCCTGTAGTCTTGGCTTCAAGAGCTGCAAGACCATCAGATGTCAGTAATCCCCAGACCGGCAACAGCAGCATCACCTGGGAACTTGTTAGAAATGCAAATTCCCAGGCCCCACAGCAGACCTATGAACTAGAAATTCTAGGGGCAGGGCCCAGCAATCTGTATTTTAACAAGCCCTCCAGGTGATTCTGAGGTGAACTCAGGTGTGAGAACCAATGGTCCGGAGTATGGTATGGTTCCTAATTTGCTGTTTATTAAGGAAAGTCAGCCCTCTGAGTGAACTAGCTGTCTGCCTCCTATCTTGCCTCCTTCTCCTCTTCTCCTCCACTACTGGGACAACCATGATTGGAAGATTTGGGGTTTGTCCTACTGCTTTCCTAGGCCTCGGTATTTGTACAGGAAACTGTCTCTCCACCCGTCTGTCTGGCTCTGGGCCCCAGCTATCTCACTCCTCTCCTGGGACTCTCACTATTGTTGTTCCAGTGAGGTTGTTTCTACTTAGTGCTGGGAAGGGAGGCATAAACCTGGCTTTTGTTCCTCTAGTGGGACCACAGATCAAGGCAGACCATGGAACTCTTCTTCAGAGTTCTGCTTGCTGTGACAAGGGGCTTTGAAGGGAGGCCCTGGCTGTCCTCAGGAGAAGCAGTGAAAATGACTTGTCTGGTCCTGGGATAGGTCATTGGGATAGGTCTGGTCCTGGAATAGCTGTGTGTGACTGGGCATGCTCTGGGGAAGTTGGGGCTTCAGTCAGAGAGCTGTGGGCCCTACTTGCCCATCCCTCTCTCATTTATCTGTCAGTATCCTGTTGTGCAGTGCCCTGGGGAATCCCAGGGGGAAGAGGTAGCTCCCGTAGCTTTAACTACAGAAGGAACGTGTTCTGTTTTTTGAGAGAGATCAGGGCACTGGGTTAATTTCTTGAAATATATTTTGCCAAATGCTTTTTTCTTTTTATTCTAATTAAAGCCAAGGCGTTAAAAGGTATAGTGTCTATTGGAATTGTGTCATATCTTATTCCCCTTACTCAGCTCCTCCTTTCTAGGGAACATGTCAGGAGCCTGTCACAGAAGCTCTGCCTTTGTCTCTGTGGCACTGACTAGAAGCTGCCAGGCTTCTGAGGGGATTTGGTTTGGTTACATATATTTGATATTTTCTACTCTTCTGATCTGATCAGGAAAAAAATAGCCTTGGGTAAGAAGAAGATGCAGATTTGTACTTTAAGAGCCACTTTGGGCATATTTCCAAAATGGTAGCCACTCCCAAATCTTGGGGACACTACAAAGTGGACGTGTAGCCAAGATCTATTCATGCATTCTTGTCCAGGGAGGACAGGCTTCTGTTCCTTGAGTGCATTGACTCATTGCTGAGGCCTTGTGTGTTCAAGTACATCCATCCTGGAGGAAGAAGAGGTCACAAGAGGCTGAGGAAGTTGGCAGGAAAACTCACAGGGTTTTTTTGTATATTTTGTGTCTTGATTTGAGCCCCACAGTCATCCTTAGATGTAAGATTAACTCTGTTTTATAGATAAGGAAGCTGAAGCTCAAGTACATTAAGGGATGGGTCTGAGACCACAAGCTGAGAAATGGCAGACCAGGGCCTTGACTGTAAGTCTACTTAGTGCTCATTCTCAAAACCTTTGCCTTCCCAGAGCTCCTCCCCTTTCTGCTCCCTGTGGCTCAACTTCTAAGGAACGTGAGTAACCTGATAGGAGAGTTGAAAAGGAAACTGCACTCAGACTGCACTCAGGACTCAAAGATCCTGACCTGTTTACTAATGAAATGTGTCTACCTCAGGATCCATCACATATGTTGGCGCTGGCTAGTAAACAATTTTTTGTGAAGAGGAGGGAAATAACCAAAGAATTATGAGGACCAGTGAGTTTATCATATTTCTCCTGACCCTGGCCACCCAGGATACTCCCTAAAACCTCAGAAATTCCCAGATTTTGCCAAACATGCGTTTGTCCTTTGCAAAAAAAAAAAGCAACAATAAAATGAGTTGTCAAACTGTCCTTAGGGTTGGAGCAAGGGGAAGTCAATCTTTCCCCAGATTCTGGATTTTCTTTACAAGTTATTTGAAGCAGCGTTGTATGAGAAGTGCAGCTGTATTAGAGAATGTGTGTGTGTGTTGGGCGTGGGGAGTGGCGGATTTTTTTTTTTTTTTAAGTTTTTTTTTTTAATTAATTTTTTTTGCATACAAAAACAATAAACATTTTCTAAAAATACATACAAACAAAAAGATGCGTATCAAACATATTAGGAAGGTTGCACATGGGAAGTTGGGGAATAGAAATGGGGGGTGGGAGTTAAAATAAATGAGAGAGGGACTTTATATGGATCAGTGATAATAACTCAATCCTCTATTTGACAAAGAAGAGGGAGAAGGAAGAGGAAGAAAAAGAAAGTGGGATAAAGGATCAGAAAGGGAGGAAAATAGAAAAAATTAGAGTATGACTCCAGGGTAGACCTGTTTTGTTGTCACTGAGTTGGTTGGTTGGTTTGTCTGTTGTATTCTTCATGTTTCGCCAAGTTGGCCAGACTGGTCTTGAACTCCTAGCCCGAAGTGATCAACCCGCCTCGCCCCCCAGAGTGCCGGGACCGCAGGCGTGAGCCACCACGTCCAGCCCCCACATTGCTTCTGGCCTCCGTGGTAGACCTCCCAGACGGAGCGGCCAGGCAGAGGAGCTCCTCACTTCTACCCAGACACGGGGCGGCCGGGCAGAGGAGCTCCTCACTTCCCAGACGGGGCGGCCAGGCAGAGACGCTCCTCACTTCTTCCCAGACGATAGGTGGCCGGGCAGAGGCGCTCCTCACTTCCCAGACGATGGGTGGCCGGGCAGAGGCGCTCCTCACTTCTTCCCGGACGGGGCGGCCGGGCAGAGGCGCTCCTCACTTCCCAGACGGGGCGGCCGGGCAGAGGCGCTCCTCACTTCCCAGACGATGGGTGGCCGGGCAGAGGCGCTCCTCACTTCCCAGATGGGGCAGCCGGGCAGAGGCTCTCCTCACTTTCCAGACGATGGGTGGCCGGGCAGAGGCGCTCCTCACCTCCCAGACGATGGGTGGCCGGGCAGAGGGGCTCCTCACCTCCCAGACGATGGGTGGCCGGGCAGAGGCGCTCCTCACCTCCCAGATGATGGGTAGCTGGGCAGAGGCGCTCCTCACCTCCCAGACGGGGCGGCCGGGCAGAGGCGCTCCTCACTTCTTCCCGGACGGGGCGGCCGGGCATAGGCGCTCCTCACTTCTTCCCGACGGGGCGGCCGGGCAGAGGCGCTCCTCACTTCTTCCCGGACGGGCCGGCCGGGCAGAGGCGCTCCTCACTTCTTCCCGGACGGGGCGGCCGGGCAGAGGCGCTCCTCACTTCTTCCCGGACGGGGCGGCCGGGCAGAGGCGCTCCTCACTTCTTCCCGGACGGGGCGGCCGGGCAGAGGCGCTCCTCACTTCTTCCCGGACGGGGCGGCCGGGCAGAGGCGCTCCTCACTTCTTCCCGGACGGGGCGGCCGGGCAGAGGCGCTCCTCACTTCTTCCCGGACGGGGCGGCCGGGCAGAGGCGCTCCTCACTTCTTCCCGGACGGGGCGGCCGGGCAGAGGCGCTCCTCACTTCTTCCCGGACGGGGCGGCCGGGCAGAGGCGCTCCTCACTTCCCAGACGATGGGTGGCTGGGCAGAGGCACTCCTCACTTCCCAGACGGGGCGGCCGGGCAGAGGCGCTCCTCACTTCCCAGACGGGGCGGCCGGGCAGAGGCGCTCCTCACTTCCCAGACGGTGGGTGGCGGGGCAGAGGCGCTCCTCACCTCCCAGATGGGGCGGCCGGGCGGAGGCGCTCCTCACTTCTTCCCGGACGGGGCGCCCGGGCAGAGGCGCTCCTCGTTTCTTCCCGGACGGGGCGGCCGGGCAGAGGCGCTCCTCACTTCCCAGACGGGGCGGCCGGGCAGAGGCACTCCTCACTTCCCAGACGGTGGGTGGCCGGGCAGAGGCGCTCCTCACCTCCCAGATGGGGCGGGCGGGCAGAGGCGCTCCTCACTTTTTCCCGGATGGGGCGCCCGGGCAGAGGCGCTCCTCATTTCTTCCCGGAGGGGGCGGCCGGGCAGAGGCGCTCCTCACTTCCCAGACGGGGCAGCCAGGCAGAGGCGCTCCTCACTTCTTCCCGAACAGGGTGCCCGGGCAGAGGCGCTTCTCACTTCTTTCCGGACGGGGCGGCCGGGCAGAGGCGCTCCTCACTTCTTCCCGGACGGGGCGGCCGGGCAGAGGCACTGCTCACTTCCCAGACGATGGGTGGCCGGGCAGAGGCACTCCTCACTTCCCAGACGGGGCGGCCGGGCAGAGGCGCTCCTCATTTCCCAGACGGGGCGGCCGGGCAGAGGCGCTCCTCACTTCCCAGACGGTGGGTGGCCGGGCAGAGGCGCTCCTCACCTCCCAGATGGGGCGGCCGGGCAGAGGCGCTCCTCATTTGGGAGTGGCGGATTTAAGTGTGAGAGATAGAGAAAGAGAAGAGAGAGAGACAGAGAATAGAAAAAGAGAATATGAGCTTCACAAATACAAAGCAATGAGTTTTTTCCTAACAAGCCTGGCTGAGTTTCCAGTAGTTCTGCAGCTGTGACATGACTAGTCCACTGAAATATTCAGCACTGGTTGGAAAAATACAACTAAAATTTATTCAATCAATAGCAAGACGCAGTGATGCTTTTAAGAGTCACCTTACTTGTAAAAGTGGCTTCACCAAAGATAGGAAAGATGAACGAGTTGTCTGCTTTTCTTCAGACCTGGCTCTGTTTTTCTTTTTCTTTCTAGACACTTCACAGGGTACAAAGATTTCATATAGAAATGAGACACCTTGTCTCTTGAAGCATCACCATTGATATCTCAATAAGACTAGCCCTCTTGTTAGCCCTGCTCTTACAAGCTGTGCAGCAGCAGGTTTGAAGTTCTGCTCAGAGGGTCTTAATTGCCCTTGTTGAGTCTGCTTTGGGCCATCTGTGCTGACAGAACACTTAGTCCTCCCTCCCATGACATTTCCTTGCTCACGGTGACCTCCATGTTCCAGATTGAATGTGATTTCCCCGCCCCACGTGCACGTCCTGCGTGTCACACCATGTGGCAATGAGCAAAGCCAGTTCTCTGACCCAAGTGAGGACTGCCAACAGGGCTCCCTGCAGCACTGCACCTGGGAGATATCTGTGTGGCTTCATGAAAATCACCCCAGCTCTCAATTTGCATGTAGAAGGGGGTTGTTGGGGCAAAGAAGTTGCTGTATTTAAGGATTTGGTGAGAACAGTGGCTAAGAAGCACTGATCCTCTCTCCTTCTGAGCTCTGATTTCCCTCCACTTTGGGGCCTTGCCACTCCTCCAGGAGCCACATGGTTACCTGGCCCCACAGCAGCCTCCTGGCACTATAGTCTAGATACCAAGAGCCTGCTTGGGCCCCATTCTTCCCAGCCTGATGGCTGAGTTCTGAGAGTAGGAAACAGAAGGGAGTACCTGAGTAGGGGTGAGCTATGGCCCTGCCACATTTGTGGTGACCTGCTACTCAAGACAGTATTGCTTGCAGATGGACGTCTCTGCATTTCCCCCTGGAATGAGCTTTCTTAATCTTCTCCCAGAGTGAGCTGGCTGCTCTTCTAGCTGCAGCCTCATCAGTTCCTGGACAGATTTTGTTGGTTTATGACTAAGCAGGAAAAGTGAGCTTCTGGGCCAATAGCTCAGCAGGGGTTCCCTCCCTTCAAAGAAAGTGTAAAGAAGGTGCTGAAGTTAGGGAATCTGGGGCTCTGCTGTTAGCACTTGTGCCCTACACCCTCCCTCTGCCTCAGAAAGCTGGGCTGGATGTAGCATGTGACCACAGAGGCAGGGACTGCACCCCAGAAATTAATTCACACATTTCTGCTCAGCTCACTAATGCCATGGCCCTGAGAAGATGACCTACTGTGGTTGTTCCTCTGTAACATTAAAGTGCTTTTACACAGCATGTGCTCTGGAACCTGGCAGACATCGGCATGCCACTCATGCCCTCACACCACTGATGAGGAAAGCAAGGAAGTCTTTGGCCTACAAGAAATTTAAATATAAAGTTAAGTTAGAATGCAGGCTGAGATGCCATCCCATCCCTGGTGCCTGTTTCTTCCCTGGCAGGCCTCCAAGGACAACTCGTTCAACTCTTGCCCTTCCTCCAGGGTGCCTAGTCTCGATGTGGCTTTCTTCCACCTCTGGACTCTTGTACTTTGGGCTACGGGTGCCCACTTTCTGTAATCCCTCCATTTTACCTCTGCCTTCTCTAAGGGCCCG
Organism: Symphalangus syndactylus; assembly: GCF_028878055.3. Taxonomy (NCBI): domain Eukaryota; kingdom Metazoa; phylum Chordata; class Mammalia; order Primates; family Hylobatidae; genus Symphalangus; species Symphalangus syndactylus. The sequence goes on from NC_072427.2 coordinate 128,736,820, forward strand.
TGAAACCAAGGCCAGCTACCCTTTAACAGATTGTGAACCAAGATCATAGCATGTAGCCAGGAGGAAGTTGGAATCACTCTTACCCTCTGCTAGACTCAACTTTGTTTGCACTTGCTTGTGAGGTACTTGTGTGCCTCACAAGTAAGCAGGATTGAATAAAGTGGAGCCTAATGAGTGGGGCTTTCTGCATCTTGGCTTCTCTCATCAGGATGCTGCATGCCAGAGAGCCTGGGATTAACCTCATCCATGATGGGTTAAAATAAAGCTCCTCTCCTGCCAATGGGCATCGATGATGAGACAGAAAATGCAATTAACCTTGAATAGTTTAGGTCACTGGCCCAAGCTTGCTTACTGCTTGCTGCCTCAGTCCCTTCCCTAAAGAATAGGCAAACCATAGAGAACCAGAACCAGGCATTCCAGGGAGGAGCAAAAATAGGAATTATCCCATCCTCAGAGCTGCACAGTGATTCCAAGAGGCTCATGAATCATTCTGTGCACCACATAGAGAGAATAAATGGGTTGTACCTATATGCACTAGTATTTTCAAATATGTATAGGCACTGTTGTGGTTCATAAAATATAAATTTATTTTTTAAACGAGTGTTTAATAAGTTATTTTGATCCAATAATGTCTTTGGGAAGAGAATAACCTCAGAAGTTTAGCTTCAGGGTGAGGATTTGGGTGCTCTGCCTCAGCTCACTTGTCCTGAAGATAAATGTCCTCAGGCTTGGAGCTCTGACTTTGTGACTAAACAGTAATCACCTGTCAGCCCAGGTGCCTGTTTCTCCAGTATAATCAATGGCACAACATTCAACACACAGTTTAGCCACAGTTCCAGGGCACCTGCAGGCAAAGGGAAGGGAAGACGGCTTTGCCATCTCATCAAAAGAAAAGACTGACTGTCACAGAATATTCCAGAAACCCCTGGACTTAGAACTGGGAGACCATGGAGAGGGTACCCCAGGACACAGCTGGCATCAGGAAGTGCAAGGGGATCCACAAGCCCAGGAAGTTGTAAAATTCCTAAAATCTTGCCCCTGCCGTTGGCTTGTAGGGAGCCCATCATGATGGTTCAGCTGCATGTGATTTCACCCAGTGCTGCCTCAGGCCACTCCACCAGCCACAGGTGTGAGTACCTCAAAGGAAGGGCTTTGTTGCAACCCTCTGTGAAAGGTGCCTCTGCAGCAGAGCTGTAAGTTGATTCTACCTTTGCGTACCTGCTGGGGATTTAAATTTCATGGAATTCTGTGTCTACCTCTTTCCTCATTCCTCTCACCCCCACCCCAGCCTTGGAGAAATAGCAAAGGAAGATGCTTCTCTTCATTAGTTTAGGCAAGAGCCCTGCAGCTCAAAACAATGTATCTAACACTGGTAACTGGTAAATGGGAACTTGAGGGAACTATGTCTTCATGGCGGGGGAGCAGGGGGATTCACCAGGTGCTGAAAAGTAACCAGAAAAAGGTCTTTTTTATGTAGCTCTAGGGAATGGGTAATGGGATATGTCCTTATTTCCTAACTACTCCAAGAGAAAAGCCATGATCTGAAGTTGGATCTACTAAGTTCAGGGTTCTTACCAGCTAAGAGCCTTACAAGTGCATCTGAGCTCGCAGCCCATGAGAATGAGTTGTTTTATGGAAGGCAGGATTCTTATTAAAAGTCCATCACAGAAGCATGTTTTCCCTGTAGCTATCTCTATCCCATTGCTAATCTGGTTGTTGTATGTATGGAAGCAAACTTCTTCAGCCCGCAAAACTCACATCATACTGTAGTAGTGTTTGTGAAAAACATTTTTTCATTAAAAAAAAAAACAGCTGATCACAATGTAATAGCCAGCTTGGTGCAAAGTAAAATTTGTAGAGAAAAACAATGAAAATATGCTACTGTCTCTCACTGTTCCATTTCAGTTGCTCTGAGAGAGATAATAATATAGGATATGCTGCATGGGATAGAGTTGAGCATGTTTCCTCTGCTCCCGGAGAACCTGAAATACCTCTTTAAGCTCTTCTCACTCTGTTGGCGTCAGTGAAGAAGTAGTTAATAGGCCCTGCACAAAGAAAGTTCTGACGGAGTCCTTTGAAAGACCTGGTTTGTGGCCCACCACCCAGAAGTCCCAGCGTGATTCATAACGAGTCTCTGTCATGAGAGTCACTCTTTCCTGTGGGGGACCAAAGACGGGGAATAGGGCCTGCGAGTTCAGGCTTATGTTGCGAGAGGGAGTGTGAGGCTAGCAGAAGTGATACCAGTGGGCTGGGGGAGGTCCCCAAACGCCAGTGAGACTTCCACCCCAGCTGGGTCCAGGCTCTTGACACCATTGAGAAGATAAGAATTCTTTCAAGGAATTCAACGAGGAGTCAGAAAATAGTAAAAGTACAGAGATTTATTGCAAAGGGCAAAGTACACATTCAAGAAAAGGGAGCGTAGGCGTACTCGAGAGAGTCGCTCAGTGGGGTTTGGGGTTTCCGTCTTTATGGGTTTCTTTAACCAAGAGGTGGAATATTCATGAAAATTCTTGGGAAAAGGTAGAGATTTCTCATAACTGCAGTGGCACCTATTTTTACAGCAAATATGGGTGGTCTTGGAACAGTCTTGGCGCTGGTAGGTGTGTGATCTAGTATGTTAACGAGTTTATAGTGAGGTCCTAGGAGAAACCTAGGTCAAATCCAGCCACACATTGGGTTCAGAGGGGCTTAGCTAGTTTGGTCCATGCCGTTTTTCAGGGTCTTATCAGCCCATAGCCTCTAGTCATATGAAACTGCTGTCTAGAATTTTTATTCTCCTGTGACTACCCTGTATTATTCCTGTCTCAGAAGAGGAGGGGCGTTGCCCACATGTTGCCTCCTTCTGTAGTTGAGCTGTCTGCTCACCTATTCTTCCAGCTCCTGCAAGGACAAACTTCTTAACATAACTGCCGTGAGATCAGCATCCTGCCCTAGGTCTCCTTGGATAGTATGGGGTGAGCTAGCAGAAGGGGAAGAGGTGAGCTGTAAACCTTTTGTGAAGGTCTTAAAAATATGCTCATTCTTGGGGCAGGGCCAGGCCCTTCTGTAATTACCCATGGCCTTGGGCCTTGGCACAGGAGAGATCTTTGGATCTTATCTTACAACCTCAATTTGTGAGGCAAACGTGATAACCACTACACTACAGAAATTCCTCATACAACCTCAATTTGTATGCAAAATTAGACATAGACCCACCGTAGATGATCATCTGAACTGAGCTGCAGAGACCACTGGGGACAGGCCAGCGATGGATGCTGTGCAGGCTCCAGATGTTTTGACAGTTTCCGGCAAGTCATTCTCCTCCCACTTCACCCTTGGCACCCAGGCAGGTCTCTGAAGTAGAAGGTTATGGGTTATAAACAGCCTAGCTTTTCACCATTTTGTGAAATCTTTTAGCCAACCTTTTCCCTTCTATTCATTCAGTAATTTATTCACCAAATAATTATTGAGGACCTGCCTGCCATGCATCAGGCCCTGTGCTAAGTTCTGGGGGAAGGCTTCTGACCTCATGAAAATTACAGTCTAGAAAGAAAGCAGATGGTAAATAAATAACTAAACAAATCAACAAGATAATTACAGATTGGTATAAATGCTATGAAGGACATAAATGGCAAAATGAGATGGAAAGTAACTGGGAAGGGCTGTACTATAGGGAAAGGCCTCTCTGAAGAGAGGACATTTGAGCTGAGTCCTCAGAAAATAGGAGTGGCTGCAAAGAGCTGCAGGAACAACATTCCCAGCAGAGGGAATGCAAAGACAGTGGCAGAAAAGCCTTGGGGAGTTCAGAACAGAAAGGCCATGGCTGAAGTATAGTGAGGAGAATGATTTTGGGTGAGTGCAGAGAGAAGTCAGGAGCCAGGCTATATAGGGCCTGGGATGCCATGATCAGAGTTTTCATTTTATTCTGAGAGCAACAAATATCAAGAGAAGTGAGTAACATAAAGATCATTGTATGTTCACTGCCACATTGTTTGTAATAGCAAATTAGAAACAAATGTCATCAATATGGAACTGGGTAAATAATTTTAGATTCATTGCAGTGACATGGAGCAGTTAAAAACTGTGAGGCATATCTATATATATTGCCATAGAAGGATTTGCAAGATACCCTAAGTGGGAGAAAAGAGCTTAAAAATATGTTACAAAATGTATTTTTAAAAGAGGAGATGTATATGTATGTAGGTTTGCCTGTGTATAAAACATCACATAAAGGATATACAAGAGGGCTGGGCATGGTGGCTCATGCCTATAATCCTAGCACTTTGGGAGGCCAAGGCAGGCAGATCACCTAAGGTCAGAAGTTAGAGACCAGCCCGACCAACATGGTGAAACCCTGTGTCTACTAAAAATACAAAAATTAGCTGGACGTGGTGGTGCATGCCTGTAATCCCAGCTACTCCGGAGGCTGAGATAGGAGAATCGCTTGAACCTAGGAGGTGGAGGTTGCAGTGAGCTGAAGCTGCACCACTGCACTCCAGCCTGGGCAACAGAACAAGACTCCATCGCGAAAAAAAAAAAAGGATATACAAGAAGCTGATAACAGTTGCTTCTGGGGACAGGAACCAGGGCACAGGGTGGCCAGGGTGGAAGGGAGACTTACTGTTCATAGCATATTCTTTTGTATGTTTAAATATCCTACAATGTGCCTGATCACTTACTCAACAAGAAAGAGATGATGTCTAAATTGTGGACACCCTCATTGCTGTGCAGAGAATGGACTGAAGAGGGCAAGAGCAGAGGCAGAGGATCAGTTAGAAGGCTCTGGCAGTGGTCCTGTTGAGGGATGGTGGTGGCTTGACCTATGGTGTTGGTAATGGAGAGGAAGAGAAGTGGACGGATTCAAGATTCAAGGCTTTAGAGGCTCAGCCAGCTGGGCCTGGTGTAATTATTGCTGTATTCCACACTGACATTCCCTATGCCCACAGTTTAAGAAAGCTCCGTGCATTTGAGATGGGAACTGGGCTTACCTGACTCTACCCTGATTTCTCTGACATCTTTGTGGTGGGAAGGGTTCTTGGGCTCCTTCCAGGTGCTAAAAGCCTCTGGATTCCAGACAGTGATGTATCAAAATGTGGAGGACATAGTTATGGACATTCACCCCTTTCATAGACACATGCAACAGTTACAAACAACTTTTAATGGCTATAAAAGAAAAACAAAGTTACACTGAAGAAGCCCACTCATTTCTCAATGGAGCTTTCTTTCTTTGCAGAGAGATGCCAAAGGCCAGTACCTGTTTGACCTTCTTTGCCACCACCTGAACCTACTTGAGAAAGACTATTTTGGTATCCGCTTTGTAGACCCAGATAAGCAGCGGGTAAGTCAATATTCAAAGCACAAAAGGAGGACAGGGCTAGTCAATAAGCCTGAGGTCTTGAACTGTCATTCATATTCAAAGTCAAGCTTCAGGAATCAGGGACCAACCAGACCCTGCAGTTGTGGATGTCATCTCTTCAAATCATAGCATTAGACCTGGAAAGCACCTTGGCTAGAGCTCACCTTGAGAAGCTTGTCATTTTACAGTTGCTGAAATGGCAGGCTAGGGAGCTTAAATGATTTGCACAAAGTTGGAGGCAGAGCAGCTGGGCTGGAGTTGTGGTCTCGGAGCCCAGGTCACAGGGTGAGCCTCTCCTGCCCACTTTCTAGTAAGTGGGCTGAAGCGCATTGTACTGGTTAGGAAAGGCCTCACCAAAGGTGCCATACCAACCCAATCTAGGCAGTACAGAGACAGAGCCAAACCAGCGCAGGCCCTTCAGCACCTTGCAGACCTTACAGTTCTTGCCCTGCTCTACACAGCATAGGCAGCTCTGCAGACACAGGGCATTCTGATGGACAAGGGTGCTGATATTCCAGACAGATACAGGAGCAAGTCCATTATCTCAGGCCCCTGCCTATTTCTCCAGCTTCATCTCCCCAACTTGCTGTGGTCCCGCCAGACAGTAATATTTTTGCTCTCCAGATACATCATAACTTCTTTCTTTACAGAGCCTTCACCTGTAGAGTTCCTCTGCCTAGAATCTTCTCCTTTTCCTCACCGCTCCACACTCCACACCCTTCTTCCAGCTAACTCCTTTTCACACTTAAGGTCTTAGCTTAGACTTTTACTTCCTCTGGGAAGTCTCTCCTAACCCCAGTCTGTATTAGGGATCCTCCTATGGGTCCCCATGTGCCCTCTGCTACCCTGTGATAGCACTTATTACATCATTCTGTGATTACCTGTGTTCCCTGCAAAAATATAAGTTCCATGACGGCCTGGACTTTGTCTCATTCATCACTATCTCCCATCTAACTAGCATAGGCCTACAGTGTAGTTGGTGTTCAATAAATATTTTCTGAAGAAATGAATGCATGAGTGAGTTAATGGCTTATAGTGTTGTATTTCTTAGATCCATTTGCCCAGCCTCCCAGCTTGCAGACACCTGCAGTTTCTATAACTTCCCTTCATCTACTCTTTGCTCTTTGTGGAGATGTACTCTCTGGCATCCCCACTAAAGTAGAGAGGTAATGATGGTGTTTTTTTTGTTTGGTCCAAACTTTTATCCTTAAAAAGGAAGGCTGGCTGTGTGCACTGGCTCATGCCTGTAATCCCAGCACTTTGGGAGGCTAAGGCAGGCAGATTGTTTCAGCCCAGGAGTTCATGACCACCCTAGGCAACATGGCAAAACCCCGTCTCCACTAAAAATACAAAAATTAGCAGAAATGGTGGCATGTGCCTGTAGTCCCAGCTACTTGGGAGGCTGAGACATGAGAATCACTCAAACCCGGGAGGTGGAGGTTGCAGTGAGCTAAGATCACACCACTGCACTCTAGCCTGGGAGACAGAGCAAGACCCTTGCCTTAAAAAAAAAAAAAGGTGGGGGGGCCAGTTACTCCAAGATCTCTTCATCCCCTAGAGTGGTGGTATATGAAGAAAAAAAGGCAAATTATATCCCGTTCATGGTTTTTTAGTTAGGTCAGAATGTGCTTGAGGAGAATAAGAGAATATGTGGATGTGGTCAAGGTTAAAATGAGAAGGAGCTAGAGAGATAAGAACATGGGAAAGAGGAGAAGTAAACATTTATGGACTTCCTACTGCTTGCCAGGCTCTGCGCTGCACACAAACCTAATTCTTGCAGCTGATGTATACTGCCCACTGAGTCGTGCCAGGCACTAAGCTAAGAGCTTCACGTATGTTATTCCATCTCATCCTTAACAAAATGAGATGAGTATCCCTAATGATAATATTTGTTCTCCAGATGAGTAAATAAAGTCCCAGACCAGTTAAGCAACTTGCCCCAGGTCAGTGGCAAAGCTGGCCTCGAGCTCAGACCTGTGTGACTCCAGGGCCAGTGTGGTTTCTGAGATTCCATGCTGAAGGTATAACTGATAGCCTCTGAAAGTTGTGTAATTCTGTGCCTTGCGGGAGGGGTTAAGGAGAGCAGAGAGGCTTGAGAGAGTATCTGAGGGTTGTAGGGAAATGGGGACCTGTAATGAGTTGTCCTTAGTCCACTGATTCATGGTAGGGATGGAGGAGCCGAGCTCCCCTGCTCCCTCAGGGTGTAAGGGCCTAAAATAAACCTCCTTCCCTGGGTCTCGAGACAGTTTGAACCCAGCACTCACATCCATCCCCATGTCAGTGCTTGCTCTGCAGGAGCCTCCATGCATCTGGAAGCTCTCCTGGTCTCTCCTGGAGGAGCTGCCCTCACTCTCCTTCCCCAGGATGCCTGACTCAGGCCCAGGGCCTCCACCTTCTCTTGGCCTCTGCTTTGTACCCTTTCAAGCCCCTAGAGTCTGAAGATTGTGCCACATTGGCCCATTCACTCAGATAGAGGAGGAAACACTCCTCTCTGAATCTTCTTTTCCTCTTCTTTTAATCCCTCCTCCCTAAACCCATGTTGTCTGTTTGCTAGTGAATCTGGGACCGATTTGGTCAGGCATTTGCAAAAAGCCACTCTGGCCATCACCGTATTCTTGGGTTCCTCTCAAGGTTTCTCTGCCAGACTCCAAATCCCATGGATCAGCTGTGACAGATCTCCAGTCCCTTCTCACCCCTTGCTACTCTCCTCCAACCTCAGTCCTTTCTTGAGCTCTCACTACAATAAAACTAAAATCTTCTTTCTAGCTATTGTCAAGGGGAATAGCCTTTTGTCATTCAGCTTTATCTGCCCTCTGCTGATAATGCATCTCACAGTCATTAATTTCTACCTTCCTTTGTTTATTTCTTTTAATCTATCAGTCTAATGTCTAGGGGTGTTGGTGTTCTGTGTACTGAGTCCCTGGCACTGGCTATGTTCTCCTCACTGTCCACAATTCCAGTGTGCTCTGAACAGATAGGCCTCCTCCGTCTTCACAGGCATACCCTGGAACCCCAGTTGTTTCTGAGCAATTTCATCTCTTGCCTTTGCCTCCCTGTGAAGCTGAGCCATGGTGGGCCGTGTAATGTGAGAAGGGCCTCTTAACCACATTGAGTGGCTATAATGAGTTGCCAGCCTTGTGGGAACTCAGATCAGCAGAAGCAGGAGAGCAGAATGTCAGTCCAGATTATCCATGTGGAGCTGACGGAAGAACTGGCTCTTAGTGGGTCCATTAACTGCATGACCCATGGCCCAGCCCAGAAAGTGATCACTGGGAATTAAGGGAGGCCAGGATGCTGACTGCAGGGCCCTGGCTGCTCTCCTGCCAGAGGGAGGACTCTGCCAAGACATTACACTAAATGGAAGTAGCCAGGAAAGAAGGAAGTATGGGCCCAGTCCCTTTGCCATTCAGCAGCTACCTATTGAACACTGTGCTAGGCACTGGTGATTCAGTGGTAAACAAGACTGACAGTTCTGGGCCTTCATGGAGCTTACATCTGGCAATGTTAAGCTACCTCTAGATAATCAAACCCCAATTAATAGCAGTCCTACCTAATCCTGATGAGCAAAAAGCAACAAACATAAATAATAAAATTTATAAAGGACCCATGTAGAATTAAGAAACACATATAGAATGGTTTCATTGCTTCCCCCAAACGTAAGTACCATGGGAAAATGTATTTTGCCTCTATATCCTGGCTCCTTGAAAATAAAAGGGGAAGAAGGTACTATCCTACACGTTGGTTGGGATTAGTTATCATTTGAGATTTAGATTTTAAAACATCACTGGATGCCAAGGAATCCTGAGTATGTGTTTTCTAACACAAGGGTTGGCAATTTATGTTACTCAAAGAAAGATGGAATATATACCAGCCATCCCTGACTTAGGAAATTTCCACTTCTCACTACTTTCTAGAGTTGCTACCAATATCTTCTATCCCCACTCTCCTGCCAAAAAAAGAAAAAAAAAGAAAAAAGAAAAAAAAGCTGGTGCATAACAGAAACACACACCACCCATTAAAGTCAGTATTTCCCGACTCAACCCAGGTGGGGCTCTGTACCCGCCACACATACATGCAGTCGCTTGTGCCTTAATCGCATGCCAAAAACATGGCTCAGAACTTTGGCACCCTGATTTAGAAGACAGCATTTCCAGGGAAGCCCAGAAATGGCATCTGAAGCTGGAACTCTTCCCCCTTTCACAGCTGGCTCCATGGGAGCTCATTTCAGAAAATCATATCACTCTTTACTCTCCAAACTTAACTTTCATAAGCTTTTGGGCTGCTTTCACCCTAGGCTACAATCTGTCTAGTTTTTTAAGTTGGAGAAAACAAGTTATATTTTACAGCCCTTCTCATTAGGATTTTCATGCTCTGTGTTCTCTGTTTCAGCATTGGCTGGAATTTACAAAGTCTGTGGTGAAACAATTGAGATGTAAGTATTCTCCCTGAAAAGACTCAAGCCACACCCCTGGGGAGGGTGGGATGAAACCTCCCACTTATTGCAAGTTTTGGTCTACATATGTAATTTTCCACTGTTCTGAGTATAAGTTGGCCCTAAATATATGAAGGTTCTCTTCTGATGCTTCATGCTAGTGGGCAGTAGAGCCCTGTCCTCTTCTGGGTGAGGGTCTTCCCTGATGAGCACCTCTTTTTCTCTGCAGCCCAGCCTCCATTCACCATGTGCTTCCGTGTGAAGTTTTATCCTGCAGACCCTGCTGCTCTGAAAGAAGAAATAACCAGGTGAGGTGAACATGCTTCCCGCAGCCATTAGGACCTGTTGGAGAGCATAGGAAAGGGGGATGGTGACCTCTTAGAGCCTCTCATTTGGAAGCACCTAACTCTTAGAGGCAAGGAACTCTTCCTAAATATAATGACTTCTGTATTTTATTTCCACATGCTTCCTTTGCATACCCCTCAGTGCAGTTGCAACAGAGTAGACTTCTTTCCTTCAAGAAGTGTGAATACTACATCTTGAACTGGTCACTCTCAAAGAGTTCTGGAGTAACTAATCAGAAGCATCTTTTCTTTTACCTGTGATGTGGCCACTGTGGACATTTTTGGAGAGAGCTATGTTGCTGCTTATTTTGGGGGTTGAAAATAGATTCAAGTGATCTAATGGATATACTTGGAAAATGCCAAAGGCATGACACTGAAAGATAAGCTGGGAGATACTGAAGATTTAAAATCAAAATGGGTAAACTCTGGTGTGCTGTTGGATCAGGTTTGTGATAAACTCTTTATTGTGGGGATCATGTTCTGTGGCAGGCAGACAACTGCGTGGAATGCATCCTGTCTCATCCAGCACCCTTTGAGGATGAAAAAGGACCTCTGTGCCCACAGCCATCCTAAAAGAGAGTCAGTGAGTGAGAGCTTCAAAGCTTCCCCAGGATTTTGTGTATCTGAGCCAAATTTACTCTGAAAGTCTCACCTCAGAGATTCAAGAACTCTACAACAGGGATCCCTAATTTTTATATTAGAAAGACCTAATTTTGACATAAGCAAAACCTTGATGTTACTTTGTAGAAGGCAGGACCATAGGTGAGGATGTGATGCCAAGGAATCCTAGAGCTGAGGAAGAGACAGCACTGTCAGCTCTAACCCATTCCCTAAGACCTTGTAGACAGCAAAGGTGGGAATGAGGATATTGCCAGCCATATAGACCGTTTATCCTGTAAGGCTTTGAGATCCACTCCTAGATCCTTAACTGCATGGGAGAATTCCAAAGACAGAAAAAGAGGAGGAAAGAAGGAGAAAAGAATACGGAATTCTTTTTGTTTTGTTTTGTTTTGTTTTGTTTTGAGACAGAGTTTCGCTCTTGTTGCCCCGGCTAGAGTGCAGTGGCGCGATCTCAGCTCACTGCAACCTCCGCCTTCTGGTTTCAAGCGATTCTCCTGCCTCAGCCTCCTGACTAACTGGGATTACAGGTGCCTGCCACCACGGCTGGCTAATTTTTGTATTTTTAGTAGAGACAGGGTTTCACCATGTTGGCCAGGCTGGTCTCGAAGTCCTGATCTCGTGACCCGCCTGCCTCGGCCTCCCAAAGTGCTGGGATTACAGGCATGAGCCACCGCGCCTGGCCAGAATTATTTTCATTTCCTGATCTAAAGAGCATGCCGGGTGAAAGGAGCAAAAGTTTCTCTAAGAGGGGAAATCAGGAAATGGGGAGAGGAGGGGGCAAGAAGCAGGATTTAGTAGTACAAAGGCAAGAAGGAAGTGGGACGGGAGAAAAGTGGCTTCTTCACATGGGCCCTTCACATGGGAGTTGAGGGAAATCCTCTTCAGGAAGGCTTGTTTCCTGCAGATGCATAGGGCGTGTGTACTCACCTACTCCGAAGCACTGAAGACAGTGAAGAGTGTAGCTAGAACCAAATTTCATGTCTCTTACTGGGCATAGAAGCTCCAGGCTCTGCTCATCTACGTGGAAGTGGAGGTGGCTCTTGCTTTGCTTCAGAAAACCAAATCCATCCAAATCATAGACACCCTAAGGCTTTAGGTAGGTGAGTAAGGGTAGAACCACTATGTTTAAAATTTCAGGCCAGGCGTGGTAGCTCACGCCTGTAATCCCAGAACTTTGGGAGGCTGAGGCGGGAGGATCACCTGAAGTCAGGAGTTCGAGACCAGTCTCGCCAACTTGGTGAAGCCCCATCTCTACTAAAAATACGAAAATTAGCCGGGCCATCACGCCTGTAATCCCAGCTACTCGGGAGGCTGAGGCAGGAGAATCACTTGAAGCCGTCAGTTGGAGGTTGCAGTGAGCCAAGATCACAGCACTGCACTCCAGACTTGGTGACACAGCGAGACTCTGTCTCAAAAAAAAAATTTTCAAGAGTTTTGTTAAAATATCACTAGCCTGCTCCATTCATGATCTCCAGAGTGTTTGCCTTAGCTCTGAACTTCTATCTGTCTCTGCTAAAAGAGGTACTGGTGCCAGGGCAGACCCCAAAATTTGTACTCCTGTCTACATATCGGAGCAAACCTAACACGTTTTTGTTGTCCACCTCACTGGACCAACAGTGGGGATGAGAGGGAGCAGCCAGTGAGAGCACCACAGACACATGGCTTTCCAATTTGATTAAAGGACTGGAAATGTATGGTTATGTTGGCCCTTAGGAAGAGCTCTTAATAATACAATTTTCTGCCAGGTGCGGTGGCTCACGCCTGTAATACCAGCACTTTGGGAGGGCGAGGTGGGTGGATCATCGGAGGTCAGGGGTTTGAGACCAGCCTGACCAACATGGTGAAACCCTGTCTCTACTAAAAAGACAAAAAATTAGCCGGGTGTGGTGGCACACACCTGTAATCCCAGCTATTCGGGAGGCTGAGACAGGAGAATCGCTTGAACCCGGGAGGCAGAGGTTGCAGTGAGCCAAGATCATGCCATTGCACTCCAGCCTGGGCAACAAGGGTGAAACTCTGTCTCAAAAAAAATAATAATAATAATGCAATTTTCTAAATCCAGTGTCACTATCTTATATGAATGGACAGACCTTCCTACCCAAGAAGCAGCATAGACCTGGGAGCTCAGATCTTACTTATGTCATTTGTTGCCTGTATACAGCCAAATAAGATACTTAACTTGGAAATAAGATACTTAACCTCTCTAACCTTAGATTACTCATTTATAAAATGGGGATAGTAATATCTACCTCATAGAATTGTCGGGAGGATTACCCACTATACTGGCCTCTTATACTTCTTAATATACCCACAGTTAGCCTTGCACTGAGCAAAGGCTCAATATTTCGTTGCCAGATTCATTACACAGTCCATAGGCCCCAGGGGCTCTGCATCATGCACAAGTACAGTTAGTACTGGCTTTTCTCCGTGTTTATGTGAAAGGCACTTCTTTTCTAATAATCTCCACTCCTCCTCTGTCCCCTTTCCCCACCAGCTAGAATCCTAAAACTTAAGCAGCTAACTTCTGAGTCCTGAGAGAGAAGCTATCCCAGGTAATCATCCAAGTCCTGGTAAGCACAGCATTAGGACCATGCTCACCAAGTCAGCAGACTTCAAGGACACTGGCAAGAGAATGAGCTCCTCTCCATCTGCATGCATTTGTGCTAAGCATCTTGGGCAATTTTCCCCTCTCTCTCAACCTCACCAGCGTTCTTTACCTAGTATGCAATTTTCCAGCATTGTCAGGAGTGTGAACCACCGGTGCCTGGTCCTGATTTGCAGTCTTTGTGCCTCCTCCTCCCTGGGGCATTCTGTGAGGCTGTGGAATTAGCGGCATTTTTCTCCTCATTCACATCGCTACTGATCTTAAGAGAGGAGATACTGGCCCCAGCCTCACTCAACACTCGTAATTCATCCCTGGCTTAGAGCCCTCCATCCCACCTTGCTGCCAAACTAATTTAGCTGTCAGTGTGTTTTTTCCAGGCAATATTGGTCCTAAATTTCACTGCTGTCTCAGCCATTCCCATAAAGCCAGGCTGAGAGAAGGGGATGAAGTAGGGAGTACAGAACTAGCTTTAGTTGATCTTTTGGCTTCTTCCCAGATGATAAATTTAGTTGCCAAATCCTGATTAATTTCTTTTGTCATTTTTAAAGTAATAAACAGATTTTCTTGTCTAGGCTAGAGACAAGGCAAAGAAAATGGGAAATTCAGGTACCAGATTTGGCTTTTAACAGGGATTGCAGGTGTATGAACTCTTTGGAAAGATCAAGTAAGAGAGGGAAACTGACTGCAAATGGGGCCCCACCATCCAAGAAAGCAAAATGTCTGACACACAACAGGTGCTCCAAAAAATGTTAATAGAATGAATCAATACATACATGAATGAATGGAGTCATCAGGTCACTTATGCCTTCAATGAACATCACTTGAGCCTAGCTTAGGCTAAGACGGATTGGCAAACTTTTTCTGCAAAGGGCCAAATAGTAAGTATTTTTGGCTTGTTGGGCCATATGGTCTCTGTCGCAACTACTCAATTCTGTCATTGTAGTGTGAAAGCAGCCATAGACGATACATAAATGAATGAGAGCAAGGCTGTGTTCCACTAAAACTTTATTTCATTGGAAACTATGGCAGTGGGCTGTAGTTTGCCAACCCCTGGGCTAAGAAATCAGAAAGAGCTGGCTTCAAATCTCAGGTTGTTCTTTAACTAGCTCTGTGAAAAGGCAAGAACAGTATCTCTAAGCACTCTGTCTCCTCATCCATTAAACAAGGATTAAAATGGTAGTCACAGGCCGGGCGCAGTGGCTCACGCCTGTAATCCCAGCACTTTGGGAGGCCGAGGTGGGCGGATCACCTGAGGTCAGGAGTTTGAGACCAGCCTGGCCAACATGGTGAAACCCTGTCTCTACTAAAACTACAAAAAATTGGCCAGGCGTGGTGGCACGTGCCTGTAATCCCTGCTACTCAGGAAGCTGAGGTAGGAGAATCACTTGAACCCGGGAGGTGGAGGTTGTGGTGAGCTGAGATTGCACCACTGCATTCCAGCCTGGCAACAGAGCAAGACTCTGTCTCAAAAAAAAAAAAAAAAAAAAGAAAAAAAATGGTAGTCACCTCATAGAGTTGCTGGGAGGACTGAATGAAACAGGGCACACAGCATGCACTCAGTAAATGTGAGTCTTTATTGTTATTTTGTTTTGTTATTATTTTGTCATCTCCCCCACTGGAATGTAAGCTCCATTAACAGGACTCCAAGTTGTTCTCTACTGCATTCCCAGCACCTGTGACAGTGCCTGGCACATATAGTAAGTGTCAGAACTGGATGGATGGATGATGGATGGATGATGGATGGATGGATAAGCTAGACACAGGATGTTTAGGCCCTGTAGAAGAATATTAAAAATAAATAAAACATAGGCTCTGACTTCAAGGAGCTTACAGTCTAGTATTGGGGAGGAAGACAAACTAAACGTAATTATAGTCAGGAAAAAGGAAATAGTAAATAGAGGAAGCCAGTGGCAAAGAATATTTGAAGGGAAGGTAAGGCCAAAGGATCTTCTGGAAAAAACTCTCCAGGAGCCTCCAGTGCTTTCCAGAGTTCACAGCCTTAAACTCTGGAAATGCCTGTGGACTCATCCCCACCCTCTGATATCAGAAAGCGTTACGCCAAAGCCAATACCCTGGAGAGATGTTCGCGTTACACAAAAGCTCAGGTTTTCCCTGGCATGTTGCAGGCTCTTGCTCATTCTGTCCTGATTCACACTCCAATCAATTTAGGACAACACTAGCATTCAAACAAAAATGGAGGTGAGGTAAAGCCCCTTTGAGGCCAGAAAGAGATCAGCAGAGTTTAAAAAACAAAAAACCAGTTTCCTCAGAAACAAGCGTGTTCTCCTAAATCTGGTCTAGAGCTCATTTCTCCTTTGGTCTCAGTGAGAATATATCTCTGATAACAAAGGGTTCTCCTGACTTGGATTAGGACTAACCTGGTAACTAAGTGAATTACCATGGGCCGAGTCAGAAGGCCTGGATTCTGATTGCTGTGTTACCTCAGATAAGTCACTCTCCATCTCTGGACTTCTGTTTCCTTGGCTATGAAATGTTCTGAGGTTCAGAGATTCAGGAGGGCTGCACTGGGCAGCCCCAGCAGGCTGATCCCTTGCCTGGCAACACACAGTGGCCCTGGAGATAGTGCCTTGGGCAACAAGATAGTCTTCCTTAGGCCCTTGTGTGGCAGGGGAGAACATGCCAGGGTCTCTTGTGAATAGGTCTAAGGATGCTATGAGTCATGTGGAATATATTTCCACCAACAACACTGAGTCACTGATTATCTCCTTAAATGAACCAAACACAAAGCTCGATGGAAGCCACTGTGGCAGAAAGGGGAGGGGGAGCCCCGGTGCAGCTCGTTCTCTCTCTTGAAGCTGTCAGTTGATTCTTTCATGAGCTCATCTCCTCTTGTCCTCAACTATGGTTTGTTTCTTTAGGATACTGGTGTACCCTTTTCCCTCTTCCCATCTAGTTCTATGACATTGCCTGAGAATGCCCCGTGGCCTTGCCTTTAACCTCCCTGCAGCTGTTTTATCACCAGAAATCAAAAGGAACCCCGCCCAGCAGTGGAAAGCCTTGTTTCCATTCCAGTTCACCTGAGGCCATTACCTGCCATCAATAATGATGCCTTGGAAAGACAGTGGTTCTCAGTGTGAGCAGGATCATGTTCCCTTGGGTGGGAGGAGTAGGGGAGCAAATCAGAAACTTTAAAGGGGCCTTTCCTTTTTTTTTTTTTTTTTTTTTTTTTTTTTTTTGAGATGGAGTTTTGCTCTTGTTGGCCAGGCTGGAGTGCAGTGGCACGATCTCGGCACACTGCCACCTCTGCCTCCCGGGTTCAAGTGATTCTCCTGCCTAAGCCTCTCCCAAGTAATTGGGATTACAGGCCTACATCACAATGCCTGGCTAATTTTTTTTTTTTGTATTTTTAGTAGAGATGGGGTTTCACCATGTTGGCCACGGTGGTCTCGAACTCTTGACCTCAGGTATCCACCCACCTCGACCTCCCAAAGTGCCGGGATTACAGGCGTGAGCCACTGTGCCCAGCCCAAAGGGGCCTTTTCAAACCACAGGAGCACCCCCGGCACATACGGATTCTGACGGGCTCCCCCTGAAAGATGTTCCCCTCTCTGCCACATTGAGAATCACTGCCCAGAGCCATGTTATCCCTTTGCAATATCTCCTTTAGTCCAATATGTACAGTCCCTGAATTTTGGACACAGACAAGCAGAGAAACATGGAAGACGTGATGCATGAATCCAGGCCCAGGGAGTGATCAGTGAGTAAGGGGCAAAAGGTTTGCATCCACATCCTGCTGAAGCCTGTGGAAGGTGGGAGTTGGAACAGTGAGAGGCAGAGAAGTGCTCACTCACTCTCTCCCACACACCGTGTGGCATTTTGCTGTGGGAAGCAGAGTGAAGACGAGCTTGATTTGGTAGATCCATCTTAATTATTCACTCTACATGATGTCTTTTTTCCTTTTGCTTTTCTTGGCAAACATTTGGGCAGAGTAGGGTTGGTGGGAGTGAGGGGATGGGTTCTTATTAACTTCCAGACTAAGACTCACCTTCCCTTTGGTCTGAGGAAGGCAGTCCATCCTGCTGTGGTTAGAAGATGGCTTTTGAATTTTCTTAGGACAGCTTCTTAAATTTTAATCTATACACAAATCACCTGGGGATCTTGTTAAAAGGTGTAGGTGGAAGTGTAGGATGGGCCTATATTCTTTATCTCCAATAAGCTCTCAAGTGATGCTGATACCCCTGATATGTGGACTACACTTTGAGTAGCAAGCACTGAGGAGAGAAGAAGGCTTGGTTGCTCTCTCATTTCTGTTTGTTAATTGCTTGAATCTTCAAGCCCAAGCCTTCAGAGTTACCTGCTAGGACCCCTTCCTACCACCTCCTAGAAGTTGCACTATCAACAGCCCTCTTCCTCTTGAGCATTTTTACCTGATCAAGTGAACATGGAATCCTCTGTTTTATTCTTCAGCCTGAAAACAGAAACAATGGAAACCTCCAATTGTCCAGGGAAGAGTCAATTTCTTTTTGGTTCAGACTGTTAGAATTTAAAGGAATTTTACTACATTTTCATTACTCCCCTAAGGATGCTGCACCATAAAAGTTAACTTAAAATAACAAGTGTTTAATTGTCTCAGAGTATCTATGGGTCAGGAATTCAAGAGCAGCTTAGCTGGGTGGTTCTGGCTCAGGGTCAATCACGAGGTTGCAGTCAGGAGGTTGGCTGGGGCTGCAGTGATCCACAGGCTTGACTGGAGGTAGGGACTTCATTTCCATGATGGGTCATTCAAATAGCTGTTGGCCGAAAGCCTCAGTTCCTTGCTGGCTATTGGCAAAGGCCCCAGTTCCTCACCACATGGACCTTTCTATAGGACTGCTGAAGCAACCTCAAGAAGAATGAGTGATCCAAGGGCAAGAGAACAAGGAGGAAGCTGCAATGACTTTATGACCTCAGAAGTCAGACACTCACTCATGCTTTATTCTATTGATAGAAGTGAGTCACCAAGTCTAAGCCATACTCAGAAGGAATTAAGCTCTACCTCATGAAATTAGGATTATCAAAGAATCTGTGGAAATATTTTTAAATCACCAGAGATGCCCCCTGGCCAAGGAGCCACCATGGTAGGTGACCCACTCAAGGGACTGATGCTTCTCATAATCTTACAGGTCTTCTAAGAAGAGCAATAAAGACCACACTCCTTGTGAAGACATTTCAAAATGGAAAGTCATCAATTCCATTCCACTGTGACAGGGTCCATCCAACTAGTGAAACTGCAAAGCATTTATAGTGCAAGGAGGGCAGAATATCATAGTGATGAAGAGCCAAGTTCAGGGGTCTCACAGTGCTAAAGTTGAATCCTGGCTCTTTCACTTAGTTATATGTCCATGAGAAAATCACTAAAGCCTCAGCTTCTCTATCTGGAATAATGGGGATAATAACAGTACCTATCTCAAAGTGTCATTTGAGAATTAAATAAGATATTGCATGTAAAGTGTGTAACACCTGGACTGGCAGATCATAAGTGCTCAATACATGTCAGCTACTATTTGCTCTTGTTTTTGATATCCTGCTTCCACCTGAGGCAACAGCTTTCTGTATTTAAAGAGGTGCTAGCCCCAGGTTTCTGCTTCATTTGTGTGCTTCTTTAACCAGTGCCTCCTGTTGCATTTTTTTTTTTTTTTTTTTTTTGAGACAAGGTCTCTCTCTGATTGCCCAGGCTAGAGTGCAGTAGCACAATCTCAGCTCACTCTTCTTACACTTTATTCCATTTCAAAGGTCTGGTTGACCTCAGTAACTACAGGCTGTTTCCACATATGGACAGATTCTTTTGGCAAGTTGAGGCTGAACTCTTCCTGGGCTAGTTCCTTCACCCACCGTTCTACTTAAGGAACATCAGCTGGCATCCAAGGCAGAGAGAGGCCCAGTTTGCCAGTCTCTGATGGCATAGTTTTCTTTTTCGGCACCGGATTGACTGGGGCTGGCTCCTTCCAAAGCCCAGCACTGTGGGGTGATGCTTTTACCAGGAAACAGCCATTTCTGACTTGAGCTACAGGAGGAAACTGACATATCTTGAATTGAACCTCAAGTCAGTTCAGGGCAAAGTACCTGAAAGAGTTTCCAGGGAAATGGAGAATGTATTTGTTCTACATTATGTTTTAAGATTATTTTTAATGTAGTAAAAGTACCCTGACAAAGATTTTGATAGGCTTACATTACATATTTCTATCTTTAAAGCAATCAAAGGAATCCTTTATAGTTCATTCTCTGTTTTCTTTCCAGGTATTTAGTCTTCCTACAGATCAAAAGGGATCTCTACCATGGCCGACTCCTCTGTAAAACATCGGATGCTGCCTTGTTAGCAGCTTACATCCTTCAAGGTAATGACTTTTGACAGGATAAGTTTGCTTGTCATGCCAAGTACTGATTACATTATTTTCAGTTACCACTGATGACTCCTTCTTGAATCTAAACAGTATCTAGGCCAGGTGCTGTAGCTCACACTTGTAGTCCTAGCACTTTGGGAGGCCGAGGTGGGCAGATCACCTGAGATTAGGAGTTTGAGACCAGCCTGGCCAACATGGTGAAACCCTGTCTCTACTAAAAATATGAAAGTAGCCGGTGTGGTGGCACACACCTGTAGTCCCAGCTACTTGGGAGGCTGAGGTGCAAGAATTGCTTGAACCCAGGAGGTGGCGGTTGCAGTGAGCTGAGATCGTACCACCGTACTCCAGCCTGGGCAACAGACCAAGACTCCATCTCCAAATAAATAAATACATAAACAAACAAACAGTATCTAACTTGAAGCAGAGTTCAAGTTAGAGAGTTGTTTTTTTGTTTGTTTGTTTGTTTTTTGAGACAGAGTCTTGCTCTGTCGCCTAGTCTGGAGTGCAGTGGTGCAGTCTCGGCTCACTGCAACCTCTGCCCCCCAGGTTCAAGCTATTCTCCTGTCTCAGCCTCCTGAGTAGCTGGGGCTGCAGGCGCCCGCCACCATGCCCAGCTAATTTTTTATTTTGTATTTTTAACAGAGACAGAGTTTCACCATGTTGGCCAGACTGGTCTCGAACCCCTGGCCTCAGGTGATCCACCTGCCTCAGCCTCCCAAAGTGCTGGTATTACAGGTGTGAGCCGCCATACCCAGCCAGGATAGAGGATTTTGCTTGGATTTCCTAGAGCCAGAAAACACTGAACACTCAACCCTAAACTGCGCCTAAGATCTTACTACCAGCCCCTTAAAGTCATTCTGACTCTGTTTTAGGGATGTGCCCTGGGCCCCTGGTTGATAAAGTCCCTGAGACTCTGGAGTATAATCAGACTTGATTTTTTTCCCCATCCTCTCAGGCAAATCTCCAAGATATGAAGCATCTTAGAATTCTAGTATCTATTTCAGAGACCATTTAGTTCAGTGTGCTCAAAGTTGAAAGTGTTTCCAAGTAACAAGCACATTTCCTAACAGGCTAATAAGTAAGTAGAGGCTTACCCAGCTGAGGCCCAGATTGGCTTTTTTTGCAAAACAGTGGGAGAGATAATGCACTCTTCACACACGTCCCCTTCTCCTGAGATGCAGAGACACTTAAGTGCCGCTTCTTGGATTCCTCTTAGTCCCTAGGCCTGAAACTGCCATTACTACTGGATCATTTTGGACCACAGCACTAAAATCATGAAGTTTCCCCAAAATAATTTGAACTCTTAGTTGGAAATCCTGGAAGCAACTTTGTGAAGAGAACCTGGAAACTGCTTGCCAATAACAAACTAAAGTCCTTCTGGCAATAGAAATACCATGGCTGGCTGCCTGTGTTAAGAATGTAAAATTCAGCCCATTGCCACTTTGACTTCTGAAACTCCTGTTTTTAAAATCACCTACATGGGGAGTCCGTGGGGAGATACCCAAAGATGCCCCTTTGAATTTTTTTTTTTTTTTTTTTTGAGACAGGATCTGGCTCTGTCCCCTAGGCCAGAGTGCAGTAGTGTGATCTCGGCTCACTGCAACCTCCACCTCCTGGGCTCAAGTGATCCTCCCACCTCAGCCTCCCAAGTAGCTCGAACCACAAGTGTGCACCATCACACCCAACTAAATTTTTTATTTTTTTGTAGAGATGGGGTTTCGCCACGTTGCCCAGGCTGATCTCGAACTCCTGAGTGCCCCTTTTATTTTTAAAGAGAAAGCCTGGCCTGACCTAAGTCGAGTCTTAAACTCTAGTCTTTTTTACAGTTTTACCCAATCATTCATTTCCCTTCAAAAAAGTACTTGACGTCCGACATTGATGTTTTCCATTTGGAACTTTCTAAATAAAATCAATATAAATGACTCTGGGCCAGGCACAGTGGCTCACAACTGTTATCCCAGCACTTTGGAAGGCCGAGGTGGGAAGATCACTTGAGTCCAGGAGTTCGAGACCAGCCTGGGCACCAGAGTGAAACCCCATCTCTACAAAAAATTTAAAAATTAGGCCTGGCACGGTGGCTCACGCCTGTAACCCCAGAACTTTGGGAGGCTGAGGCAGGCAGATCATGAGGTCAAGAGATCGAGACCATCCTGGCCAACATGGTGAAACCCCATCTCTCCTAAAAATACTGGGTGTGATGGCACGCGCCTGTAGCCCCAGCTACTCGGGAAGCTTCAACCTGGGAGGCAGAGGTTGCAGTGAGCTGAGATCGCGCTACTGCACTCCAACCTGGTGACAGAGTGAGACTCTGTCTCAAAAAAAAAAAAAAAAAGCCAGGCCTGGGGTGTTCACCTGTAGTCTCAGCTATAGGCTGAGGTGGGCGGATCACTTGAGCCCAGGAGGTCGAGGCTGCAGCGAGCTATTATCATGCCACTGCACTCCAGCCTGGATGACAGTGAGACCCTGTCTCAAAAAAAAAAAGACTGCAAGGCTCAAGATCACCCCAGACTTCAGACTTGGGTCTCTTGCTAACAGTAGAAGTTCCCAAGTAATTTGGAAGACACAGTGAGTAGGTTTGTAGTGAAAAAGTACAAGCCCCAAGTACAATATTCAGCCATGGGAGGAGGGCACGTTTTCCTCTTAATATTTCTCCTCCCTCAAGACTTCACATCTGAAGTGGTTGTGGCTCTCACCTGGGAAGGAAAAAGGGCACCCACAGAGTAGCTGGCCCCTCCTCTTTCTTTTGTCATACCCACCATCCTCCCTGTGGAGAGCTTCACGTGGAAAAAGCTGGATTCTGACCTGGGTGTGGAAAGTACCGTGGGTCTTCTGCCCTCCTAAAGTTTACTGCTCTGAGATCTTTGACTTCTGAAACTCCTGTTTTTAAAATCACCTACATGGGGAGTCCGTGGGGAGATACCCAAAGATGCCCCTTTGAATTTTTTTTTTTTTTTTTTTGAGACAGGATCTGGCTCTGTCCCCTAGGCCAGAGTGCAGTAGTGTGATCTCGGCTCACTGCAACCTCCACCTCCTGGGCTCAAGTGATCCTCCCACCTCAGCCTCCCAAGTAGCTCGAACCACAAGTGTGCACCATCACACCCAACTAAATTTTTTATTTTTTTGTTTAGAGATAAACTCTCTCTGTGAACAGCTGGAGGAGAAAGGCTCACACCTGGCAGGGACTTGAGAAATGAGCCTTAGAACTTGATGCTTCTGGGCCGGGCTCGGTGGCTCACACCTGTAATCCCAGCACTTTGGGAGGCCGAGGTGGGCGGATCACGAGGTCAGGAGATCAAGACCATCCTGGTTAACATGGTGAAACCCCATCTCTACTAAAAATACAAAAAATTAGCCAGGCGTGGTGGCGGGCGCCTGTAGTCCCAGCTACTCGGGAGGCTGAGGCAGGAGAATGGCATGAACCCAGGAGACGGAGCTTGCAGTGAGCCAAGATCACACCACTGCACTCCAGCCTGGGCTACAGAGTGAGACTCCATCTAAAAACAAACAAACAAAAAAAAGAACTTGATGCTTCTGAACTCAACGATACTTTCTGGTTGCAGCCAGGCTTCCCACTCTGTAGGCCTCTCGAAGGAACCTGGCACCTGGTCAGCCCTTAATGAATATTTATTCAAATTTATTCATTTGATTTGATTTGAACTGAGGGTTGAGTTCTGAATTTGGATCGCAGCTCATTCATCAATTTACTGTGTCCCTGCTAACATCCTCAAACTAGGATTTAGACTTCTGATCTGGCTGAGGCCCAAGAGGATCTCCCTTTCTGATCAAGCTCAACACTTCCTGTGCTGCCACGAAGGCCATTGCTCCCAGACCATCTTCTCATGGCGGAATGGATGAGGACCATAGTGCAGGCCTCTGCTCTTTCATTGTAAATTTACTTGTGGTGACCTCAGAACACAAGGTCAGCTCTCTGTCTCTCTGCATAGACTTGAATGCCAACCCAATGTGTGCACCTGGAAAAACAAAGGTGGACACGCTCCTGAAGGGCCTGCCCTCTGCCCAGCCCACAGCCGTGCTCAGAATCCACTGTTTCTTATAAATCTGATGTGTATTTTGGCTTGTGCTCTGTGTGCTAATCTCTTGTTGCTTTGTCAATGATGATTTACCTGTCTCCACAATTGTTTTCTTCCACCTTCCTTTTGAAAGCGGAGATTGGGGATTATGACTCAGGGAAACACCCTGAAGGCTACAGCTCCAAGTTCCAGTTTTTCCCTAAACATTCAGAGAAGCTGGAAAGGAAAATTGCCGAGATTCACAAGACAGAACTCAGGTACGTGGCACTTAGTCAGGCCTGGAACACTGTGGCTTCTCCACAGCCTGAGCACACAGGCTCCACGCCGTGTCCTCTGTTCTCGCAGACTGTTCACTGACACAGAGTGACGCTCCCCAGCCTTCCTGACCGCAGATGTACCATTGTCAGTGATACGCTGACAGCACAAGTCACAGCCACAAGCCCTGTAGGCTCCCTCTCCAAGAAGAGCGATTTAGCCTGAAGCTTAAAGACAAGGGAGAAGTTGTGTTATAGGGGAAACAGAGAGGGATTGG
Organism: Symphalangus syndactylus; assembly: GCF_028878055.3. NCBI lineage: Eukaryota > Metazoa > Chordata > Mammalia > Primates > Hylobatidae > Symphalangus > Symphalangus syndactylus. Next base: position 128,761,061 of record NC_072427.2, read on the forward strand.
CCTTTGAAAGGCATCTGCCTCACTACGATATTTAATGAAGATACAGAGGAAAGCATGAACTGAGGAAAAGGAAAAGATAAACAAAGGAAATTGCATAAGATAAAAAAGATGAAAGAAAAAGGCCAGGCGTGGTGGCTCACAGCTGTAATCCCAGCATTTTGGGAGGTCGAGGCAGGTGGATCACCTGAGGCCAGGAGTTCAAGACCAGCCTGGCCAACATGGTGAAAACCCATCTCTACTAAAAATACAAAAATTAGCCAGGCATGATGGCAGGTGCCTGTAATCCCAACTACTCTGGAGGCTGAGGCGGGAGAATCGCTTGGACCCGGGAGGCAGAGGTTGCAGTGAGCTGAGGTTGCGCCATTGCACTGTAGCCTAGGTGACAGAGCGAGACTCCATCTCAAAAAAAAAAAAAAAAGAAAGAAAAAGGAGAGGTTGAGTGAGGATGTGAAAAAGGGCAGGCCTCTGCTCTTAGTCTGTGACAGTGTGACAGGTGGCTTCTCAGTGGAGGATGGAGTGCGCAGGGCTGATTCATAAATGCTGAGGGTGTCTTGGGAGCACTCTGCTTCAGGAGTATGTCCTCAGCCCCGCCTAACTCAGGCCGCCCCCCATACCCTACCTAGAGTCCCTGACTTTGCACAGAGGGAAGTGGAGGAGACGTGGTTTCAAGTGTGGAGGCTCGTCTTTCTCAGCTTCTCTCACTTTGCCCAGAATATGCTGAATACCATAAAACAGCATTAATGCAGCCTTTCACCCACATGAAGTAGGATTTTCTACAAAGCCTGATTTTAAAAAGCAACAATAGGGTGTTTGGGCTCCATTTGGTTACCGCACAGATTCCCCAAACTGACAAACTATGAGGAAAAAAAGGATATAGAATGCAGTGTTGGCCAAGCGCAGTGGCTCACACCTGTAATCCCAGCACTTTGGGAGGCAGAGGAGGGCAGATCACCTGAGGCCAGAAGTTCGAGACCAGCCTGGGCAACATGGCGAAAACCCTGTCTCTACTAAAAATGAAAGTAAATAAATAAAAAAGCCAGATGTGGTGGCACACGCTTGTAATCCCAGCTACTCAGGAGTCTGAGGCATGAGACTCACTTGAACCCGGGAGGCGGAGGTTGCAGTGAGCTGGAATTGCACCACTGCCTGCCAGCCTCGGCCACAGAGCGAGATCCTGTCTCAAAAAAATAAAAATAAAAAAAGTTATGGTGTCATTATAATACATTACAGCTTTAAAAAAATATTTTAAAAGGTTTGTGTATCTACTGTTCCGAGGAAAGACTATGCCTGGCAACAGGGAGCAGAGCCGGATATTTCTAATGCTAATACTAAGCTTCAACTTGTTCCTTCCCCGACCACAGGCCCCCAGAAACCCTTCACTCAATGATTTTACCAACAAATATAACCCAAAGCCTTAGCCTTTGTAAACAGACCCCTCTGCCCATGCTCTGTGGCAGGAGGGGTTCCTGACCCTCCCAGCGGAATGGCGACACCAACACCGAACAAATGGAATCTTGGATGCTTCCCGCCCCTCTCCCTGGGTGTGCCTTCCCAGGTGCAGGGCCCCATGGCTCCTCGAGTCACTCTGTTAGGGAATAGCGACCCCTTGTGGTAAAAGTCAGAATAAACACGGGCCTGTGGTGTTGGGGGCAGGGTCCTCATGGTTCCGTCAAAGAGATCAGGGATGTGCTGGAACTGCCTGGAGGGCTTTAGGAGACATCAGAATAGTAGGGACAGCCCTCCAGAAACCTAGTTAAAAGCAGGGGATCCCCCAGGAAATGATGCCCGCTTTGAGGACCCTGGAGGTTTGGGCCAACTCCAAAGGTAAATGGAGCCCACAGGGCCCACTCCTCCTGCAGACAGAGGACACTCCCTGGAAAGGGAAGCTGTGCTCTAGCCAGCCCTTTGCTTGCCACACAAATATTTTCCTAACTTACCTTCCCTGTGCCTCAGGTACACTAGTGGATGCAGAAGTCTTTATTCACAGTACTACCCCCTTCCACAGGTACTTTTTCCACAGGTCCTGCCTCGTCTTCATAACGTAAAAATATGTCCATACTTCCTTTATGCAACTGTGATATGGGCTCTTGAGAGCACAGACTGTATACTGTGTTTCTTCATATATTTTCCAGCAGGTAACACAGAAGCTGGCACATAAAGGTGCTGCCTGACTAATGCCTCTCCAGAGGGACACTAGGGGGAATCTGGCCTGGGGTCAGCTTATCTTCCTGCCTGGCCATATCACCTGAAGCAAATAAGCTTAGAAACGAGCAACATGCAGTCCTGTCCACCAGCCATCAGAGATGTTGACTTCACAAGCTGTCCACCCCTCCTCACTGAAGCCAACCCTGTATCTGTAGAAGTACATCCGCTTTGCAGGGCTCTGGACCCAGGCAAGAGCCTGATGGTTATTCTGCCACTGGGTCTGCAATGAGCCCATCGACACACCTGCTAAAGAGGCAGTGGGAAGGGGTGATGCCAAAGGCCCCTTCAGATGGCCTGGAGCCGGAGCTGATCTCTGCCTTTTTCAGCGTCTTTCCTTTTCATGGTCAGCACCCTATGGACAGACAGCTGTTGTGGAGCATGGGAGCTCAGCACTGTCTCCTGCTTCTCCTCACCCTAATTTCCTGTGTTTCCTTTTGGCAAAGGAAGAGGGCTGGGTGGCACCAGCCAGCTACATGAGCCCCTTCTTTATATTTCAGTCTAGAACAGATCACATATGAGAAGCCTATAACCTGCCTCCAGCCTACAGATGTATTTTGTTTTACCCCATAGTATTTTAAATTGTGAAATACCACATAAAAATCAGTATCTCTGACTTTTCTTTTAAAATCACAATATCTAGCTGAGCCTTGCATTCTTTTTTTTTTTTTTTTTTTTGAGACAGGGTCTCATTCTGTCACTCAGGGTGGAGTAGTGTAGGGCTGTGACCATAGCTCACTGAAACCTCACACTCCTGGGCTCAAGCAATCCTCCCACCTCCCACCTCAGCCTCCCAAGTAGTGGGCCCTGCATTCTCAGTGATGGGAATCTCAGAGCTAAGGTGGCGCTGCCACAGTCCCCACCACTCCCCATTGTTTACACTCAGCCCAAGTAATTCATTATGTAGCCTGCCTCACTCTGAAAACATTTGAAGACAGTCAGAGACTCTAGCAGGAGTCTCTGAAGTTGGTCCTAGAACCAAGCAGGGAGCACACCCTAAACAAATTGAGATGTGTGGCTCACCCTGAGCACGTCTTCATAGAGAGTTTACCTCAGGGGAACCTGTGGGAACAAGACACCTTGAAATCATCTCATTTTCTTTATTCTAGTGGTCAAACACCAGCAACATCAGAGCTGAACTTCTTAAGAAAAGCACAGACATTGGAAACATATGGAGTAGATCCTCACCCATGTAAGGTAAGACCCCTGGTTGGAGACTGCATGACCTTTCCTCCTCTAGAAGGCATCAGGAGCAAGGGCCCCCATGCCTGCGCTCAGAGGCCCCCTTCAACGTTTACATGGCTGGCACTTTCAGTGAGGTATCAGAGAAAATGCCTCCTTTGAAAACTCCTCTGGATCCCATGCTGCATAATTTTGTGGTGCCACATCAATGTCAGAGGAACCGAGGCAAAGTCAATCTAAAAAACAAATCCAAAGCGAGGGCCCCACAATGGGTAATTTGGTGGAAATGAAGAGAGGAGGGATGTGGAAGACCCCCCACAGGGAACGATCAGAGGCGGCTCAGCGACTGCCCACCCTTTCCTCACCTGTAATCTAGTTTCTTTCCGAGAGTGGGTTTTATTGACTGCAGTGGCATAAGTCACTGCACAGAACTGCAGTGGACTCACATTTAATTCCATTATGCGCCTGTGAGGGATAGATGAGAACCAGCCGGGGAGGCTGCCCAGAGAAAACCTCTGTAATTACTCACGCACATCTGGCATTGTGGAAATGAGTGGGGGGCAGCCAGTCACTGCCGAGGCCTGTGCAGACCCATGGCCCCTTGCAGTCTCTCTCTGCGGCTGTGGCCCTTCACGTCACCTCCTGTCCCTGTTGCTTTGACGCTGCTGGTCTCTACCTCAGTTTCTCCACATTTCTGCCTCTCTCTTTCCATTACTGGAGAGGGTCCAGTATCACCAGTAAAACCAACTGTCAAGCTGATCTGAAGGAAACAGTATCAGCCAGGAACAGGAAGACATCAACCTTTTCTTCCTAACTGGAGAGGGGATACTAAGCTTCAAGCAAAAATTAAAAGAATAGCTCCTTCGCTCCTTCCTTCCTTCCTTCCTTCCTTCCTTACTCCCTCCCTCCCTCCCTCCCTCCCTTCCTTCCTCCCTCCCTTCCTTTCTTCCTTCCTTCGTCCTCTTTCTTTCTTTTTTTCTTTTTTCTTCCCTCCGTGGCCCAGGCTGGAGTATACTCAACTTGCTGCACACTCCCTGCGCCTGCGTCCGGCTCCCGTGATTTTCCTGCCTCGGCCTGCGGGCTGCCTGGGATTGCGGGCGCGCGCCACCACCCCTGCCTGCTTTTTGTCCTTTGGCTGGAGGCGCGGTTTCGCCATGTTGCCCACGCTGCTCTCCAGCTCCTGACCTCGAGTGGTCTGCCCGCCTCCGCCTCCCGAGGTGCTGGGACTGCAGACGGAGTCTCGCTCACTCAGTGCTCCGTGTTGCCCGGGCTGGAGTGCGGTGGCGTGGTCTTGGCTCGCTGCAGCCTCCGCCTCCCAGCCTCCCAGGGTGCTGGGATTGCAGCCTCTGCCGCCCATCGTCTGGGAAGTGAGGGGCACCTCTGCCCGGCCACCCATCGTCTGGGATGTGAGGAGCGCCTCTGCCCGGCCACCCCGTCTGGGAAGTGGGGAGCACCTCTGCCTGGCCGCCCCGTCTGGGAGGTCTACCACGGAGGCCAGATACAATGTGGGGGCTGGACGTGGTGGCTCACGCCTGTAGTCCCAGCACTCTAGGAGGCCGAGGAGGGTTGATCACTTGAGGCTAGGAGTTCGAGACCAGCCTGGCCAACATGGCGAAACATATGAAAAATATAACAGACAGACCAACCAACCAACCTAGCAACAACAAAACAGTTCTACCCTGGAGTCATACTCTAACTTTTTCTATTTTCCTCCCTTTCTGATCCTTTGTCCCACTTTCTTTTTCTTCCTCTTCCTTCTCCTCCTTCTTTGTCAAATAGACGACTGAGTTATTATCATTGATCCATACAACGTCCCTCTCTCATTTATTTTCTTTAATTCCTACCCCCCATTTCTATTCCCCATCTTCCCATGTGCAACCTTCCTAATATGTTTGATATGCATCTTTTTGTTTGTATGTATTTTTAGAAAATGTTTATTGTTTTGTGTGCAAAAAAAATTAATAATAAAACTGGCATGTCTTCAGGAAAAAAAATTAAAAAAAAAAATAGTATATTAGTTCCTAGGGTTTCTGTAACAAGTATCACAGACTGGGTGGCTTAAAGAACAGAAGTTTATTGTCTCACAGTTCTGGAGGCTGGAGGTCTGAGATAAGGTGTCGGCAGGGTTGGTTCCTCCTGTGGACTTTGAGAGAAGCATCCTTTCCAGGCCCCTCTTCTTGGCCTGTGGATGGCTGTCATCTGCCTGTGTCTTCACGCTTTCTTCCCTCTGTACATGTCTCTGTCCAGATTTCTCCAAAGACACCAGTCATATTGGATTAGGGCACATCCTAATGACCTTAGTTTAACGTAATTACCTCTGTAAAGATCCTGTCTTCAAAGAAGGTCACATTCTGAGGTACTGGGGGTTACGATATCAACATATGAATTTTTGAGGACACAGTATATAGCTCATAACAAATAGGAATGCTGGGCGCAGTGGCTCACACCTGTAATCCCAGCACTTTGGGAGGCCAAGGTGGGCGGATCACAAGGTCAGGAGTTCAAGACCAGCCTGGACAACATGGTGAAACCCTGTCTCTACTAAAAATATAAAAAGCTAGCCAGGCATGGTGACACATGACTGTAATCCCAGCTATTCAAGAGGCTGAGGCAGGAGAATCGTATGAACTCGGGAAGTGGAGGTTGCAGTGAGCTGAGATCACGCCATTGCACTCCAGCCTGGGTGACAGAGCGAGACTCTGTCTCAAAAAAAAAAAAAACAACAACAACAAAAACAAAACAGGAATGAACAAGCACAGTGACATAGGGACAAAGCAGTGTCCTTTGGTTCCTTGGTGAGAAGATGGTGATTTATTCTTGCCTAGGAGTTATGAACCTTGAGAACATCCTGACATTCAGAAACCCTAGTCATCTTCCCTACCCCACAGTTCCCTATCCACCAGCACAGCCTGCTGCAAAGTAATCCCTATGTTCTTGGGGCCACACTGTCAGAAAACACATTCATGCCTGTTATACCAGAGAATCGACATTTGGATATTTACACATTAGCAAAACTTCCTAAACAATGCCCTCTGTGTAACAGATGCAGTTTAAACCCCTCCATAAATTGCTCCAATACTGTTAGCAGGGCACCCACACAGGAGTGAAGAGATCTTTGGATAAGCTGGCCCTGGGCCCCGGTTCCCATCCCCTGTTTACTGGGGCCTTTGGGAGCTTCTCTAAGCCTCACTTGAAAGTACACAGTCTGTGTTCAATAACTGCTCCCTGAACTGCTGAGTCACTCTAGGACCTTAAAGACGGCTGCCTGAAGATATGTTCATCAGAAGGGGCCAGGTTACCTCTGCATTTGACCGCAAACCTGCCCAGTCCCCTTGAGGCCACACATAGCACCCACCTCTTCAGAGACGGGTCCCTGAGCAGAGTTGAAAAGACACAGAGATGGGCAGACAGCGAGCCCAAGCACTACACTGACTAGAGCGGGGAAAGGGATTCTCCACCGTTGTCCACGGGAGTCTGGAAGCTATAGTGGCAGCTAGCCTGGTTTCCAACCCAAATACACATACACCCCAGGACTGTGAGGCTCCTGTCTCAGCCTTGTCTTGGGTGAGTTTGTCCATCATTGGACGCAGAGAGGCTGAAGAGGCTGCAGGGAGGAACCAGCATTCATACCAGGCACTGTTGCGGCCCAGTCACTTATGTCATGCCATCTCAATCCCATAGCATCAACTCCTGGAAGGAAGGAGGGAGGTAGGGAAGAAGAGATGTTTGTGGTATGCCTCCCATGGCAGCCTCAGTGGAGTCTTTTCACATTATGTTCTCATTTAATCCTCACACCAGCCCTATGAGGTAGATGTTATTCTCCCTGTTTTATAGATAAGAAGACTGGCATTCCAGGAGGCCAAAGTTTACAAGCCCTGAGCGGTAGAGCAAGAATTTGAACTCAAGTTACTACCCATTGTTATGTACCCTATGGAAGAACAGAAACCCCCAGGAGATTTCTGTTGGGGGAGTGCTCAGGTCCCTTGTTCCTGAGCCCTGTGCCTCTTCCTCACCCAGGGCGATATCAGGGCCCTGTTGCAGACCCCACACATAGCCCCTCAGCTCCTCTCATTAGGCTCTGGCCATGATTCCTCAGCTCTCCCAGCAAAGAGAACAGTTTAGGGGCCTTTACTCTTGTTATTAAGTAGAGTCACTTTAGTGATATGCTATCAAGTGCTTGCCTTAATGCTGCTACAAGAAGAGCCGAAATAAGCTGGCACACTTGGTGTAATAAGTACTGATGATTTCTATTAACAGAGAGGCAATTACTGGGCCCAGGGAATCTGGGGCATGCAGCCTTAGGGAGGACAGAAGAAGAGGAATCATTTTGATAATTAAATGAGAGCAGAACAACGCTCTAGCTTAGGCTCTGTCCCCTGGACTGATTAAGAAGCTGCTGTTCTTCCTATACACATTGATGGTTTCTTTCTGCCCAGAATGTCCTTGTCTGGCCCTGGGACCGGAAGAGGAGATTCTACAAATGCTGGATGGGACAGCCAGAGAGCTCTATTAGCTAATACTCAAATTCCAAAAGTGCAGGACAAAGCTGTCCTGCATTCTCTGCCTTGACCCTCAGCCCTCAACTCCTGGCAAGAGCCCCAGCAGCCCAAGCCTACAGCTGCTGGAGGAGGAGAATGAAGCAAACCACTGGCAGTCCATTGCTACATCTGTTCCCTGGCCCTGACAGCACTCCAACTTCAGGAGCCACCATCTTGCTCCATCCAGGTAGCCCTGAGACTGGTGATTTGGCCTGGGTCTTCCACAGCACTGTACTTTGGCCTCCTGGGCCCAACTTACGGAGATGTCCTGTTACGGTTCATGGAGTAGTTAGGCCTGTTACAGATACCCAGCCTTGTTGTTAAGAGTCTTGAAGGTACCATTTATTGAGAGTCTGTCTGTCCAGGCTTGTACATTATCTCATTGAATCTTACAACATCACTGCTAAGAAGATATTCTTGTCCTCATTTTAAGATAAGAATACTGAGCCTCTGAAGATGCAGACAAGAAGGGATATGAGGGAGATAAGTCCCCTCTAAGGGACTAACTAACATGCCCAAAGGTAGTGGGTAACACAGTAATGCCCAAAGGTACTGGGTAACACAGTAGTGAGGCTCGAACCCAGGGTTATCTGAATCTCAGTGCTGTGCTTTTTCAATTATTATTCATGGTTTTCCTTCTGGAGAGATGGCATTTAGGAACTAAGCACAACTCATTGCCAATTCTGACACAGAAAGGACACTGACCTACAAGATTATTGATATCATCTGTCTTAGTCCGTTTTCACACTGCTATAAAGAACTACCTGAGACTGAGTAATTTATAAAGAAAAGAGGTCTAATTGACTCATAGTTCCGCATGGCTAGGGAGGCCTCAGGAAACTTAAAATCATAGCAGAAGGGGAAGCAAGGCATGTCTTACATGGCAGCAGGAAAGAGAGAACGAGGGGGGAGATGCCACGCTTTTAAACCATCAGATCTTGTGAGAACTCCCTCAGTATCACAAGAACAGCATGGGGAAACTGCCCCCATGGTCCAATCACCTCCCACCAGGTCCCTCCCCTGTCACGTGGGGATTAAAATTCCACATCAGATTTGGGTGGGGACACAGAACCAAATCATATCATCATCCTATAAAAATTTAATGTAAGTTCACCAGTGTCTTTATGTCTGCTTTGTATAGACCAGGATAAAATTGATCTCAACAGGATCTAGGTTAGATCAACCACAGAAATAAAATTACACTGTCCCTCTGCCCTTAAAATGGAATCATTACTTTCATAATCCAGCCACCTAGCCAGCTCTCTAAAGAAGAACCCCTTCTCCCATCTTGATGAGTTGCCCCTCACTTTTTTTTTTTTTTTTTTTTTGAGATGGAGTGTCACTCTTGTTGCCCAGACTGGAGTGCAATGGTGTAATCTCGGCTCACTGCAACCTCTGCCTCCCGGGTTCAAGTGATTCTTCTGCCTCAGCCTCCCAAGTAGCTGAGATTACAGGTGCACGCTATCACGCCCAGCTAATTTTGTATTTTTAGTAGAGATGGGATTTCACCATGTTGGCCAGGCTTGTCTCAAACTCCTGACCTCAGGTGATCTGCCCGCCTTGGCCTCCCAAAGTGCTGGGATTACAGGTGTGAGCTACCATGCCCAGCACCCCTCACTTCTGAGAAACAGAAGAAGAAGGATCAATGATGGCTCTCCCACCCTTGGGTGGGCCCTTCTTGGCTGTGTGGCAGGTAGGGTGTTAGATTTACTGCTGAAATGAAGAACTTCACCAAAGCCACCTGGTGCAGTTTCCACCAGGAATTCCTTTCTGAGCTGTCATGGAGTAACACCAAATCTCTTACAGGGTGCCTCCTCCTCCTCCTCCTCTTCATTTCCATTCGAGTTTATTGTGGCCAAGTTTAAGTGTAGTATATTCAGACTGGGTGATTTTCATGACTGACTTCAGCTTCCCAACTGTGAGCTCTTTCAGAAATGGGCATAAGTATCTGGTACAGCATGTGGAATCATCTTCCAGAGGGTTTTATAAGAAATAATGGCTTCATTCATCAAAATTGAATTAGTTTGAGTCATGCCCCAGAGAGGGGACAGGATGACCCTAGAGGCCTAACAACCAAGAATGCTGTGTTGCCTACTCAGTCACACCCAGTGTGTCCTCTAGGGTGGCAGGAGACAGAAGGCTACTTTGAATCTGGAAGTGGAACTGGTGGGGACTAGAAATGGTGGCCACATGTTCCTGCTTCTGAACCAGTCAGTGCTTTGATTTCCAAGAATCCTTTCCTGGGCAGAGTGATCATCTTAGGGTGAACTTTGCTGGTGTTGAGTGACACAGGTCAAGTTTGATGGCGAGGGCCATGTAAACACATGAATGACAAGGAATGCATGTTCATCCCCTCTCCAAGGAGAATACCGTTGGCCATGTCCTAGCAGTAAGATATTTGGTCTATCTCCCTAAAATCAGATGGAAGTAGTATTTCTCCAGGTATATATTATTGTCCTCATTTAGCAAATGAGGAAACCGAGGTTTGGAGAAGTGAAGTCACAGAGGAAAGAAGGAGGAGAGCTGGGGTCCTAAACTGAGACAGAAGCTCTTTTCACAAGGATGAGAAATTGAAAACAATTTTTTAACCTCACAACTGAAAAAGTGAACTAGATTATTTCGACTGTTACCTGCTGCAGAGTGTAGCTGGCGATATCCACGGCATAGCTATCAGGACCCCAGTTTGTATTCCACCTCCCAACTCCATTAATGGCTCAGTCCTGTGGGCACTGATTTCACAGGGATGGGAATGGGACAGAGAAGAAAGAAAGTCCAGCTTGATAAAATGGGAGATCTGAAGAACAGGCGACTGTTGACTCTTCACTTCTCACCTTGTCCTCATTCCCTCCTCTTTTTGTCTTGCAACTTGTTATTTTGCACACAAACTCCAACAGCAGGCTCACAACAAGAATGACAAGTCAGATAGAAGAAACTGGAGAAGTTCCAGGGAAGGTGTCAGTGTGGCTGCCTGCTTGTATTTTCATGCCAGTACAGATGTGAGATTTCTCACTGTAATTCAAGTCCCCTCCACACTGATTGCTGAGCCTCATGTGCCAGAGGCAAGTTGCAAACATCCCAGCTGTCACCTGCCCCTGCGGACACCGGGTGTCAGGGTCTTGCGGTGGCCTTCATCTGCATCTATTGCATTTGAAGCAGTTTGGAGAACTGCTCTCTTATATGAGATTGGGAACAATTGGGATTGTTCAAGGTGCTATTATTGCTTATGAAATGATGTGGCATCTCATTGTCATTGGGGTTTATTCCCAGCTCTCTGCTATAAAGCAGCCAGTCTGGTTAGGAGAGGCTGTGCTCCTCTAACTCTAACACCTGCCTTCACTCAGAGGCCAGCTCTGAGGTATCTGCAGGATGCAGGGCAACCTGGCCAGCACCACCCATCTTGTGGGACCACGTATATTCCCTTTGCTATGCAGAGGGACACTGGTCACTGAGAGGACTCTGGCGGATCTCTGACTGTGTCATGGCCTCTGTTCCCTTCCCATTCTCACTTCAGATTCATGGATCACCCCACTCCTCCGTGGTCCCCTAACAGTGAATTACTTCTCCTTTTTTCATTCTAACTTCCCACATTTTCGTTTCCTAACTAGCAAAATTTAAATCTGTCAACATCAGGAAAAATAGTAAAACGTTAGATTTCTCTTAAAGAAGGATTTGTATTAAGTCCAACAAACTCAGCTAACTAGTAGCAGCTATAATAATATTAATAACAAACACAGGCCGGGAGTGGTGGCTCATATCTGTAATGCCAGCACTTTGGGAGGCTGAGGTGGGTGGATCACTTGAGCCCAGGAGTTCAAGACCCACCTTGGCAACATGGTGAGACCTTGTCTCTAAAACAAACAAAAAACATGGGCACTAACATTTGTGGGGTGCCTCCTAAACATAACCTATGAGGTAGGTAATACGATCAACCCTCATTCTAAGACAAGGAGTCTGACCATGGAGAAATTAAGGACCTGGCCACAGCCACACAGTGAGTGGCAGAGCTGGACCTGGACCCGAGCAGTTTGACCCAGAGCCTACACCACTGTGGTTCTAGTGGGGGTGCTCTTCTGCCTGTCACTGCCCATATGAGCCAGAGTGGAAGAAGCAGAGGGGGGCCCTCCGCTGCCTCCCTCCCCTGCCTTCCCTCCCACCTCCCTTCCCTACTTCTTTCCCTGTTATTTCAAGCTGTCCAGTAGCCTCCTGCAGGCCCAAGGCTTCATTTCCATCCCTCCACCTCTCCTTCCTAGGCCTTTCCTTTATCTCAGCAAGCATTATGACCCCTTCCATGCCTCTGCCCCACCTCTGCCTCCCCTCTCATTTTTATGCATATACGGACATTCCCCACTGCAGCCAGGCTGGCCCCTCTGACCCACCCCACTGTCTTACACCTTCATCTGCTCAACATTTTCTGCAGACCCTTTCTACACCACCACTCACACAATAAGGTCTCCACTCCCAGTCTCTCTCTTTCTAAGCCTGCAGTTGTAGGACTTCCCCAGGTCCTGCTTGCACAGTGAGCAGAAGAGGCAGAACAGGCAGGCTGCCTCCCTCCCCGACCTCTCCCAGTCATTCTTCCCTCAAGGCCACCCTTCCCTGACCCATACCTCTGCCAAGCCTGCCAGGTTAGCCCTGGTGCCTCCTGGCAGGAGCAATGTTTGTGTGCAGTGCCTGGTACTCAGATATTAATAACCACCACCAGGCACTGATGACAAGCAGGAGGAAATCCAGCCCTGTGGCTTCATAGTGTCTGCATTCCAGTTATTTTTAAACAGCTTTTTGTTGTGCCCATGACATTGTGCTTGTAGCCAAGTGTCTGGATCATGACAGGCCCTGAGGAAAGGATAATAACAACAATACATTAATTGCAAATGTTTGCCAAACATATACTTAGTTTATTCCCTGGACCCAGATGCTCATACTTGTAACCCTGACTCTGAGAGATGGTTTTAAGGCAAAACTGGACTGCTTCTTGAGGCAGGACTCATGAGGCCCTACAGAGGCCCCACTGTTCTTGGGACCAATCAGGCTGAGAATCTGGGCCAGGGAGGTGAGCCCTGAAAGCGGAGAGGCCAGGAGAGCCAAACCTCAGGCTGACCTGGCCCAGCAGCCTCAGCCCCCACACCCATGCCTCACACCCGGCGTCTGGCCCTAACTCCATGGCACCACCTGAGCTGTGGCCCAGAAGACTCTCCTGCAGGCATATTTGACCAGCATCACAGCATAAGTTTCTGGTCACCTCAACACACTCACACCCTCTCCATCGCCATTCATGCAGCCTGACAGTGCCAAATCTCACCTGACACCCCTGTCACAAAGGAAGCCCCTCTGGGAGGGCAAAATCCTCCACCCAGCCTAGTCCTCACGGAGCTCACTTTCTCACGTGAGGAAACGAGACCTGCAGCTTCTGTTCCGCCCGCTCCCCACCATGTTCAACAGAGCCTCAAGCCTGGTGTTTACCGACTGACGGTGCTAGTGACCAGGAGGCCCTCTCTGTTGGTTCAGGCACCTCAGGGCTGATGGCAACTGTTCTATTTTGCCAGTTGCTTCTTGTTTTTTTCTTCAGCTAAACTTTCCTGAGGGGCCCAGTGTTATAGGACTATTATGAAAGTGGATATAACGACTCCCCCACTGTTTAATAACAGCCTTTTAAGATATAATTCACATATCATAAAACGTTTTTGTTTGTTTTGTTTTTTTGAGATGGAGTCTCACTCTGTCACCCAGGCTGGAGTGTGGTGGTACAATCTTGGCTCACTGCAACCTCCGCCTCCTGGGTTCAAGCAATTCTCCTGTCTCAGCCTCCTCAGTAGCTGGGATTACAGGCACGCACCACCATGCCTGGCTAATTTTTGTCTTTTTAGTAGAGATGGGGTTTCACCATGTTGGCCAGGCTGGTCTCGAACTCCTGACCTCAGATGATCCACCTGCCTCGGCCTCCCAAAGTTCTGGGATTATAGGCATGAGCCACTGCGCCTGGCCGAATGTGCCCTTTTAAAGTGTACAATTCAGTGGTTTTTATTATATTCACAGAGTTAAAAGATCACAACCTGATTTTTTGTGACTGGCTTCTTTCACTTGACATAATGTTTTCAAGGTTCGCCTGTGTTGTAGTGTCTATCAGTCCTTCATTCCTTTTTACTGGTGAATAAGATTCTACTGTATCATGATATACTACTTGTTTATTCATTTATCAGTTAATGGAAACTTTACACTGGAAAATGGATTGGGTTGTTTCTACTGTTTAGCTCTTAACACATACTGCTGCTATTAACATACATGTACCAGTTTCTGTGTGGACATGAATTTTTAAATCTCTGAGCACATACTGAGGAGTGGAATTGCTGGGTCATATGGTAACTCTATTTTTAACAATTTAAATGACTTTCAAACTCTTTCTCAAAGTGACTACCATTTTACAACCCCATCAGCAATGCATGAGGTGTTGCCATTCTCTTTGGATGTTCATAGCAACCTTCTAAGGTTGGTATCATTATAACCCTACAGCTTACAGATCAGGACACTGAGGCTCAGCAAGTAACTTGCCTGTAGACATGCGGCTGGCAAGTGCAAGGCTGAGACTCAAACTATGGTCTTGTGATTCCAGATGACATGCTTTTCCCTCTGTGACCTACTGCCAGGTATTAACCCTGCATCACCTATGAACAGCTGTGTTTCTTACCCTTTCACCTCTGTGCCTGCATCACCCGATGAGAAGTCTTTCTGTGTTGCAGGACGTGTCAGGAAATGCTGCATTTCTGGCCTTCACTCCTTTTGGGTTTGTTGTTCTTCAAGGAAACAAGAGGGTCCACTTCATTAAATGGTGAGCATCTTCATTTCCAAAATAGGCTCTTTATATCTCACCAACTGGGGAGGGGCGACGGTTCCCATGTCCTTTGTCTGTGATTGGGCAGTTCTGGTTCAGAGCCCTCTCCAAAGCCTTGCGTTGATAGTGGTAACTGACGAAGGGAGTGGTCTCTTCCTAGGGATCCTGTTCTTCTAAAGGGGTGTCCCTGAGAGCCAGCAGCCTCTCCAGAAAGGAAAAGGGATACAGAGGTTTGATTTCTGGGGAGGGTGAGAGGCCTGGGGCTGGAGCCAGTGTAAGCGGAGCAAAGTTCCTGTGAGAACTGAATCCTTGGGGCCATCACCCACTGAGGGTCATAGTCAGCCCTGTTGAGCCAGCTGTTCTGGAGCATCTCTGTAGATGGCTTACTGCCCTTACCTGCTCTACTAACAAGGGAGGGGCTCACAGACAGTGACCTCTGGGGCAGATATAAGTCCCCTGTTACTTTGGCAAAACACCCTCCTCAGACCAGCCCTCACTGTGGGCATCGTGTCTGCAAAAGCTCAGTTGCTGCTGTCTCACTCCTATCCCTCTTGGGCATTTAAGTGTCCTCAGCCTCCAGGAGTCACATTCCCGCTCTTTCTTCCTTCCCTCCCCTCTCCACTCCCATCTAACAGGAAAGAGCCACTGCCTCAGCTGCAGCTACTCTGAGCTGCTTCCTCTCCTGCCCCTCTCTGTTTTATTTGGGGTCTATTCTGCTGCATGCCTCTGGGCAGACTCTGGTTTGTTGATTGACATTTGGCTCTCCTGGAGACCCTTTAGCTGGCCAGCCCATACAAACGTCTGTCAGCGTCATCAAAACATTTTGCATATTCTATTAAGCTCTTGTGATTTCTGTACCTTCCTGGGCCTCAGACTGCCAAGTCTAAGCTGGCCAGCTCCTCCTAGGGGCTTAGATAAGTGGCTTCCCTTGGTCCAGCAGAGCTCAGTGGGGGGAAGTCTGGTTTCTTTGTCTTCTCCAGGAGAGCTCATGAGGAATCTTGAGTACAGTTGCTTCCTAGTCAGCATTCTGCTGGGACACTGCAGGCCATCTATCCCGCTGTGCCCTCTTCAGCTCCCCCACTGAGCTTGAGCTTGAGGACAGATACCGCCTTTCCAGCCCACCTTGATTTTGTGAAGGAGGGCATTACGATCGTCAGCCAGAGTGCTGGTGAAACTGCTCCTCACACATGCAGGGGGGCCTCAACTCCCCAGGACAACAGCCATGCTACAAGGCAGCTGCTGCCCTGGAGTTACCAGAATACACCCCAACATACCTGTTTCCTAGGCATCTTCAAGTCGGCCCACTTCACTGTGCTCTCTGGGTGAAGATGTGAGGATTTGCAATCTCCTGTCCAAAAAAATGCTTTTCAGAAAAAGACAATGAGCAGGATCAGGCCTCAGCCCTCCTAGTGTGGGGTCTCTGCTGCCTGGATACATCTGGGCTATTTGATGTTCCTTAGAGGGCCCAGATCCACATTCCAACCAGAGTAGCTGTTGGGTGAGGTCCCTGTCTGGGGGAATGTTTGGCTAGAAACAAGTAGGACACACGTGTCACAGACACCTGCAGTCCCTAAATTATCCCCACCCCTCCAGAAACCATGATGGCTCTTGGTTCTCACACGCACTTTTCTTTCCACGGCTTCTCTCATGCACCACTTCTTCTGGAAGTCTCCTCTTCACCATGTGTCAACTCTGTAATAATAGATGTAAACCCAATCTCACTCTCAAAATAAAACTCCTTACTTTCCTAGCTTGCTTGTTGGAACCTAGGTGATCTGTGTGCTTGTCTATATATTAACCAATTGGCATTATTGTATTGTGTGTGTATGAGATTGATGGTTGATTGAGAGGGAGTTTGAGAGGGAATCAAACAGGGAAGGAATACCATGTGGCTTGTGTTAGCTCAGAACTGGTGGTCAGAAGTTGTGAAATCTCATCCTGACCCAGCCATGATTTTCAGGAGCATGGAGAACAAGTGATTTTCCTCTGTCCCTTGAACTTTTTCCAGCAGTAAGTTGGGTACATGATTCTCACTATCTTTCTACTATTTCCTAGGAGATGAAGGAAATCTCCTTAGAAATTACAAAAAAAGCAGCAGCCAAGTGGAGGTGAATGTGCATGACAAGACCGCCTTGGGGGTCCCAGTTGGGTAGAAAAATGGGGCCTCCAGTGACATGGAGAGGGCTGAGAGGCTCCAGAGGGCAGCTATGTTGGGCAGATAGAAGGGAAGTGAGGAGCAACCAGTGCTGAGGCCTAGTTCCATGGCTCTCAGGGACATTCACCTAAGACCCAGTAGTTTTTCCATTTTGCAAATGTAACCAAGGCTGAGAGCAGGAGGTGGATGTGGAGGTGAGGTCTAGGCCGTGCCATGTACAGTAACCATGTCACTTCTTCTGATTTGTGTCTGTCCCACGGGTGATGTACCCCAGTATCCTGTTTGCCTCTTTTACTGCAGCCATTCACTGGGCTGGTGGCTTCAAGGATTTTTCTACAATAACCCCTAAGCCCCTTTCCTGGTCAGTACGCTGCATGACTGTTCCATGTAATCTGTTCTCTCTCTTTGGTATGTTGCCCTGCCCCGCTCTCTGAGATTGTTTGATATTTGTCTGCATTAAACTGCATTTTCCATCCAGTGGCACAGTCACCTGAAAGACTCAACTCCCTCAGAACCTGGTTGCATTGTTTCTCATTATTTGCTGTATCTTGAACTTTGGCCTCATCAGCTACCTGTGGCATCTTACGTTTGACAGTCCCATCCAGATAATGCACCTGTGTTATGAACCCAATCCTGAAATGACCCCAGATACTCTACCTAGACTCACTTTCCATGCAGATGTTTCCCTTTTACAGCCACTGTTGATAAGCCCGAAATCCTCCTGTCACCCTATTACTATAGTGTGATTGACCAGAAAACTGTGGATTGAACTGTTTCAACAACATTCTCTAAGGCCACTGCGCTGCTGTCTTGTTTCAGTTCTGATTTTGGCTAAAATTGTGTCTGTGCCTGGAGCCCCTTCCAGTTGGGGTGGGCTGTGCATCTACAAGATTTAGCGGTGAACAAGCAGCCCACAATGAGGTGACAGGCACTATCTTTGTGCTTCTAGGAATGAGGTGACCAAGCTGAAATTTGAAGGAAAGACTTTCTATTTATACGTAAGTCAGAAAGAGGTGAGTGCTGGCTTCCTTCTCTTCAGGGAGGGCTGGGGTGATGGGATGCTTCCTGGTGGCCAGAGCCAAGCTTGAGGGACCCCAGTAGAGCCAAGCCACCCACATGCTAAGCCAAGACCAAGGTCAGGACCTGGAGGTACAATATGAAGGAGCGGGAAGGCCCTGGAGCACAGGACTTCCTCAGGGATGCTATTGACACCCAGAGCTTCCACTCAAGAGATCTTTACCTCCAGGAAATGCAAAGGAAGGCTCTTTTTCTTTCATGTATATGGGAATTCCAGAGGCAAGGGCCACTTTCTCACCAAGAGCTCTCCTGGTTCAATTTGTGCTACTTTTGTGCCAGCTGAGACTTACCCTGATTGGACTTGCCAAGTATGATGTGATGCACTGAACTGAGCTTTGCCTCAGTGGGTCCCACGGGCCCTCCCCTCTAACTAGCCAGCTGCCAAGGCCTCTAACAGCTCTGGGGTCAGGGTCCTTGCCTACTTCACCCTTTGCTTTTCCATCTACACTCAGCCATATCAATGTGGAATTTTTTGCAGGAAAAGAAAATTATTCTTACATATTTTGCTCCAACTCCTGAAGCGTGTAAGCACCTCTGGAAATGTGGAATCGAGAACCAAGCCTTCTACAAGTGAGTGGATACATGTGATGGGGACTGTCTTTCTTAGAGCCAGAGTCACTGAGAGTCGGTGACAGGAGGCCAAGTGCCCAGGAACCTGAGGCGGGGTAGCTGGAAATGGGCAAGAGCTTGACAGTTACCGAGACGCCAGGTTGAGGCCAAAGGCAAGAGCTTTGCCTACCAAAGGGATTTTGTAAAGAATGTGGGGCTTTTGTGTTGTTTTCTTCGATTAAGAAAGTGGTTATTAAAGCATTAGGTAGTGAAGAAATGGCCCATTAAGGGGGTGATGCCAGGTAAAATATGTCTCACTAAACCCCTTGGTCTTGTTTTAAAAATATACTGTAATGATTTATGCTTTACTAAGATGTATCTGAACGAGGTCAAGGCAAGACAGAGTGTGGTATATTCTACCTGGGGTGAGCCCTGCTCTCACCAAATGCCCCTGATTGGCCAGGTCCCAGTTCCAGTAACCTGAAGGATCCTGGAGAGATGAGAACTGCTCTGAGCTGAGTGGCACCATACTCCTCTCCAGGGAAGATTCTGCTGCCTGCTGGCTGCTATGGGATGCTGGCTGGCAGAACTAGGTCCTCCCAGTTGCCAAGGCCACAGCCCCAGAGGCTGTTTCTTAGACAGGCATTCTGCATTACTTAATTCCCATTATGTGTTTATACCAGAATCAAGGATTCACTGAATCGGCAGCCTTTCTTCTCCTGAATACACTCAGGGGAGACTTTGGCATGGTCACACTTCCCTCCTGTTCAGTCCCTACTGTCCATAGGAAGTCAATAAAACATTTATTTTCTTTTGCTACCACCCTCCCTTTGCCTGTGAGGATGTAATCCATGTTTGGCCAGTTACCTGAACCTAGAGAGAAGCAACTTGAGATGCAAGCTCCTGCTTGTGGGACTGAGGAGCAGCCCAGGAAGAACTGGGGTCCCACGGGTCTCCGCAGCAGAGAGAGGAAGGCACTAGCAAACAGGGGCCTGCTCCATACTGAACTATCCCTGCCCTGGGAATGGCATATATGGAAGCTTTCCCCTTCTCTCTGCCAAAGGGTCTAATGCAAACAGAAGCAATCTCCTTACCTCTTGTCTTTTCATGCCTTCAGCACCATTTCTTAAGGGCTTGGTTTTCCCATCTGTGTCATGGAAACAGAAGTGTGCTTCTGAACCTGTGACCACACTCAGTTTCTGAGTCTTCCCACGAGTAGATCTCCATACCCACCCAGCCCTGTCTGCACCCACACTGGAAACGGAGGTCATTTTTCAGTTTTCCATTGCCTCCTTAATGTTCTCGTCAAATGGTAAAAGCCTGGGTGAGATCCCCAGGTATGTCAAGTCTCTGGCAGCAGCGCTTTGGCCTTGCCCTCAGTGTCTCTCACATACAGATCCCTAGTCCTGCCTTTGGCTTAGTACCATGGCAGGAGCCCAGTCAGATGCAAGAGCATGCCCAGGCTCCAGTAAGCAGCTCGGATGTCCAGGAGCCCTGAGACAAGCAGGGATGGTGTCTCCCAATAACTGTTCATGGATTGTGGAAACAGCTCCTACTCACTGCTCATAGCACAGGTTTCAGACCCACATAGGTTCCTGGTTGGATCAGTACCATAGGCACCTGGGCATGTTACAGATGGATCCCATCTTAGGAGGCTTCTCTCTGAGCTGCTATGCCCAAGCTGAGAGAGCTAATGGGCTCAGTGAAGTCACCCAGGAGAAAGTATTACAGAGCTCCACATCAGCTGTCTGCAGCTTCAAATGAGATATTAAATAGACATCCTGGGGGAGGGAGAAAGGCTCCAAATTCAAATACATGACTGAACTTTTATTAAAGTTAAGCTAGTTTCTTCATCGCAGGATTTCTCAGTCTTTACCGTGGTCATGTATTTTAGGACCCTCCAAATGGGAGATGAAACAGGAAAGACAGCCCCCACCCTCTTCTCTACCCACAATTACCCAGACATAGACACAAAATCAAATACTGGGACTGGAAAGGAGACCCCTAAGGTCCAGTAGTCCCAGCTGTATCATTTTATAAAAAGAGTGAGGCTAAGAGAGAAGGAAATTTGCCCGAGGTCACACTGCTAATAAGTGACGTGGCTGAGATTAGATGGGCATTCTATTATTCCCTGAGACCATCCACCTGAGCCTGTATTCTCTCAGTCCCCCTAGTAAAACCTATGAAGCATTTTGGGGGAGCCTTCACTCTCCTGACACTAAAATGGGTTTCCATGTGACAGTCCTGGGCACTGAGGCAGGAGGGCAGCTGGCTATGAGCACAGCCCCCAGATCCTAAATGAGAGTCAGAGACAAGTGTGGACTATGAAGGGCTTTTTTCCTGAAGTTTCAAGTAGCCTTTGGAAGAAGCTGGGGATGTGCTGCCTTAACCTGTGTGAGGCAGTTCAGGCTGTCTATCACACTGGACTTTGCCTTGCTACAGGCTGGAGAAGTCAAGCCAAGTCCGCACAGTGTCCAGCAGCAATTTATTCTTTAAAGGGAGCCGGTTCCGATACAGGTAAATAGTGACAGTAAGTAACCATTATGGATCTATTTTCAGACCCTTCTCTGGAGAACAATCAGTGGTCCTTATCCTTTAGAACAGAGAAACCGGGGAGGACTCAGGAAAGTCTGAGGTCACCATCTAATTCTCCCATCTTATGACCCTTTTACTATTTCCTTCCTTCCCTACAGCAATTTGTCTGTAGGGTTTTAAATGTATATTGGCCGGCCATAGTGGCTCACGCCTATAATCCCAGCACTCTGGGAGGCTGAGGCAGGTGGATCACTTGAGGCCACGAGTTTGAAACCAGCCTGGGCAACATGATGAAACCCCATCTCTACTAAAAACACACAAAAAAATTAGCTAGGTGTGGTGGCGCACACCTGTAGTCCCAGCTACTTGGGAGGCTGAGGTGGGAGAATTGCTTGAGCTCAGGAGGTCGAGGCTGCAGTGAGCCATGATTGCACCACTGCACTCCAGCCCAGGAGACAGAGCAAGAACCTGTCTCCAAGAAAATGAAAAATAAATGTGTATCTTCTCTTTTCCTTACAATAGCAGCAAAATAAGAACTATAACAGTGATTCTTTTCATGTCTCACTGTCTAAAGTTTGTTCTTATGTGTTTGTGATGTAATTGGAACATGCTGGAAAATGAGGAACTATTCCTAAATGAGAATGGAAGATCCTAAAGACTCTAGAGATGGAGAGAGTTCTCTCAGATAGGCTGTCATGACACTTTAGAACTCTCTACCCCACCAAGCAAGCCTTTCTCCATGACCAAAACATCGGGGAAAGGGTGGGCCACAGATGCCATTTCCTGATTCAGGGAAAGCACCTGAGATCTTGGAGAGGAGCTGTCCTAGAACACAGTCTTATTTCTTGCTGCTTGTTTTTATTATACTACTTACAGTGGCCGAGTTGCAAAGGAAGTCATGGAGTCAAGTGCTAAGATCAAACGGGAGCCACCGGAAATACACAGGTAGGCTGCCAGGGGCTTCCCCCCAAAACAGTTCTAGCTCAGATCCCAGAATCTCAACCAGCAGTTTGAGTACTGTGAAGCCCCTGGCTCCAGTGGCTACCAAAAAGTCCAAAATGGAGCAGAAAGCTGAAGAAACTTCTCAGAAGGGATGGGGAGAAGTCTTTGACCCTTAATAAGAGAGCTGGGGAGGGAGGAAGGGCTACTGCAGATAATACATCAGATCCAGGTGCCACTTCACTTGGCAATTCTCTTCTGCCCTCCCAAGTCTTGACATTGATCATAGATGTGTCACACAATTTCAGTGGTTCTGGAACCAGTCGATCATATGAAGCCAAGGATAGTCCCACAGCCCTGCCACACTGGCTCTAAAATAATTTCAGGATCCATGCTTCATGTAGATCCACAAATTGTGTTTCCAGAAGCCTATCTCCTAGAATCTAAGATTCAGAAAGAATATGACTGACCAAGAAGGGTAGGATTTGCCAACCAGCCTTTGCCTCTGGGAAGGGGAGCATTACTGCCTGCCCCTTCACATGGAGCCCCGTCATCAGCAGCCTCTATTGGAAGTCAGGGGAGGCTGCCAGTATTGGTCCAGGCATATTTTCAGGAGTACTGCTCATCCTGGGGCTCTACTCTGACAGTCTTGCCCCCACCCCTGAGACCAGTGGCACTGCTGCCACACTAAAAAAAAGGTTCAGATGGGTCTAGGGTTACAAGGAGGTGGAGGAGTTTAAAGCACTATCTCTGACTGGAATCCAGGACCAAAGGCAAAGAGAAGGTATTAAAGATTTTAAAAGAGAGGGAGACCAAAACTTAATGCAGCCAGGCAATTCTAGTAGCCAGTACTCAATTCTTAAGTGCCTACCAAATGTGTCCATGCACTGAATTAACAAGGTTCTTTTTCTTTAACCTCAGAGCAGGGATGGTTCCTAGCCGGAGCTGTCCCTCCATAACCCATGGCCCAAGGCTGAGCAGCGTCCCCAGGACCCGCAGAAGAGCTGTTCACATCTCCATCATGGAAGGTGAGCATGAGCTTCTTGAGGTGACCACTGGGGTCCTCCAAGTTGTGATCTGGGACCTTGAAAAGAAGCTAATTTGCATTAGTGACAGCAGCATGTATCTTGGGGAAAAGGGCCTCCAGTGGCAAGTAGGAGGTTGTATCCAGTGGATGGGAATACTAGTTAGGTACAGGGTGAAGGGGTGTGGGTATCTAGGCAGGGGGGTTGTGGATTTTAGGGTGCCAGGTTAGCCCTTTGGGGGACTTGCATATGTGGGATCTATAGGTTCCATGCAGTTCTGAAATTGCTTTCCATCAAGAGGCTTTTCACGCCCGGCACGGTGGCTCACGCCTGTAATCTCAATACTTCGGGAGGCCTAGATAGGTGGATCACTTGAGGTCAGGAGTTCAAGACAAGCCCGGCCAAAATGGTGAAACCCTGTCTCTACTAAAAATACAAAAACTAGCTGGGCGTGATGGCACATGACTGTAATCCCAGCTACTTGGGGGGCTGAGGTAGGAGACTCGCTTGAGCCTTGGATGCAGAGGTTGCAGTAAGCTGAGTTCGCGCCACTGCTCTCCAGCCTCGGTAAAGGAGACTATCCAAAAAAAAAAAAAAAGAATTTTTTAAAAAAAGGGGCTGGCGCAGTGGCTCACGCCTGTAATCCCAGCACTTTGGGAGGCTCACTTCAGGTCAGGAGTTTGAAAGCAGCCTGGCCAACATGGTGAAACCCCTTCTCTACTAAAAATACAAAAAATTAGCAGGGCATGGTGATGGGAGCCTGTAATCCCAGCTACTAGGGAGGCTGAGGTGGGAGAATTGCTTGAACTCGGAAGGCAGAGGTGGAGGCTGCAGTGAGCCCAGATTGCACCACTGCACTCCAGCCTGGGTGACAGAGACTCCGTCTCAAGAAAAAAAAGAGGGTTTCACTTGTTTGCTAAATCTGACCAATCTCCCCAGCTTAAATTATGAGGATGGCTGAGACTGTTAACTAAGAAGTGAAAATTCTTGGTTCTGAAGCATTTCTAGTAGCTGCCACCATGTTTTGCTTCGGCTATAGAAATCTGTCTTGTTGGCTGGGCACAGTGGCTCACGCCTGTAATCCAGCACTCTGGGAGGCTGAGGTGGGTGGATCACCTGAGGTCAGTAGTTTGAGACCAGCCTGGCCAACATGATGAAACCCCATCTCTACTAAAAATACAAAAATTAGCCAGGTGTGGTGATGCACGCCTGTAATCCCAGCTACTTGGGAGGTTGAGGCAAGAGGATCACTTGAACCCAGGAGGCAGAGGTTGCAGTGAGCTGAGATCGTGCCACTGCACTCCAGCCTGGGCAACAGAGTAAGACTCCGTCTCAAAAAAAAAAAAAAAAAAAAAAAAAAGCAATTTGTCCTGTTGCTATCTGCATATCTTACCACTGTCTCAGGAAATTCAATATGACCCATCTCCCTCCAGACTCCCCTCCTTTGGAGCAGGCCGAGGTGGGAAGAGAGAGAAATTCTATGTATCTCCACTGAACTAGATACCCCAATAGCTGAGGCCAACAATCTATTCTCGGGGTAGTTAATGCTGTTATGACCCATCTCCCTCCAGACTCCCCTCCTTTGGAGCAGGCCAAGGTGGGAAGAGAGAGAAATTCTATGTATCTCCACTGAACTAGATACCCCAATAGCTGAGGCCAACAATCTATTCTCGGGGTAGTTAATGCTGTTAGGAGGCGCTCTTGGAATACTGCCCTCTAGCTGTTGTCACTGGCCCAGGTCACCTGCAGGCTGGATACAGGTGTAAAGTTGAGTGCTTTCATTCCCGAAGATGGTGTTTTTTTAGGATCTCAGAAGATCTCACACAGCAGGAGACAGCAGAATTGGTTCATACCTGTCTCTCTCCTGGGATTAATGGTGTGGAAGCTGGCAGGGACAGCCCTTTGTCCTTTCTGTAAGAATGCTGC
The DNA here is from genome assembly GCF_028878055.3 of Symphalangus syndactylus. Lineage (NCBI taxonomy): Eukaryota > Metazoa > Chordata > Mammalia > Primates > Hylobatidae > Symphalangus > Symphalangus syndactylus. Next base: position 128,786,015 of record NC_072427.2, read on the forward strand.
TTGGGAATGAAAATGAATTGCTCAGGTTAGGAAGGATATCACTCTGCTGTTTCCCTGAGATCTAATTTGTGTTTAGGATTTTAGGATGTGTCACTGTGAGTGTGAGATTCCATGTTACCAAAGTCTGGTATGTAACTCCCTATGGTCTAGAGGTTGAGAACCCCAGCTAGACAAACACCATCAAGTTACTTGAGTACCTTCATTGCTTCATTTGTAAAATAGGGACATCTTCCTTGCCCACCCCATTGGTTGCAAGGAAGCTAATATGTGCAGAAGTACTTTAAAGAGACTAAAGCGTTTACAGGCCGGCATCAAGCACAGTGCGGAGTTCTGATCAGGAAGCCAAGGTCAGACTAGGAGCTCTGCCATGTACTTTCTGGAACAGGTTGTTTTATCTCTGAGCCTAGTTCCCCCACTGCAGAACAGAGCTGGGTGTGGGAGAGTGCCTGTGGACTACCAAGTAGAATTGTTATGCAAAGAATGGAATTATGGATATATGACCATCATGAGACACAGCCTCCTGGTGTTTCCTCCCATCTTAGGCTGACCCAGAGAACTGAGCTTGGCTCTCACTGTCCCTCTTTTGGGGTGTACATCTCAGGAAGTAGAACGAACTTCTCTGAGGAAACATAACTTTCTCCCCTCTGTGGCCTTTCTTTCCATCCCTCTGAGGCTGAAGCTAGAGGGTCCATCTCCATCTTCCACAGAGAGCTAGGACAGCTGTCCTCCCAAACAAAAGGCTCACCCTAGGGAAGCTAGCACCATGCAGGATGTAAAACAGGAGAGGAGCCTTGTGCATGCCTACTTCCCAGAACAGGGAAGACTGTCCAGGAAACCAGCATTCCCAAAAGAGGGAGGGCTGAGGCTGTGTGGAGACAAAACTCACTGAGAGTTGCTGCCAAGTAGGGTTAGTAGAACAACTCTGAGGTGGGGGAAAACATTCCTTGTGATCCTGAGACATGCTGAGGCTGACTCAGGTCCCCATTCAGCTCTGGCTTTACCTCCAGCCTCCTCCTCCCGTTGCAGCAGCAGGTTCCTTGTCCAAACTATTCCCCCTTGCTGCCAAATGCAAAGAGAGGTACAGTGGGGAGCGGCTGCTGAGGAGTATAGGCCCCCTAGGGCCGGGGCACTTCCTCAAAACCAGCCTCATGGAATGGCACACTTGGTAGGTTATAGCTCAGCAGACTTCCAGGTGTTTCTCACACCCTGTGCCCAAGGCTGCAAGTGGACAAACACAGCCTGTGACCCTGGTCATGGCCCCCAGCCCAGGACCCATTAGATGCAGGACAGGGCAGGTAAAACTGACCTGGCCCAAATGAACCTCACAGGCTCAGGGTGAGGAGAGAGAGATGGACATCAGGTTTGGATGTAGAAATAAAAGACTGTAGCAATTAAATGGCTTTATCAGTACAGGGGCTACCAAGCCTGTGGAAGTAAAGAATGGATTAGTTTCCAGGAGGGAAGAATTCAGGTGCAACATCTTTCAAGAGGAGGGCTTGCCTTTAAAGGTCCTGACAGGCACGGCTGACCCTAACTGCCTACCCCAACCAGAGAGAGAGGGGCTGCGAGGGATGCGATGAGGGCCTCAGAAGGGCACAACCAACAAAAACCCCAAGGAATTTAGGGGCATTTGAAATTGGTTCATGCTCCACCAAAGACTGTCTTTTCTATAGTCCATTTGGCCCATTTAGTATCACAGAGACCACCTCCTCCCACTTCAGAGCCACCCAGCCCCAAAGCTAGGCTGACCATGCAACTTGGCTGGCACCAGGGCAGGCTTGGACTATATATGGCCCGGATAAAGGCCAATGGCGTTGTAACTTTACATCCTGGATTTTCTGAGACAGTCTTGATTCCCCTTACCCTCTGGGATTGTTCTCTGCCCCCTCTGTCCCTTGCCCTCTGAGAGGTTGGAGCCCTTATCCAGGCCTCAGGGAAAGAGCTGCAGGCCAAGGAAGCATTACTTTTTATGGCTCTAAGTGCTTCTGACTAAATCCAGTCCCCTGATAACGGTGGCCTCTCAGAGCTGCTCCTTCCCTGCAGTTCAGCCTGATGTGAAGCTTGGGGAGGTGACCTTCTCCCTGCAACACGCGAGGCACTGCTAAGGGGCTGCTATGATGTGAGATCTGCAGAAATCCTTTGTTCCTAGTTGGCTTTCCATCTTTGCCTCTCTGTATCTTTCCCTGGCTGGTTTCTCTGAAGAGATCAGCTGGTTTCCACTGAAGAAGTATTTGCCTTCCTGGGCCACCATGGGGAAGAGTCTGATTAAGATTCACACCAGAGTCCCGGTCCAGCTCCGGCTGACTAATCACTGCTTTCGGCCCCTAAGTGTGCGCATCCTGAGGATGGGGCCCCGGCTCCAGGGTAGGGTCCTGACTGCTGTGACCCCCGGGCAAGGGAATCAGCTGGAGCACTTTCAAGGTAAAAAAGACTCCTGTTTTGCTGTGCCACTTAGCACAGATCCTTCCCACGGCACCCATCCCATCTATCCCAAAATAACAGGTTCCATGAAATGGCAGGACAGGTGGTGGCTTTTACAGCAGTGAAAACAGTTTCTAATATAGGACTAACCTGATGTGGGAGGGTCATCTTACAGGTGATATCTTCTATTGAGGGAGGAGACCGACTGATATTTACTGAGCAACTGTATTTGTCAGGCATTCTATGAGAAATGCATATCTAATTGGATGTGGTGGCTCATGCCTGTAATCCCAGCACTTTGGGAGGCTGAGGTGGGCAGATCACTTGAGGTCAGGAGATCAGACCAGCCTGGCCAACATGGCGAAACCCCACCTCTACTAAAAATACAAAAATAAGCCGGACATGGTGGCGGTGCCTGTAATCCCAGCTACTCGCGGGGCTGAGGTGGGAGAATCACTTGAACCCGGGGGGCGGAGGCTGCAGTGAGCCGTGATTGCACCACTGCACTCCAGTCTAGGCAATGGAGTAAGACTGTCTCAAAAAACTAAAAAACTTCTTTTAAAAAATTATAACAAAATGATGCTGAAGAAAACATTGGAGGACCTGCTGTAACATCATTTGGCTTAAAGTCATGGTTTCCAGGAACCTGTTGACAACGTGAGGACTTAATAGATATGATCAGCAGGATCATGAACTAGAAAGCGGCTTAGATTCTATCCTTGGTTTTGCCATTAACCACCAACCACATGACTTCAGACAACCTCTTTCCCTGACTACCTTGTGGAGTTACTGAAAGATAAAATGAAAGTGCTTTAAAAAGTTGAAAGCATTATACAAATTTAAGATTTTAGCACAGGGACAAAAAATACAGCTAAGACTATGAGGAGCTTCTGAAAGCAGAGATTGAGAGCTGTGGCAAATGTATGGGCCGTGAGGCAATGGGGAGCATAACTAGATGGCAGGTGCCCTGCCTTTGCCCCCACCCTCTCTCCAATTGTCCTACTCATTCATAACCCAGATTCCAGGGCTCATTCCTCTGGAGAATCCTTGTGCCTGTGCCTGTGCCAAGATAGGCTCCACCAGGCAGGTCAGGCAGGCTGCCTGGGTGCAAATGGCCAAGCCATGAGGGAGCCAAGGAAGATGGGACACACTGCTTCTGAAAGGTTACTAACACCTTTTTAAGAGAGACCTTTGGACTGCTTCATGTCCTGGTAGAAGGGGAAAAGGGAGACCCTTTGGGCTTCTGGAGCTAGCCCTGAACCAAAAAACTCCCTAATCAACCTGACTTAGGTAAAACCTTTACTGAGCTGGGAATCTGGTTCAGTCTGGGATTGTCAGGGACTATTTCAGGGCAACAGAAGGGGACTGGCTTTTCTTGTCATAGGTCACAAAGGCAGAGAGAACCACACCAGCATCACCGAGATGGCCAGGAGTGGAAAATGCAGACGTTGAACCTAAAACAAGAAGCCATTTCCTTGGGAGCACTGTGATGTGGGCCATGCTCGCTCACTATATGCCCAAAGCCTCTGGCCTGGGTGGCTACTGTTCAGTTGAGGGTGTAACCAGCTCCTGTTTTCCCTGCCAGGGCTTGAGTCCTGTGAGAACCTTGGAAAGAGAGAAGAGATAATGGGTAGTTTTAGGGGATAGAATACCCCTTTTTCCTACCAAATGTAAGAGAAATCCACCCCCCCACCCCCCACCAGCCCAACAAGATCTTCTTAAACTGTTTTGTGCTCTGAAGTGTCTAAAGATAGGGGAGCTTTTCAGCCTATTCTAGACCCAGCTGCTTCTCAGGGGAAGAGAGGGAGCTGGCCAGGGACTACTCCCATGCCCCCTCAAGAAGAGCAGACAGAGTTTCTACCCCATTCATTCCACAAGGTCAGAACAGCTAGAACGGAGGCTGAAGAGACTGAGAGCAGCTGCAGAAATCCAAAAATATTGACCTTATGAGCTCAAGATGCTGTATGCTGGGTTTTTACAAGGATACTCAGTATTTGATGAAACCTAGTTAGGCAAGACATATTCTCCTTCTCCCCATTCCTACCTCTCTTTTATTAAAAATTTCATAGTTACAGTGTCTCGCTATGTTGCCCAGCCTAGTCTTGAGCCCTTTGGCTCAAGTGATCCACCTGCCTTGGCCTCCCAAAGTGCTGGGATTACAGATGGGAGCCATCGCGTCTGGCCCATTCCTGCCTCTCAAAGCCCTCCACCCAACAGGCAGACTTGAGACTCAAACCGCGGTCCCAGCTCTGCATCAGGGGTAGTTTGGAATTCAGATTCTTTCAAACTGGGGTAAAAACCAGGCCCAGAGTTCAGAGTTCAACAACAAGCTTCTAAGATGCCGCCCAAAGGGAAAAGTGGTTCTGGAAAAGCGGGGAAAGGGGGAGCAGTCTCTGGGAGTGATAGTGCTGACAAGAAGGCTCAAGGTCCCAAAGGTGGTGGCAATGCAGTAAAGGTCAGACACACTCTATGTGAAAAACACGGCAAAATCATGGAATCCATGGAAAAGTTAGTCTGGGATGAGATTCAATGAAGTGGCCGCACAGTATAGTGAAGATAAAGCCAGGCAAGGGGGCGACTTGGGTTGGATGACCAGAGGGTCCATGGTGGGACCATTTCAAGAAGCAGCATTTGCCTTGCCTATAAGTGGGATGGATAAGCCTGTGTTTACAGACCCACTGGTTAAGACAAAATTTGGATATCATATTATTATGGTTGAAGGAAGAAAATAAAATCATATGAAAGACTGAAAAACAAAACAAAACAAAAAAACAGGCCCAGGACACCAAAGGCAAGAAAGGCAGAATCTTTAACAAATTAGGGGCTGGGTGCTGTGGCTCACGCCTATAATCCCAGCACTTTGGGAGGCCAGGAGTTCTAGACTAGCCTGGCCAAAATGGCAAAACCCCGTCTCCACTCAAAATAAAAAAATTAGCCGGGTGTGGTGGCAGACACCTGTATTCCCAGCTACTCAGAAGGCTGAGACACAAGAATCGCTGGAACCCCGGAGGCAGAGGTTGTAGTGAGCTGAGATTGCACCACTGCATTCCAACCTGGGCGACAGAGTAAGACTCCATCTCAAAACACACACAAATTAGGCCAAAACCATAAGCAAAAAGCAAAGAAAAACTCTTCTAAAATGGCCACTGTGATTTCTGTGGCTTGTTTCATACACACACACACACACATATATATATATATATATTTTTTTTTTTTTTTTTTTTTTGAGACAGTCTTGCTCTGTTGCTCAGGCTGGAATGCAGTGGTGTGATCTTGGTTTACTGCAGCTTTGACCTCCCAGGCTCAAGCAATCCGCCCTCCTACAAAGTAGCTGGGACAACAGGCATGCACTACCACACCTGGATTCCTCCTCGTCCCGAGGCAGAGTCTTGCTCTGTCACCCATGCTGGAGTACAGTGGCGCGATCTCTGCTCACTGCAACCTCCGCCTCCCAAGTTCAAGCAGTTCTCCTGCCTCAGCCTCCCGAGTAGCTAGGATTACAGGCACCCGCTACCACACCCAGCTAATTTTTGTATTTTTAGTACAGACAGGGTTTCACCGTGTTGGCCAGGCTGGTCTCGAACTCCTTACCTCGTGATCCACCCGCCTTGGCCTCCCAAAGTGCTGGGATTACAGGCGTGAGCCACCGCACCCAGCCTTTTTTTTTTTTTTTTTTTTAAAGATGGAATCTCTCTCACTCACTCTGTTGCCAAGGACGGACTGTAATGGTGCGATCTCAGCTCACTGCAACCTCCACCTCCCGGGTTCAAGCGATTCTCCTGCCTCAGCCCCCCAAGTAGCTGGGATTACAGGCATGTGCCACCAGGTCCGGCTAATTTCTGTATTTTTAGTTGAGATGGGGTTTCACCACGTTGGCCAGCCTGGTCTGGAACTCCTGACCTCAAGCGATCCACCCACCTCGGCCTCCCAAAGTGCTGAGATTACAGGTGTAAGCCACCACGCCCGGCCTGTCATCTTCTCGATATATCAAAATAGAGTGCAGTGGCTACTGCTGCTGGTCATGTGGGTGTGCAGAATGGTACCCCATAAAACACAATGGGTGCTACTGGAAAGCAGAGGGTGCACTGGGACACAGCCTACTCATGTTCCTTTTGCCTTTCTAGGCCTAGAGTCCCTACGGGACAGTGCCCATTCCACGCCAGTGCGTTCCACTTCCCATGGGGACACCTTCCTGCCTCACGTGAGAAGCAGCCGGACAGATAGCAATGAGCGAGTAGCTGTGATTGCAGACGAGGCCTACAGCCCTGCAGACAGCGTGCTGCCCACCCCTGTGGCTGAGCACAGCCTGGAGCTGATGTTGCTTTCCCGGCAGATCAATGGAGCCACCTGCAGCATCGAGGAGGAGAAGGAATCTGAAGCCAGCACCCCAACTGCTACAGAGGTGGAGGCCCTTGGGGAAGAGCTGAGGGCCCTGTGTCAGGGGCACAGCGGGCCCGAGGAGGAACAGGTGAATAAGTTTGTTCTAAGTGTCCTCCGTTTGCTCCTTGTGACCATGGGACTCCTCTTTGTGTTGCTCCTCCTCCTGATCATCCTTACTGAGTCTGACCTTGACATTGCCTTTTTCCGCGATATCCGCCAGACCCCCGAGTTTGAACAATTCCACTATCAATACTTTTGTCCCCTCAGGCGATGGTTTGCCTGCAAAATCCGCTCAGTGGTGAGCCTGCTCATTGACACCTGAGAAGGCATGACTCCTCCCCAAAAACTAGCCAGGTGGACCAAGGAGCCCGGCTACCCATTCCCAGGAATGGGACCCATCGCGGAACCATCGGCACATATACCAAGTCCTCCTCTCATGACTCAAAGTCCACTGCAGCCTAGGAGGGTGTTTCCCAGAGGAAGAAAGGGATAGGCTCACGCCCTGTGTAAACAAACTGGGAAAACTCATTTTCTTCAGAAGTTATTTCAAGAAAGGCTCAGCGACTCTGTTTCTCATCTTTCCAATTTGCAGGATAATTTTTGGTTTTGAATTTTGATTTTTCATAGATGTGTATTATTTTGAAGTATCAAAAATAATTTATTTTACTATTACTGATTATTGCAGTAGTGTCACCTAGCAGAGGGGACACTAGTTGAAGACTAGAGAGCTGCTGTCCTCTGTATTCTGCAGGAGCTTTTCCTGCTGGTGCCACTGGGTTCCAGTAGACTCGACTCATCACTGCAGCCTCAGCAGGGCAGGCCAGGGATCTGGACAATGGGGACTGTTTTTTGTTTTTTTGTTTTTTTTTTGCCAGCCAGAACTTTTAAAAAAGTAAACATCCCTGTAGAATGATTAAATGGAAAGTTGCTTCTTATGATGGTCTGAGTTGGATTTTCTTTTCCTTTTGTTTTTTCAAATCTGAGCAGAGTGGGCATCTGAAGGGACCACCACTACAGCAGCAGCAGCAGCAGGGGTGGGGTAAGTCTGTGTCCCCTTAGTCTAGAGCCTAGTGGGCATCACCATAGTTTTGTATAATGAAACTAGACTTAACATGATTTTTTTTTCTGAAGAACCTCAAGACTTTTATAGTGCTCCAGGGGCGTTAAACGAATTCAGTGGTACCAGATAGTTCCGTCAGAAATGTTGGACAAAGTGTAGTTAAGAGAAAGCAGTTACCTGAGAGACTGTTGAGATTTGGAGAGCAGTGCTTATTTTATATACACCCCCCTGACCCAAAGACTATTTCAATTTATATTTTAACAACGAAATGTTATTTTCTTAACAATTCATATTTTGTTTTTACTTTATGGATTAAGAAAATAGAGCCTGATGAACTAAACGATGCAAGAAAGAAACTGATCCCGAGAATGAAAAGCTTCAGAAAATAGAATTCCAAGATCAACAGCCTTAGAAGGGACCAGGAAAAGAATCTTTTAAAATAGGATTCCTAAGAGATGCCTACAAAACACAGAATGTGACCGTGGCAGAGACCAACACTTAGATGTAGAAATGCTGCCCCCTAGGGTCATCCTCTGCATAAATTCTAGGAAAGCATCACCATCCTTACAGAGGGAAGTCCTGGAAGCACGCAGAAGCACAGGCATATGAAGGGCGAGTGTGGGATCCTAGGCCCAAGCTCTTCAACTCTAAAACCAATCACACACAAGATCCTGTTTTCATCTCAGGGAAAGATTTCTAAGTCATCTGGGGCTTGAGGGCTTATTTAACGATGGTCAATGGACATATTCCTGGACCCACACAAAAGTAGAACAGCTGCTGATAACCCTAATTGGACAGCCCCAAATGCAGAACAGAACGAGTCACTTGTAGACTTGACCTCCCCTGTTTTGTCCCCTGAGATGGTAGAACCAGGTCCATGTTTAGAATATGACAACTGTGGAATAATTGGGGTTCTTAGGGAGAGATCTGCATAATTTTAAAGACATCCTTTCATCTAGACCAGAGGTCAATAAACTTATGTAAAGTGCTACACAGTAAATATTTTGGTTTAGCACGCCATACTCCGTCACAACTGCTCAATTCTGCCATCACAGCACAAAAACAACCATAGATAATTTGTAAATGAAGGAACATGGCTGTGTTCCAATAAAACTTTATGAAAACAGTGAACTGAATTTGGCCTACAGGCCATAATATGCCAATCCTGCTCCAGACAATAAAACTGATCCTTACCAGTATGTTAGCAGAAGAGGGTCAGTCAGCTGTTTCCATGCCTGACATGTATCAAAGATCTGGGACCTCTTCCCAGTGGAGGCACCAGGGTTGCTTGTTTAAAGGGTGCTTGAACAACTAACCAGCAAAGAGATGTCTGATGCCAAATGGGCAAGATCAAATACTGTAATGCTAAAACACAGCTGGAATCTAAGAAGGGAAGAGAGCTTCTCTGACCATTTTCATACCAGCAACAATTTAGCAGAATTATAAACATCTATTTATCGAGTGACAATACAAACCGAAGGAGATCCTAGTAGAGATTAGGGATCAGTTAAAATCAACTAGCCACTGCCACTTGTCATCTACATAGCAAAGGCTTTATTTAGCACAGGACTAACGGGAAAAGTAGACCCAGAGATGAAAAGGCTGTCAGGAGACAGGGGGCTGGTGTCCACCTGGATATCTACTGTCTTATGCAACATAGAAGATTAACTTTTAGTGTAGTGCTCCTACCTCAGTTTGTAGAATCTGGTGTTTCTATGCAGTGAGTGATAGCCTCAACTCTGACCTTTCATATTCACATTAGAGACAGATGCAGTATTCCATATCCTATTATGTTCCTTGTGTCTAGAGTTCTAACAGTACAGTAGTCTATGCCATTTCTAACAGCTAAATTTTGCTCTCTAAACAGAAAATTTAGGGTTGTTTTTTTCCAGGGCTCATCCCAGAAAATATGGATAGAAAAGTTTCCTTCAGTTTGCTTTTCAAATAGTGCTTGAATAATAAACCTCCTTTGATTGGTGACTAGTCTTTTTTGGTGTATCTCCACATTAAAAATTGTTCAAGTTTTTAACCTGGTTATACTGTGTTCTAACATGTCTCTCATTTTCTCTCAAAATTATTTTATCTCATTGTAGAAAAAGCAATGGTTTTCATAGCTTCATCTATCAGGAAATAAAACTCTTACTAAAGAATAGCATACTGCATCTTTAAGCAGCAGAGGGTGAACTACCTGCAAATGTGAATTTCTTAGATTCATTTAAAAATATATAGTTGTTAACCTTCCGTGTGCCAAAAACTCTTAAGTTACATTTTCCTTCAAAGCAATGTACTTTTTTTCTACATATGCAGTATGTAGTTAGCATAAAATCATTGGTGCCATGAAGATTATTTTTAAACTTAAATAAATATTTAAATATCATAGAAGAGTGGGCTCTTTCTTTAATAATATCCTGTCTTACTTTTCCTCCCTTAAAGTTACTAACAGATAAAGGATACCGGTGGGATTTACACAGCTGACTACTATTCACTTGGATCATATAATTATTTTGCTTGTATCCACCTATTATCCTTGTCCTTACCCCCAAATAAATACTGTTAGAAACTGAGAAGTGGCCAGGCGCAGTGGGTCACGCCTGTAATCCCAGCACTTTGGGAGGCCAAGTCGGGAGGATCACAAGGTCAGGAGTTCAAGACCAGCCTGACCAACATGGTGAAATCCCCATCTCCACTAAAAATACAAAAATTAGCCGAGTGTGGTGGCGGGCGCCTGTAATCCCAGCTACTCAGGAGGCTGAGGCAGGAGAATCGCTTGAACCTGGGAGGCAGAGGTTGCAGTGAGCTGAGATCACACCACTATACTCCAGCCTGGGTGACAGAGGTTGCAGTGAGCTGAGATCACACCACTATACTCCAGCCTGGGTGACAGAGCAAGACTCCATCTCAAAAAAAAAAAAAAAAAAAAAAAAAAAAAACTGAGAAGCTATAAATGTAATAATTTTAAAGTGAATTGGACATTTTTCTGGTGAGGAAAACCAAGAAGGCTAAGTGATTTTCCCAAGATTACATAGTGGTACAGTCCAAACTAGAACCCAGATGGTCCACCTTCTGGTCTGGTGTTCTTACTCAAGCCTGGAGTAAGTGGGAGCACAGAAAATACTTTCTAAGAAGGAACTACAATGATACAATGATACCACCACCACATATTTACAAAATATATCCCTATAGCATTATCTCATCTGATTATGTAACCATCACTCTGTGGCTACAGAATTGGAAATGGTCTTCTAAATTCCATGAGGATAAGAGGTAACAATGGGGGCTTGGTCCACTGTGCTAGCTTCTTACCTAATCTTTGTCTTCTCAATTCTGCCTGCCCTCCACTCTCCCATTTCTGTTGCCAGATCAAACACCAATCAGGCTATGTTACCTCCAAATTTCAGAGGTACCCACTACCTATAAAATGCTATCCAGCACCCTATCCCCAGCGGAATTTTTTGTATGTTTTTATGACATAAGATTTTGCTTGAAGTGATCCAAAGAGTAAAAAGCACAAGAAACACTGGATCTGGGTGGCTTCCCATGGCTCTGCCGATTCACAGCAGCCTCCCTTCTGCTGACAGCTTATCAAGAACTGCCTGTGCACACACCCCGGTAGGACTCTAGTCCCCACTCCCTCTACTTTGGGTTCCTCTAGCACAATCTAGCTCCCCTGCACCTGAACACACTTTTGGTTTTAGCTCATGAACAGGCTTCCTCTTCAGACCCCTATGACCTGCTGATGGAATGGAGTAAAACAAGCAAAGCACACTTTTAATAAATTTCCTCTTGCCCAGTTTCCATTGTGGGGAAAATGTATCATAAAATGTTTTGTTCTTCAGCTCTGTGTAATTGTACTAAATGTTATCTTCCTCATAAATTCTACCTTTTCATTTGAAAATCCAAATATTTACAGCCAAATGAGTCAAAATACAATCTGCTGTCTTGGTATTTCTAGCCATCAACACCCTACTAAAAAGCAGGGGGAAATGTACTAAGTCAGAAAGGACCGCCCAAAAGGGCATCGAAGTTTTTGGAATATGAAGTTAGAGGGCATATATTTCCTCTTCTCAGTTTGATTCAGACGGCATGTGTGTCTTCTCCCCCACTCTACCCCATGTACTGTACATTGGCTGAAAGGATTTAAATCCTTGTATCCATAGCCCTAAGGCTCCCTGTTTTCCTGGAGAACTCCCCTTGCAAAATCTTCTTGGTGGAAAGGAAGCTCAAAGACCAGAATACTAAAATAGGACTTAAACAACTCAGATTCTGTTAATTCCTAATCATTTGTGGTCTCTCCTAGTCTGACCAAGTCTCTGACAACCAAAAATAAGAATTGTCTGCTCCTTCCTTAAAAGTTACATAATAAAAGGCTGAGTATCTTAAAAAAAAAAAAAAAAAAAAAAAAACAACTCAAGCGGAATTCAGAGCTTAAGAGATATCATAAAGGCCAAACTTACAGAAAAGGCTTATCCCGAAGGAGGCAATCATAATACACACATAATTATAGAAGCCACACAGCTGTAGGCAAGTCTGTGGGAGAAGTACCTTTCACTACAGATTACAGTGTAAGAATGTCCCAAAGGAGACAATTTTCTTTTATGTGCTGTCTAGATTTAAACAATTACTCCATTAAAAAGTTTATCACCAATAAAAAAAAAGTCCCTACTCATTCTCCTTCCTTCCTCATTGCCTGAAGATATAACTCTATTAAGTGTAATTGAATATAAATAGCACTGTTTATGAAGCTACAATGGCAAAAGAAACCACAAAAGTGAGAAACATCAAGAATTTGCTAACATCTATTGAAGAGGCCAGGCAATTACTGCCAAGTATTCAAAGCTTAAATGATGGTACTAATTTGATTGAGAGTAGTTTTCAGCATCTTTAAAAACAAAAACAATTCCCATAGAACTAACCACTCTAGAACCCATGAGATTAATTGGTATAGAAATGAAAAAGGGAGCCTAAAGCCTTTACAATGTTTCCTGAACAGTTTAATTATAACTCAACCTCACCTAGCTTTTCTTTCCCTTTATAAATTAACATTGCCATCTCACTTGTCAATTCCTCTGTTTATATCAACTAGAAAAAAGAGAACTATTGCTTATAAATACCTAAACCTATTAAAAAACTAAACCTTTTTACACTTAGATTACAGAGAATAAAATTATTTAGAAATTGGTTTTCAAGGAAATTGTATATCACTATATTTCTCTGATATACAATTATGGGAAAATATTTCCTCTTAGAATTCAAACATATTGCCAAAGCCATTTACAAGTCTTTCAGTATTTGGCAATGAAGAATAATGAAAAAAGTTGGATGGATGTCACACAGTAATATGAGTAACTGATTTGGCAGCTCCCCTCCCAACAACAAACACATTGAAATTACCGTAACTTCTGAAAAGAAAACATTTTGATAAAATACCAAAAGCGGTGACTATTTCATAGTATTTCCCCCAAGTACGAGTAAGAATGAAGGTATTCACTTAACAGGCTATTGAATTTCCTTTGGACAGTTGAAAGATCGGGACAGGTAAGCCTGGGGCCTTCTTCATTCTAAGCAGTAGCTTTAACTTCTTTATCCATTACCCATGGTACTACAGTAATAAAATATATATATATATTTTTTTACATCAGAATATACATAAACATATATACCTACAAATATATATGCATATGTAACTAAGTTTTACCAAATAATACTTACTCAAATATATTTTCTGTTCTTTACAAATTCTTTCCTTTTCATTTTTTTCAACACCAGTCATTGTCATTCAACCGATTTCATGTGAAGAGCAAAAATCCAGTCTGAAAAACACAGGTCTGAGGCAATCTTATACTGGAATGCCAGGACCAGGGCAGATCCCAACCCTGTGCTTGGGAGTCCTGCCTGTGTCTCAGGAGCCATCTAGAGGAAAGGGAAAGGAAAGTACAGACAGACCCAGACCCCGCCCTGGGTAAACCAAAGCTGCTCAGCAATTATCTTGGCATTTCACATAAGACTTAACCTACAGGCAGGGGGCAAAAAAAGTTCTCAGTTAAAAAAAATCAAGTTTCAAAATCACTGAGTTAGATTACCTTTCCGGGTCCCCTTCTAGTGTGTGAGTCTAGAAATAAGTATTCATTCCAAACTATAAAATAAGCCACAAATCACTATAGAATCAAAACTGTATCATTAGATCACAAAAACTTTAATAGTCAAAGCTTTGTCATTTATAATGTTAGAATTTCTCAACATACTCTCTTGATTAAAAGTTCTGATGGCCAGGCACAGTGGCTCACGCCTGTAATTTCAGCACTTTTGGAGGCCGAGGCGGGTAGATCACCTGAGGTCAGGAGTTCAAGACCAGCCTGGCCAACATGGCGAAACCCCATCTCTACTAAAAATACAAAAAATAGCCAGGTGTGGTGGCAGTTGCCTGTAATCATCCCAGCTACTTAGGAGGCTGAGGCAGGAGAATCGCTTGAACCTGGGAGGCGGAGGTTGCGGTGAGCCAAGATTGCGCTATTGCACTCCAGCCTGGGCAACAAGAGCAAAACTCCGTCTCAAAAAAAAAAAAAAAGTCCTGAAGGCACCTCAGCCTCCCCTCAAATTCCCTCCCCGTCCCGCAGAAGCAATCCTCCAAGACTTCTCCCTTACTAAAAGTACACTCTTCTTATAGTCTTATTAATAAAACAATGTTATATTTGCTAAATGTAACATTACCAAATAACACACTAAGGCACGCCAATTACTAGGCTCCTTAGACAGTGGTCAATTTGAACATATTGATGTTCCTAAACCAAAAACTCAGCAGCTTTTTTCATTCATAAAAACATGTATCTTCCCGCTGGAATTACCTCCAGCCAAAATATACCGAGTTGGGTGCATGGCATTGATGGAACACACAGAGACAAGGCATTCTCCACCAAACGAATGCACCCTCTTTCCTGTCTCATGGAAGACTTCTACCCGTCGTGGATGGGCCATGCTGCCAACTATGACACAGTCTTCTTGTTTAGGATCCCACATGGCTTGGAACCTGGTCAGCCATCGCCCAGTGAAAGTGTTGTGCCTAGTGAGGAAAACAATATATTTTTTAAATGAAGTAAGGTTAAATAAGGTAGCATTGGGCAGAGGGTAAAGACGGCATTGCTCCTAAATGCTAGTTTTCTCTGCCAAGTTTCTTCTCATTAAGCTACTGAGTTACCACCACCAACCTTATCTCATCCTCTCTACAGGACTGAACCTCTGGACAGAGACGATATCCTCCTCATCTAAAAATCTCCCAAAATAAAACATATGGAGCCCTTTATAGTCCTCAAAAGAAAAAACAGAAGTACTGCCCTTTTAGTCTCTTTGCCTTAATATCACTAACAATCCTTTTTCATTAAAGTATGGACTATAGAGAAACACATTTCCCACTGCCACTTAAATGACCCCATCATTAATGAAAATTCTTACCCCCTAGAATAGTCACCCTACATAAATTTTTTAAAAATATACATAATATGGCAGGGCACAGTGGCCCAAGCCTGTCATCCTAGCACTTTGGGAGGCCAAGGCAGGTGGATCACCTGAGGTCAGGAGTTCGAGACCAGCCTGTCCAACACGGCGAAACCCAGTCTACTAAAAACACAAAAATTGGCCAGGCACAGTGGCTCACACCTGTAATCCCAGCACTTTGGGAGGCCAAGAGGGTGGATCATTCAGGGTCAGGAGTTCGAGACAGCCTGGCCAACGTGGTGAAACCCCGTCTCTACTAAAAATAGGAAAATTAGCTGGCCATGGTGGCGGGTGCCTGTAATCCCAGCTCCTAGGGAGGCTGAGGCCGGAGAATCACTTGAACCCAGGAGATGCAGGCTACAGTGAGCCGAGATTGCACCACTGCATTCCAGCCTGGGCAACAGAGTGAGACTGTGTCTCAAAAAATAATAAAAATAAAAATACAAAAATTAGCCAGGCATGGTGGTGCTTGCCTGTAATCCCAGCTACTGGGGAGGCCAAGGCAGGAGAATCGCTTGAACCCAGGAGATGGAGGCTACAGTGAGTTGAGACTGCACCACTGCATTCCAGCCTGGGCAACAGAGTGAGATTTTGTCTCAAAAAAATAAAAATACAAATACAAAAATTAGCCAGGCATGGTGGCGCTTGCCTGTAATCCCAGCTACTGGGGAGGCTGACGCAGAAGAATTGCTTGAACCCGGGAGGTGGAGGTTGCAGCGAGCTGAGATTGTGCCACTGCACTCCAGCCTCGGTGTCAGAGGGAGACTCTATTTCAAAAAATAAAAATTAAAAACTAAAATAAATATACATAATACTGGCTGGGCGCAGTGGCTCACGCCTATAATCTCAGCACTTTGTGGGGCTGAGGCAGGTGGAACATCTGAGGTCAGGAGTTCGAGACCAGCCTGACCAACATGGTGAAATTCCATCTCCACTACAAATAGGAAAGTTAGCCAGGCATTGTGGCTCATGCCTGTAATCCAGCTACTCAGGAGGCTGAGGCACCAGAACTGCTTGAACCCAGGAGGCGGAGGTTGCAGTGAGCCCAGATCATGCCACTGCACTCCAGCTTGGGCAACAAGAGCAAGACTCCGTTTAAAAAAAAAAAGAAAACAAATAATTAAAAAATGGGCAAAGGATCTGAATACACACTTCTCAAAAGACAACATACAAATGGCCAATTATGTGAAAATACATTCAGTATCACTAATCATCAGTGAAATGCAAGTTAAAACCACAATGAGATATCACCTTACATCTAGTAGAATGGCCATTATGAAAACAACAAAAGATAGCAAGTATTGGTAAAGATATGGAGAAGAAGCACCCTTTGTACATTGTTGGTGGAAATGTAAATTGGTGCAGCCATAATGGAAAACAGTATAGAGGTTCCTCAAAAAAGTAACAATGGAACTACCATATGATCCAGTAATCCCACTACTGGGAATATATCCAAAGGAAATGAACTATCTATGAGATACCTGTACTACCACGTTCACTGTCACATCTAAGATATGGAATCAATCAATCAATGGATAAATGAATAAAGAAAATGTAGTATATACACATAATGGAATACTATTCCACTTAAAACAAGAAAATCCTGTCATGGATGAACCTGGAGACATTATGTTAAGTAAAATAAGCCAGGTACAGAAAGACAAATACCACATCACCTCACTCATATGGGGAATTTTAAAAAGCTGAGGCTGGTTCAAAGGTAGTGACTTATCTTAATTGATTGTTCATAGTCAGTTACAGATAAAACTCTTTGTTCTACTCTTTCCCACCTTCTCACTACTACACTTAACTAGTCTAAAAAAAAATAATAAATAAAAAATAACAAAGTAGGCCGGGCGCGGTGGCTCACGCTTGTAATCCCAGCACTTTGGGAGGCCGAGGCGGGCGGATCACGAGGTCAGGAGATCGAGACCACGGTGAAACCCCGTCTCTACTAAAAATACAAAAAATTAGCCGGGCGTCGTGGCGGGCGCCTGTAGTCCCAGCTACTCAGAGAGGCTGAGGCAGGAGAATGGCGTGAACCCAGGAGGCGGAGCTTGCAGTGAGCCGAGATCGCGCCACTGCACTCCAGCCTGGGCGACAGAGCGAGACTCTGTCTCAAAAAAAAAAAAAAAAAAAAAAAAAAAAAAAAAAATAACAAAGTTGTAAGGCCAGGCATGATGGCTCGTGCCTGTAATGCCAACACTTTGGGAGGCCCATGTGGGAGGATCGGTTGAGGCCAGGAGTTCCAGACCAGCCTGGGCAACAGCAAGTCCTCATCTCTACAAATAATTTTTTTAATTAGTGGGGCATGGTTCTGTGTGTCTGAAGTCCCATCTACTTGGGAGGCTGAGGCAAGAGGACTGCTCAAGTCCAGGAGATTGAGGCTGAAGTGAGCTATGATCATGCCACCACACTCCATACTGGGCAAGAGAGCAGGACCCTGTTTCTTTAAAAAAAAAAGAGAGAGTAGTTCACAAACTGTTGGGCAGAGAGGGAAAGGGTTGGGGAGATGTTGGTCAAAAACTATGAAATTTCAGTTAATAGGAGAAATACATTCAAGAGGTCTATTGTACATCAGGATGACTATAGTCAATAACAATATATTATATTCTTGAAGATTGCTGACAGATTTTAAGTGTTCTCACCACAAAAAAATGGTAAGTACGTGAGGTAATACATATGTTAATTAGCTTGATTTAGCCATTCCACAATGTATATATTTCAAAACATGTTGTACATGATAAATATATACAATTTTATTAGTCAATTAAAAAATAAGACTGGGTGCAGTGGCTCATGCCTGTAATCTCAGCACTTTAGAAGGCCAAGGCAGGCGGATCACTTAAGGCCAGAAGTTCAAAACCAGCCTGGCCAACAGGGGAAACCCTGTCTCTGCTAAAAAAAATACAAAAATTAGCTGGGCACAGTGGTACATGCCTGTAGTCTCAGCTACTCAAGAGGTTGAGGTAGGAGAATTGCCTAAACCCAGGAGGCGGAGGCTGCAGTGAGCTGAGATCGTGCCAATGCACTCCAGCCTGGGCAACAGAGTGAGACTCTGTCTCTAAATAAAATAAAATATAAAATAAAATAGGCTGGGCACAGTGGCTCACACTTGTAATCCTAGCGCTTTGGGAGGCCAAGGTGGGTGGCCGCTTGAGGTCAAAAGTTAGAGACCAGCCTAACCAACGTGGAGAAACCTCATCTCTACTAAAAATACAGAAATTAGGCCGGGTGCGGTGGCTCACGCCTGTAATCCCAGCACTTTGGGAGGCCGAGGCAGGCAGGTCACGAGGTCAGGAGATCGAGACCATCCTGGCTAACACAGTGAAACCCCGTCTCTACTAAAAATACAAAAAATTCGCCGGGCATGGTGGCAGGCGCCTGTAGTCCCAGCTACTCAGGAGGCTGAGGCAGGAGAATGGCATGAACCAGGGAGGTGGAGCTTGTAGTGAGCCAAGATCACGAGCCTGCACTCCAGCCTGGACAACAGAGTGAGACTCTGTCTTAAAAAAAAAAAAAAAAAACAAACAAACAGAAATTAGCCAGGCAGGGTGGCGTGCACCTGTAATCCCAGCTTCTTGGGAGGCTGAGGCAGGAGAATTGCTTGAACCCAGGAGGCGGAGGCTGCAGTGAGCAGAGATCATGCCACTGCACTCCAGCCTGGGCTACAAAGTGAGACTCTGTCTTTAAAAAAAATTTTTTTAAATAAAAACTGTGGACCTGAAAAAAAAAAAAAAAAGAAACTGATAAAATGGAACAAAATGTATGAAGCAACAATCAATATATGTCACACACTCTATTCCCAACTTCGTAAATACTGACAAAGAGGGATATCAAGGAGAAGGCATTGAGTAAAGTTTGATATAAAATACACACATACAAGGCCGGGCGCCGTGGCTTACACCTGTAATCCCAGCACTTTGGGAGGCCGAGGTGGGTGGATCACAAGGTCAGGAGTTCGAGACCAGCCTGACCACCATGATGAAACCCCGTCGCTACTAAAAATACAAAAAATTAGCCGGGCATAGTAGTGCATGCCTGTAATCCTAGCCACTCAGGAGGCTGAGGCAGGAGAATAGCTTGAACCTAAGAGGTGGAGATTGCAGTGAGCAGAGATCACGCCACTGCACTCCAGCCTAGGCAACAGAGTGACACTCCGTCTCAAAAAAAAAAAAAAAAAAAAAAACACACACAGATACATTCAAAGTAGTTGATGCAAGAGTATAATCAAAGAAATGAAGTGGGAAGATGGGGAAGCTCTCTAGGCCCAGAATAAACAGACACGAATAAACAGACCTTCAGACAGCCTCATCAGCAAGTGAGTAGTCACAGTCTTCTTTAATAAGATAACATGAGTAATTCAGTTCAGAATAGTCATTAACCTTAACCAAAATTAACCTCCCACCTGCAGAGAATAGCTACTGACTACAAGAGACTGAACCTCTACAGACACAGGGAACCTGGAAGCAAGAACTCTTCTGGATAGGAACTAGCAAACTGGGACACTTATAATTTTTGTATTCAAAAATCAGGACTATTACATCTCTTTGACCATCAGATATCTAATGTATGCACTGCAACAAATAGTTCATAGTAATCCACATCTACATTATTTGGCATATAGAAGCCTACCTGATGGTGGTGAGGAGAGGAATCTTAGAAGATATACAGCTGCTGTCAAAAATTCTGCAAAATAAAGAGAGTAAGACATTCTTTTGTTTCTTAAAAACTTTCTGAAATAAATATCAGTGTATTTAACAAGCTTCTCATTAATTCATGGTATGAAATATATAACTGTCACTTAAAAATATGTAGGATCAGGCCGGGTGTAGAGGCCCATGCCTGTAATCCACAGGAGGATCACCTGAGGCCAAGAGTTTGAGACCAGCCTGGGCAATACAGTGAGACCCATCTGTACAAAAAATTTAAAAATTAGCTGGGCGTGGGGCACATGCCTGTAATCCGAGCTACTCAGGAGGCTGAGGTGAGAAGATCACTTGAGCCCAGGAGTTTGAGATTACACTAAGCTATGATCACGCTACTGCACTCCAGCCTGAGCAATAGAGCGTGAACCTTGTCTACAAAAAAAAAAAAAAAAAAAAAAAAAAAAAAAAAAAAAAGAGTAAGATCAGGGTCTAACAAATCTTGACCAAGATACTAAACACAAGTTACAAGACGTTTTATAAAATAAGTCAGTGCTTATAGTTTAGCATAGAAATCATTTGGCTGGGTGTTGTAGCTCATGCCTGTAATCTCAGCACTTTGAGGCCAAGGTGGGAGGATCACTTGAAGCCAGGAGTTTGAGACCAGCCTGGGTAATATAGTGAGACCCTATCTCTACAAAAAAAAAAATTAAAAAAAAAAAATAGCGGCCGGGCGCGGTGGCTCACGCTTGTAATCCCAGCACTTTGGGAGGCCGAGGCGGGTGGATCACGAGGTCAGGAGATCGAGACCACAGTGAAACCCCGTCTCTACTAAAAATACAAAAAAAATTAGCCGGGCGTGGTGGCGGGCGCCTGTAGTCCCAGCTACTCGGAGAGGCTGAGGCAGGAGAATGGCGTGAACCCGGGAGGCGGAGCTTGCAGTGAGCCGAGATCGGGCCACTGCACTCCAGCCTGGGTGATAGAGCAAGACTCCGTCTCAAAAAAAAAAAAAAAAAAAAAAAATAGCTAGGTATGGTGGCACATGCCTCTAGTCCCAGCTAGCTGGGAAACTGAGGCAGTAAGATTGCTAGAGCCCGTAAGTTGGCTGGAGCCCAGCACGTCAGGGTTGTAAGTGAGCCATGATCATGCCACTGCACTCCAGCCTGGGTAACAAAGAGATCCTGTTTCTAAAAAAAAAATTAATAATGATAAATGAATAGAAATAAAATTCCCATTCTAAAGTGATCATCTGAACTGTAAAACTATATTCAAAATTCACAAAAATATGGGACATAAAGGATGTGGTCTGAAAATGTACAAATCACCTAAAAGTACATCCATGTATCAAGAGCAGTTTCCCTGAGACTCATCAGTTGAAGGCCTGATAGTGTCATTTCCAGACTAAGACCAACCAGCAACCAAGAAGAGGAGTTGTGTTTTGGTTTTCAAGAGACAACATCTCATTCTGATGCCCAGGCTGAAGTGCAATGGCACTGTCACAGCTCACTGAAGCCTCAACCTCCTAGGCTCAAGTGATCCTCCAGCCTCAGCCTCCCAAGTAGCTGGGACTATAAGCACACACTACCATGTCTGGCTAATTTTTTCTGTAGAGACAGGGTCTCTCCTTGTTGCCCAGGCTGGTCTCGAATTCCTGGGCTCAAGTGATCCTCCCACCTCAGCCTCCCAAAATGCTGGAATTATAGGCATAAGCCACTGCACCTGGCCAGAGAGAGGAGTTTTTATACAGCAGTTGGAGAGGAGTCTAGAAGCCTCCACGGAGCACTTCAGCAGAAGGAAACTAACAGCATCACCACCTCCTTCTCTTCTCCTTATGCCTAGCTTTTCTAGTGTGGTTTGTTGGCACTAGAGTTTATTGCCTAAATAGATTAGTAGAAAGCCAAACCACTAATAGTTAATGTAACAAGAGTAAACTGCAGTGTAAATGAACAGGAACAGAACAAGTAGCTTTTGAGACAAAGGAAACTGCATGAGTGCAAAGGGGATGCTGGCCTACCATTCCCTGGTCTTCCTACACCACCTGGTTAATACTCACAGACTTTGCTAGAAACTAACTGGACACCTGTCACACACTGCAGACCACGCTCTTCCCATCAGGTAGGTTTAAACAGAAACTGGGTGCCATTCTGGAGCCTGGTGCACAGTATACATTCAACTGAATAATATATGAATTCCAAAATCACTTAAGGTAAAACTCTCATAAACTGAAAAGTGCTTGCAATTTTAAGCAAAATCAGGGATTCTAAAAGAGGACAAAATAATTTTCCTTTGTGATTACACTAATGTTCCCGACATCTTTATTGACACTGTTTTTCTGTTTTTTTGTTCGATTGGTTTCTATTACACTTTAAATCCATTTTTAGGAAGTAGCTATAGAAAGGTACTAAAGCTAAAACCCTAGAACTATAAAACCATAGCCAATAGCTTGTATAGAATCTCAGTTTTTGCTCTTTTCTGTCTGCCCATGTTCTGGGGCTCTGCAATTTCCATTCAGCACTTCACTTGCAGAATAGATCCCACTGACCCCAAAGTATGCTAATATTATCTCCTTTTCAGGATACTACACAGCCTGGTTTCTGGGATTCTTAAGTGCTTAAAGGGAAGCCAGACCATAAACCCCCCAGCGTAGCTACGGACCTTTGCCAGTCTCAAGGAAATTTCCAGGAACCAAAAACTGCTAAAAAGCCATTAAACACAGGTCACCAGTCTTTAGGAACCTAGATATGACTACTAAACAGTAACACTAGCAATTTAGTAGGGAACAGCAGTAAACAAAGCTTTTGGTTTACTGACACAGTAGCTATAGACTCTTTAGATTCCTTAAAAACATTTCTGCCTTCCCAATTTACCTCAGATTACAATCGGCACATGTGGTCACCACTCTGTTACCAGTAAGAGGTGAAAAATAGGCGGAAGCAATGCTCTTTGTATGTTCAGTCAAAGAAATCAAAGGCTGACTTCTCCTGGAATTCAATCGCCTTGCATCATAAATATGAGTATCCCTGTAATTGGAGAAACAATGATCAATGTTGCCATAGTACATGTAATGAACCTCTACAACAGAGCTAAACATAAGTTAGATACTCACATACTTGCTATACTGAGGAACATTTAAGACAGAACTCTCAGCCAGGCATGGTGGCTCACGTCTGTAATCCCAGCACTTTGGGAGGCCGAGGCAGGTGGATCACCTGAGGTCAGGAGTTCGAAACCAGCCTCAACATGGAGAAACCCTGTCTCTACTAAAAATATAAAATTAACTTGGTGGTGCATGCCTGTAATCCCAGCTACTCGGGAGGCTGAGGCAGGAGAATTGCTTGAACCTGGGAGGCGGAGGTTGCGGTAAGCCGAGATCGCACCATCGCACTCCAGCCTGGGCAACAAGAGCGAAACTCCGTCTCAAAAAAAAAAAAAAAAAAAAAAAAAGAACTCTCTAAGGCCAGACGCAGTGGCTCACGCCTGTAATCCCAGCGCTTTGGGAGGCCGAGGCGGGTGGATCACAGGGTCAGGAGTTCAAGACCAGCCTGGCCAAGATGGTGAGACCCTGTCTCTGCTACAAATACGAACATTAGCTGGGTATGGTAGTGCACGCCTGTAATCCCAGCTACTCAAGAGGCTGAGGCAGAAGAATCGCTTGAACCTGGGAGGCAGAGGTTGCAGTGAGCTGAGATCGTGCCACTGCACTCCAGCCTGGGTGAAAGAGCAAGACTTCATCTCAAAAAAAAAAAAAAAAAAAAAAAAGACAGAACCCTCTAATACTCTATTAGTTTTCCCAAAACTGGTATAGATAACAAGTAACAAGTACAATACTAGACACATCTCAAAACTATAGCAGATACATGGATCCAGTGTGTACAGAAAGACTTTTTTTTTTTTTTTGAGACAGAGTCTCACTCTGTCATCCAGGCTGGAGTGCAGTGGTGCAATCTTGGCTCAATGCAACTTCCCCCTCCTGTGTTCAAGTGATTCTCCTGCCTCAGCCTCCCAGGTAGCTGGGATTACAGGTGCATGCCACCACACCTGGCTAGTTTATGTATTTTTAGTAGAGACAGGGTCTCACCATATTGGCCAGGCTGGTCTCGAACTCCTGACCTCAAGTGATCTGCCTGCCTCAGCCTCCCAAAGTGCTGGGATTACAGGCTCATGCCATTCTCCTGCCTCAGACTTCCGAGTAGCTGGGACTACAGGTGACCGAGACCACGCCTGGCTAATTTTTTTTGTATTTTTTAGTAGAGACGGGGTTTCACCGTGTTAGCCAGGATGGTCTCAATCTCCTGACCTCGTGATCCGCCCACCTCGGCCTCCGAAAGTGCTGGGATTACAGGCACGAGCCACCACGCCCGGCCTCTAGTTGGTTATTCAATCCTTCCAAGAAAAAAGTTAACACAGGCCAACAAGTTATAGGTCACATATAACTTTTTTTTCTGTGAAATTTAAATTTTCTTCTCATAACATTAGAGGCGAATGCATATAATGCCAAAGAAAACAAAAATTTCTTTCGACTTTTTCACTATTTATTAAATCTAAAAGAATCTCTCATTTTCAAAAAAAATCACTCAAATCTCAATCAGTATGGAAAGGAAAATTACTTGGCCTTTGGGTATTACAAAAGTAATACCTTTTGTAATATTTTATTACAATATCTTTGACAACCAAACTAAACCATGTAATTGTGACATTAAAAGGTCTAAGTCATAAAGTCTTATAAAGACCATACCTCAATCCGGCAGTGATAAAATACTGTCTATGCACTGGGTGGACATGAACAGTTCTTATTTTTCCCATTGAAGAACTGGTAAGTTTCTCATAAGAAGTTCCAGGTGTCCGTCTATCCACCAGTGACATATTTCCATCCCAGTGTCCTACTATTAAAGTGGAGGCATCTTCTGCCAAGAAGTCGAAGGAGGAAAAGCTACTTCTTTCATTTCTATACACCTAAGAATATAAGTAACA
The DNA here is from genome assembly GCF_028878055.3 of Symphalangus syndactylus. NCBI lineage: Eukaryota > Metazoa > Chordata > Mammalia > Primates > Hylobatidae > Symphalangus > Symphalangus syndactylus. Next base: position 128,810,981 of record NC_072427.2, read on the forward strand.
ATCAGCTTATATCACACTCTTCTTGTAAAGAAAGCCAAAGCACAAATTCTTTGGTAAAAGGGTTATAAAACATTTTACCCAAATAACCTCATTTATCCTCTCACCATCCCCATCAGATGCACAGGACATAATGGAAACACATTCAGGGTATTTGGGGTGTCCATTACCTTCAATATTTATCATTTCTATGTGTTGGGAACATTTCAAGTCCTCTCTTCTGGCTATTTTAAAATATACAATACCCTGCTGTTAACTATAGTTACCCTATTCTGCTACTGAACATTAGAACTTATTCCTTCTAACTGAAAATTAAAAAAAAAAAAAAAGAAAGAAAGAAACAAAGGCACTGATCAGCTGTGTCTACAATTAAATGGCCCATCTACCCATGTCAGGGCTACATCCCAAATCTCTCAATCCAAAAAACCTCAGTTCCAGATCTACCCTGTGAAACTTAACAGAAAAGAACTGAACCTGAATTCTACCCAATTGAAATTATATTTTAATATGCAAAGTAACTTTGCCAACCAAGTCCAAGACACACAGCTGAATGCTCACCTACTCTCAGAAGAGTAAATATATACATTTTTTGACAGTTAATCAGGCTACATCTATCAAAATGTTTAATGCTTATACTTTTTGACCCAGTAATCTCACTAAGAGATCTATAACAATGTCTGCTGCAAGACTGCTTATAATAGCAATAAGAAGCAACATAACTATCCACCAAGAGAGATCTGGTTAAATAAATGATGGTCCACCTCTACTTTGAAATACCATGCAATGCTAAAAAGAATAAGGTAGTTTTATAGTATTAACTGTCCAAGATATACTATTAAGTGAAAAGACGTGCAAAAGGCTATGTATATTAGTATGAAGCCATTAGTATAAAGAAGAGGAGAAAAAAATGTGTAACTATATGCTTGTAAGCATAGGTGTACTTTGTGGAAGCATACTCGAGATATGCAACAACGGTTACTTGTGGATAATGGGAATGAAGAACAGGCAGATTTACTTTCATATCTGATTTACTGTAAATATTTTATCATGAGTTTTTTTTTTTTTTTTTTGAGACAGAGTCTCACTCTGTTGCCCAGGCTGGAGTACAGTGGCATGATCTCGGCTCAATGCAATCTCCGCCTCCTGGCTTCAAGTGATTCTCCTGCCTCAGCCTCCCAAGTAGCTAAGATTACAGGTGTGCGCCACCACGCCCGGCTATATCATGAGCATGTTATTAAGTTTTTAATCACATGTAATCCACAGTGCAATCACTTTGGGTTTAGGACTCATGCACATAAAGAATAAAAAATAAATCTTCCTGTCAACTAAGAGGGAATGACCAAAATTCGTATTGTTGAATCATGAACTGCTGATTTTTAGTTTTAAAAACAAGCATTATAAACTAAGAATAAATTAATATGTTAAAGGCATCACAACCTTCACACCCCACAAAAAGACCAATATATACAAATGAAAACTTGGCATACTCAATATATTTAAATGGCTAAGAGCAGGGGCTTTGGAGTCACACAAATCCTGGTGTAAATTCTTGTTCTGCCATCTATGTCCTTGAGCAACCTCATAAACCTCTCTGCCTCAGTTTTTTCACCTGTTAAATGCAATAACATTACTCATTTTCTAGGGTGTTAAAAGGCATAATGATGTATATAAAGCACACTCAAGATAGTGCCTAGTATAAGGTAACTGTTTAGTCAGTTGTATCTGAAACAAATTACGAATATATGCAATAGCATGAATGAACCTTAAAAGTGTTACTCTAGGTAAAAGCCAGATACAAAAGGCTACAAATCATATAATTCCAACTGCTTGACATTCAGGAAAAGGCAAAAATTATAGGGACAGTAATCACATCAGTAGTTGCCAGGGATTGCAGGCATTGGGAGGAGAATGACTACAAAAGGTCATGATGTAATTTTGAGGGAAATGGAAATTTTTTTTTTTTTTTTTTTTTTTTTTGAGATGAAGTCTCACTCTGTCATGCAGACTGGAGTACAATGGCGCAATCTTGGCTCACTGCAACCTCCGCCTCCTAGGTTCCAGTGATTCTCCCTCGCCTAGCCTGAGTAGCTGGGATTATAGGCGTGAGCCACCATGCCCGTCTAATTTTTTGTGTTTTTAGTAGAGATGGGGTTTCACCATGTTGGCCAGGCTGGTCTCGAACTCCTCACCTCAAGTGATCCACCCGCCTCGGCCTCCCAAAGTGCTGGGATTACAGGTGTGAGCCACTGCACCCAGCTCTATATCTTGATTATGATAGTTACACATGTGTACACAATTCACCAAAACTCACAGAATTATACACCTCAAGTGGTAAATTGTACCATGTGTAACTTTTTTTTTTTTTTTGAGTCTCCCTCTGTCACCCAGACTGGAGCGCAGTGATACAATCTCGGCTTACTGCAGCCTCAGCCTCCCAGGTTCAAGTGATTCTCATGCCTCAGGCCTCCCGAGTAGCTGGGACCACAGGCGCACACTACCACGCCCAGCTAATTTTTTTTTTTTTTTTTTTTGAGAGAGTCTTGCTCTTTCGCCCAGGCCGGACTGCAGTGGCGCTATCTAGGCTCACTGCAAGCTCCGCCTCCCGGGTTCACGCCATTCTCCTGCCTCAGCCTCTCGAGTAGCTGAGACTACAGGCGCCCACTGCCGCGCCTGGCTAATTTTTTGTATTTTTAGTAGAGACGGAGTTTCACCGTGTTAGCCAGGGTGGTCTCGATCTCCTGACCTCGTGATCCGCCCGCCTCGGCCTACCAAAGTGCTGGAATTACAGGCGTGAGCCACCGCGCCTGGCCAATTTTGTATTCTTAGTAGAGGTGCGGTTTCACGATGTTGGCCAGGTTGGTCTTGAAAACTCCTGAACTCAAGTGATCCACCCTCCTCGGCCTCCGTAAGTGCTGAGATTACAGGTGTGAGCTACCGTGCCCAGCCTATTCTTTGTATTATTGCAAATAATGCTGGTATGAACATTCCTGTACAAGTTTTTGTGTGGACATGTGCTTTCATTTCTCTTGGGTGTATACCTAGGAGGGATACTGCTAGGTCATATGGTAACTCTGTTTAACATTTAAGGAACTGTCAAACTTTCCCCAACCAACTTTACCATTTTACATACCAATTCTCAAAATATGAGGGTTTCAATTTTTCCACATCATTGCCAACACTTTTTATTACTGGCAAGTACAGTTATCCTAGTGAGTGTAAACTGGTATCTCACTGTGATTTGCATTTCCCTAATGAATAATGATGCTTAGAATCTTTTCATGTGCTTATTTGCCATTTGTGGTTTTTTTTTTTTTTTTTTTGAGACAGAGTCTCACTGTGTCGCCCAGGCTGGAGTGCAGTGGCGCGATCTCAGCTCACTGCAGACTCCACCTCCCAGGTTCAAGTGATTCTCCTGCCTCAGCCTCCCAAGTAGCTGGGACTACAGGTTCCTGCCACCAGCCTGGCTAATTTTTGTATTTTTAGTAGAGATGGGGTTTCACCATGTTGGCCAGGCTGGTCTCAAACTCCTGACCTCAGGTGATCCACCCACCTCGGCCTCCCAAAGTGCTGGTATTACAGGGGTGAGCCACCGCACCCGGTGCCATTTGTGTTTCTTTAAAGAAATGTTTATTCAGATCCTTTGCCCATTTTTTAATTGGGTTAGCTTTTTTAATTAAGCTATAGGAGTTCTCCACCTATTGTTTTAAAGTCAGGCTTATTGAAATATAAGTTACAGCTGGGTGCAGCAGCTCATGCCTGTAATATCAGCACTTTGGAAGGCCAAGGTGGGCGGATCACTTGAGCTCAGGAGTTTGAGACCAGCCTGGACAACTTGGCAAAACACCGTCTCTACTAAAAATACAAAAATTAGCCAAGCATAGTGACACATGCCTATAGTTCCAGCTACTCAGGAGGCTTAGGTGGGAGATCACTTGAGCCCAGGAGGAGAGGCTGCGGTGAGCTGAGATCAAGCCACTTCACTCCAGCTGGAGTGACAGAGTGAGACCCCCCATCTCAAAAAATAAAAATAAGTAAGGCCAGGCATGGTGGCTCACACCTGTAATCCCAAGACTTTGGGAGGCTAAGGTGTGTGGATCACCTGAGGTCAGGAGTTCAAGACCAGCCTGGCCAACATGGTAAAACCCTGTCTCTACTAAAAATACAAAAATTAGCCAGGTGTGGTGGCACGTGCCTGTAATCCCAGCTACTCAGGAGGATGAGGCAGGAGAATGGCATGAACCCAGGAGGCAGAGGTTGCAGTGAGCCGAGATTGTACTGCTGCACTGCAGCCTGGGCAACAAGAGCGAGACTCTGTTTCAAAAATAAATATATAAAGAAAGAATAGAAACACAAATGTTCATCAAACGATGAACAGATGAATAAAATGTGGAATACCCATACAATGGCATATTATGCAGCCATAAAAAGGAATGAAGTACTGATACACGGCTACAACATGGATGAACTTTGAATACATTTTGTTAAAGAAAACAGTCACAAAAGACCACAAATTGTATGATTTCATTTACATGATATGTCCAGAATAGGCAAATCTGACCAGGCATGGTGGCTCACGCTGTAATCCCAGCACTTTGGGAGGCTGAGGCGGGTGGATTACAAGGTCAGGAGTTCGAGACCAGCCTGGCCAACATGTTGAAACCCCATCTCTACTAAAAATACAAAAATTAGCTTGGCGTGGTGGCACGCGCCTGTAGTCCCAGCTACTCAGGAGGCTGAGGCAGGAGAATCGCTTGAACCTGGGAGGTGGAGGTTGCAGTGAGCCGAGATCACGCCACTGCACTCCAGCCTGGGCAACAGAGTGAGACTCCATCTCTACTACAACAACAACAAATTACCCGGGCATGTTGATGGGTGCCTGTAATCCCAGCTACTCAGGAGGCTGAGGCAGAAGAATTGCTTGAACCTAGGAGGCAGAAGTTGCAGTGAGCCGAGATCGTGCCACTGCACTCCAGCCTGGGTGACGAGAGTGAAACTCCATCTCAAAAAAAATAAAATAAAAAAGTTCAACTTGACTTATCTTACTGAGGCAATCTGATACAGTTAAGCAAATCTGAAAGTTCACCTCAAATGATATGTTTGTTTTAAACATTAAGTAGAAGATGTCTTATTTTGAGAGAGGGTCTCACTCTGTCACCCAGGCTGAAGTGCAATGATGTATGTGATCACGGCCTTACTACAGCCTCAATCTCCTGGGCTCAAGTAATCCTCACACCTCAGCCTCCTCAGTAGCTGTGACTACAGGCACATGCCACCACACCAAGATAATTTTTTTAGAGACAAGGTCTTACTATGTTGCCCAGGCTGATCTTGAACTCCTGGGCTCAAGTGATCCTCCCACCTCAGCCTCCTGAGTAGCTGAGACTATAGGCACACACCACCAAGCTCAGCTAATATTTTTTATTTTTTGTAGAGACAAGGTCTCGCCATGTTGCCCAGCTGGTCTGGAACTCCTGGCCTGAAGTGAGCCTCCCACCTTGGCGTCCCAAAGTGCTGAGATTACAAGCATGAGCCACCACACCCAGCTAAGTACAAGTCTTATGCCTAAAAATAGAAGAGTAAGTTATTTTATTTAAAAGCTTTGGGAGAGAAAAAAAAAAGAAATTTAACAAGCGCAAACACATACTATGTGCCAGGCTCTGTTCTAAGTACTTTATCTGCATAAGCTCATTAAATTGTCATGACAACCCTATAAGGTCAGTCCTGTTAAATCCCATTTCACAGCTCAGGAAAGTGAGGCACAACAAGGTTAAGCAACTTGTCAAGGTCACACAACTAGTAACAGATGATCTGGGATTTGAACTTAGGCAGCGTAGTTCTCAAAGTCCTTCTGCTATACCACTTCTCCCAATTGGTATAATAATTATTCATGTGGCATTTCATAAAGAATCTAGAACATCATCTGAAGTCAGCATGTAAACACATTAACATTTACCTCTTCAAAAATAGCCCTGGAAAAATCCCCACAGCGTAACGTGCCATCATAGCTCAGTGACAGTATGTGGGCCGGATTGGCGGGTGAGAAGTAAAGACAGCTAACTGGCTGACTATGAGGATGAAAAACATAAACTCCATCTTCTTTAGGTTGCTGGGTCTGGAAGACAGTGGGGGTGAGGGGAGAGAAAAAAAAAACTAGTGAAAAGTAGTGACTTTTGCTATGCTATTATGTCATTAAAGAATTTACACTGGATTATATTGAGTCTTTTCTTAGTCTATAATCGTAACCACTCTCCCCGTCACAAAGTCAGAACGAGAAACTTTATCTTGTCATTAACTTTTTTCTAGTTTTCAATCCAACAATACCAAGTCACATTAATTTTAACAGTGACCAGCTTTCTGTAACTAACAAACTAGTTTATATATTACTGTCAGTTTATAAAATCCTCAGGAAATGAGAAATCTACTCTATTTCACACATGGTATAATTGCTAACTAAAACAGTATCAGTACCTTACCACTTTGCTTCTACAGCAGGCTTCTTCTGTATAATATTAACTTACTCATTCTCAGCATAATTTTCATAAGGTATTTGCTCCTGGGACAAAGATAATAGTTTTAAACATACTTTGTCCTCTAAATGCACCATAAAAATGGCCGGGCGCGGTGGCTCACACCTGTAATCCTAGCACTTTGGGAGGCCAAGGCAGGCGGATCACGAGGTCAGGAGATCGAGACCATCCTGGCTAACATGGTGAAACTCTGTCTCTACTAAAAATACAAAAAATTCGCCGGGCGTGGTGGCCGGCACCTGTAGTCCCAGCTACTCAGGAGGCTGAGGCAGAAGAATGGCGTGAACCCAGGAGGTGGAGCTTGCAGTGAGCCGACATCCCACCACTGCACTCCAGCCTGGGTCACAGAGCGAGACTCCATCTCAAAAAAATAAATAAAATAAAATAAAATAAAAACACCATAAAAATGCATGTATTTGAATTTCCATAATAATATACCTACTCCTAAGGACTATCCTTTCCACAACTGGATTGCCAACTCCTGAGAAGTCACTTTTCAGATCAAGTTATGTTTCTACGCCATATGGCATATTATGAACCAGACAAAGAATCACCTCTAAATCTGGCTTAGTCTACTCTGAAATGATAAAGTATTTTTGTTTTTTTACTTTAAATTTTAAAATGGAGAGAAATATTCTTTAAAAGAAAAAAAAGAGAAAAAAATTATTATAATCACACATACTCTTCCTTTTACCAGAGTTAGAAATGACTGACATTTTTGTTTATAGCATTTGTTTTCTAGAAAAATAAAATTTTCTCTTGTTATAAAGAACTCAAACAATGCAGAAATGCACAAAGATGAAAGTTTTAAAAAAATCACTCCAGGCCAGGCGTGGTGGCTCACCTGTAATCCCAGCATTTTGGGAGGCTGAGGTGGGTGGATCACGAGGTCAGGAATTCAAGACCAGCCTGGCCAAGATGGTGAAACCCCATCTCTACTAAAAATACAAAAATCAGCCGGGTGTGGTGGCAGACACCTGTAATTCCAGCTACTTGGGAGGCTGAGGCAGAGAATTGCTTGAACCGGGGAGGCAGAGGTTGCAGTGAGCCAAGATCGCACCACTGAACTCCAGCCTGGGCAACAAAGCGAGACTCTGTCTCAAAAAAAAAAAAAAAAAAAAAAATCATTCCAAATCTAAAATTAACCAAAATTATCATTAAAATACTGAGATTATAGACATCTTTATAGTTAAATTTAATGTGATTTAAAATGGCATATATAGCATGGTCCTTTTTTAAAATTTCTTCTCTATCATTCTATCTGTATAGGTACACATAAATCTGTCAAAATAATATAAGAAAATGAAGCTAAAGGAATTTTGGAATTTCAAGTATTTACAGAGACATTATCTTCTACAATGGCCAAAGTATAAAACAAAAAGCAATTGAAGTCATTATGCTTTTTATTTTTTAAATTGTTAATTTTAGATAATTTATATTGATTTGAGAATATTATTCTTACCCTTCCTCCAACAGTCTTTTTTTTTTTTTTTTAGAGATGGAGTCTCACTCTGTCACCCAGGCTTGAGTGCAGCAGCACGATCTCAGCTAACTGCAACCTCCACCTCCCAGGTTCAAGCGATTCTCCTGTCTCAGCCTCCTGAGTTGCTGGGATTACAGGCACCCACCACCATGCTTGGCTAATTTTTGTATTTTTAGTGGAGACAGGGTTTCACCATGTTGAGACAGCAGGTAATCTGAAATGCAGTTTTGTCTCAAAAAAAATAAAAATAAAAAATAAAACCAGAGTCTCAACTCTGTCGCCCAGGCTGGAGTGCAGTGGCGCAATGCCGGCTCACTGCAACCTCTGCCTCCCAGGTTCAAGCAATTCTCCTGCCTTAGTTTCCCAAGTGGCTGGGATTACAGGTGCGCATCACCATACCCAGCTAATTTTGTATTTTTAGTAGAGACAGGGTTTCATCATGTTAGTTAGCCAGGCTGATCTCGAACTCCTGACCTCAGGTGATTCACCTGCCTCAGCCTCCCAAAGTGTTGGGATTACAGGCGTGAGCCACTGCACCTGGCCTTGTTCATTATTTTATACCAGGATTCATACCACCTACTTGTATGGCGGTGGAGGGTGTTACCACTCCCGTGGGCCAAGAAAACTTCCTTTGAAGACAATCAGTTCTACTATTCACTGTCCCTACTTCTTCTATTTTTCCTGATTTTCCCCCAGCAACCATTTCCCCATTCCTCATTCAAAAGAGGGAAAATCAGAATACCCAATGTGCTTCTCTCTACTTTTGATAATATAGAAAATTCTCAGGATTTGGTCAATTTACCAGTATAGATTCTGCACATGGGGCAGGGCAGAAGCTAAATTATGCTGTCCCTTAGCTCTGCTACAGGATTTGTTTCTCTCCTTGGTAGCTAGTTTTTGAAGTATACTACATTAGGCTCTGCTTCTTTCTTATTGCGGTAAGTGAATTTTTTTTTTTTTTTTTGAGATAGGGTCTCACTCTGTCAATCCAGCCTGGAGTACAGTGGCACAATCATGGCTCACTGCAGCCTCAACCTCCTTGGGCTCAGGTGATCTTCCCAGCTCAACTTCCTGAGTAGCTGGGACTAATGGCACACACCACCACACACAGCTTTTTTTTTTTTTTTTTTTTTTTTTTAAGAGACAGGCGTCTCACTATGTCACCTAGGCAGGTCTCGAATTAGTAGGCTTAAGCGATCCTCCTGCCTCGACTTCCCAAAGCGCTGGAATTATAGGCATGAGCCACTGCACCCAGCCAGCATGAGGGATCTTATAGGGATGATGAAAATGTTCTAAAACCAGACTATGATAATTAAACAACTGAGTAAACTTATTAAAAACCACTGAGGCCAGGCACAGTGGCTCACGCCTGTAATCCCAGCTCTGGGAGGCCAAGGCAGGTGAATAACTTGAGGTCAGGAGTTTGAGATCAGCCTGGCCAACACGGAGAAGCCTCATCTCTACAAAAAATACAAAAATTAGGCTGGGCACGGTGACTCATGCCTGTAAACCCAGCACTTTGGGAGGCCAAGGCGGGTGGATCACAAGGTCAGGAGTTCAAGATCAGCCTTGCCAAGATGGTGAAACCCCATCTCTACTAAAAAAACAAAAAAATTAGCCGGGTGTGGTAGCGGACGCCTGTAATCCCAGCCACTTGGGAGGCTGAGGCAGAGAACTGCTTGAACCCAGGAGGCGGAGGTTGCAGTGAGCAGAGATCACACCACTGCACTCCAGCCTGGGTGACACAGCAAGACTCATCTCAAAAAAAAAAAAAAAAAAAGAAAAGAAAAAATTAGCCGGGTGTGGCAGCGAGCACCTGTAATCCCAGCTACTCAGGAGGCTGAAGCACAAGAATCACCTGAACCCAGGAGGCAGAGATTGCAGTGAGCTGGGATCATACCACAGCACTCCAGCCTGGGTGACAGAGCAAGACTCCCATCTCAAAAAGAAAAAAAAAAAGCACTGAATTTTACATTTTTTAAATAGGACTTTATGATAGGTAAATTATTACCTCAATGAAGCTATTTTTTTAAAAAACTGGGGAAATTGTGAGCACAGGATAGACAAGATAATATTGCTTTTAGACTTGCTAAATCTGTTAATGAGATTGCCAAATGTCCTAGAAAATTAGGTTGATGGAGATACTGGACTACAGAGACCTAGTAATACAGATTTTTTTTTTTTTTTTCTTGAGGTGGCCTTTTGCTCGTTTCCCAGGCTGGAGTGCAATGGCGCCATCTCAGCTCACTGCAACCTCCGTCTCCTGTGTTCAAGCAAATCTCCTGCCTCAGCCTCCCAAGTAGCTGGGATAACAGGCATGTGCCACCATGCCAGGCTAATTTTGTATCTTTAGTAGAGATGGGATTTCATCATGTTGGTCAGGCTGGTCTCGAACTCCAGACCTCAGGTGATCCGCCAAACCTTGGCCTCCCAAAGTGCTGGGATTACAGGCGTGAGCCACCGCGTCCGGCCATAATACAGAGTTTTGGAGTCATCAGGAAAGATATGAAAAAAGGATTTTTATGTATGACTTAAATTCTACACAGATCAACCCATCCAAAAAATATCTTCATTTAATCATGCTAATTTTCAATTTTTCCTTTCCAAAATTCCTCAAAAAGTAGTCTCAGATGGGTGTGGTGGCTCACACCTGTAATCCCAGCACTTTGGGAGGCTGAAGCAGGTGGAATGTTTGAGCTCAGGAGTTTGAGATGAGCCTAGGCAACAGAGTGAGACCCCTATCTCTACAAAAAATAAAAAAAATTAGCCAGGTGTGGTGGCACATGACCGTAGTCCCAGCTACTCAGGAAGCTGAGGTGGAGAACTGCTTGAGCCTGGGAAGTTGAGGCTGCAGTTAGCTATGATCATGCCACTGCACTCCAGCCTGTGCAACAGAGTGGGACCGTATCTTGGGGTGGGGCGGGGGGAACAGTAGTCTCTATCCATTGCTTCTCCAGTTCTTTCATTACCCCCGTACTTCCTAAATCTCCTAAAGCCTTTGTTCCTTACTTACCTCATTGTCAAAGCTATTCTCTCAACTCACTAATGGTACCCTATTTTCAAAATCAATGGCCTTTTCTCCATTCTTTTAACTTCTCTGCAAAAGGCTCTGCCAACCTCCCATCCTTCAAACTCATCTCTTGGCTTCTACATACTATCCTGATCTTCTTCCCACTTTTTTGCTTCAGTTTTCTTTGCTAAATCCTATCACCTCCTATCCCCACTCACATCTTATCAAAATAAGGGAGAATCTATGATCCCCAAATAAGAACTTGGTTTCTGTCTTCAGGTTTGCAAATTTTGTTTATAAACCCCAACCAACTTCAAGTCACCACTGTTTCTTCAGCTTCATTAATTGTCCTTATGGCATTTTTCATGTCTTTGGTCTTCTTCCCCAATAAGAAAATAAATTCAGAGAACATTAACTTGACTTTTCTCAATTTTGTAACAACAGACAGCATTTCATGCAGAATCATATGCACAATGAATGGAATTCAGTATCTATTTCTGACTCATCAAAGATGACTAAAATCATTCCAAAGCAGGTCCCTGGGAAGATATTTTGATATAGCTTAGAAACTGTTTCTTAGTCCATTTGGGATGCTAAAACAACATACCATAAACTGAGTGACTTATCAACAGCAGCATTTTATTTCTCATAGTCCTGGCGACTAGGAAGACCAAGATCAAGGTTCCAGTTCATTCAGTGTCTGGTAAGGGCCTACTTTCTGGTTCATAATTGGTGCCTTCTAGCTGTGTCCTCACATGGTAGAAGGGACAGTGGTCCCTCTTGGGTTTCTTTTATAAGGGCACTAATCTTATTCATGACCTAATCACCTCCCAAAGGTCCTACCTCCTAATACCATAGGGATTAGTATTTCAACATACGAATTTTGGGGGAGACAAAAACATTCAAACCATAGCAGAGCATATTTTAAACACAACTAGAAAACTAAACTTCAGGCTGGGCGCGGTGGCTTACGCCTGTAAGCCCAGCACTCTGGGAGGCCAAGGCAGGCAGATCACGAGGTCAGGAGATCAAGATCACGGTGAAACCCCATCTCTACTAAAAATAGAAAAAATTAGCCGGGCATGGTGGCAGGTGCCTGTAGTCCCAGCTACTCAGGAGGTTGAGGCACGATAATGGCGTGAACCCAGGAGGCGGAGCTTGCAGTGAGCCGAGATCATGCCACTGCACTCCAGCCTGGGTGACAGAGCAGGACTCCGTCTCCAAAAAAAGAAAACTAAACTTCGATTTTTTTTTTTTTGATACAGAGTCTCCCTCTGCAACCACGTCCAGCTGATTTTTTGTATTTTTAGTAGAGACGGGGTTTTTTAGTAGAGACAGGGTTTCACTGTGTTAGCCAGGACGGTCTCGATCTCCTGACCTCATGATCCGCCTGCCTCGGCCTCCCAAAGTGCTGGGATTACAGGCGTGAGCCACTGTTCCCAGCCCTTTCTTTTCTTTTCTTTTTTTTTGAGATGAAGTCTTACTCTATCGCCCAGGCTGGATGGCACAGTGTTGACTCACTCCAATCTCCGTCTCCTGGGTTCAGGCAATTCTCCCGCCTCAGCCTCCTGAGTAGCTGGGATTACAGGCACCTACCACCACGCCCAGCTAATTTTTGTATTTTTTAGTAGAGACAGGGTTTCACCATGTTGGCCAGGCTGGTCTCGAACTCTTGACCTCAGGTGATCCGACCACCTCAGCCTCCCAAAGTGCTGGGATTACAGGTGTGACCCACCGTGCCCGGCCACTTTAAATGTATATGTGAAAAGATCACACAAAGTGTAACAAAGTTTTCTGGCAGTTAATTTATGACCAGATGGTTAATGATATTCAAGCTAAAAATATTAAAGTTCTATAAAGCAAATTTAAATTCCTCCAGATTTCTAAAATTTGGAATCATAAAGCATCATAAAGCCCAAAACGGTAAGTCTCACGCAACATTTATAAACACATGGCTCTAGCCTATTCTCTTCCAGACTATTTGCTTTAGTCAAACTATAATATATTCAAGAAATTTAATAACTTACCAAATCACAAAGTCCAACTTGCCCAAACTTGGCCCCAACTGCTACTAAAGTTCTAGTTTCTGATGGGTGGAGAGCCATAGAGAATATTGGGCCTGTGGTAACTTTGTAAACAGTATCTTCACTAATGACCATGCCATTTAAATTGGCTTTGTAGCTAAGAAAATTACAAAGTTAAATTTTGTAAGTAAAACCAATCTCAATAGTCAAAATAAGTAAAACATTATTCAAAAAGAAAAATCACAATTAGCAAATAAATATGCGAACTATTCAATCTCCTGGTAACCAAGGAAATCAAATTAAGCAATACTCTTTGACTTTTTAAATTAGCCTTGATAATTTTAATAACACCAAAAGCTGGTAGGCTGCAGTTAAATACACATACTCACACATATTGCTAATGGAAGAGTAAGTTCATATAAAATTTTCAGAAGGAAAAAAAGACCTTTGAGAAACAATTCGGCAATGTGTACTAAAAGCCATAAAAATGTTCACAATATTTGACGCATTAATCTCACTTCTGTAAATCTAACCTAAAGAAATAATCCACTATCACATCCATATACTTCAACAAACACATACACAAACACACAAAGCTAAATAGAAAACAACCGCAAATACCAAGCAGGTAGGAGGAGAAGTGAACTCCTTCTACCCAATGGAATTTTATAATTATTCAATAATTTTAAAGACGCTAGTAACATGCAACCACAAATGAAAAAAACATAATGCAGGCCAGGCACACTGGCTCACACCTGTAATTCCAGCACTTTGGGAGTCTAAGGCAGATGGTTCACTTGAGCCCAGGTGTTCAAGACCAACCTGGGCAACACAGCAAAATCTCATCTCTACAAATACAAAAATTAGTGAGATGTGATGGTGCATGCCTGTAGTCCAAGCTACTTGGGAGGCTGAGGTGGGAGGATCATTTGAGCCCAGGAAGCAGAGGTTGCAGTGAGCCACTGCACTGCAGCCTAAGCAGTAGAGGGAGACCTTGTCTCAAAAAAACAAAAAAAAAAAAAGAAAAAGAAAAAAGTGTAATGCAAAATTGTATATACATTACAACATATAGTAAAAATGTATGTGGATTCACTCATTTATTCAACATTGAACATATATTATGTGCCAGGCACTGTTCCTGTTATTGAAATAACCTCATGAACTGCCCTCATGAAGCTTATATCCTAGTGGTATTGTATATGGCAACACTTGAGAGGAAATACACAAAAACAACAGTTGTTAGGGTGGAAACATTTCATCTCACTTTCAAAATTCCCTAAAATGGTGTATAGTATTTATAACTCAAACATCTCAAAAAATATAAAAGAAACACAGGGAATTTCAACTTACCTTTTAATGCTAGATAACCCCTTCTCAGTGTTCTTACTACTTGGCTGAAACATTAGGAGAGATCAAAGAACTAAGTTAATATATATATATATTTCTGGCCGGGCGCGGTGGCTCACGCTTGTAATCCCAGCACTTTGGGAGGCCGAGGCGGGCGGATCACGAGGTCAGGAGATCGAGACCACGGTGAAACCCCGTCTCTACTAAAAATACAAAAAATTAGCCGGGCGTGGTGGCGGGCGCCTGTAGTCCCAGCTACTCGGAGAGGCTGAGGCAGGAGAATGGCATGAACCCGGGAGGCAGAGCTTGCAGTGAGCCGAGACTGCGCCACTGCACTCCAGCCTGGGCGACAGAGTAAGACTCCGTCTCAAAAAAAAAAAAAAAAAAAAATATATATATATATATATATATTTCTACATATGTATATATACGTATATATATACATATATATGCATATATATGTATATATATATTTCCTTAACAGATGATTCTAAAGGCTATTAGCCTTCCCAAGTGATACCTTGCTCATTCCTGCCCATGTCTGCAGAAATCCTTTAAATCGTTCATTGTTGTCTTCTTGATTTTCAGAAGTCATTTCTAAAGGCCCAGGAGGTAACAAAGGCTGTTATAAAAAATAAAAAGTTATTTGTTGGGCTCCCTGCCCTAGAATGTAAACACAAGGAGGACAAGGGTATTTGTCTGTTTTCCCCACAACTTCACTTTCAACATCAACAGTAATGGTGGCATATCATGGACATTCAAAATAATTGTTCAATAAACGAATGCCATGTACACTATAAAGTAATAACGTATTATCTCATTTAATCCTCTCAACAACCTAGCGAATGAGGTATCACATTTTAAAGACAGTGGATTGAAACTTAGAGTCTGTAATCCCAGCACTTTGGCAGGCCGAGGCAGGCAGATCACGAGGTCAGGAGTTCGAGACCAGCCTGGCTAATATGGTGAAATCCCATCTCTACTAAAAATACAAAAATTAGCTGGGCGTGGTGGCAGGCACCTGTAATCCCAGCTACTCAGGAGGCTGAGGCAGGAGAATCGTGTGAACCCAGGTGGTGGAGGTTGCAGTGGGCCGAGACTGCGCTATTGCACTCCAGCCTGGGCAACAGGGCAAGACTCCATCTCAAAACAAACAAACAAACAAAAAAACAAAAAAACCCAGAAACTTAAGAGGAGTTAACTTGCTCGACGTCACACAGCCAATAACTGGAGAAGCTGAGAATTGACTCAGATTATCTTAAATCATTACTCAGTATTATACTTACATTAGTATTTTTTTAAACAGTTTGTAACCAATTAATGGGTGAGAAATCATGTTAATATGTCACAACTAGCAATTTGTTTTAGTGAATGAAAATAGAATAGAAATACCAGGCCAGGTACATGGCTCACACCTGTGATCCCAGCACTTTGGGAGTCCGAGGCAGGCAAATAGCTTGAGGCCAGAAGTTCCAAAGCAGCCTGGCCAACATGGCGAAACCCCATTTCTACTAAAAATACAAAAATTAGCCATGCGTGGGCCGGGTGCAGTGGCTCACGCCTGTAATCCTAGCACTTTGGGAGGCCGAGGCGGGCAGATCACGAGGTCAGATAGAGACCATCCTGGCTAACGCGGTGAAACCCCGTCTCTACCAAAAACACAAAAAAAATTAGCCAGGTTTGGTGGTAGGCGCCTATAGTCCCAGCTACTCGGGAGGCTGAGCAGGAGAATGGCATGAACCCGGGAGGTGGAGCTTGCAGTGAGCCGAGATCGCGCCACCACACTCCAGCCTAGGCAACAGAGCGAGACTCTGTCTCAAAAAAAAAAAAAAAAAAAAAAAAAAAAATTAGCCAGGCGTGGTGGCACACGCCTGTACTCCCAGCTACTCTGGAGGCTGAGGCATGAGAATCACTTGAACCCGGGAGGCAGAAGTTGCGGTGAACCGAGATTGTGCCACTGCACTCCAGGCTGGGTGACAGAGGGAGACTCTGTCTCAAAAAGAAAAAAAAAAAAAAAAAGAAATACCAAAGTGCACCACATGTAGTGCCATTTGACAAACTGTGGTTTCAGTTGCATATATGTGTAATGGTTACAATGTAAATATATTTCTCTTTTTTCTTCTTTTTAATTAATGTCTCAAGTGATGCTCCCACCTCAGCCTCCTGAGGAGCTGGGACTACAGGCACATGCCACCACACCCAGCTAATTTTTGTATTTTTTTTGTAAGAACAGGGTCTCTTGATGTTGCCTAGGCTGGTCTCAAACTTATGGGTTCAAGCAGTCCTCCTGCCTCAGCCTCCCAAAGTGCTGGGATTACAGACATGAACCACTACACCTGGCCATAAATATATTTCTTGTGGGCTGAGGCTTAAAAAAATTTGAAGCTACTCTTCTACACTGCTTCCCGTAACACCTAGATTTGCAATTTGCTCCCAAAGCACCAGCCTAATTAGTGCTATCTTCCTATTTACAATTAAACACTTACATATAAAGTATTAAAAATAGGTGTTCTTGAATAAAAAATATTTAGAAAATGTTTGCTAAATAAAACTCTACTCACTAAAATTAAACTACACATTATCACGTATTATTTATTAACACTAATAACTATATTCTATTGATTACTAAGCTCTTAATATGTGAGAAACTTTATAGATACGATTTCACTTATCTTCACAGTAGCTGAGTTTTTTTTTTAAACTGACATAAAATTGTACATATTTACTGAGGGTTCTATTATTGCTGACATTTTTTTAATGGGGAAATGATCAGAAAGGTTAATTAACTCACCCACAATCCTACATCAGGTAAGTCCTGCAGAAATACAGAATCCAATCCAGTCTTTACGACTTTGAAATCTTACTCATTAAACCATACAAATGGGCCGGGCACAGTGGCTCACACCTGTAATCCCAGCACTTTGGGAGGCCGAGGCAGGCAGATCACTTCAGGTCAGGAGTTCAAGACCAGCCTGGCCAGCATGGTGAAACCCCGTCTCTACCAAAAATATAAAAAATCAGCCAGGTATGGTGGCATGTGCCTGTAATCCCAGCTATTCGGGAGGCTGAGGCAGGAGAAATGCTTGAACACGGGAGGAGGGGGTTGCAGTGAGTCAAGATCATGCCACTGCACTCCAGCCTGGGCAACAGAGTGAGACTCCATCTCAAAAAAACAAAACAAAACAAAACCATACAACATTCAAGTATTAATGAAATATAAAATTAAACATAATTTAATGAACTTTTAGTCTAGTTTCAACACTTCAAATTTTTCAGTATTTTATTACATTAAAATATTATATTTGCACATTTTCTTACAGTTTCATCTGCTACTAATGTCGGCAGTGTTGGAGTTGCTGGTAATGAAACTCCCGAAGGATCAACTTTTAGTAATCGCATTGACCTTCTACATCCAATCCCATTTTCTCTCTTAGGCTTCTTTCTAAAGGAGTGGGGAAAAATTCATGTTATACTCACAAAACAATAAAATGTATTTACTAATATTAAAGAGAGAATTTCTAGGAGTATATCCCACAGACATATTTATAAATTGCATAGATATATATATATATACATGGTCACAATTATTTTAATAAGAAGTATGGAAAAAACAAACCTAAATGTTCATCAAAAGGAGGTGAGGTCTGTTAAATTATGGTATACATATCTAAAAGAATAATATGCAGCCATAAAAAGAATAATATAGATCTTCATGCACTGCTGAAAGGAACCCTCGGTTATAAAAAGCAAAAACAAAGTCCAGTACATGTTTACAAAAAGGTTACATATACACATACATTTGTACATGCTGAGGTTACCTATGGAGGAATACACATAAAACTACTACTTCTAGGGAAAAGGCCTGGAAAACTAAAGTCTAAAATAGGAAGGAAACTTAAACATTTCACTGCTTTCACTTCCTTCCATACACTGTAGTTTACTTTTTAAATAATACACATTCTCTATTTTTTTAGGCACTATTTCTTCATTTTAAAAAAAGTAATTCATTTTAAAATGTTGGGGAAAGAGAAGCCTCTGAAATTATTTCCAAAAATTCACATAAAAAATTATCAGCTATAGTCCACATTAGTTCGAGAATTAGTAAAACCTACTATTGATTAAAAGTACACTATATACTAAAAACTGTAGTCAACATTCCATCTCATATTTAATCCTCAAAAAAGACACCTGCGTATATGGAATAATATGGGCTGTCATACAATCCTCCTAGAAATCTACTCCTAAAGAAATTCCCATACATAAGCACTAAGAGACTTAAGAATGTTTGGAGCAGCACTTTTCATAATAAAAATAACAACTCAATTGTTCATCAACAGTGGAATAAAATGTAGTACATTCATACAGTGGAATATCATATAGCAGAAAAAAAGAATGAAATAAAGCTGTGCACATCAACATGGGTAAATTTAAAAGCATAAATACGTAAAGATGAGCAAAATAAGAAAATCTCAGAATACAAAAAAGGCATATTGTATGTGAATACCAAAAAAAGACAAAGCTAAACAATACAGTGTTTAAGGATATACTCATTGGTAGTAAAACTATAAATCAATAGCCAGGCACAGTGGCTCACACCTGTCATCCTAGCACTTTGGGAGGCTGAGGCGGGTCGATCACTTGAGGTCCAGAGTTCCAGACCAGCCTGGCCAACATGGCGAAACCTCATATCTACTAAAAATACAAAATTTAGCCAAGCATGGTCATGAGCACTTGTAATCCCAGCTACTCAGGAGGCTGAGGCATGAGAATTTCTTGAACCCAGGAGGCAGAGGCTGTAGTGAGCCAAGATCGTACCACTGTACTCCAGCCTGGGCAACAGAGCGAGACTCTGTCTCAAAAAAATAAATAAATAAAAATGAAACTATAGGCTGGGCACGGTGGCTCATGCCTGTAATCCCAGCACTTTGGGAGGCCAAGGCAGGCGGATCATGAGGTCAGGAGATTGAGACCATCCTGGCTAACACGGTGAAACCCCGTCTCTACTAAAAATCCAAAAAATTAGCCAGGCATGGTGGCGGGCGCCTATAGTCCCAGTTACTTGGGAGACTGAGGCAGGATAATGGCATAAACCTGGGAGGTGGAAGTTGCAGTGAGCCGAGATCGTGCCACTGCACTCCAGACTGGGCAACAGAGCGAGACTCCATCTCAAAAAACAAAAAGCAATAAATAAATGCAAGGAAATATTACCATAGAATTCAGCATAGTGGTTGTATCGGGAGGGAGGGGTATATATGGGCCTTCAGGGGTATTTGTAATTTCTATTAACCTGGATGGCAGGTACATGGATGGGACCTGTATAATTTTTCAACTACACAAATACATTATATGTACCTTTTTATATGTATATTTAATAATTTTCAAAAAATTTAAATCCTTCTAGATTAGCATAATGCCAGCTTTACAGAAAAGGAAAGAAAAATTATATAAAGTATTGTAGGGTACTATCATAGCTGTAAGTGACTGAATCAAAACTTGAACCCAAATTTGCTAAATCTCAAAGGCTACAATTTCTCCTCTACATTATACAACTTTCATACTATCAACTTGCTACTACCTATACAACTATTAAGGGCTGGAATTTTGTGATTCAGGAAGAAATCACCAATCTTGGCTAATAAAAAACATGGAAATGTAAAGCTACTAATCAGCTGGCAACAGGACCAGTGCTACTGTTTTTCCAGTGTTAATGATGTTCCTCTTATAGTAACTTTTCGCACTTGAAAATACCTGGCCATGATTAAAGGTCTAGCTTTTCTCAAGCTAATTGTCCTGTAACAGAATCAAACCAAGTAAATGAAGCTACATTTCATTAGGATCTGGCACTAAACAAATGAACCAATGATACCAAGATTTTTAGTTTCTTCATTCATATGTAAGCACTACTAAAATGCAATGGAGATAATTCAAAATTTAAAAACCCTGGAGTTCAAATCCTAAAGCTACCACTTATAAGCTGTTTGACTTTCAGCAAATAGTTGTTTTTTTGTTTTTTTTTTGAGATGGAGTCTCACTCTTATTGCCCAGGTTGGAGTGCAATGGTGCAATGTTGGCTCACCATGACCTCCGCCTCCCGGGTTCAAGTGATTCTCCTGCCTTAGCCTCTTGAGTAGCTGAGATTCAGACATGTGCCACCACGCCCGGCTAATTTTTAATTTTTTTTTTTTTTTTTTTTTAGTAGCGATGGGGTTTCTCCATGTTGGTCAGGCGAGTCTTGGACTCCCGACCTCAGGTGATCCCCCTGCCTCAACCTCCCAAAGTGCTGGGATTATAGGCATGAGCCCCCACACCTAGCCAGCAATTTTATCTTTTGAGCCTGATTTCTAACTCACAAAATGAATATATTACCTACCACATACAGTGGTTGTCAGAGTTAAATGAGATAATATAGGACAAAATTGCTAGATCACTGCAGTACGTTTCACAGATGTTCAATAAATGTTAATTACTTTCCTTTATTCTAGGACTAAGAAAGCAAAAACAAATTGAGACGCAAAAAGATAGCTAGAAAAATTAAAAGAAAGTAGAAGAATCTTTAATAATAATAGTTTTCTAAGTGACAATTTAGTGGAAATAAAGATTTCCCTCCATTAGTAGCAACAATAAATATAAACAAAATTCAGCTCTCAATTTTATTTGCTCCATATTCCTTTGATGAAGATGAAAATTGTAAAGTTATTAAAGGGTAGCATTCCCTCAGAGATCCTAGAGGGACTGAGATTAAACAGCACTTTATGATCTGTTAAGCTTACTACGTCAAACCATTTTTTTCAAATTATAAAACAGTTGAGCAATGTATCATGGTTCAGGCATTGCAAACTAGATATTTTACCTCTTGGATTTAGGAGGCTGTCTCTTCTCTATCATTTCACGGAGTCTTGCAGCAGACTGTAAAGTATAAAAATCATGTAAAAATGTTATAACTACGTATCTTACCTTTTAAAATATTAAGTATCTGCTACTACACCCACACTAAACTAAGGTCTATTCAGGAACTAAAGATCCTTAAGATAGGCCATGAGTCATGATCAGCGACACTGCACTCCAGTGTGGGCAACGCAGCGAGACCCTGTCTCAAAAAAAGAAAAAAAAGACAGGCCGGGTGTGGTGGGTCACAACTGTAATCCCAGCACTTTGAAAGGCCAAGGTGAGTAGATCACCCGAGGTCAGCAGTTCGAGACCAGCCTTACCAACATGGTGAAACCCCATCCCTACTAAAAATACAAAAATTACAGGCGTGGTGGCAGGTGCCTGTAATCCCAGCTACTCGGGAAGCTAAGGCAGGAGAATCACTTGAACCCGGGAAGCAGAGGTTGCAGTGAGCCGAGATCGTGCCATTGCACTCCAGCCTGAGCGACAAGAGCAAAACTCCGTCAAAAAAAAAAAAAAAAAAAAAGACAAAAAAAAATGCCTTAGAATCAATGGAATACAGTAACCTCTTCCTATTAAGCACAAAACCTGCTCCTATTTTACCCTCCCTCATCTGACACTATGAAACCTGATATATTATTGACCTGGTGGGAGTTATGACATCTTGGGTTTTATTGCTGTTGTTGTTGTTGTTGTTTTGAGACAGGGTCTTGCTCTGTTGCCCAAGCTGGAATGCAGTGGCACAATCATAGCTCATGGCAGCCTTGACTTTCCAAACTCAAGCCATCCCTCCACCTCAGCCACCCCTAGGACTCCAGGCATGCATCACTATGCTCAACTAATTTACTTTTTATAGAGATTGGGGGGTGGGGGGGGGGCAGGTCTCCATATGTTACCCAGGCTGATCTCGAACTCCTGGCCTCAAGCGATTCTCCCACCTCAGCCTCCCCAAGTGACAGGATTACAGGCACTACCCACTGTTCCCAGCCCTGCGTCTTGATTTTAAATACAGACTCCACACAAACCTCAGACAACTGAAGAGAAGCAAAAAAGTCTGCGTTTTCTGATATGTTCTTCAGTCTCTTCCTTTCGTAGGGTGACAATCCTGAAAAATCATCCTATAAAATTACACCAAAAAGATTCCATTACTTTATATAATCTATAGGAAAAGCACTTCACAAAACTACATGTTTCATTTTCTACATGAATACTTTACTTCAAATTGTACTATCTCTATTCATTTCATGCCATCTTACCAAAACAGATGTTTGCTGAATTGGATATTTCAGTAAGTCTGGATTTGGGATACCCCCAGAATATCTGTACGGCTTCCCAGTTAAGAAGTGATCTGATATGAGAAATCAACTAGTATAATCTAGTAGCAAATTATTTCCTAGTGGCAATTAATTGTACTATTACACAAAAGTTATTTTTGGCCAGGGGCAGTGGCTCACGCCTGTAATCCCATCAATTTGGGAGGCTGAAGTGGATGGATCACCTGAGGTCAGGAGTTCAAAACCAACCTGGCCAAAATGGTGAAACCCCATCTCTACTAAAAATATAAAAATTGGTCAGACACGGTGGCTCACACCTGTAATCCCAGCACTTTGGGAGGCCGATGTGGGCAGATCACCTGAAGTCAGGAGTTTGAGACCAGCCTGGCCAACATGGTGAAATCCTGTCTCTACTAAAAATACAAACAACAACAAAAAAATTAGCCAGGTGTAGTGGCAGGCGCCTATAATCCCAGCTACTCAGGAGGCAGGGGCAGGAGAATCGCTTGAACCTGGGAGGTGGGGGTTGCAGCAAGCCGAGATCGCACCATTGCACTCTAGCCTAGACAACAAGAGCGAAACTCCGTCTCAACAAAAAAAAAAAAAAAAAAAAAGTTATTTTTTTTCCAACAAAAAAACTTCCTTTAAATGCAGTAGAGTGAATAAGTACATGTCTCTACTTTCTCCTAAAAAGCCACTAATGTAACAGTAAGCTAATTTTTTAAAACCCTGAGATACAAGACAGTATATTCAGGAAATAGCAAAATTGTAAGAAAAGAAAATTCAAAAAGTAAGAACTCAATAACAAGTTTCTAAATCCATTACAAGGCTTAAATTTAGAAAGTAGAACAAAAAGATAAACACATGGACAGAAAAGACAAAACAATAGAGACTCAGTCTTAGAAGTCCAATATCCAATTCATTGTTCAAGAAACTGCAGAGAAATTGGAAGAGAATCAATTATTAAAAAATAATATAAATGGGAGGCCGGGTGTGGTGGCTCACACCTGTAATCCTAGCACTTTGAGAGGCCGAGGCGGGCAGATCACCAGGTCAGGAGATAAGGACCATCCTGGCCAGCATGGCATAAACCCCGTCTCTACTAAAAATACAAAAATTAGCCGGGCGTGGCGACACATGCCTGTAGTCCCAGCTACTCGGAAGGCTAAAACAGGAGAATTGCTTGAACCTGGGAGATGGAGGTTGCAGTGAACCGAGATCATGCCACTGCACTCCATCCAGTCTGGGCCACAGAGCGAGACTCCATATCAAAAAATAAAAACAAAAACAAAAAAAAAGAAAGAAAGGGCTGGGAGCAGTGGCTCACGCCTGTAATCCCAGCACTTTGGGAGGCAGAGGCAGGCAGATCACAAGGTCAGAAGATTGAGATCATCCTAGCTAACACAGTGAAAGCCCATCTCTACTAAAAAAATACAAAAAATTAGCGGGGCATGGTGGTGGGCGCCTGTAGTCCCAGCTACACAGGAGGCTGAGGCAAGAGAATGGCATGAACCCAGGAGGCGGAGCTTGCAGTGAGCCGGGATTGCACCACTGCAGTCCACCCTGGGCAACAGAGCCAGACTCCATCTCAAAAAGAAAAGAAAAGAAAGAAAAATAACGTTAAGTGGGAGACCGAAGCAGGAGGATCACTGGAGCCCAGAAGTTCAAGGTTGTAGTAAGCTATGATGACACCACTGTGTTCTAGCCTGGGCAACAGAGTGAGACCCCATCTCTAAAAAATAATAGTTTGAAAACAAATATTATTTTAAAGTTTCTCAAAACTAAAGACATAAGCTTCCAGATTGAAAAGGCCCAATGACTATGCAGCACAATGAATGAAAAAGGACCCAGGCAAGCAAGCTCAGTGGCTCATGCATGTAATCCCAGCACTTTGGGAGGCCACGAACTTGAGACCAGCCTGGCCAACATGGCGAAACCCCATCTCTACTAAAAATACAAAAAAACTAGCTGGGCGTGGTAGTACACACCTGTAATCCCAGCTACTTGGGAGGCTGAGGCACGAGAGTTGCTTGAACCTGGGAGGCAGTGGTTGCAGTGAGCCGAGATCACACCACTGCATTCTAGCTGCCAGGGCAAGAGCAAGACTGTCTCAAAAAAAAAAAAAAAAAAAAAAAAAAAAATGCTTCCTTCCTTCCTTCCTTCCTTCCTTCCTTCCTTCCTGCCTTCCTTCCTGCCTTCCTTCCTGCCTGCCTTCCTTTCTTTCTTTCTTTCTTTCTTTCTTTCTTTCTTCTTTCTTTCTTTCCTTCCTTCCCTCTCTGGCCCAGGCTGCAGTCTACTCGGCTTGCTGCTGCCCGCGCCGCGGACTGCCTGGGACTGCTGGCACCCGCCACCGCTGCCTGCCTTTTCTCCTTGGCATGCAGGCACGCGTTCGCCATCTTGGCCACGCTGCTCGCCAGCTCCTGACGCCGAGTGCTCTGCCCGCCTCAGCCTCCCGAGGTACTGGGACTGCAGACGGAGTCTCGCTCACCCAGTGCTCGGTGTTGCCCGGGCTGAAGGGCGGTGGCGTGGTCTGGCCTCGCGGCGGCCTCTGCCCCCCGGCCGCCTGCCTTGGCCTGCCAGGGTGATGGGATTGCAGCCCCTGCCCGGCCGCCGCCCCATCTGGAAGGTGGGGAGCGCCTCTGCCCGGCCGCCCCGTCTGGGAGGTGAGGAGCACCTCTGCCCGGCCGCCCCGTCTGGGAGATGAGGAGCGCCTCTGCCCGGCCGCCCCGTCTGGGAAGTGAGAAGCGCCTCTGCCCGGCCACCCACCGTCTGGGAAGTGAGGAGCGCCTCTGCCCGGCCACCCACCGTCTGGGAAGTGAGGAGCGCCTCTGCCCGGCCACCCACCGTCTGGGAAGTGAGGAGCGCCTCTGCCCGGCCACCCACCGTCTGGGAAGTGAGGAGCGCCTCTGCCCGGACACCCACCGTCTGGGAAGTGAGGAGCGCCTCTGCCCGGCCACCCACCGTCTGGGAAGTGAGGAGCGCCTCTGCCCGGCCACCCACCGTCTGGGAAGTGAGGAGCGCCTCTGCCCGACCACCCACCGTCTGGGAAGTGAGGAACCCCTCTGCCCGGCCACCCACCGTCTGGGAAGTGAGGAGCGCCTCTGCCCGGACACCCACCGTCTGGGAGGTGAGGAGCGCCTCTGCCCGGCCACCCACCGTCTGGGAGGTGAGGAGCGCCTCTGCCCGGCCACCCACCGTCTGGGAGGTGAGGAGCGCCTCTGCCCGGCCACCCACCGTCTGGGAAGTGAGGAGCGCCTCTGCCCGGCCACCCATCGTCTGGGAAGTGAGGAGCGCCTCTGCCCGGCCGCCCCGTCCGGGAAGAAGTGAGGAGCGCCTCTGCCCGGCCGCCCCGCCCGGGAAGAAGTGAGGAGCGCCTCTGCCCGGCCGCCCCGCCCGGGAAGAAGTGAGGAGCGCCTCTGCCCGGCCGCCCCGCCCGGGAAGAAGTGAGGAGCGCCTCTGCCCGGCCGCCCCGTCCGGGAAGAAGTGAGGAGCGCCTCTGCCCGGCCGCCCCGTCCGGGAAGAAGTGAGGAGCGCCTCTGCCCGGCCGCCCCGTCCGGGAAGAAGTGAGGAGCGCCTCTGCCCGGCCACCCATCGTCTGGGAAGTGAGGAGCGCCTCTGCCCGGCCACCCACCGTCTGGGAAGTGAGGAGCGCCTCTGCCCGGCCGCCCCGTCTGGGAGGTGAGGAGCGCCTCTGCCCGGCCGCCCCGTCTGGGAAGTGAGGAGTGCCTCTACCCGGCCGCCCCGTCTGGGAAGTGAGCAGTGCCTCTGCCCGGCCGCCCCGTCTGGGAAGTGAGGAGCGCCTCCGCCCGGCCACCCACCGTCTGGGAAGTGAGGAGCGCCTCCGCCCGGCCACCCACCGTCTGGGAAGTGAGGAGCGCCTCCGCCCGGCCACCCACCGTCTGGGAAGTGAGGAGCGCCTCCGCCCGGCCACCCACCGTCTGGGAAGTGAGGAGCGCCTCCGCCCGGCCACCCACCGTCTGGGAAGTGAGGAGCGCCTCCGCCCGGCCACCCACCGTCTGGGAAGTGAGGAGCGCCTCCGCCCGGCCACCCACCGTCTGGGAAGTGAGGAGCGCCTCCGCCCGGCCACCCACCGTCTGGGAAGTGAGGAGCGCCTCCGCCCGGCCACCCACCGTCTGGGAAGTGAGGAGCGCCTCCGCCCGGCCGCCCCGTCCGGGAAGAAGTGAGGAGCGCCTCTGCCCGGCCGCCCCGCCCGGGAAGAAGTGAGGAGCGCCTCTGCCCGGCCGCCCCGCCCGGGAAGAAGTGAGGAGCGCCTCTGCCCGGCTGCCCCGCCCGGGAAGAAGTGAGGAGCGCCTCTGCCCGGCCGCCCCGTCCGGGAAGAAGTGAGGAGCGCCTCTGCCCGGCCGCCCCCGTCCGGGAAGAAGTGAGGAGCGCCTCAGCCCGGCCGCCCTGTCTGGGAAGTGAGGAGCGCCTCTGCCCGGCCGCCCCGTCCGGGAAGAAATGAGGAGAGCCTCTGCCCGGGCGCCCCATCCGGGAAGAAGCGAGGAGCGCCTCTGCCCGGCCGCCCCATCCGGGAAGAAGTGAGGAGCGCCTCTGCCCGGTCACCCATCGTCTGGGAAGTGAGGAGCGCCTCTGCCCGGCCACCCACCGTCTGGGAAGTGAGGAGCGCCTCTGCCCGGCCGCCCCGTCTGGGAAGTGAGGAGTGCCCCTACCCGGCCGCCCCGTCTGGGAAGTGAGCAGCGCCTCTGCCCGGCCGCCCCGTCCGGGAAGAAGTGAGGAGCGCCTCTGCCCGGCCGCCCCGTCCGGGAAGAAGTGAGGAGCGCCTCTGCCCGGCCGCCCCGCCCGGGAAGAAGTGAGGAGCGCCTCTGCCCGGCCGCCCCGCCCGGGAAGAAG
This sequence comes from Symphalangus syndactylus, assembly GCF_028878055.3. Classification (NCBI taxonomy): domain Eukaryota; kingdom Metazoa; phylum Chordata; class Mammalia; order Primates; family Hylobatidae; genus Symphalangus; species Symphalangus syndactylus. The sequence goes on from NC_072427.2 coordinate 128,838,382, forward strand.
TGAGGAGCGCCTCTGCCCGGCCGCCCCGTCCGGGAAGAGGTGAGGAGCGCCTCTGCCCGGCCGCCCCGCCCGGGAAGAAGTGAGGAGCGCCTCTGCCCGGCCGCCCCGTCCGGGAAGAAGTGAGGAGCGCCTCTGCCCGGCCGCCCCGTCTGGGAAGTGAGGAGCGCCTCTGCCCGGCCGCCCCGTCCGGGAAGAAATGAGGAGCGCCTCTGCCCGGGCGCCCCATCCGGGAAGAAGTGAGGAGTGCCTCTGCACAGCCACCCATCGTCTGGGAAGTGAGGAGCGCCTCTGCCCGGCCACCCACCGTCTGGGAAGTGAGGAGCGCCTCTGCCCGGCCGCCCCGTCCGGGAAGAAGTGAGGAGCGCCTCTGCCCGGCCGCCCCGTCCGGGAAGAAGTGAGGAGCGCCTCTGCCCGGCCGCCCCGTCTGGGAAGAAGTGAGGAGCGCCTCTGCCCGGCCGCCCCGTCTGGGAGGTGAGGAGCGCCTCTGCCCGGCCACCCATCGTCTGGGAGGTGAGGAGCGCCTCTGCCAGGCCACCCATCGTCTGGGAGGTGAGGAGCGCCTCTGCCCGGCCACCCATCATCTGGAAAGTGAGGAGCGCCTCTGCCCGGCTGCCCCATCTGGGAAGTGAGGAGTGCCTCTGCCCGGACACCCATCGTCTGGGAGATGAGGAGCGCCTCTGCCCGGCCGCCCCGTCTGGGAAGTGAGAATCGCCTCTGCCCGGCCACCCACTGTCTGGGAAGTGAGGAGCGCCTCTGCCCGGCCACCCACCGTCTGGGAAGTGAGGAGCGCCTCTGCCCGGCCACCCACCGTCTGGGAAGTGAGGAGCGCCTCTGCCCGGACACCCACCGTCTGGGAAGTGAGGAGCGCCTCTGCCCGGCCACCCACCGTCTGGGAAGTGAGGAGCGCCTCTGCCCGACCACCCACCGTCTGGGAAGTGAGGAACCCCTCTGCCCGGCCACCCACCGTCTGGGAAGTGAGGAGCGCCTCTGCCCGGCCACCCACCATCTGGGAGGCGAGGAGCGCCTCTGCCCAGCCACCCACCGTCTGGGAGGTGAGGAGCGCCTCTGCCCGGCCACCCACCGTCTGGGAGGTGAGGAGCGCCTCTGCCCGGCCACCCACCGTCTGGGAAGTGAGGAGCGCCTCTGCCCGGCCACCCATCGTCTGGGAAGTGAGGAGCGCCTCTGCCCGGCCGCCCCGCCCGGGAAGAAGTGAGGAGCGCCTCTGCCCGGCCGCCCCGCCCGGGAAGAAGTGAGGAGCGCCTCTGCCCGGCCGCCCCGTCCGGGAAGAGGTGAAGAGCGCCTCTGCCCGGCCGCCCCGCCCGGGAAGAAGTGAGGAGCGCCTCTGCCCGGCCGCCCCGTCCGGGAAGAAGTGAGGAGCGCCTCTGCCCGGCTGCCCCGTCTGGGAAGTGAGGAGCGCCTCTGCCCGGCCGCCCCGTCCGGGAAGAAATGAGGAGCGCCTCTGCCCGGGCGCCCCATCCGGGAAGAAGTGAGGAGCGCCTCTGCACAGCCACCCATCGTCTGGGAAGTGAGGAGCGCCTCTGCCCGGCCACCCACCGTCTGGGAAGTGAGGAGCGCCTCTGCCCGGCCGCCCCGTCCGGGAAGAAGTGAGGAGCGCCTCTGCCCGGCCGCCCCGTCCGGGAAGAAGTGAGGAGCGCCTCTGCCCGGCCGCCCCGTCTGGGAAGAAGTGAGGAGCGCCTCTGCCCGGCCGCCCCGTCTGGGAGGTGAGGAGCGCCTCTGCCCGGCCCCCCATCGTCTGGGAGGTGAGGAGCGCCTCTGCCAGGCCACCCATCGTCTGGGAGGTGAGGAGCGCCTCTGCCCGGCCACCCATCATCTGGAAAGTGAGGAGCGCCTCTGCCCGGCTGCCCCATCTGGGAAGTGAGGAGTGCCTCTGCCCGGACACCCATCGTCTGGGAGATGAGGAGCGCCTCTGCCCGGCCGCCCATCGTCTGGGAAGTGAGGAGCGCCTCTGCCCGGCCACCCATCGTCTGGGAAGTGAGGAGCGCCTCTGCCCGGCCACCCATCGTCTGGGAAGTGAGGAGCGCCTCTGCCCGGCCACCTATCGTCTGGGAAGAAGTGAGGAGCGTCTCTGCCTGGCCGCCCCGTCTGGGAAGTGAGGAGCCCCTCTGCCCGGCCGCCCCGTGTCTGGGTAGAAGTGAGGAGCTCCTCTGCCTGGCCGCTCCGTCTGGGAGGTCTACCACGGAGGCCAGAAGCAATGTGGGGGCTGGACGTGGTGGCTCACGCCTGTGGTCCCGGCACTCTGGGGGGCGAGGCGGGTTGATCACTTCGGGCTAGGAGTTCGAGACCAGTCTGGCCAACTTGGCGAAACATGAAGAATACAACAGACAAACCAACCAACCAACTCAATGACAACAAAACAGGTCTACCCTGGAGTCATACTCTAATTTTTTCTATTTTCCTCCCTTTCTGATCCTTTATCCCACTTTCTTTTTCTTCCTCTTCCTTCTCCCTCTTCTTTGTCAAATAGAGGATTGAGTTATTATCACTTATCCATATAAAGTCCCTCTCTCATTTATTTTAACTCCCACCCCCGTTTCTATTCCCCGACTTCCCATGTGCAACCTTCCTAATATGTTTGATACGCATCTTTTTGTTTGTATGTATTTTTAGAAAATGTTTATTGTTTTTGTATGCAAAAAAATTAATAAAAAAAAAAAAAAAAAAAAAAAAAAAGCAGGCCAGGTGCGATGGCTCATGCCTGTAATGCCAGCACTTTGGGTGGGTGGATCACCTGAGATCAAGAGTTCCAGACCAGCCTAGCCAACATGGTGAAACCTAATCTCTACTAAAAATACAAAAATTAGCCGGGCGTGGTGGCTCGTGCCTGTAGTCCTAGCTACTCAGGAAGCCAAGACAGGAGAATCGCTTGAACCTAGAAGGCAGAGGTTGCAGTGAGGCAAGACTGTGCCACTGCACTCCAGCCTGGGCGACAGGGTGAGACCCCATCTCAAGAAAACAAAACAAACAAAAAAACGAAGACGAACCCAGGCCTCGGCATGTCATCACAATTTTTTTTTTTAAAGCGATAGCGTCTCACTCTGTCACCCAGGCTGAAGTGCATTGGCTCGATTATAACTTACTGCAGCCTTGAACTCCTGGGCTCCAGCCTTAGCCTCCCAAGTAGCTGAAACTACAGGCCTGCCTTACCACACCTAGCCAGAAAAGATCTTAAAAGCATGCAGAGGGAAAAAAAAGATCACAAAGAATCCAGAATCAGAATGGCACAAACTTTCAACATTGAAGGAAGCTGGAAGACAATGGAACGATGCATTAAAAATTCTAAGGAAAGATTAAATTATTTTCAACTTACAATTCTAAATCCAGTTAGGTCATCAATCAAATATAAAGCTAAAGACTTTTTCTGGGCCAGGTGCAGTGGCTCACGCCTATAATCCTAGCACTTTGGGAGACTGAAGCGGGCAGATCACGAGGTCAGGAGTTTGAGACCAGCCTGGCCAATATGGTGAAACCCCATCTCTATTAAAAAAACAAAAAGTTACAGTGAGCTGAGATCGCACCACTACATTTCAGCCTGGGCGACAGTGTGAGACTCCGTCTCAAAAAAAAAAAAAAAAAAGACTTTCTCTGATATGCAAAGTATTTGCCTCTTACACACTTTTTCTCAGAAAGCTGTACTTCACCAAAATGAAAGAACCAAGAAAGAAAGACATGGCATGCGCGGTGGCTCACGCCTGTAACCCCAGCACTGTGAGAGGCTGAGGCAGGCAGATCACTTGAGGTCAGGAGTTCAAAACCAGCCTGGCCAACATGGAGAAACCCCGTCTCCACTAAAAATACAAAAAATTAGCCAGACATGGTGGCACATGCCTGTAATCCCAGCTACTCGGGACGCTGAGATGGGAGAATCGCTTGAACCTGGGAGGTGAAGTTTGCAGTGAGCTGAGATCGTGCCTCTGCACTCCATCCTGGGTGACAGAGTGACACCCTGTCTCAAAAAAAAAAGTATCTTGGCTGGGCTCAGTGGCTCACACCTGTAATCCCAGCACTTTAGGAGGCCGAGGTGGGCAGCCTGCTTGAGCCCAGGAGTTTTAGAGCAGCCTGGGCAATAAACATGGCACACCCACATCTCTACAAAATAAAAAGTCAAAATTAGCCAGGCAAGGTGGCACATGCCTGTAGTCCCAGCTTTTTGGGAGGTTTTATTTATTATTTACTTTTTTAAAACAAGAGTCTTGCTCTGTCACCCAGGCTGGAGTGCAGTGGCCTGATCTCGGCTCACTACAACCTCCACCACCTAGGTTCAATCGATTCTCCCATCTCAGCCTCCCGAGTATCTCAGATTACAGGCAACTGCCACCACGCCTGGCTAATTTTTATATTTTCTTTTTTTTTTGGTGGGGGAAAGTGGGGACAGAGTCTCACTCTGTCGCCCAGGCTGGAGTGCAGTGGCGTGATCTCGGCTTACTGCAACCTCCACCTCCTGAGTTCAAGCAATTATCCTGACTCAGCCTCCCGAGTAGCTGGGACTACAGGTGCCCACCACCATGCCTGGCTAATATTTGTTATATTTAGGGGAGACGGGGTTTCACCATGTTGGCCAGGCTGGTCTCCAACTCCTGATCTCAAGTGATCCACCCACCTCGGCCTCCCAAAGTTCCGGGAGTACAGGCATGAACCACCATGCCCAGCCTAATTTTTGTATTTTTAGTAGAAATGGGGTTTCACCATTTTGGGCAGGCTGATCTGGAACTCCTGATCTCAGGTGATCTGTCCACCTCTTTTTTTTTATTTTTAATTTTTTTTTCTTTAGGAGCAACTCTATTAACGGACCTATTTCATTACATCAAACTAAAGTCTGCTTTATATTTACCTTGTATTCTTCAGAATTTTTTTTTTTTTTTTTTTTGAGACGGAGTTTCACTCTTGTTGCCCAGGCTGGAGTGCAATGGCACGATCTCGGCTCACCACAACCTCTGCCTCCCAGGTTCAAGCGATTCTCCTGCCTCAGCCTCCCTAGTAGCTGGGATTACAGGCATGTGCCACCACGCCCGGCTAATTTTGTATTTTTAGTAGAGACGGGGTTTCTCCATGTTGGTCAGGCTGGTCTCAAACTCCCGACCTCAGGTGATCGGCCTGCTTCAGCCTCCCAAAGTGCTGGGATTACAGGCGTGAGCCACCGCGCCCGGCTTCTGCAGAATCTTGCAGTCTAAGAGGCCAAAGGGATAACCTAATCCAGTGGTTCTCAAAGTGCAGTCTTGGACTAACAACATCAGCATCTCTAGGAAACTGTTAAATATGCAAATTGGGCTGGGTGTGGTGGCTCAAGCCTATAATCCTAGCACTTTGGGAGTCTGAGGTGGGAGGATTGGTTGAGCTCAGGAGCTCAAGACCAGCCTGGGCAACACCTCCCACCCCCCACCCCACCAACATCTCTATTAAAAAAAAGAAAGAAAGAAAAAGAAAAAAGATATGCAAATTGTATGCCCCAACTTCTGAATCAGAAACTGTTGGTGGGGCCCTGCAATGGAGTTTTAACAAACTCTCCAGGTAATTCTGATATAGCCTAAAGTTTGAGAACCACAGATTTTATCCAATCTCCTAAGGTGATTTGCTTACAGGAACAAGGTTTCTTAGAAGTTGCCGTGCTAGGCCAGGCGCCATGACTCACGCCTGTAATTCCAGCACTTTGGGGGGCCGAGGCTTGCGGATCACGAGGTCAGGAGATCGAGACCATCCTGGCGAACACGGCAGAACCTCGTCTCTACTGAAAACATAAAAAATTAGCCAGGCATGGTGGCGGGCGCCTGTAATCCCAGCTACTCAGGAGGCTGAGGCAGGAGAACGGCGTGAACCCAGGAGGAGGAGCTTGCAGTAAGCCGAGATCACGCCACTGCACTCCATCCTGGGCGACAGAGCAAGACTCCGTCTAAAAAAAAAAAAAAAAAAAAAGAAGTGGCCATGCTAGGCTCTCAACCCCAAGTCCAATTCATTTAATACTCACCCCATGCTGTCCCACTATGAGTGCTGGTTAACTCTGGGATGAGAAAGCATAAACCAAACTTCTATTTCATAACAATAAGCCTTGGATTATAGCATCTCCCTTTCCCTACTATCATTTTCTGTTCTGAGTTCCAGCAACATTGTGTCATGTGCTACGTATGTTTTATCTTGTCCAGTTAAAATTTGTCACTTTGAATGGAGCACAGCCCTCCTGGTAGGCAGTAGAAGCCAAAAGAATTACAGACCAGGCTGGGCGCAGTGGCTCACCCCTGTAATCCCAGCACTTTGGGAGGCTGAGGCGGGTGGATCACAAGGTCAGGAGTTAGAGACCAGCCTGACAAACATTGTGAAACCCCGTCTCTACTAAAAACACAAAATTAGCCAGGTGTGGTGGAGCGCACCTGTAATCCCAGCTACTCAGGAGGCTGAAGCAGGAGAATCTATTGAACCTGGGAGGCCGAGGTTGCAGTGAGCCAATAGTGTCACTGCACTCTGGCCTGGGCGACAGAGCGAGACTCCATATCCAAAAGAAAAAAAAATTTACACACCAAATTCCTTAAATTGATTGGAATTATATAGAACAAATGTGTTTCTCATGTATCTTATCTACCCTGTCATTTGTCTCCTTTTGCATTTAAAGGAAATATTATTCAACACATCCATATAATCAATTTATGTTTCCCTACCCTGATATCAAAGGTCAGTCAATACCATGTCCCATAAACTGATGACTTCTGATATACTGTACATAAATATGTAAAGGTGAGCAAGGCACCATAAAGTATGACTAAACCCAAAAATATATGCAGTTAGTTTAGAGAAAGAAAAAGGGAAGCAGAGTAAAGATTAAGTCGATCCTTTCATTGACACGTCAACAGCAAGAGCAAAAATAACCCAAGGAAGTTATTTGTTAAACCTTAAAAATAATAAAAATTTATTATTACATTTATACTTACATTAGATGATGAAATAATTTGTTTGTACCAGAGAGATCCTTGAAAAACTTCGATTTATCAGAACTTCAAATTTCAAAAAAGAGAAACTAGAACAAGCTACTAATTAAGTTCTTACCAGGCCTGGTGTGGTATCTTCATCACTGTCTCCATCCTGACTACTTTCCACATCGACACTGAGATTCATCACATCTGCCGTTCTCTTGGGTTGTAGCTTGTTACTTTCAGTATGAACAGCTGAGGATGAATTTTGCAGCGTGGATTCTGCCTTGGAAGATGTGTTTTTCATCTTTGGAGGTATAATCCTTCTGCAAGTTTTCTTTATTTTAGTCTTCTTACATGCCACTTCATTGTTAGAATTCTTTTCTAATAGGGATTTGGGGCACATAAGCTGGTCTAGCTGGTAATTACTGAGTGAAAAGGGGGCAAGATAGACCTTAGCTGTTTTTATTAAAACTGTAGTCTGTACTGGTCTCAGAGACACATAAGCGATGTTTTGATTTTCTTTATATTCATTTACCTATTCAGGTCAATAAAATAAAACAGAATGTTAGAATTCCAAGTCCTGTGCCTTTTCTTACAGGATCCCCAACAGATCTAATAATTCCCATTTCACAATGACAACATAAATCCAAATTGAGGCCAGGTGCGGTGGCTCACGCCTGTAATCCCAGCACTTTGGGAGGCCGAGTCGGGCGGATCACGAGGTCAGGAGATCGAGACCATCCTGGCTAACATGATGAAACCCCGTCTCTACTACAAATACAAAAATTAGCTGGGTGTAGTGGCACACGCCTGTAATCCCAGCTACTCAGGAGGCTGAGGCAGGAGAATCGCTTGAACCCGGGAGACGGAGGCTGCAGAGAGCCAAGATCACACCACTGCCCTCCAGCCTGGGCAAGAGTGAGACTTAGGCTCAAAAAAATAAATAACTCCAAATTGACGCCCTGTAAGAAAACTTATTTTCCCCTCCAAAATCTAGATATGTAATTCACTAACCTTAACCTCAATAGAATTCACTTACTGGGCACATTTGCCCGTAAGAGTTTTCCATACCAATAATAATAATAACTAGCATTTGTGACTGAGGCAAATACCCCAACTGTCAGCTGCGAATTGTCTGGAATTAAAGAGTGTGAAGCCGATCATAACTGTGGCAGAAGCAAACGCAGAAGGTTGAAGAAAGGGAATCCCAGATGTGACTCTCCCACTCTTTCTAGGGTTATTGATAAGAACCTTTCGTCAAAGCTGAAGGCCTCAGGGCAGGGATCCCCCGCCTACCCCCGGTGCGAGGTGCCCTCGACCTCCCGAGCCTGTGTCCAGCATAACCCTCACAAAAACCGAGGCAGGAGCACACCTGTAAGCACCAGTCCGTTTCTCACCTTCATCTGGGGTCGCTGTCTGGAGTCCGCCTTCTCAGCCGCCGCGCCCGACCTGGACATCTTTCGGCTTCTTAGCTGCCGGCGCCTTCCCGCCAAGATTGCGGCGGGAGGCCGGGAGGGGCGGGGCCAGGGCGGGGAGGAGCCTACTCAGATCCCCAGCGGCCGTAGAGCCAGAGCCGGAAGTTGGGGTTTTACGCGCGCTTCTTAAGAAGGCCGCCTTGGCCGGGCGCGGTAGCTCCCGCCTGTAATCCCAAACACTTTGGGAGGCTGAGGCGGGCGGATCACCTGAGGTCAGGACTTTGAGACCAGCCTGGCCAACATGACGAAACCCCGTCCCTACTAAATTACAAAAATTAGCCGGGGGTGGTGGAGCGTGCCTGTAATCCCAGTTACTCAGGAGGCTGAGGCAGAATTGTTTGAACCCAGGGGGCAGAGGTTGCAGTGAGCCGAGATCGCGCCACTGCACTCCAGCCAGGGCAACAAGAGTGAGACTCCGTCTCAAAAAAAAAAAAAAAAAAAAAAAAAAAAGGCTGTCTTAAAGCCGTAGACTCAAATTCTTTAGGGATCTCCTGGGGCTTAACTGACATTTTTACCTTGGACTGGTGATTTTTATTCTGGTGGTACTGGGATATCGCTTTGAAAAACATTGATAGGCCAGGAGCGGTGGCTAACGCCTGTAATCCCAACACTTTGAGAGACCGAGAGGAATGGATCACTTGGGCCCAGGAGTTCCAAACCAGCCTGGGCAACATAGTGAGACCCCATCTCTACAAAAAATACAAAAATTAGCCCGGCGTGGTGTTGTACGTCTGTAGTCCCAGCTACTCGGAAGGCAGGGGTGGGAAAATGGCTTGAACCTAGAAGGATGAGGTCACAGAGAGCTGTGATTGTGCGGAACTCCAGCCTGAGCAACAGAGCAAGACCCTGTCTCTTTTATAAATAATAATATTGGCCGGGCGCGGTGGCTCACGCCTGTAATCTCAGCACTTTGGGAGGCCGAGGCGGGCGGATCACGAGGTCAGCAGATGGAGACCATCCTGGCTAACAAGGTGAAACCCCGTCTCTACTAAAAATACAAAAAATTAGCCGGGCGCAGTGGCGGGTGCCTGTAGTCCCAGCTACTCCGGAAGCTGAGGCAGGAGAATGGCGCGAACCCAGGAGGCAGAGCTTGCAGTCAGCCGAGATTGTGCCACTGCACTCCAGCCTGGGTGACAGAGCAAGACTCCGTCTCAAAAAAAAAAATTAACTAAATAAATAAAATAAATAATAATAAAATAAGATTCTGGCTATTCTTTTTAAGGTTCCTTCTAGCCCAAAACTGTTTCCTTGGTTGCTTAATTGGGTCCCACACTGTTCCTTGCCTGAGACTTGTCCAGTTTCATTTCTTCTCCCACTCAAGGCCCAGTTGTAGAACACAGGTGAAGTAATTTGGGTTAATCATATTAACAGCAACTTCAAGGCCCCTCATGACTCAAAAATTACTGATAAAACCAAACTTTTCATGGTGTCCTGTATAATGCATACTGTTTCTGGACTTCAAGACTTTGTTCCTACTGTCCCTTGTCTCCCTCGCAGTTATAAAGTCTTTTCTACTGTGAAATGTGTCCTGACTTTCCAGTTAGCATATATATTTTAACACAACTCAGCTTGTAAATTGGAGCTGCTTCTGTTATTATCCTGTAAGTCCTTAAAGAGTTCTTAAATAGGCCGGCTGTGGTGGCTCACATCTGTAATCCCAGAACTTTGGGGAGGCCGAGGTAGGTGGATCACCTGAGGTCAGCAGTTCAAGACCAGCCTGGGCAACATAGCGAAACCCCACCTCTATTAAAAATACAAAAATTAGCCGGGAGTGGTGGCACACGCCAACACTCAGCACTGTGGGAGGCCGGAGTGGGCGGATCCCTTAAGCCTGGCCAACAAAAATACCAAAAATACAAAAATCAGCAGGGCGTGGTGGCGGGCGCCTGTAATCCCAGCTAATCAGAAGGCTGAGGCACGAGAATTGCTTAAACCCGGGAGGTGGAGACCGCAGTGAGACGAGATCGAGCCACTGCACTCCAGCCTGGGTGACAGAAGAAGACCGTCTCAAAAGAATAATAATTACTTAGATATTTAAATACAAACATTTTCCAGCCAGGAATGTATTTTAATAGGTAGTTTCCAGAAACTGGAAAAACCTGAAAGCCTAAAAGTGGAGTTTTGGGATTTCAGGCAGGCAATGTCCCAGGGACCTCGGGAGATTTTTTTTTTTTTTTTGGTCACTGGCCTAAATCTGCACCACCTGCCCTGTGACACCAAATACCGCACCACAGCCCACCCTGGCCTTATGAACTAAGCTAATCAGATACTACTGGCAAGATTTTTGTTCCATCAAACTCAACTTCTTCTGAGCTTTCAACAAGCCAGACAAACAGTAACTCACTGTCGCCTGAGTTTCTTATTCACTATACCGTTCTTGGCTTCAAACCAAGCTAACACGTAAAATCTTTCATTCGAACCTTCCTCACCGCAAGGTCCTAACAGCAAAGCCCAAAGGAAGCAAAATTTCCCGCCAAAAGCGGCTTCCAAATTCTGCGACGTAGAGGACATGCCGGCAGCCAATGAGCATGCGCAGAAACCGACTCAACTTCCTAGCTGTGGGCGCCCAAACGTCCTCCACCATCCCACAATCCTCTCGTCACGTATTTCCGGTTTATCTAGCTCAGCCGTAAGTAGTTTCTTTATCAGTCGCGCAGCTGTGTTCGTGGACTTAGGTGGAAGGAATTTCTTCTCTTCGTTGACGTTGTTGGTGTTCACTGTTTGGAATTAGTCAAGTTTCGGGAGTCACCGTAGCTGCCATCAACATGTCGGTCCCAAGCGCTCTCATGAAGCAACCGCCCATTCAGTCTACGGCTGGGGCCGTCCCGGTTCGCAATGAGAAAGGTACGGTGCTGACACCCTCTTCCCAGTCGAATTTTAACCCCTTCCGGCTCCAGCAACCTCCAGACCTCTCCCGGACAGACCACTCTAACCCCGCCAGCTCTTAAGATCTGGCTCCCAGATTCTTCGATCTTTCCACCCCCACCCGCTTGCATCCGATCTTGTTCCTGTGGCCTGCTCTCGTATTCAGCAAGCACTTCTCTTAGCCGCCACAAATTCCTTAGACTAATGTTACATATATATAATCCATATTACATATATAAAAATATTAGGTACTTAGGAACTTAAGTATCTATCAGAATATATATGTCTAATACATATATGCTAGAATATATGTATTAGTCTAATATATATTATGATTAGAATATAATATCACTAATTACATATAATTACTAGAATTTATGTATTAGTGTAATTACTTAGGAACTTAAGTATATTATTAATCTAATAATTAGGAACTTAAGTATATATCAGAATATGTATATACTATCAGACTAGATAGATAGATAGAGAATGCCTGTTGGCAGGGCATTGTGCGGGATACAGTCCCTCTTTTGCTGTCCATAGAAGTCTGCTTATGCTGCCCAGGCTGGACTCGAACTCCTGGGGCTCAGGCTGTCCTCCTGCCTCAGCCTCCCAAGTAGATGCCGCCATGTCTAGTCTCAACATGGCTTTTGAGAATTATCTTTGGATCCCTATACATCTAATTCATTCATCTTAACAGCTTATGAATTCCATTGTATAAAATAAACTGTAATCCACAGTTTATTCCCTACTGAGCGGCAGGTGGTTGTCCCGTTGTTTAAAAAAGTGCTGCGGCCAGGCACGGTGTCTCATGCCCATAAACCCAGCACTGTGGGAGGCTGAGGCGGGCTGAACACCTGAGGTCAGGAGTTCGAGACAGCCTGGCCAACATGGCGAAACCCCATCTCTACTAAAAATACAAAAAATTAGCCATGCATGGTGGTGGGTGCCTGTAATCCCAGCTACTTGGGAATCTGAGGCAGGAAAATTGCTTGAACCCTGGAGGTGGAGGTCGCAGTGAGCAGAGATGGCACCATTGCACTCCAGCCTGGGCCACAGTGTGAGACTCTGTCTCAAAAAAAGAAAAAAAAAAGAAAGTTTTGCAATTGTCATTCTGTAGCCAATACTAGCTTTATTTAGTACCTGTTGCCAATTGCTCCCCAAAGCAAGTTGTAAGAACATAAGAATTTGTGGAGCACAGTGGCTCACACCTGTAATCCCAGCACTTCGGGAGGCTGAGGCAGGAGGATCACTTGAGGCCAGGAGTTCAAGACTAGCTTGGGCAACATAGCGAGACCCCCCTCACACCAATCTCCGCAAAAAAATAAAAATAAAAATTAGGGCCTGGCGCGGTGGCTCACGCCTGTAATCCCAGCACTTTGGGAGGCTGAGGCGGGTGGATCACCTGAGGTCAAGAGTTTGACACCAACCTGGCCAACGTGGTGAAACCGTCTCTACTACAAATACAAAAATTAGCCAGGCATGGTGGCAGGCACCTGTAATCCCAGCTACTCGGTAGGCTGAGGCAGGAGAATCACTTGAACTCAGGAGACGGAGGTTGCAGTGAGCCGAGATCGCACCATTGCACTCCAGCCTGGGGGACAAGAGCAAGACTTCGTCTCAAAAAAAAAAAAAATTACAAATTAGCGGGATGTAGTGATGTGCTCCTGCTACTTGGGGGAAGCCAAAGCAGGAGGATCACTTATGCTCGAAAGTTCAAAGCTGCAATGAGCTATGATTGTGCCATTATACTCCAGCCTGAGCAACAGATCAAGACCCTGTCTCTTAAAACAAAGGCTGGGCGCAATGCCTCAGGCCTGTAATCCCAGCACTTTGGGAGGTCGAGACGGGTGGATCACCTGAGGTCAGGAGTTTGAGACCAGCCTGGCCAACATGGTGAAACCCTGTCTCTACTAAAAATACAAAAATTAGCCGGGTGTGATGGCGCATGCCTGTAATCCCAGCTGCTTGGAAGGCTGAGGCAGGAGAATCGCTTGAACCCGGGAGGCGGAGGTTGCATTGAGCCAAGATCACACCACTGCACTCCAGCCTGGCCAACAGAGCAAGACGTCTCAGAAAAAAAAAAAAAAAAAAAAAAAACTTCGAGAACCTAAGAGCTTTATTTCCCATATATTCATCATCTACACACTTGGTTGTATCAGATTTTTACATTTTTTGCCCAATCTAACAGGTGTGAAATGGTATCTCATTATTCTAATTTGCATTCCCCTGATTACTAGTGATGCTGGGCTTTTTTTTTTTTTTTTTTTTTTTTTTTTGAGAAAGAGTTTCACTCTTGTTGCCCAAGCTGGAGTGCAATGGCTCCATCTTGGCTCACCGTAGAGCTACTGCATCCGGCCAGTGCTGGGCATCTTGTTCTTTTTTTTTTTTTTTTTTTGAGACAGAGTCTCGCTGTCACCCAGGCTGGAGTGCAGTGGCACAATCTCGGCTGGCTGCAGGCTCCGCACCCCGGGGTACACGCCATTCTCCTGCCTCAGCCTCCCGAGTAGCTGGGACTACACATGGGTGCCACGACACCCGGCTAATTTTTTATTTTTGTTTTTGTTTTTTTGAGACGGAGTCTTGCTCTGTTGCCCAGGCTGGAGTGCAGTGGCACTATCTCACTCACTGCAAGCTCCATGTCCCAGGTTCACGCCATTCTCCTGCCTCAGCCTCCCAAGTAGCTGGGACTACAGGCGCTTGCCACCATGCTCGGCTAATTTTTTTGTATTTTTAGTGGAGATGGGGTTTCACTGTGTTAGCCAGGATGTTCTCAATTTCCTGACCTTGTGATCCGTCTGCCTTGGCCTCCCAAAGTGCTGGGATTACAGGCGGGAGCCACCACGCCCAGCTGGATGCCCACTGATTTTTAAAGAGAATGCTTCTGGCCAGTCACGGTGGCTCACACCTGTAATCCCAGCACTTTATGATACTGAGGCCAGCAGATCACCTGAGGTCAGGAGTTCAAGACCAGCCTGGCCTACATGGTGAAATCCTGTCTTTACTAAAAAATACACAAATTAGCTGGGCATGGTGGTGGGTACCTGTAATCCCAGCTGCTGAGGAGCGTGAGGCAGGGAGAATTGCTTGAACCCAGGGGGCGGAGGTTGCAGTGAGCCGAGATCATGCCACTGCACTGCAGCCTGGGCAACACAGTGAGATTCCATCTCAAAAAATAAGTAAATAAATAAATAAATAAATAGAATGGTTCTATTGTTTTATCATTAAGTATAAAGTCTGCTGTATCTATTATTTTTTTAAAATGTGACTTTAAAAAATAGTAGGCTAGGAGAGATGGCTCACACCTATAATCTTAGCACTTTGGGAGACTGAGGCTGGAGGATCACTTGAGGCCAGGAGTCCAGGGCCAGCTTGGGCAACATAGCAAGACCCTTTCTCTACCTTTTAAAAAATGACAAAAATCGGCCAGGCGCGGTGGCTCACACTTGTAATCCCAGCACTTTGGGAGGCCGAGGCGGGCGGATCACAAGGTCAGGAGATCGAGACCACGGTGAAACCCCGTCTCTACTAAAAAATACAAAAAATTAGCCGGGCGTGGTGGCGGGCGCCTGTAGTCCCAGCTACTGGGAGAGGCTGAGGCAGGAGAATGGCGTGAACCCGGGAGGCGGAGCTTGCAGTGAGCCGAGATTGCGCCACTGCACTCCAGCCTGGGCGAAAGAGCAAGACTCTGTCTCAAAAAAAAAAAAAAAAAAAAGACAAAAATAAAATTTTAAAAAGTAAAAATAGTATATTGCTTCCCTCCCATTGTTTATCTATCTATATACATTTTTTTTTGGAATTTTTTTGTTTGTTTGTTTTGTTTTGTTTTTAAAGACAGAGTCTTACTGTGTTGCCCAGGCAGGAGTGCAATAGCACGATCTCAGCTCACTGCAACCTCCACCTTCCAGGTTCAAGTGATTCTCCTGCCTCAGCCACCTGAGTAGCTCGGATTAACAAGTGTGTGCCACCATGCCTGGCTAATTTTTGTATTTTTAGTAGAGACGGGGTTTTGCCATGTTGACCGGGCTGGTCTTGAACTCCTAGCCTCAACTGATCTGCCCACCTTGGCTTTCCAAAGTGCTGGGATTACAAGCATGAGCCACTGTGCCCAGCAATATATATTTTTGTGTTTGACACAGGGTCTCACTCTATCACTCAGGCTGAAGTGAGTGCCTTGGTGTGGTCATGGCTTGCCACAGCCTCAACCTCCTGGGCTCCAGTGATTCTCCCACCTCAGCCTCCCATGTAGCTTGGGACCACAGATCTATACCACCATGGCCGGGTAATTTTTTTTATTTTTAGTAGAGATGAGGTCTAAACCCAGGCTGGTCTCGAACTCCTGGGTTTAAGCAATCCTCCTGCCTCAACCTTCCAAAATGCTGGGATTACAGGCATGAGCCACCGCACCTGGCCCCCTCATTAATTTTGTAAGGTCAAACTGTCCTTCTAGTCTTGGGCTAAATTCTAATAAATTGTGTTGGCTTAGGAGTTTTTTTTGTTTCAGGTTTTTGTTTTTTTTTTTTTTGGTGGTTTTTATATTGCCGGGATAAATTTGCTTTTACGTTATTTAGTATTTTTGTATTTGTGTTTGTGAGTGAAATCCACCTAAAGTTTTCCTTTGAACTGTCCAATTTGGTTATCAAGGTTATACTCATAAAATAAGTTGGTTAGTTTTCACTGTCTCTCTTTGTTCACTAGAATTGTTTGTATTTGTAGGCTGGGTGCTGTGGCTCACGCCTGTAATCCGAGCACTTTGGGAGGCCGAGGTGGGCGAATCATGAGGTCAGGAGATCGAGACCATCATGGCTAATATGGTGAAACCCCATCTCTACTAAAAATACAAAAAATTAGCTGGGCGTGGTGGCACGCGTCTG
Source organism: Symphalangus syndactylus (assembly GCF_028878055.3). Classification (NCBI taxonomy): domain Eukaryota; kingdom Metazoa; phylum Chordata; class Mammalia; order Primates; family Hylobatidae; genus Symphalangus; species Symphalangus syndactylus. Next base: position 128,854,513 of record NC_072427.2, read on the forward strand.
TAGTCCCAGCTACTCAGGAGGCTGAGGCAGGAGAATCACTTGAACCCGGGAGGCAGAGGTTGCAGTGAGCCGAGATCACGCCACTGCACTCCAGCCTGGGCGAAAGAGTGAGACTCCGTCTCAAAAAAAAAAAAAAAAAAAAAAAAAAAAAAAGAATTGTATTTGTAAGAGATTACATACTCTTGCATGTTTGATAACACATAAAGTAAAGGAAAATAAGGTAGAAATAGGTAAGATTAGAATATTGAGTCATGTGGCAATATGTTATAAAGGCTGCCATGGAAATTCCAGAGGGAACTACAAGAATGCCTGAGCAGCATTTTAGTTTTATTTTCCTGCAGAAATTACCCTTACTATGTGCTGGGCACTGTTACAAATAATTTGTTTAAGGGTGTAGTTGAGGTGGGATACCGTGAATTTGTGATGGATGCAGTCTGCCTTTTTGGGGGGGACTTTTTTCTACTGTTTCACTGCCTACGTTCCCCCACTTCATCGTACTCAAGGTAAGCCTCATTATCATCAGTGTTGGCTTTCACAAGAGTGCAGTCTCATGACTTGGCCTTTGTAGGAAAACACCATTAGATGAATAGATGGTTGGGTAGTGGCTCTCTTCTTCTCCAGCTTAGACTCTTGTCTACTATGAATAAAAGGCTCTATTTGCAAAGGCCATGATGGGTTGAAGCACATTGAGAAAGAGGCTACTGAAACATAAGTTACCTTTCTCGCCCAGGTGAGATTTCAATGGAAAAAGTGAAGGTAAAGCGTTATGTGTCCGGGAAAAGGCCAGACTATGCCCCTATGGAGTCCTCAGATGAGGAGGATGAGGAATTTCAGTTCATTAAGAAAGCCAAAGAACAAGAAGCAGAGCCTGAGGAACAGGAGGAGGATTCATCCAGTGACCCCCGGCTACGGCGTTTACAGAACCGTATTAGTGAAGATGTGGAAGAGAGGTAATGTCTATGATTGTGGTTTACTTGAACATGAACCTCTACAGCTTAATAATAATAATAATAGCTAATACTTGAATAGTACTACCAAGTAGAGTACATTTGCTAATTCTTGTAATCCATACAATAACTTTATGAAATAGGTGCTATTATCCCCATTTCACAAAAGGAAGAAACCAAGAGCACAAAGGGGCTAAGAAAGTTACATGACCAAAGTTACAAAGTGGCAACTTCAGAAAACAGCAGGTTACTTCTGGCCTAGAGGACCTACTCAACTCCTTATGGGAATAGAAAACACAGACCATTAATTGGCTGTTGAGGGGAGTCTTTTTAGCACAAAGATGTTTTATAAACTTTGCTAAATTGATTTTATACATCTCCTTATTCTAAATGCTAATAAGGGGAAATGACACTGAAGTAGGAGAAAAGACCTCATAAAGGTCTCATGGTAGAAAGAGAGCCTCCCAGTGAGGGATTTTGTATGTTATATATTGATTGAGACATTACTTTATAAAGTAGGCCAGGGGTCCTGAACTTTCACTGTTCATAATTGTCCCAGGAGTTTTTTCACAGAGCTCTTGGGCCAAAACAGTTGTGTTTATTTTAGGTATTAAGTAGTTAGAGCCAAGTAACTTAAGTATTTATGTCCTAATAACTTTGCCACTTGAAAATTACAGTGCCCATGGCCAGGCACGGTGGCTCACACCTGTAATCCTAGCACTTTGGGAGGCCGAGGTGGGTGGATCACGAGGTCAGGAGTTCAAGACCAGCCTGGCCAACTTGGTAAAACCCCATCTCTACTAAAAATACAAAAAAATTAGCCAGGCGTGGTGGTGGGCACCTGTAATCCCAGCTACTTGGGAGGCTGAGGCAGAGAATTGCTTGAACCTGGCAGGCAGAGATTGTAGTGAGCCGACATCACGCCACTGCACTCCAGCCTGGGTGACAGAGCGAGACTCTATCTCAAAAAAAAAAAAAAAAAGAAAAGAAAAGAAAAAAAAGTTACAGTGCCCATGGGGAAAAAAACACTTTTATTCATTCTCACATAACCATAGTTACTAGTGGAATCTGTGTGCCTGTTGGACACTGACAGCCTTTCAAACCTTGGAAGCAGCACTGTCACTTTTTTATGTCTTGTTTTATGTTGATTTTCACACTATACTTTCTTTTACTTTTTATCACAGCAGCCACCGAAACCCAGTTTCACAAAGATACGATATTCTCGAAAGGAATGTAGTGTGACTTAATGTTGAAACTGAATTATCTTGAGCTATAAAAAATATCCCAATGCAGGCCGGGCTCGGTGACTCACACCTGTAATCCCAGCACTTTGGGAGGCCTAGGCAGGCGGATCACCTGAGGTCAGGAGTTCAAGACTAGCCTGGCCAACATGGCGAAACCCCATCTCTACTAAAAATAAAAAAATTAGCCGGGTGTGGTGGCATGTGCCTGTAATCTCAGCTACTCGGGAGGCTGAGGCAGGGATTATCACTTGAACCTGGGAGGTGGAGGTTGTGGTGAGCCAAGATCACACCATTGCATTTCAGCCTGGGTGACAGAGTGAGATTCTGTCTCAAAAAAAAAAAAAAATCCCAATGCATCCCTATGAGTTTGCTGGCTTGCTGTGGTGCCCCAGGATGCCTCAACATACGTTTAATATTTCAGGCCCAACTTGATTATTTGCTCTGACATCCTAGTTTAGTTTCTTTAATCTGTACCTCAGTTCCCCCCACCTCAATACTTTAATACTGGATGGACATGGTGGCTCACACCTGTAATCCCAGCACTTTGAGAGGCTGAGGCGGGCAGATTGCCTAAGTCCAGGAGTTCAAGACCAGCCTGGGCAACATGGTTAAACCCCGTCTCTACAAAAAATACAAAAATTAGCCAGGTGTGGTGGCACGCCTATAGTCCCAGCTACTCAGGAGGCTGAGGTGGGAGGATCACTTGAGCCTGGGAGGCAGAGGTAGCAGTGAGCCAAGATCGCACCACTGCACTGCAGCCTGGGCGACAGAGCAAGACCCTGCCTCAAAAAAAAAAAAAACTTCAGTATTAATGAAGGCAAACATAATGTGCTCTGTGGCTATGGAAATGCGGTTGATGCTACTTCATTTTTATGACATTGGTGTTACATTTGGAGATACTGTTTTTCAGATTGGCTCGACATCGAAAAATAGTGGAACCTGAAGTGGTAGGAGAGAGTGACTCGGAAGTAGAAGGAGATGCTTGGCGCATGGAACGAGAAGATAGCAGTGAAGAAGAGGAGGAGGAAATTGATGATGAGGTATGATAAAGGAACATGGGAAGTTTTTTTCTGGATATAAGAAAAAGTTGATGCCAGTGCTCATTTGTTGAAGCCTTAAAAACATGAGATCGGCCAGGCGCGGTGGCTCACGCTTGTAATCTCAGCACTTTGGGAGGCTGAGGCGGGCGGATCACGAGGTCAGGAGATTGAGACCACGCTGAAACCCCGTCTCTACTAAAAAAAAATACAAAAAAAAATTAGCCGGGCAAGGTGGTAGGCGCCTGTAGTCCCAGCTACTCGGGAGGCTGAGGCAGAAGAATGAACCCGGGAGGCGGAGCTTGCAGTGAGCCGAGATTGCGCCACTGCACTCCAGCCTGGGCGACAGAGCAAGACTCTGTCCCAAAAAAAAAAAAAAAAAAAAAAAACATGAGATCACTGCTTTGGCAGGACTCTGATCATGTTCCTTGTTTGTAGGGATAGGATTAAAAATAGAATGATACTAAGTTGTATTTTTTTACATTTGAATTTGTTGTGTTTGATGAGACGAACAAAAAGCCATAGGCCATTTGACTGACTGGCTTATATATATGACTTGATAGGAAATAGAGAGGCGGCGTGGCATGATGCGTCAGCGAGCACAGGAGAGAAAAAATGAAGAGATGGAAGTCATGGAAGTGGAAGATGAGGGTCGTTCTGGAGAGGAGTCAGAATCAGAGTCTGAGTATGAAGAGTACACAGACAGTGAAGATGAGATGGAGCCTCGCCTTAAGCCAGTCTTCATTCGAAAGTAAGTATCTCACAAGCCAGATCTGAATCCACTTAATTACCACTTTCCAGGCGTGGAGACAAAAGTCTGTTTTCTGTCGTGCTATTCTGAAATCTAAACACTGAGTGAAAGTGCTTTTGCTAGTGCTCTAGCCTTGGCAGACTAGCTGCTGAGGAATATCTTAGTGTTAGCAGAGAACCTGAGTTTGTTTTCACATCTCTTTTTTCAGTTATAGAGCACATATCTGTCCAAGGCCTTTTTTTTTTTTTTTTTGAGACAGAGTTTCGCTCTTGTTGCCCAGGCTGGAGTGCAATGGCATGATCTCGGCTCACCACAACCTCCACCTCCCGGTTTCAAGCGATTCTCCTGCCTCTGTCTCCCAAGTAGCTGGGATTACAGGCATGCGCCACCACGCCTGGCTAATTTTGTATTTTTAGTAGAGAGGGGGTTTTCCCATGTTGGTCAGGCTAGTCTCGAACTCCCGACCTCAGGTGATCCACCCTCCTCAGCCTCCCAAAGTGCTGGTATTACAGGCATGAGCCACCGCGCTGAGCCAAGGCCATATATTTTTAAGCACAAAATTAAACTCAACGAGCAAATTCCTATTCCTTTCCTCATGGCTAGAAATCCTACTGCTTACAGGCCAGTAGGTTCTTTGCTGTCCAGGCAGTTCTCAAAGATGAACATGACTTTAGTCCTCTAAAGACCTGGGATGATGGCTGGGCACGGTGGCTCACGCCTGTAATCCCAGCACTTTGGGAGGCTGAGGCAGGTGGATCAGGTGGTCAGGAGTTGAATACCAGCCTGGCCAAGATGGTGAAACCTCATCTCTACTAAAAATACAAAGAAATTAACCAGGTGTGGTGGCAGACTCCTGTAATCCCAGCTACTTGGGAGGCTGAGGCAGAGAACTGCTTGAACCAGGAGGCGGAGGTTGCAGTGAGCCGAGATCACACCACTGCACTGCAGCCTAGGCGACAAGTGAGACTCTGTCTCAAAAAAAAAAAAAAAAAAAAAGGACCTGGGATGACTCAACATTTTTTGCTCTTTGAAAATAATAGAGCCAAAGATTGTTTGGTTTTTATCTGATTTGGATGGGACTAGGTCTAGGGGAACAAAGCACTCTACTCTAAGGACTTTGGGCAATTAACGGGATCTCTGTGATGCAGGAAGGACCGAGTGACAGTTCAAGAACGTGAAGCCGAAGCATTGAAACAGAAGGAGCTGGAGCAGGAAGCAAAACGCATGGCTGAGGAGAGGCGCAAGTACACACTCAAGGTACTGGGGAGTGGTTGCAAAGATTGAGTACAAGAAATAGTGTAGGCCGGGCGCGGTGGCTCATGCTTGTAATCCCAGCACTTTGGGAGGCCGAGGCGGGCGGATCACGAGGTCAGGAGATCGAGACCACGGTGAAACCCCGCCTCTACTAAAAATACAAAAAATTAGCCGGGCGTGGTGGCGGGCGCCTGTAGTCCCAGCTACTTGGAGAGGCTGAGGCAGGAGAATGGCGTGAACCCGGGAGGCGGAGCTTGCAGTGAGCCGAGATTGCGCCACTGCACTCCAGCCTGGGTGACAGAGCGAGACTCCGTCTCAAAAAAAAAAAAAAGAAAGAAATAGTGTAATCAGGTTTGTCTGAGGAGAGTGAGGAAGTCCAAGCTGAATTGTTCTCCCTATCCAGATTGTCGAAGAGGAAACCAAGAAAGAGCTGGAAGAGAACAAGCGATCCCTAGCTGCATTGGATGCACTCAATACTGATGATGAAAATGATGAGGAGGAATATGAGGCATGGAAAGTTCGAGAGCTAAAAAGAATCAAGAGGGACAGAGAAGATCGAGAAGCGTGAGTAAAAAGATGAGCCTAGAGTTAATGCTGCTAATGGAACAGGTTTCTAGCAGGATAGCTCTGAGACTCATTACCTACTGTGAGTTCCATTCTAGCCACCTTCAGAGTTCTTGCTGCTGGGTGAGTTTCCTATAATTGGAATATGAGTTTCACTTGTTACAGTGAAATCAGGGAAGAGAAACACTTCGTCAATGCGTGTCCATAATAGAGTGCCAGCCAGCGCTCCCTTTAGTTTCCTAGAAGACACAAAAATTAGTAACTGTTAGTAGTTATCTCTTCTTGTGTACAACCCAACCTACAATTGAGTGACTTGAAACAACAATTTATTACTTTTCACAATTTTGGAGGTTGGCTGAACAGTTCCTCTATTGATTTCACCTGGGCTCACTTACGTAGTTGCATCCAGCTGGAAGGTTGACTGAGCTAGAAACTTAAAAGGGCTTCACTCACATGTCTAGTAGTAGGTGGTGGCTATCAGTTAGGATGCCTCACTTATCCTTCACTGGGTTAGACTGGCTTCCTTACATAGCAGTCTCAGGGCACCATTCTAAGAGAGCAAGGTCTTCTGACACGTCGGTTCCAGAACTCATACATCGATCCTGCCACATATTGGTTAAAGCAAGTCACAAGGCCATCCTAGCTTTAAGCAGGTGGAGAAACAGACCCCACCTCTGGAGAGGAGGAGCAGCAAAGTCATACTTTTTGAAAAGGGGCATACATACTGTGAGGGGAAGAATTTGTGGCACTTGAATAATCTACACTATGTTGGAGCAGAATCTTTTTTTTTTTTTTTTTTTTGACATGGAGTTTCACTTTTCACACAGGCTGGAGTGAAGTGTCACCATCTCAGCTCACTGCAGCCTCCGCCTACCAGGTTCAAGTGATTCTCCTGCCTCAGCCTCCCAAGTAGCTGGGATTACAGGCATGCGCCACCATGCCTGGCTAATTTTTGTATTTTTAGTACAGACAGGGTTTCACCATGTTGGTCAGGCTGGTCTCGAACTCATGACCTCAGGTTATCCACCCACCTTGGCCTCCCAAAGTGCTGGGATTATGGCATGAGCCATCACGCCCGGCCCCAGCAGAATCATTTCTGAGCTGCATCACTCATTCCTGTAAATTACTAGGTATGAGAGGGTAATCCCAGATTACAAAGGAAACCATCAATAGATAATTCTAGGCTGGGCATGGTGGCTCACACCCATAATCCCAGCACTTTGGGTGGCTGAGACAGGCAAATCACTTCAGGCTGAGAGTTCAAGACCAGCTTGGCCAACATGGTGAAAACCTATCTCTACTAAAATACAAAAATTAGCTGGGTGTGGTGGTGTGTGGCTGTTATTCCCAGCTACTCGGGAGGCGGAGGCAAGAGAATCGCTTGAACCCGGGAGGCAGAGGTTGTTGTGAGCTGAGATCGTGCCACTGCACTCCAGCCTGGGCGACAGAGCAAGACTCCGTCTCACAAAAAAAAAAAAAAAAAAGTTACTGCAATCTAATTACTGATGGTAATCTTTGGTTTATGACATGCAAGCACCTATATGATTATGATACACTTACATAAAGGAATACCAGCGAAGCCTCAGACAGTTATTTTAAATTCACTGATTTTTTTTTTTTAAAGCTAAGAAGACCTTTTAGGGAAAGAGAATTTGTAATGTTGCAAAACCCAGCAGTAATAGTATGTCTGAACGTCAGAAGGGCTAGAATCAACTTTTGGAAGTTGGCAATACCTAGTCTAGCAAACATAATGAAGACTAACTCACCTGTTTGTTTATTGAGCTCCTGATCTTGATTCCTAATAGGCAATGACTAAAATTAAAGAAGGTGACTAATACTTGAAATGACATGGGACTGTTATTTTCAAATAATTTGGTCTTTCTGAAGCTGTAACAGTACCAATAAATTGTTTTGCTCCCTGGACAGGCTTGAGAAGGAGAAAGCAGAAATTGAACGCATGCGAAACCTGACTGAGGAAGAGAGGAGAGCTGAACTTCGGGCAAATGGCAAAGTCATTACCAACAAAGCTGTTAAGGGCAAATACAAGTTCTTACAGAAGTATTATCACCGGGGTGCCTTCTTCATGGTAAGAAGTGAAAAGAGAGTCAGAAAATTGGGCAGTAGGAATAACTCAGAAACTTTGAATTATTTTTCTCTTCAAGAATATTCTGGAATGTTATTTCCACTTGCCAGTGGTCAGCTTTCTCATTTGCTTTTTCCTTCTGGACAATATAAACTCAGAGAAAAGCATCAGCAATTGGATTATAGAAGTAGCATCAACTGTTCTCTCTTTTGGCCCCAACTCTCAAAAAGAGGAAATGATGTAATAGACTTTTTTTTTTTTTTTTTAAGAGACGGAGTCTCGCTGTCACCCAGGCGGGGGTACGGTGGTGCAATTATAGTTCACTGCAACCTTGCCCTCCTGGGCTTAAGGGATACACCTGCTTCAGCCTCCAGAGTAGCTGGGACTACAGGCATGCAACAACCATGCTTGGCTTTTTTTTTTTTTTTTTTGGCTATTTTTTTAAAATTTTTCGTAAAGACCAGGTTTCCCTATGTTGCCCAGGCTGGTCTTGACCTTCTGGCCTCAAGCAATCCTCCCACCTCAGCCTCCCAAAGTATTAGGAATACAGGCATGAGCCATCGTCCCCAGCCTTAGATAAATTGAGGAAATGAAATAGAGAAGTGATCTGTATAGATAGTGGACTAATTAGGTCCTCCACATAACATATTTGTCATTCTTTCATAGCTGAATGAGAAGTTTTGGTTATGTGAAAACCAAACTCTGCAAATAGCTTTACATTAATTCACTTTTGGGTGGCAGAAAGTCAGTTCACTTCATTCTGAACTGACAGTACCCAAGAGTAACTAACCAAAAGAATGGTTTATTATCTAACCATTAGATGGAGTGCCATCATCTTTTTCATATAAAGACTAAGATCAAAATAGCAATCTGTTAACCCTGTATGGTTTATTTCCTAATGTTAAAGCAGTTTGTACGAAAAACTAGACTAGCTTTTTCAAGTGCCATGTGGCAAATTCTAAATATCCCCACAGCAACTAAATTCCTGCCTTTCACTGCAGATGCTGTTAAAACTTCAGTGGCAGCGGCCGGGCGCGGTGGCTCAAGCCTGTAATCCCAGCACTTTGGGAGGCCGAGGCAGGCGGATCACGAGGTCAGGAGACAGAGACCACGGTGAAACCCCGTCTCTACTAAAAATACAAAACAAAAAAAATTAGCTGGGCGCGGTGGCGGGCGCCTGTAGTCCCAGCTACTCGGAGAGGCTGAGGCAGGAGAATGGCGTGAACCCGGGAGGTGGAGCTTGCAGTGAGCCGAGATTGCGCCACTGCACTCCAGCCTGGGCGACAGAGTAAGACTCCGTCTCAAAAAAAAAAAAACTTCAGTGGTGGCTTCCCTGCCACCCTCCAAAATCAGTTTCAGGTCTATCTGATTAGCAGGAAGTGTTTACTTACGTAGTTTTCCAGCAGATGTAGCTTACTATTCAGTGGAGATTATGAATTACTTCTTGTACTGCTTCAGTCATAAACTTTCTTTGCTTAAGCAGTTCGCAGCTTTAATAATCAAGCTTCTTAGAGAAACAGTTCATTGCTAGTTAAGGTACATAAGAAAAGTGTATGTGAAAGTCCTTTGGTGGGCCGCGTACATTGGCTAATGCCTGTGATCTTAACATTTTGGGAGGCCAAGGCCAGCAGATCACTTGAGCCCAGGAGTTCAGCCTGGGCAACATGGCAAAACCCCATCTCTACAAAAAATATAAAAATTAGGCGGGGTGTGGTCCGTGCCTGTAGTGTCAACGTATCAAGGGGCTGAGGTGGAAGGATTGCTTCAGCCCGGGAGGTTGAGGCTGCAGTCAGCCATGATCGTGCCACTGCACTGCAGCCTGGGTGGCTGACCAAGACTTTGTCTGAAAATAAATTTTTTTTAAAAAGTCTTTCTTAAACAAGATACTGCTATTTTTAATTCCTTCAGCATATGTGTTTATAAATCTGTATCACAGCATTGTAATACTACTATTACTCAGGCTAGAGTGCAGTGGTGCAGTCATGGCTCACTGCTGCCTCATTCTCCTGGGCTCAAGCAATCCTCCTGCCTCAGCCTCCTGAGTAGTTGGGACTACAGGTGTGTGCCACCACACCTAATTTTTATTTTGTAGAGATGGGTTTTGCTATGTAGCCCAGGCTGGTCTCAAACTCCTGGGATCAAACTCTCCTCCCACCTTGGCCTCCCAAAGTGCTGGGATTATAGGCAAGAGCAACTGCATCCAGCCTTACTAATGTTGTTTATTTCATTGAGTAAGTAACCTATAGTGCATGTACTATGCAAAGGTCACTGTTTAGCACTGTTAGCAAGAATACATAATCACTGTAACATAAGTAAGAGTAAAGTACTGTAGGGGTTCTGACTAGAGAGATGTTATATTTGGTAGAAGATTGAAAGAGTTGACATAAAGGTTGTAACATTTAAGCATTTAAGATGTATAATTTTGGGCCGGGCACGGTGGCTCACACCTGTAATCCCTGCACTTCGGGAGGCCAAGGCAGGCAGATCACGAGGTCAGGAGATTGAGACCATCCTGGCTAACATGGTAAAACCCCGTCTCTACTAAAAATACAAAAATTAGCCAGGCGTGGTGGCGGGTGCCTGTAGTCCCAGCTATTCGGCAGGCTGAGGCAGGAGAATGGTGTGAACCTGGGAGGCGGAGCTTGCAGTGAGCCAAGATCACACCACTGCACTCTAGCCTGGGCGACAGAGCAAGACTCTGTATCAAAAAAAAAAAAAAAAAAAAAAAAAATTTAAAAAATGTATAATTTTTTTTTTTTTTGTCGCCTAGGCTTGAGTGCGGTGGCGCGATCTCAGCTCACTGCAACCTCCACCTCCCGGGTTCAAGCAATTCTCCTGCCTCAGTCCCCCAAGTAGGTGGGAATACAGGCGTGTACCACCACGCCCAGCTAGTTTTTGTATTAGTAGAGAGGGGTTTCTCCATGTTGGCCAGGCTGGTCTTGAACTCCTGACTTTAGGCGATGTGCCCACCTCAGTATCCCAAAGTGCTGGGATTACAGGCGTGAGCTATTGTGCTCAGCCAAGATGTATAGACTTTTTGACAGTCAGTGCTGGGAAGACATTCCAGGTGGAGACCAGCAGGAGTGGAGGCAGAAAGCATCAGCTGTGAAGGGAAGTGGCAAAGAGAACTGAAAAGGTGGATTAAGGCTGTATAATGTTTGGCCTTGATTACTAAACAGAGGAGTTGTATTTATTTATTTATTTATTTTTGAGATGGAATCTCGCTCTGTTGCCCAGGCTGGAGTGCGGTGGTACAATCTCAGCTCACTGCAACCTCCACCTCCCGGGTTCAAGTGATTCTCCTGCCTTGGCCTCCTGTGTAACTGAGATTACAGGTGCGTGCCACCAGGCCTAGTGTTTTTTTTATTTTTAGTAGAGACAGAGTTTCACCATGTTGGTCAGGCTGGTCTTGAACTCATGACCTCGTGATCCACCCGCCTTGGCCTCCCAAAGTGCTGGGATTACAGGTGTGAGCCACTGCGCCCAGCCTCGGTGTTGTATTCATTTAATAGAGAACCATTGAAGTTTTTGAGCGAGGCAAAGATTATAATTAGTTACAGTCTAGAAACATCAATGCAATGACAGTATGTAAGACTGATAGTAGAGGAAAACTAATAACCCAGGTAGTAAGAGTTTGTAAGATGTGGCAACTGATTGAATGCACACAGAGGTTTTACTCAGTTTTGAATCTAGGTAATCGAAGAGTATGCTGGTCCTACTAACAGAAAAGTTAAAGAGAAGAGGTTGATATGGAAAGGTTAGGTATTAATAAATGGTTTTCACTTTAGACGTGAGTTTCAAGTCCCAATAAAATATCCAACTTACAATATAAGAAAGCCAGTAAAAAAATCCAGGATTTGGAGATTTGAGAGGCCTATGCAGAGTTGAAGTCATATGAGTAAACAAACACATTGAGTGCAGAGAGAATAAGCCAACCTTCAAGACACCTCAAGGAGAAAATTAGGCATAGTTGCATGCACCTGTAGTCCCAGCTACTCAGGAGGCTGAGGTGAGAGCATCGCTTGATCCTGGGAGGTCAAAGCTGCAGTGAGCAGTAATGACCCCACTGCACTCCAGCCTGGACATCAGGACATCAGAATGAGACTGTGTCTCAGGGGGAAAAAAAAGGGAGAAATACAACAAAGGAAAAAGAATGTCATCTCGGCTGGGCGCAGTGGTTCACACCTGTAATCCCAGCACTTTGGGAGGCCAAGGTGGGAAGATCGCAAGATCAGGATATCGAGACCATCTGGGCTAACACGGTGAAACTCCGTCTCTACTAAAAATACAAAAAATTAGCCGAGTGTGGTGGCATGCGCCTGTAGCCTCAGCTACTCGGGAGGCTGAGGCAGGAGAATTGCTTGAACCCGGGAGGCGGAGGTTGCAGTGAGCCAATATCGCACCAGTGCACTCCAGCCTGGGCAACAGAGCGAGATTCCGTCTCAGAAAAAAAAAAAAAAGAATGTCATCTCTTCAACTAGATGTAAGCTCTTGAAGAAAGGCCCAATACCCTCTGCTTTCTCTGTATCCCTCCTTGTAGAGTTTAATAAATTTGTGGTTTGAATATATAGGAAATAAAGCCACAAGATTGATAAGATTTTTTTATACAGGATGAGGATGAAGAAGTATACAAGAGAGATTTCAGCGCTCCTACCCTGGAGGATCATTTCAATAAAACCATTCTTCCTAAAGTCATGCAGGTATGGGGAACCTTAATAACATGACAGAGAAAAGTGATGTATTGATAGCTGAGGCATGGTTTATTTGGTGGTATAACTCATCATCCATCCTTCCCTCAGGTCAAGAACTTTGGACGCTCAGGCCGCACCAAATACACTCACCTTGTGGATCAAGATACCACCTCCTTTGACTCAGCTTGGGGCCAAGAGAGTGCCCAGAACACAAAGTTCTTCAAACAAAAGGCAGCTGGAGTACGAGATGTATTTGAGCGGCCATCTGCCAAGAAGCGGAAAACTACCTAGGGTCCAACTGCTTATTCTTCCAACTGTGGAACACAAGGCGAAGTCTCAGCATCTGGTCCTTGATTGGGTTTTTTCATTGTTTCCTTGGCCCCTGTATCCAGCTATCGGACCTACTGCTATACTTGTGATACTGGGTAGCCCAGACTTTGAAGGTGCTTTGTGAGGTTTGGACTCATGCTGAGAAACCCACAGGAAAGCACTGTCCAGGTAGGATTAGAGGCTTCCCACTTAAAACTATTTCTGAGAAATCTTAGGTTTTATCACAGCTATGGTTTTTCCCATATTTACTTGGGACTGTTCTGAGTTTCTTTTTTCAGCCCTTAGCTTGGGTTAGAAAAGTGGGCATGTAAGTGAACAATGCATTACTTCTACCTTAGGTTTAGGAGTAATATACCAGGAAATCTAAGCTCATGGAAACATGTTTTCCATTTTTGCTTAGAGTCCATTTTTCTAGGTGTACATAATTTTTGATCCATATATGTGTGCATGTCAAGAAATAAAAGAGTCACACAAGATTTTTAGCATGATACTGGAAATAAAATATCCAGGCTGACAAGTATTAATTGCCTATTAAAGTAAAAGATAACAGAATTGTCAGGCAGAAGCTGTTTCACATTTTGATAATTCCCTTTGATCTCAGAAACAAGCTCAGGTACTAGCTTGGCTTTAGGTAGCATCTGGATTTATTCCATGAGCAAATACAGATGTGTTTGAGACGACCAAGGTCTTCTCACATCCTTTAAATGTCCCACTAGAAGAATCAAACAGTTGAGTGTCGTAAGATAAAAATGAATGCAAATAATTACTATGAGGTGGTAAATACATAAAGATGAACATAGGTACAAGTCACTGTTGTGTGGGATACAATCTAAGAATTATCCTAGAGTCAGAATGAGGGTAAGGCCGAGAAATGTCTGTAACTGCCATTTGAGTGTCCATACAGCAGACTCAGGGGCCGTTGCAGGTTTTTTGTTGTTGTTGTTGTTGTTGTTGTTGTTTTTGAGACAGAGTCTCGCTCCGTCACCCAGGCTGGAGTGCAGTGGCGCGATCTCAACTCACTGCAAGCTCCGCCTCCCGGGTTCACGCCATTCTCCTGCCTCAGCCTCTCCGAGTAGCTAGGACTACAGGCGCCCGCCACCACGCCTAGCTAATTTTTTTGTATTTTTTTTTAGTGGAGACGGGGTTTCACCGTGGTCTCGATCTCCTGACCTCGTGATCCGCCCGCCTCGGCCTCCCAAAGTGCTGGGATTACAAGCGTGAGCCACCACGCCTGGCCTCTGTCTCCCAGGCTAGAGTGCCTCAGCCTCCCGAGTAGCTGGGACTACAGGTGCCTGCCACCACGCCTGGCTAATTTTTGTATTTTTAGTAGAGATGGGGTTTCACTGTGTTAGCCAGAATGGTCTTGATCTCTTGACCTCATGATCCGCCCGCCTCGGCCTCCCAAAGTGCTGGGATTACAGGCGTGAGCTGCCACCGCACCTGGCCAGGGCCGTCACAGTTTTATAGTTGAGGAAACTAATTCAACAAGTGTGACTTGGTCCAAGCTGATTAACATTTTTTTTTTTTGAGATGGAGTTTCACTCGTTGCCCAGTCTGGAGTGCAGTGGCGTGATCTCTGCTCACTGCAACCTCCTGGGTTCAAGAGATTATCCTGCCTCAGCCTCCTGAGTAGCTGGAATTACAGGCGTCCACCACCACACCTGGCTAATTTTTTTTTTTTTCTATTTTTAGTAGACATGGGGTTTCACCATTTTGGCCAGGCTGGTCTCAAACTCCTGACCTCAGGTGAGATCCACCCACCTCAGCCTCCCAGAGTGCTGGGATATAGGCGTGATCCACCACGCCCGGCCCTGATTAACCTTTAAAGTAAAATTACCTTCTCTTTAGGATAGGAAATGGCATGTAGAATGTATTATGGCTTAGAATTTGAATACCAATCAGAACCTTTCATAGGTTTTTTTTGTTTTGAGACAGTCTTGCTCTGTCGCCCAGGCTGGAGTGCAGTAGCACAATCTCAGCTCACTGCAGCCTCAACCTCCCAGCCTCAAGCAAATCCATCTCAGCCTCCAGAGTATCTGGGACCATAGGTGGGCACATGCCACCATGCCTGGCTTTTTTAATTTTAGTAGAGACAAGGTCATGCTATGTTGCCCAGGCTGGTCTGGAAATCCTGATCTCACGCAGTCCTCCCAGCCCAGCCTCCCCAAAGTGCTGGGGTTACAGGCATGAGTCACCACACCTGGCCCAACCTTTGATATCTTCTAGTCTTACCATGTTCTATCCCCCAGGTACCTAAATTCTTTTTTTGGTGGGGAGTGGGGGAGGGCAGTAGAGACGAAGTCTCACTGTGTTGCCCAAGCTGGTCTCAAACTGCTGGGCTCAAGTGATCCTCTTGCCTCAGCTTCCCAAGGTGTTGGGATTACAGGCATGAGCCACCATGCCTGGCCCCTAAATTCTTTTTTGTTGTTTTGTTTTTGAGACGGAGTCTCACTCTGTCACCCAGGCTGGAGTACAGTGGCACAATCTCAGCTCACTGCAACCTCTGCCTCCCTGGTTCAAGCACTTCTTCTGCCTCAGCCCCGAGTAGCTGGGACTACAGGCATGCACCACCATGCCTGGCTAATTTTTTTTTTTTTTTTTTTTTTTGTATTTTTAGGAGAGACAGGGTTTCACCACGTTGGCCAGGCTTGTCTTCAACTCCTGACCTCATGATCCGCCTGCCTCAGCCTCCTAAAGTGCTGGGATGACAGGTGTGAGCCACTGTACCTGGACTTTTTTTTTTTTTTTTTGAGATGGAGTTTCACTCTTTCCCCCAGGCTGGAGTACAGTAGTACAGTAGTGTGATCTCAGCTTACTGCAAACTCTGCTTTCCGGTTTCAAGCGATTCCTGCCTCACCCTCCGGAGTAGCTGGGATTACAGGCGCCCACCACCATGCCCGGCTAATTTTTCTATTTTTAGTAGAGACGGGGTTTCACATGTTCGCCAGGCTGGTCTTGAATTCTTGACCTCGTGATCTGCCCACCTCGACCTCCCAAAGTGCTGGGATTAGAGGTGTGAGCCACGGTGCCCAGCCAAATTTTTTTTTTAATCACTCGAAATCAAGCATGTTGTAGGTACCAAAATTCTAACTCAAGATGGCCTATCAACTGGGTTCATAACTTACATCTATCTATATATATATATAGTGGCTCGTAGGCAGGTAGCTGGCCTTTTAGATATTCATAAGCTGTCTTGGAGACACATGCCATTTGAGTACAGTAACTCTGCTGAGACTCCAGATGTACCTTGAATACTGTTGACAGCTAGTCAGATGAATGAGACTGGCCTGCCACCTAGCATCTGCACATGAGGTATTCTCCTACACTGATTTTTCATACAGGTGTGCTAGATTTTAATGGGTCACTTAGATTCAGTTATTCTCCAACATATAAATTCCCCACAACATAGGATATAGTATATACTCTACTTGACCCAAGATGATAAAACTGAAAAAGACAAAAATTTTTATTGCCATAAATTAATCCAGTAGGTATATTTGAGAAAGCACGCATCAGTTGGTTAGGGCAATAAGCGCCTCTACCACGTTGCCCATGTGTTCTCGCAAACTGCGTTCTGCTGCTGCTCGAGATATCTCCATCTCGGTCATCTGCAGAAAAAAATCATGTTACACAGGTTCCCAGGTATTAATGTGCCACCAAATATACTGACTCCGCTTGTTTCAGGAAACAACCCAAATTAAGCAGAATAGCCTCCCCTCCCCATACACTAGTTAGGCACTACCACTCACTATCAGCTCCAGATCTTCCTTCTTGATAGTGACTTTTGCCAGTTCTTTCTCCCTGCAAAAATATTTAAATATATTAGTCCTCATTCTCAACCAACACCATAAACTCCCAGGAAGGGTCATTCCCAGATGTGCCCTGTAAATAAATCTTGATAAACCCTTGATTGAAAATAAAAACTCCCACTAATACTCCTTGCCCCTGGAGTCTTGGCAGCAGGTGTTGCCAGGAGGCCTTCTGCTAACAAGAGTAAAGTTGTGGCGCCTAGATCTGCAGGAATTGGTGATAAAGTTGAAAAACAGTATAAAGGCTTAATAATGGTTTTTATTTTGTCTGGGGACCGGGGAGGGAAGAACTGTTAAAGTTGGCTGCACCTGAAGACTTACCGCTCCTGTTTGGCTTTCTGCTCCCGGGACCTTCTGTCTCCAATCACAGACATGGCCTATGGGAAAGGCAGGTCTAGTTACTGCACCGCTACCCACAATTCCTAATAATCTAAAAGGCCAACAAAACAAGCGGTTCATGTATGGATTCACGATGACAAGTGTTACCAGGTAGCAAGGACTATGTTTAATTCCATTCTATGCACCTGAGGTCCCCTTAAGCCCACTATCAAGCTCCTTTAGGCAAGCGGCGCGCTCCGGTGACCGCTGTTTCCCTCGGCTCTACCCTATTGCCTCCTCCTGTCATCGGGATCAGAACCCCGTCTTGGAGCGCTAGCTTCCAGCTACAGCCTCAGAGCCCCCCTTTGCTCTCAGCCCGCCCCGACATGCTCTTGGCCAACCTTACCGTCTCCAGATTGGAACTCTGGATCTCCTTCTCCTCTGCATAGTCGGTGACCCGCTCCAAGTCCGCCGCACCGCTGTCATGTTTCCGTGGCTTCTCGGGAGGCCGCTCTGGTCCACTGGTCTCAGTCTCTAACTCCAGCTCCACATCCCCCTCGGTCGCCATATCTATTTCACCACGCCGCCGCATAAGCCCCACCTCACGCCAACTTCCGGCAACTGACACACAGCTTCCGCCCGGGGAGGAGGCGGGGCTGGCCCTGGGCCACACCTTTCTGCTCCAGTTCTAGAAGCTTCAGGGAGGAAGGGGGTTCGTCTCTCAGACTTCCTTTCGGGTTTGTACAGTGTTTTGTGCGAGGCCTTCTCTCAGACCTAACCCGTCACCGCTCCAGCCCACCTCACCGACATCCTTAACCACCTTATAAACTAGGAATAGTCCCCTCCACACATAGACACGTACCCACCTCAGGGAACTCCTTTCAACCTGAATGACGTCTAATCCTAAACCAATAAAGAATGCTAATCCACAGGGGGCCAGATAGACAAACTGCCCCCTAATCTGGAGAGAACAGCCTGAGTGGCCGCAGTGTTGAGGCCCTGAGGACAAAGCTCCTTCACAGGGCATTCGCATTTACCGCAACCTGGAGGTCAGTGTTCTCTTCCGGACGTTCCCATTCTGCCCAGGGACCAGGTGCTCAGCCCCAACACAGTGGCAGTCCAATGGGCTGAGGACAGAAGCAGCTGCTGCTCTCATCTGCCCTACATCTGGTGGACCTAAGCCTAATCCCTGGGACAAGGATGGTGGGTGCCAAGGCCGGCCCCAGCCCCGGCACCTCCCTGGGCCTGGCACAACAGCGCAGCGGAGGCAGCAGTGTCCTAGTGAAAAGTCCCTTCTGTCAGGTGAGAGGGTGCGGAGGGGAGAGTGGCCGAAGCTGGGGAGGAAGACGTGCAGAAGCCAATAAAAACGACAGGCCTCTTTTCTCCTCTAATGTCGTTCTGGTTCGTTGCCCCCGGTAATCTGTAAATCTCTCGCGCCATGTTCCTAGCCCCAGGTGTTTAGGTCTAGAGAAAGGTCAGATATCTCAAGCCTGCTTATAATGAAAGCCCTACTAAGTTGGCAGTGGAAGGCAATCCCAAATGGCTGGAATCAGCTTGAAACAGAACCTGAGTAAAAGGAAGAAAGGGGAAGGGGAAATTTTGGAATTTAACCTCCTGGGTTAACCTCACACATACATTAACGTATGCCTTTCCTCAGCAAGTCTCCACCTCGCTGCCTTGCATCTGCTCTACTCCCAGGTGTGCTGCTGTGGACCTGCTCCTTGTGCCAGCTGCTGCCACTCTAGGTGGCCCTCTCTCACCGCATCCACTTGCAGCCGCCTGTTCTACATCCTCCTCCATGTGGGGGCCTCAGCAATCTGCTGCCTTCTGCTGTCAAGGACAGTAGTGGAAAGGGTGTGGGGCAAGACGCACAGGGTAAGTGAGAGGGGGTCGGGTTGTCAGGTGGGAAGAGAGAAAAGGAAAAACCCTAAGATAGAAAAGAGATTTCGGTTGGGGGCAGGAGACAAATGAGTGGTCATACCCGTGACAAGTAGGTACCTTTCTATGCATTATGACTTGTCCTGCCATTTCTCACACACACACTCCCAGATCCAGATGCCCTCGGGGTTGTGTGCCCACCTGTTTGGCCTCTCTGACTGTCCAGTGCTCAGTGGCTCTGGGGCTGTGTACCGAGTATGTGCAGGAACCGCCACCTTCCACCTGCTGCAGGCTGTGTTGCTGGTCCACCTCCACTCCCCCACCAGCCCGCGGGCACAGCTGCATAATAGGTTTGTGTGTACTTTCTGGGTGGGGAGGGGACAGAGGAGGGAAAGTAGACACAAGCTGGGTAAAGGAAATTCCGGGATGAAGTAATAGCACTGTAAAAAGACATAAAACAGGTTTAAGTCCCTGCTTCTCGTGTACTTGCTGTGTAACCTTGAGCCAGACACTTATCCTCTTTGTGCTTCTAGCATCTAAAATGGAGATAACAGTGGGGTTATCTTGGTAACATAATCCTTTACAAACTGTAAAACATTGCCCAGATGCTATTAAAGTGTCTTTGAGTTAGAATTTGGAATAAGGTGCAGTAGGCTTGTCCCAGCCCCCTCTCATTTGGGATTGGTTCCTCCTCAGTTGTCTCGTCTGTCCTCTTTCCTATATTTTTGGTTTCTCTTTTGCCTTTCCCCATAGGCACTCTTCACTGTCCTTTGCCTTTTCTCCTGAGTCCGTTTTTCTTTCTCCCTCCTAACCAGCTTCTGGCTCCTCAAGCTGCTGTTCCTGTTAGGTCTCTGTGCTCTTGCCTTCTGCATTCCTGATGAGCATCTCTTCCCAGGTACTCTCCCTCCCACACTCTTGGCAGGAGTAGGCTAAGTTTTCTAAGATAACAAGTGGATAAGAAGAGGAGTGGCCGGGCGCAGTGGCTCACGCTTGTAATCCCAGCACTTTGGGAGGCTGAGGCGGGCGGATCACGAGGTCAGGAGATCGAGACCACGGTGAAACCCCGTCTCTACTAAAAAATACAAAAAAATTAGCCGGGCGTGGTGGCGGGCGCCTGTAGTCCCAGCTACTCGGAGAGGCTGAGGCAGGAGAATGGCGTGAACCCGGGAGGCGGAGCTTGCAGTGAGCCGAGATTGTGCCACTGCACTCCAGCCTGGGCGACAGAGTGAGACTCCGTCTCAAAAAAAAAAAAAAAAAAACAAGAAGCGGAGTAACGGCCAGGTGTGGTGGCTCACACCTGTAATCCCAGCACTTTGGGAGGCTGAGGCGGGCGGATCACGAGGTCAGGCGATTGAGACAATGCTGGCTAACATAGTGAAACCGTATCTCTACTAAAAATACAAAATATTAGCCGGGCGTGGTGGCACGCGCCTGTAATCCCAGCTACTCGGGAGGTGGAGGCAGGAGAATCACTTGAACCCGGGAGGCAGAGGTTGCAGTGAGCTGAGATCACACCACTGCACTCTAGCCTGGGTGACAGAGCAAGACTCCGTCTCAAAAAAAAAAAAGAGTAACAATTTGACCACATTTTTCCACTGGTGCCCATCTTGCAGCATGGCATTACATTGGCATCTGTGGAGGCTTTGCATTCATCCTACTGCAGTTGGTGCTTATTACAGCTTTTGCCCATTCCTGGAACAAGAACTGGTAAGGGGCACATAACCCTAAAGGCTTTTCCTGGGGAGGTTTCTAGTATTACTACATGGAAAGGGCTGGGCAAAAGGCACGGCAGAGCACTGGTCCCACAGCTTCCCACTGGGCAGTATCAAAAAAGCTTAGGAATGTGATGACTGCGTGGGCCAAGTAGGATGGATAGTCACACCAGTATTCTGAGAACAGGGGAGTAGTTGGTAATGGGTAAAAGAGTTGGAGCTCCGGCTGGGCACAGTGGCTCATGCCTGTAATCCCAGCACTTTGGGGGGCCGAGGTGGGTGAATCATGAGGTCAGGAGTTCGAGACCAGCCTGGCCAACATGGTGAAACCCCATCTCTAGTAAAAATATAAAAGTTAGCTGGACATGGTGGTAGGTGCCTGTAATCCCAGATACTCAGGAGGCTGAGTTAGGAGAATCACTTGAACCCAGGAGGCGGAGGTTGCAGTGAGCCAAGACCACACCATTGCACTCCAGCCTGGGTGACAGAGCAAGACTCCCATCTCAAAAAAAAAAAAAAAAAAATGCTGGAGCTCCAAGCCACTGCCCGCTTTCCACCCTTAGGCAGACAGGTGCAGCTCAAGACTGCAGCTGGTTCCTGGCTGTCCTGCTGGCCACCCTAGGATTCTACAGCATGGCAGGTGTGGGAGCTGTGCTCCTATTCCGCTACTATACACACCCAGCTGGCTGCCTGCTTAACAAGATGCTCCTCAGTCTGCACCTTTGCTTCTGTGGCCTCATCTCCTTCCTCTCCATCGCTCCTTGCATCCGCCTCAGTGGGTACATGCCCCACAACATTCCAGGTTTTGGGGGCCTTAAAAGCATAGCAAGTTTCATTACCTCCCTAATCTCAATTATTTGATAAAAGAATCTCTGCTTCCCTACCCCCACCAAAGGATGGGGAGACAGAAGTACAAGTGGGGGTAGAAATGGAGGAAATTACCAGCCTGTAGACTAAAGCAATGATACTCCCTAGAGCAACCCCGCTCTGGCCTTCTACAAGCTTCTGTCATCAGCTGCTATATCATGTATCTGACTTTCTCTGCGCTGTCCAGCCGTCCTCCAGAGACAGGTAAGGGACAGGACCTGGATTCTCCATGCTAAGACCTTCTTTTGCCCCTGCCAAATACCTAGCTCATTGTTAATACCCATCTCTTCTGTTGTCCCTTCCCAGTAATCCTTCAAGGACAGAATCACACCCTGTGCCTGCCTGGCCTGAGTAAAATGGAACCCCAAACACCAGATATCTCTCTAGCAATGCTGAGTGCTAGCATCATGTATGCTTGTGTGCTTTTTGCTTGGTGCGTAAAGGTGTCAAGGGTGGAGGTATGAAAGGAGGGTGCCCAAGACAGGGAAGGATGGTCAGGACAATGTCTGGGACCATAGTTTATTTAAAGTTCAGAGCAAGACTAGAGTGAGAAAAGCTCCCCACAAACAGGGACAAATTCTAAGAATAGTACTTTGTCAGATGATCTATATGAGATGAAGGGGGTGGGGGGGAATGATTTGAGAATTTAAAATATGTCCAAAGATCTTAGGGCTCTCACATGAATAGAATTCTAAATCTTTGGTGGAAAAGGGCACAGGGAGTATGGTACCCTTTTGAGGATTACCAATATGGACCAATTGGTAGTAAATGCCCCCAGATAATCCCTATTTAACTAAACCAGCTTAAGAACTCTATTCTTTCTCAGCAATGAGGCCTCCTACCTGGCTGAGGTATTTGGACCCTTGTGGATTGTCAAGGTTTACAGCTATGAGTTTCAGGTGAGGATAAAGAGCTCAATATCCCCAACATCCTCCCTCCCCAACACAAAGACACACACACATCCTACCAACCTCTACCCACAATGCTCAGATTATAGCTGCTATTACCTTTTATTGAGTACCCACAATGTGCTAGGCAACTGTGCTAGATACTTTTACATAATCTCATTTAATTTAACCCTCACAACAACCCTGTGAGGTAGGTATTTGCTCCATTTTACAAATGGAGAAATCGAGGCACAAAAGATTAAAACATCTACCAAAGTCCGCACAGCCAGTTAGATGCTGGAGCTAGAATTTGAACCCAGGTGTGCCTCCACTTTTTAATACTAGACCAATCTTTTCACATGGGAAGCTTCCTAGATGAACACCCTCACATCTTTTAAGACCATTCCAAAACCTGCGTTCTGTTTTGCAGAAGCCCTCACTGTGTTTCTGCTGCCCTGAAACAGTGGAGGCAGACGAAGGTGAGTGCCAAGTGAGGAACCATAAGAAGTGGTAGATCTCTGTGGAGTGCCATAAGAACCCTCAAGAGCCTTAACAAAGGTAGTTGGGGGAGAGGGGAAGAGGTGTTTCAGCAGCACTGCTCCCAGCAGCCATTTCATCTCTCCAGGGCAAAGGGGTGGGGCTGCTACGCCAGCTGACCAAGAGACCCCTCCAGCTCCTACAGTCCAAGTCCAGCATCTTTCCTACAACTATTCTGCCTTCCACTTCGTCTTCTTCCTTGCCTCACTCTATGTCATGGTTACCCTTACCAACTGGTTCAGGTAAGATGGAGGTTGGCCTTAGATACTGTCCTGAGCTAGCTATTTTAAGGAAAGAGCAACTCAAGGCCATTCCAGACACACATGGGTCTGCCATTAAATTTGGTGAGGAGGTAGAACAGGTCTAAAAGCTAAGGCCCTTCATATTCTGTAACGCACGCCTTTGGTTACACAGCTATGAGGGAGCAGAACTGGAAAAGACCTTCATCAAGGGTAGCTGGGCCACCTTCTGGGTCAAGGTTGCCTCATGCTGGGCCTGCGTACTCCTCTATCTGGGGCTGTTACTGGCACCACTCTGTTGGTCCCCCACCCAGAAACCCCAGCCCCTTATCTTGAGGCACCGCCGCCACCGCATCACATCCCGAGATAACAAATATCCTCCAGTCTAACTCCTTTTCACAAACTGGGATTCCCTTGACATTGTACTCCTAGAGTTGGCTCAAGGGGAGCTGTCCAGCCCAGCTAAATACCTCAAGGACACATGGGGAGTTATCTCCCTTTGGGCTGAAGTCAATACTATGAACTGGAAGAAGTAGTCAAACACAGTCTAATGCGCTGGGCAGTCTCTGGCTCACTGGAGCTGTTACATCTGCATCCCAGCTCAAGAGCCTAACACCCAAATTGGCAGCTCAAGAAACACCGCTGATCCCAGCAGACAGTGTGGCACCAGCCCTTTCCTGGCTCTTGGGCTGGAAGTGGGGGTGGGGAAAGACCAACAGGGACTGAAGACTCGGCTCTGCCCTTGGAGAAAGGAAAATAAGCAGTTCAGCCCTGGGCACACGGATATAAGAAGCCCAGAACCACAGAACAAACCAGGGCATAGAAGAAAGGAGCACAGAGGCTACCCCAGGTTTTAATCCTGATCTTGAGGTCAAGGGAAGCGGGAAGACAAAACCACCCTCATTCCATGAGGAATGACAGAAGAGAATGTGAACACTTGACAGCAGCTGACCACGGGAAGTCGGTGAGCAGCAGGATTTTTTGGCCAACTTTCAAGCAGACGAACAAACTGAGGAAGAATGAGGAAAAGAGGCATAAACACAGATCTTGCAGCATTCACTCTTAGGCCAACTCCAACCTAGAGATGGTGTTCAAGGGTGGGGAACAAAAATCACAGAAAAGAAGTCTCTATGGTTCTTAGAGGATTTCTCTACCGCATATCCGGAGTACTTGTTTGGTTGTCATTGTATAATAAAGGCTTCTTCTGTGATGTTTCACTTATTAAGTCTACATATCCACAATCTGAGTCTAAACAGTTCTCCCTTTTTGGTGGGAAAGGGCAGTCATTCCTCCAACCCCATCCCCCCAAGTCCCCAGTCAAACCAGGCGCTCAAGGAATTACAAAGCTACTTTTAATACTTTGGGGTGAGCCCCACAGGAATAAAAAACACTGGGAAGGGGTAACCCCCTCACCCCCGGGAGTGGCCCAGGGGGAGAGAGGCTACCTGAGGGGAAGGAAGCACAAAAGGGACCCGCTGCAGACTCAGGGCAAAGGGAATGCCATCGGTGCTGGGACCTGTGAGCACTACAGGAGGAAACGCGAGCGTGGTGGGACTGGCTCCAGGCACACAGGCGAAGGGCAAGAGGGTTGGACACGAAGCCACAAAGCTACTTGGGTTCCTCCTTCTTCTCGTTTGCCTTTTTCTGCTTCTGCTGCATGATCTCCGAGTCCCTGGGGGTAGAGATGATGGGGCACTGGGAGGTACCAGAGGGCAAAAAGGACAAGATGCAGGGGGATGAAGGGCACAAAGGATAAGATGGAAGTGGATGGGACTAAGTTCAGCGTTTGGCTGCTGTACTCCCACCCTAGGAGAACAAGAAGAAGAGAGCTGAGGCTCAAAAGGCGACCAGTCTCCATCTGGCTGTTGCCCAAAGGGTCAGAAGTCTGGCGACACAGGCCCAAGGCTCTCTATTCTGTGTTGAGTGCCACACCCAGCAACACCAGTGAGTAGGTTGGGAGAAGGGAGGAGAACCGAACAGCAAGGAGGGCCAAAAGTACTGGGCTGCCATAACCACAACTGTATTTGAAATGTGAAGCTCCCTGCCCTTGCCCTTAAGGTCAGACCCAGGGACGCCCAGAAATCAGACTGAGGGCAGGCGCCCGCCTCCGTCCTTTCCTGGAAGGCTGTGAGCTAACAATTTGGAGGGTGGGGAGGAAATAAAACCCTAGAGGAAGCAATGCACTCTGCTCCTCACGACTAGTCCACATTCAAGCCCTGAGGTAGCTCTCTTTCCTGCTATAACCCTTGGTCTAACCCAGGTCTCCACCGTCCCTTTCCCTCCCCTCCCTGGGGCTACCTCTGCTTGCGGGCGGCAGCAGAAAGCCCGTCATCTCGGCGCTTTCCCTTAACCGAGTCGCTCTGCTTTTTCATATTCTTCTGGCGGGCGAGCTCACGCTGGTTACCGCCTAAGGAAAGAAGATTAAAGGTGAGATGCGGGGGCCGCTCTGCCCACACACCGGCAACCCTTCTACCCCAGCGCGGCCAGCAGCAGGATCCAACACCACTTCAATCCCCGATCCCCGACAACGGCCCACTTCGAGGCCCAGGCTGCTTGGGGTAGGGGGGAGTGGCGAATCTGCCACGGGCCAGGTCAAAATACGGACTGGAGAAGGGAGATCCCAAGGGGCCAGCTGGAGGCGTGTTTTGGGGCGGCGTGGGGCCCAAACAGCTGGCAAGGTGTGTGTGGACAGTTTGGGTCTCCGTGGGGGATGGGCTGGCTTGTGGAATAGGGGGCTCTGGGCCTATCACAGGGGCGCTGGCCTTCTCCTCACACTGCGGAAGATCCGGGAGGGCCCATGCCTAATGCGGGGGGTGGTCCCGTGAAGTAGCCGTGGGCAAAGGGCTCGATTTCCGGGCACCGAGTGTGAGGGTGACTACACAGCGCGCCCACAGAAACGCCTCGCTAGGGAAGCTACGGAAGGTCAAAGCCGGCGCCTCGCCGGTGGTGTTTAGGGTGAACGGAAAGAAAAGGGCAAGGAGAAGGGCGCTCGGTGCTCACGGGTCATGGCGACGGCAGCGGCTCCGACCTGCCTCCGTTACGTGCCCTCGTTCTGTCGGACGTTGCAGGTCCCGCCCCTTCTCGCAACGTAGCGCAGTCGTTCCTTTCCTCCCCGCCCCTTCGCGCCCGGGAGCCGGCTCCCATTGGACAAGAAAAAGCACGTGGGTCCACGGGTCGTGCTAAAGCCGGGGTGGGCAAGTGGCGAAGGGTCGCAGGCGGAGCGCTCAGCGTGGGGCGGAGCTTCCCGAGTGAGACGTAGGTACGGGCCTGGAGAAACTAGGCCGGGTCACGTGGGCAGGGTGGGGGTGGAGGGGTGCGGCTGGCGATGTGGCGCTCCCGCGAGCTCGAGCACGTGACCGTGCAGAGTGACCTCATGCGGGGACAGTTTGGGGTACTGACAAAGTCGCCCTGAAACAACGCCTGGAGACGGAGGGCGGGGTTTCAGCCAGTTTTGTGTTACGAGTACTCTACGACTAAACTTGTTCTTACTTAGGGCCACCTCTCAGCCACTTCCTTGGACACAAGTTGTTCACAGCTCGCTTAAAATCAAGTACAAACACAACTTCAGAAACCCGCTTCTACTCCCATTGTCCCCTTCCACGCCCCTTCACTGTAGAAAATCGCGGCAACATCTGGTATTTCCTAAAACTCTTCCCTGTTCGTTTTCCCTCAGAAACTTTAAATGTGAAGATGCAGCTTGGAAGTATTGGAGGACTCCAAAAGTCACAGACTATGGAGTTGAATCAGTGGCTGAGATTAGATAATGCACATATTCGCCTTTCCCCTCTGGACCTTTCCTCACTGTACCATCGCCACCAGCCACACCCGGTTTTGTATTAAGACCCTGGAGGGCCGGGCGCGGTGGCTCACGCCTGTAATCCCAGCACTGTGGGAGGCCGGGGGGGGGGGCAGATCAGGAGGTCAGGAGTTCGAGACCAGCAGCCTGACCAACATGATGAAACCCCGTCTCTAC
The DNA here is from genome assembly GCF_028878055.3 of Symphalangus syndactylus. Taxonomy (NCBI): domain Eukaryota; kingdom Metazoa; phylum Chordata; class Mammalia; order Primates; family Hylobatidae; genus Symphalangus; species Symphalangus syndactylus. Next base: position 128,881,634 of record NC_072427.2, read on the forward strand.
TAAAAATACAAAAAATTAGCCGGGCGTGGTGGCGCGCCTGTAATCCCAGCTACTTGGGAGGCTGAGGCAGGAGAATCGCTTGAACCCGGGAGGCGGAGGTTGCAGTGAGCCGAGATCGCGCTATTGCACTCCAGCCCAAGCGACAGTGCGAGATCCCGTCTAAAAAAAAAAAGTTAATAAGAATTAGCCGGGTGTGGTGGCGGGTGCCTGTAGTCCCAGCTACTCAGGAGGCTGAGGCAGGAGAATGGCATGAACCCGGGAGATGGAGCTTGCAGTGAGCCGAGATCGCACCACTGCACTCTAGCCTGGGCGACAGAGCAAGACTGCGTCTCAAAAAAAAAAAAAAAAGTTAATAAGAAAGGCTGGGCAAGATGGCTCACGCCTGTAATCCCAGCACCTTGGCAGGCCGAGGCAAGCAGATCACCTGAAGTCATGAGTTCGAAACCCTCCTGGCCAACACAGTGAAACCCCATCTGTACTAAAAATACAAAAATTAGCTGGGCATGGTGGCGCGCGTCTGTAGTCGCAGCTACTCAGGAGGCTGAAGCGGGAGAATCGCTGGAACCCAGGCGGCGGAGGTTGCAGTGAGCCAAGATGGTACCACTGTACTCCAGCCTGGCAACAGAGCGAGACTGCATCTCAAAAAAAAAACACAGAGGCTGGGTGCGGTGGCTCACGCCTGTAATCCCAGCACTTTGGGAGGCAGAGGCGGGTAGATCACGAGGTCAGGACATCCAGACCATCCTGGCTAACACGGTGAAACCCCGCCTCTACTAAAAATACAAAAAAAAAAAAAATAGCTGGGTGTGGTGGCGGGCGCCTGTGCAGTCCCAGCTACCTGAGAGGCTGAGGTTGGAGAACCCTGTGAACCCAGGAGGAGGAGCTTGCAGTGAGCCAAGATCATGCCACTGCACTCCAGCCCGGGCAACAAAGCCAGACTCCATCTCAGAAAAAAAAAAAAAAAAAAAGAGTTAATAAGAGACACCCAAGCTGGAGTGCAATGGCGTGATCTCGGCTGACTGCAACCTCTGCTTCCTGTGTTCAAGCTATTCTCCCACCTCAGCCTCCCGAGTAGCTGCGATTACAGGCACCCGCCATCATGCCCTGCTAATTTTTGTATTTTTGTTTTTCTGGAGATGGGGTTCCATCATGTTGGCCAGGCTGGTCTAGAACTCCTGATCTCAGGTGATCCGCCCGCCTCAGCCTCCCAAAGTGCTAGGATTACAGGTGTGAGCCACAGTGCACAGCCGGCATTGGGTATATCTTGATGAGCACAGCATATTCCTATAATCATGAAAGATACAAAGAGAAAAAGCTCTCTCACACTTTCTCTCTCTCCCCCTCCGTCTGCCTCTCTCTCTCTAATATCCATATATGTATTTATATGTCTGTGTGTCTATATATATGAATTTTTGTTTTTTTTTGAGGCAGAGTCTTACTCTGTCACCCAGGCTGGAGTGCAGTGGCATGCTCTTGGCTCACTGCAACCTCCACCCTCTTGGATTCAAGCGATTCTCCTTTCTCAGCCTCCCGAGTAGCTGGGATTACAGGCACCCACCACCACGCCCGGATAATTTTTTTTTTTTTTTTTTGAGATGGAGTCTTGCTCTGTCACCCAGGTTGGAGTACAGTGGCACGATTTTGGCTCACTGCAACCTCCACCTCCCAGGTTCAAGCAATTCTCCTGCCTCAGCTTCCCAAGTAGCTGGGCCTACAGGCACGTGCCACCACGCCCGGCTAATTTTTGTATTTTTTAGTAGAGATGGGCTTTCACCATGTTGGTCAGGCTGGTCTCAAACTCCTGACCTCAGGTGATCCACCTGCCGTGGCCTCCCACAGTGCTGGGATTATAGGCGCAAGCCACTGTGCCCGGACTGTACTTTTTTTTTAGTAGAGACATGGTTTCACCATGTTGGCCAGGCTGGTCTTGAACTCTTGACCTCAAGTGATCCACCCACCGCAGACTCCCAAAGTGCTGGGATTACAGGCTTGAGCCACCACGCCCAGCCTATATATGAAAACTGATTGTGATAATAGCTTTAAAGGAAAATAACAGATTCCACGCAAGGATGATATTCAAAATGTCTCGCAGTGCACACAGCTTAAGCACTGACCCATAAAAACACATGTCAGTGTAATTTGAATGAAGACTCTGTGAACAATTCCACCTGGTATGAAGTAACTAAATAGTACTGCTGGTGCTATGAAGGGAGTACACCTGTGGACTCTGTAGACTTTAATTTTGATTAGGGAGGTGAAGTAAGTGATATTTGAGCTAAAGCAAAAAGATGAGAAATTAGCCAAGCCCAGGAGGGAAGGGCAGGGAGAACATTTCAGGAGGGAACAGCACGTGTGAAGGCCCTAAGGCCCTCCTCCCTCAGGTCATCCCATCAAGAGCCACAGGATTATTGTGTAGGTAAAGGGCAAGTCACTAATGCCTAATGAGCAGGGTGATGTGAAACCAGGTCAAACAGGGAGGTAGAGTTGTGACAAGATCCGAGTTACTACTGCTAATATAACTACTAGCTAACAGGTGGGTTTTTATTTGGTACATTTAGTGTACTTTTCTTTTTCTTTTTTTTTTAGACGGAGTCTCACTTTGTTGCCCAGGCTGGAGTGCAGTGGCGCCATCTCGGCTCACTGCAAGCTCCGCCTTCCAGGTTCACGCCATTCTCCTGCCTCAGCCTCCCAAGTAGCTGGGACTACAGGCGCCCGCCACCACGCCCGGCTAATTTTTTGTATTTTTAGTAGAGATGGGGTTTCACCGTGTTAGCCAAGATAGTCTCAATCTCCTGACCTCGTGATCTGCCCACCTTGGCCTCCCAAAGTGCTGGGATTACAGGCGTGAGCCACCGCGCCTGGCCCTAGTGTACTTTTCTTATTTGAGCCTTACGATGACCTTTTGAGGTGTCATTATCCCCCTCCTACCGATTTAGAAACCTCAGCCCTGGCAGGTTAAATAACTTTCTTAACGAAACTGAGATAATAAGGGATGGAGCTGAGAGTCTAACCCAGCCTGTGCTCTTCATTAGCAGAGTGTAAGTTTTGAAAAGATCCCTTTACCAGTAGAGAATGGATTACAGCAGATGAACAGAAATGAGGAGAGCAGTCAGGAGACTATCACAGGCAACAGGCTCTAGGTCTCAGTTTAAATGTTACCTCATGGAGGCTGCAGTGAGCTATGATCATGCCACTGCACTCTAGCCTGGGTGACAGAATGAGACCCTGTCTCAAAAAACAAACAAATAAATAAATATTACCTCAGAAGTTGTACTCTACAAGCAAGGCACTAAAAAGCTGGTTGAAAGCCGGACGCAGTGGCTCATTCCTGTAATCCCAGCACTTTGGGAGGCCGAGGCGGGTGGATCACGAGGTCAGGAGATGAAGACCATCCTGGATAACACAGTGAAACCCTGTCTCCAGGTCGGGCACGGTGGCTCATGCCTGTAATCCCAGCACTTTGGGAGGCTGAGGCGGGTGGATCACCTGAGATCAGAAGTATGAGACCAGCCTGGCCAACATGGCAAAACCCCATCTCTACTTAAAAAATACAAAAATTAGCCAGGCGTGGGGCGTGGTGGTGCACGCCTGTGAATCGCTTGCCCCCGGAAGGCGGAGGTTGTGGTGAGTCGAGATCGCACCACTGCACTCCAGCCTGGGTGACAGAGCGAGACTCTATCTCAAAAAAAAAGAAAAAGAAAAAAAGACAACACAGTAATAACTATAAACTACGTATTATTGGTTTGTGCAGCTGAACCCCTAATATTCCCAACATTCCTCCTTTATCACTGAAGAGCAATGCAGTTTTGAGAAATTCTCGGCTGGACATGGTGGCTCACACCTGTAATCTCAGCACTTTGGGAAGCCAACAAGGAGGATCCCTTGAGGCCAGGAGTCTGAGACAAGCTTGGGCAATATAGTGAGACCCTGTCTCTACAAAAAATTTTAAAATTAGGCTGGACATGGTGGCTCATGCCTGTAATCCCAGCACTTCGGGAGGCCTAGGCAGGCAGATCGCCTGAGGTCAGGAGTTCAAGACCAGCCTGGCCAACATGGTGAAAACCCATCTCTACTAAAAATACAAAAATTAGCCAGGCATGGTCCACCTACCTGTAATCCCAGCTACTCGAGAGGCTGAGGCTAGAGAATTGTTTGCACCTGGGAGGAGGAGGTTGCAGTCAGCCACGATTGCACCACTGCACTCCAGCCTGGGTGATAGAGTGAGAGACCATCTCAAAAAAAAAAAAAAAAAAAAAAACCAAAACAAAAAAAACCTAAAAATCTAGCCAGGTGTGGTGGTGTGTACCTATAGTCCCAGCTACTCGAGGGTGTGAGGTGGGAGGATGGCTTGAGCTCAGGAGGTTGACGCTGCAGTGAGCTGTCATCATACCACAGCACTCCAGCCTGGGCAACAGAGCAAGACCCTGTCTGAAAAAAAAAAAAAAAAATCTGGCTGGGCAAGGTGGCTCATGCTTGTAATCTCAGCATTTTGGGAGGCCGAGGTGGGCAAACCACCTCAGGTCAGGGGTTCAAGACCAGCTTGACCAACATGGTAAAACCCCCGTCTCTACTAAAAATACAAAATTAGCCGGGCGTGGTGGCACATGCCTGTAACCCCAGCTACTCGGGAGTCTGAGGCAGGAGAATCACTTGAACCCGGGAGGCAGAGGTTGCAGTGAGTGGAGGTTGCGCCATTGCATTCCAGCCTGGGCAGCAAGAGTGAAACTCTGTCTCAAAAAAAAAAAAAAGAAAAAGAAATTCTTCCCCTCCAGCCTATACTCCAAGGGTGGTACTGAATGGCTAAGTCAATCAAAGTAAACTAATCCCTTTTAATATTGAATGGTTTAAGAACCCAGGCCTGGCCAGGCGTGGTGGCTCACGCCTGTAATCCCAGCACTTTGGGAGGCTGAGGCGGGCAGATCATGAGGTCAGGAGATCAAGACCATCCTGGCTAACACGGTGAAACCCCGTCACTACTAAAAATACAAAGCATTAGCCGGGCGTGGTGGCGGGCGCCTGTAGTTCCAGCTACTTGGGAGGCTGAGGCAGGAGAATGGCATAAACCCAGGAGGTGGAGGTTGCAGTAAGCTGAGACCGTGCCACTGCACTCCAGCCTGGGCCACAGAGCAGACTCCGTCTCAAAAAAAAAAGAACCCAGGCCTAAGCAGATTATTTTGTGGTATTCACCTGGTAACAGTTACTGGTTCAGAAGTGAGCATGTGGCCTAAATTAGCCTGATCAGACCAAAGAGAAGGACTTCTTTTTCCATTGCTAGGGTGGTGACAATGCTGTTTCCCATTGACATGAATGAGGAAACACATAGCCCATACTGCTCCTAGCAGCTCTAGTCTATCACCTAGAAGAGAGCCAGCCTTAGGTTGAAGCAAATGAGTAGCAGAAAGAATCTTGGTACTTGGTCATGCTGTTGGACCACTGGATACCTCAACTGTAACATTTGTTCTACATTGAGTTTCCTGGTGTGGGAACTACCATATTGTTTTGTTGGTTTAAGCTACCTTGAGTCAGATTTCTGTTACTTCAGCCAAATACTTTTAATCAAACACAGACAAGAGAAACAGCATATACCAAGGCCCTGAGAGGGGGATAAGCTTGGATAATTAGATGCATTTAGGCCTTACGTAATGAAATGGTCCCGTGAGATTACCTTAAAGTGCAACCAGCTCTTTCCATGCATACCAAACATCAACCAGCTTTTTTTTTTTTTTTTTTTTTTGAGACAGAGTCTCACTCTGTGGCCCAGGCTGGAGTGCAGTGGCATGATCTCGGCTCACTGCAAGCTCGGCCTCCTAGGCTCATGCCATTCTCCTGCCTCAGCCTCCTGAGTAGCTGGGACTACAGGCGCCTGCCACCATGCCTGGCTAATTTTTTGTATTTTTAGTAGAGATGGGGTTTCACCATGTTAGTCAGGATGGTCTCGACCTCCTGACCTCATGATCCGCCTGCCTCGGCCTCCCAAAGTGCTGGGATTACAGGCGTGAGCCACTGTGCCCGGCCTTCAACCAGGTTTTTTGTGCCTTGCTTGTAGAGATGAATCTAGAGCCAAGGATCACCAAGCATTGGAGAAAACAGTCCTAACATAAAAATAGACCCCAAAAAAACACAAGCAGAAAATTCAGTCTCATGGCTGGGCATGGTGGCTCATGCCTGTAATCCCAGCACTTTGGGAGGCCGAGACAGGCAGATCACTTGAGGTCAGGAGTACAAGACCAGCCTGGCCAAAATGGTGAAACCCAGTCCCTACTAAAAATACAAAAATTAGTGGCATGTGGGGGCGTGCACCTGTAATTCCAGCTATTTGGGAGGCTGAGGCGCAAGAATTGCTTGAACCCAGGAGGCGGAGGTTGCAGTGAGCTGAGATCAAGCCACTGAACTCTAGCTTGGGTGACAGAGCAAGAATCTGTCTCGAAAAAAGAAAAGCCTGCCTGCCTGCCCTCCCTCCCTCCCTCCCTCCCTCCCTCCCTCCCTCCTTTCTTTCCTTTCTTTCTTTCTTTCTTTCTTTCTTTCTTCCTTCCTTCCTTCCTTCCTTCCTTCCTTCCTTCCTTCCTTCCTTCCTTCCTTCCTTCCTTCCTTCCTTTCTTTCTTTCTTTCTTTCTTTCTTTCTTTCTTTCTTTTCTTTCCTTCCCTCTCTGGCCCAGGCTACAATCTACTCGGCTTGCTGCTGCCCGCGCCACGGACTGCCTGGGAGTGCCGTCGCGCGCCACCGCTGCCTGCCTTTTCTCCTTTGGATGCAGGCACGCGTTCGCCATCTTGGCCACGCTGGTCACCAGCTCCTGACGCCGAGTGCTCTGCCCGCCTCAGCCTCCCGAGGTACTGGGACTACAGACGGAGTCTCGCTCACCCAGTGCTCGGTGTTGCCCGGGCTGGAGTGCGGTGGCGTGGTCTGGCCTCGCGGCAGCCTCTACCCCCCGGCCGCCTGTCTTGGCCTGCCAGGGTGCTGGGATTGCAGCCCCTGCCCGGCCGCCGCCCCATCTGGAAGGTGGGGAGCGCCTCTGCCCGGCCGCCCCGTCTGGGAGGTGAGGAGCACCTCTGCCTGGCCGCCCCGTCTGGGAAGTGAGGAGCGCCTCTGCCCGGCCACCCACCGTCTGGGAAGTGAGGAGCGCCTCTGCCCGGCCACCCACCGTCTGGGAAGTGAGGAGCGCCTCTGCCCGGCCACCCACCGTCTGGGAAGTGAGGAGCGCCTCTGCCCGGCCACCCTGTCTGGGAAGTGAGGAGCGCCTCTGCCCGGCCGCCCTGTCTGGGAACTGAGGAGCGCCTCTGCCCGGCCACCCATCGTCTGGGAAGTGAGGAGCGCCTCTGCCCGGCCTCCCATCACCTGGGAGGTGAGGAGCACCTCTGCCCGGCCGCCCCGTCCGGGAGGAAGTGAGGAGCGCCTCTGCCCGGCCGCCCCGTCCGGGAAGAAGTGAGGAGCGCCTCTGCCCGGCCGCCCCGTCCGGGAAGAAGTGAGGAGCGCCTCTTCCCGGCCGCCCCGTCGGGAAGAAGTGAGGAGCGCCTCTGCCCGGCCGCCCCGTCTGGGAGGTGAGGAGCGCCTCTGCCCGGCCACCCATCGTCTGGGAGGTGAGGAGCGCCTCTGCCCGGCCACCCATCGTCTGGGAGGTGAGGAGCGCCTCTGCCCGGCCACCCGTCGTCTGGAAAGTGAGGAGCGCCTCTGCCTGGCTGCCCCATCTGGGAAGTGAGGAGTGCCTCTGCCCGGCCACCCATCATCTGGGAGGTGAGGAGCGCCTCTGCCCGGCCGCCCATCGTCTGGGAAGTGAGGAGCGCCTCTGCCTGGCCACCCATCGTCTGGGAAGTGGGGAGCGCCTCTGCCCGACCACCCATCGTCTGGGAAGTGAGGAGCGCCTCTGCCCGGCCATCTATCGTCTGGGAAGAAGTGAGGAGCGTCTCTGCCTGGCCGCCCCGTCTGGGAAGTGAGGAGCCCCTCTGCCCGGCCGCCCCGTGTCTGGGTAGAAGTGAGGAGCTCCTCTGCCTGGCCGCTCCGTCTGGGAGGTCTACCACGGAGGCCAGAAGCAATGTGGGGGCTGGACGTGGTGGCTCACGCCTGTGGTCCCGGCACTCTGGGGGGCGAGGCGGGTTGATCACTTCGGGCTAGGAGTTCGAGACCAGTCTGGCCAACTTGGCGAAACATGAAGAATACAACAGACAAACCAACCAACCAACTCAATGACAACAAAACAGGTCTACCCTGGAGTCATACTCTAATTTTTTCTATTTTCCTCCCTTTCTGATCCTTTATCCCACTTTCTTTTTCTTCCTCTTCCTTCTCCCTCTTCTTTGTCAAATAGAGGATTGAGTTATTATCACTGATCCATATAAAGTCCCTCTCTCATTTATTTTAACTCCCACCCCCATTTCTATTCCCCGACTTCGCATGTGCAACCTTCCTAATATGTTTGATACGCATCTTTTTGTTTGTATGTATTTTTAGAAAATGTTTATTGTTTTTGTATGCAAAAAAAATTAATTAAAAAAAAAAAAGAAAGAAAAGAAAAAGAAAATTCAGTCCCAGAGGATACAGAAACAATTCAGTTGCAAGACCACAAGAAAATCGGAGACACAGGACTATAAATAGTATTCTTTGAGAGAGAGGGTATTGAACAACAATAGGGGGTTTATAAAAACAGATATTCAAAAAACAGCCAGGAGTGGTGGTATGCACCTGTAGTCCTAGCTACTCAGGAGGCTGAGATGGGAGGATTGCTTGAACCCAGGAATTCAAAGTTGCAGTGAGTCGTGATCTCCCCACCGTACTCCAGCATGGGTAACAGAGCAAGACTATGTCTCTAAAAAAAAGGAAAAAAATAAAAGAAAGAAAGAAACATTCAGACCAGGTGCAGTGGCTCACGCCTGTAATCCCAGCACTTTGGGAGGCCGAGGCAGGCGGATCATGAGGTCAGGAGATCGAGACCATCCTGGCTAACATGGTGAAACCCCGTCTCTACTAAAAATACAAAAAATTAGACGGGCGTGGTGGCAGGCGCCTGTAGTCCCAGCTACTCGGGAGGCTGAGGCAGGAGAATGGCGTGAACCTGGGAGGCGGGGCTTGCAGTGAGCACAGATCATGTCACTGCACTCCAGCCTGGGCGACAGAGCGACTCCGTCTCAAAATAAAAAAAAAAAAACATTCAGGCAGGGTGCGGTGGATCACGCCTGTCATCCCAGCACTTTGGGAGGCTGAGGCGGGTGGATCATTTGAGGCCAGGAGTTGGCGACTCACCTGGCCAACATGGTCAAACCTCATCTCTACTAAAAATACAAAAATTAGCCGGGTGTGGTGGCAGGCGCCTGTAATCCCAACTACTTGGGAGGCTGAGGCAGGAGAATAGCTTGAACCTAGGAGATGGGGGTTTCAGTGAGCCAAGATTGTGCCACTGCACTCCAGCCTGGGCAGCAGAGTGAGACTCTGTCTCAAAAAAAAAAAAAAGTAATAAAAGAATAAATAAGGGCCGAGCATGTTGGCTCACGCCTGTAATCCCAGCACTTTGGGAGGCTGATGTGGGCGGATCACCTGAGGTCATGAGTTCAAGACCAGCCTGGCCAACATGGCAAAACCTTGTCTCTACTAAAAATACAAAAATTAGCCAAGTGTGATGGTGTGCGCCTATAGTCCCAGCTACTTGGGAGGCTGAGGTGGGAGAATCACTTGACCCCGTTAGGTGGAGGTTGCAGTGAGCCAAGATCACGTCATTGCACTCCAACTTGGGCGACAGAGTGAGACTCCTCAAAAAAATTAATTTGGGCCGGGCACGGTGGCTCACACCTGTAATCCCAGCATTTTGGGAGGCTGAGGTGGGCGGATCACGAGGTCAGATCATCGAGACCATGGTGAAACCCCGTCTCTACTAAAAATACAAAAAATTAGCTGGGCGCAGTGGTGGGCGCCTGTAGTCCCAGCTACTCAGGAGGCTGAGGCAGGAGAATAGCGTGAACCCGGAAGGCAGAGCTTGCAGTGAGCCGAGATTGCACCACTGCACTCCAGCCTGGGCAACAGAGTGAGACTCCATCTCAAACAAAAAACAAAAAACAAAAAAAACAAAACAAAAAATTAATTAATTAAAAAACATAAATAGGCCGGGCGCGGTGGCTCACGCTTGTAATCCCAGCACTTTGGGAGGCCGAGGCGGGCGGATCACGAGGTCAGGAGATCGAGACCATGGTGAAACCCCGTCTCTACTAAAAATACAAAAAATTAGCCGGGCGTGGTGGCAGGCGCCTGTAGTCCCAGCTACTCGGAGAGGCTGAGGCAGGAGAATGGCATGAACCCGGGAGGCGGAGCTTGCAGTGAGCCGAGATTGGGCCACTGCACTCCAGCCTGGGCGACAGAGCAAGACTCCGTCTCAAAAAAAAAAAAAAAAAAAAAAAACATAAATAAAACAAAAATAGAGGGAGGTCACAGAGTGCCCAGCCCAAGAAATGAGAAAAGCTCTACATCACCACACATCAGAGTATCAGAATCAAAAAGATCCTAATGGCTTCTGAGATACAAAATAGTTCATATACAAAGGATGAAGAATCAGAATGGCTACAGACTTGTCAGCAGCAACACTGGAAATGAGAAGACAATGGGGCAATGTTATCAAATACCTGAAGAAAAATAATTGACCTAGACTTTTTCACTCAGCCAAGCTATCAACTAAGTATGAGAATAGGCTGGACTCAGTTGTTTATGCCTAAAATCCTAACACTTTGAGAAGCCAAGTCAAGAGAATCACTTGAGACCAAGACTTTGAGACCAGCTTGGGCAACATAGGGAGACCCAGCTCTACAAAACTTTTAAAAATTAAGCTGGGCGCGGTGGCTCACGCTTGTAATCCCAGCACTTTGGGAGGCCGAGGCGGGCGGATCACGAGGTCAGGAGATCGAGACCACGGTGAAACCCCGTCTCTACTAAAAATACAAAAAATTAGCCGGGCGTGGTGGCGGGCGCCTGTAGTCCCAGCTACTCGGAGAGGCTGAGGCAGGAGAATGGCATGAACCCGGGAGGCGGAGCTTGCAGTGAGCCGAGACTGCGCCACTGCACTCCAGCCTGGGCGACAGAGCGAGACTCCGTCTCAAAAAAAAAAAAAAAAAAAAAAAAAAAAAAAAAAAAAAAAAAAACTTTTAAAAATTAGCCAGATGTGGCCAGGTGCGGTGGCTCACACCTGTAATCCCAGCACTTTGGGAGGCCGAGGTGGGCGGATCACAAGGTCAGGAGTTTGAGACCAGCCTGGCCAACATGATGAAACCTCGTCTCCACTAAAAATACAAAAAAAAAAAAATAGCTGGGCGTGGTGGCACGTGCTTGTAGTCCCAGCTACTCCAGAAGGCTGAGGCAGGAGAATCACTTGAACCCAGGAGGTGGAGGTTTCAGTGAGCCAAGATCACGTCACCACACTCCAGCGTGGGTGACACAGGAAGATTCCATTTCCATTTCAAAAAAAAAAAAAAATTAGCCAGATGTGGTGGTGTGTGCCTGTAGGCCCAGCTACTTGGGAGGCTGAGGTGGGAGGATTGCTTGAGCCAAGGAGGTTGAAGCTGCAGTGAGCTATGATTGTGTCACTGCACTCCAGCCTGGGCAACAGGGCAAAATTCTGTCTCTTAAAAAAAATTATGGGCCGGACGCGGTGGCTCATGCTTGTAATCCCAGCACTTTGGGAGGCCGAGGCGGGTGGATCACGAGGTCAAGAGATCGAGACCACGGTGAAACCCCGTCTCTACTAAAAATACAAAAATAAAAACTAGCGGGGCGTGGTGGCGGGCGCCTGTAGTCCCAGCTACTCGGAGAGGCTGAGGCAGGAGAATGGCGTGAACCCGGGAGGAGGAGCTTGCAGTGAGCCGACATTGCGCCACTGCACTCCAGCCTGGGCGACAGAGCGAGACTCCGTCTCAAAAAAAAAAAAAAAAAAAAAAAAAAAAAAAAAAAATTATGAAGCCAGGCATGGTGGCTCATGCCTGTAATCCCAGCACTTTGGGAGGCCAAGGCCGGTGGATCACTTGAGGCCAGGAGTTCGAGACCAGCCTAGCCAACATAATGAAGCCCCGTCTCTACTAAAAGAATATACAAAAATTAGGCCGGGCGCGGTGGCTAACGCTTGTAATCCCAGCACTTTGGGAGGCCGAGGCGGGCGGATCACGAGGTCAGGAGATCGAGACCACGGTGAAACCCGGTCTCTACTAAAAATATAAAAAAAAATTAGCTGGGCGTGGTGGCGGGCGCCTGTAGTCCCAGCTACTCGGAGAGGCTGAGGCAGGAGAATGGCGAGAACCCAGGAGGCGGAGCTTGCAGTGAGCCAAGATCGCGCCACTGCACTCCAGCCTGGGTGACAGAGCGAGACTCCGTCTCAAAAAAAAAAAAAAAAAAAAAAAAAAAGAATATACAAAAATTAGCCAGGCTTGGTGGCACATGGCTGTAGTCCCAGCTACTCAAGAGGCTGAGGCACAAGAATTGCTTGAACCCAGAAGGCAGAGATTGCAGTGAGCCGAGATCGTGCCACTGCACTCCAGCCTGGGCAACAGAGTGAGACTGTCTAAAAAAAAAAAAAAAAAGTTGGCCGGGCATGGTGGCTCACACCTGTAATCCCAGCACTTTGGGATGCCAAGGTGGGCGGATCACGAGGTCAGGAGATTGAGACCATCCTGACCAACGTGGTGAAACCCTGTCCCTACTAAAAATACAAAAATTGGCTGAGTGTGGTGGCATGTGCCTGTAATCCCAGCTACTCAGGAGGCTGAGGCAGGAGAGTGGCTTGAACCCGGGAGGCAGAGATTGCAGTGAGCTGAAATTGTGCCACTGCACTACAGCCTGGTGACAGAGTGAGACTACATCTCAAAAAAAAAAACAACAAAAAAAACAAAAGCCAGGTGTGGTGGTGCGTGCCTGTAATCCCAGCTACTCAGGAGGCGGAGGCACGAGAATTGCTTGAACCCGGGAGGCAGAGGTTGCAGTGAGCCGAGATCATGCCACTGCACTCCAGCCTGGTGACAGAGCGAAGACTCCATCTCAAAAAAAAGAAAAAGAAAAGTTACGAGAATAAAATAAAGATATGCAAAGTCTCAAAGGATTTGTCGGCTGGGCGCGGTGGCTCACGCTTGTAATCCCAGCACTTTGGGAGGCCGAGGCGGGCGGATCACGAGGTCAGGAGATCAAGACCACGGTGAAACCCGTCTCTACTAAAAATACAAAAAATTAGCTGGGTGTGGTGGCGGGCGCCTGTAGTCCCAGCTACTCAGAGAGGCTGAGGCAGGAGAATGGTGTGAACCCCGGAGGCGGAGCTTGCAGTGAGCCGAGATCGCGCCACTGCACTCCAGCCTGGGTGCCTGGGTGACAGAGCGAGACTCCGTCTCAAAAAAAAAAAAAAAAAAAAAAAAGAAACCCCATCTCTATTGAAAATACAAAAATCAGCCAGGCATGGTGGCATGCCTGTGTTCCAGGAGGCTGAGGCAGGAGAATCACTTGAACCCAGGAGGCAGAGGTTTCAGTGAGCCAGGATTGTACCACTGCACTCCAGCTTGGGTAACATAGTGAGACCTTGTCTCAAAAAAAAAGGAAAAATGCAGACATAAACAAGTTTTTATTTGTTGTTTGTTTGTTTTTTGTTTCTGAGACAGAACCTTGCTCGATCTCGGCTCACTAAAACCTCTGCCTCTTGGGTTGAAGTGATTCTCCTGTCTCATCCTCCCGAGTAGCTGGGACTAAAATTAGTCACTGCGCCCAGCTAATTTTTGTGTTTTTAGTAGACATGGGATTTCACTCTGTTTGCCAGGCTGGTCTTGAACTCCTGACCTCAAATGATCCACCTGCCTCAGCCTCCCAAAATGCTGGGATCACAGGCGTGAGCCACCGTGGCTGGTCAACAACTCAGAAGCTTTTTTTTTTTTTTTTTTTTTTTATTAATTTTTTTTGCATACAAAAACAATAAACATTTTCTAAAAATACATGCAAACAAAAAGATGCGTATCAAACATATTAGGAAGGTTGCACATGGGAAGTTGGGGAATAGAAATGGGGGTGGGAGTTAAAATAAATGAGAGAGGGACTTTATATGGATCAGTGATAATAACTCAATCCTCTATTTGACAAAGAAGAGGGAGAAGGAAGAGGAAGAAAAAGAAAGTGGGATAAAGGATCAGAAAGGGAGGAAAATAGAAAAAATTAGAGTATGACTCCAGGGTAGACCTGTTTTGTTGTCATTGAGTTGGTTGGTTGGTTTGTCTGTTGTATTCTTCATGTTTCGCCAAGTTGGCCAGACTGGTCTCGAACTCCTAGCCCGAAGTGATCAACCCGCCTCGCCCCCCAGAGTGCCGGGACCACAGGCGTGAGCCACCACGTCCAGCCCCCACATTGCTTCTGGCCTCCGTGGTAGACCTCCCAGACGGAGCGGCCAGGCAGAGGAGCTCCTCACTTCTACCCAGACACGGGGCGGCCGGGCAGAGGGGCTCCTCACTTCCCAGACGGGGCGGCCAGGCAGAGACGCTCCTCACTTCTTCCCAGACGATAGGTGGCCGGGCAGAGGCGCTCCTCACTTCCCAGACGATGGGTGGTCGGGCAGAGGTGCTCCCCACTTCCCAGACGATGGGTGGCCGGGCAGAGGCGCTCCTCACTTCCCAGACGGTGGGTGGCCGGGCAGAGGCGCTCCTCACTTCCCAGACGATGGGTGGCCGGGCAGAGGCGCTCCTCACTTCTTCCCGGATGGGGCGCCCGGGCAGAGGCGCTCCTCATTTCTTCCCGGAGGGGGCGGCCAGGCAGAGGCGCTCCTCACTTCTTCCCAGACGGGGTGGCCGGGCAGAGGCGCTCCTCACTTCTTCCCGACGGGGCGGCCGGGCAGAGGCGCTCCTCACTTCTTCCCGGACGGGGCGGCCGGGCAGAGGCGCTCCTCACTTCTTCCCGGACGGGGGGGCCGGGCAGAGGCGCTCCTCACTTCCTCCCGGACGGGGCGGCTGGGCAGAGGCGCTCCTCACCTCCCAGACGATGGGAGGCCGGGCAGAGGCGCTCCTCACTTCCCAGACGATGGGTGGCCGGGCAGAGGCGCTCCTCACTTCCCAGACGGGGCGGCCGGGCAGAGGCGCTCCTCACTTCCCAGACGGGGCGGCCGGGCAGAGGCGCTCCTCACTTCCCAGACGATGGGTGGCCGGGCAGAGGCGCTCCTCACTTCCCAGACGGGGCGGCCGGGCAGAGGCGCTCCTCACTTCCCAGACGATGGGTGGCCGGGCAGAGGCGCTCCTCACTTCCCAGACGGGGCGGCCGGGCAGAGGCGCTCCTCACTTCCCAGACGATGGGTGGCCGGGCAGAGGTGCTCCTCACTTCCCAGACGGGGCGGCCGGGCAGAGGCGCTCCTCACTTCCCAGACGATGGGTGGCCAGGCAGAGGCGCTCCTCACTTCTTCCCGGATGGGGCGGCCGGGCAGAGGCACTCCTCACTTCTTCCCGGATGGGGCGCCCGGGCAGAGGCGCTCCTCATTTCTTCCCGGACGGGGCGGCCGGGCAGAGGCGCTCCTCACTTCCCAGACGGGGCGGCCGGGCAGAGGCGCTCCTCACTTCTTCCCGGACGGGGCGGCCGGGCAGAGGCACTCCTCACTTCCCAGACAGGGTGGCCCGGCAGAGGCGCTCCTCACTTCCCAGACGATGGGTGGCCGGGCAGAGGCGCTCCTCACTTCCCAGACAGGGCGGCCGGGCAGAGGCGCTCCTCACTTCCCGGACGGTGGGTGGCCGGGCAGAGGCGCTCCTCACTTCCCAGACGGTGGGTGGCCGGGCAGAGGCGCTCCTCACTTCCCAGACGGTGGGTGGCCGGGCAGAGGCGCTCCTCACTTCCCAGACGGGGCGGCCGGGCAGAGGCGCTCCTCACTTCCCAGACGGTGGGTGGCCGGGCAGAGGCGCTCCTCACTTCCCAGACGATGGGTGGCCGGGCAGAGGCGCTCCTCACTTCTTCCCGGATGGGGCGGCCGGGCAGAGGCACTCCTCACTTCTTCCCGGATGGGGCGCCTGGGCAGAGGCGCTCCTCATTTCTTCCCGGACGGGGCGGCCGGGCAGAGGCGCTCCTCACTTCCCAGACGGGGCAGCCGGGCAGAGGCGCTCCTCACTTCTTCCCGGACGGGGCGGCCGGGCAGAGGCGCTCCTCACTTCTTCCCGGACGGGGCGCCTGGGCAGAGGCGCTCCTCATTTCTTCCCGGACGGGGCGGCCGGGCAGAGGCGCTCCTCACTTCTTCCCGGACGGGGCGGCCGGGCAGAGGCGCTCCTCACTTCCCAGACTGACTGACTGACTGACTGACTTCCTTCCTTCCTTCCTTCCTTTCCCTCTCTGGCGCAGGCTACAATCTACTCGGCTTGCTGCTGCCCGCGCCGCCGACTGCCTGGGAGTGCCGTCGCGCGCCACCGCTGCCTGCCTTTTCTCCTTTGGATGCAGGCACGCGTTCGCCATCTTGGCCACGCTGGTCGCCAGCTCCTGACGCCGAGTGCTCTGCCCGCCTCAGCCTCCCGAGGTACTGGGACTACAGACGGAGTCTCGCTCACCCAGTGCTCGGTGTTGCCTGGGCTGGAGTGCGGTGGCGTGGTCTGGCCTCGCGGCAGCCTCTACCCCCCGGCCGCCTGCCTTGGCCTGCCAGGGTGCTGGGATTGCAGCCTCTGCCCGGCCGCCGCCACATCTGGAAGGTGGGGAGCGCCTCTGCCCGGCCGCGAGGTGAGGAGCATCTCTGCCCGGCCGCCCTGTATGGGAAGTGAGGAGCGCCTCTGCCCGACCGCCCCGTCTGGGAACTCATAAGCTTTTAAATTGAGTGCTGTTCTGAGTAGTGTGATAAAATCTTGTGTCCTCCCTCTCCATCCCACCCAGGATGGCAATCCTCCCTTTGTCCAGTGTATCCACACTGTAGGCAACACCCACCCACTAATCACTTAATAGCCACCTCAGTTATCAGAGCGTATCACAGTGTTTATATGCAAACAACCCTTATTTTACTTAATAATGAGCCCAAACGCAAGCATAGTGGTGCTGCCAATTTGGCTTTGCCAAAGAGAAGCCATCAAGTGCTTCCTTTAAGTAAAAAGGTGGAAGTTCTCAATAAAGAAAAAAAAATCTTATGCTGAGGTTGCTAAGATTTAAGGTAAGAACAAATCTCCCCTATTCCTGAAATTGTGAAAAAAAGAGAAAAAAAATCATGCCAGTTTTGCTGTTGCACCTCAAACTGCAAAGGTAATGGCCACAGTGCATCCTAAGTGCTTAATTACGACAGAAAAGGCATTACATTTGTGGATGGGAGACATGAACAGAAACATGTTCTGATTGTCAGCATTCGGGTTCAGTATTATCTGCAGTTTCAGGCATCCACTGAGGGCCTTGGAACTTCCCTGAAGATAAGGGTAGACTACTGTATGAGGTAACTACAGTAGTCAAATTCACAGAAACAGAAGGCAGAAGGGTGGTTGTTGCTAGGGGGTGGGAGGAGGGGGAAATGGGGAATTGTTAAACGGTTATAGAGTTTCAGTTTTCCAAGATAAAGAGCTTTGGAGATTGGCTGCAGGGTGATATGAATATACTTAACACTACTGAACCATACACTTAAAAACAGTTAAGATCGCAGGGGGCGGTGGCTGACTCCTGTAATCCCAGCACTTTGGGAGGCCGAGGCGGGCGGATTACAAGGTCAGGAGATCGAGACTATCCTGGCTAACACAGTGAAACCCGTCTCTACTAAAAAAAAAAAATACAAAAAATTAGCCAGGCATGGTGGCGGGCGCCTGTAGTCTCAGCTACTTGGGAGGCTGAGGCAGAAGAATGGCGTGAACCTGGGAGGCAGAGCTTGCAGTGAGCCAAGATCGCACCAGTGCACTCCAGCCTGGTTGACGAGAGCCAAACTCTGGTCTCCAAAAAAATAAAATAAATCAACATTTTTTAAATTTGCAAAAAACACACGGGTTCATAAAGAAAAACAATTATATTCATATATAATTATCAAAATATTAAAATGTTTATGATGTAGTAACTGATTTTTATCAATGTATTAAAGATCTAACAGTAAGTCTAATATCAATTATAATTACAAAGTCTGCTGAATGAAAACAATATTTAGATGTATCTTCAACACTTGTAATGTAAAATGAAAATATCTGTTATTTCTGTTAGTAAGAACATTGCAGTTACTGCCAGTACCAGTGATTTGTTGCCTACATTCATAATTAAAGGAGATGCTAAATTTCTGTTAAAAGTTAGTGAAAATACAGATGTAATTTTGGCTGAGCATGGTGACGCATGCCTGTAAATCTCAGCACTTTGGGAGGCTGAGGTGGAAGGATCACTTGAGGCCAGGAGTTTGAGACCAGCCTGGGCAACATGGCAAGATCCTGTCTCTACAAAAAACTTAAAAAATTGCTAGGTATGGTGGCACGCTCCTGTAGTTACAGCTATGGAGGAGGCTGAGGTGGGTGGACTGCTTGACCCCAGGAGTTCAAGGATGCAGTGAACTATGATTGTGCCACTGTGCTCCAGCCTGGGCAACAGAGGGACACTTGCCTCAAAAATAAATAAATAAATAGGTAATTTTTTTTCCCTTCCAAGTTCACAGGTTAACCTGAATTGTATGATCTGTAGGCCAAGGTTTAGAATCTCTGCTTCTCTAAGCCTCACATTTATCATCAGTCCTTAGTGTTTGACACATTCCTAACTTATTCACTCTCTCACACTTACAGGCAACTCTTTCACACTATTTTCACACCTTAACCCCAATCACTCCTCCCTCATCCTCTCTCTCAGTTGCTTCCTACTTCACTGAGAAAAATGGAAGCAATCAGAAAAAAATTTTCAGACTCCCACCACATCTACCTAACCTCTACACTTACACCCACCTTCTCTGCCTGTGGCCTGTTACCATAAACGAACTGCCCACACTCTTACCTTTAAGTTTTAGCCAATCCTGAATAGATCTCATGACCTCAAACCTATTCAAGGGCACTACTGCAGTAAATCTCCTACACCATCAAAATTTTGGAGATGTTCTAAAAATTATTTCCGTCAACATAAAACATGCTATTTCTCCCATCTTAAAACTTTTTCTTGATCCTGTTTCCTTCACCATGACTCCTATTTCTCTGTCCCCATATTGAGCAAAACTCAGGTTTCTTTCTTTCTTTTTTTTTTTTTTTGAGATGGAGTCTCACTCTAGCCTAAGCTGGAGTGGAGTGGCGTGATCTCGGCTCACCGCAACATTCGCCTCTGGGGCTCAAGCGATTCTCCTGCCTCAGCCTCCCAATTAGCTGGGACTACAGGTGTGCGCCACCACACCCGGTTGATTTTTTTGTAGTTTTAGTAGAGACAGGGTTTCACCATGTTGCCCTGGGTGGTCTCCAACTCCTGAGCTCAGGTAATCCACCTGCCTTGGCCTCCCAAAGTGCTGGGATTACAGGCATGAGCCACTGCACCCAGCCTCTTTTTTTTTTTTTTTTTTTTTTTTTTTGAGACGGAATCTGCCAGCGTGCCTGGCCTTTTTTTGAGACAGGGTCTCTCTCTGTCACTCAGGCTGAAGTGCAGTGGCGAAAACATGGCTCACGGCAGCCTGATTCATGGATTCAAGCGATCCTCCTGCTTCAGCCTCCTGAGTAGCTGGGACTACAGGCATGCACGGCCATGCCCAGCTAAGAGACCAGCTTTATCCATTACCATAACTGTTTATCAAATTAGGATATTGCCGCAGAGAAACAGAAATAGCACAGATTTTAAAGATCAACTTTATTGAAGTATAATTTTTTTTTTTTTTTTTGAGACGGAGTCTTGCTCTGTCCCCCAGGCTGGAGTGCAGTGGCGCGATTTCGGCTCACTGCAAGCTCCGCTTCCCGGGTTCACGCCATTCTCCTGCCTCAGCTTCCCAAGTAGCTGGGACTACAGGTGCCCGCCAACACGTCCAGCTAATTTTTTGTATTTTTAGTAGAGACGGGGTTTCACCGTGTTAGCCAGGATGGTCTCGATCTCCTGACCTCGTGATCCACCCGCCTCAGCCTCCCAAAGTGCTGGGATTACAGGCCTGAGCCACCGCGCCTGGCTTGAAGTATAATTTACATACAAATTTTATCTGTATTAGCCGGGCGCGGTGGCTCACGCCTGTAATCCCGGCACTTTGGGAGGCCGAGGCGGGCAGATCACGAGGTCAGGAGATCGAGACCATCCTGGCCAATATGGTGAAACCCCATCTCTACTAAAAATACAAAACATTAGCCAGGGCCGGGCGCGGTGGCTCACGCCTGTAATCCCAGCACTTTGAGAGGCCGAGGCGGGCGGATCACGAGGTCAGGAGATCGAGACCATCCTGGCTAACACAGTGAAACCCCGTCTCTACTAAAAATACAAAAAATTAGCCGGGCGAGGTGGCGGGCGCCTGTACTCCCAGCTACTCGCGAGGCTGAGGCAGGAGAATGGCGTGAACCCCGGGGGGCGGAGCCTGCAGTGAGCCGAGATCGCGCCACTGCACTCCAGCCTGGGCAACAGCGAGACTCTGTCTCAAAAAAAAAAAAAAAAAAAAAAAACAAAACATTAGCCAGGCGTGGTGGTGGGTGCCCGCAGTCCCAGCTACTCGGGAGGCTGAGGCAGGAGAATGGCGTGAACCCAGGAGGCGGAGCTTGCAGTGAGCCGAGATCGCGTCACTGCACTTCAGCCTGGGCGACAGAGCAGCGAGACTCCGTCTCAAAAAAAAAAAAGTGTATTTTTTGTAGGAGTTTTGACAAATGTATAGGTAATTTTATTTGTGGTAGAGGACATTAAGGTTCCCGGGGATTGTGCAGGTCCAGGGATTTAACAGAGGGATCCTGTTTAGGAAACAGCACAACATCAGGGCTCTTGGGAAACAAACAGGAACAAGTGGAGACACCAAGGGCTGGCCAGAGGTTGGTGCTGGGGTCTCAGTGCACCAGGATCTGGCCCTCTGGAATGCCTGGCGACTTCATGCAGCTCCTGGCCCTCCTCAGGGAGCGGTCTCACCACTCTGACGCGTGTTTAGGCCACGAGGTGAGACCTAGGACTGGGTTCTGGCTCTCTGCCCTGCAACTTTCCTGCCACTACCCGCGCCCGTATCCCCGCCCACCAACTGGGGGCGCTCCAGTCGGTGACAGCCAACTTTCACTGCTGCCACCACAACTGCAGGGCCCAATTACCTCTCTGTTAGAAATCGGTTTCAGAGCGATGGAACCGAGGGCGGGAAAAAGCCCAAGCGCTGTCTCTGGTGCCCCTTCGGGTCAGCCATCCTCTGGTCTCTCGGGTCTCCGAGGCTCGGGGCTAACTGGGAGCGAACCGCTGAGCCCGCCTACCAACCAGGCCCTCTCTCCCGCCCCTCTGCGGCTGAAACCCTCAAGGGGTTGCAGGTTCAGCTTTCACTTAGAGACAGCAACTCCAAATTCAGGGTCGCTGGGGAAACTGAGGCAGGACCGGGGACTCTGAGAGGTCAGAGGCTGGTCGCGGACTCTTTCTCCCGAGAACTGGGGATAGCTTTTCCGATAGCCCAAAGCGATTCATGCCGGTCCTAGAAGAAAGCGCCGAGGTCCGGGCTGTTGGCCGGGGAGAGCGAAGCGCCGCCCACGCGGCTGGGAAACCTTGGGGTGGCGCTGGCGGGAGGTGGGGCCGGGGGCGGGTTCCTGGCGGAGGGTGGGGCAGACGTGGGTTATTGGGTGTGCCAACCAAACCCTGAACAGAGGAGGTGGCGGTGGTGGCCCTCGCCTGTGGCCCCCGTGCTGCTTGCACTCGAACTCGTCGCTATGGAGGAGCTCCAGGAGCCTCTGAGAGGACAGCTCCAGCTCTGCTTCACGCCAGCTGCCCGGACTAGCCTCTTACTGCTCAGGCTCAACGACGCTGCGCTGCGGGCACTGCAAGAGTGTCAGCGGCAACAGGTACGGCCGGACCATTTCTTCTCTAGTCCCTGCCCCTAGGGACCTTGGGCCTCAGCCGGCGACCCTGGAGAAGGTGCAGGGGAGAGGGAGCGGCATCCGCAAGCTCTGGCCTCCCCACCTCTCCAAGTGAAGCCCGCTAGGCAGGTGATCCCGGGCTCCGGACGCCGGATCCTGGGGACACCGCTTCACCTGCGCTCAACGATCACATCTTCGCTCTCCCCGCAGGTACGGCCGGTGATTGCTTTCCAAGGCCACCGAGGGGTAAGGGCGAGCTCAGGGTGTGTGAGCGAGGTGAGGGCGAGGGAGCATAAACGTGGGCTGGAGGTGGAAGGTGCGGTCGGGGCCGGAAGCTGCGAATGGTCACGGTCTGAGGTAGTTCCGAGAACTGAACTCCAAGTGGGGCGAGGAGGCTGCTGGGGTTGTCCCAGGGGGCTGTGGTTTGAGGGGACTGTGCTGTTTCAGCCTCCTGGGGAACTCAGGCCCAGCTGCACCTGGTGTGCTAACGAGCCCTGTGGGACCCATCTTAGTCTTACTTAGGCTGGCTCCCGGACGAGTGGCGGCGGCAGGAGGGGGAGGGGCTGACTTCATGGGGCTTACCGTCTCCTTCCACCCCCAGTATCTGAGACTCCCAGGCCCTGGTTGGTCCTGCCTCTTCTCCTTCATAGTGTCCCAGTGTTGCCAGGAGGGCGCTGGTGGTAGCTTGGATCTTGTGTGCCAACCCTTCCTCAGGTAAGGGGGAACAGGTAGCAAGCAAGAAAGGGTTTGTGGAATGTGGGGGAGGGAAATGTGGAGAGGTGCTTGAGAGCTCTCCACCCTCCTATTTTTTTCCACCACCCCTTTCCAGGTCTGGGCCTAACCGCCTCCACTGCCTGGGCTCACTCAGGGAGCGCCTCATTATTTGGGCAGCCATGGATTCTATCCTAGCCCCATCATCAGTTCAGGAACACAACCTGACTGAAGATGCCAGACATCCTGAGAGTTGGCAGAATACAGGAGACTATTCTGAAGGAGATGCAGTATCACAGCCACAGATGGCACTAGAGGAGGTTGGTGAGGCCAGAAACTGCAGGGAGTTGTGATAAGGTGGGGCAAAGCCTGAAGTCCAAGGTACCCAGTATTCCAGGGAACCAAATGCTCCTGCCACTTTCCCCACCAGGTGTCAGTGTCAGATCCACTGGCAAGCAACCAAGGACAGTCACTCCCAGGATCCTCAAGGGAGCACATGGCACAGTGGGAAGTGAGGTACTTTGGATGGGGTGGGACTAACATGGGAAGCTTTGGCATTGTCTTCCTTTCTAATCTCCACTCTTAGATGTTGTAATAAAAGATCCAGTTCCACCTCCTACCCTGGTCTTCATCTGTCCCATTCCCTTAAAATATCCTAGAAACCAGACCCATCTTCCAAACAGAGAACCTGTTCAGGCACTGCCTTCCTCTGCCAGCCGGAAACGTCTGAACAAGGTAAGTTAGAATGGCAAGGGCTTTTTTTTTTGTAACATTAATATAATGAAACAGTGGCAAAGACTATTTTGAAAAGCACTTTTAGGCCGGGCGCGGTGGCTCAAGCCTGTAATCCCAGCACTTTGGGAGGCCGAGGCGGGCGGATCACGTGGTCAGGAGATCGAGACCACCCTGGCTAACACGGTGAAACCCCTTCTCTACTAAAAATACAGAAAAATTAGCCGGGCGTGGTGGCGGGCGCCTGTA
Organism: Symphalangus syndactylus; assembly: GCF_028878055.3. Lineage (NCBI taxonomy): Eukaryota > Metazoa > Chordata > Mammalia > Primates > Hylobatidae > Symphalangus > Symphalangus syndactylus. The sequence continues at coordinate 128,905,190 of NC_072427.2, forward strand.
GTCCCAGCTACTTGGGAGGCTGAGGCAGGAGAATGGCGTGAACCCGGGAGGCGGAGCTTGCAGTGAGCCGAGATCGCGCCACTGCACTCCAGCCTGGGGGACAGAGCGAGACTCCGTCTCAAAAAAAAAAAAAAAAAAAAAAAAAAGAAAAGCACTTTTAGTCAAGCTAAAATTTAGAAATTGGAAGCTTGTTATATGGGAGGAATTTTTTAGAGACAAGATCTCTCTGTTCCCCAGGCTGGAGACTCCTGGGCTCAAGCCATCCCTCCTGCTTTTTTTTTTTTTTTTTTTTTCTTATTCTCACTCAGTCACCCAGGCTGGAGTGTTGTGGTATGATCACGGCTCACCACAGCCTTGAACTCCTGGGATCGATTCTCCCTCCTCAGCTGGTGTGTGCCACTACACCAGGTTCATTTTTTTTTTTTTTTTTTTTGTAGAGATAGGGTCTCACTATGTTACCCAGACTAGTCTTGAAATCTTGGGCTCAAGCGATCCCCCCACCTGAGCCTCTGAAACGGTTGGGATTACAGGTATGAGCCACTGTGCCCAGCCTAGGAGGAATTCTTGAGAGAAGAACATATTTAGGAAGCTCTTGGCTGTTTATGTCACACAGATATTTTCCTCAACAGAAACGTTCAGTGCCTGTAGCCACTGTAGAACTAGAAGAAAAGAGGTTCAGAACTCTGCCTTTAGCGCCAAGCCCCCTACAAGGCCTGACCAATCAGGATTTACAAGAGAGAGAAGATTGGGAGCAAGAAGATGAGGACGTGGACCCCAGATTAGAACACAGTTCCTCAGTTCAAGAAGGTGAGTTTATGAGAGGAGGGTAAAAATGCCAGTGGAAAAGACTTATCATCACTTGTGTTTTCTTGCTTGCTTCCTAGATTCTGAATCCCCAAGCCCTGAAGATGTACCAGACTACCTCCTGTGAGTTCCCTGCTTTTTCCAATTTCATCAAGCCTTGTGCATATATTAAGATACACTTCCTGGAAGCTAGGGGCTTTTCAGGGGCAATGAAATTGAAGGTGACAACTCTCTGCTCCTGGCAGGCAATACAGGGCCATCCACAGTGCAGAACAGCAACATGCCTATGAGCAGGACTTTGAGACAGATTATGCTGAATATCGCATCCTGCATGCCCGTGTTGGGACTGCAAGCCAAAGGTTCATAGAGCTGGGAGCAGAGATTAAAAGAGTTCAGCGAGGAACTCCAGAATACAAGGTAAGGACAGGACCCAGCCTGGCTTTCCAGCTCTACTGGCCATTAACTCCCTGCTAACCATCCATACGCCTGTGTTTATAAAGTGACTAAGCAAAGTGACAAGGAAATCCGTTTGAAGGGAAAAATTAGTCTGTATCATTGTATCATCTGGTAGAATGAGAAGGGAAGTTACTTCCCTTTTTTTTGAGACAGTGTAGCTCTGTCTCTCAAGCTGGAGTGAGGTGGCACAATCTTGGCTCACTGCAACCTCCACCTCTTAGGCTAAAGCTATTCTCATGCCTCAGCTTTCAAAAGAATAGCTGGGATTGGCCGGGCACGGTGGCTCACGCTTGTAATCCCAGCACTTTGGGAGGCCGAGGCGGGTGGATCACGAGGTCAGGAGATCGAGACCACGATGAAACCCCGTCTCTACTAAAAATACAAAAAATTAGCCGGGCGTGGTGGCGGGCGCCTGTAGTCCCAGCTACTCGGAGAGGCTGAGGCAGGAGAATGGCGTGAACCCGGGAGGCGGAGCTTGCAGTGAGCCGAGATTGCGCCACTGCACTCCAGCCTGGGTGACAGAGCGAGACTCCGTCTCAAAAAAAAAAAAAAAAAAAAAAAAAAAAGAATAGCTGGGATTATAGGTATGTGCCACCATGCCCAGCTAACTTTTGTATTTTTAGTAGAGACAGAGTTTCACCATGTTGGCCAGGCTGGTCTTGAACTCCTGACTTCAAGTGATCCACCCACCTCAGCCTCCCAAAGTGCTGGGATTACAGGTGTGAGCCACTGCGCCTGGCCCCTTTTTTTTTTCGAGACAGTCTCACTTGGTTGCCCAGGCTGGAGTGCAGTAGCGTGATCTTGGCTCACTGCAAGCTCCGCCTCCCGGGTTCACGCCATTCTCCTGCCTCAGCCTCCCTAGCAGCTGAGACTACAAGCACCTGCCACCATGCACAGCTAACTTTTTTGTATTTTTTAGTAGAGACGGGTTTCACTGTGTTAGCCAGGATGGTCTCGATCTCCTGACCTCGTGATCTGCCTGCCTCAGCTGCCCAAAGTGCTGGGATTACAGGCGTGAGCCACCATGCCTGGCTGCCCCTCTCTTATTTCTTAATGTTGAACTCAGTGCTAGCATTTTCTGTTTCAGGTGCTGGAAGACAAGATAGTCCAGGAATATAAAAAGTTCAGGAAGGTAAGACAAGGTCTGGGAACGGAAGCAAGGTAGAATGAGAATTTTTACTTTTTGACATGGATGTTTTTTCTCTGCAGCGATACCCAGGTTACAGAGAAGAAAAGCGTCGCTGTGAGTACCTTCACCAGAAATTGTCCCACATTAAAGGTCTCATCCTGGAGTTTGAGGAAAAGAACAGGGGCAGCTGAAGTTATCAAGGGAGTTCTTGAGCCTCTGTTTAGTGAAACACAAAAGAACAAAGCAGCTATAAACTAAATAGAATGCAACTATCTGCTCTTCTTATGCTGACCACTGGAGTCCATGGTGGCAAGTAGAGAGTTGCTCTAGGTTCTTGAGCTTTGGTTTTCATTGTTAATTTTTAGGGTGTGGGCACTGCACAAAGACTCCATAGCTGTGCCTAGGAGTCTAGGAAAAGTGACGGAGGCTTGGCTTTTTTACCTTTATTTAGTTCAGCCAAGTCATTTTCAAATCCTCAGAAATGACATCATCTTCAGGATAAGATAATGAGATAATTAGACAAACCAAAATAAGTGAATTTTAGCCTGGTAGCCTCCCTAAGGAAACAGTAATAATAACTTTTCATGAGTTAAAAGAACTTGTAGCATTCCTGGATATAATGGGAAAGGGCCTGGGTGTTACCCATGTACTGAAAATGAACTTTTACCAACATGGCTAAAAAATTAAAACTGACTGCTTCTGTGTCCTTTGTACAAGTTTATATGTTTTCCTTAAATCTTCCAAGGCAGGTGCTTCTTAACCCTGGCTTTACATCTGAGCCACTTTTGGGGCTCTCTAAACAATAGATCCCCAGGCCCCAGCTCAGATGTTATGAGTTAGAATCTCCAAGAGTATGGTTTAGATATCTTTTACTTTTTCCAAGCTTTGTGCATGACCAAGATACATACTTTGCTATAAGGCTCTACCAAATTCATCTTAAAATTGACAGCTAAATACTGTAATTATATAGTAGGAAGAAAATTCTTTTCTGAACATAGGAGTTCCTAGGATCACCTAAAGTAGGGCTCCTACCTGGAATATCCAGTGACTGAAAACTATAACTGGGCAGGATTTGAATTTACCTACAAAAGGAGATAAATGGTTTAGTTGGACAAAAGATCACTCTTCAGTCCTATCCTTTCTGTTCCTCATTGTTACAAAAGAAAGTGGATGCTAGGGCCACACCCTAGGCTTTGGGGGATAGAACTGCACCCAGCAGTGTCAGCAATTCCTGAAACAACTTGGATGAAACCGCGTGATGCCACACTCTTGACAGGGCATTTCTGGGCAGAGAACAGTCCTTGGGGGGTATAAACATGCAGTAAGCTCAGCTGCATGGCAAGGATAAACAGGAACCCATCCTTAGGGCAGGGACAGCCTAATAAGAAAGGCCCTTCAGCTGTTCTAATCACCAGGGTAGGCCTGGGCAATAAACATGTAAGGAGAGAAAGAGATAATAAATTTTGAAAGAATTTTGAGGTGATGAACTATGGACCCAGTCAGTCAGTCTACAGCTGCAGTGACCAGTATGGTGGCAACTGTATGGCTATTTAAATTAATGAAAACTAAAAATGTAGTTTCTAGCCATATTTCAGATGCTCCATAGCTACCTGTACTGAACAGTGTAGATTACAGAGCATTTCCATCACTGAAGAAAGCTCTATTGAACAGTGATCATGTGTAGAGAACATCTGGTTCTCAATCTTGTGGAAAATAAGACAGTTTAAAGGGGTCTCATTTATTGTCACTGTTCCAAATGTACAAAAAAAATTAGAAAATACCCCCAACTCAACCCCACCCCCACAACATTCCCCCCAAAACAAATAATTTTTCCCAAAACCACAAACATAAACTGGTCCTGGTATTTCCATAAACAGTGCAGCTAAGAAACAGTTTAGAGAAAATTTAACAGGATTCAGATTATATCCATTCTGTCCTCTCGGCCCTGAGAGGTAATAATTCCCATATGGGTCCTAGTCCTCCCCAATGGTTTTCCCATCTCTGGTGGAAGAGTCCTTTTACAAAGTGGTGTTTGGCTACTGCTTTAGAGATCCTCCTGTGCCTTCTTCTTCTTCTTGGGTTTTTCTTCTTGAATTACGGGGGGGTTTGTAGCTTCTCGTTGTAGATAGCTAATAAAATCACTTAATTCACGGCCACCCTGAAAACAGAAAGATTACCTTAAAAATGTAACTTTTTAAAGAACCCTGAGCGGGGCGCGGTGGCTCACGCTTGTAATCCCAGCACTTTGGGAGGCCGAGGCGGGTGGATCACGAGGTCAGGAGATCGAGACCACGATGAAACCCCGTCTCTACTAAAAATACAAAAAATTAGCCGGGCGTGGTGGCGGGCGCCTGTAGTCCCAGCTACTCGGAGAGGCTGAGGCAGGAGAATGGCGTGAACCCGGGAGGCAGAGCTTGCAGTGAGCCGAGATTGCGCCACTGCACTCCAGCCTGGGTGACAGAGCGAGACTCCGTCTCAAAAAAAAAAAAAAAAAAAAAAAAAAAAAACACATAAAGAACCCTGATCTGCCCCACCCAAACAGGAAGACTTCTGAGTTTATAAAAGCATATTAGCAGCCACATATACTGCCCATGAGAGTTTAAAGAGTTTTTAGTTAAATAAACCCAATTAGCCTGGCATGGTGGCTCACGCCTGTAATCCCAGCACTTTGGGAGGCCAAGGCAGGCGGATCACCTGAGGTCAGGAGTTCAAGACCAGCCTGACCAACATGGAGAAACCCCATCTCTACTAAAAATACAAAATTAGCCAGGGTGGTGGCGCATGCCTGTAATCCCAGCTACTCGGGAGGCTGAGGCAGGAGAATTGCTTGAACGGTGAGCCAAGATCACGCCATTGCACTCCAGCCCAGGCAACAAGAGCGAAACTCCGTCTCAAAAATAAATAAATAAATAAATAAATAAATAAACCCAATTAAAGAACTATGTTTAAGAGTGTGTGTTTATGTCTGTGTATATATTTGTGGGGATATGGGACAATTCACTTACTTCATATTTCTTTGGATTTAGCTTCTTGTTGGCTGGAGAGAAGTATATGGTAGGAAAACTGGGGAAAGAAACATTCATTAATTTCAAGCAGTTATGTGGGCCCATGCTGCAGAACTCTTAAACCAAGAAGGAATCAGTGGTTCTGCCTTCAACTGGAATATGAAAACTATGTCTAGTAATGATTTCCTGGTGGTTACAAGCTTTATTCCTATCTATTGCCTAGACACTTCTGTTAATTTTTAATCCACTTACCCTCTGACTTCATATGGAGAAGGCACATCATTGGCTGTGGCATCCATCTTGGCTATGACGATATTTGGGTCTTTGCTGAGCTGTTAATAAAACAGGTTAAATGTTTACATTTCAAGTTTTCAGTGACAGAGGGACACTTAGTCAATTCAAGACTTAAAACAGTCTCATTCTTCCAACACTAAAAATACAAAAATTAGCCGGGTGTGGTGGTGCGCACCTGTAATTCCAGCAGATAAACTGCTGTTCAGGTGGGAAGAGTGGTTTGCAGATGGTAGTACTTCACTTTCCACAAGCTTCCCTTTTTTCTCTTGTATTAAGACTCTACATATTGCCACCTTCAAATTTACCTGGTCTAAATAAGACATTACAGGGCTAAGCCAAATGTTTTAAGATGAAGGAGCATATGGATTCATGTAAGCCATTACCAAAATTCAGAAGTCCTTAGATATTTTTAACCATTATCTAGATTGAGTCTGAGGAATGGAATGTTAAAAGTGGGTATTTCAGGCACTGCACAGGCTGCAGCACTAGGGGGCAGTCAAGAGAAAGTGAGTAAAAAGCAAGTAATTGGGAAAAAAATCTATCAGTACTTAGGAACCAAGCAAATTAGCCTATACTGAATACATATATAAACTTACTGCTCCCGCTTAAATGTTATCCTCAGAATAGGGTTCACACTTACCTTCTCACCAAGTTCTTTATACTTGGGCTCCAGGTTCTTACAGTGACCACACCAAGGGGCATAAAATTCAATCAGCACATCTTTATTTTCATTATTCACTATTTCATCAAAATTCTCTGCTACCACTACCTGAAAAACACAGAAGAATCTCTAGTTGGTAAAATAAAAAAATAAATTCACAACTGTATTTGTTCCTAGACCCAATCCCTCTCTAATTTGATGTGTTACCATGGAAAGTAAGTCATGGAAACCCAAATGACATTTACAGATTGTATTAAAGATGTTGTCATTCACTAGATACCAACTCGTTCCTATGTCTGTCACCTGTCAAACTATGTTCAGGAAGTTACAGGACATAGAAGTGCTACCCAACCGTTCCTTAAAATAATTTCAAGCCAAGCTTGGTGGCACATGCCTGCAGTCCAAGCTACTCAGAAGGCTGAGGCAAGAGTAAGACCACATCTCTATAAAAAAATTCAAAGCAACACACTGTTCTTAGGGGTTGCTCTATCCTCAAGAGTAACTTAGCCCAATATAAATTTCATCAGAAAATTCTATGCAGGCTTTATACTCTTGCCCCTACCAAGCATTATGAGCCCTGCCAATGCTTTTTTTTTTGAGATGGAGTTTCGCTCTTGTCGCCCAGGCTGGAGTGCAGTGGCATAATCTCGACTCACTGCAACCTCTGCTTCCTGGGTTCAAGCGATTCTCCTGCCTCAGCCTCCCGAGTAGCTGGGATTACAGGCGCCTGCCACCATGCCTGGCTGATTTTTTTGTATTTTTAGTAGAGACGGGGTTTCACCATGCTGGACAGGCTGGTCTCAAACTATTGACCTCGTGATGTGCCCGCCTTTGCCTCCCAAAGTGCTGGGATTACAGGCATGAGCTACCGCTTGGCCTGCCAATGCTTATTTTATGACTCGGGAGTAAGGACAAAAAAAAAAAAGAGATGGCCAACAAAGTCTTCATTTAGACCCCACAGTTTTGGAACAAAGAAATGAGGAGAGGCAATTGCTCATAGCTTGATGAGGCTGTGAGCACCTCACCTTTACAGGCCCATCATTGCTCTCTGGGATAGGTTCAGATTTCAGGTATCTCTTCAGATTGCCATCAAAGTAATCCTGCAGGAACCTCTCCAGAGCCTTCCCATCACGCCTACAATTGGAAAACAAGGGTAAGGCTTGTTAATCTATTCCCACCACTGAGAAAACTACAGCCAATTTCTTTGAACAGTTACTATGTATTTTAGCTTTTCAAGGCTAAAAAAGGGGGACTCTTATCTCTCAATATGCAGAACTACTGACTGAAGAAACAAACCGTTCCTTTTATTTCCAGTGTATTCTTTGTGGATTAGAAAGTTCAGAGAAAGGATAATCATTGGTCTTCTGGAGATTCATTTTTGTAAAAGAACCAGGTCTTATTGCTCTGGAGTATAGTGTGTGTTTACACTATTTTGTTTTATTGACTGGCTCACAAGGAAGATTTTCTCTTGTCTCAATCTCCCAAAATCTCAGAAAGTGAGGGTAAAAATTGTTTCTGGTCTTAAGATCTTCCCGATTCTGAGTTTACTTTAGACCCATGTAGTATTTCAAAAAGAAAATACATTCTGTAGGGATGAGGGGAGAATGGTTTGGTTTGAAATTACATCAGTATCAAGGAGACTGTTCAATCTTTTTTTGGATTTTAAAATTTTTTAGAGACAGGGTCTTGCTATGTTGCCCAGGCTGGCCTCAAACTCATGGGCTCAAGTGATCTTCCTGCCTCAGCCTCCCAAAGTGCTGGGATTATAGGTGCGAGCCACCACATCTGGCCCAAAGGAGGCTGTCCAATCTTATCTATTTCTTTATTTTTTTGAGACACAGTCTTGCTCTGTCACCCAGGCTGGAGAACGGTGGCATGATCTCAGCTCACTGCAACCTCTGCCTCCCAGGTTCAAGTGATTCTGGTGCCTCAGCCTCCCCAGTAGCTGGAATTACAGGTGCGCACCGTCACACCTGGCTAATTTTTTTTTTTTTTTGAGACAGAGTCTCGCTCTGTCGCCCAGGCTGGAGTGCAGTGGCGCGATCTCGGCTCACTGCAAGCTCCGCCTCCTGGGTTCACGCCATTCTCCTGCCTCAGCCTCTCCGAGTAGCTGGGACCACAGGTGCCCGCCACCACGCCCGGCTAATTTTTTTTTTTTGTATTTTTAGTAGAGACGGGGTTTCACCGTGGTCTCGATCTCCTGACCTCGTGATCCGCCCGCCTCGGCCTCCCAAAGTGCTGGGATTACAAGCGTGAGCCACCGCGCCCGGCCAACACCTGGCTAATTTTTGTATTTTTAGTAGAGACGGGGTTTCACTACGTGGGCCAGGCTGGTCTTGAACTCCTGACTTCAAGTGATCCACATGCTTTGGCCTCCCAAAGTGCTGGGATTACAGGGGTGAGCCACTGCACTCACCCTTTATCTGCTATTTCTAATGACCAAGTGGAGTCATGTAAGAATTCCAACCTGCCATCCTTTTATTAGTTTTCAGAATTCATTAAGGATCATAATCCTTAAAGTACCTATATGTATTTATTTATTTTTATTTATTTATTTTTTTTGAGACCGAGTTTCGCTCTTGTTGCCAGGCCAGAGTGCAATGGCGCGATCTTGGCTCGCTGCAACCTCCACCTCCCAGGTTCAAGCGATTCTCCTGCCTCAGCCTCCCGAGTACCTGGGATTACAGGCATGCACCACCGTGCCTGGCTAATTTTTTTGCATTTTTAGTAGAGACGGGGCTTTTCTATGTTGGTCAGGCTGGTCTCGAACTCCCGACCTTAGGCGATCCGCCCACCTCGGCCTCCCAAAGTGCTGGGATTACAGGCGTGAGCCACTGTGCCTGGCCTAAAGTACCTATATTTAAATTGAGAAAAATGACAGTCATAGGTCTTGATTAAAAGACCTATCTTCACATTCCAGGGTTATTGTTCTTTAGAAATCCTTTGTAGTATAAAAGGCTTTAACAATTGCCTTGGAGAATCAAAGCCCAATTAGCAACTCACGAGAACTCCTCCTGCATGACAAACTTCTCTCCTTTAGCAGTTCTGATAGCAACAACAGGAATCTCTCCAGCAGTGCTCTCCAAGCCAAAATCAGAAAGTTCATGGCTAAAAGTTTTGCGGCTAGCTACAGCAAAGTTGAGTTTGTGCCCAGCATCCAGGAATTTCTTTGCCACCATCATTACCCTGTGGGAAACAAGAGACATTTGTGCCAAGACTATACAGGGTGGTCAAGCACTTTTGAAACTAAGAAGCAAGTGGTTGGAAAGCAAAGACTAAGTTCTATAGTTCTAGCCTTCTGGAATCAGTCTGAACAGTCTGAGCTCTTGGGCACTGACACAGGGTTATGATATACTTCAATGCCTTACTGAACTTCACTGGCAAATTGGTGATACCCAATCAACTGGTGCATTCCTGCTAAATCTTGCTGTAATATATAACTGAAATCTATTATAGGTATAATGACTGATCTGAAAAGAAAATTTGTAAGGGTAAAATGCACTGAGAGTCTCAATGTGCAAGTAAGCACAATGTTTTAAGTGCATTTTATATCAAATTTCCACCTCCTACTTAGAGTCACTGTGTCACAAAGCAAAGAAACACCTACGAAATACATGCCCAACAGATTGTGAAAACCGTTTATTTGTCCTTATGACTTCAAATGTAGTATTTGGAAGCCAAATGTTCCCATTCTTTCCTGCTTTTATACCACACATGGTAACAGGATAGTTACTTTTTTTCTTTTTTTACATCTTCTTAAGGAACCATTTATTGTTTTACAGATTCTTAAGGAACCAACAAGAATGTTAGAAGGGACTATTTATACATTGGGTAAACTTGTTCATAAGGGAAAAACTTAATTTTTATTACCTGTTTCTCCAGTAGTTGGAACCTTTAGCATTCTTTTCATAGTCCACATCATAGTAAGCAATAAGTAAGTCCTTGCCCTGTATCAAATCTTTATTGTCTTCTGTCATGTGAGGACAGATACCAAAACTGAAATGAAATAATCCATTATCAACTGGCTTGGCAAGTTTTTAGCTATATCATAAAGTTGCCACAAAATAACTGATAGCATTTATGAAGGAAAGAGATTTTAAACATTTAGGACAAGTACTGAGCAATATATACCTTACAGGATGACAACAGGAGTTCTAACACCCATACATTACTGCTTTAATATAAACTCAAACTATTATTATTATTACAATCCCCCCGAATAGACAGTTTAAGCCAAAATATAGCTCTGCTTAATAACTGAGGTAAACAAACTAAAATCAAGCAAATAAATCCCAGACAAGATACAAAGAAGTACTCACATGTTTTCCTGGATAAACTTTTTAATTTTGCCACTGGTCATTTTTTGCTCTGTATATGCCACAGTCTTGTCCTCAAACTTGTTAGTGAGATGTGAAGGACGAAATAAGATGATACCCCTAAAAAAAAAAAAAAAAGTCTCAGTAGGCAGATAGAAGATCTGTCTCCCGTCTTTTTTTTTTCTTTGAGATAGGGTTTCGCTCTCTTGCTCAGGCTGGAGTGCAGTGGTGTGATCATACCTCACTGTAGCCTTCAACTCCTAGGCTCAAGTGATCCCCCTACGTTAGCTGCCTAAATAGCTGAGAACACAGGTGTGCACCACCATGCACAACTAATTTATTTTTTAAATTTTTGTAGAGATGGGGGTCTCACCATGTTACCAAGGGTAATCTTGAACTCCCAGGCTCAAGTGATCCTCCCATCTCAGCCTCCAAAAATGCTGGGATTACAGGCAGAGTTCCCATATTTCATGTAAAGCTCAGACTATCTATTTTTGCTGCCACTTTTAACTAGCAACATCTAAGTACATAAGGACTCTTTTCTAGTACCACAGATTCAGCAACATGACCTTTTCATTAACACTAAGATGCTAACCGCCTTAATCTTTTTTTTTTTTTTTTTTTTTTTGAGATGGAGTCTCGCTCTGTCGCCCAGGCTGGAGTGCAGTGGCGCAATCTCGGCTCACTGCAAGCTCCGCCTCCCGGGTTCATGCCATTCTCCTGCCTCAGCCTCTCCCAGTAGCTGGGACTACAGGCGCCCGCCACCACGCCCGGCTAATTTTTTGTATTTTTAGTAGAGACGGGGTTTCACCGTGGTCTCGATCTCCTGACCTTGTGATCCGCCCGCCTCGGCCTCCCAAAGTGCTGGGATTACAAGCGTGAGCCACCGCGCCCGGCCTACTAACCGCCTTAATCTTAAGTGCAATAATTGGGTATAGGGTTTAATAAATTTTGGGTTGGAAAATTAAGAGAACGTGGTTCTAATCATAGTTCCCCAACTAATTCCAAACACGTTGGACCAGGTCTCAATTTAATCCTTCTGGGCTTCAGCTTTTTCATTATCTCAAAAGGGGGTTAGAGTAGATTTTCAAACCTTTAGAAACAATAGCAGGCCGGGTGTGGTGGCTCATGCCTGTAATCCCAACACTTTGGGAGCCCGAGGAAGACAGATCACCTAAGGTCAGGAGTTTGAGACCAGACTGGCCAATACAACGAAACCCTGTCTCTACTAAAAACACAAAAACTAGCCAGGTGTGGTGGTGCACAACTGTAATCCTAGCTACTCAGGAGGCTGAGGCAGGAGAATCACTTGAACCCAGGAGGCGGAGGTTGTAGTGAGCCAAGATTGCGCCACCGCACTCCAGCCTGGGCAACAAGGGCGACACTCTGTCTGAAAAAAATTAAAAAAAAAACTCAAACTTACTCTAAATCTTCTTTTCATACATGGTTAGTGACTATTGTTTACATTTTTTATACTCACCCCTTCCTATCCATTGCCACTAATGCTGCTGACCGAGTTTAGACTCTCACATGTCATCCTAGTTTAGATTCTCCTTATAATCCTTAGAATTCTCCTTAGAATCCTTAGAATGCCTTGCACCACTCCCCCTTCAAACCATTATCATGTGGTTGCCAGTGACTTCTTCACAAATTTAACCCATTTACGCGGGAGGTTGCAAATTGTTTTTGTGAAAGATCAGACCTTGGCAATGACCTTGAGCAGGAGGATATAAATAACTCCCACAAGCTCAGTATTCCAATAATGGAACACTAGGCATTACTCCCCAGCCCAAAGTCTTTCAATGGTTCTCAAAATGTCTAAAAGATAAAAATCAAAGCTCTTTTATATGGCACTTAAAATTTATAATTTGGTCTCTGCTAAATACTCCAATCTTATCTTTCATTATGATCTCAATCACAAACAATACTCCAGCAGTACTATGGGCCCCAACATGCCTAGGCTATCTTACATCTCAAGGCCTTCACTCCTGGTGCTCTATCTGGAATAATTTTTATTTCGAAGGCCATAACCTTCCAGAGAAAACTGATCCTTCAAGAGTCACCCCTTCTATGAATTTTTCTGATATTACCCCCTTACCCCAAAAGAAGAAAAAAACACTTCCTCTTTTGTACTTCCAACCACTCTGTATATAGTTCTACATACACTTACACTTTCATTTTTATGTATGTTCATGTATACAATCTCCCTCTACTAGATAGAGGAATGGTCCTTGAAGGCAGCAATAGTTTCTGGCATGTAGCATAATGCCTTGAAAGTACTCAATAAACCCTTGGGAAAAAAATAGGTATAAAAATGACCAATTCAGCTGGGTGTGGTGGCTCATGCCTGTAATCTCAGCACTTTGGGAGGCCGACGTGGATGGATCACTTGAGGCCAGGAATTTGAGACCAGCCTGGGCAACATGGTGAAAGCCTGTCTCTACTAAAAATACAAAAATTAGCCGGGTGTGGTGGCGCATGCCTGTACTCCCAGCTACTCAGGAGGTTGAGACACGAGAATCGTTTGAACCTGGGAGGCGGAGGTTGCAGTGAGCAGAGATTGCACCATTGCACTCCAGCCTGGGTGACAGAGTGAAACCTTGTCCCAATCAATCAATCAATATCACCAGTTCACACAATAATACTTGGTCAGGAGATTCAACTCAGTCACTTACTCTCCATTATCATCATACTCGTTCACCAGAGACTCAACATTCGTATGTGCAAATCGGTAGTTATCCCTCAAGTTGCTGGCTGCTTTTAGGAACTCGGAGTGAGCTTCACTGAATGAATCATCGAAAAAACCTATACAGAAAATATTAAACACGAGGAAGAAGCAATAAGTGCTGACAGATAGACATTCCAAACCACAAACGTCTATTTTTCAAGGGTTTCATTCTACTTTGAGGACTGGGTCTGCTTTGCCATGACTACCTCAGACGGGCACAATATTTAAGATGAGAATTTTCCCTCTACCCTTTACAGAAACATTTTTTGAGAGAGCCAAGGGAGAAAATTTGTCAGTGTTCAAGTCTTCATTCTACTTTCCCATAATTGAACAAATTTGGACAAACTGCTTAACTTAAGAGTGTCAGGGACTATTTCAGGTATCAGAAGGATTAAATTAAGATGATATGTCAAAATAAACTGTAAACCACTTCACCCAATTTTTTTCCTTCTCTATATTTGTCTTTAGAACTACTCATTTAGAAAAGTGACTAAAACATAAATGTTTAGTAAATACATGCTAACTCCTTGTAAAATATAAAGAATCAGTAAAATGTAGATGGTAAAAAGTGGCTTTTAGCCAAATTTAAACAGTAAACCATATTCTGCTGCCAGAAAGTCACTTTTTTTTTTTTTTTGCAAGAGTTTTGCTCTTGTTGCCCAGGCTGGAGTACAATGGCGCGATCTTAGCTCACCCCAACCTCTGCCTCCCGGGTTCAAGCGATTCTCCTGCCTCAGCCTCCCAAGTAGCTGAGATTACAGGCATGCGCCATCATGCTCGGCTAATTTTGTATTTTTAGTAGAGATGGGGTTTCTCCATGTTGGTCAGGTTGGTCTCAGACACCCGACCTCAGGTGATCCGCCCGCTTCAGCCTCCCAAAGTGCTGGGATTACAGGTGTGAGCCAGTGAGCCAGGCGAAAGTCAGTTTTATTACAGTAATTAGGAGACTAAGAGAAGCACAAACATAGCTTTTATGTTTAAATTTATTTTTTAGTCAAATTTATCATATATCACATTTAAAAAACAAAACAATGAACATCTAAGATGCAGAAAGTGTTTAACTGGCTCATGTCATTTAAAAATGAGATACTGCAACACATGAGAAAGCAATGAATGCTGCAAAACAAGACAAATCCTAGCAATCTGATTTTAAATTTTAAGTTCCCTAATTATTGTGAAAATAGCAGAGGTTTATTATTTACTTGTATCTTCCTACCTTAAAACCTTATTTTCAGTCATAACTACTCTATTATGAGTTAAATCTCAGAGTTTAAGAAGCATTAGAAAATGCTGAAGATATTCCTATCCTAGTCCTTTTTTCCCCCACACCCACCTCTCCTAGTCCTTTAATTGAAATTAAACCTTTACATCTATAAGAACACAAACCCACTCAAATAAAACACCAATTGCCCCCCACATTATAATTACATTATATAGTAATTATATAATGTACTATAGTGCATTATAGTAATTGTTGACCCAATTCTGTCAGTTGCCTTTTCAACTGCCCCAAGGTTTCCTTAACTGGTTTAATTCTGTGGCTTTCCCAGACATGGAGGGTTTTGGAAACCCAACTGACAATTCTGTGGCACGGTTTAATATTTGCTACTTACCTACTATAGATGCATCTTTATCACTAATGAATTTCTTAAATTCTTCCTCAGTCCTGAGAGGCACTGAAGCTGGTCCTGCCTGCTTCTTCAGGTGGCTGACAATTCCATCTTAGAAGTCAAAATAAAAGTTATAACAACACAACTTATTTTTGAGAAGGCAATTATTCATGATTCACAATTCAGAAGGTACAAAAGGGTATATGATGAAGTCTTCTTGCCACCCTTGTCCCTAGTCACCCAATTTCCTCCTTATAAGATTTCAGTTTCTTTTTTTTTTTTTTTTGAGACAGAGTCTTGCTCTGTTGCCCAGGCTGGAGTGCAGTGGCACAATCTCAGCTCACTACAAGCTCTGCCTCCCGTGTTCATGCCATTCTCCTACCTCAGCCTCCCGAGTAGCTGGGACTACAGGTGCCCGCCACCACACCTGGCTTTTTTTTGTATTTTTTTAGTAGAGATGGGGTTTCACCGTGTTAGACAGGATGGTCTCGATCTCCTGACCTCGTGATCCACCTACCTTGGCCTCCCAAAGTGCTGGGATTACAGGCGTGAGCCACCGCACCCAGCCAAGATTTCAGTTTCTTGTATATCCTTCCAGACATTTTCTGCATAAACAGGCAATTATATATACACAGCTACCTCAACCTTTTATTACAGTAGCATAGCGTTTTTTATTATTATTGTTTTAAAAAGTTTTTTTTGGCAGGGCGCGGTGGCTCACGCCTGTAATCACAGCACTTTGGGAGGCCGAGGTGGGCGGATCACGAGGTCAAGAGATCGAGACCATCCTGGCTAACATGGTGAAACCCCGTCTCCACTAAAAATACCAAAAAAATTAGCTGGGTGTGGTGGCAGGCGCCTGTGGTCCCCAGCTACTGGGGAGGCTGAGGCAGGAGAATGGCGTGAACCCAGGAGGCAGAGCTTGCAGTGAGCTGAGGTCGTGCCACCGCACTCCACCCTGGGCGACAGAGTGAGACTCCATCTCAAAAAAAAAAAAAACAAAAAAACAAACAAACAAAAAAAGTTTTTTTTTTTTTTAACAGAAACATTACAATGCACAGTGTTTCACCATAAATGTGCCATAGTTTATTTAACCAGACACAATTGCAAAACTGATGGACATTTGTTTCCATTTTTTTTTTTTTTTTTTTTTTGAGACAGGGTCTCCTTCTGTCACCCAGGCTGGAGTCCAGTGGCATGATCATTGCTCACTGCAGCCACAACCTCCCAGGGTCAATCAGACCTCTTGCCTCAGTCTCCTGAGTAGCCGGGTCTACAGGCATGCACCATCACACCTGGCTAGTTTTTTGTATTTTTATAGAGACTGGGTCTCACTATGTTGCCCAGGATGGCCTCCAACTCCTAGGCTCAAGCAAACCACCTGCCTCAGCTTCCCAAAGTGCTGGGATTTCAGGCATGAGCCTTGTTAAACCATTTTTTTGTCTGATTGTTTGAGATGGAGTTTCACTCGTCACCCAGACTGGAGTGCAATGGTGCGATTGCAGCAGTGGCTCACTGCAACATCCGCCTCCTGGGTTCAAGCAATTCTCCTGCCTCAGCCTCCCAAGTAGCTGGAATTACAGGCTTCTGCCACCACGCCCGGCTAATTTTTTGCATTTTTAGTAGAGACAGGGTTTCACTATGTTGGCTGGCCAGGCTGGTCTTGAACTCCTGACCTCGTGATCTGCCCACCTCCACCTCCCAAAGTGCTGGGATTACAGGTGTGAGCCACCATGCCCGGCCTTTGTTAACCATTTTTAAACATACAATTTTGTATACTATTTGTGCTACCTCATGTAAGCGGAATCATATAGCAGCATGTAGTCAGAATTTTCTTCTTTAAGGCTGAATAATCTTCCACTGGATGCATATACCATATTTTGTTTACTATTCATTCACCGATAGATACTTGGGTTACTTCTACCTTTTGGCTACTATGAATAATGCTGCTGTGGATGTAGGTGTACAACTATCTTCTTTTGGGTATACAATAAGTCCTCACTTAATATTATTCATATGTTCTCAGAAACTGCAACTTCAAAGAAAGAATGCATAGCAAGTCCTAGAATAACACTGTTTCCTATAACATTGATGAGGAAAAAAAAACAAGTTTTGTTATAGGTTGTTTCAGTTAAAAGTCACAGCTTCCAAGAATCTATAGACAACATTAAGTGAGAACTTAATGTATACTCAGAAGTGGGTATACAGAAGCTGGATCATATATATGGTAATTTTGTTTATTTATTTATTCATTTATTTACTTATTTTTGAAACAGAGTCTCGCTGTTTCGCCCAGGCCAGACTGCAGTGGCGCTATCTCGGCTTACTGCAAGCTCCGCCTCCTGGGTTCACGCCATTCTCCTGCCTCAGCCTCCCGAGTAGCTGGAACTACAGGCACCCGCCACCGCGCCCGGCTAATTTTTTGTATTTTTAGTAGAGACAGGGTTTTTCTTTTCTTATTTTTTTTTTTTGAGACGGAGTCTTGCTGTCGCCCAGGCTGGGGTGCAGTGGAGCGATCTCGGCTCACTGCAGGCTCCGCCCCACAGGGTTCACACCATTCTCCTGCCTCAGCCTCCGGAGTAGCTGGGACTATAGGCTCCCGCCACCCCGCCCGGCTAATTTTTTTATTTTTAGTAGAGACAGGGTTTCACCGTGTTAGCCAGGATGGTCTCGATCTCCTGACCTTGTGATCCGCCTGCCTCGGCCTCCCAAAGTGCTGGGATTACAGGCATGAGCCACCGCGCCCGGCTGAAACAGGGTTTCAATGTGTTAGCCAGGATGGTCTCGCTCTCCTGACCTTGTGATCTGCCCACCTCGGCCTCCCAAAGTGCTGGGATTACAGGCATGAGCCACCATGCCTGGCCTGGTAATTTTATTTTCATTTTTATTTTTTTTGAGACAGGGTCTCACTCTGTCACCCAGGCTGGAGTGCAGTGGTGTGATCTCAGCTCACTGCAACCTCCACCTTCCAGGTTCAAGTGATTCTCCTGCCTTAGCCTCTCAAGTAGCTAGGACTACACGTGTCCACCACCACGCCCAGCTAATTTTTGTATTTTTTGGTGGAGACAGGGTTTCACCATGTTGGCCAGGCTGGTCTCGAACTCCTGACCTCAAGTGATCTACCTACCTTGGCCTCCCAAAGAGCTGGGATTACAGTCATGAGCTACCGTGCCTGGCCTTCTATTTTTAATTTTTTTATCTTTTTTTTTTTTGAGACGGAGTCTTGCTTTATTCCCCAGGCTGGAGTGCAGTGGCCCGATCTCGACTCACTACAACCTCTGCCTCCTGGGCTCAAGCGATCCTCCTGCCTCAGCCTCCCAGGTAGCTGGGATTACAGGTATGTGCCATCACACCCAGCTAATTTTTGTATTTTTAGTAGAGAGAGGGTTTCACTATGTTGTCTCGGCTGGTCTCAAACTCCTGACCTCAAATAATCTGCCTGCCTTGGCCTCCCAAAGTGCTGGGATTATAGGCATGAGCCACGAGGCCCGGCCCTATTTTTAATTTTTAAAGGAACCACCATACTGTGTTTTCCATAGTGGTTGTCCCATTTTACATTCCTAATAGCGCACAAAGTTTCCAATTTCTCTACATCCACACCAACATTGGCTATTTTGTTGTTGTTGTTTTGAGACAGTTTCCTTCTTGTTGCCCAGGCTGGAGTACAATGGCATGATCTTGGCTCACTGCAACCTCCGCCTCCCAGATTCAAGCGATTCTCCTGCCTCAGCCTCCCGAGTAGCTGGGATTATAGGCATGCACCACCACTCCTGGCTAATTTTGTATTTTTAGTAGAGACAGGGTTTCCCCATGTTGGTCAGGCTGGTCTCGAACTCCCAACCTCAGGTGATCCGCCAGCCTCAGCCTCCTAAAGTGCTAGGATTACAGGCGTGAGCCACCGTGCCCAGCCTATTTTGGTTTTGTTTTTTTTTTTAATAGTAGCCATCCTAATGGGTATGAGATGGTTATCCATATATATATGGAGATAACACACACTTTTTTTTTTTTTTTTGTGGAGATGGAGTCTCGCTCTGTTGCCCAGGGCTGGAGTGCTGTGACACGATCTCGGCCCACTGCAACCTCCGCCTCCTGGATTCAAGCGATTCTCCTGCCTCAGCCTCCCAAGTAGCTGGGATTACAGGCATGTGCCACCACGCCCAGTGCTAATTTTTGTATTTTTAGTAGAAATGGGGTTTCACCATGCTGGCCAGGCTGGTCTCAAATTCCTGACCTCGTGATCTGCCCACCTCAGCCTCCCAAAGTACTGGGATTACAGGTGTGAGCCACTGTGCCCGGCCCACACTTTTTTTTTGAGACAGAGTCTCACTCTGTCGCCCATGCTGGACTGCAGTGGCGCGATCTTGGCTCACTGCAAGCCCCGCCTCCCGGGTTCACCCCATTCTCCTGCCTCAGCCTCCCAAGTAGCTAGGACTACAGGCGCCCGCCACCTCGCCTGGCTAATTTTTTGTATTTTTAGTAGAGACGGGGTTTCACCGTGTTAGCCAGGATGGTCTTGATCTCCTGACCTCGTGATCCACCTGCCTCAGCCTCCCAAAGTGCTGGGATTACAGGCGCAAGCCACAGTGCCCCGCCCTGGCCCAAACTTTTTATTGGAGATGGAGACTAACTTATATTGCCCAGGCTGTGCTCAAAAGAGTCTCTCACCTCAGCCTCCTGAATAGCTAAAACTATAGGTACGTGCCACTGCACCCAGCTCATCTATATTTTTAAAACTTGTTTGTTGCCTTCTCCCCCTCATCCACCAGAATGTAAGCTTCACAAGAGTAGGGACCTTGTCTGTTTTATCAATAAACGCCAACCACCTAGTATATTTAGAATATCTGGCACACAGTAATTAATCAATAAATATTTGTAAAATGAAAAAATGTCGAGCTGACCTTATAAATCAAGTTTGTGTATTTTCTATATTACTTATATAATTTGTTCATTTAGAGAGGTCTTTTGTTACCAAACTGACCTCTTAGATGAGGAATTTTTAAGACTGAAAGTATACTGTGTAGAAAAACACATTTTTATGTTTCCACTACAAAGAATAAGGTACTTAACATCAGTTTCCAGAATGTAATTCAGGATCCTTACCAGCAGTCCTAGGTCCATCATAAGCACCTGCTTCTTCACCATCTCTAAATATCTTCAGGGTTGGATATCCACTGACTCCATATTTATTACAGGTGTTAGTGTTGGCAGTGCAGTCAACCTAAAGATCAAAATACACAAACTATTTTCTTATCCAAGTTTTTGCTGCAGGTTCTTCCTATATTCTCAAAATACTAGGATTGGTCAAATCCTAAGGGGATCAAGGAATTCTTGGCATATATGCCATAGAACATTAGATTTTAGAGGCAGACTGGAGCTTGCCTAACTACATCAGAACTGCCTAAGGAATTCTTTAAAATTGAGATTCCTAGGCCTCACATAAAATGCAAAGTTACTATTTAAATTCTGCCCTTGTAGTCTCTATTAGCTAAAGCAGTGGTCTTCATCTTTTTTCTGCCTCAGAACACGAGGGATAAATCACTTAAATTATTAACAGTGGCTTACTTTGATTATGACTATCACCATAAAGGATATGGGGGTACATATCCTTTAGGTGGAATGTAATTTGATTTTGCAAATCATCTAGAGCTATTATCAAAGGTACCAATACTTGTACACGTACCCTGAGCTAGTTTGAATCTGGGCTATACCATAACATAACCGATCTAGTGAGACCTATCAGGAAGAAGGAAAATAATTTCCTGGAACGAGCCACTTACTCCAACCCAGGCACAAGTACTTTGCATATATTATCTCATTTAATCTCCACAAGATTATGAAGTATGATCCTTATGCCCTAAAATGGGTAAACTAAGATCCAGAAAATTAATGTGTCTATAGTCACACAGGTAGGAATTGTGATTGAATTTTCTTTTCTTTTTTTTTTTTTTTTTGAGACGGAGTTTCACTCTTGTTGCCCAGGCTGGAGTGCAATGGCGCGAATTCGGCTCACTGCAACCTCCACCCCACGGGTTCAAGCAATTCTCCTGCCTCAGCCTCCCAAGTAGCTGGGATTATAGGCACCGGCCACTACGCCTGGCTAATTTTTGTATTTTTAGTAGAGACGGGGTTTCACCATATTGGCCAGGCTGGTCTTGAACTCCAGACCTCAGGAGATCCACCCACTTTGGCCTCTCAAAGTGCTGGGATTACAGGTGTGAGCCACAGCGCCTGGCTGTGATTGAATTTTTTTTCCTATGGCAAGCTGCTTGATAGGATTAAAAGTAGTTTCCAAAAGTAGCCTTATATATGAACTATTTGTGGCTGGCAGAGGTATGAGCTTTTAGACTAGAACTACTACGGGTTTACTACAGAATGGCAACATTCTGGAAGCATTAATTTAATTGTAAAAACAAATACCAAGTTTACAGTTGACCATTTGGTTACATTTTCATCAATATCCTCATATCATTTTTGTATTCCCATCATTGTGATTATCATATGGCAGTTTAGGCAACTCATTTACTCATAGATTATTATTATTTTTTGAGATGGAGTCTTGCTCTGTCGCCCAGGCTGGAGTACAGTGGCATGATCTCAGCTCACTGCAACCTCCGCCCTCCTGGGTTCAAGTGATTGTCCTCTGTCTCAGCCTTCCAAGTAGCTGGGATTACAGGCACCTACCACCACACATGGCTAATTTTTATATTTTTTAGTAGAGACGGGGTTTCACCATGACCTCAGGTGATCCGCCCTTCTCAGCCTGTCAAAGTGCTGGGATTACAGGCGTGAGCCACCGTGCCCAGCCTCAATGATTACTTTAACCTTTACAGCTGTACTTCTGCTTTCCATCTTTAATTCTTATTTACCATATACTTTACTACTTTTTTTTTTTTTTTGAGACTGGGTTTCACTCTATTGCCCAGGCTAGAGTGCAATGGCTCAATCACAGCTCACTGCAGCCTCAACCTCTCTGGCTTAAGCAATCCTTCCACCTCAGCCTCTGAGTAGCTGCGACTATGGAAGCCTGCCTATGTCTTTAGTAGAGATGGAATTTTGCCATGTTGCCCAGGCTGGTCTCAAGTGATCTACTTGCCTTGACCTCCCAAAGTACTGGGATTATACTTTTTTTTTTTTTTTTTTAAGAGACAGGGTCTTACTCTGTCACCTAGGCTGGAGTCCAGTAGTGTGGTCATAGTTCACTGCAGCCTTAAGCAATCCTCCTGCTTCAGCCTTTTGAGAAGCTGGGACTACAGGTGTGAGCCACCACACCCAGCTTTTTAAATTTTTTGTAGAGATGAAGTCTTGCTTTGTTGCCCGGGCAACAAACTCCTGGCCTCAAGTGATCATCCCAAAGTGCTGGAATTACAGCTGTGAGCCACCATACCTGGTCTATTGTACTTCTTATGCCAGTAATTTCCTTAGTCTCACTACTTTTCAATTTTTTTTTTTTTTGTTGAGACGGAGTCTCGCTCTGTCACCAGGCTGGAGTGCAGTGGCCCGATCTTGGCTCACTGCAACCTTCGTCTCCTGGGTTCAAGCAATTCTGCCTCAGCCTCCTGAGTAGCTGGGACTACAGGCACGTGCCATCACGCCCAGCTAATTTTTGTATTTTTAGTTGAGACAGCGTTTCGCCATGTTGGCTAGGATGGTCTCAATCTCTCGACTTCGTGATCCACCCAACCTCAGCCTCCCAAAGTGCTGGGATTACAGGAATGAGCCATCGTGCCCAGCCACTACTTTTTTTTTTTTTTTTTTTATTAATTTTTTTTGCGCCCAGCCACTACTTTTAATCTTTTAAAACTACAAGTCAGTTGTGTATTTGCCCAGAAACTAGTATTCACTCTTCTTAGCAGAATAAGAGTAGAGAAAATGAATGTTAATCTTACAAACTATTTATTACTGTTATCTTTTTCCATGTAACAAAGCTGAGACAACAAACTACTTTTTAAAATACTTCACGTCGTTTAGTGAAGAATCCACCTGTACTTACCTTTGCTAATGGGACTATTCCTTTTAATCTGGTAGCTGCAGCTTCATACTCAGGAGCAAGTCTCTTGCAGTGTCCACACCTATATACGTATTAAAAAAGCCAAATTCTCAGTTTAATCCTATGAATTCGTTAATGTTGTCTCACTAGGAAGAATCTCAAACTATAATACTACCTTTGAGCTAGTAGACACTTCCAAAAGCAAAATCATCACATGAACAACATTCATTATTGTTAGAGTAAACCAGCACTCTCAGAAGGTAAAGGTCCTACCCCTAGACTGAGGTTGACTCCATAGTACTGGCTCAGCACAGGGCAGCTCTATTTTCTGCATACAAAGTATAACTAAGTTGTGAAAGCTGTAGTCAAAGGTGTACACCACATTATTAAAGAGGGTTGAATGGGTGAATGCCCTTTTGACCAATTAATGAGGCTGAATGAAGGACAAGATAGAAATAATCCCATTTCTGATAGAATTCCCCGGAGGAAAATACAATTCCCTGGGAAACCAGCATTGTGGTTGTTAAAAATTGTGACTGAAGCTCACACCTGTAATCCCAGCACTTTGGGAGGCCAAGGCGAGTAGATCACTTGAGGTCAGGAGTTCAAGACCGGCCTGGCCAACATAGTGAAACCCCATCTCTACTAACAATACAAAAATTAGCCAGGCGTGGTGGTGGGCACCTGTAATCCCAGCTGTAATCGGGAGGCTGACGCAGGAGAATTGCTTGAACCCGGGAGGTGGAGGTTGCAGTGAGCTGACATCACGCCACTGCACTCCAGCCTGGGTGACAGAGCAAGACACTGTCTCGGCGGGGGGACAAAATTGTGACTGAAACCCTGTAATGTCTCAAGTATGATATTAAGTCTTTTAGATGGCAGTCCTGATTTTTACAGCTACACAGTTCACCTGGCCATGAGAGGTGATAACAAAACATGTAAACTAGAATACCTTTCCCAGAGGGCCACCAGAAGCACCGGCTCCTCTGCCCAGAAAGTCCTAATCAGTGTATATACAGCTAGCACCAACTGTACATCACCTCTTCAAAAGCCAATGGATTGCAGAGGGATCACGTTGAGAAGGTGAGTTCTGTAACCTCCCCGTAGACAGCAAAAATAGAAATATAACAGAGAAGAAACTTAAGCAGATATATTTCAATAGTCAATGGTGTAATTTTATTAAGTGATGGATAACTTGGAAATACTGTACACCTAAAACTTGTTTAAAATAAAGGATTGTAACAGCTTATTCTCCAAGGTCTTCAGGGGGCCTATTAAAGTATAAAAGAACCAAATGATAAATACCAAATTCAGGATAAAGGAGTGTATAAGATGGTAAAGGGGCACATAGGGGACTTCAAATGTACTGGCTATGTTTTTTAGACTGAGTGCAAACAAATGGTATTCCTTATGCTGTATTTCACAGATTCATTGGTTTTTCCTGAAATTAAGATGTGTTTTGCAGTCATGTTATAGTTTCAATGGTAGTATTTCTTTCTCAGTGAGACACAAGATAGTTCCTCTCACAATCAGTGATATCTTATGTGTGTGAAATAGGGTCTTATTCATTATATCCTCTGTATTCCTTTAATATTGCATAGTAAATATATTTTAAAGGGAGTAACAATTGGATCTGGGTCTTTAAGGATTTAACGCTTCAGAGAGAAGAGGGCAGGGTATTTAAGATGAGGGAGATAGTAGAGCAAACGTAAAAGAATACCAGTAAGCACGATGCATTCAGAGAACCGTAAAGGGCTTTTTTGAGATAATAAATGTGCGTGCAGGTGTACGAAGACTACATCAATCAGCAATGTCAAAGACTGACAGAAAGGGAGAAAACAGAGACAAGAATAAAGCCATCTAGAAGATAATATATTTCACATGGCAGACAATAAAAGCTTGGACCAGAATGGCAGCAATGAAAATAAAGAAGAGACAGACGAGAGATTTCTGTTGAATATATAGTAGTTGTCAAGGCTGAGGCAACAGATTTACGAGTTAATCGTTTCAACTATCTTCAAACATTTTAAGAGAAAAAAAATCACATACAATAGTTACTAGGTCAAGCCAGTGGGTGTCAACTCTAGATGCTTATCAGAAATACCCATGGAGCATTAAAACAAAAAAAGTATGCATGGCTTACTGAATGAGAATCTCCAGAAATCTGGGGAGCAACCAGGTGTGTGTGTAAGCTGCAAGGCTGGGACTAAAATCCACTGCCTTAAACTTTGGCAATATCCATAAAGTCATCGAATCCACAAGAGTTTCAACGAGGCTGGAGGAGACTCCCCTCTTCAAATCCACCAGGAATGGAACTCAGGTGGTATTTAAGGGAAATGAGGGTCAGTTAACATAGATCCTTCAAGATTAACCACTACTTCTTTCACCCACCCCCTAGAAAATATTAAAACACAATTAATTCTATCTATCCTCAGGGATGGCACCTGGCAGTTGATAATGAATTCCAACATATATTCACCCAATAATCATCACTTCCTCATGTGTGCCATGTGTCAAGTGCTTTTTGATAAGTGCCTTATTAAGTGTCTTTGATAAGAAAATTGATATAGTCCTTTCCTTATAGGAACACCAGTCTGGCAGGGGTGACAGAGTATTATTAGATGCCAATAGAGAGGCAGGATCAACCAGTTAGTTGTCCAGGGAAGAAAAAAAAATTTGAGCTAAATGTTGATGTTGAAAAGATCAACTCGGGGTGGAGATTACAAGTAAAGAAATTAGCACATATATTACTATTTTTTTCAAGATGGAGTCTTGCTCTGTCACCCAGGCTGGAGTCCAGTGGCATGATCTCAGCTCATTGTAACCTGCACCTCCCAGGTTCAAGCAATTCTCCTGCCTCAGCCTCCTGAGTAGCTGGGATTACAGGCTCCTGCCACTGTGCCTGGCCAATTTTTGTATTTTTAGTAGAGTAGAGACAAGGTTTCCCCATGTTGGCCAGGCTGGTCTCAAACTCCTGAACCTCGTGATCTGCCCACCTCGGCCTCCCAAAGTGCTGGGATTACAGGCATGAGCCTCCGCACCCAGCCATTATTTATTACTACTGTCCTAGAGGGTAGCATACACATCTATAGCATACATAGATGTTGAGGACTTTTTTTTTTTTTTTTTTTTTTTTTTTTTTTTTTTTGAGAAGGAGTCTCGCTGTTGCCCAGGCTGGAGTGCAGTGGCGTGATCTTGGCTTACTGCAAGCTCTGCCTCCCGGGTTCACACCATTCTCCTGCCTCAGCCTCCTGAGTAGCTGGGACTACAGGCACGTGCTACCATGCCTGGCTAATTTTTTGTATTTTTAGTAGAGACGGGATTTCACCATGTTAGCCAGGATGGTCTCGATCTCTTGACCTCGTGATCCACCTGCCTCGGCCTCCCAAAGTACTGGGATTACAGGCATGAGCCACTGCACCCAGCCAAGGACTTAATATTAAATATTAGCACTAATCAATAAATTTTCGGACATTTCCAAACATTTAAATAGTGTTATTTCCCCAGAGAAATTCAGATACTCTTATCCTTAAAAATATATAGCAGATTAACTCCATAATGGAAATATTAGTCTACAAAATCAACTGCAAAGAAAGCTTTCACTAGGCCAGGCACGGTGGCTCATGCCTGAAATCCCAGCACTTTGGGAGTCTGACGCAGGTGATTCAGGTGAAGTCAGGAGTTCAAGACCAGCCTGGCCAATATGGTGAAACCTGGTCTCTACTGGAAAAAAAAGAAAAAAAAAAAAATTAGCCGGACGGGGGAGGCAGAGATTGCAGAGCCAAGATCGCGCCACTGCACTCCAGCCCGGGCAACAGAGAGAGACACTGTCTCAAAAAAAAAAAAAAAACAGCAAGCAAGCAAGCTTTCACCTTTCACTTGAAACATGAAAGTGGAAAAAGAATTTGCTTAAATAGGTCTATTTTGTGATGAGAATAAGGTAAAAAAAAAAAAAAAAAAGTCGATTTTACTTTCTTTTTTGAGATGGTCTCACACTGTCGTTTAGGGTGGAGTGCAGTGGTACAATCTCAGCTTCCTGCAACCTCCACCTCCCAGGCTCAAGTGATCTTCTCCTCTCACCTCAGCCTCCTGAGTTGCTAGGACTACAGGCGTGTGCTACCATGCCTGGTTAAGTTTTGTCCTTTTTTGGTAGAGATGGGGTCTGGCCATGCTGCCCAGGCTGGTCTCTAACCTCGCCACTGCCTCCTGGGTTCAAGTGATTTTCCCAACTCAGCCTCCCAAGTAGCTGGGATTACAGATGTGCACCACCACGTCCAGCTAATTTTTGTATTTTTAGTAGAGACGGGGTTTCGCCATGTTGGCCAGGCTGGTCTGAACTCCTGATCTCAAGTGATCTGCCTGCCTTGGCCTCCCAAACTGCTGGGATTACAGGAATGCACAACAGGGCCAGACCCCATTTTACTCTTACTAAGGATTCTTTAACTGTTTCTTGTAAGATAGTACTCCTGAACTGTACAAAGGAATACAGCAGTCAAAAAACATTTCCAGCTGAAATGTTAATAAATAAAAATACAGAGGCCAGGCTAGATGGCGCACACCTGTAATCCCAGCACTTTG
Organism: Symphalangus syndactylus; assembly: GCF_028878055.3. NCBI lineage: Eukaryota > Metazoa > Chordata > Mammalia > Primates > Hylobatidae > Symphalangus > Symphalangus syndactylus. The sequence goes on from NC_072427.2 coordinate 128,932,758, forward strand.
GGAGGCCGAGGAGGGTGGATCACCTGAGGTCAGGAGTTCAACACCAGGCTAACTTGGTGAAACCCCGTCTCTACTAAAATACAAAAATTAGCCGGGCTTGGTGGTGCGTGCTTGTAATCCCAGCTACTCAGGAGGCTGAGGCAGGAGAATAGCTTGAACATGGGAGGTGGAGGTTGCAGTGAGCCCAGATTATGCCACTGCACTCCAGCCTGGGTAACACAGCGAGACTCTGTCTCAAAAACAAAAACAAAAAAAAAAACAGGCTGGGCGCAGTGGCTCACGCCTGTAATCCCAGCATTTTGGGAGGACGAGGTGGGCAGATCACCTGAAGTCAGGAGTTCGAGACCAGCCTGGGCAACATGGTGAAACCCCGTCTCTATTAAAAATACAAAAAAATTAGCTGGGCATTGTGGCAGGCACCTGTAATCCCAGCTACTCGGGAGGCTGAGGCAGGAGAATTACTTGAACCCAAGAGGCGGAGGTTGCAGTGAGTCAAGATAGTGCCATGGCACTCTAGCCTGGGCAACAAAGTGAGACTCCATCTCAAAAAAAAAAAAATACAAAAAAAAAAAAAAAAAAACTGTAGTGGAATGTGAAGAAATAAAGACCTCAACAGGAGACTTCCTTAACTCCAAATTGCTCATTCAGAAAACTCATCTTCCTTGCTGACATTGTGGAGGATAACTTTTTCTTTTAAACCAATTAAAAGCAGACACCACAGCAGAGATCCACCCAATTCTTGGGACAGTCAGTGCCTGATGGGATATGTAGTTTTTAGAGTAGCACGTGTAACAACTTAAAGTAGGAAAGACCCCCTTCAATTCAAATAAAAAATTCTGTGTTTTTTTGAGACGGAGTTTCGCTCTTCTTGCCCAGGCTGGAGTGCAATGGCAGGATCATGGCTCACTGCAGCCTCTGCTTCCTGGGTTCAAGCTATTCTCCCGCCTCAGCCTCCTGAGTAGCTGGGATTACAGGCGGGAGCCACCATGCCCAGCCCCAAAATTCCTTTTTTAAACTAATATTCTAGTGGCCCACTATTCTCCAGCAATTCCTACTTTAAATTGTTGCATGACCCCTGTAGTAAAAAGTATCACTCAGATCTGACAAACTCAATGACACCCCCAGTTTTTACAAATTTAGTGACAGCCCCTCAAAGCTAACAGCATGATTATATAATTGGGAAGAGTTGTTCCTAAGAGAGAACATGAGTTCCAGAGATGTATAAGAACTATCTATATGTGTAATCTGTACTGCCAGTTAGCCCCAGAAATGCCCTGGACACAAAATTTGCCATCTCTAGCATATCATTCTGATTCAGGTGGTCTTTACTACAGGACATTTTTCGTGTAACCCTTAGCAAGTTGTTTGAGGCTAAGAAGTGAAGACCTGAGTCTGAAGCAAATAAAAGTTATATACAACTTTTACTGACATTTTTGAACACGGATAGTTTTAAACCAAGGGTCACTGTGCCAGGAGGGGAAAAATTAAGTACTGTAATTATATATATTGAATTATATAGAGAGAGCTATCCCCAGGATAAAGGAATCACTGTTTACTCTGGTAATGATCTGGAGGTTTAAAAAACACACACACACAAATTACAAAAAAAAAAAAAAAAAAAACCACTCAAGTTGACTGGGCCAGAAATCTTATTTGCTCTTCCTTCTACCCAACAGTATTTTATTTCGAGTTAGTTCTATCTAAGGAATTTACACCCTTGATCACTTAAGTCACCCTAAAGTGGAGTATTTAATCAATATTGGTTATTTTCTCATTGGAGTCTTTGACATTTTAAAGAAATGCTATTTAAAACGGACAATATGGACAGATTCTGATGGAATTATTCTTGTTCATCTACTCTTTTCGTTTGGACAGAGGTATCTGCCGGTACTGAGATGTAAGTGATCAGCTGAAGGGAGAAACTGTACACCATGTGACGGACAAATTACCTGCCTCAAGAAAGCACTTACGACCATTCTGTAGCCACTCAGTGACCTTGGCTAGAAACCAATGGCTGTGCGGCGTGAGGTAAGATGAAAGGAAATACCCTGGGGATCCAGGACTTCTGCATTTGCTGAAACGTCCGCTTCCACTACAAGGCTTTGGGATGCCTAGTCCGTAGACTGGAGGAACATTAATACTGACTCACGCAGAAACGACATAGCTACATATTGAACTGGGGGAAGGGGTGGCAAAACCCTCTGCAAATAGGAAGTGCCGCAAGAGTACCGAGATAAGAACGAGTCCCTGCGTGAGCGCAGCCTTCGGGTTTTCCTTGGGCCGATCAGCACCGACTCCCCGGCTTTTGGCGAGGCGCGTCCAGCTACCGGGAACGAGAAATGTGCCCGCCGCAGCAGGGGCCCACAGGAATGAAGGCCGCCAGCGCAGCGTAGGCCCAACAGTTCCCCGCGCCCTCGCCCCCGGCCCAGCCCGGCCCAGCCCAGCCTTTCTTCCCCCGCCTCGGCAGACTGGACTCACCAGGGGGCGAAGAACTCGACGAGCATGAGGCCCGCAGAGCCCGTGTCGGAGATGCGACTCTCGAAGTTGTCGTCTGTGAGTTCTAGCACGTCGGAGGCAGCCGCGAGGCGGGCCGCGGCGAGAAGCAGCGCCACACCCGGGAACAGCGCTAGGCGGCGGAGGTGCATGGCGGCGAGGTGGGGTGGGGGCGGCCGGAAGGGTCGCGGCTCGGCCGGGACTGCGGAGGTCGGGCGCGCGACCACAAACCAGTGCCTGCGCTCGCGCGTCTGGCCCAGGCGGACCTGCAGCCGGAGGTCCCAACCCCCAAGCCCGGCTCTGGCCGCTGTGTGGCAGCCGCTGATTGGCTGCGCGGCGCCTTCGTCGGGCGGGCGGGACCTGCTGGTAACCGCCGAGTGGCCAGAGCGCTGGGCGGGGCCGAGGCGGCGAGTGGCTGGGCGAGCGTGGCTGGTCCCGGTCCTGGGCTGGGGGCAGGGGCTAGGGCCGGGTCCCGGGGTGAGCCGAAACCTGGGGGTCGGGCGGGGCGGGGAATGGGGCGCAGTGAGGCTGGGAGCCGGCCCTGAGCTCGTCCTGCCTAGGGGTAGCCGGGCTCAGGAGGCGCCTAAGCTGGAGGCGGAAGCGTGAAGTCAGGACCGAGGGGGCGAAGAGAACCTGGGCTGAGGTGAGGCCCAGAAGCGAGGATGGAGGAGAGAAGGAGCTAGCCCCTGAAGGAGTGTTGGAGTGGACACACTTGGGACGGGACCCTTTTTCAAAATGTCAGGCCTCGGCATTTTGGCCAATTTCTCTTCACTTGGTTTCTCTTTCGTTGTCAAGCCAAGCCCTCCCCCAACTCCACCTCATTGCCCGATTATCTCAGGCCCAGGTGGGACCCAGATTCTTTGTCCAGCCCCGGGCCCCTACCCTTGTGGCTGCTCCTTTTTAATTGAGTTTCTTGTTTTGTTTGAGTTGGAGTTTTGCTCTGTCCCCCACGCTGGAGTGCAGTGGCGCGATCTCTGCCCACTGCAAGCTCCGCCTCCCGGGTTCACGCCATTCTCCTGCCTGAGCCTCCCGAGTAGCTGGGACTACAGGCGCCCACCACCACGCCCGACTAATTTTTTGTATTTTTAGTAGAGACGGGGTTTCACCGTGTTAGCCAGGATGGTCTCGATCTCCTGACCTCGTGATCCGCCTGCCTTGGCCTCCCAAAGTGCTGGAAATACAGGCGTGAGCCGCCGCGCCCGGACTTTTTTTTTTTTTTTTTTTAATGAGCTCTTAATTAGTAATGCCGTCACAAAGTGAAGATGCCTGGCCGCTTGGTCGACTGCGCAGTGTCTTTACCACTCAGCCCCTTTTGTTTCAAAAAACCCTGAGTCTTAGTACAATGTTTGTTCTTCCCAACTGCTCCTAGTTCCTAAATGTGGGTTAAGGAATCTTAAGGGCAAAGAGGGTGGGGTGGAGGGGACAGAAAACCTGTAATCCTTGGTGCAGCTCCAAGAATGAAATGACACTTGATGCTTACATTTTCTTAGCAGACATGGCCGCTTACCACCAAGAAGGGCAGATGCAGCTGCCCCGAGCTGATGCCATTCGTTCACGTCTCATCGATACTTTCTCTCTCATCGAGCATTTGCAAGGCTTGAGCCAAGCTGTGCCGCGGCACACTATCAGGGAGTTACTTGGTCAGCAGCCTATTTCTTCACTAATTTAAATTTAAGACTCTTATCCACATCCTCTACATTTAAGAGTGGAAAATTCTGGGGAGGTCGGTTTAGTTGCTGATTTACCAAACTTGATAAATCAAGGGCTTGTAAATAAAACTGAGGAGATAGAATCCACGTCTTTCCCTTTTAGGCCTAGGATAGCCACTAGCCGTGGATGATTGGGAACAGTTTCTGTCAAAGACTCTTAAAACTTTAAGAGTGAACCTGCTGCTTTTGTGGGCATGGACAGTGTTGGTTATAAGTAATACATTTGTTCTCACTCCAAACAGAATTCTTAGTTGCTGTGAGAAGAGAAGGACCAGCAGTAAGGCATTAGGGGGACCGATTATCTGACCAATATCGCTGTCCCCAACCCTACCTGCTCTATTTTCTTTGTATTTATCCACTATCCCTTTTTAATTTTTGTTGTAGATCCTTCCCGCCAGAAGAAACTTATGTTGGGAGATCAACACCAGCTAGTGCATTTCTCTATAAAGCCTCAATGTATAGGACGGATTTCACATGAGGCTGTTGAGCAGGCTTCATGTGTGCTGCAGTCAGAGGCCACATTTTTCTTTGTGGGCCGGATGGGTCCTTGAGTGTATCCTTTCATGTCACTCATTTTTATCCTGGCTGTTGATCATCTGACTAATGACTTATTTTTTGCTCCCCAAACTCCATTGTCTCATTCTCACTGCTTATGTTATTGTTCTTATTATTTCAGCTGCATAAATCAGAAAGAACTCCACTCTGTATGTTTCCTTAAGAGATAACAGGTCCTCTCTTCAAAAACTTACATCATCTTCCTGATCTTTTTGAATGCGATCGTATTGATGGTTGAAATACGTGAGGACTGACATTGTATGAAAGAGGAAGTGAGGCCAGGCGCGGCGGCTCACACGTGTAATCCTAGCACTTTGGGAGGCCGGGGCGGGCGGATTGCCGGAGCTCAGGAGTTCAAGACCAGCCTGGGCAACGTGATGAAACCCTGTCTCCACTAAGAAATACAAAAAATTAGCTGGGCGTGGTGGCGTGGCCTGTAGTCCCAGCTGCTCGGGAGGCTGAGGCAGGAGAATTGCTTGAACCCGGGAGGCGTAGGTTTCAGTGAGCTGAGATTGTGCCACTGCATTTCAGCCTGGGCGACAGAGTACATACAACTCTGTCTCAAAAAAAAAAAAAAAGAAAGAAAAAAAGAGGAAGTGGGTAGGAGTAATTTTTTTTTCTAAATTGATCATTTTACATTTTTGAATGTCATTTGAATTGTGACATTTATATTAAGGACAATTATATTAAGCCTTCTGGAGTAGGATTTATGCAACTGCTAAAATCTAGAAATACTGGCTGGGCACGATAGCTCACGCCTGTAATCTCAGCACTTTGGGAGGCCGAGGTGGTTGGATCACTTGAGGTCAGGAGTTCAAGACCAGCCTAACCAACATGGCGAAACCGCATCTCTACTAAAAATACAAAAAATTAGCTGGGCGTGGTGGCGGGCGCCTGTAATCCCAGCTACTCAGGAGGCTGTGGCTGAAGAACGCTTGATTCTGGGAGGCGGAGGTTGCAGTGAGCTGAAATCATGCCACTGCACCCCATCTCAAAAAAAAAAATAATAATATTTGGAGGGTTCTCAAGAGTATACTAGATACAGAGCATCTAGACACATAAAACTGGGTGTAATATGTAGCAATGTAACAAATCCACAAGGAATTGAACTTGGGAAGACCAGTTTTATTTCTCTTGTCAGTTTAGCCTGACAATTGTTTGAATTAACCTTTTCTGTTAAAGACATTGGTGCCTATCCGTGAACGATCTAACATTTACATTTTTTTTTTTTTTGAGACGGAGTTTCACTCTGTTGCCCAGGCTGGAGTGCAGTGGCACGATCTCGGCTTACCACAAGCTCAGCCTCCCAGGTTCACGCCATTCTCCTGCCTCAGCCTCCGGAGTAGCTGGGACTGCAGGCGCCCGCCACCATGCCCAGCTAATTTTTTGTATTTTTAGTAGAGACGGGGTTTCACCATGTTAGCCAGGATGGTCTCAATCTCCTGACCTCGTGATCTACCCGCCTCGGCCTCCCAGAGTTCTGGGGTTACAGGGGTGAGCCACTGCGCCCAGCCTAACATTTACATTTTTACAAGTATATTTAGAAATATTATTCAAGTACAAATAAGAAAGCTCACAAAGTATGGAAAGGTAGGTACAACTAAGATATTAGCTGAGCCAAAAAAATTACTTAAAAGGAAATGACTCTTAAACCAATAATAAATTATATGAAACATATTCAAAACATAAGGATGTCTGCAAAATCAGTGAGCTCATTTGTTGATAATCTCAAACTGCTCAGAAATGATGAAAGGACAGTAGAACTACTCATTTGTTTCATTCTCACTGTTGTGGGGAAGTCTCCCACTTTATTTTTTAGAGACAGAGTCTCACTTTGTTGCTTAGGTTGGAGTGCAGTGGTGTGATCATGGCTCGTTGCAGCCTCGACCTCCAGGGCTCTATTGATCCTCCCACCTCAGCCTCCTGAGTAGCTTCGACTACAGGTGCATGCCACTACACCAAGCTAATTATGTTGTTGTTTTTTTTTTTATAGAGACAGGGTCTCACTATGTTGTCCAGGCTGATCTTGAACTCCTGGGCTCAAAAGATCCTCCTGCCTCAGCCTCCCAAAGTGCTGGGATTACAGGCACGAGTTATCACGTCCAGCCTAGGAGGAATTTTTAAGAGAAGGGCATAGTTATGAAGCTCTTAGCTGTTTATGTCACACAGATATTTTCCTCAACAGAAATGTCCAGTGCCTGTAGCCAGTTCAGGACTCCCTCCAGCTCCGAGTCCCCTACAAGCTTATCTCTGGGGCCCACGCATGGTGGCTCATGCCTGTAATCCCAGCACTTTGGGAGGCTGAGGCAGGAGGATCGCTTGAGCTCAGGAGTTTGAGACCAGCCTGGCCAACGTGGAGAAACCTCATCTCTACAAAAAATAGAAAAATTAGCTAGGCGTGGTGGCACCTGCCTGTAGTCCCAGCTACTCAGCAGGCTGAGGTGGGAGGATCGCTTGAGCCTGGGAGGTGGGGGTTGCAGTGAGCCATCGTGCAACTGAACTCCGGCCTAGGTGACAAAGTGAGACCCTGTCTGAAAAAAGTAGTCCTTTAGTGCAGTCAGGTCAAAGATATTTAAATATACAACAATAATTGATGTCACTGACCCACTACAGTATACTATATACTTTGAGGTGTTTTATTTCCTCCTTGTAATAGTGAGGATTTTGAACTAAGTTACTTATAATTCCCTTTTATTGTATGATTGCTGCCATGTATCTGCCTTGCATGGCTAGGATTATAGTCCTAAGCCTTGGAATGAAGTAAATAACAGTAACTATACAGGATTTCCTAGATCAGTGGTCCCCAGCCTTTTTGGCATCAGGGACTGGTTTCTTGGAAGACAGTTTTTCCATGGATGGGGTAGGAAGGAGGTTTCGGGATGAAGGTGTTCCACCTCAGATCATCAGGCATTAGATTCTCCTAAGGATCACGCACACGCAGTTCACAATAGGGCTCGCCCTCCTATGAGAATGTAATGCCACAGCCACAGCTGATCTGACAGGAGGTGGAGCTTAGGCGGTAATGCTCACTCACCCAGCACTCACTTCCTGCTGCATGGCCGGGTTCCTAACACACCATGGACTGGTACCAGTCCGTAGCCTGGGGCTTGGGACTCCTGCCCTAGATCTAATAGACAAATTAAAGTAGAATAGCACTAACTATTCTATTTGGTAAAGCAGTTAACTGAATATGAAACCTGATCACTGTGCCAGAGGGTAAGTAGATAGCCAGACTAGAAATTACCTGGCAAGCTCATGGAAATTTTATCTTATTAAGCTTATTCTTGTGGTAGAAAGGGAGGAGGGATTTTGCAAAGGGAAATTATTTGTGATTTACATATTTCTTTGAACAGACTAATTAATATGATAAACATTAAGACTTTTTTTAGGCTTAAATTTTTTTTCCAGATCACAAAGCCATCTAAACTGTTAGGGCTTTAAAAAATCTACTTCCACAACTGGATATTGGTAATTCTGTTTTGCACTTTATTTTTTTATTTTATTATTTTATTATTATTTTTTTGAGACGGGGTCTCGCTCTGTCGCCCAGGCTAGAGTGCAGTGGCATGATCTCGGCTCACTACAGGCTCCGCCTCCAAGGTTCGTGCCATTCTCCTGCCTCAGCCTCCCGAGTAGCTGGGACTACAGGCCCCTGCCATCACACCCGGCTAACTTTTTGTGTTTTTAGTAGTGATGGGGTTTCACCGTGTTAGCCAGGATGGTCTCGATCTCCTGACCTTGTGATCCGCCTGCCTCGGCCTCCCAAAGTGCTGGCATTATAGGCATGAGCCACCGCGCCCGGCCAGAATTATCACTCTTAATGCTCTTCATGAAATTGTATTTCTGGCTGGGCATGTGGCTCATGCCTGTAATCCCAGCTATTTGGGAGGCCTAGTCCTGCGGATCACTTGAGGTCAGGAGTTCAAGACCAACCTGGCCAACATGGTGAAACCCCGTCTCTACTAAAAATACAAGAATCAGTGGGTATGGTGATGATGCACACCTATGTTTCCAGTTTCGCAGGAGGTTGAGGCAGGAGAATCGCTTGAACCCAGGAGGCAGAGTTTGTAGTGAGCTGAGATGGCAGCTGGGCAACAGAGTGAGTGAGAATCCATTTTAAAAAAAAAGAAGAGAGAAAGGAATTATGTTTCAACATCAGTGTTTCTTGTTTCATGATGGATATAACTAGCCAAAACATTACTAAAAATATTAAAACTGTGTAAATGTCAAAATCTACATATCAGTTTATTGTTACAGTGTACTTATTCTCCCCGCCTATAGTATTGGACTCCTTGAAACCAATGTGAATTTATCTGGTATTCTGTGAGGCGACCTACTGTTGTTTTTCTAGAATAGGGGGTAGCAATAGATAACTGTTCATGGTGAACTCTACCCTGTAAAACAGAATTATATATTTGCCTGACTTGCTTGATCAAATGGCTACTGTCTGTCACCCTGAGAAGAATATTGAAGCATAGATATTCACTGCTACTTCACTTCACTGGCTAAGATTCCTGGGTAGACTTCACTGGGTTCCTGGTCTCTATTTCCATTAAGACTCCTTTGCCTTGCTATAGCAGCCTGAAAAATTCCAAGAATTTTAAAAAGGTATTTTTCATCTTCAGAGAGGACACATTACTTGATGTAGAGTGGAGGCAGTCACTTTTGCACATTCTGTGCTGCTGAGACAATTTCTGCTATTTGTTCCTCTGAACTTCCTTGGGTTTGTTTAGCTTCTATCAAATTATTATTTTTTCCAGAGAGTAAAAGTGCTACTGCTTCTGTAATTTGGACTTCCCTACTTAAACTATTTTAAACTACTCAAAACTATATTCTGCTTTACAAGAGCCTTATTTTACTTCATTGCTGTCTTTGGGTTCCTGTTTTGCAAGGGCAAAAACTGAATAAAAATTATAGCATTCTATTTTCCAGCCACAAATGTGGGCCTCAGCTCTTTCTAATTATATAATCGCATGCTCCTGAGAGCTAGAATTTATTGTTTTTTTTTTTGAGACGGAGTCTTGCTCTGTCGCCCAGGCTGGAGTGCAGTGGCGCAATCTCGGCTCACTGCAAACTCCGCCTCCCGGGTTCACGCCATTCTCCTGCCTCAGCCTCCCGAGTAGCTGGGACTACAGGCGCCCGCCAACACGCCCGGCTAATTTTTTTTTTTGTATTTTTAGTAGAGACGGGGTTTCACCGTGTTAGCCAGGATGGTCTCGATCTCCTGACCTCGTGATCCGCCCCCCTCGGGCTCCCAAAGTGCTGGGATTACAGGCTTGAGCCACCGCGCCTGGCCGAATTTATTGTTAAGTGAAAAATTTTGTATTTTATTGAATCTAAGCTGTCATCAATGGTGAAATTCACTGTTTACCAATAAGAAATAAAAATCATGCCCAATTAAACTGGGACACATCGCTGGTTGTAAAATGCATCCTCACCTTGGGAGGCCAAGGTAGGCAGATCACGAGGTCTAGAGATGGAGACCATCCTGGCCAACATGGTGAAACCCCGTCTCTACCAAAAATACAAAAATTAGCTGGGCGTGGTGGCGCACACCTATAGTCCCAGCTACTCGGGAGCCTGAGGCAGGAGAATCTCTTGAACTTGGGAGGCAGAGGTTGCAGTGAGCTGAGATTGCACTACTGCACTCCAGCCTCGCAACAGAGCGAGATTCCATCTCAAAAAAAAAAAAAAAAATCCTAATTTCATGGATGTTAAAATGTGAAATATTGTCCATCTTAGAGAAACGTACATGAAAGAAAAACTTACAGAAGAAGTACAGAGCCTAAATAAGCATAGGATTGCTGGGTGCAGTGGCTCATGCCTATGACCCCAGCAATTTGGGAGACCAAGGCAGGAGGATCGCTTGAGCCCAGGAGTTTTAGGCCAACGTGGGCAGCATAGGGAGACCCCATCTCTACAAGTAATTTAAAGAAAAAATTAGCTGGGCATGGTGACGTGTGCCTGTGGTCCCAGTTACCCAGAGGCTCTTGAGCCCGGAAGATCCAGGCTTCCGTGAACCATGATTATGCCACTGCACTCCTCCAGCCTGGGTGACAGAGTGAGACTCTGTCTCAAAACCAGCGTAGGAATAAGTATAGCGTAACTCCATTGGTTTTTAGAAGGGGCTAACCTCTGTAAAATTCTAGGTATGGTTGAAGTATGGTTCTGTTCTTTTTGTCTGGATCCAGTTCAGCATCAGGATGAATTTAAAGCCAGAGCACCACAATGTTGATTTCTATTTAGCTCTTAAGCCTATTATAATCTGAGTGTTTTTTTTTCTAGAGTGTGGCATACATCCATTAATTGTATAAAAGAGATGAAGAAGGTTGAAAGAGAAAGGTAATGAATTAAGGAATAGCAGTTAGTAAATAATAAGGTTCTAGAGAAGAAGTGTGCATTCAATTTGCTTTGCAGAACAAAGCCAATTTTAGGCAGGGAAGAAAGGAAAAGTTTTAAAAGAAAGCTAACAGAACCAAGTGATTTATTGTTATAATTCGATATCCCCCAGTGATTCTGGCTTGTTTCTACATTCGTTATAAAGTACTTCAGATATCATGGCCCTATATTTTCATTCTGTTCTCAAGACCCATTGCTTTCTTGTGAACTTTGGGACTGAGCTAACAGTACAGTAGATGGGGTGGGGGGTTGGAGGTAGGGGTAATTAAAGAGAGTAGTCTCTTAGTAGCTGTGTGACCCCCAGAGTGGATCGGAAGTGACTTGTAGCTGGGCAGACATAACTATATCAACAGATTGGTTGTGGCTATGTTTTATGGTCAATTCTGTCCTTCCCTGTATTTCACAGGTTGAAGCAACAGTGTTAAGAAGAGAAACTCAAAGAAAAATGAAACCGTAGTGGGCAAAACTGTGGTTTATAAGTGTGATCATTCTCCATCATTCGGTTTCCAGCTTCCTTAACTTTTATTCCTCCTTTGCTCTATCCTCACAGAATTTCTGGAATCCACAAATACCAAACTATGGCCATTGAAGCTGACCTTGGAGGTGGCAGCTTGGTTTATCTTGCTTATTTTCATCCCGGAGATCCTTCTTAAGTGGCTATCCAACTTTTCCGTTTTCTGGAAGAGTGCCTGGAATGTCTTTGACTTTGTTGTTACCATGTTGGTAAGGATAGAGATCCTGAGGGTTCGTTTAGTGGGATGAAGAATGTGCCTAGGTAAATCGAAAGAACAAGAAAAGTTAACACGATAATAGGAAGAAACAAAAATTTACTTAACTTCCTTCTTTTGATTTTTTTTCCTAAAACGAAACATCAGTCATTGAGGAGTTGTTGGTATTAGGAGCAAAGTAGACTAAGTACAACATCAACACCAACAAGAGCATCTGCCGGTTACTGAGCTCTTACTAAGTGCCAGGCACTATTTTAAGTGTTTTCCTTACATTATCTCATTTATGCTCCACAACAACCCAATTAAATAACCATGAATTTTATCCCCCTTTTTATGTCTGAACTAGTTGAAGTACAGTGTTTAAGCAACTTAATATAGAAAGGCTGAATAGTAAGCAATTCTCAGAGAATGCTATTCAAGGGATAATGCCCAGGGAACAATGAAGAGGATGAGATGAAGAAGGTGCAACTCTGCCTGGGTGCCTTGGGGTGTATTATACTCATAATCTGTGCGTTTTCCACAGTCCCTGCTTCCTGAGGTTGTGGTATTGGTAGGGGTAACAGGCCAATCGGTGTGGCTTCAGCTTCTGAGGATCTGCTGGGTGCTGAGGTCTCAAACTCCTTGCACAATTCCGTCAAATTTGAGTTATTATTTTGGTCCAGGTCAGGACCCTCAAGGTGATTTGACTGTTGCAAGCTAAAGGTAGATAAATATGAGGGCTTAACATAGAATATGAAACAAATCGGCTGGGCGTGGTGGCTCACACCTGTAATCCCAGCACTTTGGGAGGCCGAGGTGGGCAGATCACTAGGTCAGGAGTTTGAGACCAGCCTGACCAACATGGTGAAACCCCCGTCTCTACTAAAAATAAAAAAATAAAAATAAATAAATAAATAAATTAGCCAGGCGTTGTGGTGTGTGCCTGTAATCCCAGCTACTCTGGAGGCTGAGACAGGAAAATCGCTTGAACCTGGGAGGCGGAGGTTGCAGTGAGCCGAGACTGCGCCACCGCACTCCAGCCTAGGCGACAGAGTGAGACTCCGTCTCAAAAAGAAAAAAAAAAAAAGAATATGAAACAAATCTGGGTGGGTCAAAGAAGGCAATGAAACGTCCTGTGAAATGTTATTGGATGAGAAGGGGCTGGGGACAGGTGCCATGGTTCAGAGATGACTGGGTTCAGCAGTGCAAGAGAGGGTTTGGTGGGAGATTGCCAGGTGGGCTTGACTGGGCTGTTGGTGGAGATCAGCCTAGTCTGGCCCACGTCTGACTTGAGGTTATGGCCTCTAGAGCATGACTTTCCTCTTGATGTTGCTGCTCATCTTCTACATTTTTGTTGTGACTGGTGTCTACGTCTTCTCAGAGTACACCCGTTCCCCTCGTCAGGACCTGGAGTACCATGTGTTCTTCTCATAAGCAGAGCTGGGGGACAGCTGAGTGAGGGGAGAAAATTTGCCTAAGAGACCAGGAAGCTTGTCCAAAGTATAGTCATAAAAAGTACAGCCTATTCCAAGAAACTGAAATAGAACACAATAGGGAGAGGGAAAGAGAAAGCAAAAGAACAGTGAATGGTATTAGCTCTGATCTTGAGGTTAGGGAAGCTAGTTCCATGTTTATTCTGGGTTTTGTAAATTCAAACCACACTGTCATCAGCCATCTTTAAATAGCAGTACACTCCAGTGGTTAAGCTTGGTTTCTGTGACTCAGTTACTTGTTTTGAAAAATGGGGGCCAGGCGCGGTGGCTCACCTCTGAAATCCCAGCACTTTGGAAGGCCGAGGTGGGTGGATCATGAGGTCAAGGGATTGAGACCATCATGGCCAACATGGTGAAAACCCGTCTCTACCAAATTTACAAAAACTAGCCAGGCGTGGTGGCATGTACCTGTAGTTCCAGCTACTCCAGAGGCTGAGGCAGGAGAATTGCTTGAATCTGGGAGGCAGAGATTGCAGTGAGCAGAGATCATGCCACTGCATTCCAGCTTGGCAACAGAACGAGACTCCATCTCAAAAAAAAAAAAAGAAAAGAAAAATGGGAATAGGCTGGGCACGGTGGCGCACGCCTGTAATCCCAGCACTTTGAGAAGCCAAGGCGGGTGGATCACCTGAGTTCAGGAGTTCGAGACCAGCCTGGCCAACATGGTGAAATCCTGTCTCTACTAAAAATACAAAATTAGCCGGGCATGGTGGTGGGTGCCTGTAATCCCAGCTACTCGGGAGGCTGAGACAGGAGAATCGCTTGAACTCGGGAGGCAGAGATTGCAGTGAGCTGAGATTGAGCCACTGCACTCAGCCTGGGCTACAAAGAGTGAAATTCCGTCTCAAAAAAAAAAAGGTGGGGGGAATAATAGCAGTGCTACTTCATAAGACTGTGGGGTTAAATGTGGTAATGCATTTAAGCACTTAGCACAGTATGTAACACATTATAAGTGATCAATGAATGTTACTGTGATTCTCAAATATGATCACTGGTTTTATCCCAATCTCTACATATTACACATGCACATGCCTATTCCTGATCTCTGTCTAGAAAACCCTAATCAGTGCTCACTTTGGCAGCACATGTACTAAAATTGGAAGGATATAGAGAAGATTAGCGTGGCCCTTGTGCAAGGATGAAACACAAATTTATGAAGTGTTACATATTTTTTAAAATATTAAACCACTAATCAGTGTTTTCTAGAAGAAAATCAACTTGAATTTCGAGTAGATAATCCTGTTTATGAATTAGAATTCAATCTTGTCAGCGCCTCTCAGGACTCTGTTAAACTCTTAACAGATAGTTTTGTAAGAGTATTGAGTTAGGAAAGTCCCAGATTTTATCCTATGCAAGCTCTGATGTTTTCAATAAATTGTATGTGGGGGACTAAAAAGAAAGGTAGGAAAATTTAGATACCTTCCCGGAAACTTTTTACTTTTTTAGTAATTTTAAATATTAACTTTATAATTTGTATATATTCATTATTTAGGATCACATATGTTTATGTAACATACCCATTTACTTGCATATCATTTCATACCAGCAAACTAATAGGAATAATTTTGTGAATGATCTTCTGTTTTGCTACATTTGCTAATTTTGCTAAATTTTGCTAAATTATGAGTGATTTTCTATTAAGTGGAGTCCATAGAGCAGTAGAGAATAAAATTAGCAAAAACGGCCAGGCATGGTGGCTCACACCTGTAATCCCAGCACTTTAGGAGGCTGAGGCAGGCAGATCACTTGAGGTCAGGAGTTCAAGACCAGCCTGGCCAACATGGTGAAACCCTGTCTCTACTAAAAATATGAAAATTGGCTGGGCATGGTGGCACATGCCCGTAATCCCAACTACTCAGGAGGCTGAGGCGAGAGAATTGCTTGAGTCTGGAAGGCAGAGGTTGAAGTGAGCTGAGATCATGCAACTCCAGCCTGGATGATAGAGTGAGACTCTGTCTCAAAAAAAAAAAAAAAAATTAGAAAAACTATCTAGTTGGTGATTCATTCATCTTTTAAAAATTCAGTCAATACCTATTTATTATTTATTATACCCAAGGACTAATGGAATAGTGAGAGTTAGTCATAGATTATTCATGATAAAGGAGAATTTAGGCTGGGTGTGGTGGCTCACACCTGTAATCCTAGCACTTCGGGAGGCTAAGACTGGCAGATCACCTTAGGTCAGGAGTTCGAGACCAGCCTGGCCAACATAGCAAAACCCCATCTCTACTAAAAATACACAAATTAGCTGGGCGTGGTGGTGCATGCCTATAATCCCAGCTACTCGGGAGGCTGAGGCAGGAGAATCTCTTGAACCCAGGAGGTGGAGGTTGCAGTGAGCCTAGATCACGCCACTGCACTCCAGCCTGGGCAACAGAGTGAGACTCCATCTAATAAAAACAACAACAACGACAACAACAACAACACTTCAACCTGAAGAATGATTAGCTAAAAACTGAGTATGGTAGAAAAGGAGCCAAAATCAGAACAAACTACAAAGAAATGCTTTATGTTTCTTTAAAAGTAAGAATCGTACCAATTTTGAAAGGTTTAGGTCTCTGCTTCTGTCTCTTCACATGCCTTTTTCTTTAGGGACCTCCCGAATTCCCTGGTAACAGTGTTCATTCTCTTCACCTTGGATCATTGGTATGCACTGCTTCAGGACGTCTGGAAGGTGCCTGAAGTCAGTCGCATCTTCAGCAGCATCTATTTCATCCTTTGGTTGTTGCTTGGCTCCATTATCTTTCGAAGTATCATAGTAGCCATGATGGGTAAGCATAGAGGAGGTGCAACTTGTTTGGGAAGGGTGGTTGGGAAAAAGTCTGAAAGCTGGGATTGGTGGCTTATGGGTATAAAGAACCTAGTATAGCAGGAAGGCTTGGGATCTGGATTGGATATTTCACTTGGATTCTCCCCACCCAAGCCCTCTTCCCACATCTAGTCATTACCGTCTCCCAGCTCCTAATGGCCCTTTGTGGCAGTTACTAACTTTCAGAATATCAGGAAAGAGCTGAATGAGGAGATGACACGTCGGGAGTTTCAGCTCAAAGCTGACATGTTCAAGCGGCAGATCATCCAGAGGTCTGCTTCTCCCTTTTCAACCCCAACTTTCCTTCTCAAGGGTTTCCTGAGCTCATCTCTTGTTTCTACTCCTTAACCCCACTTTTCCCTTTGTGACAGTAGATTTGCCCCCAAAGATAAGAATTCTCTAGCTCTAGAATATTGCCTGATTCTTCATGCACTGTGAGGAGTCCATTTTTTTTCACCCCTTGACTACAATTTGTTCTCCCCAATTAGTTTTCTTCACTTTCTGATATGAACTCTTTTTTTCTTACCACACTTTTGCTTGAATATAACTGTCTTCACTCTTTTTTTTTTTTTTGCTTTGCAGGAGAAAGAAACATGTCACGTGACGCACTGAGGTCAAGCCATAGCAAAATAGATGATAGATTAGGAGTATGTATGTGAACTGGGATAGAAACACGTGAAGGAGGAGAGGGTGGAAAACTAAAGATAAAGATTGGCTTTGAGAGAGAATTCATTCATTTAATAACTGCATATTGTAGTAGGTTGACTAGTGGCACCCGAAATAATATGTCCGTGTCCTTGTTCCCTGGAACCTGTGAATGTGACCTTATTTGGAAAAAAAAAAGATCCTAAGTTAAGGATCTTGAGATGAGATCATCCTGGATTATCCAGGTAGGTCCTAAATCCAATGGCAAGGGTACTTATAAGAGATGAAAGAGGAGAAGACACAGAGAATAGGGAAGGCGATGTGAAGATGGAGATAGAGGTTGGGGCTAATGCCACCACAAGCCAAGGGAAGCTGAGAAATGCCAGGCAGCTGCCAGAGGTAGAAGAGGCAAGGAACTTCTCCCCTAAAGCCTCCAGAGAGAGTATGGCCCTGCCAACACCTTCATTTCAGACTCTGGCCTCTAGAATTGTGAGGGAATATATTTCTGTCATTTTAAGCTACCAAGTTTATAGTAATTTGTTATGGCAGCCACAGGACACTAATACAAATACCTTCAATGAAACAGATATGATTCTAGACCCCAAGTGTTTAGCAGTGGACAAAAAAAGCAGAAGCAGAACTAAACTCATTCACTCATTAACAAATAATTACTGGCTAGATGTTGTGGCTTATACTTGTAATCCCAACACTTTGAGAGGCCAAGGCAAGAGGATTGCTTGAAGTTCAAGCCAGAAGTTCAAGGCTGCATTGAGACATGATTGCACCACTGTACTCCAGCCTGGGCAACAAGCAAGATCCCACCTCAAAAATTTAGCAGGGTAGGCACGGTGACTCATGCCTGTAATACCAGCATTTTGGAAAACTGAGGTAGGCAGATGACTTGAGCTCAGGAGGTCAAGACTAAACTAGGCAATGTGGCAAAATCCTGTCTCTACAAACAAAAATTAGCTGGATGTGGTGGTGTGTTCCTGTGGTCCCAGCTACTTAGGAGGCTGAGGTGGGAGGATTGCTTGAGCTGGGAGGTTGAGGCTGTGGTGAGCCGTGACTGTGCCACTGCTCTACAGCCTGGGTGACAGAGCAAGACCCTGTCTCAAAAAAGCAAACAAAAAACAATAAAGAACAAATAATTATTGAATACTTAGTAGGTGTTTGGGATGTATCAGTCAACAAAACAGACAATAATGCCTGCTTCATGGAGCTTACATATTAGTAGTGGTAAAGAGATAATAAGCAGTGACCATATTAAGTAAATTAATCTGCTAAAATATGATAAGCATTATGGGAAAATTAAAAGTAGAACAGGTTAAGGGAGATTGGGAGTAGAAGGTGGGATTGCAGATGGGTTGTAGTTTTTTTTTTTTTTTTTTTGAGACAGAGTCTTGCTCTGTCACCAGGCTGGAGTGCGGTGGCACGATATCGGCTCACTGCAACCTCCGCCTCCTGGGTTCAAGCGATTCTTCTGCCTCAGCCTCCCAAGTAGCTGGGACTACAGGTGCCCGCCACCATGCCTGGCTAATTTATTTATTTTTTTTGTATTTTAGTAGAGACGAGGTTTCACCATGTTGCTCAGGCTGGTCTCAAACTCTTGAGCTCAGGCACTCCACCCGCCTCAGCCTCCCAAAGTGTTAGGATTACAGGCGTGAGCCATTGGGCCCAGCCACAGATGGGTTGTAGTTTTAAACAGGGTAGTCACGGTGACCTCACTGAAAAGGTAATGTGAGCAAAGACTTGAAGGAGGTAAGGGGATTACCATGTGGATGTCTGTAAGAAGAGTGTTAATAGGCAGATGAAACAGCTAGTGCAAAGGTCCTAAGCTGGAAGCATGCTTGGTGTGTTTGAGAAACAGCAAAGAGGCCATTGTGACTGGAGTAGAGTGAGCAGGGGGAAGAGTGCTGGGAAATGAAGTCAGAGAGATAATGGTGACCTGATCCTGTAGGGTTATGGGTGCCATTGTAGGGACTTTGAAATGGCAAGCAGAACAGAGGAGTGACATGAAGTGACTTACGTTTAAGAAGGATTATGCTGGCTGCTGTGTTGATAGAAGAACAAGGGAAGGAGCAGAGAGATCAGTTGGGAGGCTATGCTGCTGCCCAGGCAAGAAATGATGACAGCTTAGGCCAGAGTGGTGGCAGTGAGTTAGTGAGAAAAGATATATTTCGAAGGTAGAGTCAGCAGGATTTCTTGATGGACTGGATATGGGAGGGAAGAGAAGAGTTAAGGATGACACATGAATGATTGAGGTTGGAAGTGTCTGAGTTTAGAGTTTGGGAGTAGTTTGGCCCTCATTGTCTTATGCCCCAGCTTTAGGGGGTGGCCAGGGGCAGAACCAGAATAATGAGTGGACTAGTCATATCTCGTAAATGTTTGTGAAGCCATAAATTTCTCCTTTCTGTTCAAGAGGAGCTAGTCAACAAAGGGAAAGTTTGGACTTATCAGAAGTGTCTGAAGTAGAGTCTAATTATGGTGCCACTGAAGAGGATTTAATAACATCTGCATCAAAAACAGAAGAGACCTTGTCAAAAAAGAGAGAGTACCAGTCTTCCTCCTGTGTCTCCTCCACATCCTCTTCCTATTCTTCCTCTTCTGAATCCAGATTTTCTGAATCTATTGGTGAGCCGAAGAACTATAATAATGAGTTTTTTCCATTTGAATTCAGACTCCTCTATAAGACATCTTAGTCTTAACAGGAGCTCTCCCACTATATCTCCTTTCCAATTTTCTGGTCTTAATTACTTTCTTTTTGCTTCTTAATTTCCCCTGTACTTCGTCACTTCGGGTAAGTGTGGCCGTGGCCCTCTTTGCTCATTGTAAAAAGTGGTTTCTTACTGATGCACCCTTTCCCTCCTTGCTTCCTGTTACCTCTTTCCACCCCACCTTTCCACCCACACCATAGGATTTACCGGCTCTTACCCAACTTTTACAAGTGTAGACATGCTTTTCTGAAGCCTTCCTCCCTGCAGGTCATTTGGACTGGGAGACTCTTGTGCACGAAAATCTGCCCGGGCTAATGGAAATGGATCAGGATGACCGTGTTTCACCCAAAGACTCACTCTTCCGATATTTTGAGTTGCTAGAAAAGCTTCGGTATAACCTAGAGGAGGGTAAGAAGTTACAAGAGTTTGCAGGTAATGGAGTTAGGGCAGTCATGGGGACAATGGGAATATATATATATATATATATAGCGTTTATAGTTGCCCACTATTCTGGCATCTCAGCTTCTCAATTTCTGCCTACAACTAAAATAGGCAAATTCTTGGTTTGATATGTCACATTCTGGGAATGTGTCCCAGTTTTCTCTAACTGAGAGAGAACCTAGAAACTCTGCTTCTGTAGCAGGGGACACCCAAATCCTATGAGGTAAGAGAGCTTATTTCCTAAGAAGAGAAAGTCTAATCCCAGTTGTTGGGAATTAGGACAAGGTAGGCTCTTGCTTGATTTGAGCAGCCCACCAGTTTCTGCACGTTTGTTTTCTCTGAAGATTGCATTTCAGACTTCAGCAGCAGGGCCTAAGCCTCAAGCTGGAGAGCTATGGGGGATCAGACAATGAGCAGGAGGCCCACAAGTGCTCACTGTCCTAACTCCCTAAAGAGGTTTATGAATTCTAAACTTCTGTTTGTATCTGCCCCTTCTAGTGTCAGCCTCTATAAAGATAAATATGTGATTTAAATAGTAGAGTTTGATGTAAACTGAGAACTATCTATTCAAAGTTATTTTTCCTAAATTTCATTACTCTATGACTAATTTGGATTAATACAATTTCCCTCTAAAAGGAAAAAAAGAGGCTGGGCACTGTGGCTCATGCCTGTAATCCCAGCACTTTGGGAGGCCGAGGCAGGCAGATCACGAGGTCAGGAGATTAGGATCATCCTGGCCAACATGGTGAGACCCTGTCTCTACTAAAATACAAAAAAATCAGCCAGGCGTGGTGGCACATGCCTGTAGTCCCAGCTACTTGGGAGGCTGAGGCAGGAGAATTGCTTGAACCTGGGAGGCGGAGGTTGCAGTGAGCGGAGATCAAGCCACTGAACTCCAGCCTGGCAACAGAATGAGACTTCGTCTCAAAACAAAGCAAAAACAGAAAAGTTAAGGGCAGATTTTTACATTTTAATATGTGTTATCTGTGGTTTCCCCCTCATATCTAGTTGAAATCAACTCAGTGTGAAAATAAGAAATTAGAGAGGTGGACTGTGTATTTGTGTGTGATGGGCACAGGTGGGCAACAAGAGGAATTTATAACATTGGAACACAGAATTTAGGGCAAGATGTGAAAGACAGGCTTTGCTTACTTCACAATGTTGCCTAAATTTAATCCTGTTCCTTCTAGTCATTCTTAGCCCTGCCTTCCCACTTATTCTCTAGGGAGGACAGGGTGAAAAGGAGGAAAATGCGGCAAGGTAGTTTCTTTAATCCTCATAAACTTGTCTATGGCAAAGAGTACACAGAATCATAAGGCTTAATTTAAAGATTAATAAAGACTTTTGTGGGAACCTAGAACCCAGAAAAACAAGGTCTTCACCAAATATTTATATATGTAGAATATTCTTAGCTCTCCAGCCTCACAATCTGTTTCCTTTGCAGTGCAGGCACTGATGAACTTGGAAGACAAAGCAATGGATGGCTTCAATATCCTTGGGCCCAGCAAAAGATAATGAAGGGAATTGTTGGAAACAGAGAATTGAAAATATAAACATTCAGATAGAACAATGTATGTTCGTTAAAATTAAAAATTATAAGTGTCTAGGCCGGGCGCGGTGGCTCACGCCTGTAATCCCAGCACTTTGGGACGCCGAGGGGGATAGATCACCTGAGGTCGGGAATTCAAGACCAGCCTGGCCAACATGGTGAAACCCTGTCTCTACTAAAAAATACAAAAAAAAAAAAAATTTAGCTGGGTATGGTGGCAGATGCCTGTAATCCCAGCTACTCGGGAGCCTGAGGCAGGACAATCACTTGAACCTGGGAGGCAGAGGTTGCAGTGAGCCAAGATCACACCACTGCACTCCAGCCTGGGCAACAGAGTGAGACTGTCTCAAAAAAATATATATATATATCTATATCTATAAGTGTCTAATAGATACTCCTAGTAACTGCTCAGTAGTCTGCCTCTGAGATAAGGGATATTGAAAGGCATAAAGTCAAGCAAAAGAGTTAGTTCAAGCTGAGTGTGGTGATGTGTGCCTCTAGTCCCAGCTATGAGCTGAGGCAGAATTGTTTGAGGCCGGGAGTTCGAGGCTACAGCAAGCTAGGATCATACCACTGCATTCCAGCCTGGGCAACATAGCAAGACTCTATCTCTAAAAAAGAACAAAACAAGTTAGCTCAAATGCCAGTGGAGTCTATGCTCCTTAGCTTTCTACCCTTTCCACAGCTCCTGAATCTGACTCATTTCTTGACTTTATCATTATAGCTTCCAGCCTTCCCGCAACCTCTACTGCCTGATTAGAGTCCTAATTTTACCCTCTCCCTCCCTGATGCATAGGTAAAGGCCTCTCTGTGGAGTAAGGAGATCTTCAGAGCTGTTAGTGTAACTAATTGAGAAGTATTATTTCCATTGCGTGTTCTGCTCATGTTGCTTCTCTTGTGAACTATTAACTTTAATTGGATATTATTTTTACCTGTTTCTGGACCGAAAGTCTCTTTATTTCATTTTGCCTTTGCTCAGGGCAGTGTTCAAATCAGTAAGTGTTGTACAGGTGTTTAGTGTTAGAAGGGATTTCAGAGTCAATCTATCTCCCATCAAAGCAGGAACACCTTTTAGAACATCACTGAAAGGAGGATTATCCAGGTAATGCTTAATATTTCTAATTATTTGGGATTTATTATCTAGAAGGGATCCCATTCCGTTGTTAGAAGACTTAAGTCTTTAGACATGTTTATTATTAAAAATTATATCACTTATTGAGTGTTTAACATGTATGAGAATGTTTATATATTTAGTATATATATACTGTATATAGAGTATGCATATTTCATAAAATAATCACATATGGAAGATAGCTTCACATTTTTAGAGATCAGAAAACTAAGGCCTAAAGAAATTAAGTAAGTTAAGTAGCTTGCCCAAGAGCATATACCAAGTAAGAGGTGGAGTTAAGGTTCTAACTCAGGTTAAAAATTCTGAGTTGAGAAAAAAATCAGTTGAAGCCATTTAAACAATAAAATAGCTTACTGGAGACTGGAAAGTTCAAAGGTAGTATAGCTTCAGGATTGATTTGATGTAAAAATTCACTGTTGTTAGATCTGTGGTTTTGTTTCTCTGGAATTTTCCTATCTGCGCTCTCTTCCACGTGTTCTTGTTATTCTCAGACTGGCTTCACTTGGGTAGCCAGATAATTTTCTGAAGCGCCTAGGCTTGCACACCTATTTACCCATATGCAGGGGAAGAGAGCCAGTGACTCCTTTCTCAGTCAATGAACAAAATTTTTGAGCTTTGGGTCACAATAATGGTTATTCTTGGAGTGAAGATACTGACGGGGAGGAAGCATGAAGCATCTGAAGTGCTATAGATATGTTCCATATCTTGATCTGCATGGTGGTTACACAGGTATATATAGATGTAAAAATTCAACAAACTGTACATTTAAAATTTGGACATTAACTGTATATAAGTCAGCCTCCACTCCTCTAAAGATATCCTGACCACCACTCTGATTGGACCAAGAAGTTAGGTCATATGCTTACGTCTGAACAAATTGTTGAGGTAAGGCAGTGGATGTGATGAAATCACTAATTAATGCTTTCTCCTGAACTGGAGGTAAGGTCAGTAACACCCAAGCTTAAGTAAGGGCTGCTACCCAAATGGGGAAGAGATGAAAGGGGGCAATAAGGTGGTAATTATAAAGTCCTCACCTAAGAGTATGTCTGGCAAAAAGGCCAAGATGGGGAAAAGGCAAATGAACTGAATGTCCAGAATAAACAAATCTATGAAGACAGAAAGTAGATTAGTGGTTTCTTGAGGATTGGGGAGGAGGGAATTGAGACTGACAGATCATAGGTATAGGGTTTATTTGGCAGGTGATGGAAATGTTCTGGAATTAGATAGCCTTGAATAGTTCAACAAAATAATATATTTAAAAACACTGAATTGGGCCAGGTGTGGTGGCTCACGCCTGTAATCCCAGCACTTTGGGAGGCCGAGGCGGGTGGATCACGAGGTAAGGAGATTGAGACCATCCTGGCCAACATGGTAAAACCCCGTCTCTACCAAAAATACAAAAAATAGCGGGGAGTGCTGGTGCATGCCTGTAATCCCAGCTACTCGGGAGGCTGAGGGAGGAGAATCACTTGAACCAGGGGGTCGGAGGTTGCAGTGAGCTGAGATCGCCACTGCACTCCAGTCTGGTGACACAGCAAGACTCCGTCTCAAAAAAAAAAAAAAGACACTAATATTTACACCATGAGAGCTGCAACAAGAAGGCAGAGCACTGCCTTGTTCCACCTCAGCTGGGAACGTTTGTATCAGGTGACTCCAACTTGTCACCTCCCAATACAAGTCTGTGAATGACCTCAATAGCTCTGTAAGTATTGATTTTGGGTTACAAACACAATTAGTGACTAGGCAAATCCACAAATACAGAACTCATAAATGACAAAGACTGTAAATGCTATGGTAATTTGGAGCCTCGGGCTATTTTGACCTTGTGACACTGCCATCTCAACATGTAGTTTCTAGGTTGCCTCAACAGGGAAGAGATTGTTGGAGGCTCATTTGCTCCTCTTAAATTCTTTGGTCAACCACAGTCCATTGAACAGAACTAATCACCTGAGCCCAGCTAACTGCAAGAGATCTGGGAAATGTGAGAAACACCTAGATATCTAGTAAGCAATAAATATTTCAGTTACCAAAGCCAAACCGAAAAAAGAGAAAAATAATTGTACTTTACAAAGGGAGGCATCTGGCTGGGCATGGTGGCTCATTCCTGTAATCCTAGCACTTGGGAGGCTGAGGCAGGCGAATTGCCTGAGCTCAGGAGTTTAAGACCAGCCTGGGCAACATGGCAAAACCCTGTCTCTACTAAAAATACAAAAAATCAGCTGGGCGTGGTGGCGCACACCTATAATCCCAGCTACTCAGGAGGCTGAAGCATGAGAATTGCTTGAACCTGGGAGGTGGAGGTTGCAGTGAGCTAAGATCACACCACTGCACTGCAGCCTGGGCGACAGAGTGAGACTCAGTTTCAAAAAAAAAAAAAAAAAGGGAGGCATCTGTTCTTTTTGTTTGTTTTTTTGAGATAGAGTTTTGCTCTTGTTGCCCAGGCTGGAGTGCAGTGGTGCGATCTCGGCTCAGTGCAACCTCTGCCTTCCGGTTTCAAGCGATTCTTCTGCCTCAGCCTCCCGAGTAGCTGGGACTACAGGCATGTGCCACCACGCCCAGCTAATTTTTTTTTTTTTTTGAGACGGAGTCTTGCTCTGTTGCCCAGGCTGGAGTGCAGTGGCGCAATCTCAGCTCACTGCAAGCTCCGCCTCCCAGGTTCACGCCATTCTCCTGCCTCAGCCTCTCTGAGTAGCTGGGACTACAGGCGCCTGCCACCACGGCTGGCTAATTTTTTGTATTTTTAGTAGAGATGGGGTTTCACCGTGGTATTGATCTCCTGACCTCGTGATATGCCTGCCTCGGCCTCCCAAAGTGCTGGGATTACAGGCGTGAGCCACCGCGCCCGGACCCAGCTAATTTTTTGTATTTTTTAGTAGAGACAGGGTTTCACCATGTTGGCCAGGATGGTCTCAATCTCTTGACCTCATGATCTGCCCACCTCAGCCTCCCAAAGTGCTGGGATTAGAGGTGTGAGCCACTGCGACCGGCTAGGGAGGTATCTATTCTTGTCAGGCAGAGAGTGTCCTGTGGGAGTTTTGGGGAGTGAGGATGTTTCAGAGTTCTCACCTCTCATGACTTTTCCCAGGTATACCCATTCTAACTGGCAGATCACAGTGTTCCAGTTATCACCAGTCTTATCCATTTCATTTTAGCAGGACATATGATTAATTTCTTGTTCTGGACCTTTGTAGTTTAAATTTGCTGGTTGTTCTCTGTTTCCATTTGGTCATCTGTAGGTTGGAACTTGTCTCACTCTTGTTGAACTTTATCAAATTATAAGCAATAACCAATACACTCAAATATCCTGGTATATTTGCCATAAACCCTAAGCACTTCGCCCTCAGTTTGCACATAGTCTGAATCTTTAGCAGCAAGAGAATTGCTTAATCAACAGCTTACAACAGCAGAACGTGGACTGCTAGGAAAATTTCATCCTGAATTGAGGGAATCCTCATTGTTTCTCTCTCTAGTTGACTCAACTAGTTCCATATTTGTTCTGAAGGTCTTTCACTCAAGATACAACTTCCAGATAATCATTTATGTATTCATTAGAACTCCTTTAGTTTCAAGTAGAAAAAATCATCTTGAGCTATTCTAATAATGGTAATAGTAACATTGAGTGAATGTTTATTCTATACCAGTGTCTGGCCCATAATAAGTGCTTAATCTTTGTTGAATGAATACTAGACATTGCACTAAGTACTTTAAATGCATTATCTAATTTAATCCTCACAAAAACTCTACACTAGGATTTTTTCCTTTTTACAGTAAAAACAGCAACAGCAACAACAACCACAGCAACAACAACAACAACCACAACAACAAAAACCCAAAAAACCAAAAACAGAGATTTAGAAACTGCCCCAGGACACACAGCTAGTAAATGTTGGAACCAGGGTTTGAACCTAGACCATCTCATTTTTTGCTACCCTATGAGGAAAGAAGAATAATTTATTGTAAGAGAGTTGTTACAGAATGAAGGGCAGAAATTCAGAAGGATTACAGGATGGGCTGGAACCACAAAGCTGTTGGGAACTCAGGTCGTATTCTCCCTCGGATTCATCTGTCTGCTTTTTAGACTAGATGTGGTATCCTTGATGGGCAAAGGGAATATTGGTAAAATTACACAACAGATCATTTCACTGATCTCAACTTTTGATTTGCCTTGGAAAATCCCATCATTGCTCCCAGCTATCTTTGTGACCTGGGTTAAGTCATTCCATTTCTTTGGGCTCCAATTCCCCTGTCTATAAAATGAGAAGTTCTTACCAGAGGATTCCTCAAGTCTTTTCTGTGATCCTGGGAGGCCGAGGCAGGAGGATTGCTTGAGTCCAGGAGTTTGAGGGTGCAGTGAGCTAGGATCATACCACAGTATTCCAGCCTGGGCCACAGACCAAGACCCTATCTCTAAATAAATAAATACATAAAAATAAAACTCTGTGATCCTAAGTGAATCTTCTAGGTCAGAAGCACATTAATAATGAAGTTCCATGTGTGGATTCGAGGGAGAGAATGGGGAAGGGTTCTAGGGAAAGAAGGACAGAATAAAAGTTTGGGTATAGCTTCAGTGTTGAATTGCTATTTAGAGTTGGTGTAAAGTGAAGGCCTTTGGGGAGATATAGATGGAGAATGGAAAAGACTTCTAACCTTGGCCTGGGGTGGTGGCTCAAGCCTGTAATCCCAGCACTTTGGGAGACTGAGGTGGATGAATCACTTGAGGTCACGAGTCCAAGACCAGCTTGGGCAACATGGTGAAACCCCATCTCCACAAAAAATACAAAAATTAGCCGTGCGCGGTGGCGCATGCCTGTAGTCCCCAGCTACTTGGGAGGCTGAGGCAGGATAATCGCTTGAACCAAGGAGGCAGAAATTGCATTGAGCCAAGATAGTGCCACTGCACTCCAGCCTGGCTAACAGAGTGAGACTCCATCTCAAAAAAAAAAAAAAAAAAGGCACGGTGGCTCACGCCTGTAACCCCAGCACTTTGGGAGGCTGAGGTGGATAGATCACTTAAGGTCAGGAGTTCAAGAACAGCCTAGCCAACATGGTGAAACCCCATCTCTACTAAAAATACACAAATTAGCTGGGTGTGGTGGCACGTGCCTGTAATCCCAGGTACTTGGGAGGCTGAGGCAGGAAAATTGCTTGAAGCCGGAAGGCAGAGGTTGCAGTGGTCAGATAGCCCCACTGCACTCCAGCCTGGGCAACAGAGAGAGATTCCCTCTCAAACGCCCGCCCCCCGAAAAAAAACAAAAACAACAACAAAAAAGAGTTCTAACCCTGACCAGACCAGATTATTTTGAATGACATCTCTTTCTCTCTCTGTTCCATGAGCAGTTCTGTGTGTAGGGAGATCAGTCCCTGTGCGTAGTGATTTAATCTGGTTTCTGTCTTCTCAGCTCAGAGTTTTTGATAGGGCTTTCACCTACTAGGCCACAGAGAAAGAACCAAATGATAGGGGATTCCAGGGGGGAAGGAAAGACCCAAACATTTGAATGGCCTAATGAGCAAATCACATTTCTCCGGGTCTGTTTCCTTATCCATAAGTGAAAAAGTTTGGTGTATGTGATCTCTGAGGTACTGCTCAGCCCTTGACACTCTGTGGTCCTGGGTAGTAGTCGAAAGCAGCTCTCCTCTTCCTGAATTCTCCATCCTTGGACTGGACCTCTCGTCTGTTTATACCTTGCTGCCCAGTTTGTTTCTCCTGGGCGTCTTTTCTTCCTCAATTTCCTCAAATCCTACTTGCTTCTTAGCTCCTTCATATCCTCTTTGTTTTCTATGTTTCTGCAGAACCCCAGATTACACCCCTGGTCTCCAGTTCTCCATGTCCATGTCTGCCTATTCCTTTCTGCATCACTGGCTCCTAACTCAAGCAATCTCCTCGGATTCCTCTGAGGGGCCCCTGGGATCCCCTATCATTGGTCCCTCTCACAGAAGCATACCCTTCTCCAGAGCCAAAGGATCAGATATTCAGCGGCTCAGGTAACAAACCTGCTGTCAGGTTACATATATTGTTTCCTGAAAGACCACACTACAGTGTCAGTGGAGCCTCAGGCTGCCTGCAGTGCCCTGCCCTCACCTGGCTATCTCACAAAGGTGAGAATAACCAGAACTCACCTCCAGTACCAGTGTTCAACTGGAACATGGCTCTGAGCCTCTGCCCCCTGCTGCTGCTGCTGCTGCTGCTGTCCTTTGCAGGTGAGAAGAACAGTGAGCAGAACTGGGGATGAGGAGGAGGGTGGCTGGAAAAAGACTTTAAGAATGTGGAGGTGAACCTGTTAGATAGAAGGACAAAGGAGAGAGGCAGAGACTTGTGCAAAAGGAAAAAATGGGAGTTAAGAAAAGCAAGCCAAGACTTACTGTGGGCCAATGAAAGGGGTTCAGCTCACCAACCCCTCACCTCATCTTTAGATCCAGGTAGGGAACTGTGCTCAGGGGCAGGGTTGAGTTTGGGCTCTATGTTCCTCTCCTTTAGTGACCTCTGGTTTCTCTCCTTACAGTGACCCCTACTGGGCCTCATTCCCTGGACTCTGGTCTCTCCTTCCTGAAGTCATTGCTCTCCACTCTGGACCAGGCTCCCCAGGGCTCCCTGAGCCGCTCACGGTTCTCTACATTCCTGGCCAACATTTCTTCTTCCTTTGAGCCTGGGAGAATGGGGGAAGGACCAGTAGGAGAGCCCCCACCTCTCCAGCCACCTGCTCTCCGGCTCCATGATTTTCTAGTGACACTGAGAGGCAGCCCCGACTGGGAGCCAATGCTAGGGCTGCTAGGGGATATGCTGGCACTGCTGGGACAGGAGCAGACTCCCCGAGATTTCCTGGTGCACCAGGCAGGCGTGCTGGGTGGACTCGTGGAGGTGCTGCTGGGAGCCTTAGTTCCTGGGGGCCCCCCTACCCCAACTCGGCCCCGGTGCACCCGTGATGGGCCCTCTGACTGTGTCCTGGCTGCTGACTGGTTGCCTTCTCTGCTGCTGCTGTTAGAGGGCACACGCTGGCAAGCTCTGGTGCAGGTGCCGCCCAGTGTGGACCCCACCAATGCCACAGGCCTTGATGGGACGGAGGCAGCTCCTCACTTTTTGCAGGGTCTGTTGGGTTTGCTTACCCCAACAGGGGAGCTAGGCTCTGAGGGGGCTCTTTGGGGCGGTCTGCTACGCACAGTGGGGGCCCCCCTCTATGCTGCCTTTCAGGAGGGGCTGCTCCATGTCACCCACTCCCTGCAGGATGAGGTCTTTTCCATTCTGGGGCAGCCAGAGCCTGATGCCAATGGGCAGTGCCATGGAGGTGAGTGTGGCCAGGGCTGGGACTGGGATGTGGCAGGGCAAGGAAAGTGAAATTGGGGTAGTTTTCTTCCTTACTCTTTCCCTCCTAGGTAACCTTCAACAACTGCTCTTATGGTAAGTAATAAGGGGCCAGTTCTGAGGGATTGGGCCTGGAAAATCTGGAGGTGGAGAGCTGAAGACATCAGCCTCTAGAGAGGAAAACTGATGGGAGGAGTGTGGTTTAGTGCATTTGGGGTGTGACTGTCTGGGTTTGTGTCCTAGCTCCACCTCTTCCTAGCCATATGACTTTGAGCAAGTTACATAGTCTTTCTATACCTCAGTTTCCCCATTTATAAAATGAGAATGATAATGTTAGTTACCACAGAGTTGTTGCACCCGATTAAATGAGTTGATACTGTGTATGCAAACGACTTACAACAGTGCTGGCACATAGTGCTTAATAATGTTAGCTAGTAAAGATGGGATTT
Organism: Symphalangus syndactylus; assembly: GCF_028878055.3. Lineage (NCBI taxonomy): Eukaryota > Metazoa > Chordata > Mammalia > Primates > Hylobatidae > Symphalangus > Symphalangus syndactylus. The sequence continues at coordinate 128,963,150 of NC_072427.2, forward strand.
GGAAAATAAGGACACAGCTGGATTCCTCTACCCCCTTACTACTTCAGTACAACAATGCCAGACAATAGTTAGACATATTGAGTTGCTGAGCAGATTTCCTAACATGAGGCCCGCTGAGGGTTGTGTTTAAGCTATCTAAAAGCATACGAAGAAAGGAGACAGAAGGGGGCCAGGTGGACAGAAAGAATTCCAACTGGGGCTTCTCCTAGGTGATTTTGGACCTTGGCAGGGCAGCTCTCTCTTTTTTGCCCTGTCGCAGCATTCCAACCAGTAATGCCTAAACTCTCAGGGACCTCACTTACAGAAAAGCCTATGCTTGCCATGCCCCTTGAGGGCTCTGGGTCAGGGTCAGAATCTTCAGCTGGAGGAAATGTGAACTGACCAGATCCTGCCTGCTCCTCCCTCTGCACCCAGGGGCATCCGGCACAACCTTTCCTGGGATGTCCAGGCGCTGGGCTTTCTGTCTGGATCACCACCCCCACCCCCTGCCCTCCTTCATTGCCTGAGCACGGGCGTGCCTCTGCCCAGAGCTTCTCAGCCCTCAGCCCACATCAGCCCACGCCAACGGCGAGCCATCGCTGTGGAGGCCCTCTGTGAGAACCGCTCAGGCCCAGCACCACCCTACAGCATTTCCAACTTCTCCATCCACTTGCTCTGCCAGCACACCAAGCCTGCCACTCCACAGCCCCCTCCCAGCACCACTGCCATCTGCCAGACAGCTGTGTGGTATGCAGTGTCCTGGGCACCAGGTGCCCAAGGCTGGCTACAGGCCTGCCATGACCAATTTCCTGATGAGTTTTTGGATGCGATCTGCAGTAACCTGTCCTTTTCAGCCCTGTCTGGCTCCAACCGCCGCCTGGTGAAGCGGCTCTGTGCTGGCCTGCTCCCACCCCCTACCAGCTGCCCTGAAGGCCTGCCCCCTGTTCCCCTCACCCCAGACATCTTTTGGGGCTGCTTCTTGGAGAATGAGACTCTGTGGGCTGAGCGACTGTGTGGGGAGGCAAGTCTACAGGCTGTGCCCCCCAGCAACCAGGCTTGGGTCCAGCATGTGTGCCAGGGTCCCACCCCAGATGTCACTGCCTCCCCACCGTGCCACATTGGACCCTGTGGGGAACGCTGCCCGGATGGGGGCAGCTTCCTGGTGATGGTCTGTGCCAATGACACCATGTATGAAGTCCTGGTGCCCCTCTGGCCTTGGCTAGCAGGCCAATGCAGGATAAGTCGTGGGGGCAATGACACTTGCTTCCTAGAAGGGCTGCTGGGCCCCCTTCTGCCCTCTCTGCCACCACTGGGACCATCCCCACTCTGTCTGACCCCTGGCCCCTTCCTCCTTGGCATGCTATCCCAGTTGCCACGCTGTCAGTCCTCTGTCCCAGCCCTTGCTCACCCCACACGCCTACACTATCTCCTCCGCCTGCTGACCTTCCTCTTGGGTCCAGGGGCTGTGGGCACTGAGGCTCAGGGGATGCTGGGTCGGGCCCTACTGCTCTCCAGTCTCCCAGACAACTGCTCCTTCTGGGATGCCTTTCGCCCAGAGGGCCGGCGTAGTGTGCTACGGACGATTGGGGAATACCTGGAACGAGAGGAGGAGCAGCCAACTCCATCAGGCTTTGAACCCACTGTCAACCCCAGCTCTGGTATAAGCAAGATGGAGCTGCTGGCCTGCTTTAGTGTGAGTGCTCTGCCAGAGGGAAAGCTCCTAGAACAGTGAGAAGGCCCTCTAGGGGAATTCCTCGAATACTCAGAGGCAGTAGTGTGGGGTAGTAGTTGAAGCACACAGCTCTAGAGTCAGACAGGTTTGGATTCATATCTTGGTTCTGTGACCAGCCTTGAATGAGTTATTTAACTTCTCTGAGCAATATTTTTCTCGTCTCATTTATAAACTAGGGATGATAATGGTATATGAGATAATACATGCTGTGGGCTTAGCACAGTGCATGATACACAAACGTGCAATAAATATTACCTTGTTATTCTTTTGGGCTCTTTGACTCTCCTGCTTTCTGCACCAGAAAGAAAAAGGATCAAGTTAGAGGACTCTTAATTTTTCCCCTAGAGAGTGAGAATTGGAGGCTGGCAGAATACAGGAAGATAACGCAGGAATGAGAAAGATTCAGGGACACTACCAATCAGAAGACTTTGGTTCTAGGTTCAGCTGTGCCTCAAATTAGTGCGATCTTAGGCAAGCAATTTCATTTAGTTTTTCTGGGCTTCAGTTTTTAGTCTGTAGAATGGAGGGGTGAGAATATGTTAAACACCATAATTCATTCACTGAGTGCCTATTATATGCAAGGCACTTTGCTAGGTTCTGTAGGATATATAAAGATTCCTTACTCCATGTTGGGGCCACCTTTTTTAAACCCTGGGCCCAGTAAAATGGAATTAGATAGTCTCATAGTATTTGGTTCAGGTCTACAAGTATTAATTGAGCCAACTATGGACCGGGCATGGGAGAGGGTACAAGAGAAATTAGAGATATGACCCTGGACCTAAAAGAGCTTAATATCTGAAGAATCACACTTGAGGTGAAGGACCAGCATCCCAGCAAGTGGAGTTGGAATGCCTGGGGGAGCTGCAGGAGAGACAGAGAAGACAGCTCTGTTGGCATATTGTCTTTCTTCCCACCAGCCTGTGCTGTGGGATCTGCTCCAGAGGGAAAAGAGTGTTTGGGCCCTGCAGATTCTAGTGCAGGTAACAGGTGGAGGGCACATGGGTGGGCTGGGTGACAGCCATGGCTGGAGGTCCCTGCCCCGTGAGGCCATACCCACCATGACCTCCTATTCGCAGGCGTACCTGCATATGCCCCCAGAAAACCTCCAGCAGCTGGTGCTTTCAGCAGAGAGGGAGGCTGCACAGGGCTTCCTGACACTCATGCTGCAGGGGAAGCTGCAGGTGAGCATAGGGAAAGGCGAGCAAGGGCACCTGGAGCCTAGTGTTCAGAGGGCTTGCCTTAGTGGGAGGAGGAACTCCAGAGAGGAAATGGCAGGGATACTGGGCATCTCCAGAGGCAGAATCCATTCCTGTGCCCCTACAGGTACCACCATCCGAGGAGCAGGCCCTGGGTCGCCTGACAGCCCTGCTGCTCCAGCGGTACCCACGCCTCACCTCCCAGCTCTTCATTGATCTGTCACCACTCATCCCTTTCTTGGCTGTCTCTGACCTGATGCGCTTCCCACCATCCCTGTTAGCCAACGACAGTGTGTAAGGTTCTTGCACTACTCCTCCTACTCCTGTCACAGTCAGGTCAACCCCATCCACCTGGAGCAGCCCCTTCCGGAGCTCTTCTCTGTTTTCTTCTTTCATGCCAGATAGGTAATGTGCCAACATCGTAACAAGGTTTGAGAGAGGCACATCTCACGCCTGAGTGTGAAAACCCAATCATCATGCTAATGAACTACAAAAGGATCAGAGAGCTCCTCTCTATTAAAACCAGGGAGAGGCCAGGCGCAGTGGCTCGCGCCTGTAATCCCAGCGCTTTGGGAGCCCGAGGCAGGCGGATCACTAGGTCAGGAGTTGGAGACCAGCCTGGCCAATATGGTGAAACCCCGTCTCTATTAAACTACAAAAATTAGCCAGGCATGGTGGTGGGCGCCTGTAGTCCCAGTTACTTGGGAGGCTGAGGCAGGAGGATAGCTTGAACCTGGGAGTCAGAGGTTACAGTGAGCCAAGATCGTGCCACTGCACTCCAGCCTGGGTGACAGAGCGAGACTCCGTCTTAAAAAAACAAAAACCAGAACAAAAAAAACCAGGGAGGGTCTCCTTCCTATCTAGACAGCAGGGCTACAGAGGGTCAGGGGAAAACAGTTTGGAGGAAGACAAAGGGTTAAGACCCATGACTCCTCACAGCCTGGCTGCCATCCGGGATTACAGCCCAGGAATGAGGCCTGAACAGAAGGAGGCTCTGGCAAAGCGACTGCTGGCCCCTGAACTGTTTGGGGAAGTGCCTGCCTGGCCCCAGGAGCTGCTGTGGGCAGTGCTGCCCCTGCTCCCCCACCTCCCTCTGGAGAACTTTCTGAAGCTCAGCCCTCACCAGGTATGAGAATCATCTTCTTTACTTGACTGGCCCATCTTCTGCTAGTGGGGACGAGAGTCAATGGCATGTCTCTCAGTGGCCCCTCCCTGCAAGAACCCTACAGTGACCGCAGTGCGAGCTAACCTTCCCCATCTCAGATCCAGGCCCTGGAGGATAGCTGGCCAGCAGCAGGTCTGGGGCCAGAGCATGCCCGCCATGTGCTGCGCAGCCTGGTAAACCAGAGTGTCCAGGATGGTGAGGAGCAGGTACGCAGGTGAGTTGTTGTGGGATCAGTAACCAAGGCAGGAGTGGAAGAAGTAGAGAGAGGAAGGTACAGCTGTCATGGTGGGTCGGTGTTCTAGGAAGGAAGGGGCAAGAGAGTAGGCAGTGGCCCCAGGCAGCGTAGAGTTCCAGGAGAGAGGTCTATAGATGGTGCCCCTGTGTAATGGTGTAGTGGTCAGAGTGCCCAGTGTATGTACCCACACTGTCTGCTGCCAGGCCTGCCTTAGTGTGAGTCTCAGGGACCACACAAAGGTCAGCTTCATGCCCTCCTCAGGCTTGGGCCCCTCGCCTGTTTCCTGAGCCCTGAGGAGCTGCAGAGCCTAGTGCCCCTGAGTGATCCGATGGGGCCGGTAGAACGGGGGCTGCTGGAATGTGCAGCCAACGGGACCCTCAGCCCAGAAGGACGGGTGAGCCCCTCAGCACAAACGTACAAGACTCTAGGCTTCCCCTGGGTCTGTGTGGATGGCTTTCCCATTGTGTCAACTTGAGCACAGTGGTGCCAGCCCCCCATCCCACTTTTGCAACCTCCATTCCTTACTCCATGGCCATTCTTATCTGTTACCACCTCTTCCTGGCCCTTCTCTATCTGGTCTGGGGCACCCCAAACATACCCTTTGCCATTTTGAACCTAATCTACTCCAGTCCAATCCCTAGTTCCAAACCCTAGCCCAGGCCCTGGGAAATTCAGATGTGGGATTAGAGAGGAACTTCAAGGTTCATCTCTTTTCTCTCCAGTCCTAAACCTTCTTTGGTCACAGGTGGCATATGAACTTCTGGGTGTGTTGCGCTCATCTGGAGGAGCGGTGCTGAGCCCCCGGGAGCTGCGGGTCTGGGCCCCTCTCTTCCCTCAGCTGGGCCTCCGCTTCCTGCAGGAGCTGTCAGAGCCCCAGCTTAGAGCCATGCTTCCTGTCCTGCAGGGAACTAGTGTTACACCTGCTCAGGTCTGCCTGTCTCACTCCCTGGCATGTACCCTCCATCCCCGCTTGAGCGCCAGTCAAGAGAATCCCATTCAGGGATAAAACCAGCCCCTCCTTTCCCTGGGTGAACAGTAGAGGTAAACTCTGTCTGCAGGAGGACGCCTTCATTCCCTTTCCTCAGATCAAGAAGGGACCTGAGTCACTGAGGATGGTTACTGGGGATGATTAAGAGGGAGCGGGAAGTTTTGGAGTGTTTGCCTTAGGAACCCACTTAGGACCTGGCTGCTGGGTCCTGAGAGCTGTTGTTTTCGGTCCCATCCCAACTCAGGCTGTCCTGCTGCTTGGACGGCTCCTTCCTAGGCACGATGTGAGTAGCAGCAACTTCTCAGCCTCTCGCCAGAGGTCTCTATCCCCTTTTAACCTGGCTCCTGCATCTGCCCCTCCTCTCTCTCCGCTCCCCTCATACTTACTGCCTTGCTGCATTGTGATTGCTGTCTTCCCCACCACCCTTCCCTTCTTCTTCAGGCCTCTTGTCTCTCTTGCTCTTTAGCTATCCCTGGAGGAACTCTGCTCCTTGCACCTTCTGCTACCAGGCCTCAGCCCCCAGACACTCCAGGCCATCCCTAGGCGAGTCCTGGTCGGGGCTTGTTCCTGCCTGGCGCCTGAACTGTCACGCCTCTCAGCCTGCCAGACCGCAGCACTGCTGCAGACCTTTCGGGTATGAGAGTGACAAGGAGGATGAGATAATCAGGAATACCGGCTCTTTCTGGTTGGGAGGAAGGCATCTTCCCTGGAGGCCAGGGAAGGCCTTTCATACCTCCCCACTTACACACACACATACACACACACAACCAATTCTCATGCAGGTTAAAGATGGTGTGAAAAATATGGGTACAACAGGTGCTGGTCCAGCTGTGTGTATCCCTGGTCAGGTAAGTGTGAGATCTCCGAACTGAGCTCCTCTCCCCATTCTGGGGCAGTTTCATATGGCTGCTGCTGCCTCCCACACTACCCTGCAGTGGCCCTGAGAGTTCTGGTTAGCTCTGTGCCCATTAGCAGCCCTCTCCAGTGCCAGATGCAGGACAGCATGATCCACTCACATTGTCCTAGACTAATGTCAAAGGTGGAAGGGCCTGAGAAATCTTCCAGGCCACCCACCCTGCTTTCAGATGAAAAGACCAAGGCTGAGAGAAGCTAAGGGACGTTGTTCTCCTGGTGCCTAACTAGCAGCAACACTTGACCACAGCAGCCTGCGGTGTGAGGCTTTTAGGCGTTTATTGCTACAGTGGCAAATGCCATTCCACTTCTGTCCTAGCTATGGTCCCTTTTCACCCCCATGGTTCCTTTTCTCTGAGTGCTAAGTCTAGACTCTCTCACCTGTCACTACACTGCTATACCCATCGCCGCCAGCAGCCTATTCCCACCACCTGGCCAGACTGCCTGCTTCCCCTGCTCCCACTAAAGCTGCTACAACTGGATTCCTCGGCTCTTCTGGCAAATCAAAGACGCTACTGGGAGCTGCCCTGGTCTGAGCAGCAGGTAATTCTCCCCACTTAATTTCAGAACTTCCTGCCTCAATGCAGTCTACCTTCTTTACCTATCCCTCAGCCCTATTTGTCCAGCTTATCCCTAGTATCCTTTATTTGATTGATTGAGACAGAGTCTCACTCTGTTGCCCAGGCTGCAGTGCAGTGGCATGATCAGAGTTTGTTGTAACCTCAAACTCCTGAACTCAGGCAATCTTTCTGCCTCAGCCTCCTGAATAGCTAGGACCACGGGTGGTTCCCACCATGCTTGGCTAATTTTTAAATTTTGTTTTTGTTTTTTGAGATAAAGTCTTGCTCTGTCGCCCAGGCTGGAGTACAGTGGCGCAATCTTGGCTCACTGCAACCTCCGTCTCCCGGGTTCAAGCGATTCTCCTGCCTCAGCCTCCCGAGTAGCTGGGACTACAGGTGCCCCCCACCATGCCCGGCTAATTTTTTTTTTTTTTTTTTTTAGTAGAGATGGGGTTTCACCATATTGGCCAGGCTGGTCTCGAACTCCTGACCTTGTGATCTGCCTGCCTCTGCCTCCCGAAGTGCTGGGATTACAGGTGTGAGCCACCACGCCTGGCCAATTTTTAAAATTTTTATAGAGACAGACAATACAAAAACGTGGACAGTATGTGGAGACACTATGTTGAGTACTAAGCTGTCCAGATTGGTCTTGAACTCCTGGCCTCAAGCAATCCTCCTGCCTTGGCCTCCCAAAGTGCTGGGATTACAGGCCTGAGCCACTGCACCCAGCCCCCTAGTATCCCTTATAATGTGACTTGCTTTTCTATTTTTTTCTCCTTCCCTTTTCTTTCATTTCTTTCTCACTCTCTGAGAGAAGAGTGGGCATCTGGGAGAGTGGGAGGCTGGTGGGTCCCACAGAGTGAAGAGGCAGGACTGGGTCCAAGGCAGTCCTGCCTCTCCACTCTAGGGGGTATCCTTGGACAGTGTCTCTTCTGGGAAGTGGCTCATCTTTCTTCTTGTAGGCACAGTTTCTCTGGAAGAAGATGCAAGTACCCACCAACCTGACCCTCAGGAATCTACAGTGAGTAACTTGTGTTGAGCAGTGGGCTGAATTCGACCAACATTCTTTTGAGTGCTTACTATGTGCCAGGCATCATGTGATAGGGAATGGGGGATATAGGGATGAATGATGCATAGTCCCTGCCTCATGGACATTCTCCTAGCTCCTCCCTTTGCCCTCCTGTCCTTCCACAGTGCCATGCCTATCCTGACTAGAGCCAAAGGACTCAGAAAACCTGGATTCAGGTTCCAGTCCTGTCACCTACTTGTGCTCTTGGGCAAGTCATTTAACCTCCCTGTGTCAGTTTTCCCTTCTTTAAGTGAGAATTACAATGGCAGCAGCCTCATAGGTAGTTATTGTGAAGATTAAATGAGGTAAGTCATGTAAGATATTTAACACAGTGCCTGGTCCATTGTAAAGTCCCAGCAGTCATTTGCTACTATTAGTTTACTTCAGGGTGACTTCAGAGGCACTGGCCAAGCAAGAATAAATAGGAATAAGAAGGTATCACTTTACTTACACCCACAGTAAAAGAACAATGGGCTTCAGAATCTTTTGTTTTTCTTTTTTTTTCTGAGACAGAGTCTTGCTCTGTTGCCCAGGCTGGAGTGCAGTGGTGTGACTTCGGCTCACTGCAACCTCTGCCTCCCAGGTTCAAGCGATTCTCCTGTCTCAGCCTCTGGAGTAGCTGGGATTACAGGCATGTGCCACCATACCCAGCTAATTTTTGTCTTTTTAGTAGAGATGGGGTTTCACCATTTTGGCCAGGCTGGTCTCAAACTCCTGACCTCAGGTGATCCACCTGCCTCAGCCTCCCAAGGGCTTCAGAATCTAAGACATGGCTCTAGTTTCAGTTTACCACATTTCTAGTAGAATGATGTTGGGAATGTCACCTGACCTCCATAAATCCTTATTTTCTTCTCTGATAAACAGCAGTGATGTTATGGGGAGCTGATGAGAATATCTACATAAAAACATTTCTCAAACCATAAATTGCTGTGAATGAACATCTGTACTTGTGCTGAGAGTACTGATATCAAGGAGCAAACAGGCTGTTGTATGTGTTGAATGAGCATCTCCCCACTCACACACCCACAGGGCTCTGGGCACCCTGGCAGGAGGCATGTCCTGTGAGTTTCTGCAGCAGATCAACTCCATGGTAGACTTCCTTGAAGTGGTGCACATGATCTATCAACTGCCCACTAGAGTTCGAGGGAGCCTGGTGAGAGGGGGTGCCTGGACATTAGTGGGAGCAGGGAGGCTGGGACCCTAGGTATAGAACCCAGCTCCTATGTTCTGCTCTGGCCTCACCCTGCTTCCCTACAGAGGGCCTGTATCTGGGCAGAGCTAAAGCGGAGGATGACAATGCCAGAACCAGAATGGACAACTCTAGGGCCAGAACTGAATGGGCTGGATAGCAAGCTACTCCTGGACTTACCGTAAGTACTGCAGCTAGAGATATTGGCCCCTCAGAAAGCTCAATCTGGGGTGAAGATCTGCCCTTAGGGAATGCCCTAGAGGAGGCGGTTTTTCTTTCTGGTAGTTCCCTGACATCATTTATAGCCCAAAGCAGAGGATTTTATTCAAAGTTGCTCTATGTATTGACTGGTTCCCAGAATATGCTCCAGCATGGGGCAGCTGAGGGTGGCAACACTGTATTGAAGCCTGCCAAGTAATCTTACAATAACCTAGTCCACATTAATGGAGATTGAGATAGAGTGTCTGAAGTGAGGGAGGCAATGCTCCAATTCTGCCCCAGAGGATTGTAGTTTGCTCAGGGCACTGTGTTCTTAGTGCGTTCAGAGGAGTAGATCGAGAGAAAAATATATGAAAAATGTGATAAGTGCCTTCAAATACCTGAGGGGCTATGAAGTAGAAATTAGCTTGTCATATTTATGAGTGGCCCCATTGGGCAAGACTAAGAGTAGTTAACAGAGATCAGATTTTTAGATAGTATAAGAAAAACTAAGGTAGTGAGTTCCTGGTCCTTGGAGCTCTTCGAGTCTAGGCCAGATGGCCCCATGGCAGGAATGTTGTAGAGGACGTTCATATACAGGTTGTGGGAAGAAAAGGCTGTAGGAACCCAACGCTCCTCCCTACCCATAGAGAAATTTATTAGTATCTTACTCATATGCTGCTTTTCTCGTTTTACCCCTACCACCACCCCATTGCCATCTGCACTGTAAGTCAGAATAGGAAAATGCTGGTGTTACAGTCTTCCCGAGGAATATGGAGATGAAGGGGAGTAAAAGCAGTTGACTTCATTCTTACTTTTTTTTTTTTTTTGAGACAGAGTTTCGCTGTGTCACCAAGGCTGGAGTGCAGTGACATGATCTCGGCTCACTGCAACCTCCATCTTCCAGGTTCAAGCAATTCTCCTGCCTCAGTCTCCCGAGTAGCTGGGACTGTAGGTGTGCACCACCACGCCAGGCTAATTTTTGTATTCGTTGTGGGGACGAGCTTTCACCATGTTGGCCAGGCTGGTCGTGAACTCCTGGCTTCAAGTGATCTGCCCACCTCGGCTTCCCAACATTCTTACATTCTTATAGGCCTTTCCACAGATTTTAGCTCTTGTATGACTTAGCCCAGTTCCAGAACTGGTAATGCTAGGTAGGGTACAGGTTATCACCTCTGATTTCTGGGCAAAAGGGATTTATTTATTTATTTCCTTATTTATATTTTTGAGACGGAGTCTCGCTCTGTCACCCAGGCTGCAGTGCAATGGTGCCATCTCGGCTCACTGCAACCTGCACCTCCGGGGTTCAAGCAATTCTCCTGCCTCAGCCTCCTGAGTAGCTGGGATTACAGGCGCGTGCCACCACACCCGGCTAATTTTTGCATTTTTAGTAGAGACGGGGTTTCGCCATGTTGCTCATGGTGAAATTTCTGACCTCGTGATCTGCTTGCCTCGGCCTCCCAAAGTGCTGGGATTACAGGCATGAGCCACCACGTCTGGCCTGTTTTTACTTTTTTTAATGCCATTCAGATCTGTTTAAATATGTGGGTTCTGTGAGATGATTTAGAATCCCAAGGTTACAGATGAGGTGAAAGATCCTAGACCATGCATCAAAAAACTCGAGTTCCTCATTTGTGAAAGAAGGATAAGAGAAACACCTATTTTGTCTGGGTGCAGTGGCTCACGCCTATAATCCCAGCATTTTGGGAGGCCAAGGTGGGTGGATCACTGAGGTCAGGGGTTCAAGACCAGACTGGCCAACATGGCAAAACACCATCTCTACTAAAAATACAAAAGTTAGCTGGGCGTGGTGGCGCGTGCCTGTAATTCCAGTTATTTGGGAGGCTGAGGCACGAGAATTGCTTGAACCTGGGAGGTGCAGGTTGCAGTGAGCTGAGATCGCAGCACCACTGTGCTCTGGCCTGAGTGATGGAGTGAGGCCAGGTCTTGTTGTAGGATCAAATGAGATAACACCTGAAAGAACTTTGTAAATTGTATAGCACGTACAAACAAGAAGGGACCTCTTCACAAGTAGAGGAAGGGTGGTCGTGTGGAAAAAAACGGGAATTGGGAGTGAGAGACCTCAACATTTGATCTTTGTGAACCTCAGTTTTTTAATCTATAAAATGGGGAAATGTTAATGGTACTTAATATTTGGAGCTTTTGAGTCCATTAGATCAGGTAGGATTTTTTTTTTTTTTTGGAATACTAGAAATATGTTGCTCCCTTTTTCTCTCCCATTCAAGCTTGATGGTGGGAATTGGCCCTGCAGCTGTTTACTATCAGTTCCTGTCCAACTTCACTAAGTTTGGTCTGGGGTCACATCGTAGCTGGGGACTGTAGGGTTCTGTGGTCCCTTCTTGACTTGGCCCAGCTCCACCTGAATACTGTTGTTGTCAAATTGCTATAATAGGATCCAGTTGATGGACAGACTATCCAATGAATCCATTATGTTGGTGGTGGAGCTGGTACAAAGAGCTCCAGAGCAGCTGCTGGCACTGACCCCACTCCACCAGGCAGCCCTGGCAGAGAGGGCACTACAAAACCTGGTAAGAGTCCACCCTACCAGACTCAGATTTGCTGCCCTGGGCAATTCTTGCTCCTCAGACAATGCTCTCTGACTGTCCCCCAACCCTATACTTCTTGCTTTCTTGCTGCCAAACAGGTTCCTATCTACAAGGCCTGGCCCCTGTTTTGCCTCTGGCTTCTGTTCCTTGACAATATGCTTCATGTTACTTGTCCATACCTCTTGGAGTCCGAGAAATCTCTTGGAGTCCACCTCTCAGTCTTTCTGCCTGCTCCTGTGTGGGCTCATTGCTTCAGAAAGTGAACAAAGGTAGTGAGCATCATAGGATGCTGAGTTGAGAGCAGGAGGGAGGGAAGGTCAAGGGGCTTGGTGTCTTGATCAAGGTGTCTGGTATTCTGAGTCAGAAGTGCATTGTCCAAGTTCTGATGCTCTTCTTCAGGCTCCAAAGAAGACTCCAGTCTCAGGAGAAGTGCTGGAGACCTTAGGCCCTCTGGTTGGATTCCTGGGGATAGAGAGCACACGACAGATCCCCCTACAGATCCTTCTGTCCCATCTCAGTCAGCTGCAAGGCTTCTGCCTAGGAGAGACATTTGCCACAGAGCTGGGATGGCTGCTATTGCAGGAGTCTGTTCTTGGGTAGGGACCTTCAAGAACTTCAGATTCTAACTCATTCTGTACCCAATCCCTCAACCACCATCATCAGTGGGCAGCCTGTTCCATATTCTTAAGGTCCCCTGGAGCCCTGTGTCTGAAATCCTAGCATGTCCTCTTTTCCCCTTCCTTTTCCTCACAGTTCCCTTAGCTCCCCAGCCCCCGATTTAATTCCTGTCCCCAGGAAACCAGAGTTGTGGAGCCAGGATGGAGTAGAGCAAGCTGGATGCCTAGTATTCACTCTGTCTACTGAGGCAATTTCCTTGATCCCCAGGGTGAGATGAAGGAAGAAGGGAAGGGAGTAAATGCATAGAGGGGACTGGTGAGCTGGTTATGGGGACCCATGGCCAAGGAGGGCAAACGATATGAAGCCTAGATCTAGGGGGAGACTGTGAAACAGAGACAGGACTTTGGACTTATAGCTATAGCAGCAGGCCCTGATCTGTCCAGATCTCCCCACTCTCCTTCTACCTTCTCATGCAGGAGGCCTTCGGTCCAGAGACCCTGGAGCGGCTTCTAGAACAGCAGCAGAGCTGAGAGCAGAGCAGAGTTGGACAGCTGTGTAGGGGGCCACAGCTTGCTGCCAAGAAAGCAGCTCTGGTAGCAGGGGTGGTGCGACCAGCTGCTGAGGATCTTCCAGGTGAAACTACCCAAATACTTACATGTCCAGCAGGATGTACAGGGAGTATCAAACGGTCTGGTTTCTACATGTGCTCTTCTCTGGGACTGGGTTTTCTAATTTATAAAGCAGAGAGTTTAGAGGGATGATCTTTAAGTCTCTTCTAGTTCTAGAATTCTATAGCTCTGGGAGTGTGTAAACTATTAAGTTTTCTTTTAGCCCAGAACTTCCATTTTCCTGCTCTCTTGCCTCTTTAAACAGCTGACTCAGCTCTAGCTCAGCTAAGCGTGGAGCTCTCTGCTGGGGAGATCCCTAGAAGGAGACATTGTGAGGCTTGAGAACTGGGTTCAAATTCAGCTCTGCCATGAAATGCCTGACCAACTCCTCAGTCTTCCATCTATAAAACAAGGGACTTGGCATCTCCAATCACTTCTCGTTCTATTAACTTCTAAGCCCTATACATCTTACCCTGTAACACTCCCTCGATCCCTACTTCCCACAGTGCTCCATCCTGCAAAGGTTGGAAGAGTCATTCCATCTACAGATACCTCCTGGCCCTGCCTTCCCCTTCAGAACCTGTGCCAAATTGTGAAGATGCACGAGAGACATTCCCAGCAGCCTGGTCTGCAACCCAGATTGCAGAGATGGAGCTCTCAGACTTTATGGACTGCCTGACACTATTTGCAGGAGACCCAGGACTTGGGCCTGAGGAACTGCGGGCAGCCATGGGCAAAGCAAAACAGGTTAGGGATGGAGAGGCAACTGGGGTTGGCCATGAGGAAGCTGTTTGGGTGTGATGTAGGACACGAAGAGAATGGAGAGTTGGATGAGAGGTGGTGGAAGCAGGAAATAAAAGAGTTAGAAGATTTGGGTCACAAGTAGGAGGTGAGGAGATAAATATTGAGGAAAGAGCTAGTATAATGAATAGAGGGACTAAAGCAGTGGTTACCAAATTTTAATGTATATCACAATTATCAAGGGAACAGATTTTTTTCTTTTTTCTTCTTTTTTAAAAAATAATGGCATACTTCATGAATTTGTGTGTTATCCTTGCTCAGGCGCCATGCTAATCTCTGTATCATTCCAGTTTTTTTTGTGTATGTGCTGCTGAACCAAGCACGGGAACCATGCCAATGCCGGATTACCATGCTAGACTGACTTAATAAAAACCTTTATGGGGGCCTGACACAGTGGCTCGTGCCTGTAATCACAGCACTTTGGGAGGCTGAGGCAGGTGGATTGCTTGAGCCCATTAGTTTGAGACCATACTGGGCAACATGGTGAAACCCTGTCTCTACTAAAAATAGAAAAAAAATTAGCTGGGTGTGGCGGCACATGCCTGTAATCCCAGCTACTTGGGAGGCTGGGGTAGGAGAATCCCCTGAGCCCAGGAGGTGGAGGGTGCAATGAGCCAAGATCGTAGCACTGCATTCCAGCCTGGGTGTCAGAGCAAGACCCTGTCTCATAAATTAAAAAATAAGCCTCTGGGGGAAAGAGTCCAGACATCTGCATCTGCTTTTTTTTTTTTTTTTGAGACAGAGTCTCACTCTGTCACCCGGCATCCAGGCTGGAGTGCAGTGGTGTGATCTTGGCTCACTGCAACCTCTACATCCTGGGCTCAAATGATCCTCCTGCCTCAGCCTCTCAAGTAGCTGGGACTACAGGTGCACACCACCACACCTGGCTAATTTTTGTATTTTTGGTAGAGATGAGGTTTTGCTGTGTTGCCCAGAATGGTCTTGAACTCCTGGGCTCAAGCATTCCTCCCACATCAGCCTCCCAAAGTGCTGGGATTGCAGCTGTGAGCCACTGTGCTGGGCCCCAGGCATCTGTGTTTTAATAAGCATCTCTGTGTCTGATGCACATAAAAGTGTGGAACTCATGGACTAGTTTGCCCTTCTTTTCCACTGACTGTAATGTCTTTCAACACACCTTAGTCAGAGGAACTGTAAGGCAACGGTCTCATTTTACAGTGGAGGAAACTAAAGAAAAGGCAAGTGACTTCCCTAGAGTTATACAGCTAAGGTCAGAGGCAAGACTTAAAACCGAACATTCTGACTCCCAGTCTACTGCTTTTCCACTCACATTGTTCCTGTCTTTCTCCTAGTTGTGGGGTCCCCCCCGGGGATTTCGTCCTGAGCAGATCCTGCAGCTCGGTAGGCTCTTAATAGGTCTAGGAGATCGGGAACTACAGGAGCTGATCCTAGTGGACTGGGGAGTGCTGAGCACCCTGGGGCAGATAGATGGCTGGAGCTCCACTCAGGTAACACTTTTCCTCCTCCCTACTGCCTCCCAAACACCCATCCCACAGACGCAGTCCTATAGATCATCTAAAGCCCAAGGAATTTTTTCCTGTGACCCTACCTGGTCATTCTTTCTATCTTTTGTTAATAACCCCTACTAGTGACCTTCAGGACTCTGATTTACTCACTCTGAGGGCCTGGACACATAATACTGTCTCCTACCTCTTTTCCTGGAGGCTTCCTCTTTTTCTATCCTTTTCTGAGTCCTCAGCCTTCCCCATGACTCCTTAGGTCTTAATAGTAACAGAATATAACCCAGTAACACCTATCACTTCCCTGTCCGTTAATTCTCCATAACTTTTCTCCTTCCCCTCTGCTCCCAACCCCCACCCCAGCTCCGCATTGTGGTCTCCAGTTTCCTACGGCAGAGTGGTCGGCATGTGAGCCACCTGGACTTCATTCATCTGACAGCGCTGGGTTATACTCTCTGTGGACTGCGGCCAGAGGAGCTCCAGCACATCAGCAGTTGGGAGTTTAGGTCACTTGTGAAGGGGCTGAGGGTGGTGGTGCTGAGGTAAAGGTGGACTTACTGGGGAAAGAAGGATCATGAAGGTCTGGTCCCATGGAGGAAGGGAACTCATTTGAAGCCATCTCTTCCTTTGTCTCATGACCACAGGCCCTTTCGCTGAAGCCGAATTCTTCTTCCTTCCTTCCCACTGTTCTACAGCCAAGCAGCTCTCTTCCTGGGCACCCTGCATCTCCAGTGCTCTGAGGAACAACTGGAGGTTCTGGCCCACCTCCTTGTACTGCCTGGTGGGTTTGGCCCAATCAGTAACTGGGGGCCTGAGATCTTCACTGAAATTGGCACCATAGCAGGTGGGGAGCTGGGCCACTGCTGGTGCAAGTTGGTTTGGTTTCTATACCATGGGTGGACTGGATGGAAGACTGCCCTGCAATTCTTAAGGTGGGGGCCTGAGAGGGTGTTTAAATAAGGGGCTAGAGACATACTGGGGAAGGTCTATAGTAGGGCACTTTGGGAGTAGTTAGAGGTCTATAGGTTTGAAGAGAGGGAAGGTCAGTCTAAGACAATGTTTGGATGCCACTTGCTTCAACAGCTGGGATCCCAGACCTGGCTCTTTCAGCACTGCTGCGGCAACAGATCCAGGGCGTTACTCCTCTTGCCATTTCTGTCATCCCTCCTCCTAAATTTGCTGTAAGTATTAATGGACTGGGGTGACCACAGGAGAGCCAGGGCCCAATGGGGACTACATGCATGCACTGATTCCTACCCCTGCCCCCAGGTGGTGTTTAGTCCCACCCAACTATCTAGTCTCACCAGTGCTCAGGCTGTGGCTGTCACTCCTGAGCAAATGGCCTTTCTGAGTCCTGAGCAGCGACAAGCAGTTGCATGGGCCCAACACGAGGGGAAGGAGAGCCCAGAACAGCAAGGTGAGTTCCCAGCTGCACTGCTTGATCTTCCATCTCCTGACCCAGAATCAAACCCCTAATTTGGTGCTGTCTGGCTCTTAGAGTGCACCCAGGGAGATCCCTGGAGTGAAGGAGTCTCCAGGCAGAGCGCTAATATCCAAGTGTCAATGCTCCTGGAGAGCAGAGTTGTGATATTACTCCCATTCCCTGTCTATTATAGGTCGAAGTACAGCCTGGGGCCTCCAGGACTGGTCACGACCTTCCTGGTCCCTGGTATTGACTATCAGCTTCCTTGGCCACCTGCTATGAGCCTGTCTCTACAGTAGAAGGAGATTGTGGGGAGAGAAATCTTAAGTCATAATGAATAAAGTGCAAACAGAAGTGCATAATGAATAAAGTGCAAACAGACGTGATTATTTTCAGAAGCTGATGAGGAATATGGGTAAAATGTTAATGCTTTCCACCCACCTGAGAATCAGTGTTCCCGGGATGCCGTATCTGGAGTCTCTTTCCATCATAAACAATCCCACTGCCTCTTTTCATTTCCTGAAGGTTGCTCCCTCCTCACCCCACCATTAGAAATAACACAGACAGCTGCAGCATAGCAAGGAGTCTTTACTAGGATGGAGGCAGGGGATGCGGGGACAGGTCCAGAGCAAGTAGAATGGGCCATCATTAGAATGAGCAGAACTCCTGGGAATCTTGAGTCATCAGCTGGCGATGGGGAGTTAATGCTTGGTGTGGATGACAGGTGTGGGGATGCGGATATCCTGGCCTCTCTCCAGACGCCGTTCACAATCAATCAAATAGTTTACTCCATCAATGACCAGTTGCACCAGCTCCACCTGAAGGACACTAATCTTTGATCTCTGCTTCCTACAATCTGAGTTTTTCTTTAGCACTGACTGACTTGCCTGCTCATTTCCAATTGCCTCCCCACTCAACCTGAATTTCATTTCAGATTATGTTCCCGGAGGCTCACTCACTGCCATATTTCAGCCCCCGCAGACCTGTACCTCTCCTAATCCTAATCCCTTAGGATCTCACCTCTGATTTGCCTAGTCGGTCCAAATTAGAAATATCAAAGACACCGCCTGTGGCAGCAGTGTCCACTCCTCCAGTACCACGCTTTTGGAGTCTTAGGTTCTCCAGGATCTTTGGGAAGCGGCTATCCTAGAGAGGAGATAGGGATTGGGAGCAGGGCCAATAGAGGCAGAGACTAGTCCTACCTGAAAGAGCCCTGAACCTGCTCAGAGCTCTGTCTCCTGACCTTTTTTTTTTCTTTTTTCTTTTTTCTTTTTTTTTTTTTAGACAGGGTCTCTCTCTGTCACCCAGGCTGGAGTGATCACAGCTCACTGAAGCCTCGACTTCCCAGGCTTAAGTGATCCTCTCACCTCAGCCTCCACTACACCCAGCTAACTTTTGTATTTGTAGTAGAGATGGGGTTTTGCCAGGTTGCTCAGGCTGGTCTTGAACTCCTGGGCTCAAGTAATCTGCCTGCCTTGGCCTCCCAAGTGTTGGGATTAGAGGCATGAGCCACTGTGCCTGGCCTGTCCCCTGACCCTTTAGGCACAACATGTTTGGCTCCTTTCCAAAGGGTCCACTCCCTCCCCATCCACAACCCACCCTTCCTTGCTCACACCCCTCTGTAACCCCACAACTCCGTTACTTTGCTTAGCAGGGGCAGTTTGATGTGCACTCCTGCCCGAAGTCCAGTGCCCAGGTTAGATGGACAGGTCAAGATGTATCCCAAACGCTCATTCCACATGAACTCCCAGCCACGTTCTTGGATAAGTCTCTCCACCTGAGTCCACAAAGGTTTTGTTAATGAAAAATCAGGGATATTTCATTAACCCTGGACCCTCCCTTAGCTAGACCCACAAGAACACTAGAAATATGTCTAGAACAGAAACTTGGCTGTGAATGAATGACACTGGTCTTTTTTTTTAAGAAAATGGTTTGTTATTGTTTTCATGCATGCGTGATGCAAAATTATGATGTGCATAATAATGAGATTGTGAAAAAATATCTTATGTGGAAGAAGAAAACTCGAAGGAGTGGTGTATTAAGGATGATCTAGGGAAATGAACAGAGGTGGTAAACTGAACTGAGAGAGGACTGATTATTCAATGAGTTCTGCATGCATCGATTATCTTTGCTTTGCTAATGAGCCTAGAGCTTGGAAGGGTCCTTTCAGACAGAAGATGAAGGTGTAAGCTTTGCCAGGAAGGGTGAGATAATGTTCTGTTAGCTGTGAACGGAGCACCTGTGTGAATGCAGAGAAAGATGAAAACAGAGCAGGAAAGCCAGATTCATAGGAATAGGGGACAGGGGGAAGGCATTTTGCTTCCATTAACCATGTAGTCATGAAGATGACTATTAGAGTTCAAGAGACAAGGGATCTACCACAGTGATGGTCACAAACACCACTACCCAACATGAGTAAAGGGATCCTGTTTGTAGTTCAGAAAGAACCATGGCATAGGGGATATCTTACATGCTGAACATGGGGGAAACCCTTCCATCTAGAATAATAATGCAGCTGACACTTTAACACTTATTAAGCACTTACTGTGGACCAAGTACTTTACCTGTATTTCATTTAATCCCCACAACAACCTAAAATGTAGAAAATCTCATTATCCCAATTTTACAGACGAGGAAACTGAGGCATATCATTTAAAGGTACTTCCCTACCCACTCATAGTGAGAATACGTATCTATTACTTGCCCAAAATAGTAGAAACTTCTCAGAATCTAAAAGAAGAGCTCTTTTTCTTTGCAAACCTAAAATAGAACTGTATATTTGAGAACATACAGTAAGAATTGAATTGAGTTTATGGGGATTTCTAATGTAGACTTGAATATGGAGACCCAATCCGTGTAGGATTGATGATTCAGTTCAACCTCTCATCTAGAGCCACATATTCTAGAACTCGAACCATTCTATCCTCCACCTTCCCAGTCTCCCTCCGAACTCTCAACTTAAAGCCTAGACCCGATACTTTAACAAGAATGATAGAATCCAGAGTCAAGGCCTACCTTGGCTCAGAACTGGGTGGTTATATTAGAGTCATGAACACAGCAACCTCTCCGCGCCAACATCAATCTAAGCTCGAATGTTTTCCTTATCTACACACCTCACCATCCCACTGCACACATCCCAGGCTCTGACATGCCATCTCAGTTATTCCTTCTTTGCATTTTCTGTCAACAGCCTTACTCACTTCCTAAGATTCCTGACACTCTTTCTTTTCCTAATCTTAGTGTGACCACATGTCCTGGTTTTCTCAGTACGGTCCCAGCTGGTTTATACCTTTAGTCCTAGAGTGAGTCCTAGATAGTCCTTTTTACTATCAGACATGTCCTGGGTTGGTTGATAAATTACATAATCTATTTATGCTACTCTTTGGTTTTCCTTATGTCCTCCCACCTAGCTCCCCTACACAATCTTCTCCAACCTCTTTGAGGCCTCGGCAGAATCTTTCAAACACTCTCTTCATGTTGCCACCCTTCTCCATGGAGATCACCCGTGTATGATCCTCCTCATTCACCCAGATCAGGAAGCTCTTCTCATTGTTGTGCCTGAGGGCCGGAGAGGGACAGTGATCAAGAGGCAAGGCAAGAATTGAGAGAGATGGAGGGAAAAAAGGCATTTATGTGGCCATGAAGACAAAAGAGATAAGGAGCAGCTTCATACCAAATTCCACGAGCATCTGGCCAGTCTCGAGCCATTCCTGCTGCAGTCAGCAATGGGGACACAGGCTTATCAAACAGAAAGTGGTCCTGGGAAGAGTAACGGGACTTGGGTTAAGAATCTTCATGGTGGCCCCTGGGCTTCTCAGAGCCCATGTCTCATCTGGCCCAGCCTTCCCCATCTGCCCCCACCAACCAGCACCCTCTTAAGGCCCTCACATCAATAAGCTGCTGCTGTTCAGCCTCTGTCATCTCACTGAGCCTATAGTAACGTCCAGCCAGGTCACCCTTCAGGCCACTCAGTGCATCCACCACAACACGTTCCACCTCTCGTCGCTCTGCTCGAGTGCAAGCTGGAGGCAGACTGAGTCCTCGGATGCTTCGGCCAGTTCTGACTCTAGAGGACAATACATACCTCTCATCAAAGTAGCCAGAACGGATCTGGGAGATAAGGGAAATGAATATAAGTCACAGAAACACGGTGGGAACTGAGGGCCCCTGGGAAAGGAGAGACCTTCCTTAGGCATTAGAGGACTCTTTGTGCATTCTTCCCGCATGCATTGGAAGAAGAGGCCCTTTGGGAAAGCACTCGAATTGAAGGGGGCATTGCAGACCCTTCCCCAAACCACCCACCCTGGGCCATGGTCATTCTTATCTATCCTTCCATCTCCATATATGCTGCCCCTTAAGATATGATTCTTTCCTTACATTAAGATTAAAAGCTCAGCAGTATAATGACCATGAGTCAGGAAATAAGGTGAAGGGGTTGGAGATACAGAGTGTTGTACACAGGCAATGCAAATCAGAAGTGGAATATTTGAACTCACTTTACTGGCATCCAGATCCGTGGTGTGCTTCATTGTCCGGGGGTCATATCCATTGTGTCGCTCTTGGATCACAGGGTCAAACAGGTCAGCAAATACCTAAGGGGAGTTAAGAGGGAGAGATGGTTAAGGAGAGGGAATCCCTCCCCAGACTTCAATTGTGCATTGATTTCACTGGGTCCGAAAACTTAAGTATGGGGGGGCTCAGAGTCTTGGGGGAAAGTGAGAGGTCTTTAGGGGAAAGGAGCTGGGATTACTGGGAAGATGAGTTGGATCATCAGGGAGACTCTGGGGACCCCCTACCTCATAGGTCTCCTCATCTCCAGCCACCATGCCCACAGTCTTGATGAAGGGGTGGCCAGGGTTGTCCACGCCAGTCTGGATACACTGATCTAGCGTCCAACCAGTGGGTGTGGTCTTGTCGCAGAGCCGTGCATAGACTGCTGGGGTCAGGTGACTGGCCATGCAGTTGTTGTGCTTTCGGAGGTCTGGGTACTCAGCGCTGGGGAGGGGGTACCCAGTAACCATGGAGGGAGGGCACAGACGCCTAGACCTCGTGCAGTTACCTGGGAGCTGTCCAGTTGGCCATGTCTGGCTTTGCTCCGTGGGAGGAGGGGGAATTAGAAAGAGGCTAAACCTTGGTAATCTCTTTAGGGACTTTCAGAGTCTATGCTTTCCTAATAGTTCTAGTTGCCTCTGGCTGGCCAGCTCAGTTTCTTCAGGTCTGCTCAGTTCTTTCCTCTCATGACACAACACTAGGGATGGAGGAGGGGAAAAGCCTAAGGAGAGGAATTGAGGAAATGAGGGAAGGAGATGGAGGGGAGCGAAAAGGATAGTTCCTGGATTTACAATTAGGGATTTGGGCAGCGAGTGCAGCTGGAACTCGTAGGGCCAGAGCGGCCAGAGCTGGTCTTGGCAGGTCCCCAGGAATGTTCTTGCTTTACGGTTTCGGCCCCCACTCCCACCCCACTGAGGTCTGCAGACTGCACAGCCCTCCAGCTCCAGGGCCTTCGTGATTATAGCCCTTCTCTGTTGCCCGGATTCTCATTTCTACCCGCACCTTCGTCCCCATCACCACCTGCCCCCGTCTCCTCCCGCGCCTCAGGCACTGTTACCTCGGGGGATACAGCCTCCGTCGTTCACTGGCCGCTCGTACAGGTTCCGGTCGGAGCAGAAACCCAGCGGCTAGAGACCCCGCTCCGGCCAAAGCCAGGAGCCTGAGTCCCGGGCGGGAGGACAGCAGACGGGAGAAGGGACCAGCCATGGCTTGAGGTCTGGCTACGGGATCCTGGAGTAGGCGCTGGCGCAAGATAAGATCCAGAACAAGGAGGGAGGATGCAACCGGATGGACTGAGGGCCGGAGCTAGGTCCGAGGCTGCAGCCGAAATGGGGGTCGGATTGGAGGCTGGAGCCGGAATGGGAGCCGGTGCCAACCAGACTGCAAGAGAGGCGCAATGAGCTAGTGGCAAGCGGGCGGGCGGAGGAGAGGGAGGCCCCAGCCGCAGTCTCCGGGGAGGAGGCTCCCCCAGGCCCCGCCTTCCCGCCTGCCACCGCGCTAGGTGCGCGGGGGCAGGGGTGGGCAGCACCCGCCAGGTAATTAGCGGGACCTGAGACTCGCGCGTCTAAAGCCGGGGATGTAGCCCCCACCCGCCCCCGGGATGTGGCCGCCCAGATTTCAGCACCAAGTGGAGGACAGCACCCACGTGGACTAGCTAAACCCTAACACCCTTCCCCCAAACCCTTCGGTTTAAGCCGAAACTCGATCCGTCTACCCTGTGGGTGTGCAAGGGTGACATTGCCCAACCTTTCCTCTGCTTTCGGCCTGCCCCAGCTACCTCTTCCGTCTCCCGGGGGCAGCCGCAGGGAAACCGCGGAATAAGCACAGATACCGGAGGAGGATATGGAGAAAACACAGGGTTAGAGGCAGGCACTGGAAAAGACACCCATTGGCTCAAGGTCACCTTTTCCTTAGAACCAGGAAGAGGAGCAAGGTGCTTCCTTGCCACCTCTGTGCACGCCTTACAAGGTTGAGAAAGGACTCCCTGGGAGGAACCAGGGAAAGATTAATTCTTATGCCATCTGTGCTGTGTCCTCCACCTCCACTCTGCACCCAAGTCTGAAGCCCTGTTATTTCCTGCCTCTACTTCTCATGATCTCCCACTTTTTGTTTTCCTTTTGTCTCTCCCACTTTCCTCCCCGTCCCCTACCTCACCTTTGATCTTTTACTTCTCTGGGTCTTTTCCAGGCTCAGATGTGTTTGCTGCTCACCGGATGCCCTCTGCGTTTTCTCGGCAAGCTTGCCCACCTGTTGGTGGTGCTGGATGTGGGGCTGGGGTTGGGCAGGGAATCGTTAGTTTCCTCTTCCTCCTCTCCCTTGGCTTCTCTCTCCGTAGTTCCTAGTTCCTGTGCTGGAGGAGAAGGTAAAGTGAGGTGAAGGGTGTGGTGAGATGACTGGGTGTGGGACTGGAACAGGCAGGCGCAGGTCTCCAGACACCACACGTGTTTCCTCTCTTGGCTCCCTAATGCTGTTTAATCTAGAGAGTAAAGGCGAGTGGTGTACAAGGGCATGAGGTCGTCAGGGAATCTCTGCCTTCCTCGTGGTCCCCTCTCCTGCTCTCTCTCCTCGTAAAACGCATATTCAGATTTGAGAGGGCTTTGTTTCCCAGCTCCAGGTATGACTTGACCTTTGTCCTGGTAGCAAGGAGAATGAATGCTAGAGTTGAAATAGAGATGAGGGGCTTCAGCGTGGAGGGTCAGTTAAGTTGGAGTAGCACGGTGGCATTAGTCCCTTCCCTCTGCTATCCTGGTGTACCCACAAGACAGATACTTGGAAATCTTAAGAGAGAGTATTTGGGAAAGAGAATTCCCTTTACATCGAGAATTCCGCCATACTACTATCATTCCCTTCATTCTCCTTGAGCCTTCCTTGTATCCTTTTATTCTACCTTCTTCATTTGTGGGTATTCTTAGAAGTGTCCACCTCTCTCTTGTGTCCATCCCTTCTTCTTCTGGTAAGACATCAATTATTGGAGAACAGAGTTACGCAGCTGCAGTGTGGAAAATGTTACCTGTGTTGTGGGGCCTCTTTACCTAGGTTAAAAAGTAGCCTTGAGTAAATAAATATAATTTCTTAGAATAGCATGTATTTATCCAGATAAATAGGGAGATAATCTTCCAGAGCAGTAGGATTGCTGTTTGATTGAGAGGGTGTTACTAAGATTAAGGAATAGGGAGTGGGAAGAGATAATTACCGAACGGGAAATAAGACAGCCAGAGGAGTAGAGAAATTACCTAAGTTTAGAGAGTAGCTTCCCAAATGTGAACAATAATTCCACTGAGAAAACACATGTACTTGTGCACTTTTCTTTTCTTTTTCTTTGTTTTGAGACGGAGTCTCGCTCTGTCGCCTAGGCTGGAGTGCAGTGGCGCGATCTGAGCTCACTGCAAGCTCCACCTCCCAGGTTCATGCCATTCTCCTGCCTCAGCCTGCCGAGTAGCTGGCACTACAGGCACCCGCCACCACGCCCGGCTAATTGTTTTTCGTATTTTTAGTAGAGATGGGGTTTCACCGTGTTAGCCAGGATGGTCTCAATCTCCTGACCTCGTGATCTGCCCACCTTGGCCTCCCAAAATACTGGGATTACAGGCGTGAGCCACTGCGCCTGGCCACTTGAGCACTTTTCTTATCCCTCATGTGCCTTTGACAGGCACATAATATGTTAGTGCTCATTTAAAACATTATTTTACTGCATATGGAAGTAATATATGGTATTGATATATGGTATTTCATTTATTTAATAAGAATTATCGTTGTCAACAGTATTTAATATTTTTAAAGCACTTTAAAGTTATAAGGAAATTTTATATGTGTTATTTCATAAATGAGTTGAATTGGATTGTTCCAATGATTACTAGGGACAGAGTCTACATTTTCATGGGGATAGTAAGGGAAGTTAACTACCTGGAAGATGCTGTAATAGCTAGTTTGAAAGGCTAGAGTGGTGGAGGGGGTATGAGCCTGAGCATGAACTAGGGAGGCATCTATTCCTCTTAGAATGATCTATTCAAGCCCTTAGAATCATTTCTATGTCCATTCAGGAGTCCTTGTAGGGTCAGTACAATGAGGCACGACTGGAAAAGTGGCAAGACCCCTAATATTGCAGAGAAGAAAGAGGGAACAACTGTCTTGACCAGGGAAACCCGAGTGAAGATGTGAGGATGATAAGAGCATAACATATACAATACAAAATGCTTTCATCTTATCAGTACCCTTTAAGTGACGTGTTTTTTTTGTTGTTGTTTTTTGAGACAGGGTCTCGCTCTGTCACCAAGGTTGGAATGTAGTGAGGTGATCTTGGCTCACTGCAAACTCCATCTCCTAGGCTCAAGTGATCCTCCCACCTCAGCCTCATAAGTAGCTGGGAGCACAGGCATATGCCACCACACCTGGGTAGCTTTTGTATTTCCTGTAGAGACAGGGTTTCATCATGTTGACCAGGCTGGTCTTGAACTCCTTGCACTCCAGCAATTTGCCCGCCTCGGCCTCCCAACGTACTCGGATTGTAGGCATGAGCCACCACAATCGGCCTTAATTAGGTTTTTTTTTTTTTTTGAGACGGAGTCTGGCCTTCTCGCCAGGCTAGGGTGCACTGGCGCCATTTCGGCTCACTGCAATCTCCACCTCCTGGGTTCAAATGATTCTCCTGCCTCAGCCTCCCGAGTAGCTGGGATTACAGGTGCGCACCACCCCACTGGGCTAATTTCTGTATATTCAGTAGAGACGGGGTTTCGCCATGTTGGCCAGGATGGTCTCAACCTCCTGACTTCGTGATCAGCCTGACTCGGCCTCCCAAAGAGCTGGGATTACAGGCGAGAGCCACCGAGCCAGGCCCTAGGTTTTTAATCCCAGTTTTATGGATGAGAAAAATAAAGGCTCAGAGAAGTTAAGTGAGTCGCTAGAGGCTTCACAGCTATTACAGGTAAGGCCAGGATTCAAATCCAGCTTTGTCTGGAGTGTGGAGAAAAAGCAGGCTGTGGAGATAAGAATCAATTCGTCTAGAGTTACAGGTCCATCCATTTTCTTGCCTCCTCTGTAAATGTCTCTCTGTTCCTTCCCTTAACTTTCTTATCTGCCTCTCTCCTTGTCTCTTTTTTGTCTCCAGTCTCCGTCACTCCTCTTTACATCTGTTAATATTTTCAACCTTTATTTATTGGATCTGTACATATATGAGACCCTGTTTTGTCTCATAAGACAAACGGAAGACCTGGTTTTGCTCTGAAGGAACAGCAATGGCACAAACTCTGCCTCTTCCTCTTTCTCAGCATCAGGCTTTCCACCCACCCTGTCGTCCCATGGAAACGTCTCTGTCCAGACCACGCATCTGGACTTTGGCGACACAGTAAGAAATCAAAGGAAGGGAGCATCAAGTTGCATTCCCTCCCAGAGCCACTAGGGGTCAGGCTCCTCCGCGCAGAAGCGCCGGCCAACGCAGCCTGACTCTGTTACCGGTGCGCGCCCTTCGCTGATTGGTGGTACCGCAAAGAAGTCGCGCTTTGATTGGGCCGCTGTCAGTTGTCGCTGCCGGCAGGTTCGGCTGCGCGAGCGGAGGGAGGCGGGTGAGTGAAGGCTGGGGGCGGTGGGGGAGTGGCTGGGGCTGGGGGCGGTGGGGGAGTGGCTGGGGCTGGGGGCGGTATCGGAGGGGGTGGGCGCGGTAGAGTGGGCTTGGTGGGTTCCCAGGGCTGGGGTTCGTTCCGGGTGGGCTCAGCTTTGGGAAGAGGCCCAGCGGAGGGGCCTTAGTGTCAGAGTAGGGAGAGTGAGGCAGCGAAGGCGGGCCGGGCAAAGGCTAGTGGAGTCGGGATGCGAGGGCGGTATTCGTGACTCGGAGCTGTGTGAGGAGAGTACCGAGGAGGGGGTCGGCGGGAGAGGAGATGGATAGGTATGTGGGGGTCTGCGTGAGGAAGAGGGGGTCCTGTGGGAGGATGGAGGAGCGGAGCCGTACAGGGGAGAGGATCAAGGTGGAAGGGATCTGCGCTAGGAGGGGTGGGGCTGGAGTCCAGGGGGAGGGGGATAGCTTAAGGAATGGGTTGCGGCGGAGAGAAGACAGCCTGGAGAGAGGGGTGGTGTGAGGAAAGAATGGATGGCAGACCGTCATTGTGGGGGGTCACTGAGGGGTCAATATAAAGATGTTACCAAGTATGGTGACTCGTACGAGGGGGTGAAGGAGTTTAATACTGGGGAATCAGTGAGTGCGAGGATTAGTTGGATTAATGGAATTAGTTGACCAATGATGCAGGGCGGGATGGGGAGGCTGCAGTCAGTATTGGGGCAAGAGTCGTAGCAAGTTGGGGAAAGAAGGCGGAACGAAGCAGCTGATACTGAGAAGAGGGAGAGGAGCACAGTTGGTCAGAATCGAAATGAGGAGTGTGTCTGAAGAATTAAAAATTGCATTAAGAAGGAAGTGAGGCGTCCACTGTTCAAGGTGGGCAGAAAATAGTGTTGGGGGCCTGAGGAGTTCTTCTGTGTTGGAAATATTCCTGCCTGGAAATTGTATTGGTATTTCCTCTTCACTACCGATGGAGTCCACCATCAAGTGCATAGTGATTTAGGAAATTAGATGACTATGCAAGGAGCCCTAAATCCTATGGGAAAAAGAAGTTACACCATTTACCCTCCCTTCTACCCCTTCTCCAGATCTGATTTAACATAGATGTTCCTGAGAAGATTGCCTCCCTGCCCCTCCCTCGTTACCTTACTCGCCTATGTCCTTGCTTCTTTCCTTCCATTCACATTGATTCCTGTCAGAGTAAGACTGCCCTTTAGCCCAGTGTGGAGTGTGAAGTTTTCTTTTCTTTCACAACAAAGTTTGGGGGAGAGGTGGATGGGGAGAAGAGCATGGAAAACAGGGAAGCGGCTCTGGGAACACCACATTAAAGCTCAGCTTCTCCCAGAGGTGCATCTAAATAAATCCTGGCTTATTTCATAGCTATTTCTGTCAGGCTTCTATTTTTGCTTTGTTAACTGGGAATTTAGACCTTTCGTCTCTCTTCAGCCGCATATTTGTAAACAGTCTCTTCCCTATTCTATTACTTACCATGCCCCGTTATGCAGTTGCAGTAGAATTTCAAGAACCTGAGTGTACATTCAGTAGAAAACGAGGAAGGACTCAATGGAAGAAGGGCAAAGGGTTAGGAATCTTAGACTTGAGAGAAAGTCCCTGCTTCAGAGCGAGGATAAAGAATGCAACAAAATTCTACTTGCTCAGACTATACAGGGACCTTAGGAATGCCCCAAGTCAGGGAAATTGGGTCAGGTCACTGAAAAGATTCAAAAAATAGCGTTTTTATCAGGGGGAAGAGTGTGTGTATGAGACCTGCAGTGCACAACTAGAAATATTAAGTCTAAGGAGAATGTCGCACCCCCGTGGCAGTTGAGAAGTAAAGACAGCAGATGATGAAAACTGGAAAGGTCGAGAGGTCGAGGTATATATAAAAGTCTGCTAGAACTTTCTTTCTTTTTATTTTTTTTTTTGAGACAGGATTTTCACTCTTGTCACCCAGGCTGGAGTGCAGTGGCATGATCTCGGCTCACTGCAACCTCCGCCTCCTGGGTTCAAGCGATTCTCCAGCCTCAGCCTCCTGAGTAGCTGGGATTACAGGCGTGCGCCAACCCACCCGGCTAATTCTTTGTATTTTTAGTAGAGGCGGGGTTTCGTCATGTTGGCCAGGCCGTTCTTGAACTCCTGACCTCGAGTGATCTGCCTGCCTTGGCCTCCCAAAGTGCTGAGATTACAGGTGTGAGCCACCATGCCTGGTGGTCAGCTAGAACTTTCAAGTCAAAATTGCAAACCCCAGTTGTAATGAAAGAGTTTAAAATAAAGATAGAGAAAATAATTATTCAAGACTGTTTTCAAAATCTATGAGACTAGCTGGGCACGGTGGCTCAGGCCTGTAATCCCAGCACTTTGGGAGGCCGAGGCGGGTGGATCACGAGGTCAGGAGATCGAGACCATCCTGGCTAACACGGTGAAACTCCATCTCTACTAAAAATACAAAAAATTAGCCGGGTGTGTTGGCGGGCCCCTGTAGTCCCAGCTACTCAGGAGGCTGAGGCAGGAGAATGGTGTGAACCCGGGAGGCGGAGCTTACAGTGAGCAGAGATTGCGCCACTGCATTCCAGCCTTGAAGACAGTGAGACTCCGTCTCAAAAAAAAAAAAAAAAATCTATGAGACTAATTACATACATAAGATATTATTTTTGTAAGACAAGTTCATTTACTTAAGGAGTTTGTGGCTTTCGCTAGTCATTGGTCAGTCTTTCTGAGAACTTTTGGAGACCACAGAAAATTGCTGATGTGTGATTCAATTTTTATTTTTGGAAAATAATAACAGATATTCATATCCTTACAGTTCATAGGAACAAATGTTTTTTTTTTTTTTTTTTTTTTTTTTGAGACGGAGTCTCGCTGTCGCCCAGGCTGGAGTGCAATGGCGCGATCTCGGCTCACTGCAGCCTCCGCCCCCCGGGGTTCACGCCATTCTCCTGCCTCAGCCTCCCGAGTAACTGGGACTACAGGCGCCCGCCACCTCGCCCGGCTAATTTTTTGTATTTTTAGTAGAGACGGGGTTTCACTGTGTTAGCCAGGATGGTCTCGATCTCCTGACCTCGTGATCCGCCTGCCTCGGCCTCCCAAAGTGCTGGGATTACAGGCGTGAGCCACCGCGCCAGGCCTCATAGGAACAAATGTTAACCTTTTCTGTATTTGCTTCAGATCTTTTTTACAATTGAAATAAACACTGTAGATAAGGTTGTGGAGTACCATTTGAATCCTCAGTTCCATTCTCCCTTCTTCTCAAAGGTAACCACTATCATGAATTTGATGTCTTTCTTTCCAGTCCCTGTTTTTATACTTTTACTAATTATATATGCAGTCGTAAACCATATGTAACATTTGTATTTATACAATAGCATTGTACTGCAGGTATATTTCTGCAGTTTGTATTTGGAAACTGTCCATTTATTACATATAGCTTTTATTTTTACATTGCTATTAGTCTATCATTTCTATATATGACATTATATTTATTGATTCTACGTGTAACCTCTGAACTGTGTTCAGTTTTTCTCATTACCAACAGAGAAATGAAGAAGATTAAGAAGTTCCTCACAAAAGTCTTCTTATGTAGGAGAATTTCTCTGCAGCAGGGTTTCTCCATTTCAGCACTACTGAGATTTAAGGCTGGATAATTCTTGGTTGTGAGGAGATATCTTATGCATTTTAGAATGTTTAGCAGTATCCATGGCCTCTACTCACTAGATGCCAATAGTACCTTTCCAATTGTGACAACCAAAAATGTCTCCTGCCAAACATCCCCTGTGCAGCAAAATCACAGCTGGTTGAGAACAACTACATTACTTGTGTGTACACAGAAGTGGAACTGCTGGTTCAAGTTAAAGTCTTAAGATATTCTTACTGGTACAGTTATAGCCGGGATTTTTTTTTTTTTTTTCACTGTGGCTCCTGGTGTGAGGGACCTTGGCCTAGACTAGCACTGGTTCTATAGTACCAGGGGACATGAGAGAGAACATTGAGATTTCAGTTTGAGAATGGGTTGGAGACTGCTGTATGGATGCCTGTATTCTCAACCTCCCACCCACACTAGACCTCTTTCCCTGAACAGATTTTCTGAACTTGGGCATTTGTCTTCTATTATTATTGTTATTGTTATCATTATTTGAGGCAGGGTTTTGCTCTCACCCAGGCTGGAGTGCAGTGGCACGATCACAGCTCACTGCAGCCTTGACCTCTTGGGCTTAAACAATCCTTCCGCCTCAGTCTATTGAGTAGCTGGGACCACAGGCGTGTACCACTCACTATGCCTGGCTAATTTTTAAAAACTTTTTGGCCAGGTATGGTGGTTCACGCCTGTAATCCCAGTACTTTGGTAGGCCAAGGCAAGCGAATCATGAGGTCAGAAGTTCGAGACCAGCCTGGACAGCATGGTGAAACCCCGTCTCTACAAAAAAAAAAAATACAAAAATTGGCCGGGCATGGTGGGGTGTGCCTGTGGTCCCAGCTACTCAGGAGGCTGAGGCAGAATTGCTTGAACCCGGGAGGTGGAGGTTGCAGTGAGCTGAGGTCACGCCACTGCACTCCGGCCTGGGCAACAGAGCGAGACTCCGTCTCAAAAAAAGAAAAAAAATTTTTTTTTCTTTTGAAACCGGGTATTTTTGTGTCGCCCAGGCTGGAGTGCAGTGGTACAATCACGGCTCACTGCAGTCTCGACCTCTTGGGCTTAAACAATCCTCCCAGCTTAGTCTCCCAAGTAGCTGGGACCAGAGGCACGTGCCACCATGCATGGCTAATTTAAGAAAAAGCTTTTGTAAAGGCCAGGTCTCCCTATATTGCCCCGGCTGGTCTTGAACTCTGAGGCTGAAGCAGTAATCCTCGTTCAGCCTCCGAAAGTGCTGGGATTACAGGCATGAACCACTGCACCCAGACTTAAAATTTTTTTGTAGAGATGAGGTCTTGCTATGTTGCCCTGGGTGGTCTCAAACCCCTAAGCCCAAGCGATCCTCTTGCCTCAGCCTCCCAAAATGCTGGAATTATAGGGATGAACCATGGTATCTGGCTGGGCAACTGTCTTTTAAGGTGGAGTAGATGAAGGAGAGAGAGATCATGGGGGTTTTATTATTTTTTTAATTTTTGGTTCGAGAGAGGGTCTCACTCTGTCACCCATGCTGGAGTGCAATGGCGTGATCTCGGCTCACTGCAACATCCGCATCCTGGGCTCAAATGATCCTCTTGCCTCAGCCTCCCAAGTAGCTGGGACTACAGGCATGCACCGCCATGCCTGCCTAATTTTTGTATGTTTTTGTAGAAACTGGGTTTCGACATGTTGCCCTGGCTGGTCTTGAACTCCTGGACTCAAGTGATCCACCCTCCTCAGCCTCCCAAAGCGCTGAGATTATAGGTGTAAGCCAGTGTGCCTGGCCTTAATGTTCTGATATAATGCTTAGAATGTAGGGTGCCCTCAATAAATATTTTTTGAGTTAATCTTTGGGAAGAATGAAGATGAGGTTTAAGGGGAAAGTCAGCTGAGCTCTCTCATTCCTCTGCCTTTGAATTAAATTACTGAATTCAACACTACTGTGAGGAGGTGGAAAAGGGCTAGGAACATTGTGAAGTGAGTCCAAAGTTTGAAATGTCACTCTAACCTTCTCTTCTGGTAGGACTCAACAGTAGCCTTCCTTGAGGACCTGCCTTTCCCACTTGCTGCCTGAAGTTAATGTTTCTTGCTGGCCAAATCAGGGACATGCCGGCATTGTAAGGGCTGATTATCTGATCCTCTTACTAATTTATTGGTTGGAGTCGGGTGAGCAGGGAGGAAAAGGGATGCCTTGCTTTTCTTTTATGGCTCTTTTAGCATCTCAAGTCATAGCCCATATGCCTCCTTTCTTGTTGATCCTTCTTCCTATAGCTTTGTTTTGTTTCCCCTTATAGTTCCCTCTTATGCTTTTCATCTCCATCCCCATCCCCACCCACTGCCAGGGGGCTTGGGTTCTGAGCTGACGGGGTACCCCCCTCTGCAGAGCGGGATGAGTGGGTGTTCCGGCAGGGATGTGGTCATTGACTGCCAGTGAGGGTGAGAGTACCACGGCCCACTTCTTCCTTGGAGCTGGAGATGAGGGGCTGGGCACCCGTGGAATAGGCATGAGGCCAGAAGAGAGTGACAGCGAGCTCCTTGAGGATGAGGAGGATGAAGTGGTAAGAATGGGGAAAATGAGGCCGGGAGCGGTGGCTCAAGCTTGTAATCCTAGCACTTTGGGAGGCCGAGGCAGGCGGATCACGAGGTCAGGAGATCGAGACCATCCTGGCTAACACGGTGAAACCCCGTCTCTACTAAAAATACAAAAAAAATTAGCCGGGCGTGTTGGTGGGCACCTGTAGTCTCAGCTACTCAGGAGGCTGAGGCAGGAGAATGGCGTGAACCTGGGAGGCGGAGCTTGCAGTGAGCCGAGATCGCGCTACTGCACTCCAGCCTGGGGGACAGAGCGAGACAATGTCTCAAAAAAAAAAAAAAAAAAAAAGAATGGGGAAAATGATGTAACTTGGGGTTGGAGCCTCTGTCCTAGAGAGTTAAGATTCTATTGGTTAGAGATACCTCTTTGTTCTTTCCAAATGCATAGACTCCCTGTCATAAACAGGCCCTATCCTGGTTTAGGGGAGGGGCAGTAGAGATTGGTTAGGTTGCCTCTCTTAGAAACCCCTGCCCTGGCCGGGCGTGGGTAATCCCAGCACTTTGGGAGGCCAAGGCGGCCGGATCATTTGAGGTCAGGAGTTCGAAACCAGCCTGTCCAACATGGTGAAACCCTGTCTCTACTAAAAATACAAAAATTAGCTGGGTGTGGTGGTGGGCACTGTAATCCCAGCTACTCAGGAGGCCTAGGCAGGAGAATCGCTTGAGCCCAGGAGTTGGAGGTTGCAGTGAGCAGAAATCGTGCCACTGCACTCCAGCCTGGGCGACAGAGTGAGACTCCATCTCCAAGAAAAAAGAAACCCCTGCCCTTGGGATCTTCCTGTTGTCTCATGGTTGTTGGTCCTCTAGCTCTCCTGCTTGAGCACATATTTCCTACTGTGGAAAGGCCCCTATTCTGTAGGCAGTTGGAATCCCTAGCTGTGCCCCAACCTCAATCAAAGTTAGGAGGTACCCTTTGTCCCACAGGTCCAGAGTCCTGGCAAGAAACTCTGTGCCCTAAGAAGATAAGACAGTGTTCCCAGAAGGGGGTGATATTGGTGGGAATTTCTTGAGTTTCTGACAGCACTTTCTCTCTGTAGCCTCCTGAACCTCAGATCATTGTTGGCATCTGTGCCATGACCAAGAAATCCAAGTCCAAGCCCATGACTCAAATCCTAGAGCGACTCTGCAGATTTGACTACCTGACTGTTATCATTCTGGGAGAAGATGTAATCCTTAATGAACCCGTGGAAAACTGGCCATCCTGCCACTGCCTCATCTCTTTCCACTCCAAAGGTTGGAGTCTGTGAAGGAAAATGGGAAGGAATGGTGGTGGGAATACTGGTTTGGGAAATGAGGTTCTTATTGTCTTATTTCCTTAGTAAAGAGCCATCAGCTACTTGTGACACACTAGAGAACGGTGCCAAGGAGTTTGCTTTCCCTACATCTTGGAGGAGTTGCTGGGGGTTTAAAGCATATAGTCTAACCTCAGGACAACTCTAAGTCTCTTAGGATCTCTGACAGAATTGGGTCTCTGGAAGGACTGTAAAAATAATTTCTCTTTTACTTTTTCTTGATAAATATCCTAGACTTGGTGAGCTGGGCAGAAGAATAAGTGATGGGTTGAATAGGTAGAGGAGCTCAGTGGCAGCTAATAGCTTGAATATGTCTTTGTATCTCTCTTGCTCTTCTCGTTCTCTTTCTCTCCCTTCCTTTGGTCTCTTTATTTCCTGTCTCCATTCCAGGCTTTCCTCTGGACAAAGCTGTTGCTTACTCCAAGCTTCGAAAGCCCTTTCTTTTTTTTTTTTTTTTTTTTTTGAGACAGAGTCTCGCTGTGTCACCCAGGCACCCAGGCTGGAGTGCAGTGGCACGATCTCGGCTCACTGCAAGCTCCGCCTCCCGGGTTCACGCCATTCTCCTGCCTCAGCCTCTCCGAGTAGCTGGGACTACAGGCACCCGCCACCACGCCCGGCTAATTTTTTTGTATTTTTTTAGTAGAGACGGGGTTTCACCGTGGTCTCGATCTCCTGACCTCGTGATCCACCCGCCTCGGCCTCCCAAAGTGCTGGGATTACAAGCGTGAGCCACCGTGCCCGGCCTCGAAACCCCTTTCTTATCAATGATCTGGCCATGCAGTATTACATCCAAGATAGGTATAACTTCCTGTTGACCAGCGAGATGGGTGGCTTTGGGATCATGCATATTCAGGGAACCCACTCTGAGAGGAGCAGAGTCAAACCAACATGCCTAATTTTTGTACCATAATTTTGTGCCCTGGTGTCTTTTAATCCTGTGCAAATGAAATCCCCAGCCTCTCCCCTTAGTTACTCCCACCTCTCCCAGCTATTTTATTTGGGGGTGACAGGAGGGAGGTGTACCGGATCCTGCAGGAAGAGGGTATTGATCTGCCTCGATATGCTGTGCTCAACCGTGATGCTGCCCGGCCTGAGGGTGAGTACCTGGCCTGGGGGAGGGTTAGTCCTGCCTTTCCTTGCTTTCTATGACTTAGCCACGTTTCCATCTTCTAGACATCTCCTATATACCACCTACCTATGTGGGGTTTTGGTTATTGGATTATGGGTGGGGTTAGAGCCATGAGTCTTCGGACAGAATCTTAGACATGTTATATAGAGATTTTACCTCATCTATTACAAAGATATAGTCATAAAAATTTGAGGGTGGCCGGGCGCGGTGGCTCAAGCCTGTAATCCCAGCACTTTGGGAGGCCGAGGCGGGCGGATCACGAGGTCAGGAGATCGAGACCATCCTGGCTAACACGGTGAAACCCCGTCTCTACTAAAAATACAAAAAATTAGCCGGGTGTGTTGGCGGGCGCCTGTAGTCCCAGCTACTCGGGAGGCTGAGGCAGGAGAATGGCGTGAACCCGGGAGCCGGAGCTTGCAGTGAGCCGAGATCGCGCCACTGCACTCCAGCCTGGGCAACAGAGCGAGACTCCGTCTCAAAAAAAAAAAAAAAAAAAAAATTTGAGGGTTATAGAGATGAAAACCTGGGGAAATGAGAATTAGTAATATTCCACAACCTTAGGCCATAGGAATGACCACACAACCACCTTTCAGAATGCAACCTGATAGAAGGTGAAGACCAAGTAGAGGTCAATGGAGCTGTCTTTCCCAAGCCCTTTGTGGAGAAGCCAGTGAGTGCAGAAGACCACAATGTTTACATCTACTACCCCAGCTCAGCTGGAGGAGGAAGCCAGCGTCTCTTTCGTAAGGTAGGGGTGATATTTGAGCATCTGGGGAGTCAGAGAGGTAAAAGGGCAAGGATGAGGTTGTGGGGAAGGAAGACGGAGAATTTGGGGACAGAATAGAGAGCTGAGGCAACATTGTTTTTTCTTCTTTTTTTCTCTTGAAGATTGGTAGCCGAAGCAGTGTTTACTCTCCTGAGAGCAGCGTCCGAAAGACGGGGTCGTACATCTATGAGGAGTTTATGCCAACAGATGGCACAGATGTCAAGGTTATGGTGGATATAGGGATTTAAGAGGTTACAAATGTGTGGGTGGGGATGGGGTACTTGGGAAGCAGGTGGAGGAAGTATACGGGGAGGAGGTCCTAGAAAATAACATGATGTGAATGTGATTGGCTTTCAAATTCAGGTGAAGATAATGAGTGGAGGATGCAGATATTCACATTTTCACTATCAGAGCAAGGGCAAGGCTGACTTAGAAAAATGGTATAATGTTGGTAAATTATTTTTTAATAAGGACTACCTGACAGTAGTGGAGTCTCGAGGAGAAATTCATAATGATACTTCAGTAGGGCTCAGTAGGAAAAATGTTGGTCAGTCTCCTTAATGCTCAGGATTTGTTTGTTTTGTTTTTGTTGTTGTTTTACTCTGAAACTAGTCTACAGACCTAGTGCTCATATTGTCTTCTCATATACAGGGTGAGCTGTGGGCATACTCAGTGATGCTATGTACCTGCAGGTGTATACAGTGGGGCCAGATTATGCCCATGCTGAAGCTAGAAAATCTCCAGCTTTGGATGGGAAGGTTGAACGAGACAGTGAGGGGAAAGAGATTCGATATCCAGTCATGCTGACTGCCATGGAAAAGCTGGTGGCCAGGAAAGTCTGCGTAGCATTCAAGGTAGAGGAGGGCCCAGGGAGGTTGTGAAATGAGGGAGAAAGGAAGGAACAGGGGTCCGGGAAAAGTAACTGTCTTGTTCTCATCTCTCTTCTTTTCCTTGCAGCAAACAGTTTGTGGATTTGACCTTCTTCATGCCAATGGTCATTCCTTTGTGTGTGATGTCAATGGCTTTAGTTTTGTCAAGAACTCCATGAAATACTACGATGACTGTGCCAAGATTCTAGGGTAAGAGACATAGTGGTCTGTGCCGGGGAGAATGGGCTTACAGAAGAATATTTGAAAGTTTTTGCTTTATTTTAAATATCATAAATATGGTATAAAAGTAAAAAAGCAGGCCAGGCACAATGGCTCATGCCTGTAAACTCAGCACTTTGAGAGGCTGAGCTGGGTGGGTCACCTGAGGTCAGGAGTTAGAGACCAGCCTGACCAACATGGTGAAACCTCGTTTCTACTACAAATAACAAAAAATTGGCCAGGCTCAGTGGCTTCCGCCTGTAATCCCAGCACTTTGGGAGGCCAGGGTGCGTGGATCACCTGAGGTCAGGACTTCGAGACCAGCCTGGCCAACATGGTGAAACCCCATCTCTACTAAAAATACACAAAAAAATGAGCCAGGTATATTGGTGGGCGCCTGTAATCCCAGCTACTTGGGAGGCTGAGGCAGTAGAATCACTTGAGCCCGGGAGGCAGAGATTGCAGTGAGCCGAGATCATGCCACTGCACTCCAGCCTGGGTGACAAGAGTGAGACTCCATCTCAAAAAAAACCCAAAAAATTGGTCAGCCCTGCTGCTGAGCCCCTATAATCTCAGCTGCTCGGGAGGCTGAGGCAGTAGAATCACTTGATCCCAGGGGGTGGAGGTTGCAGTGAGCTGAGATCATGCCATTGTATTCCAGCCTGGGCAACAAGAGCGAAACTCTATCTCAAAAAAAAAAAAAAAAAAAATATATATATATACACACACACACACACACATATGTACACATATATGTATATTTGTGTATATATGTACATATATATGTATATATACACATATGTGTATCTATATACACTTGTGTATATATGCATACATGTGTGTATCTATATACACAAACTGTGTGTACACATGTGTGTACACATACGTGTGTGTATGTACACGCATATATATGTGTGTGTATGTGTGTATATATATATATATATATATATAATTGAAGCCCCTATGTACTCCTCCCTAGTAACATCCCCTCCCCATCCCCAGAGGCAACCGCAATCCATAATTTGGTGTTCGTCATTCCCATGTATTTATTTATATTTTTACTACATATATATGGGTATTTGTATGTTTTTAGACTTTATATTAATGTATTCTTCTGCCTGCAGCCTGCTTGTTTTTGTGAGCTTCATTCGTATGAGTAGTTCTGGTTTATTCATTTTTTTTTTTTTTTTTTTTTTTTTTTTTTTGAGACGGAGTCTCGCTCTGTCGCCCAGGCTGGAGTGCAGTGGCACGATCTCGGCTCACTGCAAGCTCCGCCCCCCGGGGTTCACGCCATTCTCCTGCCTCAGCCTCCCGAGTAGCTGGGACTACAGGCGCCCGCCACCACGCCCGGCTGATTTTTTGTATTTTTAGTAGAGACGGGGTTTCACCATGTTAGCCAGGATGGTTTATTCATTTTTACATGGCTTCTTTGTTTCTCTTTCTAGGAACACCATAATGCGGGAGCTTGCCCCACAGTTCCAGATTCCATGGTCCATCCCCACGGAGGCTGAGGACATTCCCATTGTTCCCACCACATCTGGCACTATGTAAGCAAAAGTAAAAAATCTGGAGTAACCTACTTAAGACCTATGGGATTCCTTAAACCAGACTAATGGTTACTTTCTGACCCCACACTATCTGACTAAGGGAGCCTGGGCCTCTTATACACAGTCTTCTTAACTCCACTTATATTTCCCCCCCGTTTTTTTTGTTTTGTTTTGTTTTTTTGTTTTTGAGACAGAGTCTAGCTCTGTTGCCCAGGCTGGAGTGCAGTGGCATGATCTTGGCCCACAGCAACCTCCACCTCTTGGGTTCAGGTGAGCACATCTGGCTAATTTTTGTGTTTTTAGTAGAGATGGGGTTTCACCATCTGATCTTGAACTCCTGACCTCAAGTGATCCACCCGCCTCGGCCTTCCAAAAAGCTGGGATTACAGGCATGAGCCACCATGCCCCGCTTCCATTCCTAATCTCAGTTCCGTTTTCTTTTTCTTTCTTTCTTTCTTTTTTTTTTTTTTTTTTTGCGACAGGATCTGGCTCTGTCTCCCAGGCTGGAGTGCGGTGGTGCACTCATGGTTCACTGCAGCCTCTATCTCCTGGGCTCAAGTGATCTCCCACCTCAGCCTCCCAAATAGCTGGGACCACAGGCGTGTGCCACCATGCCTGGATAAATTTTTTTCTTTTAACTTTTTTTATAGAGACAGACTCACCCTATGTTGCTCATGCTCACCTTATGTTTCTCCTGGGCCTAAGTGATCCTCCCACCTCAGCCTCCCAAAGTGCTGAGATCACAGGCCTGAGCCCTGCTCAGCCCCTCTGTTTTTTGACGTGTGAAGTAATGTGATGACAGGAGGTGGGATGGGGGTGTGGGAGAGGCTCTGATAACATTTATGATCTTAGGATGGAACTTCGTTGTGTCATTGCAATTATTCGTCATGGGGATCGTACTCCCAAGCAGAAGATGAAGATGGAAGTGAAACACCCAAGGTCGGAAGAGTGTCCTAATTTACACAAACAGGTTTTCGTGAGGAAGACTGCATGGGGGGCAAGTCCTGGAGGCTTTGACTGTCTCATCCCACACTGAAGCTTCTCATTACTTCTTCAGGTTTTTTGCTCTGTTTGAAAAACATGGTGGCTACAAGACAGGGAAATTAAAACTCAAGCGACCTGAGCAGCTCCAGGTAAGGTAGTGAATCTGGCCAGGAGGAGCAGTGCTATGAGAGAGATAGAGGATATGGCACTGGGAGTCTTGATAAAAGACTAGGATGGAAAGGTAACTGTCTAGGACTTGGCCTTCTGCATGGATACCTTATTATTTCCTCTAGGAGGTGCTGGATATCACAAGGCTGTTGTTGGCTGAACTGGAGAAAGAACCAGGTGGTGAGATCGAGGAGAAGACTGGAAAACTAGAGCAGCTGAAGTCTGTATTGGAGATGTGAGAAAGGGGATAGCAAAAGGGAGCCAATAACAGTGAGAACTGGTGTGCTGGAACAGAAAATAAATTGTGACTTTATCCTGCAGGTATGGTCACTTCTCAGGTATAAACCGGAAGGTACAATTGACTTACTACCCTCATGGAGTAAAAGCTTCTAATGAGGGGCAAGGTAAGAGGTAGTCCCCCTTACCACTACCTCTCAGATCTTGTGTTCTTTTTATTTTTTTTGTCCATCTTCTTTCCCCACCAGATCTCTTTTACTTGAGTCTATAGATGACCTTTACCCCCAATTACCTCTCTGGTCTCCTCAGAAGGGCTAACATTTAGATGTTCCCACTATTTTTCTTAGATCTAGACCATTCACTGCCCCTTATTCCTTCAGATCCACAGAGGGAAACTCTGGCCCCATCTCTGTTGCTGGTACTGAAATGGGGTGGAGA
The DNA here is from genome assembly GCF_028878055.3 of Symphalangus syndactylus. Classification (NCBI taxonomy): domain Eukaryota; kingdom Metazoa; phylum Chordata; class Mammalia; order Primates; family Hylobatidae; genus Symphalangus; species Symphalangus syndactylus. The sequence continues at coordinate 129,003,809 of NC_072427.2, forward strand.
ACTGACTCCTGCTGGCCGTGTTCAGGCTGAGGAGCTGGGGCGAGCTTTTCGCTGCATGTATCCTGGAGGACAGGGTGAGTGTTTTGGGGAGTGAACGCATAGCAGGGCCAGGATAAAATGATTAGAGAGTAAGTTGGGGAAAATGAAGGGACAGAGACAGTGGGGAAATGAACATTTTTTCTTCCACAAGTATTTATAGCAGTCCATTCCTGGTCCCCTACTTTGTCCCCAGGCGACTATGCTGGCTTCCCTGGTTGTGGGCTGCTTCGTCTCCATAGCACTTTCCGCCACGATCTCAAGATCTATGCCTCTGATGAGGGTCGTGTTCAGATGACTGCTGCTGCCTTCGCCAAGGTGCATACTACAGTTCTAATAGTCCCAGTTTCCATTAGGTAGAGAAGCAGAGAGTTTGGAGAACCAGTTGGAGCATCTCAGGGTGCTTGTAGGCCAACTCAGAGAAGTTTCTGCATGTATTGGACCCATTCTGTACTACCGAGAATGAGCTGACAATAATTAGTGAGGGTAGGCCCCATCTCTTCAACCAGCTTCCATTCAATCCCTGGGACCACCTAGGCCTAGGGATGCTAACCTGCAAGGGAAACAAATAGACCTTGTGCTTTCTCTTTAGGGCCTTCTGGCTCTAGAAGGGGAGCTGACACCCATTTTGGTACAAATGGTGAAGAGTGCCAACATGAATGGGCTACTGGACAGCGATGGGGATTCTTTGAGCAGCTGCCAGCACCGGGTGAAGGCTCGGCTGCACCATATTCTACAGCAGGATGCGCCCTTTGGCCCTGAGGACTACGATCAGGTCAGGCTCTAAAATAGCCTGGATCCCCAATTCCTAGAATTCTAAATAGTAGGGATCAATAATAACAGTATTTACTGCATGCCAGGCACTGTTTTAGTTGTTTTACACATATATTATTTAATCCTTACGGCAACCCTTTGAGATAAGTACACGTCCACAATCTCTTATGCATGATTTTGAAAATTAAAAAGATTTTTTTCTTGACATTGAGATTCATTTGGCAGCTAAACCTGACACGAACTGTCTTAAGACTTTTATAATCCTTAGTTTTCCCACTTAGTGTAAATAGTCATGCATTTTGTGGCAGAAATATTAATGTGTTTGGTTATGCCATGGGCCCTGATGGAGGTATTATATACATATGGCATATGTACTGTATTAACTTCTAAAGTCCCACAGATTCTCAATTCCAAAGCACAGCTCTGATCCCAAGGATCCTGAACAAAAGAATGTTTCCGTTATCCATTGTTGCATAATAAACTACCGCAAAACATAGTAACCTGAAACAACAACCATTTTATTATCTCTCACAGTTCTGGGCTCATCTGATCTTGCTTGGAGTCTCTCCTGAAATTGCAGTCAGATATTGACTGGAGCTGGAACCATGTGGAAGTTCAGCTGGGATTGTGGGATGGCTGGCTCTCTCCCTCTTCATGCTCTCCCCGTAATCTCAGTGCCTCTTTTCTCCACATGGTTCTTCATATGGTTTTTGTAGCGTGACAGCTGGATGTATTAAATGGTAGCTTTAGGGATATTCAAAAGCAGAAGCTTAGAAGCTTTCTTAAAGTGTAGGCCCAGAATTAGCACAACATAACTTTGTTATTTTTTATTGGTTAAACAGTTACAGGGCCAGCCAGAATTAAGGGAAGGGAAGGAAGACAAAGAATTGATGGTCATCTTTAAAGCACTACAAGGAGTGCAGACCACAAGGACTTTCCTCCCCTTTTACACATGAGGAAACCTAGGCTCAGAAGAATCTAAGCAATTTTCCTCATGTCATCCAGCTAATACAAACCCAAGGAGTCTAACTCCAATGCCCAGGCCGTTACATTGCTCTGTAGTATTAATCCCACTATATGCCATTACCCAATATGGTCATTCTTTTTCCTGCATATCTAGGCCACAATTGACCAGGCAGTGGTTTTCTACTCTTCCCACTCCTCATTTCTGATATGTTCTTTTAAAAAAAATGTTTAAAACTTTAAAATTATGGTACCACTTTAACCATTTTTAGTTTACAGTTCAGTAGCATTACATATATTTACATTGTTGTGTAACATTTCTGATTGGTTCTTAAATGAGTTAAGTAGCTAAGCACATTGCTATGAGCCCATAGGATTTTCTGTGTTCTCTGAGTAGGACTTGATAAGGAACAGGAACTTGCTCCTTCATTTCCCAATCCATTGCTCACTGTCAAACTCAAAAAAGCTAAGGCAGCTTTCCTTTTCTGCCTTGCCTTCTTTTGCGAGCAAGAATGAAACTTGGGAGGACCTAAATAGAATTGTGCATTTTCAGCCACAATCTTGATTCTCCCTCCCCATTTCTCATTGACTGTTACTGTCCTACAAGTCTGAGTCGGAACCCAGTTCTGAGGCAGCATTTCTACTCTAGGCTCAGGCTAGCATCTTGTTTAGAAGAAGAAGATAATGTTATCTGTGATCTCTACTCATGAAAACATTCTGTGGAGATTTTGAGGGGTTTTGGTTTAATCTTTATTCTCCAGTATTTTCCATGTGTATTCTAGAGCCCTCAAGAAAAGAACTTAGGTCTGTTTTATTTTCTCTGGACTCTTAAAATCAATCCCTCTTAGATGACTATATGCTAGAGCAGTGCCCTTACCTGAAGGCCTAGAACTGCTAGTATGCCCAGTAACCTAAGAATGCTCACTGGAGTGAACCAACATACAGATCTGTATTGTGGGTAGTCTCTGTGTAATAAACTCACAGGAATGTGGGCAATTAGTGCTGAGCCTATCTTGCTTTTCATCTCTCTATTCTTCATAGCTGGCTCCCACCAGAAGTACTTCCCTGCTCAACTCCATGACTATCATCCAGAATCCTGTGAAGGTCTGTGATCAGGTATTTGCCCTGATTGAAAACCTCACCCACCAGATCCAGGAACGAATGCAGGACCCCAGGTCTATAGGTGGGTATGAATACTACTATCTTCCCTTCAAGGTCTCAGGTATGGATGGGTTTCTCAGGCATTCTTGTGTCATCTCCTAAATGTCAGAGACCAGGCCTCCTCCTCCCTCTGGCTGTACTTTAGAGTCGTCAGAGTCTTTTGTTGGAGGTAAAATCTTTGATTGTTATCTGATTTCTGCCTTTCTTCCAGACCTGCAACTCTACCACAGTGAGACACTAGAGCTAATGCTACAGCGTTGGAGCAAGCTGGAGCGTGACTTTCGACAGAAGAGTGGGTGCTATGATATCAGTAAGATCCCTGACATCTATGACTGTGTCAAGTATGACGTGCAGCACAATGGGAGTCTGGGACTTCAAGGCACAGCAGAGTTGCTCCGTCTCTCTAAGGCACTGGCTGATGTGGTCATTCCTCAGGTGTGTCTTGTACAAGGGACCTAGCCTGGGGATGAGGGTGTTGGGAAGGAAAGAGAGAAAAGGTGGAAAGGAAGGGTGATTTGGGACTAGAGGAAAGCAACTTAGAGAAGGAATAAGTTGAGTTGCTACATTTCTCAGGGTCCGTTCTGGCTCTTGGTAAGTACAGGAGGCTAATTCAGGAGACATCTGGAAGAGGGGGAATGTAGTGGATATGAAAGAAACCCTAGACGTGAGGTGAAGACAGGCATGATCTTGGTCCTGGGAATATGAGGCATGAGAAAACAAGATTTATTGAGGTATTTATTCCTGGCTTGTGGCCCCTAGGAGTACGGGATCAGTCGGGAGGAGAAACTGGAAATTGCTGTGGGCTTCTGTCTTCCACTGTTGCGGAAGATACTACTTGACCTGCAGAGAACCCACGAGGATGAGTCTGTCAACAAGCTACTTCCCCTGTGAGGGAGGGCTGGGAGGGGTGTTGGATGGAGGGAGGGGCATGTCAGGGAGCCTTGGGGGAATCAAAGCTGGGACAGCCTGGGGAACCAAGAATAGACAACATTTTGGGATGGAAAGGAGAGAAGTCTTTGAGGTGGGAGGAAGGAGTTTGCAGAAGGGTGGGAACAGGGTTAACTGACTGTGTGAGTGATTTAGCTGTTATCTCAGGTACTCCCGAGGCGTGCTCTCCCCAGGTCGCCACGTTCGAACGCGTCTCTATTTCACCAGTGAGAGCCACGTCCACTCCCTGCTCAGTGTCTTCCGTTATGGAGGACTTCTTGATGTAAGGATCTTCCTTCTTCTTTAGCCTGTGAACAGCTTTTTCCCAGCATTCTTTTACTCTTCTCCTCATGCTTTTTAAATGAAAGCTTTCTCCATTCTCATTGGCTCCCTGCTCATTCTCTGGCTCCCGTTTCCTTAAGCAATGGCTTACCTCTTTTTGCATTTGGTAGGAGACCCAGGATGCACAATGGCAGCGAGCTTTGGATTATCTTAGTGCCATCTCAGAGCTTAACTACATGACCCAGATTGTCATTATGCTTTATGAGGACAACACACAGGTGAGGAACTAGCAGGTGGGGGATGAAAGAAAGGCCCCTTCTTTTGACTTCTATTAAAAAAAAAAAAACTTGCTTATCCTTATAATTTGGAGAATCCAGCTAGGTGTGGCACTTAGGCACAGCATGACACAGAGCATCCAGGAGGTTCCTACTGGAACGGAAAATATGTTCTGGGATGTTGTTGAGCCAGAGAGATAACCTAGAACACAGCTCTGGCGTTAGGAAGAGTATGGAATTTGGGACAATGTTATGAGTCTTATTTCCTCAAACATGGTTATACATATACCTTCTGCATACGGCTCCACAATTATACTTTTTTTTTTTTTTTTGAGACAAGGTTTCACTCTGTCACCCAGGCTGGAGTGCGGTGCTACAATCTGAGCTCACTGCATCCTCGTAACCTCTGCCTCCTGGGCTCAAGTGATCCTCTCACATCAGCCTCCCGAGTAGCTGGGATGACAGACATGTGCCACCATGCCCAGCTAATTTTTTGTAGAGATAGAGTCTCAACATGTTGCCCAGGGTGGTGTCAAACTCCTGGACTCAAGTGATCTGCCTGCCCCAGCCTCCCAAGGTGCTAGGATTACAGGTGTGAGCCACTGCTCCCGGCCCACAAGATGTCTTTAAATGTTCTGCTATATGCACCATAGCCAGGCTGAGTTATTGTGGAAGGTGATGGGAAGGGTTGTAAAGCTGGAAGTTCAAAAGTCATGTGCAATGGCGAAATCACAAATGGTAGAGATGAGGGAATGAGGATCCTGTAAGAGACAATATATAGTTGAAAGGAAGCTGTAACAGGTCAGCCCCGGAGTGGGACAAGACCCTGAATTCCCGGGAGGATGAATCCTCTTGAGTTCCTCTCTACTTCCACCACAATATCCAGCTTCTCCCAACTTCCCCCTCTTGTGGTTATGCTCCATAGGATCCCTTATCAGAGGAACGGTTCCATGTGGAGCTACACTTCAGCCCTGGAGTGAAAGGTGTTGAGGAAGAAGGCAGTGCCCCAGCTGGCTGTGGATTCCGTCCAGCCTCTTCTGAGGTGGGTCAGAGTGCTGGGATTTGGGACTGAAGGGCTTAGGAACCAAGTGGTGGGAAAAGGTACAGGGAGAAGTAAAAGGGCTGGGTAGTCTCGGATTAGGAGCTTGGAGGCCATTAACACCTCTCTTATCTGCCTTTTATTGTATAGAATGAGGAGATGAAAACCAACCAAGGCAGTATGGAGAACCTGTGTCCAGGAAAGGCATCAGATGAGCCAGACCAGGCATTGCAGACTTCACCCCAGCCTCCTGAGGGCCCTGGCCTCCCGAGGAGATCACCCCTCATTCGTAACCGAAAAGCTGGTTCCATGGAGGTAATGAGAGGGCCATGGGAAAAAATGAAGGGTGGCAGTGCTCGTAGGACTATATCCACAGATCCTCTAGATCCCCTTGGGGGGACTCTTGGGACTTGAAGCAGAGTCCTCCTGCTCTGATTGATACGTTTTACTTAATCTCTCTTTCACAGCTGGTCTCCCAATAGAGCTTCTTTAACCTGGTTGCTACTTAGATTAAAGAGTTGCCATTGAGAGATGCCTGAGAGATAAGGGTTTAAAGAGATAAGATTAAGGAGGAGGCCTCTGGATGAATTTGAAAAGTAGTTCTTTAAAAGGAAATCTAGTAGAAACAGCTTGAACTCTGGACGAAAATCCCAGTCTAATACTTGGAAGTTGTGTGACTTTGGCTGGGTAACTTCTCTACATTTCTCTGGCCTTAACTTCTCTAAGCCTCAATTTTTTTTCACCTCTAAAATGTGAGTAGTATCCACTTTATAGATGCTCAATAAGTAGTAATATAATAACAATACAATTGATATTAAAGGTCCAGCCCTCTGCAGCTCTTGGTCACCTTAGGTAAAAATTATAGCTCAGATAGGAGCAAATACCTGGCACTTTATCTGTACTGTCGTTCCAGAAAGTGGGTCAGTCAAGAGCTCTGTCTGTCTTCCTCTTGTTCTGGTGAGGATCTTTATCAGCATGGGCCTATATTCTGCTATTCTTGGAGTTTGTCTCTAGTTCTGGTTCTAGCTCTCTAGCCTAAAGGAAGTAAGTGTTATTAATCTCATATTGTGTGCAGCTAACCATCTGAGGTTTTTGTTTTGGTCTTTTTCCTGGAAAAACTGTTTCAGTCTTTGGCCCAATTATATCCTTTTTTTTCCCCCCTATCTAGCTCCTTCTGTATCACTTACATTCATTTTGACAGCACAATTTATCCCTGTCTCAGAGACTTTGACTGTCTGACTTAGATTCTGCTCTGTCCTAATGACTCTGTTCACCCTGGCTCGGTGCCAGGTCTCTATCTTAGAGGAATTGATTTTTCCATTTTAGGGATATATCAGAAGAATCTATAACGGGCTGACCTAGGTTCAGCAAAAGGTTTGCAATTCAGATTTTGGAGAAAGCTGAAAAGAGGAACTGCAGTCTCTTCTTTTGATTCATCCTTTACTTGATTATTTTAAGGTGAAATTGACATTGGTAATATGCAGAGTTTCTTTAGGTAGGATATACATTATTTTCTCTTTGAGGTGTAGGTGTAAGTTGGTATCCCTAGTACTCTATTACCCTTTATGCTCATATGCAATAGATCACATGGATAGAATGATACATAATCTTCCATCAATAAACTGCTCCTCCAAATGTCTTTCCTATTCACATGGTCTGCTAGTCTCTCCTGGTGCTGTTGTGCTTGAACCGCGTCCCCCACCCCCCAACCATTTTTTTCTGGTTTATGCAGTCATGAGACGTAGGCAGCTGGGTGTGATGGATCACACCTGTAATCCCAACACTTTGGGAGGCCTAAGTGGGAGAATCATTTGAGGCCAGGAGTTCAAAACCAGCCTGGGCAACATGGCAAGATCCTGTCTCTACAAAAAATTTTTAAAAATTAAAACATTAAAAAAAACAAGGCACAGGTAAAGGAAAGCTCTCTGTGTATCATCTCTCAGACTTGATAAGATTGACTTCTTTCTTTCAGGCCTACAGGAAGCTTCCTATTGTAATCACATTCCTTCTTTTCAATTACTAGTGCTGCTTAGACCCTGGCTTATCCAGGGTGATGGTTGTCCAGGATATTTTCCTCAGCTTTGCAAGAAAATCATCTCTCTGCTCCTTGGTCACAAAGCCTTATGATACTAATGTTAATGTTTATCTTCCTTGCTCTATAAATATAGGCATACAACTTATCCTTCCCTCCATCCCTTCTTCTCCTCTTGTCATCTCATACTTTTTGACTATTTTAGATTATAAAACTTATGACCTTTATAGCAGCTATGCCCTAGCTGGTCATCCTCTCTAGCCCTATAACTAGCTCTGCCCTGTGGGCACTGGGGCTTTTGGGAGCACGGGGTTTAAAGGAGCCGTGACCGGCTTTCCACCCGGTCTGATTGCAGGTCATGAACATGCAGTGCACGGGGAACCTGGACCCCATCCCCTTGCGGGGACGGCGCCGCAGGAGGTCGGGAGACCTCCCCCGGCCTTCCCTAGCCATCGACCTACAGCCCTGGGCTGTGTCCACCACTCACCTGGCATCCTGCACACAGGTGTCCCTCCCTACCTCACCTTCCTGTTTTGCCTTCTGTCTTTGCCTTTTGGGATCTAGGGGCTCAGACAGTATCTGGGTGGGATGTGTGTGTTTTGGGGGTTGTGTGATTGAGCCCTTGTGGGCACTGTAAGAATTCTGTTTCATGTTTCTAGGGGTGAGACAGTTGGAGGGGAGGGCTTCTTGGTTCAAACAAGAAATGTAGTATGGTTGCAGTAGCCACAACTCTCCCATGGAAAGAAGAGAGGGTGGCCAGACTCTTATTTGTGGCTGAGTCATTGTGATTGGCTTTCTGAGTCTGGTGGGGGGAATAGATACAGTTAGGAAACTCTGCTCTGCTGAGAACTGGGAATGGGTTGAATAATGATTTCTCAAACTCAGATTGGGCACGGGAGGGCTGTGGGGAAAGGCATCTTGAAAATAGAAGTGCCTTCTAGTATAAAAAGATGCCCCGGACAGTTCCCTCCATAAAGTACGTTCTCTGTTCCCTTTTCATCCCTCTTCTCCTATAAATCCTTTGGTTCTTCCAAACTTTCTAACATTGCTTGGCTTTGTAGGGACAGGAATCCAGGACCTGGGTTTTATACTTTCGGGTTGAGGTGGCAAAATGATTAATATAGAGTCCTTTTTCTGCAGGTACTTTCTGAGACTTCATCCTCGAGGCCTGGTGGCTACCGGCTCTTTTCATCTTCACGGCCACCCACAGAAATGAAGCAGAGTGGCCTAGGTATGGTTTTGCCAGCATTTCTCACCTATTGTTGGAAAAGTTGTCTGTCTGTTCTTCAGAGTTTTATTGTGGGAAACCTTTGTCATGGGATTTGGGACCGTCCAGTCAGTGGAATATCATCAGGTGGAGGTAGGGAGAATGAAGTGGGAGAAGCCATAGTTAGATGTGAACTTGGATCTCAGATGATTGTTCCATCACAGGAAAGTGTTTATCTCTTGGTTTTCTATACCAACCACATTTCCCTGGCCAAAGGGTGTTTTTCTGGCTTTCCCTGTCATTCCTTATCTGTCCCTCCAGTCCAGCCTAGACCTTAAGGGGCCATGGAGACTCTGAACCTTCAGAGTTATCAGAGACAGAACTATAAATAGAGGTACTTGCAACCCTCATAAATGTCGTATTCCTCATTTGAAGAAATGTGCCATGTCTTCCCCTGAAACCTATGTTTTTCACATCCCCGCTCTTGCCCTTCCTACCACCTTGCCCTTTCCTCCATCATCTCCTAATCCTGTAACTTTTTCCCCTTCCTTCTGGAAAATTGTCAAGTCTGAGACTGGTGTAGTGGCAGAGGCATCTCTCGGGACTTTGAGGAAATGTCTCTTGATTTTTGGATCCCTGGAAAGGGGTAGAGAACATCATTCAGCTTTTTCTAAGAGCACAGACGGCAGGAAGGACCAAGCCTCAGAGGGTATTGTATTCTTTGGGTGGGGGGCGGTCCTTGGGAGGAACTATCTCTGAGCACAGTGCCTTGTGAGCCAGTAATTAGAACTGGAGGTCAGACGTGATTGTGTGGGGTCTGGACTTGGTCCCCTGGCTGTTTCTATCTTGTCCTATTATTCTCTCTATTTAGCGCCTCTAATTTTTCTGTTGCCTTTGTCCTTGGCACCCATTTTCTTGGCCCCAAAATGGTCAGCTTTTGGACCAGCAAGGGGGAGAAAGGTTTTGGTAACTTTCCAGACTAATTTTATGAGAATAAGTTGCCTTCTAGATTCCTGAAATGAGGAAGATGGTTTGGGGCATGAGAAATAAATGACAAGTGTGTAGATCTGGCCAGGCGCAGTGGCTCATGCCTATAATCCCAGCACTTTGGGAGGCCGAGGAAGACAGATCACTTGAGGTCAGGAGTTCCGAGACTAGCCTGGCCAACATAGTGAAACCCCATCTCTACTAAAAATACAAAAATGAGCTGAGCATGCTGGTGCATGCCTGTAATCCCAGCTACTTGGGAGGTTGAGACACGAGAATTGCTTGAACCCAGAAGATGGAGGTTGCAGTGAGCTGAGACTGCGCCACTGTATTCCAGCCTGGGTGACATAGTGAGACTCTGTCTCAAAAAAAAAAAAAAAAAAAACCCAAAACAACAATAGTGTAGATCTAAGACATGGACCTCTCTTCCCAGAAGTCCCAGTAAAGAATAGGTTTCAGACAGACTAGAAAAGAGGATAGGTATGTCTGTCCCAGTTAAGTGGGCCATGGGAATGCTTTGAAGAGCAAGGCAGAAGTATGGACATGGAGCTGGTTGGCAGATGGTGGTGGTAAGGTAGAGACCACCCTCTGAGATGATCTGAGGACTGGGCAGAACAGAGTTGGCATGACTGCACCAGAAAAGTATTCAGTGGAGGAAGTGCATGTAGGACAAAACTTGGGGTGGTCTGGGATAGAGCCAGCTAGTTTTAGCTTCTCTGCAGAAAAGCAGTCATATTTAGCAACTGTTATTACTCTCTGGAATCTCATTCCAGAGCCTGTTTGAACATGAAAGGTGGAGGAAGTTGCTGTATAGGGGAGAGGTCCTGAATTCCAGGGTGGGAATCATCAGGCATCTGAACTTCCTGATTGCTCTGGTGACCCCGAAATCCTGGGACCCCTGAAACCATGGTCCCTTCTTGGTGGCCTCAAGGGAACTGAACTCCTTTCCACTCCATCCATTTCCCCTATGAATGTTAAGTCCCAAGCCAAACCCAGGGTCTTGGCTAAGATGGATTTGGAAATAGAGAGGCAAATCCTGAGAACTTGAGTATCAGTCTTGTTTCTTCTTGACCACTCTGTCCTTATAGGCTATAGTAGGAGAAGGGACCGTGGAGTCCTAACCCTCCTCTAGATCAGCTGTTGGGGAGAGTGACTGGTCTGATTTATTTCATACTTCAGAGATTATTCAAATTTTATTTAATCCTCTCACTGGCAATGGAGTTCTCTTTGCTTTCTTTGAATTTATATGTGTGGGCAACTGGCTTTCAGCATAGGCTTACAGGATAATACACTTTTGAGAGCAGAAAAAACATGTCTTTTTCTTGTTATTTCCTGCATTCCTTCTTAGTAGGGTGCTCATCACATAATAGGCATGCTCTACATATAATCAACTGATTCTTCACATGCCCTTCAATTTGTGTCCATCTTGACTTCAGAAACTGTGCTGGTTTCTGAAAAAATAGTTATTTATTTTCTAACAATACAGTTGGTCCTCAGAGTCAGGAGACCTGGATTCAAGTCCAGCTTAGCTTCTAAAAAACTATGTGAACTTGAGCAAAGGAGGTCTCTTTTGGATCTCAGTTTCTTCATCTCTAAAATAAGAAAGTTGAACTGGATGATCTATGAGTCCCTTCTAGCTTAAAAAGTTCAATGAGGCAGGGGGCTGTGGCTCACACCTACAATCCCAGCACTATGGGAGGCCAAGGTGGGAGGATCACTTGAGCTCAGCAGTTAGAGACCAACCTGGGCAACATAGTGAGACCTTGTTTCTACTGAAAATAAAAAAAATTGTCCAGGCATGATGGTGTGTGCTTGCAACCCCAGCTACTTGGGAAGCTAAGATGGGAGGATCACTTTAGTCTGGGAGACCAAGGCTGCAGTGAGCTATGATTGTGCCACTGCACTGCAGCCTGGACAACAGAGTGAGACCCTGTCTTAAAAAAAAAATTGTAAGCCTCATACTTTCTTTCTTGGGAAAGGTCAAAAGGCCTGAAGGGAGAGGATGTTGGATTAAAAATTTAGGAAGGATTGGAAGGGTGCCAGCTGAGTGTTCAGAATACAGTCTCTAGCTTCAGTCAAAGCCTTTTCCTTTCAAATATACAAGGACTAGATTTCTGGGTTTCTCAAGCTATATATCCAGGGTAAGGAGTGCCCAGTTAAATCTATGGGGAATCTAGAGGGACCTACCTATTATTTGAGCATTTCTGAGAGCCACCTGAAGAGCACAGTCTATCCCTTTCAGTAGCTTTGAATCCCCTAATATGACTAACCCTGCATTTGTAGTGGACTCTTGTCTCTGCCATGCAGCTCTTCAGAAGAATCCCCCTTTTGCTTGCCCACTGTGACTATGCGGAAGTGTAAAGCCATTTGTGGTTATGTGGAATGGCCACATGGTGGTGGCTGTGAATGGCTGTGTGTGTGTCTTGATGTTATCATGTGAAGTTGTGTATGGTTCTGTGTGATAGTTGTGGCTTTACATGGCTACTAATGCACTCCCGGCCTTGCAGGCTCACAGTGCACAGGGCTGTTCAGCACTACAGTGCTGGGTGGCTCCTCCAGCGCCCCGAATCTTCAGGACTACGCCCGCAGCCATGGCAAAAAGCTACCACCTCCAGTCTGAAGCATCAAGATGGTATGTGGGTGGGTTTTGGGGGATAACTCCTTTTTTCACTTGTCTCTCAGCAAGGACATAGCTCAAGAACTATTCATGCTTAAGATGATACTGGCCTGCCAGGTGCAGTGGCTCACGCCTGTAATCCCAGCACTTTGGGAGGCCAAGGTGGGCAGATCACTAGGTCAGGAGTTTAAGACCAACCTGGCCAACATGGTGAAACCCCGTCTCAACTAAAAATACAAAAATTAGCTCGGCGTGCTGGCGTGCACCTGTAATCCCAGCTACTTGGAAGGCTGAGGCAGCAGAATCGCTTGAATGCAGGAGGCGGAGGCTGCAGTGAGCTGAGATTGTGCCACTGCACTCTCCAGCCTGGGTGACAGAGCGAGACTCAGTCTCAAAAAAAAAAAAAAAAAGGGATGACACTGGCCTTATAACAAGTTTTCTTCATCAGTAATATATGGGAGAATTAACTAGTCCCCCTTTCACCCCTCTATTTGCATTCCCTCTTGCCATAAAAATACTATGTATTTATGCTTATCCCTTCATAATCTCCCACATACAGTCCTGCTGCATCAGTTTGTACTCTTTCCTGGATTCTGGCCTGTAGGGGTAAGGACCAACGAGGATGATGCATGGTTGGGAAGAATGTGGTGGAACCTCAATTAAAATCCAGCAAATTGGGTTTAGGGAAGGGAATGTTACTCAGCTAAGGCAGAAAAGATAATACGGAAAGAGACTAGGGGAAGGGATGAATATTTCTGTGAAGATTTTATTTCCAAATGACCAGAAAGACGATATAGTGGTAAAATTAGGGTTGATTGTAGGGGTGCATTGTGGTAGAGATGACACATAGATTCCTAAGAGATTTACCAAAGGAAAAGAGATTGACATATGTTAGAAATCCAAGGGATGGGGAGGAGAGCAGGTCAGATAACTAACTTTAAAGAACAGAATATCTGGCGAGGCGCGGTGGTTGACGCCTGTAATCCCAGCACTTTGGTAGGCCAAGGCGGACGGATCACAATGGCAGGAGATCGACACCATTCTGGCTAACACGGTGAAACCCCGTCTCTACTAAAACTACAAAAAATTGGCAGGCACCTGTAGTCCCAGCTCCTGGGGAGGCTTAGGCAGGAGAATGGTGTGAACCCGGGAGGTGGAGCTTGCAGTCCGTGAACCTGGGAGGTGGAGCTTGCAGTGAGCCGAGATTGTGCCACTGCACTCCAGCCTGGGCGACAGAGCGAGACTCTGTCTCAAAAAATAAAAAATAAAAAAAAAATAAAAAAGAACAGACTATCTTGTAGGCAAACTCCAGAGCAGAGGGTGGGGACAAGGGTGGGTATAATCCCCATGATGTCTTTTCTCCCCAGAGCTCTTGTTTGTCCCGGCCGTAAAACGATTTTCTGTGTCGTTTGCAAAGCATCCGACTAACGGTATGTTTGCTTCGGACTCAATGTCATTCCTCCTCACCATGTCACCTCTAGACACTTAACTCTGAGTTTCGACACTGACTTTGCCTCTCCTTCCACCATGTTGACACCCTGCCATCTCTGAATGAGCCACTCACTAAGTGTCCCTCCTGGGATGGTTTCCTTGTGACAGCCTTAGTCTTGGCTGCAGCCTGGCTGCCCTATCCCTGTGGCAACTCAAGGTCTTACTTCCATAATCACCATCATCACCATTATGTCACTTTTGTCAGCATCACCACCAAAATACTGATTAAACCTCTCCCTTTCCTATCACATGACTGCCGGGCTGTGTACAGATATGATGGTTCCCCTTCTTAGGATGGGAATAGTGTTTCCTAGATTGATTCCATTTCTTCTCTTCCCCCATACCCCCAATTCCTCAGCTTATATAACTTTGATCTTTCTGTGTTTTCTCCAATTCTTTTGTTGGGGTGGATGTGGATGACTAGTTTGTTCCTCTTTTGGAGCAATGCTGCAGTTCCCAGCTCCTAAGCCTACTTATATGGGTGTTAGTCTTGAGTATATAGTTTCCCATCTCCATATATCTTTCTCCTGCCATTATGTGTATTTTGTGTGGCTCTTGTGCTCCTGACATTTGCTTTATGTTACTACTAACCTAGTGCCTGGGCCTAGAAAACAAGAGCCCAGGTTGCTTTGGGATAAAAAATAAAAAGAAAACAGTAGGAAGTAGTACGTAAAAGAAAAAGGACCGTACTTGAGTTTTTAAGTGTAGTTTCCATGTGGCACCAGCCTACCTATGGTAAAGCTATTGCAGAGAAGTTTGAAGAGTGGAGATGTCTGCTGGGGATTCTGGGGGAACTTAGGAAGGAATAATATTTTAAGACCATCGAAGAACCGGGTCTGCCCACACTAAGGTGGGAGAGCTTGGAGATCTCTGTAAACCATAAATTGAAGGGTATGGTCTCTTTGTAGGGTATAGCAGGAGAACCCAGGCTCACTCTCTTTCAAAGTTTTATCCTTGGTATCCTTATTTTTCTCTCTGTATTATATTTTGTCTTCGAGGTAAATCTAGGTTTTTTAGGTATGGTTTTCTTCTATTAAAGAGCTGAGACTCTCTGAGGAAAGTAAAACTAGGCTGGCTTCCTGACTAGAAATCCTGTACGTGCTAATCTCCTATTGCCTAGCAAGTGACAACTGCTAGATTTTAGCCCAGTCATGTTGTACATCTTCACAAGGCACTGCTGAAATCTCTCCCTAGGTTGACCAGCCTATGCTGGCTCAGTTTATCCCTGCCCCCAGGCTCCTAGTTGTGCCTGTGGCAGGAGTTCCCATTCAGAGCCTCAGGGGTGTGCCCGCTCATTTAGCTTCAAGCTCTTCTGGCCTTCATGTGCCATAGCCACCTCCAGAATAGAACCTGATGCATCAATAGCACAGCCTGGGACTTGGACTTAGGGTCCACAATATAGTACAAGGAACGTGGGCTCCTGAAATCAGAGCTAATTCACTTATCTCCTAGTTCTTAGGTGCCATAAGAAAAGACCCAAGTCCATGAAACAGACCCTCAGACCTATGTACTTCCAGTTCCCCGAAGCCCTGTTTAGCAGCCTCACCCGTTGAAGAAGATTTAATTCTGCTAAAAGGAGGTGAGGAGAAAAGAGCTGGAAAATGCAGGTGTTGTGTAGGAAAACAAATTTAAGATCTCCAATACCCTGCACACTTCCTTAGGGGTCTTGTGGCCTCCTTTGTTTTTCTTGTGCTGGAGCTTGGAGGCTAACATGCTTAAGAAGCCAGAAGCTGGGCTCTACCTGTTGACAACAGGAGAAATTTGGAGCTGTATGTCACTTTCTGAGGAAGATTATCTAGATTCAATTTGACCCTCAAGAAATATGAAGGCTCTTCTCCATGGCCAAGATCTTGCTTGACTGACCAGCAATTACACAGTGGATGTTTTGTCTGTAGTTGCAGATAAGTCATAGCAGCTCTGTCATCACCATCTCCTTGCCATGATATCTGGCTTTGAAACAGCAGCCGGAAATACTGCACCTGGCTTTGGAGAAGAGGCAAGGCAGTGTGTCTTCACACTTTGATGGGAGAGCAGCCGTCAGCCTATCCCTGCCTCTGTTCCTAATAAGCTGCTCTTATATCCAGTAACTATATCCAGCACACAAGTATAGCCTATTACTAAGCTGCACACTGAATTCACCAAAGTAAATTAATAAAGTGGGAAAGACTGTGGCTCACGCTCATCCGGAATGTCAGGGTGTGACCATTGGATTTGTCAAGCCCATTATCTTCTAGGGATCCATATAACTATGTGACCATTGGTATATACAGTTAGTGCTCACAAGATTAGCCTAGGTAGAGCTGAAATCTGTCCTGACATCCAAGCTAAGGTCTCTGAAGACCACAGTCTCATGGGATCACCTTGTGGAGCCAGTTCTGGTCTGGGAGTTTTGAGCAGTCATCCTCAGCTGCCTTGTTTCTACTTTCTCTATACCAACATCCTGTACTCAAGTTCTTGTCCATCCTCACATCATGTCTTAAGATCCCACGCCTTTTCTCTAAGATCTTTTCACTATTGTTCCTCTTACACCCCTCTCCACATGCCTTTGACTGCCTTCAACCTTTTGTAACTGAATTACATGCATCCACAAAGTTTGCCAAGTAGCTAAAATGAGGGGTTCAGAATCAAAGCTTTTCCACTCACCAGCTGAAAAAGTGCAGTTAGACTCACCAGCAGTGGGAAGAAAATATAAAATTGTATCTAACTTTCAGCTTCTGTAATGGATACAGTAGCTCTAAGTCCTGAGTTTTAGTGTACTTTTTTTTTAACTGATTGTTTAAACAACTGTAAGGTAAAGAATGGTTAGTCAATATTGGTATTTTCACATACTGATTCCATTTTCCACACGTACCATTTTAAAGGAGTTCTACACCTCGTTTCCTGCCAGTCTCCTGTGCCAGTTGCCTAATACCATCCCTGTCTTCGGCTATCTTAGAGTGTGGTCCAGAAGGCCTGCCCTAAAAAAAGAGCCTTTTTAGCTTAACTGTCTTGATACCCAATACCATCAATTTTTCATTTTTATCCCTACTTCATAAATCCATTCACCTGAGAATGCAGGCCCTAAGTAGGGTTCATCCAATGCTGAGGGATCCTGAAGTTGTAGTCAAGACTCCCAGCCACAAAACTGCCAGCTCACCCCTGTTCACAATGTTGTGACTGCTGTCTACAAGCACTGACTGAATCATGCTCATGGAGGAAGGGGAGGGCATTGCTGTATGATGAGGTCTCACTTATCCCTTCTTTCAGACTCATTGTGTGATGACACCATGCTTCTTCCCTGCAAGAGATGCCCAGTGGCTCTGACCATCTCTGCTTCTCTCTTAGCTCACCTTGGGTCTGAGTGCCCCCACCTCCCAGTAATGCTTGTGCTAGTCAGTGCCCTCCTCATTGTCTCTCCCTCTTCTCTTTCTCTATCTTTGTGCTTCCTGCCGTGGTCCCCTCACCCCCTCCAGAGCTGCTGGATGACTAGCACCCTGTGGTCCGGTTGCTGCGCAGTTTTTCCTCTGACTGTACAGGGGGCCGGCCAGTCTCCTTGGATGCTACGCTGGCGCATCACCTGCACCAGTGCTCCTACCACCTGCGCCTCTTCCGGAACTGGCTGCGCTCAGGCCAGGATGACCCCAAGTGCCTCTACAGTACTCCCTGCCACGAAGCTGGCTGCTGCCACTACCCTGGCTGGGACTGACTGCTTTGCTTATTGCACTTCTGGCAGGAGAGCCCACCTATTTCTTTCTCCTATTTGCCCTAAGATTATGTAACTTGCATTTAGTCGCTTGGATGGGATTGGGGCCAGACTGCCTGGTAGCTGTAGCATTGGCTGCTCATCCCTTTCCTATTCTCCTTTCTCACCACCCCCTAATGTTACTCATTTCCCAGTTCTATTCAATACAGGAGTAATCTCTTGCCTTGGAATCTGTTCTTATCACTCTAACCCTCTACTACCACCATCTTCAAATCCAAATGTTTTTCTAGCCACTCTGAGGAGCTAGAGACAGTAACTTTCCTGCCCGCCTGCCACTAGATCATGGGGGAAATTGAGGCACAGAAGCCTCACTTGTATCCTTGGGGCAAACAAAGTCCAGAGCTTCGAAGATGGTCAGGTTATAATCCTTTTGAGTTATGGGCTTTAGTCACTGGTGAACAGGAAGCTGTCTTGCATAGACTTTGTTGTCCCGAGTATCCTTAGTCCCTTTAAGGAGACGTTGAGGAGGCATAGGAAAGATTGGGGACTGAGATAGTGGTTTGGATGTGTTTTGCTTGATCCTCCAATGGGGACATTTTTTCCCTCACCAGTCCCTAGTATTAGGGTTACATATTATATTTACCCTTGACCCTACCCAGACTGATAGACCTACATTGGAATTCTTGGGTTTAGAGCAGAGACTAAGTACTTTTTCTTTTTTTTAGGGCATTTGCCTCATTTTTCTGATGAAGTAGAAAGATCCTAGCAAGTTTGGGGTTTTCCAGTAGATCAGAAGGGTGAAGCTTTGATGTGATGGAAACTACCAAGAAAGAACTTCCATCCCCGTCCTGTTCATGCATGTGGTTTTCCTGGGCTGAGCTTCATGTGTATTGCATGCCCTCCAGTTTGCATCTGAGTATTCTACCCTTTCTACTGACATCCTAAATTTGCATGAACCCCTTCTCAGATTCCACGTCCTTCTCCTTAATCTGGTTCTCTTATTCATGATACCCGAAATCTTCTGTTTCTTCCCAGCTCCCTGACCTCCCTATCTCATGTTAGATCTGCAGTTTCACCCCTTACCTCTGGATCCTTGTTTTATTCCCCTAGAAAGTGTGAGAGCAACGTTGCTGCTTACTCTACTGGGATTCTGTTTATTTTTCCATGGTAGACTGCAAGCTCTCCATAGGTAGCATGAGAGGTGATTTGATTCACCTTGAGGCCTTAGCAGGTAGATGTTTTAGGAAATCTGAAGGTGAGAAAAACAGACTTCCCTAGGGGCTCTAAAGAGTTCCCTCTCCTGAGAGTCTTGGATACCCCATACTCCAAAAGCCACGGACTCTCCTGATGTCTCTCAGGGACTCTACATGCTTCCTTGGCCAGTTGGGGTATATCTGGCAGGAATAACATTGACTTTGTCCATCTCTTTTCATGCATCACAGGGCCAGACCCCATTTTACTGTGTTTTTTTTTTTTTTTTTTTTTTTGAGACGGAGTCTCACTCTGTCGCCCAGGCTGGAGTGCAGTGGCCCGATCTTGGCTCACTGGTCTCGGCTCACTGCAACCCCCGCCTCCTGGGTTCACGCCATTCTCCTGCCTCAGCCTCCAGAGTAGCTGGGACTACAGGCGCCCGCCACCACGCCCGACTAATTTTTTATATCTTTAGAAGAGACAGGGTTTCACCATGTTAGCCAGGATGGTCTCGATATCCTGACCTCGTGATCCACCTGACTTGGCCTCCCAAAGTGCTGGGATTACAGGCGTGAGCCACCGAGCCCAGCCCATTTTACTCTAAGCATTCTTTAACTGTTTCTTGTAAGAGAGTACTCCTGAACTGTACAAAGGAATATAGCAGTCAGAAAACATTTCCAGCTGAAATGTTAATAAATAAAAATAACAAGGCCGGGCCAGGTGGCACACGCCTGTAATCCCAGCACTTCGGGAGGCCCAGGAGGGTGGATAACCTGAGGTCAGGGGTTTGCCACCAGCCCAACCTGGTGAAATCCCATCTCTACTAAAATGCAAAAATTAGCCAGGCTTGGTGGTGCATGCCTGTAATCCCAACTACTCAGGAGGATGAGGTAGGACAATCGCTTGAACCTGGGAGGTGGAGGTTGCAGTGAGCCCAGATCATGCCACTGCACTCCAGCCTGGGTAACAGAGCAAGACTCTGTCTTAAATAAAATAAAAAAAAAATAGGCCAGGCGTGGTGGCTCATGCCTGTAATCCCAGCACTTTGGGAGGATGATTACCTGAGGGCGGATGGATTACCTGAGGTCAGGAGTTCAAGACAAGCCTGGCCCAAATGGTGAAACCCATCTCTACTAAAAATACAAAAAAATTAGCTGGGCATTGTGGCGGGCCCTGTAATCTCAGCTGCTTGGGAGGCTGAGGCAGGAGAATCACTCAAACCCAAGAGTGAGGTTGTAGTGATTAGAGATCGTGGTTGTAGTGAGTAGGTTGTAGTGAGTAGAGATCGTACCATTGCACTCTAGCCTGGGCAACAAAGTGAGAGTCCATCTCAAAAAAAAAAAAAAAAAAAGTAGTGGAATGTGAAGAAATAAAGACATCAACAGGAGACTTCTTTAACTCCAAATTGCTTATTCAGAAAACTCATCTTCTTTGCTGACATTGTAGAGGGTGACTTTTTCTTTTAAACAAATTCAAAGCAGACACCACAGCAGAGATCCACCCAATTCTTGGGACAGTCAGTGCCTGATGGGATATGTAGTTTTTAGGGTAGCACGTGTAACAACTTAAAGTAGGAAAGACCCCCTTCAATTCAAACAAAAAAAAAATTTTTTTTTTTTTTGAGACGAAATTTCGCTCTTATTGCCCAGGCTGGGTTGCAATGGTATGATCTTGGCTCACTGCAGCCTCTGCTTCCTGGGTTCAAGCTATTCTCCTGCCTCAGTCTCCTGAGTAGCTGAGATTACAGGCATGTGCCACTATGTCCGGCTAATTTTGTATTTTTAGTAGAGACAGGGTTTCTCCATCATGGTCAGGCTGATCTCGAACTCCCAAACTCAGGTGATCTGCTCACCTCGGCCTCCCAAAGTGCTGGGATTACAGGTGGGAGCCACCGCACCTGGCTCCAAAATTCCTTTTTTAAACCAATATTCTAGTGGCCCACTATTCTCCAACAATTCCTACTTTAAGTTGTTGCATGACCCCTGTAGTAAAATGCATCACTCAGATCTGACAAACTCAGTGACACCCCGAGTTTTTACAAATTTAGTGACAGCCCCTCAAAGCTAACAGCATGATTATATAATTGGGAAGAGTTGTTCCTAAGAAAGAAAATGAGTTCCAGAGATGTATAAGAACTATATGTGTAATCTGTACTGCCAGTTAGCCCCAGAAATGCCCTGGACACTAAATCTGTCCAAGCTGAAAACAAAATTTACCATCTCTAGCATATCATTCTGATTCAGGTGGTCTTTACTACAGGACTTTTTTCGTGTAACGCTTGGCAAGTTGGTTGAGGCTAAGAAATGAAGACCGGAGTCTGAAGCAAATAAAAGTTACATACAACTTTTACTGACATTCTTGAACATGGATAGTATTAAACCAAGGGTCACTGTGCCAGGAAAGGAAAAATTAAGTACTGTAATTATATATATTGAATATACTGAGCTATCCCAAGGATAAAGGAATCACTGTTTACTATGATAATGATCTGGAGGTTTAAAAAACAAAAAACAAAACACAAAACAAAGAAAACCACTCAAATTAACTGGGCCAGAAATCTTATTTGCTCTTCCTTCTCCCCAACAGATTTTTATTTCGAGTTAGTTCTATCTAAGGAATTTACACCCTTGTTCATTTAAGTCACCCTAAAGTGGAGTATTTAATCAATGTTGGTTATTTTCTCATTGGAGTATTGACATTTTAAAGAAATCCTAATTAAAACGGACAATATGGACAGATTCTGATGGAATTATTCTTGTTCATCTACTCTTTTCGTTTGGACAGAGGTATCTGCCGGTACTGAGATGTAAGTGATCAGCTGAAGGGAGAAACTGTACACCATGTGACGGACAAATTACCTGCCTCAAGAAAGCACTTACGACCATTCTGTAGCCACTCAGTGACCTTGGCTAGAAACCAATGGCTGTGCGGCGTGAGGTAAGATGAAAGGAAATACCCTGGGGATCCAGGACTTATGCATTTGCTGAAACGTCCGCTTCCACTACAAGGCTTTGGGATGTCTAGTCTGTAGACTGGAAGAACATTAATACTGACTCACGCAGAAACGATATAGCTACATATTGAACTGCGGGAAGGGGTGGCAAAACCCTCTGCAAACAGGAAGTGCCGCAAGAGCACCGAGATAAGGACGAGGCCCTACGTGAGCGCAGCCTTCGGGTTTTCCTTGGGCCGATCAGCACCGACTCCCCTGCTCTTGGCGAGGCGCGTCTAGCTCCCGGGAACGAGAAATGTGCCCGCCGCAGCAGGGGCCCACAGGAATGAAGGCCGCCGGCGCTGCGTAGGCCCAACAGTTCCCCGCGCCCTCGCCCCCGGCCCAGCCCGGCCCTTCTTCCCCCCGCCTCGGCAGAGTGGCCTCATCAGGGGGCGAAGAACTCGACGAGCATGAGGCCCGCAGAGCCCGTGTCGGAGATGCGACTCTCGAAGTTGTCCGTGAGTTCTAGTACGTCGGCGGCAGCCGCGAGGCGGGCCGCGGCGAGAAGCAGCGCCACACCCGGGAACAGCGCTAGGCGGCGGAGGCGCATGGCGGCGAGGTGGGGTGGGGGCGGCCAGAAGGGTCGCGGCTCGGCCGGGACTGCGGCGGTCGGACGCACGACCACAAACCGTCTGCCTGCGCTCGCGCGTCTGGCCCGTGCGGTCTTGCAGCCGGAGGTCCCAACCCCCAAGCCCGGCTCCGGCCGCTGTGTGGCAGCCGCTGATTGGCTGCGCGGCGCCTTCGTCGGGCGGGCGGGACCAGCTGGTAACCGCCGAGTGGCCAGAGCGCTGGGCGGGGCCGAGGCGGCGAGTGGCTGGGCGAGCGTGGCTGGTCCCGGTCCTGGGCTGGGGGCAGGGGCTAGGGCCGGGTCCCGAGGTGAGCCGAAGCCTGGGAGTCGGGCGGGGCGGGGAATGGGGCGCAGTGAGGCTGGGAGCCGGCCCTGAGCTCGTCCTGCGTAGGGATAGCCGGGCTTGGGGCGCCTGAGCTGGAGGCGGAAGCGTGAAGTCAGGGCTGAGTGGGCGAAGAGAACCTGGGCTGAGGTGAGGCCTAGAAGCGAGAATGGAGGAGAGAAGGAGCTAGCCCCCGAAGAAGTGTTGGAGTGGACACACTTGGGACGGGACCCTTTTTCAAAATGTCAGGCCTCGGCATTTTGTCCAATTTCTCTTCACTTGGTTTCTCTTTCGTGGGCAGGCCAAGCCCTCCTCCAGCTCCACCTCATTGCCCGATTCTCTCAGGCCCAAGTGGGACCCAGATTCTTTGTCCAGCCCCGGGCCCCTACCCTTGTGGCTGCTCCTTTTTCTTGAGGTGTTTTTGTTTGTTTTGTTTTGTTTTTAATGAGCTCTTAATTAGTAATGCCGTCACAAAGTGAAGATGCCTGGCCGCTTGGTCGACCTCGCAGTGTCTTTACCACTCAGCCCCTTTTGTTTCAAAAAACCCTGAGTCTTAGTACAATGTTTGTTCTTCCCAACTGCTCCTAGTTCCTAAATGTGGGTACATTAAGAAATCTTAAGGGCAAAGAGGGTGGGGAGGAGGGGACAGAAAACCTGTAATCCTTGGTGCAGCTCCAAGAATGAAATGACACTTGATGCTTACATTTTCTTAGCAGACATGGCCGCTTACCACCAAGAAGGGCAGATGCAGCTGCCTCGAGCTGATGCCATTCGTTCACGTCTCATCGATACTTTCTCTCTCATCGAGCATTTGCAAGGCTTGAGCCAAGCTGTGCCGCGGCACACTATCAGGGAGTTACTCGGTCAGCAGCCTATTTCTTCACTAATTTAAATTTAAGACTCTTATCCACATCCTCTACATTTAAGAGTGGAAAATTCTGGGGAGGTCGGTTTAGTTGCTGATTTACCAAACTTGATAAATCAAGGGCTTGTAAATAAAACTGAGGAGATAGAATCCACGTCTTTCCCTTTTAGGCCTAGGATAGCCACTAGCCATGGATGATTGGGAACAGTTTCTGTCAAAGACTCTTAAAACTTTGAGAGTGAACCTGCTGCTTTTGTGGGCATGGACAGTGTTGGTTATAAGCAATACATTTGTTCTCACTCCATACAGAATTCTTAGTTGCTGTGAGAAGAGAAGGACCAGCAGTAAGGCATTAGGGGGACCGATTATCTGACCAATATCGCTGTCCCCAACCCTACCTGCTCTATTTTCTTTGTATTTATCCACTATCCCTTTTTAATTTTTGTTGTAGATCCTTCCCGCCAGAAGAAACTTATGTTGGGAGATCAACACCAGCTAGTGCATTTCTCTATAAAGCCTCAACGTATAGGGCAGATTTCACATGCCGAGAGGCTGTTGAGCAGGCTTCATGTGCGCTGCAGTCAGAGGCCACCTCTTTCTTTGTGGGCCGGATGGGTCCTTGAGTGTATCCTTTCATGTCACTCATTTTTATCCTGGCTGTTGATCATCTGACTAATGACTTATTTTTTGCTCCCCAAACTCCATTGTCTCATTCTCACTGCTTATGTTATTGCTCTTATTATTTCAACTGCATAAATCAGAAAGAACTCCACTCTGTACGTTTCCTTAAGAGATAACAGGTCCTCTCTTCAAAAACTTCATCATCTTCCTGGTCTTTTTGAATGCGATCGTACTGATGGTTGAAATAGGTGAGAACTGACGCTGTATGAAAGAGGAAGTGAGGCCGGGCGCGGTGGCTCACACGTGTAATCCTAGCACTTTGGGAGGCTGGGGCGGGCGGATTGCCGGAGCTCAGGAGTTGGAGACCAGCCTGGGCAACGTGAAAACCCCGTCTCTACTAAAAAATACAAAAAATCAGCCGGGCTTGGTATCACAAGCCTGTAGTCCCAGCTACTTGGGAGGCTGAGGCAGGAGAATTGCTTGAACCCAGGAGGCGTAGGTTTCAGTGAGCCTAGATTGTGCCACTGCATTTCAGCCTGGGCGACAGAGTACAACTCTGTCTCAAAAAAAAAAAAAAAAAAAAGGAAGTGGGTAGGAGTAATTTTTTTTTTCCAAATTGATCATTTTACATTTTTGAACGTCATTTGAATTGTGATAGGGACAATTATATTAAGCCTCCTGGAGTAGGATTTATGCAACTGCTAAAATCTAGAAATATCGGCTGGGAATGGTAGCTCATGCCTGTAATCCACTTTGGGAGGCCAAGGTGGTTGGATTATTTGAGGTCAGGAGTTCAAGACCAGCCTGGCCAACATGTTGAAACCCCGTCTCTACTAAAAATAGAAAAAATTAGCTGGGCGTGGTGGCGGGCACCTGTAATCCCAGCTACTCAGCACGCTGAGGCAGGAGAATGCTTGATCCTGGGAAGCGGAGGTTGCAGTGAGCTGAAATCACGCCACTGCACCCCATCTCAAAAAAAAAAAAAGAAATATTAATATTTGGAGGGCTCTCAAGAGTGTACTAGATACAGAACATCTAGACACATAAAACTAGGTGTAATATGTAGCAATGTAACAAATCCACAAGAAACTGAACTTGGGAAGACCAGTTTTATATCTGTTGTCAGACAATTGTTTGAATTAACCTTTTCTGTTAAAGATATTGGTGCCTATCAGTGAACGATCTAACATTTATATTTTTACAAGTATATTTAGAAAGATTAAGTATAAATAAGAAAGCTCACAAAGTATGGAAAGGTAGGTAAAACTAAGATATTAGCTGAGCCAAAAAAAATGCTTAAAAAGGAAATGATTCTGAAACCAATAATAAATTATATGAAATATATTCAAAACATAAGTATGTCTGCAAAATCAGTGAGCTCATTTGTTGATAATCTCAAACTGCTCAGAAATGATGAAAGGATAGTAGAACTACTCACTTGTTTCATTCTCACTGTTGTGGGGAAGTCTCCCACTTTATTTTTTAGAGACAGAGTCTTACTTTGTTGCTTAGGTTGGAGTGCAGTGGTGTGATCATGGCTCATTGCAGCCTCGACCTCCAGGGCTCAATTGATCCTCCCACCTCAGCCTCCTGAGTAGCTTGGACTACAGGTGCATGCCACTACACCAAGCTAATTATGTTTTTTTTTTTTTTTTTTTTTTTTTTTGTAGAGACAGGGTCTCACTATGTTGCCCAGGCTGGTCTTGAACTCCTAGGCTCAAAAGATCCTCATGCCTCAGCCTCCCAAAGTGCTGGGATTACAGGCATGAGCCACCATGTCCAGTCTTGGAGGAATTTTTAAGAGAAGGGCATAGTTATGAAGCTCTTGGCTGTTTATGTCACACAGATATTTTCCTCAACAGAAATGTCCAGTGCCTGTAGCAAGTTCAGGACGCTGCCTCTAGCTCCAAGTCCCCTGCAAGCTTCTCTCTGGGGCCCAGGCATGGTGGCTCATGCCTGTAATCCCAGCACTTTGGGAGGCTGAGGCAGGAGGATCGCTTGAGCTCAGGAGTTTGAGACCAGCCTGGCCAACGTGGAGAAACCTCATCTCTACAAAAAATAGAAAAATTACCTAGGTGTGGTGGCACCTGCCTGTAGTCCCAGCTACTCAGCAGGCTGAGGTGGGAGGATCACTTGAGCCTGGGAGGTGGAGGTTGCAGTGAGCCATCGTGCAACTGAACTCCAGCCTAGGTGACAAAGTGAGACCCTGTCTCAAAAAAATAAAATAGTCCTTTGTGCAGTCAGGTCAAAGATATTTAAATATACAACAATAATTGATGTCACTGACCCACTACAGTATACTGTATACTTTGAGGTGTTTTATTTCCTCCTCGTAATGGTGAAGATTTTGAACTAAGTTACTTATAATTCCCTTTTATTGTATGATTGCTGCCATGTATTTGCCTTGTATGGCTAGAATTACAGTCCTAAGCCTTGGAATGAAGTAAATAATAGTAACCATACAGGATTCCCTAGATCAGTGGTCCCCAGCCTTTTTGGCATCAGGGACTGGTTTCTTGGAAGACAGTTTTTCCATGGATGGAGTAGGACGGAGGTTTCAGGATGAAGCTGTTCTACCTCAGATCATCAGGCATTAGATTCTCCTAAGGGTCACGCACATGCAGTTCACAATAGGGCTCGCCCTCCTATGAGAATGTAATACCACAGCCACAGCTGATCTGACAGGAGGTGGAGCTCAGGCGGTAATTCTCAGTCACCCACCACTCACTGCTGCATGGCCAGGTTCCTAACAGACCATGGACTGGTACCAGTCCGTAGCCTGGGGCTTGGGCCCCCTTCCCTAGATTTAATAGACAAATCAAAATAGAATAGCACTAACTATTCTATTTGGTAAAACAGTTAACTGAATATGAAACCTGATCACTGTGCCAGAGGGTAAGTAGATAGCCAGACTAGAAATTACCTGGCAAGCTCATGGAAATTTTATCTTATTAAGCTTATTCTTGTGGTAGAAAGGGAGGAGGGATTTTGCAAAGGGAAATTATTTGTGATTTACATATTTCTTTGAACAGACTAATTCATATGATAAACATTAAGACTTTTTTTAGGCTTAAAAATTTTTTTTCCCATCACAAAGTGATCTAAACTGTTAGGGCTTTAAAAAATCTGCTTCCACAAGTTGATATTAGTAATTCTGTTCAGCCGGGCGCGGTGGCTCAAGCCTGTAATCCCAGCACTTTGGGAGGCCGAGGCGGGCGGATCACGAGGTCAGGAGATCGAGACCATCCTGGCTAACATGGTGAAACCCCGTCTCTACTAAAAATACAAGAAATTAGCCGAGCGTGTTGGCGGGCGCCTGTAGTCCCAGCTACTCAGGAGGCTGAGGCAGGAGAATGGCATGAACCTGGGAGGCGGAGCTTGCAGTGAGCCGAGATCGCGCCACTGCACTCCAGCCTAGGGGACAGAGCAAGACTCCGTCTCAAAAAAAAAAAAAAAAAAAAAGTAATTCCGTTCTGCGCTTTAAACATCAATTGGCTTATTTTTAAAATCTCATATTTTGTTTCTAAATAATGAGAAAGAAAAAAAGATTTGACTCATTTGCAAGCATTTGTCAGAAAATAACACAATGCAAGTGTAGACAATCCTTAAAATTAAAAACTGAGTATATTGGGAGGCTGAGGTGGCAGGATCACTTGAGGCCAGGAGATTGAGGCTGTAGTGAGCTATGATCTCACCAGTGCACTACAGCCTGGGTGACAGAGCAAGACCCTGTCTCAAAAATAAAATAAAACCTAAGTATAATATCATTACAATTTTTTTTTCCCAAAGATGGGCATATTCCTGAAGATTACAATTTTTTACATTGACTTTTAAAGTCCTAGAGAGGGTTTGATGTGCTATATAAAGTTTTTGGTGAAATGAATGAAATTTATAGAATCTGATGAAGATCATCTTGAGATTATACTTGCAGAATTATCATTCTTAATGCTCTTCATGAAATCGTATTTCTGGCTGGGCATGTGGCTCATGCCTGTAATCCCAGCATTTTGGAAGGCCTAGTCCTGCGGATCACTTGAGATCAGGAGTTCAAGACCAACCGGGCCAACATGGTGAAACCCTGTCTCTACTAAAAATACAAGAATCAGTGGGTATGGTGATGTGCACCTATGGTCCCAGTTTCTCGGGAGGCTGAGGCAGGAGAATCGCTTGAACCCGGGAGGCGGAGTTTGTAGTGACTGAGATGGCAGCTGGGCAACAGTGAGTGGGAATCCATCTCAAAAAAAAAAGAAAGAAATTATGTTTCAACATCAGTGTTTCTTGTTTCATGATGGATATAACTAGCCAAAACATTACTAAAAATATTAAAACTGTGTAAATGTCAACATCTACATATCAGTTTGTTGTTGCAGTGTACTATTCTCCTCACCTATAATATTGGACTCCTTGAAACCAATGTGAATTTACGTGGTATTCTGTGAGGTGACCTACTGTTGTTTTTCTAGAATGGGGGTAGCAATAGATAACTGTTCATGGTGAACTCTACCCTGTAAAATAGAATTATATATTTGCCTGACTTGCTTGATCAAATGGCTACTGTCTGTCACCCTGAGAAGAATATTGAAGCATAGATATTCACTGCTACTTCACTTCACTGGCTAAGATTCCTGGGTAGACTTCACTGGGTTCCTGGTCTCTATTTCCATTAAGACTCCTTTGCCTTGCTATAGCAGCCTGAAAAATTCCAAGAATTTTAAAAAGGTATTTTTCATCTTCAGAGAGGACACATTACTTGATGTAGAGTGGAGGCAGTCACTTTTGCACATTCTGTGCTGCTGAGGCAATTTCTGCTATTTGTTCCTCTGAACTTCCTTGGGTTTGTTTAGCTTCTATAAAATTATTCATTTTTCCAGAGAGTAAAAGTGCTACTGCTTCTGTAATTTGGACTTCCCTACTTAAACTATTTTAAACTACTCAAAACTATATTCTGCTTTACAAGAGCCTTATATTACTTCATTGCTGTCTTTGGGTTCCTTTTTGCAAGGGCAAAAACTGCATAAAAATTATAGCATTCTATTTTCCAGCCACAAATGTGGTCCTCAGCTCTTTCTAATTATATAATCCTATGCTCCTGAGAGCTAGAATTTATTGTTAAGTGAAAAAAGTTTGTATTTTATTGAATCTAAGCTGTCATCAACGGTGAAATTCACTATTTACCACTAAGAAATAAAAATCATGCTCAATTAAACTGGGACACATCGCTGATTGTAAAATGCATCCTCACTTTGGGAGGCCAAGGCGGACAGATCACGAGGTCCAGAGATGGAGACCATCCTGGCCAACATGGTGAAACCCCGTCTCTACCAAAAATACAAAAATTAGCTGGGCATGGTGGCGCACGTCTGTAGTCCTAGCTACTTGGGAGGCTGAGGCAGGAGAATCGCTTGAACCCAGGAGGCAGAGGTTGCAGTGAGCTGAGATTGCACCACTGCACTCCAGCTTGGCAACAGAGCGAGACTCCATCTCAAAAAAAAAAAAAAAAAAAATCCTAATTTCATGGATGTTAAAATGTGAAAAATTGTACATCTTAGAGAAACATGCATGAAAGAAAAACTTACAGAAGAAGTACAGAGCCTAAATAAGCATAGGAGTGCTGGGTGCAGTGGCTCATGCCTATAACCCCAGCACTTTGGGAGACCAAGGTAGGAAGATCACTTGAGCCCAGGAGTTTGAGGCCAACGTGGGCAGCATAGGGAGACCCCATCTCTACAAGTAATTTAAAGAAAAAATTAGCTGGGCATGGTGATGTGTGCCTGTGGTCCCAGTTGCCCAGAGGCTCTTGAGCCCGGAAGATCCAGGCTTCCGTGAACCATGATTATGCCACTGCACTCCTCCAGCCTGGGTGACAGAGTGAGACTCTGTCTCAAAACAAGCATAGGAATAAGTATAGCGTAACTCCATTGGTTTTTAGAAGGGGCTAACCTCTGCGAAATTCTAGGTATGATTGAAGTATGGTTCTGTTCTTTTTGTCTGGATTCAGTTCAGCATCAGGATGACTTTAAAGCCAGAGCACCACAATGTTGATTTCTATTTAGCTCTTAAGCCTATTATAATCTGAGTGTTTTTGTTTCCAGAGTGTGGCATACATCTATTCATTGTATAAAAGAGTTGAAGAAGGTTGAAAGAGAAAGGCAATGAATTAAGGAATAGCAATTAGTAAATAATAGGTTTCGGCTGGGCGCGGTGGCTCACACCTGTAATCCCAGCACTTTGGGAGGCTGAGGCGGGCGGATCACCTGAGGTCAGCAGTTCGAGACCAGCCTCAGCATGGAGAAACCCCATCTCTACTAAAAATACAAAATTAGCTGGGTGTGGTGGTACATGCCTGTAATCCCAGCTACTTGGGAGGCCGAGGCAGGATAATTGCTTGAACCCAGGAGGCAAAGGTTGCGGTGAGACGAGATGGCACCATTGCACTCCAGCCTGGGCAACAAGAGCGAAACTCCATTTCAAAAAAAAAAAACAAAAGTAAATAATCGGTTTCTAGAGAGGAAGTACGCATTCAATTTGCTTTGCAGAGCAAAACCAATTTTAGGCAGGGAAGAAAGGAAAAGTTTTAAAAGAAAGCTAGCAGAACCAAGTGATTTGTTGTTATAATTCGATAGACCCTAATGATTCTGGCTTGTTTCTACATTCATTATAATGTACTTCAGATATCATGGCCCTGTATTTTCATTCTGTTCTCAAGACCCATTGCTTTCTTGTGAACTTTGGGACTGAGATAACAGTACAGTAGATGGGGGTGGGGGGTTGGAGGTAGGGGTAATTAAAGAGAGTAGTCTCTTAGTAGCTGTCTGACCCCCAGAGTGGATCGGAAGTGACTTGTAGCTGGGCAGACATAACTATATCAACAGATTGGTTGTGACTATGTTTTATGGTCAATTCTGTCCTTCCCTGTATTTCACAGGTTGAAGCAACAGTGTTAAGAAGAGAAACTCAAAGAAAAATGGAACCGTAGTGGGCAAAACTGTGGTTCATAAGTGTGATCATTCTCCATCATTCGATTTCCAGCTTCCTTAACTTTTATTCCTCCTTTGCTCTATCCTCACAGAATTGCTGGAATCCACAAATACCAAACTATGGCCATTGAAGCTGACCTTGGAGGTGGCAGCTTGGTTTATCTTGCTTATTTTCATCCTGGAGATCCTTCTTAAGTGGCTATCCAACTTTTCCGTTTTCTGGAAGAGTGCCTGGAATGTCTTTGACTTTGTTGTTA
Organism: Symphalangus syndactylus; assembly: GCF_028878055.3. NCBI lineage: Eukaryota > Metazoa > Chordata > Mammalia > Primates > Hylobatidae > Symphalangus > Symphalangus syndactylus. The sequence continues at coordinate 129,035,075 of NC_072427.2, forward strand.
CCATGTTGGTAAGGATAGAGATCCTGAGGGTTCGTTTAGTGGGATGAAGAATGTGCCTAGGTGCGAAAGAACAAGAAAAGTTAACATGATAATAGGAAGAAACAAAATTTTTTTTTTTGAGACGGAGTCTCGCTCTGTCGTCCAGGCTGGAGTGCAGTGGCTCAATCTCGGCTCACTGCAAGCTCCGCCTCCAGGTTCACACCATTCTCCTGCCTCAGCCTCTCCGAGTAGCTGGGACTACAGGCGCCGGCCACCACGCCCAGCTAATTTTTTGTATTTTTTAGTAGAGACGGGGTTTCACCGTGGTCTCGATCTCTTGACCTCATGATCCGCCCGCCTCGGCCTCCCAAAGTGCTGGGATTACAAGCATGAGCCACCGAGCCCGGCCTAACAAAAATTTACTTAACTTCCTTCTTTTGATTTTTTTTCCTAAAACGAAACATCAATCATTGCAGGAGTTGTTGGTATTAGGAGCAAAGTAGACTACAACATCAACACCAACAAGAGCATCTGCCGGTTACTGAGCTCTTACTAAGTGCCAGGCACTATTTTAAGTGTTTTCCTTACATTATCTCATTTATGCTCCACAACAACCCAATTAAATAACCATGAATTTTATCCCCCTTTTTATGTCTGAACTAGTTGAAGTACAGTGTTTAAGCAACTTAATATAGAAAGGCTGAATAGTAAGCAATTCTCAGAGAATGCTATTCAAGGGATAATGCCCAGGGAACAATGAAGAGGATGAGATGAAGAAGGTGTAACTTTGCCTGGGTGCCTTGGGGTGTATTTTACTGATAATCTGTGTGTTTTCCACAGTCCCTGCTTCCCGAGGTTGTGGTATTGGTAGGGGTAACAGGCCAATCGGTGTGGCTTCAGCTTCTGAGGATCTGTCGGGTGCTGAGGTCTCTCAAACTCCTTGCACAATTCCGTCAAATTCGAGTTATTATTTTGGTCCTGGTCAGGGCCCTCAAGGTGATTTGACTGTTGCAAGCTAAAGCAGGGGGCAAGGTAGATAAATATGAGGGCTTAACATAGAATATGAAACAAATTGGCCGGGTGCTGTGGCTCACGCCTGTAATCCCAGCAGTTTGGGAGGCCGAGGGGGGAACAGGTCATGAGGTCAGGAGTTCGAGACCAGCCTGACCAACATGGTGAAACCCTGTCTCTACTAAAAATTAAAAAAAAAAAAAAAAAAAAAGCCGAGCTTGGTGGTGTGTGCGTGTAATCCCAGCTACTCAGGAGGTTGAGGCAGAAGAATCACTTGAACCCGGGAGGCGGAAGTTGCAGTGAGCCGAGACCGCGCCACTGCACTGCAGCCTAGGCGACAAAGTGAAACTCCATCTAAAAAAAAACTAAACAATATGAAACAAATCTGGGTGGGTCAAAGAAGGCAATGAAATGTCCTGTGAAATGTTATTGGATGAGAAGTGGCTGGGGACTGGTGCAATGGTTCAGAGATGACTGGGTTCAGCAGTGCAAGAGAGGGTTTGGTGGGAGATTGCCAGGTGGGCTTGACTGGGCTGTTGATAGAGATCAGCCTAGTCTGGCCCACGTCTGACATGAGAGTTATGGCCTCTAGAGCATGACCTTCCTCTTGATGTTGCTGCTCATCTTCTTCTACATTTTTGCTGTGACTGGTGTCTACGTCTTCTCAGAGTACACCCGTTCCCCTCGTCAGGACCTGGAGTACCATGTGTTCTTTTCGTAAGCAGAGCTGGGGACAGCTGGGTGAGGGGAGAAAATCTGGCTAAGAGACCAGGAAGCTTGTCCAAAGTATAGTAATATAAAAAGTACAGTCTATTCCAAGAAACTGAAATAGAACACAATAGGGAGAGGGAAAGAGAAAGCAAAAGAATAGTGAACGGTATTAGCTCTGATCTTGAGGGTAGGGCAGCTAGTTCCATGTTTATTCTGGGTTTTGCAAATTCAGACCACACTGTCATCAGCCATCTTTAAATAGCAGTACACTCCAGTGGTTAAGCTTGGTTTCTGTGACTCAGTTACCTCTTTTGAAAAATGGGGGTGGGGCGCAGTGGCTCACCCCTGAAATCCAAGCACTTTGGGAGGCCAAGGCGGGTGGATCAAGAGGTCAAGAGATCGAGACCATCCTAGCCAACATGGTGAAACCCCGTCTCTACCAAAAATACAAAAATTAGCCAGATGTGGTGGCTGGCGCCTGTAGTCCCAGCTACTTGGGAGGCTGAGGCAGGAGAATTGCTTGAATCTGGGAGGCAGAGATTGCAGTGAGCCGAGATAGTGCCACTGCTCTCCAGCCTGGCAAGAGAGCAAGACTCCATCTCAAAAAAAAAGAAAGAAAAAGAAAAATGGGAATAGGCTGGGCACAGTGGCTCACGCCTGTAATCCCAGCAGTTTCAGAAGCCAAGACAGGTGGATCACCTGAGGTCAGGAGTTTGAGACCAGCCTGGCCAACATGGTGAAACGCTGTCTCTACTAAAAATACAAAAATTAACTGGGCATGGTGGTGGGCGCCTGTAATCCCAGCTACTCCAGAGGCTGAGACAGGACAATCACTTGACTTGGGAGGCAGAGATTGCAGTGAGCTGAGATTGAGCCACTGCACTCTAGCCTGGGCAACAAAGAGTGAAACTCCATCTCCATCTCAAAAAAAAAAAAAAAAAAAAAGAATAATAGCAGTGCTACTTCATAAGAGTGTGGGGTTAAATGTGGTAATGCATTTAAGCACTTAGCACAGTATGTAACACATTATAAGTGATCAATGAATGTTACTGTGATTCTCAAATATGATCACTGGTTTTATCCCAGTCTCTACATATTACACATGCACATGCCTATTCCTGATCTCTGTCTAGAAAACCCTAATCAGTGCTCACTTTGGCAGCACATGTACTAAAATTGGAAGGATATAGAGAAGATTAGCATGGCCCTTGTGCAAGGATGAAACACAAATTTATGAAGTGTTACATATTTTTTAAAATATTAAACCACTAATCAGTGTTTTCTAGAAGAAAATCAACTTGAATTTCGAGTAGATAATCCTGTTTATGAATTAGAATTCAATCTTGTCAGCGCCTCTCAGGACTCTGTTAAACTCTTAACAGATAGTTTTGTAAGAGTATTGAGTTAGGAAAGTCCCAGATTTTATCCTATGCAAGCTCTGATGTTTTCAATAAATTGTATATGGGGGACTAAAAAGAAAGGTAGTAAAATTTAGATACCTTCCCGGAAACTTTTTACTTTTTTAGTAATTTTTAAATATTAATTTTATAATTTGTATATATTCATTATTTAGGATCACATATGTTTATGTAACTACCCATTTACTTGCATATCATTTCATACCAGCAAACTAATAGGAATAATTTTGTGAATGATCTTCTATTTTGCTACATTTGCTAATTTTGCTAAATTTTGCTAAATTACGAGTGATCTTCTATTAAGTGGAGTCCATAGAGCAGTAGAGAATAAAATTAGCAAAAACGGCCAGGCATGGTGGCTCACACCTGTAATCCCAGCACTTTAGGAGGCTGAGGCAGGCAGATCACTTGAGGTCAGGAGTTCAAGACCAGCCTGGCCAACATGGTGAAACCCTGTCTCTACTAAAAATATGAAAATTGGCTGGGCATGGTGGCACATGCCTGTAATCCCAACTACTCAGGAGGCTGAGGCGAGAGAATTGCTTGAGCCTGGAAGGCAGAGGTTGAAGTGAGCTGAGATCATGCAACTCCAGCCTGGATGATAGAGTGAGACTCTGTCTCAAAAAAAAAAAAATTAGAAAAACTATCTAGTTGGTGATTCATTCATCTTTTAAAAATTCAGTCAATACCTATTTATTATTTATTATACCCAAGGACTAATGGAATAGTGAGAGTTAGTCATAGATTATTCATGATAAAGGAGAATTTAGGCTGGGTGTGGTGGCTCACACCTGTAATCCTAGCACTTCGGGAGGCTAAGACTGGCAGATCACCTTAGGTCAGGAGTTCGAGACCAGCCTGGCCAACATAGCAAAACCCCATCTCTACTAAAAATACACAAATTAGCTGGGCGTGGTGGTGCATGCCTATAATCCCAGCTACTCGGGAGGCTGAGGCAGGAGAATCTCTTGAACCCAGGAGGTGGAGGTTGCAGTGAGCCTAGATCACGCCACTGCACTCCAGCCTGGGCAACAGAGTGAGACTCCATCTAATAAAAACAACAACAACGACAACAACAACAACACTTCAACCTGAAGAATGATTAGCTAAAAACTGAGTATGGTAGAAAAGGAGCCAAAATCAGAACAAACTACAAAGAAATGCTTTATGTTTCTTTAAAAGTAAGAATCGTACCAATTTTGAAAGGTTTAGGTCTCTGCTTCTGTCTCTTCACATGCCTTTTTCTTTAGGGACCTCCCGAATTCCCTGGTAACAGTGTTCATTCTCTTCACCTTGGATCATTGGTATGCACTGCTTCAGGACGTCTGGAAGGTGCCTGAAGTCAGTCGCATCTTCAGCAGCATCTATTTCATCCTTTGGTTGTTGCTTGGCTCCATTATCTTTCGAAGTATCATAGTAGCCATGATGGGTAAGCATAGAGGAGGTGCAACTTGTTTGGGAAGGGTGGTTGGGAAAAAGTCTGAAAGCTGGGATTGGTGGCTTATGGGTATAAAGAACCTAGTATAGCAGGAAGGCTTGGGATCTGGATTGGATATTTCACTTGGATTCTCCCCACCCAAGCCCTCTTCCCACATCTAGTCATTACCGTCTCCCAGCTCCTAATGGCCCTTTGTGGCAGTTACTAACTTTCAGAATATCAGGAAAGAGCTGAATGAGGAGATGACACGTCGGGAGTTTCAGCTCAAAGCTGACATGTTCAAGCGGCAGATCATCCAGAGGTCTGCTTCTCCCTTTTCAACCCCAACTTTCCTTCTCAAGGGTTTCCTGAGCTCATCTCTTGTTTCTACTCCTTAACCCCACTTTTCCCTTTGTGACAGTAGATTTGCCCCCAAAGATAAGAATTCTCTAGCTCTAGAATATTGCCTGATTCTTCATGCACTGTGAGGAGTCCCATTTTTTTTTCACCCCTTGACTACAATTTGTTCTCCCCAATTAGTTTTCTTCACTTTCTGATATGAACTCTTTTTTTCTTACCACACTTTTGCTTGAATATAACTGTCTTCGCTCTTTTTTTATTTTTTATTTTTATTTGTTGCTCTGCAGGAGAAAATACATGTCACGTGAAGCACTGAGGTCAAGCCATAGCAAAATAGAGGACAGGTTAGGAGTATGTATGTGAACTGGGATAGAAACACGTGAAGGAGGAGAGGGTGGAAAACTAAAGATGAAGATTGGCTTTGAGAGGGAATTCGTTCATTTAATAACTGCATATTGTAGTAGGTTGACTAGTGGCACCCGAAATAATATGTTCATGTCCTTACTCCCTGGAACCTGTGAATGTGACCTTATTTGGAAAAAAAAAAGATCCTAAGTTAAGGATCTTGAGATGAGATCATCCTGGATTATCCAGGTAGGTCCTAAATCCAATGGCAAGGGTACTTATAAGAGATGAAAGAGGAGAAGACACAGAGAATAGGAGAAGGCGATGTGAAGATGGAGATAGAGGTTGGGGCTAATGCCACCACAAGCCAAGGGAAGCTGAAGAATGCCAGGCAGCTGCCAGAAGTAGAAGAGGCAAGGAACTTCTCCTCTAAAGCCTCCAGAGGGAGTATGGCCCTGCCAACACCTTCATTTCAGACTCTGGCCTCTAGAATTGTGAGGGAATATATTTCTGTCATTTTAAGCTACCATGTTTATAGTAATTTGTTATGGCAGCCACAGGACACTAATACAAATACCTTCAATGAAACAGATATGATTCTAGACCCCAGGTGTTTTAGCAGTGAACAAAAAAAGCAGAAGCAGAAGTAAACTCATTCACTCATTAACAAATAATTACTGGCTAGATGTGGTGGCTTATACTTGTAATCCCAACTGAGAGGCCAAAGCAAGAGGATTGCTTGAAGTTCAAGCCAGAAGTTCAAGGCTGCATTGAGACATGATTGCACCACTGTACTCCAGCCTGGGCAACACAGCAATATCCCATCTCAAAAATTTAGCAGGGGGGACGTGGTGGCTCATGCCTGTAATACCAGCATTTTGGAAAACAGGTGGGCAGATGACTTGAGCTCAGGAGTTGAAGATTAAACTAGGCAATATGGCAAAATCCTGTCTCTACGAACAAAAATTAGCTGTATGTGGTGGTGTGCTCCTGTGGTCCCAGCTACTTAGGAGGCTGAGGTGGGAGGATTGGTGAGGCTGTGGTGACCATGATTGTGCCACTGCTCTACAGCCTGGGTGACAGAGTAAGACCCTGTCTCAAATAAACAAACAAAAAGCAATAAAGAACAAATAATTATTGAATACTTAGTAGGTGCTTGGGATGTATCAGTGAACAAAGTAGACAATAATGCCTGCTTCGTGGAGCTTACATATTAGTAGTGGTAAAGAGATAATAAGCAAATTAAATAAGTAAATTAATCTGTTAAAATATGATAAGCATTATGGGAAAATTAAAAGTACAACAGGTTAAGGGAGATTGAGAGTAGAAGGTGGGATTGCAGATGGGTTGTAGTTTTGTTTTTTTTTTTTTTTTTTTTGAGACAGAGTCTCGCTCTGTCACCAGGCTGGAGTGCAGTGGCACGATATCGGCTCACTGCAGCCTCCACCTCCTGGGTTCAAGCGATTCTCCTGCCTCAGCCTCCCAAGTAGCTGGGACTACAGGTGCCCGCCACCATGCCTGGCTAATTTATTTATTTTTTTTGTATTTTAGTAGAGACGAGGTTTCACCATGTTGCTCAGGCTGGTCTCAAACTCTTGAGCTCAGGCACTCCACCCGCCTCAGCCTCCCAAAGTGTTAGGATTACAGGCGTGAGCCATTGGGCCCAGCCACAGATGGGTTGTAGTTTTAAACAGGGTAGTCACGGTGACCTCACTGAAAAGGTAATGTGAGCAAAGACTTGAAGGAGGTAAGGGGATTACCATGTGGATATCTGTAAGAAGAGTGTTAATAGGCAGATGAAACAGCTAGTGCAAAGGTCCTAAGCTGGAAGCATGCTTGGTGTGTTTGAGAAACAGCAAAGAGGCCATTGTGACTGGAGTAGAGTGAGCAGGGGGAAGAGTGCTGGGAAATGAAGTCAGAGAGATAATGGTGACCTGATCCTGTAGGGTTATGGGTGCCATTGTAGGGACTTTGAAATGGCAAGCAGAACAGAGGAGTGACATGAAGTGACTTACGTTTAAGAAGGATTACTCTGGTTGCTGTGTTGATAGAAGAAAAAGGGAAGGAGCAGAGAGATCAGTTGGGAGGCTATGCTGCTGCCCAGGCAAGAAATGATGACAGCTTAGGCCAGAGTGGTGGCAGTGAGTTAGTGAGAAAAGATATATTTCGAAGGTAGAGTCAGCAGGATTTCTTGATGGACTGAATATGGGAGGGAAGAGAAGAGTTAAGGATGACACATGAATGATTGAGGTTGGAAGTGTCTGAGTTTAGAGTTTGGGAGTAGTTTGGCCCTCATTGTCTTATGCCCCAGCTTTAGGGGGTGGCCAGGGGCAGAACCAGAATAATGAGTGGACTAGTCATATCTCGTAAATGTTTGTGAAGCCATAAATTTCTCCTTTCTGTTCAAGAGGAGCTAGTCAACAAAGGGAAAGTTTGGACTTATCAGAAGTGTCTGAAGTAGAGTCTAATTATGGTGCCACTGAAGAGGATTTAATAACATCTGCATCAAAAACAGAAGAGACCTTGTCAAAAAAGAGAGAGTACCAGTCTTCCTCCTGTGTCTCCTCCACATCCTCTTCCTATTCTTCCTCTTCTGAATCCAGATTTTCTGAATCTATTGGTGAGCCGAAGAACTATAATAATGAGTTTTTTCCATTTGAATTCAGACTCCTCTATAAGACATCTTAGTCTTAACAGGAGCTCTCCCACTATATCTCCTTTCCAATTTTCTGGTCTTAATTACTTTCTTTTTGCTTCTTAATTTCCCCTGTACTTCGTCACTTCGGGTAAGTGTGGCCGTGGCCCTCTTTGCTCATTGTAAAAAGTGGTTTCTTACTGATGCACCCTTTCCCTCCTTGCTTCCTGTTACCTCTTTCCACCCCACCTTTCCACCCACACCGTAGGATTTACCAGCTCTTACCAAGTTTTACAAATCTAGACGTGCTTTTCTGAAGCATTCCTCCCTGTAGGTCGTTTGGACTGGGAGACTCTTGTGCACGAAAATCTGCCCGGGCTAATGGAAATGGATCAGGATGACCGTGTTTGGCCCAGAGACTCACTCTTCCGATATTTTGAGTTGCTAGAAAAGCTTCAGTATAACCTAGAGGAGCGTAAGAAGTTACAAGAGTTTGCAGGTATGGAGTTAGGGCAGTCATGGGGACCATGGGAATCTATATATATAGCGTTTATAGCTGTGGAGAAGGAGGAGAGTGTCCACCATTCTGGCATCTCAGCTTCTCAATTTCTGCCTACAACTAAAATAGGCAAATTCTTGGTTTGGTATGTCACATTCTGGGAATGTGTCCCACTTTTCCCTAACTGAGAGAAAACCTACAAACTCTGCTTCTGTGGCAGGGGACGCCCAAATCCTATGAGGTAAGAGAGCTTATTTCCCAAGAAGAGAAAGTCTAATCCCAGTTGTTGGGAATTAGGACAAGGTAGGCTCTTGCTTGATTTGAGCAGCCCACCAGTTTCTGCTCGTTTGTTCTCTCTGAAGATTGCATTTCAGACTTGAGCAGCAGGGCCTAAGCCTCAAGCTGGAGAGCTATGGGGGGTCAGACAATGAGCAGGAGGCCCACAAGTGCTTACTGTCCTAACTCCCTAAAGAGGTTTATGAATTCTAAACTTCTATTTGTATCTGCCACTTCTAGTGTCAGCCTCTATAAAGATAAATATGTGATTTAAATAGCAGAGTTTGATGTAAACTGAGATCTATTCAAAGTTATTTTTCCTAAATTTCATTACTTCATGACTAATTTGGATTAATATAATTTCCCTCTAAAAGGAAAAAAAAAGGCCGGGCACGGTGGCTCACGCCTATAATCCCAGCACTTTGGGAGGCCGAGGTGGGCGGATCATGAGGTCAGGAGATCAGGATCATCCTGGTCAACATGGTGAGACCCCGTCTCTACTAAAATACAAAAAAGTCAGCCAGGCGTAGTGGTGCATGCTATGTAGTCCCAGCTACTCGGGAGGCTGAGGCATGAGAATTGCTTGAACCTGGAAGGCAGAGATTGCAGTGAGCAGAGATCACGCCACTGAACTCCAGCCTGGCAACAGAACGAGACTCCGTCTCAAAACAAAGCAAAAACAGAAGAGTTAGGGGTGGATTTTTATAATTTAATATGTGTTATCTGGGGTTTCCCCTACATGTCTAGTTGAAATCAACTCAGTGTGAAAATAAGAAATTAGAGAGGAGGACTGTGTGTTTGTGTGTGGTGGGCACAGGTGGGAAAAGAGGAATTTATAACATTGGAACATGGAATTTAGGGCAAGATGTGAAAGACAGGCTTTGCTTACTTCACAATGTTGCCTAAATTTAATCATGTTCCTTCTAGTCATTCTTAGTCCTGCCTTCCCACTTATTCTCTAAGGAGGACAGGGTGAAAAGGAGTAAAATGCAGCAAGGTAGTTTCTTTAATCCTGATAAAACTTGTCTATGGCGAAGAGTACACAGAATCATATGGCTTAATTTAAAGATTAGTGAAGACTTGTGAGGGAACCTAGAACCCAGAAAAGCAGGGTCTTCACCAAACATTTATGTATGTAGAATATTCTTAGCTCTCCAGCCTCACAATCTGTTTCCTTTGCAGTGCAGGCACTGATGAACTTGGAAGACAAGTAAAGCAATGGATGGCTTCAATATCCTTGGGCCCAGCAAAAGATTATGAAGGGAATTGTTGGAAATAGAGAATTGAAAATATAAATGTCTGTTCAGATAGAACAATGTCTGTTCATTAAAATTAAAATGTATAAGTGTCTAGGCCACTCACGGTGAAACCCCGTCTCTACTAAAAATACAAAAAAAATTAGCTGGGTGTGGTGGCAGATGCCTGTAATCCTAGCTACTTGGGAGCCTGAGGCAGGAGAATCACTTGAACCTGGGAGGCAGAGGTTGCAGTGAGCCAAGATCACACCACTGCACTCCAGCCTGGGCAACAGAGTGAGACTCTGTCTCAAAAAAAAAAAAAATATATATATATATCTATAAGTGTCTAATAGATACTCCTAGTAGCTGCTCAGTAGTCTGCCTCTGAGATAAGGGATATTGAAAGTCATAAGGTCAAGCAAAAGAGTTAGTTCAAGCTGAGTGTGGTGATGTGTGCCTCTAGTCCCAGCTATGAGCTGAGGCAGGATTGTTTGAGGCAGGGAGTTCGAGGCTGCAGCAAGCTAGGATCATATCACTGCATTCCAGCCTGGGCAACATAGCAAGACCCTATCTCTAAAAAAGAACGAAACAAGGAGGCTGAGGCAGGAGAATGGCATGAACCCGGGAGGCGGAGCTTGCAGTGAGCCGAGATCGCTTCGCTGCACTCCAGCCTGGGCGACAGAGCAAGACTCTAACTCTAAAAAAAAAAAAAAAAACAAAAAACAACAAGTTAGCTCAGATGCCAGTGGAGTCTATGCTCCTTAGCTTTCTACCCTTTCCACAGCTCCTGAATCTGACTCATTTCTTGACTTTATCATTATAGCTTCCACCCTTCCTGCAACCTCTACTGCCTGATTAGAGTCCTAATTTTACCCTCTCCCTCCCTGATGCATAGGTAAAGGCCTCTCTGTGGAGTAAGGAGATCTTCAGAGCTGTTAGTGTAACTAATTGAGAAGTATTGTTTCCATTGCGTGTTCTGCTCATGTTGCTTCTCTTGTGAACCATTAACTTTAATTGGATATTATTTTTACCTGTTTCTGGACCGAAAGTCTCTTTATTTCATTTTGCCTTTGCTCAGGGCAGTGTTCAAATCAGTAAGTGTTGTACAGGTTTTTAGTGTTAAAAGGGATTTCAGAGTTAATCTATCTCCCATCAAAGCAGGAACACCTTTTAGAACATCACTGAAAGGAGGATTATCCAGGTAATGCTTAATGTTTCTAGTTATTTGGGATTTATTATCTAGAAGGGATCCCATTCCATTGTTAAAAGATTTAAGTCTTTAGACATGTTTATTATTAAAAATTATATCACTTGAGTGTTTAACATGTATGAGAATATTTATATATTTAGTATATATATACTGTATATAGAGTATGCATATTTCATAAAATAATCATATATGGAAGATAGCTTCACATTTTTAGAGATCAGAAAACTAAGGCCTAAAGAAATTAAGTAAGTTAAGTAGCTTGCCCAAGAGCGTATACCAAGTAAGAGGTAGAGTTAAGGTTTTAACTCAGGTTAAAAATTCTGAGTTGAGAAAAAAATCAGTTGAAGCCATTTAAACAATAAAATAGCTTACTGGAGACTGGAAAGTTTAAAGGTAGTATAGCTTCAGGATTGATTTAATGTAAAAATTCACTGTGGTTAGATCTGTGGTTTTGTTTCTCTGGAATTTTCCTATCGGCGCTCTCTTCCATGTGTTCTTGTTATTCTCAGACTGGCTTCACTTGGGTAGCCAGATAATTTTCTGAAGCGCCTAGGCTTGCACACCTATTTACCCATATGCAGGGGAAGAGAGCCAGTGACTCCTTTTTCAGTCAATGAACAAAATTTTTGAGCTTTGGGTCACAATAATGGTTATTCCTGGAGTGAAGATACTGATGGGGAGGAAGCATGAAGCATCTGGAGTGCTATAGATATGTTCCATATCTTGATCTGCATGGTGGTTACACAGGTATATATAGATGTAAAAATTCAACAAACTGTACACTTAAAATTTGGACATTAACTGTATATGAGTCAGCCTCCACTCTAAAGATATCCTGACCACCACTCTGATTGGACCAAGAAGTTAGGTCATATGCTATGTCTGAACAAATTGTTGAGGTAAGGCGGTGGATGTGATGAAATCACTAATTAAGGCTTTCTTCTGAACTGGAGGTAAGGTCAGTAACACCCAAGCTTAAGTAAGGGCTGCTACCCAAATGGGGAAGAGATGAAAGGGGGCAATAAGGTGGTAATTATAAAGTCCTCACCTAAGAGTATGTCTGGCAAAAGGCCAAGATGGGGAAAAGGCAAATGAATTGAATGTCCAGAATAAACAAATCTATGAAGACAGAAAGTAGATTAGTGGTTTCTTGAAGGTTGGAGAGGGGGGAATTGAGACTGACAGATGATAGGTATAGGGTTTATTTGGCAGGTGATGGAAATGTTCTGGAATTAGATAGCCTTGAATAGTTCAACAATATAATATATTTAAAAACACTGAATTGGGCCAGGTGTGGTGGCTCACTCTTGTAATCCCAGCAGTTTGGGAGGCCGAGGCGGGCGGATCACCTTAGGTGAGGAGTTCGAGACCAGCCTGACCAACATGGTGAAACCCCCACCCCCATCTCTACTAAAAATACAAAATTAGCCGGTCGTGGTGGTGGGTGCGTTTAATCCCAGCTACTTGGGAGGCTGAGGCAGGAGAATTGCTTGAACCTGGGAGGTGGAGGTTGCAGTGAGCCGAGAGCACGCCATTGCACTCCAGCCTGGTCAACAAGAGCGAAACTCCTGTCTCAAAAAAAAAAAAAAAAAAAAGCTGGACTGGAGCATCATCCATTGAACTTGTCAATCAGAATACAATAAACATCATAAAACAGAATAAGGAAGCATTATTTTATAAATCTTACATATATTATCCACAAAGGAGATGCTCTTCAATAGTTTTGCTCAGTGTGGCCTGAAGATGAGCAGAATTGGCTTCATCTGGTCATTTGTTAGAAGTGTAGAATCTCTCACTAGCACAAGACTAAAAAATAATTAAAAAAATAAGTATAGGGGCCAGGCGCAGTGGCTCACACCTGTAATCCCAGCACTTTGGGAGGCAGAGGTGGGCAGATCACGAGGTCAGGAGTTCCAGACCAGCCTGACCAACATGGTGAAACCTTGTCTGTACTAAAAATACAAAAATTAGCCGGGCGTGGTGGCACACACCTGTAATCCCAGCTACTCAGGAGGCTGAGGCAGGAGCATTGCTTGAACCCAGGAGGTGGAGGTTGCAGTGAGCTGAGATTGCACCACTGCACTCCAACCAAAAAAAAGGAAAAAGAATCTCAGGCCCCATCCCCCAGGCCTATTGAATCAGGTGATGTAGCTGCACATAAAAGATTCAGAATGGCCGGGTGTGGTGGCTCATGCCTGTAATCCCAGCACTTTGGGAGACGGAGGCAGGTGAATCATGAGGTCAGGAGTTCAAAACCAGCCTGGCCAACATGGTGAAACCCTGTCTCTAGTAAAACTACAAAAATTAGCTGGGGACGGTGTAAGGCGCCTGTAATCCCAGCTACTCAGGAGGCTGAGGCAGGAAAATCACTTGAACCTGGCTGACAGAGGTTGCAAAAAAAAAAAAAAAAAAAAAGATTCATAAGGCACTGCTTCATAGGTATTTGATGAATATTCCCTCCTTCTACTTTTTCCCCCCAACACTACACAGATGTACCCTCTTGACTTTCTTTTTCTTTTCTTCCCTTTTCTTTTTTTCTTTTTTTTCCTCCCTCCTTCCCTCCCTCCCTCCCTCCCTTCCTTCCTTCCTACCTTCCTTCCGTCCTTCCTTCCTTCCCTCTCCCTCTCTCTCTCTCCCTCTCTCCTCTGCCCCTTCTCTCTTTCTTTCTTTTTCCCACACGGAGCTGGCTGTGCAGGAGACGAGAGTTTTACTATTATTACTCAAATTAGTCTCTTCTGACGTTTTTGAGACGGAGTATCACTCTGTCGCCCAAGCTGCAGTGCAGTGGCACAGTCTCTGCTCATTGCAACCTCCACCTCTTGGGTTTAAGTGATTCTCGTGCCTCAGCCTCCCAAGTAACTGGGACTACAGTCGCACGCCACCACACCTGGCTAATTTTTGTATTTTTAGTAGAGATGGGTTTTTTGCCATGTTGGCCAGGCTGGTCTTGAACTCCTGGCCTCAGGATTCAAGAAATCCGCCCCTCCTTTGCCTCCCGAAGTGCTGTGATTACAGGCATGAGCCACTGCGCCTGGCCTGAAAGAAGCTTTTCTAGCATACATTTTCTCTATAAGGCAATTACAGCCTTCTTGCTCTTAAGAACTCTACACAACACTTTGGCATTAAGCTTAAGAGCCATTTTAAACGGTGAAATCACCAACAAATAGCCCCAAAACACAAAAAGTGCATCACTAGATAGACCTCAAAAAAGACACTGGCCGGGCGCGGTGGCTCACGCCTGTAATCCCAGCACTTTGGGAGGCCGAGGCGGGTGGATCACGAGGTAAGGAGATTGAGACCATCCTGGCCAACATGGTAAAACCCCGTCTCTACCAAAAATACAAAAGATAGCGGGGAGTGCTGGCGCATGCCTGTAATCCCAGCTACTCGGGAGGCTGAGGGAGGAGAATCACTTGAACCAGGGGGTCGGAGGTTGCAGTGAGCTGAGATCGCCACTGCACTCCAGTCTGGTGACACAGCAAGACTCCGTCTCAAAAAAAAAAAAAGACACTAATATTTACACCATGAGAGCTGCAACAAGAAGGCAGAGCACTGCCTTGTTCCACCTCAGCTGGGAACGTTTGTATCAGGTGACTCCAACTTGTCACCTCCCAATACAAGTCTGTGAATGACCTCAATAGCTCTGTAAGTATTGATTTTGGGTTACAAACACAATTAGTGACTAGGCAAATCCACAAATACAGAACTCATAAATGACAAAGACTGTAAATGCTATGGTAATTTGGAGCCTCGGGCTATTTTGACCTTGTGACACTGCCATCTCAACATGTAGTTTCTAGGTTGCCTCAACAGGGAAGAGATTGTTGGAGGCTCATTTGCTCCTCTTAAATTCTTTGGTCAACCACAGTCCATTGAACAGAACTAATCACCTGAGCCCAGCTAACTGCAAGAGATCTGGGAAATGTGAGAAACACCTAGATATCTAGTAAGCAATAAATATTTCAGTTACCAAAGCCAAACCAAAAAAAGAGAAAAATAATTGTACTTTACAAAGGGAGGCATCTGGCTGGGCATGGTGGCTCATTCCTGTAATCCTAGCACTTGGGAGGTTGAGGCAGGCGAATTGCCTGAGCTCAGGAGTTTAAGACCAGCCTGGGCAACATGGCAAAACCCTGTCTCTACTAAAAATACAAAAAATCAGCTGGGCGTGGTGGCGCACACCTATAATCCCAGCTACTCAGGAGGCTGAAGCATGAGAATTGCTTGAACCTGGGGGGTGGAGGTTGCAGTGAGCTGAGATCACACCACTGCACTGCAGCCTGGGTGACAGACTGAGACTCAGTTTCAATCAAAAAAAAAAAAAAAAAAAAGAGAGGCATCTGTTCTTGTCAGGCAGAGTGTGTCCTGTGGGAGTTTTGGGGAGTGAGGATGTTTCAGAGTTCTCACCTCTCATGACTTTTCCCAGGTATATCTATTCTAACTGGCAGATCACAGAGTGTTCCAGTTATCACCAGTCCTATCCATTTCATTTTAGCAGGACATATGATTAATTTCTTGTTCTGGACCTTTGTAATTTAAATTTGCTGGTTGTTATCTGTTTCCATTTGGTCATCTGTAGGTTGGAACTTGTTGAACTTTATCAAATTATAAGCAATAACCAATACACTCAAATAGCCTGGTATATTTGCCATAAACCCTAAGCACTTCGCCCTCAGTTTGCACATAGTCTGAATCTTTAGCAGCAAGAGAATTGCTTAATCAATGGCTTACAACAGCAGAACGTGGACTGCCAGGAAATTTTCCATCCTGAGTTGAGGGAATCCTCATTGTTTCTCTCTCTAGTTGACTCAACTAGTTCCATATTTGTTCTGAAGGTCTTTCACTCAAGATACAACTTCCAGATAATCATTTATGTATTCATTAGAACTCCTTTAGTTTCAAGTAGAAAAAATCATCTTGAGCTATTCTAATAATGGTAATAGTAACATTGAGTGAATGTTTATTCTATACCAGTGTCTGGCCCGTAATAAGTGCTTAATCTTTGTTGAATGAATGCTAGACATTGCACTAAGTACTTTAAATGCATTATCTAATTTAATCCTCACAAAAACTCTACACTAGGATTTTTTCCTTTTTACAGTAAAAACAGCAACAGCAACAACAACCACAGCAACAACAACAACAACCACAACAACAAAAACCCAAAAAACCAAAAACAGAGATTTAGAAACTGCCCCAGGACACACAGCTAGTAAATGTTGGAACCAGGGTTTGAACCTAGACCATCTCATTTTTTGCTACCCTATGAGGAAAGAAGGATAATTTATTATAAGAGTGTTGTTACAGAATGAAGGGCAGAAATTCAGAAGGATTACAGGATGGGCTGGAACCACAAAGCTGTTGGGAACTCAGGTCGTATTCTCCCTCGGATTCATCTGTCTGCTTTTTAGACTAGATGTGGTATCCTTGATGGGCAAAGGGAATATTGGTAAAATTACACAACAGATCATTTCACTGATCTCAACTTTTGATTTGCCTTGGAAAATCCCATCATTGCTCCCAGCTATCTTTGTGACCTGGGTTAAGTCATTCCATTTCTTTGGGCTCCAATTCCCCTGTCTATAAAATGAGAAGTTCTTACCAGAGGATTCCTCAAGTCTTTTCTGTGATCCTGGGAGGCCGAGGCAGGAGGATTGCTTGAGTCCAGGAGTTTGAGGGTGCAGTGAGCTAGGATCATACCACAGTATTCCAGCCTGGGCCACAGACCAAGACCCTATCTCTAAATAAATAAATACATAAAAATAAAACTCTGCGATCCTAAGTGAATCTTCTAGGTCAGAAGCACATTAATAATGAAGTTCCATGTATGGATTCGAGGGAGAGAATGGGGAAGGGTTCTAGGGAAAGAAGGACAGAATAAAAGTGTGGGTATAGCTTCAGTGTTGAATTGCTATTTAGAGTTGGTGTAAAGTGAAGGCCTTTGGGGAGATACAGATGGAGAATGGAAAAGACTTCTAACCTTGGCCTGGGGTGGTGGCTCAAGCCTGTAATCCCAGCACTTTGGGAGACTGAGTTGGATGAATCACTTGAGGTCACGAGTCCAAGACCAGCTTGGGCAACATGGTGAAACCCCATCTCCACAAAAAATACAAAAATTAGCCGTGTGCGGTGGCACATGCCTGTAGTCCCCAGCTACTTGGGAGGCTGAGGCAGGATAATCGCTTGAACCAAGGAGGCAGAAATTGCATTGAGCCAAGATAGTGCCACTGCACTCCAGCCTGGCTAACAGAGTGAGACTCCATCTCAAAAAAAAAAAAAAAAAAGGCACGGTGGCTCACGCCTGTAACCCCAGCACTTTGGGAGGCTGAGGTGGGTAGATCACTTAAGGTCAGGAGTTCAAGAACAGCCTAGCCAACATGGTGAAACCCCATCTCTACTAAAAATACACAAATTAGCTGGGTGTGGTGGCACGTGCCTGTAATCCCAGGTACTTGGGAGGCTGAGGCAGGAAAATTGCTTGAAGCCGGAAGGCAGAGGTTGCAGTGGTCAGATAGCCCCACTGCACTCCAGCCTGGGCAACAGAGAGAGATTCCCTCTCAAACGACCCCCCCCCGAAAAAAAACAAAAACAACAACAAAAAAGACTTCTAACCCTGACCAGACCAGATTATTTTGAATGACATCTCTTTCTCTCTCTGTTCCATGAGCAGTTCTGTGTGTAGGGAGATCAGTCCCTGTGCGTAGTGATTTAATCTGGTTTCTGTCTTCTCAGCTCAGAGTTTTTGATAGGGCTTTCACCTACTAGGCCACAGAGAAAGAACCAAATGATAGGGGATTCCAGGGGGGAAGGAAAGACCCAAACATTTGAATGGCCTAATGAGCAAATCACATTTCTCTGGGTCTGTTTCCTTATCCATAAGTGAAAAAGTTTGGTGTATGTGATCTCTGAGGTACTGCTCAGCCCTTGACACTCTGTGGTCCTGGGTAGTAGTCGAAAGCAGCTCTCCTCTTCCTGAATTCTCCATCCTTGGACTGGACCTCTCGTCTGTTTATACCTTGCTGCCCAGTTTGTTTCTCCTGGGCGTCTTTTCTTCCTCAATTTCCTCAAATCCTACTTGCTTCTTAGCTCCTTCATATCCTCTTTGTTTTCTATGTTTCTGCAGAACCCCAGATTACACCCCTGGTCTCCAGTTCTCCATGTCCATGTCTGCCTATTCCTTTCTGCATCACTGGCTCCTAACTCAAGCAATCTCCTCGGATTCCTCTGAGGGGCCCCTGGGATCCCCTATCATTGGTCCCTCTCACAGAAGCATACCCTTCTCCAGAGCCAAAGGATCAGATATTCAGCGGCTCAGGTAACAAACCTGCTGTCAGGTTACATATATTGTTTCCTGAAAGACCACACTACAGTGTCAGTGGAGCCTCAGGCTGCCTGCAGTGCCCTGCCCTCACCTGGCTATCTCACAAAGGTGAGAATAACCAGAACTCACCTCCAGTACCAGTGTTCAACTGGAACATGGCTCTGAGCCTCTGCCCCCTGCTGCTGCTGCTGCTGCTGCTGTCCTTTGCAGGTGAGAAGAACAGTGAGCAGAACTGGGGATGAGGAGGAGGGTGGCTGGAAAAAGACTTTAAGAATGTGGAGGTGAACCTGTTAGATAGAAGGACAAAGGAGAGAGGCAGAGACTTGTGCAAAAAGAAAAAATGGGAGTTAAGAAAAGCAAGCCAAGACTTACTGTGGGCCAATGAAAGGGGTTCAGCTCACCAACCCCTCACCTCATCTTTAGATCCAGGTAGGGAACTGTGCTCAGGGGCAGGGTTGAGTTTGGGCTCTATGTTCCTCTCCTTTAGTGACCTCTGGTTTCTCTCCTTACAGTGACCCCTACTGGGCCTCATTCCCTGGACTCTGGTCTCTCCTTCCTGAAGTCATTGCTCTCCACTCTGGACCAGGCTCCCCAGGGCTCCCTGAGCCGCTCACGGTTCTCTACATTCCTGGCCAACATTTCTTCTTCCTTTGAGCCTGGGAGAATGGGGGAAGGACCAGTAGGAGAGCCCCCACCTCTCCAGCCACCTGCTCTCCGGCTCCATGATTTTCTAGTGACACTGAGAGGCAGCCCCGACTGGGAGCCAATGCTAGGGCTGCTAGGGGATATGCTGGCACTGCTGGGACAGGAGCAGACTCCCCGAGATTTCCTGGTGCACCAGGCAGGCGTGCTGGGTGGACTCGTGGAGGTGCTGCTGGGAGCCTTAGTTCCTGGGGGCCCCCCTACCCCAACTCGGCCCCGGTGCACCCGTGATGGGCCCTCTGACTGTGTCCTGGCTGCTGACTGGTTGCCTTCTCTGCTGCTGCTGTTAGAGGGCACACGCTGGCAAGCTCTGGTGCAGGTGCCGCCCAGTGTGGACCCCACCAATGCCACAGGCCTTGATGGGACGGAGGCAGCTCCTCACTTTTTGCAGGGTCTGTTGGGTTTGCTTACCCCAACAGGGGAGCTAGGCTCTGAGGGGGCTCTTTGGGGCGGTCTGCTACGCACAGTGGGGGCCCCCCTCTATGCTGCCTTTCAGGAGGGGCTGCTCCATGTCACCCACTCCCTGCAGGATGAGGTCTTTTCCATTCTGGGGCAGCCAGAGCCTGATGCCAATGGGCAGTGCCATGGAGGTGAGTGTGGCCAGGGCTGGGACTGGGATGTGGCAGGGCAAGGAAAGTGAAATTGGGGTAGTTTTCTTCCTTACTCTTTCCCTCCTAGGTAACCTTCAACAACTGCTCTTATGGTAAGTAATAAGGGGCCAGTTCTGAGGGATTGGGCCTGGAAAATCTGGAGGTGGAGAGCTGAAGACATCAGCCTCTAGAGAGGAAAACTGATGGGAGGAGTGTGGTTTAGTGCATTTGGGGTGTGACTGTCTGGGTTTGTGTCCTAGCTCCACCTCTTCCTAGCCATATGACTTTGAGCAAGTTACATAGTCTTTCTATACCTCAGTTTCCCCATTTATAAAATGAGAATGATAATGTTAGTTACCACAGAGTTGTTGCACCCGATTAAATGAGTTGATACTGTGTATGCAAACGACTTACAACAGTGCTGGCACATAGTGCTTAATAATGTTAGCTAGTAAAGATGGGATTTGGAAAATAAGGACACAGCTGGATTCCTCTACCCCCTTACTACTTCAGTACAACAATGCCAGACAATAGTTAGACATATTGAGTTGCTGAGCAGATTTCCTAACATGAGGCCCGCTGAGGGTTGTGTTTAAGCTATCTAAAAGCATACGAAGAAAGGAGACAGAAGGGGGCCAGGTGGACAGAAAGAATTCCGACTGGGGCTTCTCCTAGGTGATTTTGGACCTTGGCAGGGCAGCTCTCTCTTTTTTGCCCTGTCGCAGCATTTCAACCAGTAATGCCTAAACTCTCAGGGACCTCACTTACAGAAAAGCCTATGCTTGCCATGCCCCTTGAGGGCTCTGGGTCAGGGTCAGAATCTTCAGCTGGAGGAAATGTGAACTGACCAGATCCTGCCTGCTCCTCCCTCTGCACCCAGGGGCATCCGGCACAACCTTTCCTGGGATGTCCAGGCGCTGGGCTTTCTGTCTGGATCACCACCCCCACCCCCTGCCCTCCTTCATTGCCTGAGCACGGGCGTGCCTCTGCCCAGAGCTTCTCAGCCCTCAGCCCACATCAGCCCACGCCAACGGCGAGCCATCGCTGTGGAGGCCCTCTGTGAGAACCGCTCAGGCCCAGCACCACCCTACAGCATTTCCAACTTCTCCATCCACTTGCTCTGCCAGCACACCAAGCCTGCCACTCCACAGCCCCCTCCCAGCACCACTGCCATCTGCCAGACAGCTGTGTGGTATGCAGTGTCCTGGGCACCAGGTGCCCAAGGCTGGCTACAGGCCTGCCATGACCAATTTCCTGATGAGTTTTTGGATGCGATCTGCAGTAACCTGTCCTTTTCAGCCCTGTCTGGCTCCAACCGCCGCCTGGTGAAGCGGCTCTGTGCTGGCCTGCTCCCACCCCCTACCAGCTGCCCTGAAGGCCTGCCCCCTGTTCCCCTCACCCCAGACATCTTTTGGGGCTGCTTCTTGGAGAATGAGACTCTGTGGGCTGAGCGACTGTGTGGGGAGGCAAGTCTACAGGCTGTGCACCCCAGCAACCAGGCTTGGGTCCAGCATGTGTGCCAGGGTCCCACCCCAGATGTCACTGCCTCCCCACCGTGCCACATTGGACCCTGTGGGGAACGCTGCCCGGATGGGGGCAGCTTCCTGGTGATGGTCTGTGCCAATGACACCATGTATGAAGTCCTGGTGCCCCTCTGGCCTTGGCTAGCAGGCCAATGCAGGATAAGTCGTGGGGGCAATGACACTTGCTTCCTAGAAGGGCTGCTGGGCCCCCTTCTGCCCTCTCTGCCACCACTGGGACCATCCCCACTCTGTCTGACCCCTGGCCCCTTCCTCCTTGGCATGCTATCCCAGTTGCCACGCTGTCAGTCCTCTGTCCCAGCCCTTGCTCACCCCACACGCCTACACTATCTCCTCCGCCTGCTGACCTTCCTCTTGGGTCCAGGGGCTGTGGGCACTGAGGCTCAGGGGATGCTGGGTCGGGCCCTACTGCTCTCCAGTCTCCCAGACAACTGCTCCTTCTGGGATGCCTTTCGCCCAGAGGGCCGGCGTAGTGTGCTACAGACGATTGGGGAATACCTGGAACGAGAGGAGGAGCAGCCAACTCCATCAGGCTTTGAACCCACTGTCAACCCCAGCTCTGGTATAAGCAAGATGGAGCTGCTGGCCTGCTTTAGTGTGAGTGCTCTGCCAGAGGGAAAGCTCCTAGAACAGTGAGAAGGCCCTCTAGGGGAATTCCTCGAATACTCAGAGGCAGTAGTGTGGGGTAGTAGTTGAAGCACACAGCTCTAGAGTCAGACAGGTTTGGATTCATATCTTGGTTCTGTGACCAGCCTTGAATGAGTTATTTAACTTCTCTGAGCAATATTTTTCTCGTCTCATTTATAAACTAGGGATGATAATGGTATATGAGATAATACATGCTGTGGGCTTAGCACAGTGCATGATACACAAACGTGCAATAAATATTACCTTGTTATTCTTTTGGGCTCTTTGACTCTCCTGCTTTCTGCACCAGAAAGAAAAAGGATCAAGTTAGAGGACTCTTAATTTTTCCCCTAGAGAGTGAGAATTGGAGGCTGGCAGAATACAGGAAGATAACGCAGGAATGAGAAAGATTCAGGGACACTACCAATCAGAAGACTTTGGTTCTAGGTTCAACTGTGCCTCAAATTAGTGCGATCTTAGGCAAGCAATTTCATTTAGTTTTTCTGGGCTTCAGTTTTTAGTCTGTAGAATGGAGGGGTGAGAATATGTTAAACACCATAATTCATTCACTGAGTGCCTATTATATGCAAGGCACTTTGCTAGGTTCTGTAGGATATATAAAGATTCCTTACTCCATGTTGGGGCCACCTTTTTTAAACCCTGGGCCCAGTAAAATGGAATTAGATAGTCTCATAGTATTTGGTTCAGGTCTACAAGTATTAATTGAGCCAACTATGGACCGGGCATGGGAGAGGGTACAAGAGAAATTAGAGATATGACCCTGGACCTAAAAGAGCTTAATATCTGAAGAATCACACTTGAGGTGAAGGACCAGCATCCCAGCAAGTGGAGTTGGAATGCCTGGGGGAGCTGCAGGAGAGACAGAGAAGACAGCTCTGTTGGCATATTGTCTTTCTTCCCACCAGCCTGTGCTGTGGGATCTGCTCCAGAGGGAAAAGAGTGTTTGGGCCCTGCAGATTCTAGTGCAGGTAACAGGTGGAGGGCACATGGGTGGGCTGGGTGACAGCCATGGCTGGAGGTCCCTGCCCCGTGAGGCCATACCCACCATGACCTCCTATTCGCAGGCGTACCTGCATATGCCCCCAGAAAACCTCCAGCAGCTGGTGCTTTCAGCAGAGAGGGAGGCTGCACAGGGCTTCCTGACACTCATGCTGCAGGGGAAGCTGCAGGTGAGCATAGGGAAAGGCGAGCAAGGGCACCTGGAGCCTAGTGTTCAGAGGGCTTGCCTTAGTGGGAGGAGGAACTCCAGAGAGGAAATGGCAGGGATACTGGGCATCTCCAGAGGCAGAATCCATTCCTGTGCCCCTACAGGTACCACCATCCGAGGAGCAGGCCCTGGGTCGCCTGACAGCCCTGCTGCTCCAGCGGTACCCGCGCCTCACCTCCCAGCTCTTCATTGATCTGTCACCACTCATCCCTTTCTTGGCTGTCTCTGACCTGATGCGCTTCCCACCATCCCTGTTAGCCAACGACAGTGTGTAAGGTTCTCGCACTACTCCTCCTACTCCTGTCACAGTCAGGTCAACCCCATCCACCTGGAGCAGCCCCTTCCGGAGCTCCTCTCTGTTTTCTTCTTTCATGCCAGATAGGTAATGTGCCAACATCGTAACAAGGTTTGAGAGAGGCACATCTCACGCCTGAGTGTGAAAACCCAATCATCATGCTAATGAACTACAAAAGGATCAGAGAGCTCCTCTCTATTAAAACCAGGGAGAGGCCAGGCGCAGTGGCTCGCGCCTGTAATCCCAGCGCTTTGGGAGCCCGAGGCAGGCGGATCACTAGGTCAGGAGTTGGAGACCAGCCTGGCCAATATGGTGAAACCCCGTCTCTATTAAACTACAAAAATTAGCCAGGCATGGTGGTGGGCGCCTGTAGTCCCAGTTACTCGGGAGGCTGAGGCAGGAGGATAGCTTGAACCTGGGAGTCAGAGGTTACAGTGAGCCAAGATCGTGCCACTGCACTCCAGCCTGGGTGACAGAGCGAGACTCCGTCTTAAAAAAACAAAAACCAGAACAAAAAAAACCAGGGAGGGTCTCCTTCCTATCTAGACAGCAGGGCTACAGAGGGTCAGGGGAAAACAGTTTGGAGGAAGACAAAGGGTTAAGACCCATGACTCCTCACAGCCTGGCTGCCATCCGGGATTACAGCCCAGGAATGAGGCCTGAACAGAAGGAGGCTCTGGCAAAGCGACTGCTGGCCCCTGAACTGTTTGGGGAAGTGCCTGCCTGGCCCCAGGAGCTGCTGTGGGCAGTGCTGCCCCTGCTCCCCCACCTCCCTCTGGAGAACTTTCTGAAGCTCAGCCCTCACCAGGTATGAGAATCATCTTCTTTACTTGACTGGCCCATCTTCTGCTAGTGGGGACGAGAGTCAATGGCATGTCTCTCAGTGGCCCCTCCCTGCAAGAACCCTACAGTGACCGCAGTGCGAGCTAACCTTCCCCATCTCAGATCCAGGCCCTGGAGGATAGCTGGCCAGCAGCAGGTCTGGGGCCAGAGCATGCCCGCCATGTGCTGCGCAGCCTGGTAAACCAGAGTGTCCAGGATGGTGAGGAGCAGGTACGCAGGTGAGTTGTTGTGGGATCAGTAACCAAGGCAGGAGTGGAAGAAGTAGAGAGAGGAAGGTACAGCTGTCATGGTGGGTCGGTGTTCTAGGAAGGAAGGGGCAAGAGAGTAGGCAGTGGCCCCAGGCAGCGTAGAGTTCCAGGAGAGAGGTCTATAGATGGTGCCCCTGTGTAATGGTGTAGTGGTCAGAGTGCCCAGTGTATGTACCCACACTGTCTGCTGCCAGGCCTGCCTTAGTGTGAGTCTCAGGGACCACACAAAGGTCAGCTTCATGCCCTCCTCAGGCTTGGGCCCCTCGCCTGTTTCCTGAGCCCTGAGGAGCTGCAGAGCCTAGTGCCCCTGAGTGATCCGATGGGGCCGGTAGAACGGGGGCTGCTGGAATGTGCAGCCAACGGGACCCTCAGCCCAGAAGGACGGGTGAGCCCCTCAGCACAAACGTACAAGACTCTAGGCTTCCCCTGGGTCTGTGTGGATGGCTTTCCCATTGTGTCAACTTGAGCACAGTGGTGCCAGCCCCCCATCCCACTTTTGCAACCTCCATTCCTTACTCCATGGCCATTCTTATCTGTTACCACCTCTTCCTGGCCCTTCTCTATCTGGTCTGGGGCACCCCAAACATACCCTTTGCCATTTTGAACCTAATCTACTCCAGTCCAATCCCTAGTTCCAAACCCTAGCCCAGGCCCTGGGAAATTCAGATGTGGGATTAGAGAGGAACTTCAAGGTTCATCTCTTTTCTCTCCAGTCCTAAACCTTCTTTGGTCACAGGTGGCATATGAACTTCTGGGTGTGTTGCGCTCATCTGGAGGAGCGGTGCTGAGCCCCCGGGAGCTGCGGGTCTGGGCCCCTCTCTTCCCTCAGCTGGGCCTCCGCTTCCTGCAGGAGCTGTCAGAGCCCCAGCTTAGAGCCATGCTTCCTGTCCTGCAGGGAACTAGTGTTACACCTGCTCAGGTCTGCCTGTCTCACTCCCTGGCATGTACCCTCCATCCCCGCTTGAGCGCCAGTCAAGAGAATCCCATTCAGGGATAAAACCAGCCCCTCCTTTCCCTGGGTGAACAGTAGAGGTAAACTCTGTCTGCAGGAGGACGCCTTCATTCCCTTTCCTCAGATCAAGAAGGGACCTGAGTCACTGAGGATGGTTACTGGGGATGATTAAGAGGGAGCGGGAAGTTTTGGAGTGTTTGCCTTAGGAACCCACTTAGGACCTGGCTGCTGGGTCCTGAGAGCTGTTGTTTTCGGTCCCATCCCAACTCAGGCTGTCCTGCTGCTTGGACGGCTCCTTCCTAGGCACGATGTGAGTAGCAGCAACTTCTCAGCCTCTCGCCAGAGGTCTCTATCCCCTTTTAACCTGGCTCCTGCATCTGCCCCTCCTCTCTCTCCGCTCCCCTCATACTTACTGCCTTGCTGCATTGTGATTGCTGTCTTCCCCACCACCCTTCCCTTCTTCTTCAGGCCTCTTGTCTCTCTTGCTCTTTAGCTATCCCTGGAGGAACTCTGCTCCTTGCACCTTCTGCTACCAGGCCTCAGCCCCCAGACACTCCAGGCCATCCCTAGGCGAGTCCTGGTCGGGGCTTGTTCCTGCCTGGCGCCTGAACTGTCACGCCTCTCAGCCTGCCAGACCGCAGCACTGCTGCAGACCTTTCGGGTATGAGAGTGACAAGGAGGATGAGATAATCAGGAATACCGGCTCTTTCTGGTTGGGAGGAAGGCATCTTCCCTGGAGGCCAGGGAAGGCCTTTCATACCTCCCCACTTACACACACACATACACACACACAACCAATTCTCATGCAGGTTAAAGATGGTGTGAAAAATATGGGTACAACAGGTGCTGGTCCAGCTGTGTGTATCCCTGGTCAGGTAAGTGTGAGATCTCCGAACTGAGCTCCTCTCCCCATTCTGGGGCAGTTTCATATGGCTGCTGCTGCCTCCCACACTACCCTGCAGTGGCCCTGAGAGTTCTGGTTAGCTCTGTGCCCATTAGCAGCCCTCTCCAGTGCCAGATGCAGGACAGCATGATCCACTCACATTGTCCTAGACTAATGTCAAAGGTGGAAGGGCCTGAGAAATCTTCCAGGCCACCCACCCTGCTTTCAGATGAAAAGACCAAGGCTGAGAGAAGCTAAGGGACGTTGTTCTCCTGGTGCCTAACTAGCAGCAACACTTGACCACAGCAGCCTGCGGTGTGAGGCTTTTAGGCGTTTATTGCTACAGTGGCAAATGCCATTCCACTTCTGTCCTAGCTATGGTCCCTTTTCACCCCCATGGTTCCTTTTCTCTGAGTGCTAAGTCTAGACTCTCTCACCTGTCACTACACTGCTATACCCATCGCCGCCAGCAGCCTATTCCCACCACCTGGCCAGACTGCCTGCTTCCCCTGCTCCCACTAAAGCTGCTACAACTGGATTCCTCGGCTCTTCTGGCAAATCAAAGACGCTACTGGGAGCTGCCCTGGTCTGAGCAGCAGGTAATTCTCCCCACTTAATTTCAGAACTTCCTGCCTCAATGCAGTCTACCTTCTTTACCTATCCCTCAGCCCTATTTGTCCAGCTTATCCCTAGTATCCTTTATTTGATTGATTGAGACAGAGTCTCACTCTGTTGCCCAGGCTGCAGTGCAGTGGCATGATCAGAGTTTGTTGTAACCTCAAACTCCTGAACTCAGGCAATCTTTCTGCCTCAGCCTCCTGAATAGCTAGGACCACGGGTGGTTCCCACCATGCTTGGCTAATTTTTAAATTTTGTTTTTGTTTTTTGAGATAAAGTCTTGCTCTGTCGCCCAGGCTGGAGTACAGTGGCGCAATCTTGGCTCACTGCAACCTCCGTCTCCCGGGTTCAAGCGATTCTCCTGCCTCAGCCTCCCGAGTAGCTGGGACTACAGGTGCCCCCCACCATGCCCGGCTAATTTTTTTTTTTTTTTTTTTTAGTAGAGATGGGGTTTCACCATATTGGCCAGGCTGGTCTCGAACTCCTGACCTTGTGATCTGCCTGCCTCTGCCTCCCGAAGTGCTGGGATTACAGGTGTGAGCCACCACGCCTGGCCAATTTTTAAAATTTTTATAGAGACAGACAATACAAAAACGTGGACAGTATGTGGAGACACTATGTTGAGTACTATGCTGTCCAGATTGGTCTTGAACTCCTGGCCTCAAGCAATCCTCCTGCCTTGGCCTCCCAAAGTGCTGGGATTACAGGCCTGAGCCACTGCACCCAGCCCCCTAGTATCCCTTATAATGTGACTTGCTTTTCTATTTTTTTCTCCTTCCCTTTTCTTTCATTTCTTTCTCACTCTCTGAGAGAAGAGTGGGCATCTGGGAGAGTGGGAGGCTGGTGGGTCCCACAGAGTGAAGAGGCAGGACTGGGTCCAAGGCAGTCCTGCCTCTCCACTCTAGGGGGTATCCTTGGACAGTGTCTCTTCTGGGAAGTGGCTCATCTTTCTTCTTGTAGGCACAGTTTCTCTGGAAGAAGATGCAAGTACCCACCAACCTGACCCTCAGGAATCTACAGTGAGTAACTTGTGTTGAGCAGTGGGCTGAATTCGACCAACATTTTTTTGAGTGCTTACTATGTGCCAGGCATCATGTGATAGGGAATGGGGGATATAGGGATGAATGATGCATAGTCCCTGCCTCATGGACATTCTCCTAGCTCCTCCCTTTGCCCTCCTGTCCTTCCACAGTGCCATGCCTATCCTGACTAGAGCCAAAGGACTCAGAAAACCTGGATTCAGGTTCCAGTCCTGTCACCTACTTGTGCTCTTGGGCAAGTCATTTAACCTCCCTGTGTCAGTTTTCCCTTCTTTAAGTGAGAATTACAATGGCAGCAGCCTCATAGGTAGTTATTGTGAAGATTAAATGAGGTAAGTCATGTAAGATATTTAACACAGTGCCTGGTCCATTGTAAAGTCCCAGCAGTCATTTGCTACTATTAGTTTACTTCGGGGTGACTTCAGAGGCACTGGCCAAGCAAGAATAAATAGGAATAAGAAGGTATCACTTTACTTACACCCACAGTAAAAGAACAATGGGCTTCAGAATCTTTTGTTTTTCTTTTTTTTTCTGAGACAGAGTCTTGCTCTGTTGCCCAGGCTGGAGTGCAGTGGCGTGATTTCGGCTCACTGCAACCTCTGCCTCCCAGGTTCAAGCGATTCTCCTGTCTCAGCCTCTGGAGTAGCTGGGATTACAGGCATGTGCCACCATACCCAGCTAATTTTTGTCTTTTTAGTAGAGATGGGGTTTCACCATTTTGGCCAGGCTGGTCTCAAACTCCTGACCTCAGGTGATCCACCTGCCTCAGCCTCCCAAGGGCTTCAGAATCTAAGACATGGCTCTAGTTTCAGTTTACCACATTTCTAGTAGAATGATGTTGGGAATGTCACCTGACCTCCATAAATCCTTATTTTCTTCTCTGATAAACAGCAGTGATGTTATGGGGAGCTGATGAGAATATCTACATAAAAACATTTCTCAAACCATAAATTGCTGTGAATGAACATCTGTACTTGTGCTGAGAGTACTGATATCAAGGAGCAAACAGGCTGTTGTATGTGTTGAATGAGCATCTCCCCACTCACACACCCACAGGGCTCTGGGCACCCTGGCAGGAGGCATGTCCTGTGAGTTTCTGCAGCAGATCAACTCCATGGTAGACTTCCTTGAAGTGGTGCACATGATCTATCAACTGCCCACTAGAGTTCGAGGGAGCCTGGTGAGAGGGGGTGCCTGGACATTAGTGGGAGCAGGGAGGCTGGGACCCTAGGTATAGAACCCAGCTCCTATGTTCTGCTCTGGCCTCACCCTGCTTCCCTACAGAGGGCCTGTATCTGGGCAGAGCTAAAGCGGAGGATGACAATGCCAGAACCAGAATGGACAACTCTAGGGCCAGAACTGAATGGGCTGGATAGCAAGCTACTCCTGGACTTACCGTAAGTACTGCAGCTAGAGATATTGGCCCCTCAGAAAGCTCAATCTGGGGTGAAGATCTGCCCTTAGGGAATGCCCTAGAGGAGGCGGTTTTTCTTTCTGGTAGTTCCCTGACATCATTTATAGCCCAAAGCAGAGGATTTTATTCAAAGTTGCTCTATGTATTGACTGGTTCCCAGAATATGCTCCAGCATGGGGCAGCTGAGGGTGGCAACACTGTATTGAAGCCTGCCAAGTAATCTTACAATAACCTAGTCCACATTAATGGAGATTGAGATAGAGTGTCTGAAGTGAGGGAGGCAATGCTCCAATTCTGCCCCAGAGGATTGTAGTTTGCTCAGGGCACTGTGTTCTTAGTGCGTTCAGAGGAGTAGATCGAGAGAAAAATATATGAAAAATGTGATAAGTGCCTTCAAATACCTGAGGGGCTATGAAGTAGAAATTAGCTTGTCATATTTATGAGTGGCCCCATTGGGCAAGACTAAGAGTAGTTAACAGAGATCAGATTTTTAGATAGTATAAGAAAAACTAAGGTAGTGAGTTCCTGGTCCTTGGAGCTCTTCGAGTCTAGGCCAGATGGCCCCATGGCAGGAATGTTGTAGAGGACGTTCATATACAGGTTGTGGGAAGAAAAGGCTGTAGGAACCCAACGCTCCTCCCTACCCATAGAGAAATTTATTAGTATCTTACTCATATGCTGCTTTTCTCGTTTTACCCCTACCACCACCCCATTGCCATCTGCACTGTAAGTCAGAATAGGAAAATGCTGGTGTTACAGTCTTCCCGAGGAATATGGAGATGAAGGGGAGTAAAAGCAGTTGACTTCATTCTTACTTTTTTTTTTTTTTTGAGACAGAGTTTCGCCTGTGTCACCAAGGCTGGAGTGCAGTGACATGATCTCGGCTCACTGCAACCTCCATCTTCCAGGTTCAAGCAATTCTCCTGCCTCAGTCTCCCGAGTAGCTGGGACTGTAGGTGTGCACCACCACGCCAGGCTAATTTTTGTATTCGTTGTGGGGACGAGCTTTCACCATGTTGGCCAGGCTGGTCGTGAACTCCTGGCTTCAAGTGATCTGCCCACCTCGGCTTCCCAACATTCTTACATTCTTATAGGCCTTTCCACAGATTTTAGCTCTTGTATGACTTAGCCCAGTTCCAGAACTGGTAATGCTAGGTAGGGTACAGGTTATCACCTCTGATTTCTGGGCAAAAGGGATTTATTTATTTATTTCCTTATTTATATTTTTGAGACGGAGTCTCGCTCTGTCACCCAGGCTGCAGTGCAATGGTGCCATCTCGGCTCACTGCAACCTCCATCTCTGGGGTTCAAGCAATTCTCCTGCCTCAGCCTCCTGAGTAGCTGGGATTACAGGTGCGTGCCACCACACCCGGCTAATTTTTGCATTTTTAGTAGAGATGGGGTTTCCTCATGTTGCTCAGGCTGGTCTTGAATTTCTGACCTCGTGATCTGCTTGCCTCGGCCTCCCAAAGTGCTGGGATTACAGGCATGAGCCACCGCATCAGGCCTGTTTTTACTTTTTTAATGCCATTCAGATCTGTTTAAATATGTGGGTTCTGTGAGATGATTTAGAATCCCAAGGTTACAGATGAGGTGAAAGATCCTAGACCATGCATCAAAAAACTCGAGTTCCTCATTTGTGAAAGAAGGATAAGAGAAACACCTATTTTGTCTGGGTGCAGTGGCTCACGCCTATAATCCCAGCATTTTGGGAGGCCAAGGTGGGTGGATCACTGAGGTCAGGGGTTCAAGACCAGACTGGCCAACATGGCAAAACACCATCTCTACTAAAAATACAAAAGTTAGCTGGGCGTGGTGGCACGTGCCTGTAATTCCAGCTATTTGGGAGGCTGAGGCACGAGAATTGCTTGAACCTGGGAGGTGCAGGTTGCAGTGAGCTGAGATCGCAGCACCACTGTGCTCTGGCCTGAGTGATGGAGTGAGGCCAGGTCTTGTTGTAGGATCAAATGAGATAACACCTGAAAGAACTTTGTAAATTGTATAGCACGTACAAACAAGAAGGGACCTCTTCACAAGTAGAGGAAGGGTGGTCGTGTGGAAAAAAAACGGGAATTGGGAGTGAGAGACCTCAACATTTGATCTTTGTGAACCTCAGTTTTTTAATCTATAAAATGGGGAAATGTTAATGGTACTTAATATTTGGAGCTTTTGAGTCCATTAGATCAGGTAGGATTGTTTTTTTGTTTTTTTAGGAAGACTAGAAATATGTCGCTCCCTTTTTCTCCCTCATTCAAGCTTGATGGTGGGAATTGGCCCTGCAGCTGTTTACTATCAGTTCCTGTCCAACTTCACTAAGTTTGGTCTGGGGTCACATCATAGCTGGGGACTGTAGGGTTCTGTGGTCCCTTCTCAACTTGGCCCAGCTCCACCTGAATACTGTTGTTGTCAAATTGCTATAATAGGATCCAGTTGATGGACAGACTATCCAATGAATCCATTATGTTGGTGGTGGAGCTGGTACAAAGAGCTCCAGAGCAGCTGCTGGCACTGACCCCACTCCACCAGGCAGCCCTGGCAGAGAGGGCACTACAAAACCTGGTAAGAGTCCACCCTACCAGACTCAGATTTGCTGCCCTGGGCAATTCTTGCTCCTCAGACAATGCTCTCTGTCCCTCAACCCTCTACTTCTTGCTTTCTTGCTGCCAAACAGGTTCCTGTGTGCAAGGACTGGCCCCTGTTTTGCCTCTGGCTTCTGTTCCTTGATAATATGCTTCATGTTACTTGTCCATACCTCTTGGAGTCCGAGAAATCTCTTGGAGTCCACCTCTCAGTCTTTCTGCCTGCTCCTATGTGGGCTCATTGCTTCAAAAAGTGAACAAAGGTAGTGAGCATCATAGGATGCTGAGTTGGGAGCAGGAGGGCGGGAGGGTCAAGGGGCTTGGTGTCTTGATCAAGGTGTCTGGTATTCTGAGTCAGAAGTGCATTGTCCAAGTTCTGATGCTCTTCTTCAGGCTCCAAAGAAGACTCCAGTCTCAGGAGAAGTGCTGGAGACCTTAGGCCCTTTGGTTGGATTCCTGGGGATAGAGAGCACACGACAGATCCCCCTACAGATCCTTCTGTCCCATCTCAGTCAGCTGCAAGACTTCTGCCTAGGAGAGACGTTTGCCACAGAGCTGGGATGGCTGCTATTGCAGGAGTCTGTTCTTGGGTATGGACCTCTGAGAACTTCAGATTCTAACTCATTCTATATGCAATCCCTCAACCACCATCATCAGTGGGCAGCCTGTTCCATATTCTTAAGGTCCCCTGGAGCCCTGTGTCTGAAATCCTAGCATGTCCTCTTTTCCCCTTCCTTTTCCTCACAGTTCCCTTAGCTCCCCAGCCCCCGATTTTCTTCCTGTCCCCAGGAAACCAGAGTTGTGGAGCCAGGATGAAGTAGAGCAAGCTGGACGCCTAGTATTCACTCTGTCTACTGAGGCAATTTCCTTGATCCCCAGGGTGAGATGAAGGAAGAAGGGAAGGGAGTAAATGCATAGAGGGGACTGGTGAGCTGGTTATGGGTACCCGTGGCCAAAGAGGGCAAAGGATATGAAGCCTAGATCTAGGGGGAGACTGCGAAACAGAGACAGGACTTTGGACTTATAGCTATAGCAGCAGGCCCTGATCTGTCCAGATCTCTCCACTCTCCTTCTACCTTCTCATGCAGGAGGCCTTGGGTCCAGAGACCCTGGAGCGGCTTCTAGAAAAGCAGCAGAGCTGGGAGCAGAGCAGAGTTGGACAGCTGTGTAGGGGGCCACAGCTTGCTGCCAAGAAAGCAGCTCTGGTAGCAGGGGTGGTGCGACCAGCTGCTGAGGATCTTCCAGGTGAAACTACCCAAATACTTACATGTCCAGCAGGATGTACAGGGAGTATCAAACGGTCTGGTTTCTACATGTGCTCTTCTCTGGGACTGGGTTTTCTAATTTATAAAGCAGAGAGTTTAGAGGGATGATCTTCAAGTCTCTTCTAGTTCTAGAATTCTGTAGCTCTGGGAGTTTGTAAACTATTAAGTTTTCTTTTAGCCCAGAACTTCCATTTTCCTGCTCTCTTGTGTCTGCTCTAGACTGAACTGTAGCTCGGCTAAGTGTGGAGCTCTCTGCTGGGGAGATCCCTAGAAGCTTTGAAGGAGACATTGTGAGGCTAGAGAACTGGGTTCAAATTCAGCTCTGCCATGAAATCCTTGACCAACATCCTCAGTCTTCCATCTATAAAAGTCTTGGCATCTCCAATCACTTCTTGTTCTATTATCTTCTAAGCCCTATACATCTTACCCTGTAATACTCCTTTGATCCCTATTTCTCACAGTGCTCCATCCTCCAAAGGTTGGAAGAGTCATTCTATCTACAGATATCTCTCTGGGCATATTTTATTACTACACTGACTTCCTGGCCCTGCCTTTCCCCTTCAGAACCCGTGCCAAATTGTGCAGATGTACGAGGGACATTCCCAGCAGCCTGGTCTGCAACCCAGATTGCAGAGATGGAGCTCTCAGACTTTGAGGACTGCCTGACACTATTTGCAGGAGACCCAGGACTTGGGCCTGAGGAACTGCGGGCAGCCATGGGCAAAGCAAAACAGGTTAGGGATGGAGAGGCAACTGGGGTTGGCCATGAGGAAGCTGTTGGGGTGTGATGTAGGACACGAAGAGAATGGAGAGTTGGATGAGAGGTGGGGGAAGCAGGAGATAGAAGAGTTAGAAGATTTGGGTCACAAGTAGGAGGTGAGGGGAGACAAATATTGATGAAAGAGAGTATAGTGAATAGAGGGACTAAAGCAGTGGTTACCAAATTTTAATGCATATCACAATCATCAAGGGAACAGATTTTTTTTCCTTATCCTTTTTCTTTCTCAAAAAAATAATGGCATGCTTCGGCTGGGCGCAGTGGCTCACGCCTGTAATCCCAGAACTTTGGGAGGCCGAGGCGGGCAGATCACGAAGTCAGGAGATCAAGACCATCCTGTCTAACACCGTGAAACACGGTCTCTACTAAAAATACAAAAAAGTTAGCCGGGCGTAGTGGTGCGCACCTGTTGTCCCAGCTACTTGGGAGGCTGAGGCAGGAGAATGGCGTGAACCTGGGAGGCGGAGCTTGCAGTGAACTGAGGTCAAGCCAGTGCACTCCATCCTGGGTGACAGAGCGAGACTCCATCTCAAAAAAAAAAAAAAAAAAGGCATGCTTCATGAATTTGTGTGTTATCCTTGCGCAGGCACCATGCAAATCTCTGTATCATTCCAATTTTTTTGGGTATGTGCTGCTGAACTGAGCATGGGAACAGTGCCAGTACCAGATTACCATGCTTCACTGACTTAATAAAAACCTTTGGGGAGGCTTGGCGCAGTGATTCATGCCTGTAATCACAGCACTTTGGGAGGTGGAGGCAGGTGGATTGCTTGAGCCCAGGAGTCAGAGACCAGACTAGGCAACATGGTGAAACCCTGTCTCTACTAAAAATAGAAAAAACATTAGCTGGGTGTGTCGGCGCATGCCTGTAATCCCAGCTACTCGGGAGGCTGGGGTAGGAGAATCCCCTGAGCCCAGGAGGTGGAGGGTGCAATGAGCCAAGATCGTAGCACTGCATTCCAGCCTGGGTGTCAGAGCAAGACCCTGTCTCATAAATTAAAAAATAAGTCTCTGGGGGAAAGAGTCCAGACATCTGCATCGGCTTTTTTTTTTTTTTTCTGAGACAGAGTCTCACTCTGTCACCGAGCATCCAGGCTGGAGTGCAGTGGTGTGATCTTGGCTCACTGCAACCTCTACATCCTGGGCTCAAATGATCCTCCTGCCTCAGCCTCTCAAGTAGCTGGGACTACAGGTGCATGCCACCACACCTCGCTAATTTTTGTATTTTTGGTAGAGATGAGGTTTGACTATGTTGCCCAGGATGGTCTTGAACTGGGCTCAAGCAATCCTCCCACCTCAGCCTCCCAAAGTGCTGGGATTGCAGCTGTGAGCCACTGTGCTGGGCCCCAGGCATCTGTGTTTTAATAAGCATCTCTGTGTCTGATGCACATAAAAATGTGGAACTCATGGACTAGAGTTAGTTTGCTCTTCTTTTCCAATGACCGTAATGTCTTTCAAAACACCTTAGTCAGAGGAACTGTAAGGCAACTGTCTCATTTTATGTGGAGGAAACTAAAGAAAAGGCAAGTGATTTACCTAGAGTTATACGGCTAAGGGCAGAGGCAAGACTTAAAACCCAGCAGTCTGACTCCCAATCCACTGCTTTTCCACTCACATTGTTCCTGTCTTTCTCCTAGTTGTGGGGTCCCCCCCGGGGATTTCGTCCTGAGCAGATCCTGCAGCTCGGTAGGCTCTTAATAGGTCTAGGAGATCGGGAACTACAGGAGCTGATCCTAGTGGACTGGGGAGTGCTGAGCACCCTGGGGCAGATAGATGGCTGGAGCTCCACTCAGGTAACACTTTTCCTCCTCCCTACTGCTTCCCAAACACCCATCCCACAGACGCAGTCCTATAGATCATCTAAAGCCCAAGGAATTTTTTCCTGTGACCCTACCTGGTCATTCTTTCTATCTTTTGTTAATAACCCCTACTAGTGACCTTCAGGACTCTGATTTACTCACTCTGAGGGCCTGGACACATAATACTGTCTCCTACCTCTTTTCCTGGAGGCTTCCTCTTTTTCTATCCTTTTCTGAGTCCTCAGCCTTCCCCATGACTCCTTAGGTCTTAATAGTAACAGAATATAACCCAGTAACACCTATCACTTCCCTGTCCGTTAATTCTCCATAACTTTTCTCCTTCCCCTCTGCTCCCAACCCCCACCCCAGCTCCGCATTGTGGTCTCCAGTTTCCTACGGCAGAGTGGTCGGCATGTGAGCCACCTGGACTTCATTCATCTGACAGCGCTGGGTTATACTCTCTGTGGACTGCGGCCAGAGGAGCTCCAGCACATCAGCAGTTGGGAGTTTAGGTCACTTGTGAAGGGGCTGAGGGTGGTGGTGCTGAGGTAAAGGTGGACTTACTGGGGAAAGAAGGATCATGAAGGTCTGGTCCCATGGAGGAAGGGAACTCATTTGAAGCCATCTCTTCCTTTGTCTCATGACCACAGGCCCTTTCGCTGAAGCCGAATTCTTCTTCCTTCCTTCCCACTGTTCTACAGCCAAGCAGCTCTCTTCCTGGGCACCCTGCATCTCCAGTGCTCTGAGGAACAACTGGAGGTTCTGGCCCACCTCCTTGTACTGCCTGGTGGGTTTGGCCCAATCAGTAACTGGGGGCCTGAGATCTTCACTGAAATTGGCACCATAGCAGGTGGGGAGCTGGGCCACTGCTGGTGCAAGTTGGTTTGGTTTCTATACCATGGGTGGACTGGATGGAAGACTGCCCTGCAATTCTTAAGGTGGGGGCCTGAAAGGGTGTTTAAATAAGGGGCTAGAGCCATATTGGGGAAGATCTACGATAGGGCACTTTGGGAGTAGTTAGAAAAGGTCTATAGGTTTGAAGAGAGGGAAAGTCAGTCTAAGACAATGTTTGGATGCCACTTGCTTCAACAGCTGGGATCCCAGACCTGGCTCTTTCAGCACTGCTGCGGCAACAGATCCAGGGCGTTACTCCTCTTGCCATTTCTGTCATCCCTCCTCCTAAATTTGCTGTAAGTATTAATGGACTGGGGTGACCACAGGAGAGCCAGGGCCCAATGGGGACTACATGCATGCACTGATTCCTACCCCTGCCCCCAGGTGGTGTTTAGTCCCACCCAACTATCTAGTCTCACCAGTGCTCAGGCTGTGGCTGTCACTCCTGAGCAAATGGCCTTTCTGAGTCCTGAGCAGCGACAAGCAGTTGCATGGGCCCAACACGAGGGGAAGGAGAGCCCAGAACAGCAAGGTGAGTTCCCAGATGCACTGCTTGATCTTCCATCTCCTGACCCAGAATCAAACCCCTAATTTGGTGCTGTCTGGCTCTTAGAGTGCACCCAGGGAGATCCCTGGAGTGAAGGAGTCTCCAGGCAGAGCGCTAATATCCAAGTGTCAATGCTCCTGGAGAGCAGAGTTGTGATATTACTCCCATTCCCTGTCTATTATAGGTCGAAGTACAGCCTGGGGCCTCCAGGACTGGTCACGACCTTCCTGGTCCCTGGTATTGACTATCAGCTTCCTTGGCCACCTGCTATGAGCCTGTCTCTACAGTAGAAGGAGATTGTGGGGAGAGAAATCTTAAGTCATAATGAATAAAGTGCAAACAGAAGTGCATAATGAATAAAGTGCAAACAGACGTGATTATTTTCAGAAGCTGATGAGGAATATGGGTAAAATGTTAATGCTTTCCACCCACCTGAGAATCAGCGTTCCCGGGATGCCGTATCTGGAGTCTCTTTCCATCATAAACAATCCCACTGCCTCTTTTCATTTCCTGAAGGCTGCTCCCTCCTCACCCCACCATTAGAAATAACACAGACAGCTGCAGCATAGCAAGGAGTCTTTACTAGGATGGAGGCAGGGGATGTGGGGGCAGGTCCAGAGAAAGTAGAATGGGCCATCATTAGAATGAGCAGAACTCCTGGGAATCTTGAGTCATCAGCTGGCGATGGGGAGTTAATGCTTGGTGTGGATGACAGGTGTGGGGATGCGGATATCCTGGCCTCTCTCCAGACGCCGTTCACAATCAATCAAATAGTTTACTCCATCAATGACCAGTTGCACCAGCTCCACCTGAAGGACACTAATCTTTGATCTCTGCTTCCTACAATCTGAGTTTTTCTTTAGCACTGACTGACTTGCCTGCTCATTTCCAATTGCCTCCCCACTCAACCTGAATTTCATTTCAGATTATGTTCCCGGAGGCTCACTCACTGCCATATTTCAGCCCCCGCAGACCTGTACCTCTCCTAATCCTAATCCCTTAGGATCTCACCTCTGATTTGCCTAGTCGGTCCAAATTAGAAATATCAAAGACACCGCCTGTAGCAGCAGTGTCCACTCCTCCAGTACCACGCTTTTGGAGTCTTAGGTTCTCCAGGATCTTTGGGAAGCGGCTATCCTAGAGAGGAGATAGGGATTGGGAGCAGGGCCAACAGAGGCAGAGACTAGTCCTACCTGAAAGAGCCCTGAACCTGCTCAGAGCTCTGTCTCCTGACCTTTTTTTTTTCTTTTTTCTTTTTTTTTTTTTTAGACAGGGTCTCTCTCTGTCACCCAGGCTGGAGTGATCACAGCTCACTGAAAAGTGATCCTCTCATCTCAGCCTCCACTACACCCAGCTAACTTTTGTATTTGTAGTAGAGATGGGGTTTTGCCAGGTTGCCCAGGCTGGTCTTGAACTCCTGGGCTCAAGTAATCTGCCTGCCTTGGCCTCCCAAGTGTTGGGATTAGAGGCATGAGCCACTGTGCCTGGCCTGTCCCCTGACCCTTTAGGCACAACATGTTTGGCTCCTTTCCAAAGGGTCCACTCCCTCCCCATCCACAACCCACCCTTCCTTGCTCACACCCCTCTGTAACCCCACAACTCCGTTACTTTGCTTAGCAGGGGCAGTTTGATGTGCACTCCTGCCCGAAGTCCAGTGCCCAGGTTAGATGGACAGGTCAAGATGTATCCCAAACGCTCATTCCACATGAACTCCCAGCCACGTTCTTGGATAAGTCTCTCCACCTGAGTCCACAAAGGTTTTGTTAATGAAAAATCAGGGTATTTCATTAACCCTGGACCCTCCCTTAGCTAGACCCACAAGAACACTAGAAATATGTCTAGAACAGAAACTTGGCTGTGAATGAATGACACTGGTCTTTTTTTTAAGAAAATGGTTTGTTATTGTTTTCATGCATGCGTGATGCAAAATTATGATGTGCATAATAATGAGATTGTGAAAAAATATCTTATGTGGAAGAAGAAAACTCGAAGGAGTGGTGTATTAAGGATGATCTAGGGAAATGAACAGAGGTGGTAAACTGAACTGAGAGAGGACTGATTATTCAATGAGTTCTGCATGCATCGATTATCTTTGCTTTGCTAATGAGCCTAGAGCTTGGAAGGGTCCTTTCAGACAGAAGATGAAGGTGTAAGCTTTGCCAGGAAGGGTGAGATAATGTTCTGTTAGCTGTGAACGGAGCACCTGTGTGAATGCAGAGAAAGATGAAAACAGAGCAGGAAAGCCAGATTCATAGGAATAGGGGACAGGGGGAAGGCATTTTGCTTCCATTAACCATGTAGTCATGAAGATGACTATTAGAGTTCAAGAGACAAGGGATCTACCACAGTGATGGTCACAAACACCACTACCCAACATGAGTAAAGGGATCCTGTTTGTAGTTCAGAAAGAACCATGGCATAGGGGATATCTTACATGCTGAACATGGGGGAAACCCTTCCATCTAGAATAATAATGCAGCTGACACTTTAACACTTATTAAGCACTTACTGTGGACCAAGTACTTTACCTGTATTTCATTTAATCCCCACAACAACCTAAAATGTAGAAAATCTCATTATCCCAATTTTACAGACGAGGAAACTGAGGCATATCATTTAAAGGTACTTCCCTACCCACTCATAGTGAGAATACGTATCTATTACTTGCCCAAAATAGTAGAAACTTCTCAGAATCTAAAAGAAGAGCTCTTTTTCTTTGCAAACCTAAAATAGAACTGTATATTTGAGAACATACAGTAAGAATTGAATTGAGTTTATGGGGATTTCTAATGTAGACTTGAATATGGAGACCCAATCCGTGTAGGATTGATGATTCAGTTCAACCTCTCATCTAGAGCCACATATTCTAGAACTCGAACCATTCTATCCTCCACCTTCCCAGTCTCCCTCCGAACTCTCAACTTAAAGCCTAGACCCGATACTTTAACAAGAATGATAGAATCCAGAGTCAAGGCCTACCTTGGCTCAGAACTGGGTGGTTATATTAGAGTCATGAACACAGCAACCTCTCCGCGCCAACATCAATCTAAGCTCGAATGTTTTCCTTATCTACACACCTCACCATCCCACTGCACACATCCCAGGCTCTGACATGCCATCTCAGTTATTCCTTCTTTGCATTTTCTGTCAACAGCCTTACTCACTTCCTAAGATTCCTGACACTCTTTCTTTTCCTAATCTTAGTGTGACCACATGTCCTGGTTTTCTCAGTACGGTCCCAGCTGGTTTATACCTTTAGTCCTAGAGTGAGTCCTAGATAGTCCTTTTTACTATCAGACATGTCCTGGGTTGGTTGATAAATTACATAATCTATTTATGCTACTCTTTGGTTTTCCTTATGTCCTCCCACCTAGCTCCCCTACACAATCTTCTCCAACCTCTTTGAGGCCTCGGCAGAATCTTTCAAACACTCTCTTCATGTTGCCACCCTTCTCCATGGAGATCACCCGTGTATGATCCTCCTCATTCACCCAGATCAGGAAGCTCTTCTCATTGTTGTGCCTGAGGGCCGGAGAGGGACAGTGATCAAGAGGCAAGGCAAGAATTGAGAGAGATGGAGGGAAAAAAGGCATTTATGTGGCCATGAAGACAAAAGAGATAAGGAGCAGC
This sequence comes from Symphalangus syndactylus, assembly GCF_028878055.3. Classification (NCBI taxonomy): domain Eukaryota; kingdom Metazoa; phylum Chordata; class Mammalia; order Primates; family Hylobatidae; genus Symphalangus; species Symphalangus syndactylus. Next base: position 129,075,968 of record NC_072427.2, read on the forward strand.
TTCATACCAAATTCCACGAGCATCTGGCCAGTCTCGAGCCATTCCTGCTGCAGTCAGCAATGGGGACACAGGCTTATCAAACAGAAAGTGGTCCTGGGAAGAGTAACGGGACTTGGGTTAAGAATCTTCATGGTGGCCCCTGGGCTTCTCAGAGCCCATGTCTCATCTGGCCCAGCCTTCCCCATCTGCCCCCACCAACCAGCACCCTCTTAAGGCCCTCACATCAATAAGCTGCTGCTGTTCAGCCTCTGTCATCTCACTGAGCCTATAGTAACGTCCAGCCAGGTCACCCTTCAGGCCACTCAGTGCATCCACCACAACACGTTCCACCTCTCGTCGCTCTGCTCGAGTGCAAGCTGGAGGCAGACTGAGTCCTCGGATGCTTCGGCCAGTTCTGACTCTAGAGGACAATACATACCTCTCATCAAAGTAGCCAGAACGGATCTGGGAGATAAGGGAAATGAATATAAGTCACAGAAACACGGTGGGAACTGAGGGCCCCTGGGAAAGGAGAGACCTTCCTTAGGCATTAGAGGACTCTTTGTGCATTCTTCCCGCATGCATTGGAAGAAGAGGCCCTTTGGGAAAGCACTCGAATTGAAGGGGGCATTGCAGACCCTTCCCCAAACCACCCACCCTGGGCCATGGTCATTCTTATCTATCCTTCCATCTCCATATATGCTGCCCCTTAAGATATGATTCTTTCCTTACATTAAGATTAAAAGCTCAGCAGTATAATGACCATGAGTCAGGAAATAAGGTGAAGGGGTTGGAGATACAGAGTGTTGTACACAGGCAATGCAAATCAGAAGTGGAATATTTGAACTCACTTTACTGGCATCCAGATCCGTGGTGTGCTTCATTGTCCGGGGGTCATATCCATTGTGTCGCTCTTGGATCACAGGGTCAAACAGGTCAGCAAATACCTAAGGGGAGTTAAGAGGGAGAGATGGTTAAGGAGAGGGAATCCCTCCCCAGACTTCAATTGTGCATTGATTTCACTGGGTCCGAAAACTTAAGTATGGGGGGGCTCAGAGTCTTGGGGGAAAGTGAGAGGTCTTTAGGGGAAAGGAGCTGGGATTACTGGGAAGATGAGTTGGATCATCAGGGAGACTCTGGGGACCCCCTACCTCATAGGTCTCCTCATCTCCAGCCACCATGCCCACAGTCTTGATGAAGGGGTGGCCAGGGTTGTCCACGCCAGTCTGGATACACTGATCTAGCGTCCAACCAGTGGGTGTGGTCTTGTCGCAGAGCCGTGCATAGACTGCTGGGGTCAGGTGACTGGCCATGCAGTTGTTGTGCTTTCGGAGGTCTGGGTACTCAGCGCTGGGGAGGGGGTACCCAGTAACCATGGAGGGAGGGCACAGACGCCTAGACCTAGTGCAGTTACCTGGGAGCTGTCCAGTTGGCCATGTCTGGCTTTGCTCCGTGGGAGGAGGGGGAATTAGAAAGAGGCTAAACCTTGGTAATCTCTTTAGGGACTTTCAGAGTCTATGCTTTCCTAATAGTTCTAGTTGCCTCTGGCTGGCCAGCTCAGTTTCTTCAGGTCTGCTCAGTTCTTTCCTCTCATGACACAACACTAGGGATGGAGGAGGGGAAAAGCCTAAGGAGAGGAATTGAGGAAATGAGGGAAGGAGATGGAGGGGAGCGAAAAGGATAGTTCCTGGATTTACAATTAGGGATTTGGGCAGCGAGTGCAGCTGGAACTCGTAGGGCCAGAGCGGCCAGAGCTGGTCTTGGCAGGTCCCCAGGAATGTTCTTGCTTTACGGTTTCGGCCCCCACTCCCACCCCACTGAGGTCTGCAGACTGCACAGCCCTCCAGCTCCAGGGCCTTCGTGATTATAGCCCTTCTCTGTTGCCCGGATTCTCATTTCTACCCGCACCTTCGTCCCCATCACCACCTGCCCCCGTCTCCTCCCGCGCCTCAGGCACTGTTACCTCGGGGGATACAGCCTCCGTCGTTCACTGGCCGCTCGTACAGGTTCCGGTCGGAGCAGAAACCCAGCGGCTAGAGACCCCGCTCCGGCCAAAGCCAGGAGCCTGAGTCCCGGGCGGGAGGACAGCAGACGGGAGAAGGGACCAGCCATGGCTTGAGGTCTGGCTACGGGATCCTGGAGTAGGCGCTGGCGCAAGATAAGATCCGGAACAAGGAGGGAGGATGCAACCGGATGGACTGAGGGCCGGAGCTAGGTCCGAGGCTGCAGCCGAAATGGGGGTCGGATTGGAGGCTGGAGCCGGAATGGGAGCCGGTGCCAACCAGACTGCAAGAGAGGCGCAATGAGCTAGTGGCAAGCGGGCGGGCGGAGGAGAGGGAGGCCCCAGCCGCAGTCTCCAGGGGTGGGGCTCCCCCAGGCCCCGCCTTCCCGCCTGCCACCGCGCTAGGTGCGCGGGGGCAGGGGTGGGCAGCACCCGCCAGGTAATTAGCGGGACCTGAGACTCGCGCGTCTAAAGCCGGGGATGTAGCCCCCACCTGCCCCCGGGATGTGGCCGCCCAGATTTCAGCACCAAGTGGAGGACAGCACCCACGTGGAATAGCTAAACCCCAACACCTTTCCCCCAAACCCCTCGGTTTAAGCCGAAACTCGATCCATCTACCCTGTGGGTGTGCAAGGGTGACATTGCCCAACCTTTCCTCTGCTTTCGGCCTGCCCCAGCTACCTCTTCCGTCTCCCGGGGGCAGCCGCGGGGAAACCGCGGAATAAGCACAGATACCGGAGGAGGATATAGAGAAAGCACAGGGTTAGAGGCAGGCACTGGAAAAGACACCCATTGGCTCAAGGTCACCTTTTCCTTAGAACCAGGAAGAGGAGCAAGGTGCTTCCTTGCCACCTCTGTGCCCGCCTTACAAGGTTGAGAAAGGACTCCCTGGGAGGAACCAGGGAAAGATTAATTCTTATGCCATCTGTGCTGTGTCCTCCACCTCCACTCTGCACCCAAGTCTGAAGCCCTGTTATTTCCTGCCTCTACTTCTCATGATCCCCCACTTTTTGTTTTCCTTTTGTCTCTCCCACTTTCCTCCCCGTCCCCTACCTCACCTTTGATCTTTTACTTCTCTGGGTCTTTTCCAGGCTCAGATGTGTTTGCTGCTCACCGGATGCCCTCTGCGTTTTCTCGGCAAGCTTGCCCACCTGTTGGTGGTGCTGGATGTGGGGCTGGGGTTGGGCAGGGAATCGTTAGTTTCCTCTTCCTCCTCTCCCTTGGCTTCTCTCTCCGTAGTTCCTAGTTCCTGTGCTGGAGGAGAAGGTAAAGTGAGGTGAAGGGTGTGGTGAGATGACTGGGTGTGGGACTGGAACAGGCAGGCGCAGGTCTCCAGACACCACACGTGTTTCCTCTCTTGGCTCCCTAATGCTGTTTAATCTAGAGAGTAAAGGCGAGTGGTGTACAAGGGCATGAGGTCGTCAGGGAATCTCTGCCTTCCTCGTGGTCCCCTCTCCTGCTCTCTCTCCTCGTAAAACGCATATTCAGATTTGAGAAGGCTTTGTTTCCCAGCTCCAGGTATGACTTGACCTTTGTCCTGGTAGCAAGGAGAATGAATGCTAGAGTTGAAATAGAGATGAGGGGCTTCAGCGTGGAGGGTCAGTTAAGTTGGAGTAGCACGGTGGCATTAGTCCCTTCCCTCTGCTATCCTGGTGTACCCACAAGACAGATACTTGGAAATCTTAAGAGAGAGTATTTGGGAAAGAGAATTCCCTTTACATCGAGAATTCCGCCATACTACTATCATTCCCTTCATTCTCCTTAAGCCTTCCTTGTATCCTTTTATTCTACCTTCTTCATTTGTGGGTATTCTTAGAAGTGTCCACCTCTCTCTTGTGTCCATCCCTTCTTCTTCTGGTAAGACATCAATTATTGGAGAACAGAGTTACGCAGCTGCAGTGTGGAAAATGTTATCTGTGTTGTGGGGCCTCTTTACCTAGGTTAAAAAGTAGCCTTGAGTAAATAAATATAATTTCTTAGAATAGCATGTATTTATCCAGATAAATAGGGAAATAATCTTCCAGAGCAGTAGGATTGCTGTTTGATTGAGAGGGTGTTACTAAGATTAAGGAATACGAAGTGGGAAGAGATAATTACAGAAGGAGAAATAAGACAGCCAGAGGAGTAGAGGAATTACCCAAGTTTAGAGAGTAGCTTCCCAAATGTGAACAACAATTCCACTGAGAAAACACATGTACTTGTGGGCTTTTCTTATCCCTCATGTGCCTTTGACAGGCACATAATATATTAATGCTCATTTAAAAAATTATTTTACAGCATATGGAAGTAATCAATATATGGTATTGATATATGGTATTTCATTTATTTAATAAGAATTATTGTTGTCAATAGTATTTAATATTTTTAAAGCACTTTACAATTACAAGGAACTTTTATATGTATTATTTCATTGAGTTGAATTGGATTGTTCCAATGATTACTAGGGACAGAGTCTACATTTTCATGGGGATAATAAGGGATGGAAGATGCTGTAATAGCTAGTTTGAAAGGCTAGAGTGGTGGAGGGGGTATGAGCCTGAGCATGAACTAGGGAGGCATCTATTCCTCTTAGAATGATCTATTCAAGCCCTTAGAATCATTTCTATGTCCATTCAGGAGTCCTTGTAGGGTCAGTACAATGAGGCACGACTGGAAAAGTGGCAAGACCCCTAATATTGCAGAGAAGAAAGAGGGAACAACTGTCTTGACCAGGGAAACCCGAGTGAAGATGTGAGGATGATAAGAGCATAACATATACAATACAAAATGCTTTCATCTTATCAGTACCCTTTAAGTGACGTGTTTTGTTGTTGTTGTTTTTTGAGACAGGGTCTTGCTCTGTCACCAAGGTTGGAATGTAGTGAGGTGATCTTGGCTCACTGCAAACTCCATCTCCCAGGTTCAAGTGATCCTCCCACCTCAGCCTCATAAGTAGCTGGGAGCACAGGCATATGCCACCACACCTGGGTAGCTTTTGTATTTCTTGTAGAGACAGGGTTTCATCATGTTGACCATGCTGGTCTTGAACTCCTTGCACTCCAGCAATCTGCCCGCCTTGGCCTCCCAACGTACTGGGATTGTAGGCGTGAGCCACTACAGTCGGCCTTAATTAGGTTTTTTTTTTTTTTTTTTTTTTGAGACAGAGTGTGGCTTTCTCGCCCGGCTGGGGTGCAGTGGCGCCATTTCGGCTCACTGCAATCTCCACCTCCCAGGTTCAAGCAATTCTCCTGCCTCAGCCTCCTGAGTAGCTGGGATTACAGGTGCGCACCACCCCCCGGGCTAATTTCTGTATATTCAGTAGAGACGGGTTTCACCATGTTGGCCAGGATGGTCTCGACCTCCTGACCTAGTGATCCACCTGACTTGGCCTCCGAAAGTGCTGGGATTACAGGCGTGAGCCATCGAGCCCTGCCCTAGGTTTTAAATCTCATTTTTATGGATGAGAAAAATAAAGACTCAGAGAAGTTAAGTGAGTCGCTCAAGGCTTCACAGCTATTACAGTTAAGGCCAGGATTCAAATCCAGGTTTGTCTGGAGCATAGAAGCAGGCTGTGAACATAGGAATCAATTTGTCTAGAGTTCCAGTTCCATCCATTTTCTTGCCTCCTCTGTAAATGTCTCTCTGTTCCTTCCCTCAACTTTCTTACCTGCTTCTCTCCTTGTCTCTTTTTTGTCTTTAGTCTCCCTATCACCCCTCTTTACATCTGTTAATATTTTCAACCTTTATTTATTGGATCTGTACATGTATGAGACCCTGTTTTGTCTCATAAGACAAACGGAAGACCTGGTTTTGCTCTGAAGGAACAGCAATGGCACAAACTCTACCTCTTCCTCTTTCTCAGCATCAGGCTTTCCACCCACCCTGTCGTCCCATGGAAACGTCTCTGTCCAGACCACGCATCTGGACTTTGGCGACACAGTAAGAAATCAAAGGAAGGGAGCATCAAGTTGCATTCCCTCCCAGAGCCACTAGGGGTCAGGCTCCTCCGCGCAGAAGCGCCGGCCAACGCAGCCTGACTCTGTTACCGGTGCGCGCCCTTCGCTGATTGGTGGTACCGCAAAGAAGTCGCGCTTTGATTGGGCCGCTGTCAGGTGTCGCTGCCGGCAGGTTCGGCTGCGCGAGCGGAGGGAGGCGGGTGAGTGAAGGCTGGGGGCGGTGGGGGAGTGGCTGGGGCTGGGGGCGGTATCGGAGGGGGGTGGGCGCGGTAGAGTGGGCTTGATGGGTTCCCAGGGCTGGGGTTCGTTCCGGGTGGGCTCCACTTTGGGAAGAGGCCCAGCGGAGGGGCCTTAGTGTCAGAGTAGGGAGAGTGAGGCAGCGAAGGCGGGGGCGGGCAAAGGCTAGTGGAGTCGGGATGCGAGGGCGGTATTCGTGACTCGGAGCTGTGTGAGGAGAGTACCGAGGAGGGGGTCGGCGGGAGAGGAGATAGATAGGTATGTGGGGGTCTGCGTGAGGAAGAGGGGGTCCTGTGGGAGGATGGAGGAGCGGAGCCGTACAGGGGAGAGGATCAAGGTGGAAGGGATCTGCGCTAGGAGGGGCGGGGCTGGAGTCCAGGGGGAGGGGGATAGCTTGAGGAATGGGTTGCGGCGGAGAGAAGACAGCCTGGAGAGAGGGGTGGTGTGAGGAAAGAATGGATGGCAGACCGTCATTGTGGGGGGTCACTGAGGGGTCAATATAAAGATGTTACCAAGTATGGTGACTCGTACGAGGGGGTGAAGGAGTTTAATACTGGGGAATCAGTGAGTGCGAGGATTAGTTGGATTAATGGAATTAGTTGACCAATGATTCGGGGCGGGATGGGGAGGCTGCAGTCAGTATTGGGGCAAGAGTCGTAGCAAGTTGGGGAAAGAAGGCGGAACGAAGCAGCTGATACTGAGAAGAGGGAGAGGAGCACAGTTGATCAGAGTCCAAATGAGGAGTGTGTCTGAAGAATTAAAAATTGCATTAAGAAGGAAGTGAGGCGTCCACTGTTCAAGGTGGGCAGAAAATAGTGTTGGGGGCCTGAGGAGTTCTTCTGTGTTGGAAATATTCCTGCCTGGAAATTGTATTGGTATTTCCTCTTCACTACCGATGGAGTCCACCATCAAGTGCATAGTGATTTAGGAAATTAGATGACTATGCAAGGAGCCCTAAATTCTATGGGAAAAAGAAGTTACACCATTTACCCTCCCTTCTACCCCTTCTCCAGATCTGATTTAACATAGATGTTCCTGAGAAGATTGCCTCCCTGCCCCTCCCTCGTTACCTTACTCGCCTATGTCCTTGCTTCTTTCCTTCCATTCACATTGATTCCTGTCAGAGTAAGACTGCCCTTTAGCCCAGTGTGGAGTGTGAAGTTTTCTTTTCTTTCACAACAAAGTTTGGGGGAGAGGCGGATGGGGAGAAGAGCATGGAAAACAGGGAAGCGGCTCTGGGAACACCACATTAAAGCTCAGCTTCTCCCAGAGGTGCATCTAAATAAATCCTGGCTTATTTCATAGCTATTTCTGTCAGGCTTCTATTTTTGCTTTGTTAACTGGGAATTTAGACCTTTCGTCTCTCTTCAGCCGCATATTTGTAAACAGTCTCTTCCCTATTCTATTACTTACCATGCCCCGTTATGCAGTTGCAGTAGAATTTCAAGAACCTGAGTGTACATTCAGTAGAAAACGAGGAAGGACTCAATGGAAGAAGGGCAAAGGGTTAGGAATCTTAGACTTGAGAGAAAGTCCCTGCTTCAGAGCGAGGATAAAGAATGCAACAAAATTCTACTTGCTCAGACTATACAGGGACCTTGGGAATGTCCCAAGTCAGGGAAATTGGGTCAGGTCACTGAAAAGGAATTTTAAAAAATAGCGTTTTTATCAGGGGAAGAGTGTGTGTATGAGACCTGCAGTGCACAACTAGAAATATTAAGTCTAAGGAGAATGTCGCACCCCCGTGGCAGTTGAGAAGTAAAGACAGCAGATGATGAAAACTGGAAAGGTTGAGAGGTCGAGGTATATATAAAAGTCCGCTAGAACTTTCTTTTTATTTTTTTTTTTGAGACAGGATTTTCACTCTTGTCGCCCAGGCTGGAGTGCAGTGGCGTGATCTCAGCTCACTGCAACCTCCATCTCCTGGGTTCAAGCGATTCTCCAGCCTCAGCCTCCTGAGTAGCTGGGATTACAGGCGTGCGCCAACCCACCCGGCTAATTCTTTGTATTTTTAGTAGAGGCGGGGTTTCGCCATGTTGGCCGGGCTGTTCTTGAACTCCTGACCTCGAGTGATCTGCCTGCCTTGGCCTCCCAAAGTGCTGAGATTACAGGTGTGAGCCACCGTGCCCGGTGGTCAGCTACAACTTTCTAGTCAAAATTGCAAACCCCAGTTTTAATGAAAGAGTTTAAAATAAAGATAGAGAAAATAATTATTCAAGACTATTTTCAAAATCTATGAGACTATGTATATAAGATATTATTTCTGTAAGACAAGTTCATTTACTTAAGGAGTTTGTGGCTTTCACTAGAGTCATTGGTCAGTCTTTCTGAGAACTTTTGGAGACCACGGAAAATTGCTGATGTGTGACTCAATTTTTATTTTTGGAAAATAATAACAGATATTCATATCCTTACAGTTCATAGAAACAAATGCTAACCTTTTGTGTATTTGCTTCAGATCTTTTTTACAATTGAAATAAACACTGTAGATAAGGTTGTGGAGTACCATTTGAATCCTCAGTTCCATTCTCCCTTCTTCTCAAAGGTAACCACTATCATGAATTTGATGTCTTTCTTTCCAGTCCCTGTTTTTATACTTTTACTAATTATATATGCAGTCGTAAACCATATGTAACATTTGTATTTATACAATAGCATTGTACTGCAGGTATATTTCTGCAGTTTGTATTTGGAAACTGTCCATTTATTACATATAGCTTTTATTTTTACATTGCTATTAGTCTATCATTTCTATATATGACATTATATTTATTGATTCTACGTGTAACCTCTGAACTGTTTTCAGTTTTTCTCATTACTAACAGAGAGATGAAGAAGATTAAGAAGTTCCTCACAAAAGTCTTCTTATGTAGGAGAATTTCTCTGTAGCAGGGTTTCTCCACCTCAGCACAACTGAGATTTAAGGCTGGATAATTCTTGGTTGTGAGGAGATATCTTATGCATTTTAGAATGTTTAGCAGTATTCCTGGCCTCTACTCACTAGATGCCAATAGTACCTTTCCAATTGTGACAACCAAAAATGTCTCCTGCCAAACATCCCCTGTGCAGCAAAATCACAGCGGGTTGAGAACAACTACATTACTTGTGTGTACACAGAAGTGGAACTGCTGGTTCAAGTTAAAGTCTTAAGATATTCTTACTGGTACAGTTATAGCCGGGACTTTTTTTTTTTTTTTCACTGTGGCTCCTGGTGTGACGGACCTTGGCCTACACTAGCACTGGTTCTATAGTACCAGGGGACATGAGAGAGAACATTGAGATTTCAGTTTGAGAATGGGTTGGAGACTGCTGTATGGATGCCTGTATTCTCAACCTCCCACCCACACTAGACCTCTTTCCCTGAACAGATTTTCTGAACTTGGGCATTTGTCTTCTATTATTATTGTTATTGTTATCATTATTTGAGGCAGGGTTTTGCTCTCACCCAGGCTGGAGTGCAGTGGCACGATCACAGCTCACTGCAGCCTTGACCTCTTGGGCTTAAACAATCCTTCTGCCTCAGTCTATTGAGTAGCTGGGACCACAGGCGTGTACCACTCACTATGCCTGGCTAATTTTTAAAAACTTTTTGGCCAGGTATGGTGGTTCACGCCTGTAATCCCAGCACTTTGGGAGGCCGAGGCAGGCGGATCATGAGGTCAGAAGTTCGAGACCAGCCTGGACAGCATGGTGAAACCCCGTCTCTACAAAAAAAAAAAATACAAAAATTGGCCGGGCATGGTGGGGTGTGCCTGTGGTCCCAGCTACTCAGGAGGCTGAGGCAGAATTGCATGAACCCGGGAGGGGGAGGTTGCAGTGAGCTGAGGTCATGCCACTGCACTCCGGCCTGGGCGACAGAGCGAGACTCCGTCTCAAGAAAAAAAAAAAAATTTTTTTTCTTTTGAAACAGAGTATTTTTTTTTTTTTTTTGAGATGGAGTCTCGCTCCTTCTCCCAGGCTGGAGTGCAGTGGCGCAATCTCCGCTCAGTGCAAGCTCCGCCTCCCGGGTTCACGCCATTCTCCTGCCTCAGCCTCCCGAGTAGCTGGGACTGCAGGAGCCCGCCACCATTCCCGGCTAGTTTTTTTTTGTATTTTTAGTAGAGACGGGGGTTTCACCATGTTAGCCAGGATAGTCTCGATCTCCTGACCTCCTGATCCACCTGCCTCGGCCTCCCAAAGTGCTGGGATTACAGGCGTGAACCATCATGCCCGGCTGAAACAGGGTATTTTTGTGTCGCCCAGGCTGGAGTGCAGTGGTACAATCACGGCTCACTGCAGTCCCGACCTCTTGGGCTTAAACAATTCTCCCAGCTTAGCCTCCCAAGTAGCTGGGACCACAGGCACGTGCCACCATGCAAGGCTAATTTAAGAAAAAGCTTTTGTAAAGGCCAGGTCTCCCTATATTGCCCAGGCTGATCTCGAACTCTGAAGCTCAAGCAGACATCCTGGTTCAGCCCCCGAAAGTGCTGGGATTACAGGCATGAACCACTGCACCCAGCCTTAAAATTTTTTTGTAGAGATGAGGTCTTGCTATGTTGCCCTGGGTGGTCTCAAACCCCTAAGCCCAAGCGATCCTCTTGCCTCAGCCTCCCAAAATGCTGGAATTATAGGGATGAACCATGGTATCTGGCTGGGCAACTGTCTTTTAAGGTGGAGTAGATGAAGGAGAGAGAGATCATGGGGGTTTTATTATTTTTTTAATTTTTGGTTCGAGAGAGGGTCTCACTCTGTCACCCATGCTGGAGTGCAATGGCGTGATCTCGGCTCACTGCAACATCCGCATCCTGGGCTCAAATGATCCTCTTGCCTCAGCCTCCCAAGTAGCTGGACTACAGGCATGCACCACCATGCCTGCCTAATTTTTGTATGTTTTTGTAGAAACTGGGTTTCGACATGTTGCCCTGGCTGGTCTCGAACTCCTGGACTCAAGTGATCCACCCTCCTCAGCCTCCCAAAGGGCTGAGATTATAGGTGTAAGCCAGTGTGCCTGGCCTTAATGTTCTGATATAATGCTTAGAATGTAGGGTGCCATCAATAAATATTTTTTGAGTTAATCTTTGGGAAGAATGAAGATGAGGTTTAAGGGGAAAGTCAGCTGAGCTCTCTCATTCCTCTGCCTTTGAATTAAATTACTGAATTCAACACTACTGTGAGGAGGTGGAAAAGGGCTAGGAACATTGTGAAGTGAGTCCAAAGTTTGAAATGTCACTCTAACCTTCTCTTCTGGTAGGACTCAACAGTAGCCTTCCTTGAGGACCTGCCTTTCCCACTTGCTGCCTGAAGTTAATGTTTCTTGCTGGCCAAATCAGGGACATGCCGGCATTGTAAGGGCTGATTATCTGATCCTCTTACTAATTTATTGGTTGGAGTGGGGTGAGCAGGGAGGAAAAGGGATGCCTTGCTTTTCTTTTATGGCTCTTTTAGCATCTCAAGTCATAGCCCATATGCCTCCTTTCTTGTTGATCCTTCTTCCTATAGCTTTGTTTTGTTTCCCCTTATAGTTCCCTCTTATGCTTTTCATCTCCATCCCCATCCCCACCCACTGCCAGGGGGCTTGGGTTCTGAGCTGACGGGGTACCCCCCTCTGCAGAGCGGGATGAGTGGGTGTTCCGGCAGGGATGTGGTCATTGACGGCCAGTGAGAGTGAGAGTACCACGGCCCACTTCTTCCTTGGAGCTGGAGATGAGGGGCTGGGCACCCGTGGAACAGGCATGAGGCCAGAAGAGAGTGACAGCGAGCTCCTTGAGGATGAGGAGGATGAAGTGGTAAGAATGGGGAAAATGATGTAACTTGGGGTTGGAGCCTCTGTCCTAGAGAGTTAAGATTCTATTGGTTAGAGATACCTCTTTGTTCTTTCCAAATGCATAGACTCCCTGTCATAAACAGGCCCTATCCTGGTTTAGGGGAGGGGCGGTAGAGATTGGTTAGGTTGCCTCTCTTAGAAACCCTTGCCCTGGCCGGGCGTGGGTAATCCCAGCACTTTGGGAGGCCAAGGCGGCCGGATCATTTGAGGTCAGGAGTTCGAAACCAGCCTGTCCAACATGGTGAAACCCTGTCTCTACTAAAAATACAAAAATTAGCTGGGTGTGGTGGTGGGCACTGTAATCCCAGCTACTCAGGAGGCCTAGGCAGGAGAATCGCTTGAGCCCAGGAGTTGGAGGTTGCAGTGAGCAGAAATCGTGCCACTGCACTCCAGCCTGGGCGACAGAGTGAGACTCCATCTCCAAGAAAAAAGAAACCCCTGCCCTTGGGATCTTCCTGTTGTCTCATGGTTGTTGGTCCTCTAGCTCTCCTGCTTGAGCACATATTTCCTACTGTGGAAAGGCCCCTATTCTGTAGGCAGTTGGAATCCCTAGCTGTGCCCCAACCTCAATCAAAGTTAGGAGGTACCCTTTGTCCCACAGGTCCAGAGTCCTGGCAAGAAACTCTGTGCCCTAAGAAGATAAGACAGTGTTCCCAGAAGGGGGTGATATTGGTGGGAATTTCTTGAGTTTCTGACAGCACTTTCTCTCTGTAGCCTCCTGAACCTCAGATCATTGTTGGCATCTGTGCCATGACCAAGAAATCCAAGTCCAAGCCCATGACTCAAATCCTAGAGCGACTCTGCAGATTTGACTACCTGACTGTTATCATTCTGGGAGAAGATGTAATCCTTAATGAACCCGTGGAAAACTGGCCATCCTGCCACTGCCTCATCTCTTTCCACTCCAAAGGTTGGAGTCTGTGAAGGAAAATGGGAAGGAATGGTGGTGGGAATACTGGTTTGGGAAATGAGGTTCTTATTGTCTTATTTCCTTAGTAAAGAGCCATCAGCTACTTGTGACACACTAGAGAACGGTGCCAAGGAGTTTGCTTTCCCTACATCTTGGAGGAGTTGCTGGGGGTTTAAAGCATATAGTCTAACCTCAGGACAACTCTAAGTCTCTTAGGATCTCTGACAGAATTGGGTCTCTGGAAGGACTGTAAAAATAATTTCTCTTTTACTTTTTCTTGATAAATATCCTAGACTTGGTGAGCTGGGCAGAAGAATAAGTGATGGGTTGAATAGGTAGAGGAGCTCAGTGGCAGCTAATAGCTTGAATATGTCTTTGTATCTCTCTTGCTCTTCTCGTTCTCTTTCTCTCCCTTCCTTTGGTCTCTTTATTTCCTGTCTCCATTCCAGGCTTTCCTCTGGACAAAGCTGTTGCTTACTCCAAGCTTCGAAAGCCCTTTCTTATCAATGATCTGGCCATGCAGTATTACATCCAAGATAGGTATAACTTCCTGTTGACCAGCGAGATGGGTGGCTTTGGGATCATGCATGTTCAGGGAACCCACTCTGAGAGGAGCAGAGTCAAACCAACATGCCTAATTTTTGTACCATAATTTTGTGCCCTGGTGTCTTTTAATCCTGTGCAAATGAAATCCCCAGCCTCTCCCCTTAGTTACTCCCACCTCTCCCAGCTATTTTATTTGGGGGTGACAGGAGGGAGGTGTACCGGATCCTGCAGGAAGAGGGTATTGATCTGCCTCGATATGCTGTGCTCAACCGTGATCCTGCCCGGCCTGAGGGTGAGTACCTGGCCTGGGGGAGGGTTAGTCCTGCCTTTCCTTGCTTTCTATGACTTAGCCACGTTTCCATCTTCTAGACATCTCCTATATACCACCTACCTATGTGGGGTTTTGGTTATTGGATTATGGGTGGGGTTAGAGCCATGAGTCTTCGGACAGAATCTTAGACATGTTATATAGAGATTTTACCTCATCTATTACAAAGATATAGTCATAAAAATTTGAGGGTTATGGAGATGAAAACCTGGGGAAATGAGAATTAGTAATATTCCACAACCGTAGGCCATAGGAATGACCACACAACCACCTTTCAGAATGCAACCTGATAGAAGGTGAAGACCAAGTAGAGGTCAATGGAGCTGTCTTTCCCAAGCCCTTTGTGGAGAAGCCAGTGAGTGCAGAAGACCACAATGTTTACATCTACTACCCCAGCTCAGCTGGAGGAGGAAGCCAGCGTCTCTTTCGTAAGGTAGGGGTGATATTTGAGCATCTGGGGAGTCAGAGAGGTAAAAGGGCAAGGATGAGGTTGTGGGGAAGGAAGACGGAGAATTTGGGGACAGAATAGAGAGCTGAGGCAACATTGTTTTTTCTTCTTTTTTTCTCTTGAAGATTGGCAGCCGAAGCAGTGTTTACTCTCCTGAGAGCAGCGTCCGAAAGACGGGGTCGTACATCTATGAGGAGTTTATGCCAACAGATGGCACAGATGTCAAGGTTATGGTGGATATAGGGATTTAAGAGGTTACAAATGTGTGGGTGGGGATGGGGTACTTGGGAAGCAGGTGGAGGAAGTATATGGGGAGGAGGTCCTAGAAAATAACATGATGTGAATGTGATTGGCTTTCAAATTCAGGTGAAGATAATGAGTGGAGGATGCAGACATTCACATTTTCACTATCAGAGCAAGGGCAAGGCTGACTTAGAAAAACGGTATAATGTTGGTAAATTATTTTTTAATAAGGACTACCTGACAGTAGTGGAGTCCCGAGGAGAAATTCATAATGATACTTCAGTAGGGCTCAGTAGGAAAAATGTTGGTCAGTCTCCTTAATGCTCAGGATTTGTTTGTTTTGTTTTTGTTGTTGTTTTACTCTGAAACTAGTCTACAGACCTAGTGCTCATATTGTCTTCTCATATACAGGGTGAGCTGTGGGCATACTCAGTGATGCTATGTACCTGCAGGTGTATACAGTGGGGCCAGATTATGCCCATGCTGAAGCTAGAAAATCTCCAGCTTTGGATGGGAAGGTTGAACGAGACAGTGAGGGGAAAGAGATTCGATATCCAGTCATGCTGACTGCCATGGAAAAGCTGGTGGCCAGGAAAGTCTGCGTAGCATTCAAGGTAGAGGAGGGCCCAGGGAGGTTGTGAAATGAGGGAGAAAGGAAGGAACAGGGGTCCGGGAAAAGTAACTGTCTTGTTCTCATCTCTCTTCTTTTCCTTGCAGCAAACAGTTTGTGGATTTGACCTTCTTCGTGCCAATGGTCATTCCTTTGTGTGTGATGTCAATGGCTTTAGTTTTGTCAAGAACTCCATGAAATACTACGATGACTGTGCCAAGATTCTGGGGTAAGAGACATAGTGGTCTGTGCCGGGGAGAATGGGCTTACAGAAGAATATTTGAAAGTTTTTGCTTTATTTTAAATATCATAAATATGGTATAAAAGTAAAAAAGCAGGCCAGGCACAATGGCTCATGCCTGTAAACTCAGCACTTTGAGAGGCTGAGCTGGGTGGGTCACCTGAGGTCAGGAGTTAGAGACCAGCCTGGCCAACATGGTGAAACCCTGTTTCTACTAAAGATACAACATTAGCCAGGCATGGTGGCGCATGCCTGTAATCCCAGCTACTAGGGAGGCTGCGGCAGGAGAATCGCTTGAACACAGGAGGTGAAAGTTGCAGTGAGCTGAGATCGTGCCATTGCACTCCAGCTTGGGTGACAAGAGCGAAACTCCATCCCAATAAA
This sequence comes from Symphalangus syndactylus, assembly GCF_028878055.3. Taxonomy (NCBI): domain Eukaryota; kingdom Metazoa; phylum Chordata; class Mammalia; order Primates; family Hylobatidae; genus Symphalangus; species Symphalangus syndactylus. Next base: position 129,091,634 of record NC_072427.2, read on the forward strand.
TGAATACAAAATTAATTAATTAGTTAATTAAATTAAAAAAATAAAAATAAGAAAGAAAGGGCTTCTCGCCTTTCTAACACTGCCCCCCCCCAGACCATTGTTGTTAACAGTTTTAGACATAACAATTTATCTTTTTCTGCCATATCCAAACTGTATTTATTTTACTAAATATGGTCGTACTATAATACTGCTCTGCAACTTGACTTTCCAAGAAATTTGTCACGTAATGTATAAACCATTCAGAAATATATGAGGAATGATGACTAAAGTGAGCATCTATGTATTCACCACCTAGCTTAAGAAATAAAATATTAGGCATATAGGCCGGGTGCGGTGGCTGATGCCTGTAATCCTGGCACTTTGGGAGGCCGAGGCGGGTGGATCACCTGAGGTCAGGAGTTTGAGACCAGCCTGGCCAACATGGTGAAACCTCATCTCTACTAAAAATACAAAAAAAAATGAGCCAGGTGTATTGGTGGGCGCCTGTAATCCCAGCTACTTGGGAGGCTGAGACAGGAGAATCACTTGAGCCCAGGAGGCAGAGATTGCAGTGAGCCGAGATCATGCCACTGCACTCCAGCCTGGGTGACAAGAATGAGACTCCATCTCAAAAAAAAACCCCCAAAAATTGGTCAGCCGTGGTGCTGAGCCCCTATAATCTCAGCTGTTCGGGAGGCTGAGGCAGTAGAATCACTTGATCCCAGGGGGTGGAGGTTGCAGTGAGCTGAGATCATGCCATTGTACTCCAGCCTGGGCAACAAGAGCGAAACTCTATCTCAAAAAAAAAAAAAAAATATATATATATATACACACACACACACACACACGTACACATATATGTATATTAGTGTATATAGATACATATATGTGTATATATACATATATATGTACATATATACACATGTGTATATATACACATACATGTGTGTATCTATATACACAAACTGTGTGTACACATGTGTGTACACATACGTGTGTGTATGTACACGCATATATATGTATATGTGTGTGTGTGTGTATATATATATATATATATATATATATATAATTGAAGCCCCTATGTACTCCTCCCTAGTAACATCCCGTCCCCATCCCCAGAGGCAACCGCAATCCATAATTTGGTGTTCGTCATTCCCATGTATTTATTTATATTTTTACTACATATATATGGGTATTTGTATGTTTTTAGACTTTATATTAATGTATTCTTCTGCCTGCAGCCTGCTTGTTTTTGTGAGCTTCATTCGTATGAGTAGTTCTGGTTTATTCATTTTTACATGGCTTCTTTGTTTCTCTTTCTAGGAACACCATAATGCGGGAGCTTGCCCCACAGTTCCAGATTCCATGGTCCATCCCCACGGAGGCTGAGGACATTCCCATTGTTCCCACCACATCTGGCACTATGTAAGCAAAAGTAAAAAATCTGGAGTAACCTACTTAAGACCTATGGGATTCCTTAAGCCAGACTAATGGTTACTTCCTGACCCCACACTATCTGACTAACGGAGCCTGGGCCTCTTATACACAGTCTCCTTAACTCCACTTATATTTCCCTCCCGTTTTTTTTGTTTTGTTTTGTTTTTTTGTTTTTGAGACAGAGTCTAGCTCTGTTGCCCAGGCTGGAGTGCAGTGGCATGATCTTGGCCCACAGCAACCTCCACCTCTTGGGTTCAGGTGAGCACATCTGGCTAATTTTTGTGTTTTTAGTAGAGATGGGGTTTCACCATCTGATCTTGAACTCCTGACCTCAAGTGATCCACCCGCCTCGGCCTTCCAAAGAGCTGGGATTACAGGCATGAGCCACCATGCCCCGCTTCCATTCCTAATCTCAGTTCCCTTTTCTTTTTCTTTCTTTCTTTCTTTTTTTTTTTTTTTTTTTTTTGCGACAGGATCTGGCTCTGTCTCCCAGGCTGGAGTGCGGTGGTGCACTCATGGTTCACTGCAGCCTCTATCTCCTGGGCTCAAGTGATCTCCCACCTCAGCCTCCCAAATAGCTGGGACCACAGGAGTGTGCCACCATGCCTGGATAATTTTTTTTCTTTTAACTTTTTTTATAGAGACAGACTCACCCTATGTTGCTCATGCTCACCTTATGTTTCTCCTGGGCCTAAGTGATCCTCCCACCTCAGCCTCCCAAAGTGCTGAGATCACAGGCCTGAGCGCTGCTCAGCCCCTCTGTTTTTTGACGTGTGAAGTAATGTGATGACAGGAGGTGGGATGGGGGTGTGGGAGAGGCTCTGATAACATTTATGATCTTAGGATGGAACTTCGTTGTGTCATTGCAATTATTCGTCATGGGGATCGTACTCCCAAGCAGAAGATGAAGATGGAAGTGAAACACCCAAGGTCGGAAGAGTGTCCTAATTTACACAAATAGGTTTTCGTGAGGAAGACTGCATGGGGGGCAAGTCCTGGAGGCTTTGACTGTCTCATCCCACACTGAAGCTTCTCATTACTTCTTCAGGTTTTTTGCTCTGTTTGAAAAACATGGTGGCTACAAGACAGGGAAATTAAAACTCAAGCGACCTGAGCAGCTCCAGGTAAGGTAGTGAATCTGGCCAGGAGGAGCAGTGCTATGAGAGAGATAGAGGATATGGCACTGGGAGTCTTGATAAAAGACTAGGATGGAAAGGTAACTGTCTAGGACTTGGCCTTCTGCATGGATACCTTATTATTTCCTCTAGGAGGTGCTGGATATCACAAGGCTGTTGTTGGCTGAACTGGAGAAAGAACCAGGTGGTGAGATCGAGGAGAAGACTGGAAAACTAGAGCAGCTGAAGTCTGTATTGGAGATGTGAGAAAGGGGATAGCAAAAGGGAGCCAATAACAGTGAGAACTGGTGTGCTGGAACAGAAAATAAATTGTGACTTTATCCTGCAGGTATGGTCACTTCTCAGGTATAAACCGGAAGGTACAATTGACTTACTACCCTCATGGAGTAAAAGCTTCTAATGAGGGGCAAGGTAAGAGGTAGTCCCCCTTACCACTACCTCTCAGATCTTGTGTTCTTTTTATTTTTTTTGTCCATCTTCTTTCCCCACCAGATCTCTTTTACTTGAGTCTATAGATGACCTTTACCCCCAATTACCTCTCTGGTCTCCTCAGAAGGGCTAACATTTAGATGTTCCCACTATTTTTCTTAGATCTAGACCATTCACTGCCCCTTATTCCTTCAGATCCACAGAGGGAAACTCTGGCCCCATCTCTGTTGCTGGTACTGAAATGGGGTGGAGAACTGACTCCTGCTGGCCGTGTTCAGGCTGAGGAGCTGGGGCGAGCTTTTCGCTGCATGTATCCTGGAGGACAGGGTGAGTGTTTTGGGGAGTGAACGCATAGCAGGGCCAGGATAAAATGATTAGAGAGTAAGTTGGGGAAAATGAAGGGACAGAGACAGTGGGGAAATGAACATTTTTTCTTCCACAAGTATTTATAGCAGTCCATTCCTGGTCCCCTACTTTGTCCCCAGGCGACTATGCTGGCTTCCCTGGTTGTGGGCTGCTTCGTCTCCATAGCACTTTCCGCCACGATCTCAAGATCTATGCCTCTGATGAGGGTCGTGTTCAGATGACTGCTGCTGCCTTCGCCAAGGTGCATACTACAGTTCTAATAGTCCCAGTTTCCATTAGGTAGAGAAGCAGAGAGTTTGGAGAACCAGTTGGAGCATCTCAGGGTGCTTGTAGGCCAACTCAGAGAAGTTTCTGCATGTATTGGACCCATTCTGTACTACCGAGAATGAGCTGACAATAATTAGTGAGGGTAGGCCCCATCTCTTCAACCAGCTTCCATTCAATCCCTGGGACCACCTAGGCCTAGGGATGCTAACCTGCAAGGGAAACAAATAGACCTTGTGCTTTCTCTTTAGGGCCTTCTGGCTCTAGAAGGGGAGCTGACACCCATTTTGGTACAAATGGTGAAGAGTGCCAACATGAATGGGCTACTGGACAGCGATGGGGATTCTTTGAGCAGCTGCCAGCACCGGGTGAAGGCTCGGCTGCACCATATTCTACAGCAGGATGCGCCCTTTGGCCCTGAGGACTACGATCAGGTCAGGCTCTAAAATAGCCTGGATCCCCAATTCCTAGAATTCTAAATAGTAGGGATCAATAATAACAGTATTTACTGCATGCCAGGCACTGTTTTAGTTGTTTTACACATATATTATTTAATCCTTACGGCAACCCTTTGAGATAAGTACACGTCCACAATCTCTTATGCATGATTTTGAAAATTAAAAAGATTTTTTTCTTGACATTGAGATTCATTTGGCAGCTAAACCTGACACGAACTGTCTTAAGACTTTTATAATCCTTAGTTTTCCCACTTAGTGTAAATAGTCATGCATTTTGTGGCAGAAATATTAATGTGTTTGGTTATGCCATGGGCCCTGATGGAGGTATTATATACATATGGCATATGTACTGTATTAACTTCTAAAGTCCCACAGATTCTCAATTCCAAAGCACAGCTCTGATCCCAAGGATCCTGAACAAAAGAATGTTTCCGTTATCCATTGTTGCATAATAAACTACCGCAAAACATAGTAACCTGAAACAACAACCATTTTATTATCTCTCACAGTTCTGGGCTCATCTGATCTTGCTTGGAGTCTCTCCTGAAATTGCAGTCAGATATTGACTGGAGCTGGAACCATGTGGAAGTTCAGCTGGGATTGTGGGATGGCTGGCTCTCTCCCTCTTCATGCTCTCCCCGTAATCTCAGTGCCTCTTTTCTCCACATGGTTCTTCATATGGTTTTTGTAGCGTGACAGCTGGATGTATTAAATGGTAGCTTTAGGGATATTCAAAAGCAGAAGCTTAGAAGCTTTCTTAAAGTGTAGGCCCAGAATTAGCACAACATAACTTTGTTATTTTTTATTGGTTAAACAGTTACAGGGCCAGCCAGAATTAAGGGAAGGGAAGGAAGACAAAGAATTGATGGTCATCTTTAAAGCACTACAAGGAGTGCAGACCACAAGGACTTTCCTCCCCTTTTACACATGAGGAAACCTAGGCTCAGAAGAATCTAAGCAATTTTCCTCATGTCATGCAGCTAATACAAACCCAAGGAGTCTAACTCCAATGCCCAGGCCGTTACATTGCTCTGTAGTATTAATCCCACTATATGCCATTACCCAATATGGTCATTCTTTTTCCTGCATATCTAGGCCACAATTGACCAGGCAGTGGTTTTCTACTCTTCCCACTCCTCATTTCTGATATGTTCTTTTAAAAAAAATGTTTAAAACTTTAAAATTATGGTACCACTTTAACCATTTTTAGTTTACAGTTCAGTAGCATTACATATATTTACATTGTTGTGTAACATTTCTGATTGGTTCTTAAATGAGTTAAGTAGCTAAGCACATTGCTATGAGCCCATAGGATTTTCTGTGTTCTCTGAGTAGGACTTGATAAGGAACAGGAACTTGCTCCTTCATTTCCCAATCCATTGCTCACTGTCAAACTCAAAAAAGCTAAGGCAGCTTTCCTTTTCTGCCTTGCCTTCTTTTGCGAGCAAGAATGAAACTTGGGAGGACCTAAATAGAATTGTGCATTTTCAGCCACAATCTTGATTCTCCCTCCCCATTTCTCATTGACTGTTACTGTCCTACAAGTCTGAGTCGGAACCCAGTTCTGAGGCAGCATTTCTACTCTAGGCTCAGGCTAGCATCTTGTTTAGAAGAAGAAGATAATGTTATCTGTGATCTCTACTCATGAAAACATTCTGTGGAGATTTTGAGGGGTTTTGGTTTAATCTTTATTCTCCAGTATTTTCCATGTGTATTCTAGAGCCCTCAAGAAAAGAACTTAGGTCTGTTTTATTTTCTCTGGACTCTTAAAATCAATCCCTCTTAGATGACTATATGCTAGAGCAGTGCCCTTACCTGAAGGCCTAGAACTGCTAGTATGCCCAGTAACCTAAGAATGCTCACTGGAGTGAACCAACATACAGATCTGTATTGTGGGTAGTCTCTGTGTAATAAACTCACAGGAATGTGGGCAATTAGTGCTGAGCCTATCTTGCTTTTCATCTCTCTATTCTTCATAGCTGGCTCCCACCAGAAGTACTTCCCTGCTCAACTCCATGACTATCATCCAGAATCCTGTGAAGGTCTGTGATCAGGTATTTGCCCTGATTGAAAACCTCACCCACCAGATCCAGGAACGAATGCAGGACCCCAGGTCTATAGGTGGGTATGAATACTACTATCTTCCCTTCAAGGTCTCAGGTATGGATGGGTTTCTCAGGCATTCTTGTGTCATCTCCTAAATGTCAGAGACCAGGCCTCCTCCTCCCTCTGGCTGTACTTTAGAGTCGTCAGAGTCTTTTGTTGGAGGTAAAATCTTTGATTGTTATCTGATTTCTGCCTTTCTTCCAGACCTGCAACTCTACCACAGTGAGACACTAGAGCTAATGCTACAGCGTTGGAGCAAGCTGGAGCGTGACTTTCGACAGAAGAGTGGGTGCTATGATATCAGTAAGATCCCTGACATCTATGACTGTGTCAAGTATGACGTGCAGCACAATGGGAGTCTGGGACTTCAAGGCACAGCAGAGTTGCTCCGTCTCTCTAAGGCACTGGCTGATGTGGTCATTCCTCAGGTGTGTCTTGTACAAGGGACCTAGCCTGGGGATGAGGGTGTTGGGAAGGAAAGAGAGAAAAGGTGGAAAGGAAGGGTGATTTGGGACTAGAGGAAAGCAACTTAGAGAAGGAATAAGTTGAGTTGCTACATTTCTCAGGGTCCGTTCTGGCTCTTGGTAAGTACAGGAGGCTAATTCAGGAGACATCTGGAAGAGGGGGAATGTAGTGGATATGAAAGAAACCCTAGACGTGAGGTGAAGACAGGCATGATCTTGGTCCTGGGAATATGAGGCATGAGAAAACAAGATTTATTGAGGTATTTATTCCTGGCTTGTGGCCCCTAGGAGTACGGGATCAGTCGGGAGGAGAAACTGGAAATTGCTGTGGGCTTCTGTCTTCCACTGTTGCGGAAGATACTACTTGACCTGCAGAGAACCCACGAGGATGAGTCTGTCAACAAGCTGCATCCCCTGTGAGGGAGGGCTGGGAGGGGTGTTGGATGGAGGGAGGGGCATGTCAGGGAGCCTTGGGGGAATCAAAGCTGGGACAGCCTGGGGAACCAAGAATAGACAACATTTTGGGATGGAAAGGAGAGAAGTCTTTGAGGTGGGAGGAGGGAGTTTGCAGAAGGGTGGGAACAGGGTTAACTGACTGTGTGAGTGATTTAGCTGTTATCTCAGGTACTCCCGAGGCGTGCTCTCCCCAGGTCGCCACGTTCGAACGCGTCTCTATTTCACCAGTGAGAGCCACGTCCACTCCCTGCTCAGTGTCTTCCGTTATGGAGGACTTCTTGATGTAAGGATCTTCCTTCTTCTTTAGCCTGTGAACAGCTTTTTCCCAGCATTCTTTTACTCTTCTCCTCATGCTTTTTAAATGAAAGCTTTCTCCATTCTCATTGGCTCCCTGCTCATTCTCTGGCTCCCGTTTCCTTAAGCAATGGCTTACCTCTTTTTGCATTTGGTAGGAGACCCAGGATGCACAATGGCAGCGAGCTTTGGATTATCTTAGTGCCATCTCAGAGCTTAACTACATGACCCAGATTGTCATTATGCTTTATGAGGACAACACACAGGTGAGGAGCTAGCAGGTGGGGGATGAAAGAAAGGCCCCTTCTTTTGACTTCTATTAAAAAAAAAAAAACTTGCTTATCCTTATAATTTGGAGAATCCAGCTAGGTGTGGCACTTAGGCACGGCATGACACAGAGCATCCAGGAGGTTCCTACTGGAACGGAAAATATGTTCTGGGATGTTGTTGAGCCAGAGAGATAACCTAGAACACAGCTCTGGCGTTAGGAAGAGTATGGAATTTGGGACAATGTTATGAGTCTTATTTCCTCAAACATGGTTATACATATACCTTCTGCATACGGCTCCACAATTATACTTTTTTTTTTTTTTTTTGAGACAAGGTCTCACTCTGTCACCCAGGCTGGAGTGCGGTGCTACAATCTGAGCTCACTGCATCCTCGTAACCTCTGCCTCCTGGGCTCAAGTGATCCTCTCACATCAGCCTCCCGAGTAGCTGGGATGACAGACATGTGCCACCATGCCCAGCTAATTTTTTGTAGAGATAGAGTCTCAACATGTTGCCCAGGGTGGTGTCAAACTCCTGGACTCAAGTGATCTGCCTGCCCCAGCCTCCCAAGGTGCTAGGATTACAGGTGTGAGCCACTGCTCCCGGCCCACAAGATGTCTTTAAATGTTCTGCTATATGCACCATAGCCAGGCTGAGTTATTGTGGAAGGTGATGGGAAGGGTTGTAAAGCTGGAAGTTCAAAAGTCATGTGCAATGGCGAAATCACAAATGGTAGAGATGAGGGAATGAGGATCCTGTAAGAGACAATATATAGTTGAAAGGAAGCTGTAACAGGTCAGCCCCGGAGTGGGACAAGACCCTGAATTCCCGGGAGGATGAATCCTCTTGAGTTCCTCTCTACTTCCACCACAATATCCAGCTTCTCCCAACTTCCCCCTCTTGTGGTTATGCTCCATAGGATCCCTTATCAGAGGAACGGTTCCATGTGGAGCTACACTTCAGCCCTGGAGTGAAAGGTGTTGAGGAAGAAGGCAGTGCCCCAGCTGGCTGTGGATTCCGTCCAGCCTCTTCTGAGGTGGGTCAGAGTGCTGGGATTTGGGACTGAAGGGCTTAGGAACCAAGTGGTGGGAAAAGGTACAGGGAGAAGTAAAAGGGCTGGGTAGTCTCGGATTAGGAGCTTGGAGGCCATTAACACCTCTCTTATCTGCCTTTTATTGTATAGAATGAGGAGATGAAAACCAACCAAGGCAGTATGGAGAACCTGTGTCCAGGAAAGGCATCAGATGAGCCAGACCAGGCATTGCAGACTTCACCCCAGCCTCCTGAGGGCCCTGGCCTCCCGAGGAGATCACCCCTCATTCGTAACCGAAAAGCTGGTTCCATGGAGGTAATGAGAGGGCCATGGGAAAAAATGAAGGGTGGCAGTGCTTGTAGGACTATATCCACAGATCCTCTAGATCCCCTTGGGGGGACTCTTGGGACTTGAAGCAGAGTCCTCCTGCTCTGATTGATACGTTTTACTTAATTTCTCTTTCACAGCTGGTCTCCCAATAGAGCTTCTTTAACCTGGTTGCTACTTCTCAGATTAAAGAGTTGCCATTGAGAGATGCCTGAGAGATAAGGGTTTAAAGAGATAAGATTAAGGAGGAGGCCTCTGGATGAATTTGAAAAGTAGTTCTTTAAAAGGAAATCTAGTAGAAACAGCTTGAACTCTGGACGAAAATCCCAGTCTAATACTTGGAAGTTGTGTGACTTTGGCTGGGTAACTTCTCTACATTTCTCTGGCCTTAACTTCTCTAAGCCTCAATTTTTTTTCACCTCTAAAATGTGAGTAGTATCCACTTTATAGATGCTCAATAAGCAGTAATATAATAACAATACAATTGATATTAAAGGTCCAGCCCTCTGCAGCTCTTGGTCACCTTGGGTAAAAATTATAGCTCAGATAGGAGCAAATACCTGGCACTTTATCTGTACTGTCGTTCCAGAAAGTGGGTCAGTCAAGAGCTCTGTCTGTCTTCCTCTTGTTCTGGTGAGGATCTTTATCAGCATGGTCCTATATTCTGCTATTCTTGGAGTTTGTCTCTAGTTCTGGTTCTAGCTCTCTAGCCTAAAGGAAGTAAGTGTTATTAATCTCATATTGTGTGCAGCTAACCATCTGAGGTTTTTGTTTTGGCCTTTTTCCTGGAAAAACTGTTTCAGTCTTTGGCCCAATTATATCCTTTTCTTCCCCCCTATCTAGCTCCTTCTGTATCACTTACATTCATTTTGACAGCACAATTTATCCCTGTCTCAGAGACTTTGACTGTCTGACTTAGATTCTGCTCTGTCCTAATGACTCTGTTCACCCTGGCTCGGTGCCAGGTCTCTATCTTAGAGGAATTGATTTTTCCATTTTAGGGATATATCAGAAGAATCTATAACGGGCTGACCTAGGTTCAGCAAAAGGTTTGCAATTCAGATTTTGGAGAAAGCTGAAAAGAGGAACTGCAGTCTCTTCTTTTGATTCATCCTTTACTTGATTATTTTAAGGTGAAATTGACATTGGTAATATGCAGAGTTTCTTTAGGTAGGATATACATTATTTTCTCTTTGAGGTGTAGGTGTAAGTTGGTATCCCTAGTACTCTATTACCCTTTATGCTCATATGCAATAGATCACATGGATAGAATGATACATAATCTTCCATCAATAAACTGCTCCTCCAAATGTCTTTCCTATTCACATGGTCTGCTAGTCTCTCCTGGTGCTGTTGTGCTTGAACCGCGTCCCCCACCCCCCAACCATTTTTTTCTGGTTTATGCAGTCATGAGACGTAGGCAGCTGGGTGTGATGGATCACACCTGTAATCCCAACACTTTGGGAGGCCTAAGTGGGAGAATCATTTGAGGCCAGGAGTTCAAAACCAGCCTGGGCAACATGGCAAGATCCTGTCTCTACAAAAAATTTTTAAAAATTAAAACATTAAAAAAAACAAGGCACAGGTAAAGGAAAGCTCTCTGTGTATCATCTCTCAGACTTGATAAGATTGACTTCTTTCTTTCAGGCCTACAGGAAGCTTCCTATTGTAATCACATTCCTTCTTTTCAATTACTAGTGCTGCTTAGACCCTGGCTTATCCAGGGTGATGGTTGTCCAGGATATTTTCCTCAGCTTTGCAAGAAAATCATCTCTCTGCTCCTTGGTCACAAAGCCTTATGATACTAATGTTAATGTTTATCTTCCTTGCTCTATAAATATAGGCATACAACTTATCCTTCCCTCCATCCCTTCTTCTCCTCTTGTCATCTCATACTTTTTGACTATTTTAGATTATAAAACTTATGACCTTTATAGCAGCTATGCCCTAGCTGGTCATCCTCTCTAGCCCTACAACTAGCTCTGCCCTGTGGGCACTGGGGCTTTTGGGAGCACGGGGTTTAAAGGAGCCGTGACCGGCTTTCCACCCGGTCTGATTGCAGGTCATGAACATGCAGTGCACGGGGAACCTGGACCCCATCCCCTTGCGGGGACGGCGCCGCAGGAGGTCGGGAGACCTCCCCCGGCCTTCCCTAGCCATCGACCTACAGCCCTGGGCTGTGTCCACCACTCACCTGGCATCCTGCACACAGGTGTCCCTCCCTACCTCACCTTCCTGTTTTGCCTTCTGTCTTTGCCTTTTGGGATCTAGGGGCTCAGACACTATCTGGGTGGGATGTGTGTGTTTTGGGGGTTGTGTGATTGAGCCCTTGTGGGCACTGTAAGAATTCTGTTTCATGTTTCTAGGGGTGAGACAGTTGGAGGGGAGGGCTTCTTGGTTCAAACAAGAAATGTAGTATGGTTGCAGTAGCCACAACTCTCCCATGGAAAGAAGAGAGGGTGGCCAGACTCTTATTTGTGGCTGAGTCATTGTGATTGGCTTTCTGAGTCTGGTGGGGGGAATAGATACAGTTAGGAAACTCTGCTCTGCTGAGAACTGGGAATGGGTTGAATAATGATTTCTCAAACTCAGATTGGGCACGGGAGGGCTGTGGGGAAAGGCATCTTGAAAATAGAAGTGCCTTCTAGTATAAAAAGATGCCCCGGACAGTTCCCTCCATAAAGTACATTCTCTGTTCCCTTTTCATCCCTCTTCTCCTATAAATCCTTTGGTTCTTCCAAACTTTCTAACATTGCTTGGCTTTGTAGGGACAGGAATCCAGGACCTGGGTTTTATACTTTCGTGTTGAGGTGGCAAAATGATTAACATAGAGTCCTTTTTCTGCAGGTACTTTCTGAGACTTCATCCTCGAGGCCTGGTGGCTACCGGCTCTTTTCATCTTCACGGCCACCCACAGAAATGAAGCAGAGTGGCCTAGGTATGGTTTTGCCAGCATTTCTCACCTATTGTTGGAAAAGTTGTCTGTCTGTTCTTCAGAGTTTTATTGTGGGAAACCTTTGTCATGGGATTTGGGACCGTCCAGTCAGTGGAATATCATCAGGTGGAGGTAGGGAGAATGAAGTGGGAGAAGCCATAGTTAGATGTGAACTTGGATCTCAGATGATTGTTCCATCACAGGAAGGTGTTTATCTCTTGGTTTTCTATACCAACCACATTTCCCTGGCCAAAGGGCATTTTTCTGGCTTTCCCTGTCATTCCTTATCTGTCCCTCCAGTCCAGCCCAGACCTTAAGGGGCCATGGAGACTCTGAACCTTTAGAGTTATCAGAGACAGAACTATAAATAGAGGTACTTGCAACCCTCATAAATGTCGTATTCCTCATTTGAAGAAATGTGCCATGTCTTCCCCTGAAACCTATGTTTTTCACATCCCCGCTCTTGCCCTTCCTACCACCTTGCCCTTTCCTCCATCATCTCCTAATCCTGTAACTTTTTCCCCTTCCTTCTGGAAAATTGTCAAGTCTGAGACTGGTGTAGTGGCAGAGGCATCTCTCGGGACTTTGAGGAAATGTCTCTTGATTTTTGGATCCCTGGAAAGGGGTAGAGAACATCATTCAGCTTTTTCTAAGAGCACAGACGGCAGGAAGGACCAAGCCTCAGAGGGTATTGTATTCTTTGGGTGGGGGGCGGTCCTTGGGAGGAACTATCTCTGAGCACAGTGCCTTGTGAGCCAGTAATTAGAACTGGAGGTCAGACGTGATTGTGTGGGGTCTGGACTTGGTCCCCTGGCTGTTTCTATCTTGTCCTATTATGCTCTCTATTTAGCGCCTCTAATTTTTCTGTTGCCTTTGTCCTTGGCACCCATTTTCTTGGCCCCAAAATGGTCAGCTTTTGGACCAGCAAGGGGGAGAAAGGTTTTGGTAACTTTCCAGACTAATTTTATGAGAATAAGTTGCCTTCTAGATTCCTGAAATGAGGAAGATGGTTTGGGGCATGAGAAATAAATGACAAGTGTGTAGATCTGGCCAGGCGCAGTGGCTCATGCCTATAATCCCAGCACTTTGGGAGGCCGAGGAAGACAGATCACTTGAGGTCAGGAGTTCCGAGACTAGCCTGGCCAACATAGTGAAACCCCATCTCTACTAAAAATACAAAAATGAGCTGAGCATGCTGGTGCATGCCTGTAATCCCAGCTACTTGGGAGGTTGAGACACGAGAATTGCTTGAACCCAGAAGATGGAGGTTGCAGTGAGCTGAGACTGCGCCACTGTATTCCAGCCTGGGTGACATAGTGAGACTCTGTCTCAAAAAAAAAAAAAAAAAAACCCAAAACAACAATAGTGTAGATCTAAGACATGGACCTCTCTTCCCAGAAGTCCCAGTAAAGAATAGGTTTCAGACAGACTAGAAAAGAGGATAGGTGTGTCTGTCCCAGTTAAGTGGGCCATGGGAATGCTTTGAAGAGCAAGGCAGAAGTATGGACATGGAGCTGGTTGGCAGATGGTGGTGGTAAGGTAGAGACCACCCTCTGAGATGATCTGAGGACTGGGCAGAACAGAGTTGGCATGACTGCACCAGAAAAGTATTCAGTGGAGGAAGTGCATGTAGGACAAAACTTGGGGTGGTCTGGGATAGAGCCAGCTAGTTTTAGCTTCTCTGCAGAAAAGCAGTCATATTTAGCAACTGTTATTACTCTCTGGAATCTCATTCCAGAGCCTGTTTGAACATGAAAGGTGGAGGAAGTTGCTGTATAGGGGAGAGGTCCTGAATTCCAGGGTGGGAATCATCAGGCATCTGAACTTCCTGATTGCTCTGGTGACCCCGAAATCCTGGGACCCCTGAAACCATGGTCCCTTCTTGGTGGCCTCAAGGGAACTGAACTCCTTTCCACTCCATCCATTTCCCCTATGAATGTTAAGTCCCAAGCCAAACCCAGGGTCTTGGCTAAGATGGATTTGGAAATAGAGAGGCAAATCCTGAGAACTTGAGTATCAGTCTTGTTTCTTCTTGACCACTCTGTCCTTATAGGCTATAGTAGGAGAAGGGACCGTGGAGTCCTAACCCTCCTCTAGATCAGCTGTTGGGGAGAGTGACTGGTCTGATTTATTTCATACTTCAGAGATTATTCAAATTTTATTTAATCCTCTCACTGGCAATGGAGTTCTCTTTGCTTTCTTTGAATTTATATGTGTGGGCAACTGGCTTTCAGCATAGGCTTACAGGATAGTACACTTTTGAGAGCAGAAAAAAACATATCTTTTTGTTGTTATTTCCTGTATTCCTTCTTAGTAGGGTGCTCATCACATAATAGGCATGCTCTACATATAATCAACTGATTCTTCACAAGCCCTTCAGTTTGTGTCCATCTTGACTTCAGAAACTGTGCTGGTTCCTAAAAAATAGTTATTTATTTTCTAACAATACAGTTGGTCCTCAGAGTCAGGAGACCTGGATTCTAGTCCAGCTTAGCTTCTAAAAAACTATGTGACCTTGAGCAAAGGAGGTCCCTTTTGGATCTCAGTTTCTAATCTCTAAAATAAGAAAGTTGGACTGGATGATGTCTGAGTTCTTTTTGCTTAAAAAGTTCAATGAGGCAGGGGGCTGTGGCTCACACCTATAATCCCAGCACTATGGGAGGCCAAGGTGGGAGGATCACTTGAGCTCAGCAGTTAGAGACCAACCTGGGCAACATAGTGAGACCTCGTTTCTACTAAAAATAAAGAAATTGTCCAGGCATGATGGTGTGTGCTTGCAATCCCAGCTACTTGGGAAACTGAGGTGGGAGGATCACTTGAGCCTGGGAGACCAAGGCTACAGTGAGCTATGATTGTGCCACTGCACTGCAGCCTGGGCAACAGAGTGAGACCCTGTCTTAAAAAAAAAAAATTGTGAGCCTCATACTTTCATTCTTGGGAAAGGTCAAAATGCCTGAAGGGAGGGGATGTTGGATGAAAAACTTAGGAAGGATTGGAAGGGTGCCAGCTGAGTGTTCAGAATACAGTCTCTAGCCTTTTCCTTTCAAATCTATAAGGGCTAGATTTCTGGGTTTCTCAAGCTATATATCCCGGGTAAGGGGTGCCGAATTAAATCTGGGGGGAATCTAGAGGGACCTACCTGTTATTTTAGCATTTCTGAGAGCCACCTGGAGAGTACAGTCTATCCCTTTCAGTAGCTTTGAATCCCCTAATATGACTAACCCTGCATTTGTAGTGGACTCTTGTCTCTGCCATGTAGCTCTTCGGAGGAATCCCCGTTTTGCTTGCCCACTGTGACTATGCGGAAGTGTAAAGCCATTTGTGGTTATGTGGAATGGCCACATGGTGGTGGCTGTGAATGGCTGTGTGTGTGTCTTGATGTTATCATGTGAAGTTGTGTATAGTTCTGTGTGATAGTTGCGGCTTTACGTGGCTACTAACGCGCTCCCGGCCTTGCAGGCTCACAGTGCACAGGGCTGTTCAGCACCACAGTGCTGGGTGGCTCCTCCAGCGCCCCGAATCTTCAGGACTACGCCCGCAGCCATGGCAAAAAGCTACCACCTGCCAGTCTGAAGCACCGAGATGGTATGTGGGTGGGTTTGGGGGGATAACTCCTTTTTTCACTTGTCTCTCAGCAAGGACATAGCTCAAGAACTATTCATGCTTAAGATGACACTGGCCTTATAACAAGTTTTCTTCATCAGTAATAGATGGGAGAAGAAACCAGGACCCCTTTCATCCCTCCATTTGCATTCCCTCTTGCCATAAAAATACTACTTATTTATGCTTATCCCTTCATAATCTCCCACATACAGTCCTGCTGCATCAGTTTGTACTCTTTCCTGGATTCTGGCCTGTAGGGGTAAGGACCAAGGAGGATGATGCATGGTTGGGAAGAATGTGGTGGAACCTCGATTAAAATCCAGAAAATTGGGTTTAGGGAAGGGAATGTTACTCAGCTAAGGCAGAAAAGATAATAAGGAAAGAGACTAGGGGAAGGGATGAATATTTCTGTGAAGATTTTATTTCCAAATGACCAGAAAGAGGACATAGTGGTAAAATTAGGGTTGATTGTAGGGGTGCATTGTGGTAGAGATGACACATAGATTCCTAAGAGATTTACCAAAGGAAAAGAGATTGATGTGTGTTAGAAATCCAAGGGATGGGGAGGGGAGCAGGTCAGATAACTAACTTTAAAGAACAGACTATCTTGCGGGCAAACTCCAGAGCAGAGGGTGGGGACAAGGGTGGGTATAATCCCCATGATGTCTTTTCTCCCCAGAGCTCTTGTTTGTCCCGGCCGTAAAACGATTTTCTGTGTCGTTTGCAAAGCATCCGACTAACGGTACGTTTGCTTCGGACTCAATGTCATTCCTCCTCACCATGTCACCTCTAGACACTTAACTCTGAGTTTCAACACTGACTTTGCCTCTCCTTCCACCATGTTGACACCCTGCTGTCTCTGAATGAGCCACTCACTAAGTGTCCCTCCTGGGATGGTTTCTTTATGACAGCCTTAGTCTTGGCTGCAGCCTGGCTGCCCCATCCCTGTGGCAACTCAAGGTCTTACTTCCATAATCACCATCATCACCATTATGTCACTTTTGTCAGCATCACCACCAAAATACTGATTAAACCTCTCCCTTTCCTATCACATGACTGCCGGGCTGTGTACAGATATGATGGTTCCCCTTCTTAGGATGGGAATAGTGTTTCCTAGATTGATTCCATTTCTTTTCTTCCCCCATACCCCCAATTCCTCAGCTTATATAACTTTGATCTTTCTGTGTTTTCTCCAACTCTTTTGTTGGGGTGGATGTGGATGACTAGTTTGTTCCTCTTTTGGAGCAATGCTGCAGTTCCCAGCTCCTAAGCCTATTTATATGGGTGTTAGTCTTGAGTATATAGTTTCCCATCTCCATATATCTTTCTCCTACCATTATGTGTATTTTGTGTGGCTCTTGTGCTCCTGACATTTGCTTTATGTTACTACTAACCTAGTGCCTGGGCCTAGAAAACAAGAGCCCAGGTTGCTTTGGGATAAAAAATAAAAAGAAAACAGTAGGAAGTAGTACGTAAAAGAAAAAGGACCGTACTTGAGTTTTTAAGTGTAGTTTCCATGTGGCACCAGCCTACCTATGGTAAAGCTATTGCAGAGAAGTTTGAAGAGTGGAGATGTCTGCTGGGGATTCTGGGGGAGCTTAGGAAGGAATAATATTTTAAGAACATTGAAGAACCAGGTCTGCCCACACTAAGGTGGGAGAGCTTGGAGATCTCTGTAAACCATAAATTGAAGGGTATGGTCTCTTTGTAGGGTATAGCAGGAGAACCCAGGCTCACTCTCTTTCAAAGTTTTATCCTTGGTATCCTTATTTTTCTCTCTGTATTATATTTTGTCTTCGAGGTAAATCTAGGTTTTTTAGGTATGGTTTTCTTCTATTAAAGAGCTGAGACTCTCTGAGGAAAGTAAAACTAGGCTGGCTTCCTGACTAGAAATCCTCTACGTGCTAATCTCCTATTGCCTAGCAAGTGACAACTGCTAGATTTTAGCCCAGTCATGTTGTACATCTTCACAAGGCACTGCTGAAATCTCTCCCTAGGTTGACCAGCCTATGCTGGCTCAGTTTATCCCTGCCCCCAGGCTCCTAGTTGTGCCTGTGGCAGGAGTTCCCATTCAGAGCCTCAGGGGTGTGCCCGCTCATTTAGCTTCAAGCTCTTCTGGCCTTCATGTGCCATAGCCACCTCCAGAATAGAACCTGATGCATCAATAGCACAGCCTGGGACTTGGACTTAGGGTCCACAATATAGTACAAGGAACGTGGGCTCCTGAAATCAGAGCTAAATCACTTATCTCCTAGTTCTTAGGTGCCATAAGAAAAGACCCAAGTCCATGAAACAGACCCTCAGACCTATGTACCTCCAGTTCCCCGAAGCCCTGTTTAGCAGCCTCACCCGTTGAAGAAGATTTAATTCTGCCAAAAAGAGGTGAGGAAAAAAGAGCTGGAACATGCAGGTGTTGTGTAGGAAAACAAATTTAAGATCTCCAATACCCTGCACACTTCCTTAGGGGTCTTGTGGCCTCCTTTGTTTTTCTTGTGCTGGAGCTTGGAGACTAACATGCTTAAGAAGCCAGAATCTGGGCTCTACCTGTTGACAACAGGAGAAATTTGGAGCTGTATGTCACTTTCTGAGGAAGATTATCTAGATTCAATTTGACCCTCAAGAAATATGAAGGCTCTTCTCCATGGCCAAGATCTTGCTTGACTGACCAGCAATTACAAAGTGGATGTTTTGTCTGTAGTTGCAGATGAGTCATAGCAGCTCTGTCATCACCATCTCCTTGCCATGATATCTGGCTTTGAAACAGCAGCTGGAAATACTGGACATGGCTCTGGAGAAGAGGCAAGGCAGTGTGTCTTCACACTTTGATGGGAGAGCAGCCGTCAGCCTATCCCTGCCTCTGTTCCTAATAAGCTGCTCTTATATCCAGTAACTATATCCAGCACACAAGTATAGCCTATTACTAAGCTGCACACTGAATTCACCAAAGTAAATTAATAAAGTGGGAAAGACTGTGGCTCATGCTCATCTGGGATGTCAGGGTGTGATCACTGGATTTGTCAAGCCCATTATCTTCTAGGGACCCATATAACTATGTGACCATTGGTACATACTTAGTGCTCACAAGACTAGCCTAGGTAGAGCAAATCTGTCCTGACATCCAAGCTAAGGTCTCTGAAGACCACAGTCTCATGGGATCACCTTGTGGAGCCAGTTCTGGTCTGGGAGTTTTGAGCAGTCATCCTCAGCTGCCTTGTTTCTACTTTCTCTATACCAACATCCTGTACTCAAGTTCTTGTCCATCCTCACATCATGTCTTAAGATCCCACGCCTTTTCTCTAAGATCTTTTCACTATTGTTCCTCTTACACCCCTCTCCACATGCCTTTGACTGCCTTCAACCTTTTGTAACTGAATTACATGCATCCACAAAGTTTGCCAAGTAGCTAAAATGAGGGGTTCAGAATCAAAGCTTTTCCACTCACCAGCTGAAAAAGTGCAGTTAGACTCACCAGCAGTGGGAAGAAAATATAAAATTGTATCTAACTTTCAGCTTCTGTAATGGATACAGTATCTCTAAGTCCTGAGTTTTAGTGTACTTTTTTTTTTAACTGATTGTTTAAACAACCGTAAGGTAAAGAATGGTTAGTCAATATTGGTATTTTCACATACTGATTCCATTTTCCACACGTACCGTTTTAAAGGAGTTCTACATCTCGTTTCCTGCCAGTCTCCTGTGCCAGTTGCCTAATACCATCCCTGTCTTCGGCTATCTTAGAGTGTGGTCCAGAAGGCCTGCCCTAAAAAAGAGCCTTTTTAGCTTGACTGTCTTGATACCCAATACCATCCTTGACACTATGAGTGACTTTGAACTTTTTCGTTTTTACCTTTACTTCATAAATCCATTCACCTGAGATTGCAGGCCCTAAGTAGGGTTCATTCAATGATGAGGGATCCTGAAGTTGTAGTCAAGACTTCCAGCCACAAAACTGCCAGCTCACCCCTGTTCACAATGATGTGACTGCTGTCTACAAGCACTGACTGAATCATGCTCATGGAGGAAGGGGAGGGCATTGCTGTATGATGAGGTCTCACTTATCCCTTCTTTCAGACTCATTCTATGATGACACCACTGTTCTTCCCTGTAAGAGATGCCCAGTGGCTCTGACCATCTCTGCTTCTCTCTTAGCTCACCTGGGATCTGAGTGCCCCCACCTCCCAGTAATGCTTGTGCTAGTCAGTGCCCTCCTCATTGTCTCTCCCTCTTCTCTTTCTCTATCTTTGTGCTTCCTGCCGTGGTCCCCTCACCCCCTCCAGAGCTGCTGGATGACCAGCACCCTGTGGTCCGGTTGCTGCGCAGTTTTTCCTCTGACTGTACAGGGGGCCGGCCAGTCTCCTTGGATGCCACGCTGGCGCATCACCTGCACCAGTGCTCCTACCACCTGCGCCTCTTCCGGAACTGGCTGCGCTCAGGCCAGGATGACCCCGAGTGCCTCTACGGTACCCCCTGCCACCAAGCTGGCTGCTGCCACTACCCTGGCTGGGACTGACTGCTTTGCTTATTGCACTTCTGGCAGGAGAGCCCACCTATTTCTTTCTCCTATTTGCCCTAAGATTATGTAACTTGCATTTAGTCGCTTGGATGGGATTGGGGCCAGACTGCCTGGTAGCTGTAGCATTGGCTGCTCATCCCTTTCCTATTCTCCTTTCTCACCACCCCCTAATGTTACTCATTTCCCAGTTCTATTCAATACAGGAGTAATCTCTTGCCTTGGAATCTGTTCTTATCACTCTAACCCTCTACTACCACCATCTTCAAATCCAAATGTTTTTCTAGCCACTCTGAGGAGCTAGAGACAGTAACTTTCCTGCCCTCCTGCCACTAGATCATGGGGGAAATTGAGGCACAGAAGCCTCACTTGTATCCTTGGGGCAAACAAAGTCCAGAGCTTCGAAGATGGTCAGGTTATAATCCTTTTGAGTTATGGGCTTTAGTCACTGGTGAACAGGAAGCTGTCTTGCATAGACTTTGTTGTCCCGAGTATCCTTAGTCCCTTTAAGGAGACGTTGAGGAGGCATAGGAAAGATTGGGGACTGAGATAGTGGTTTGGATGTGTTTTGCTTGATCCTCCAATGGGGACATTTTTTCCCTCACCAGTCCCTAGTATTAGGGTTACATATTATATTTACCCTTGACCCTACCCAGACTGATAGACCTACATTGGAATTCTTGGGTTTAGAGCAGAGACTAAGTACTTTTTCTTTTTTCTAGGGCATTTGCCTCATTTTTCTGATGAAGTAGAAAGATCCTAGCAAGTCTGGGGTTTTCCAGTAGATCAGAAGGGTGAAGCTTTGATGTGATGGAAACTACCAAGAAAGAACTTCCATCCCCGTCCTGTTCATGCATGTGGTTTTCCTGGGCTGAGCTTCATGTGTATTGCATGCCCTCCAGTTTGCATCCAAGTATTCTAGCCTTTCTGCCAACATCCTGAATTTGCATGAACCCCTTCTCCGATTCCATGTCCTTTTCCTTAATCTGGTTCTCTTATTCATGATACCGGAAATCTGCTGTTTCTTCCCAGCTCCCTGACCTCCCTATCTCATGTTAGATCTGCAGTTTCACCCCTTACCTCTGGATCCTTGTTTTATTCCCCTAGAAAGTGTGAGAGCAACGTTGGTGCTTACCCTACTGGGATTCTGTTTATTTTTCCATGGTACATTGCAAGCTCTCCATAGGTAGCATGAGAGGTGATTTGATTCACCTTGAGGCCTTAGCAGGTAGATATTTTAGGAAATCTGAAGGTGAGAAAAACAGACTCCCCTAGGGGCTCTAAAGAGTTCCCTCTCCTCAGAGTCTTGGATACCCCACACTCCAAAAGCCACGGACTCTCCTGATGTCTCTCAGGGACTCTCCATGCTTCCTTGGCCAGTTGGGGTATATCTGGCAGGAATAACATTGACTTTGCCCATCTCTTTTCAAACAGGGTTTGAAGGGTGTTCCATGGTGCCTACCATCTACCCTCTGGAAACACTGCATAATGCCCTTTCCCTATGTCAAGTGAGTGAATTCTTGAGTAGAGTCTGCCAGCGCCACCCTGATGCCCAGGCACAGGCATCTGCAGGTATGGATACTCTTATTTTTTTACGCTTCTCTCTGCGCCCATGTCCATGCTTCCTAGAATATAAGAAAGTAGTAAATTAGAAAGCTAGTTAGGCAATGCACAAAGACACAAAAGTACACTTAAAAATGTATAATTGCTGGCTGGGTGCAGTGGTTCATGTCTGTTATCCCAGCACTTTGGGAGGCCGAGGCAGGTGGATCACCTGAGGTAAGGAGTTTGACACAAGCCTGGCCAAGATGGCGATACCTGTCTCTACTGAAAAAAAAATAAGGTCGGGCACGGTGGCTCATGCCTGTAATCCCAGCACTTTGGGAGGGCTATCTGGGTGGATCACAAGGTCAAGTGATGGAGACCATCCTGGCCAACATGGTGAAACCCTGCCTCTACTAAAAATACCAAAATTAGCTGGGTGTGGTGGTGTGCACCTGCAGTCCCAGCTACCCAGGAGGCTGAGGCAGGAGAATCGCTTGAACCTGGAAGGCAGAGGTTGCAGGGAGCCAAGATCACGCCACTACACTCTGGCCTGGCAACAGAGTGAGACTCCATCTCAAAAAAAAAAAAAAAAAAAAAAAAATACAAACATTAGCTGAGCATGGTGGTGTGTGCCTGTTATCCCAGCTACTTGGGAGGCTAAGGCAGGAGAATTGCTTGAGCCCAGGGGGCGGAGGTTGCTATGAGCCGAGATAGCACCACTGCACTCCAGCCTGGCTGACAGAGCGAGACTCCATCTCAAAAAAAAAAAAAAAAAAAAAAGGATAATTGCATAGGCCAGCTAAACATCACAGAAATATCACTCCTGAATTCTGAAGTTTTCATTGAAAAATAAACAAGCAAGAACAGTGAAGAATGAGTGGGGTGCAGTGGCTCAAGTTTGTAATCCCAGGAACTCTAGAGGCTGAGGCAGGAGGATTGTTGAGGCCAGGAGTTCAAGACTAGCCTGTGCAACATAGTGAGAGCCCCATCTCTCCAGAAAAAAAAAAAAAAAAAAAAAAAAAGAAGCTGTTCATGGTGGTGTGTGCCTGTAGTCTCATCTACTTGGGATGTTGAAACGGGAGGATCACTTTAACCCAGGAGTTCAAGGCTGCAGTGAGCTATGATCACGCCATTGCGCTCCAGCCTGGGTGGACAGAGCAAGATTCTACCACAAAAGAGAAAGAGAAAGAGAGAGAGAGAGAGAGAGAAAGAGAAGAGAGAAAACCCTGAAAAGAAGAGCAGTGAGCAAATACTAGCCCTACCACATTTTAAATCATTCTATAAAATGTCATTTTAGTTTTGATTTTTGCAATCATAGCTCACTGCAGCCTAGAACTCCTGGGCTCAAACGATCCTCCTGCCTTGGCCTCTCAAAGCAGTAGCATTACAGATGTGACAGAAAGACTTTTTTTAAGACAGAGTCTCACTCTGTCACCCAGGCTGGAGTGCAGTGGCAGGATCTCAGCTGACTGCAACCTCCGTCTCCCGGGTTCAAGCCGTTCTTCCTGCCTCAGCCTCCTGAGTAGCTGGGATTACAGGCACAAGCCACCATGCCTGGCTAATTTTTGTATTTTTAGTAGAGATGGGGTTTTGCCATGTTGCCCAGGCTGGTCTTGAACTCCTGACCTCAGGTGATCCACCCTCCTTGGCCTCCCACAGTGCTGGGATTACAGGTGTGAGCCACCACACCCAGCCAGGAAGACTTTTCAGTAAATGGATGGGGGGTAATTGAATAGCCGTTTGACAAAAATTGAAATTGAACCCACACTCTATACCAGGATAAACTCCATATGGATCAGAAATCTAAATGTAAAAATTAAATCATGTGTTAGGTAGGTAGCTCCAAGGGCTTGTTCATCCACAGAAACACCAAAAAGTAAGAAAAAACTGCTAGAACCAACATTGTGAGAACTCTGGAGAATAGTAAAAGATTTGCAGTAACCAGGAAAATGCTGAATCCAGAAAGAGGCAACCTAAAAATGGCAGAAAAGCTTTGCAGCATTTTTACTCACTCTTGCCCCAACCCTCCTCCCTGGCTTGGTTGTGCTCTTGAAGATGACAGCCCATGTTCCCAATGTAGGACCCTGGTTCCTGGTTCCAGAGGGAGCAGAGAAGACCTTAATCTCAAAGAATTTTATCTGTTCTAATTTGTTGGTAGGCTACTTGAAGGATTGACACAAAGTGCCTACCTTTGTTTTGCCTAACTCTAACTTACTCAGGGCAGATAAGTGGCTGTGCAGAGAGCATTCTTTAAAAACATTGTAAGGCAAATGAACAACCTGTGCCTGGCCTCAGAATGCATTTTTTTTTTTTTTGAGATGGGGTTTCGCTCTGTCACCCAGGCTGGAGTGCCACCATGCCCGGCTAATGTTTGTATTTTTAGTAGAGACAGAATTTCGCCATGTTGGCCAGGCTGGTCTTGGACTCCTGACCTCAGGTGATCCACCCACCTTGGCCTCCCAAAGGTGCTAGGGTTATGGGTGTGAGCCACCACACCTGGCCAGAATGCACTTTTTTTTTCTTTTTTTCTGTTTTTTGAGATGGAGTCTCACTCTGTTGCCAGGCTGGAGTGCAGTGGTGCAATTTTGGCTTACTGCAACCTCTGCCTCCCAGGTTCAAGCAATTCTTCTGCCTCAGCCTCCTGAATAGCTGGGACTACAGGTGCACACCACCACACACAGCTAATTTTTGTATTTTTTTAGTAAAGACAGGGTTTCACCACTTTGGCCAGGATGGTCTTAATCTCTGGACCTCATGATCCGCCTGACTTGGCCTCCCAAAGTGCTGGGATTACAGGCATGAGTCACCGCGCCCGGCCCAGAATGCACTTTTTAAAGTGTCCACAAGAGACTCTGTTTATTTATTTAACATTGAATTGGTTTATTTTCTAATTTGCAGTTCTTAAATATTTTTATAGAAAATGGAATATTACTTACAGTAAAAATTTTAAGGCCAGGCACGGTGGCTCACGCCTGTAATCCTAACACTTTGAGAGGCCAAGGAGGGTGGATTGCCTGAGCTCAGAAGTTCAAGACCAGCCTGGGTGATACAGTGAAACCTCGTCTCTACTAAAATACAAAAAATTAGCCGGGCATGGTGGCATGCACCTGTAGTCCCAGCTACTCGGGAGGCTGAGGCAGGAGAATTGCTAGAACCGGGGAGGCAGAAGTTGCAGTGAGCTGAGATCACACCACTGTACTCCAGCCTGGGCAACACAGCAAGACTCCATCTCTAAAAAATAATAATAATAAAAACAAACAAAAATTCAGCCAGGCATGGTGGCTTACACCTGTAATCCCAGCAGATCACTTGAGTTCAAGAGTTTAAGATCAGCCTGGGCAACATGGCAAAACCCCATCTCTCCAAAAAAAAAAAAAATTAGCCAGGTATGGTGGCATGCACCTGGGGTCCCAGCTATTTGGGAGGCTGAGGTGGGAGGATCACCTGAGCCTGGGAGGTGAAGGTTGCAGGGAGCCGTGTGCCACCGCACTCCAGCCTGGGTGATAGACTGAGACCATGTCTCAAAAAATAAATAAAAATAGAAAACTCCAACAGTTTTCTCATTGAAAGACTATTATAATAAGGTGAGCAGAAGAAAAGCAATCAAGATTTAGGAAAATATAATAGTGTTTTGTGTTTTTAATTTATTAATTTATAGTTTATACTCTTAACGCCCCAGCATGGTGGCTCACGCCTATAATCCCAGCACTTTGGGAGGTCAAGGAGGGTGGACCACTTGAGGTCAGGAGTTCAAGACCAGCCTGGCCAACATGGTGAAACCTTGTCTCTACTAAAAAATACAGAAATCAGCCAGGCATGGTGGCGGGCACCTATAATCCCAGCTACTCAGGAGGCTGAGGCAGGAGAATCACTTGAACTTGGGAGGCGGAGGTTGCAGTGAGCCAAGATCACGCTACTGGCCTCCAGCCTAGGTGACAAGAGCGAAACTCCATCTCAAAAAAAAAAAATTATTATTTACTCTAACAATGTGAATATTTAATTATAATTATAATATCAATTATAATTATAAACAAATGAAAAGTCTAATAAGACAGACTTCCAACTTATACCTTTAACTGTAATTTTAGTAATATTCTCTTATGTTGTTTTGTTTTCTAACAGATTCCACCTTTCTTTGTGCATGCCTGCGTGTGTGTGTGTGTGTGTGTGTGTGTGTGTGTGTGTGTGTGTGTGTATGTATGCCAGGTGTCTTATATTTGACAAGAGTCTCACATTAGGTCCAAAGACACAAATAGGTTGAAACTAAAAGGATAGAAAAAGATATTCTATGCAAATAGTAACCAAAAGAGAGCTGAAGTAGCTATACTAGTATTAGACAAAATAGTCTTTAAGTACAAGAATTGTTACAAGAGGAGCTGGGTGCAGAGTTGCATACCTGCAGTCTTAGTTACTTGGGAGGCTGAAGTGGGAGGATTGCTTGAGCCCAGGAATACTCCAACTGGGTAACATAGCAAGACCCTGTCTCTTTAAAAAAAGTTTTTACAAGTAAGAGAAAGTCATATATTGATAATGAGGTCAATTTATTGGAAGATAAAACAATTATAAACACATACCAAATAACGGATCCCCAAAATACATGACACGAACATTGACAGAATTGAAGGAAGAATTCTACAATAGTAGTTGGAGACTTCAATACCTACTTTTATTTATTTTATTTTTAGAGACAGAGTCTTGCTCTGTTGCCCAGGCTGGAGTGGTGTGATCATAGTTCACTGCAGCCTTGACCTCCTAGATTTAAGTGATCCTCCTGCCTCAGCCAAAATACTGTTGTTACAGGCACGAGCCACTGTGGCTAGCCAATACTCACTTTTAATAACAGACAGAACAACTCGTCAGAAAATTAGTAAGGAAATGGCCGGGCAAGGTGCCTCACACCTGTAATCCCAGCACTTTGGGAGGCCGAGGCGGGTGGATCACAGAGTCAGGAGATTGAGACCATCCTGGCTAACATGGTGAAACCCCATCTCTACTAAAAATACAAAAAAATTAGCCAGGCATGGTGGCGGGCACCTGTAGTCCCAGCTGCTCGGGAGGCTGAGGCAGGAGAATGGCATGAACCCGGGAGGTGGAGCTTGCAATAAGCCGAGATCATGCCACTGCACTCGAGCCTGGACAACAGAGTGAGACTGTGTCTCAAAAAAAAAAAAAAAAAAAAAAAAAAACACAAACAGAAAATTAGTAAGGAAATCCCAGCACTTTGGGAGGACAAGAAAGGATAAGCAGGAGTGTCACTTAAGCCCAGAAATCTGAGACCAGCCTGGGTAACATAGTTAGACCCTGTCTCTACAAAAAATTAATTAATTGGGCATGGTGGCACATGCCTGTAGTCCCAGCTATCCGAGGGGCTAAGGTGAGAGGATTCCTTGAGCCCAAGAAGTCAAGGCTGTTGTATTGTGCTGTGATTGTGCCACTGTACTCCAGCCTGGGTGACAGAGTGAGATCCTGTCTCTATTAAAAAAAAAAAAGAGAGAAGAAAATTAGTAAGGAAATAGAACACTACAAACCAACTCGACCTAACAGACATATATAGACCATTCCATCCAACAACTGCAAAATGCAGATGCTTCTCACATGTACATGAAATATCCTCCAGGATAGACCATATGTTAGGCCACAAAACAAGTCTCCATAGATTTTAAAAAGTTGAAGTCATACAAAAGATCTTCTCTAACCACAATGGAATGATGCTAGAATTAATAACACAAGAGAAAACTGGAAAATTCACAAATATAGAAATTAAACAACATATTCTTTTTCTTTTTCATTTTTTTGAAACAGATTTTCACTCTGTCGTCCAGGCTGGAGTGCAGTGGCATGATCTCAGCTCACCGCAACCTCCTGCGTTCAAGCAATTCTCTCACCTCAGCCTCCTGAGTAGCTGGGACTACAGGCACGTGCCACCATGCCCAACTAATTTTTGTATTTTTAGTAGCGACGAGGTTTCACCATGTTGGCCAGGCTGGTCTCAAACTCCTGACCTCTGGTGATCCACCTGCCTTGGCCTCCCAAAGTTCTAGGATTATAGGTGTGAGCCACCACGCCTGGCCTCCTTTTTTGTTTTTAATTTTTGTGGGTGAAACAACATAGTTTTTTTTTTTTTTTTGAGACGGGGTCTCTCTCTGTCATCCAGGCTGGAGTGCAGTGGTATGATCATGGTTCAGTGCAACCTTGACCTCCAGCTACTACAGGCACACACCACCACACCCAGCTAATTTTTGCTTTTTTTTTTTTTTTTTTTATAGAGACAGAGTTTCACCATGTTGCCCAGGCTGGGCTCAAGAGATCTGCTGGCCTTGGTCTCCCAAAGTGCTAGGGTTACAGGCATGAGCCACTGCGCCCAGCCAACAACATACTCTTAAATGACTAATGAGTCAAAGAAGAAATCACAAGGGAAATTAGATTATACTTTGAGATGAATGAAAATGAAAACATGCCAGATGGTGTGGGATGCAGCAAAATTAGTGCTCAGAGAGAACTTTATAGCTATAAATATTTAAATTAAAAAAAAAAAGTCCAGGTGTAGTGGCTCACATTTGTAATCCCAACACTTTGGGAGGCCAAAGTGGGAGGATTGCTTGAGCCCAAGAGTTCAAGACCAGTCTGGGCAATATAGTGAGACTTCATCTCTACAGAAAAACTTTAAAATTAGCCAAGTATGGTGGTGCAAACCTGTAATCCCAGGTGCTTGGGAGGCTGAGGTGGGAGGAGAGCTTATGCCTGGAAGGGAGAGGTTGCAGTGAGCTGAGATTGCACCATTGCATTCCAGCCTGTCTCAAAAAAAAAAAAATCTGAAATCAATAATCTAATTTATACCTTATGGCACTAGAAAAAGAAGAGTAAACTAAACTCAAAAAGCAAAAGGAGCCGGGCGTGGTGGCTCACGCCTGTAATCCCAGCACTTTGGGAGGTCGAGACGGGCGGATCATGAAGTCTGGGGTTCAAGACCAGCCTGGCCAACATGGTGAAACTCCGTCTCTACTAAAGATACAAAAAAAAAAAAAAAAAAAAAATTAGCCTGGCGTGGTGGCACGAGCCTGTAGTCCCAGCTACTCAGGAGGCTGAGGCAGGAGAATCACTTGAACCTGGGAGGCGGAGGTTGCAGTGAGCCGATATCGCGTCATCGCACTGCAGCCTGGGCGACAGAGAGAGACTCTGTCTCAAAAAAAAAAGAAAAAGAAAGGAAGGAAATAAAGATTAGAGTGGAGATAAAGCAAAAGAAAAGAAAAACAATAGAAGAATCAATGGAACTAAAACTTGGTTCTTTAAAAAGATCAACAAAATTGTCAAACCTTTAGCTAGACTGAGGAGAGAAGACTCAAATAAGTAAAATCGGGATAAAAGTGGGGATGTTGCTATTGATTTTAAAGACATAAAAAGGATTATAAGAGAGTACTATGAACAATTGTATGCCAACAAATTAGATAACCTAGTTGAAATGGATGAATTCCTAGAAACACGCAAAACTACAAAAACTGAATCAAGAAGTAAAGTCTAAACATACCTATAACAAGGAAAAAATTAAATTATTAATATTATTATTGTGGGTTTTTTTTTTTTTTGTGACAGAGTCTTGCTCTGTTCCCTAGGCTGGAGTGCAGTGGCATCATCTCAGCTCACTGCAATCTCTGCCTCCTACATTCAAACGATTCTCCTGCCTCAGCCTCCCAAGTAGCTGGGATTACAGGCACTGGCCACCACACCCAGCTAATTTTTGTATTTTTAGTAGAGATGGGGTTTCGCCATGTTGGCCAGGCTAGTCTCGAACTCCTGGCCTCAAGGATTCACCCGCCTTGGCCTCCCAAAGTGCTGGGATTACAGGTGTGAGCCACTGCGCCCAGCCAAAAAAGATTAGTAACAAAAACCTCCAAAAAACAAAAAGTCTAAAACCAGATGGCTTCACTGGTGAATTCCACCACATATTTAAAGAAGTAACTCAATCTACTCACGGTCTTCCAAAAAAATTGAAGCGAAAGAAACATTTTCTTGAGGTCAGATAACACATTTCAGATGACACCATAGGAGAAGAAACTAATGTCCCTTAATTATAGAGGCAAAAGTCCCAAACAAAATGCTAGCAAACCAAATCCGACAGCACAATAAAAGAATTATACACCAGGGCTAGTGAGATTTATCTCAGGAATGCAAGAGTGATTCAATACAAGAAAAGTGGTCATTGTAATATACTACATTATTAGAAAGAGAAAAAACACAGTCATCTAAGTTGACACAGAAAAACATTTGACAAAATCCAACACCCTTTCATGATAAAAACACTCAGCAAACTAGGAATAGAAGGGAACTTAATGAACATGATAAGGGCATTTATGAAAGCCAAAGCACACATCATACTCAGTAGTGTGACACTGAAGGCTTTCCTTCTAAGATTTGGAACAAGACAAGGATGCCGGCTTCAACCACTGCTATTCAACATCGTACCAGGAGTTTCAGGCAAGGAAAAAAAAACATCCAAATTGGAAAACAAGAAATAAAAGTATCTCTGTTCACAGAGGACATGGTCCCAAATATAAAATCACAAAGAAGTCTCAAAAGAAAACAACAATAAAAAAGCGGCTATTAAAGCTAACGAACAAATTTAGCAGAGTTGCAGGTTACAGGATGAACTCAGACTGGGCACAGTGGCTTACGCCTGTGTTCCCAGCATTTTGGGAGCTGAGGTGGCAGGATCACTTGAGCCCTGGAGTTTGAGACAAGCCTGGACAACATAGGGAGATACTCTCTCTACAAAAAAAAAAATTAAAAAATTAGCCAGGCATGTTGGTGCGTACCTGTAGTCCCAGCTAACTGGGAGGCTGAGGGAGGAGGATGGCCTGAGCATAGGAGGTCAAGGTTGCAGTGACTGGTGATCACATCACTGTACTTTAGCCTGGATGATAGAGCAACACTCTGTCTCAGAAAAAAAAAAAAAAAAAAAAAAAAGAAAGAAAAAAGAAAGATCAACTCACAAAAATCTTGTGGGCTGGGCTCAGTGGCTTGTACCTGTAATCCTGGCACTTTGAGAGGCTAAGGCAGGAGGATCACTACTTGAGGCCAGGAGTTCGAGACCAGTGTGGTCAACATAGCAAGACCTCGTCTCTATAAAATAATTTTTTGCGGAGATAGGGTCTTATTCTGTCACCCAGGCTTGAGTGCAGTTGTGCCATCATGGCTCACTGCTTGACCTCCTGTGCTGGAGCAATCCTTCCACCTCAGCCTCCCAAGTAGCTGGGACTATAGGCATATACCACCACATCCAGCTAATTTTTGTATTTTTTGTAGAGATGGGGTTTTGCCATGTTGCCCAGGCTGGTCTCGAATTCCTGGGCTCAAGTGATCCTCCCACCTCAGCCTCCCAAAGTGCTGGGGTTATAGGCATGAGCCACTGTGCCCAGGTGTATAAAATATTTTTTAAAATTTGTATAAAGATTTTTTTTTTAAGACAGGTTGTTGCTCTGTTGCCCAGGCTGGAGTGCACTGGCATGATCTCAGCTCACTGAAACCTCTGCCTCCCAGGCTCAAGTGATCCTCCCACCTGAGCCTCCCAAGTAGGTAGGACCACAGGCATGTGCCACCACGCCTGCCTAATTTTTTGTAGAGATGTGCTATTGCCATATTGCCTAGGCTGTTCTTGAACTCCTGGCTTCAAGTGATCCTGCCACCTCGGCCTCCCAAAGTGCTGAGATTACAGGCATGAGCCATGGTGTCTGGCCCAATTGTGTTTATATACACCAGCAATGAACAACTGAAAAAGGAAATAATAAAGACAATTATATTTTCCATAGCATTCAAAAGAATAAAATGCCTGGGAACAAATTTAACCAAGAAGTTGAAAGATTTGTACACCAAAAACTACAAAACATTGCTGAAAGAAATTAAGGAAGGCCAGGTGCAGTGGTTCATGCCTGTAATTCCAGCACTTTGGGAGGCTGAGGCAGAAGGATTGCTTGAGCCAAGAAGTTCAAGACCAGCCTAGGCAACATAGGGCCCTGTCTCTACAAATTTTATATATATATATATATATATATTTTTTTTTTTTTTTTTTTTTTTTTTGAGATGGAGTCTCACTCTGTCGCCCAGGCTGGGGTGCAGTGGCGCAATCTCCACTCACTGGAACCTCCGTCTTCCAGGTTCAAGTGATTCTCCTGCCTCAGCCTCCTGAGTAGCTGGGATTACGGGTGCTTGCCATCATGCCCAGCTAATTTTTTTCTAATTTTAGTAGAGACGGGGTTTCACCATGTTGGCCACATTGCTCTCAAACTCCTGACCTCAGGTGATCCACCCACCTTGGCATCCCAAAGTGTTGGGATTACAGGCGTGAGCCACCACACCCAGGGTCTACAAATAATTTTTAAGATAACTTAGCTGGGTGTGGTCGCATGCGCCTCTTATTCCTAGCTACTTGGGAGGCTGAGGCAGGAGGATCAGCTGAACCTGGAAGGTCAAGACTGCAGTGAGCCATGATTGCACCACTGCACTCCTGCCTGGGCAACAGAGTGAAACCCTGTCTTGCTTTAAAAAAAAAAGCAACAACATAGGGTGCAGTGGCTCACACCTGTAATCCCAACACTTTGGGAGGCCAAGGCAGGCAGATTGCTAAAGCTCACGAGTTCAAGACCAGCCTGATCAGCATGGAGAAACCCTGTCTCTACAAAAAATTAAAAGAAAAAGAAAAAAAAGGCTGGGTGTGGTGGCTCACACCTGTAATCCCAACACTTTGGGAGGCTGAAGCAGGCAGATCACAAGGTCAGGAGTTTGAGACCAGCCTGGCCAACATGATGAAACCCTGTCTCTACTAAAAAAAAAAATAATAATAATAATAAAAAAATAGCCAGGCACAGTGGCAGGTGCCTGTAGTCCCAGCTACTTGGGAGGCTGAGGCAGGAGAATTGCCTGAACCCGGGAGGCAGAGGTTGCAGTGAGCTGAGATCACACCAGTGCACTCCAGCCTGGGTGACAGAGCAAGACTCCATCTTGAAAAAAAAAATTACATGGGTATGGTGATGCGTGCCTGTAGCCCAGCTACCAGCACTCTAGCCTAGGTGACAAAGTGAGACCCTGTCTCAAAAAAGAAAAAATTAAAGAGGACCTATATAAATGGAAAGGCATTTCATGTTCATGTTGAAGACATGATATTGTTAAGATGGCAGTATTCCCCAAAGTGATCTATGGATTTAATGCAATCCCTATCAGAATTTTAATGGCTTTTCTTCAGAAATGGAAAAGCTGACCCCTCTAATTCATAGGGAACTGTAAGAGGGCCTGAACAGCCAAAAGAATCTTGAAAAAGCAAAACAAAACTGGAGGACTCAAACTTCCTAGTTTCCAAATGTATTGCAAAGCTATAGTAATCAAAACAGTGTGGTATTGCCATAAGTATAAACATATAGACCACTAGAATAGAATCAAGAGTCCAGAATTAAACATCTATGGCCAGTTGATTTTCAACAAGGATGTCAAAACTATTCAATGGAGAAAGAATAGTCTCTTCAATAAGTGGTGCTGAAACCACTAGGTATTCACACTGAAAAAGAACTCATTCACCCCTACCTCATGCCATATGAAAATATTAACTCAAAATGGATCAATGACCTAAGTATAAGAGTTAAAATTATAAATCTCTTTGAAGAAGTCATACAGTAAATCTTAATGACCTTAAATTTGGCAATGGATTTGTAGAACAAAAGTATAAGCAACAAAAGAAAAAATAATTAGACTTCACCAAAACTAAAAATATTTGTGCATCAAAGGATATTATCAAAAAGTAAAATAACAACTACAGAAAGGGAGAAAATATTTACAAATGATATATCTAATGAGTACAGGTGATAACAACAAAAAGACAACATAGTTTAAAAAGGAGCAAAGGACTTGAATTGACATTCTCCAAAGAAGACCTGTGAATAGCTAAGAAGCACATGAAAAGATGCTAACTCTCATTAGTTTAGGGATATACAAATCGAAACCACAGTGAGATACCACTTCACACCCACTGGATAGCCATTAAAAAAAAAAAAGAAAGAAAAGAAAGTGTTAGGATGTGGACAAACTGGAACTCTCATACAGTGCTAATGGAAGTATAAAATAGTACAGCTACTGTGGGAAACAGTTTGTTCCTCAAAAAATTAAACATAGGCTGGGCACAGTGGCTCATGCCTGTAATCCCAGCTCTTTGGGAGGCCAAGATGGGTGGATCACTTGAGCCCAGGAGTTCAAGACCAGCCTGTGCAACATGGTGAAACCTTGTCTCCACAAAAAAATACAGAAAATTACCTGGGCATGGTGGTACACACCTGTAGTCCAAGCTACTCAGGAGACTGAGGTGGAAGAATCACCTGAGCCGCAGAGGTTGAGACTGTAATAAGCCAAGTTCATGCCACTGCACTCCAGCCTGGGTGTCAGAATGAGACCCTGTCTCAAAAAAAAAAAGATTGAAAACAGGTACTCAAACAAATACACACAGATGTTCATGGCAACACTATTCACAATAATCAAAGCTGAGGGTGATGGCTCACACCTGTAATCCCAGCTCTTTGTTAGGCCAAGGCAGGAGGATTGCTTAAGACCAGGAGTTCAAGACCAGCCTGGACAACATATCTCTACAAAATACGAAATAAAAAAATTAGCCAGTCACGGTGGTGGGCACCTGTAGTCTTAGCTACTCTGGAGGCTGAGGCAGGAGGATCACTTGAACCCAGGAATTCAAGGTTACAGTGAGCTATGATCACACCATTGCACTTCAGCCTTGATGACAGAGCAAGACCCTTTCTCAAAAAGTCAAAAGGTAGAAACAACTGAAATGTCAATGAATAGATAAAATATAGTATGTACATACAATGGAATATTACTGAGCTATAAAAAGGAATGAAGTACCGATACATATTAAAATGTGAATGAACCTTAAAAACATTATGCCAAATGAAAGAAACCAAACACAAAAAGTCACATATTGTATGATTTTATTTATATGAAATATCCAGAATAAGTAAATCCATAGAGACGGAAAGCAGATTGGTGGTTTCCAGGGTTTGGGAGTAGGATGGAATGGGGATTGACTTCTTTTTTTTTTTTTTCCCATAAAGTGAAAGCAAGTTTATTAAGAAAGTAAAGGAATAAAAGAATGGCTAGTCCATAGGCTGAGCAGCTGGGATTGACTTCTTAATGGATATGGGGTTTCTTCTGGGGTGACGAAAATGTTTTGGAACTAGATAGAGGTGGTGGTTGCACAACACTGTGGGTGTACGAAATGCCACAGAATTATACACTTTAAGATGGCTAACTTTTATGTTATGTGGATTTCACCTCAATAAAAAAAATTAAACCATGCAAGTACTAAAAGTAAGCAGGGTGTTAGTGGTAAATTCCTTTATCATCTGAAAGTAAGGAAAGCCTAATTCTGACTCAAAGTCAAACTTGTGAAGCAAAAAAAAGGTTGATAAATTAGGCCAGGTGCAGTGACTCATGCCTATAATAGCAGCACTTTGGGAGGCCCAGACAGAAGGATCACTGAAGCCCAGGAGTTTGAGGATGGAGTGAGCTATGATTGTGCTACTACACTCCAACCTGAACAACCCCATCACTAAAAAAAAAAAAAAAAGAAGTGTACAGAGAAAGAAATGCAGATAGCCATTATACATATGAAATTATGCTTAACCTTCTATAAGAGATATGAAAATTAAAACTACACTGAGATATTATTTCTCCCGTTAGATTGGAAAAAATCCAAAAGTTTGACAATACACTCTCTTGGCAAGTCTGGTGAAACTAGAAATCCTGTACATTGTTGGTGGGGGTACAAAATGGTACAATCTCTATGGAGGTAAATTTTGTAGTATCTCACAGAATTATAGTTAACCTCTGATCCAATAATCCACTTTTTTTTTGTGTGTGTGAGACGGAGTCTCGCTCTGTCGCCCAGGCTGGAGTGCAGTAGCGCCATCTCGGCTCACTGCAAGCTCTGCCTCCCGGGTTCACATCATTCTCCTGCCTCAGCCTCCTGAGTAGCTGGGACTACAGGTGCCCATCACTACACCTGGCTAATTATTTGTATTTTTAGTAGGGACAGGATTTCACTGTGTTAGCCAGGATGATCTCGATCTCCTGACCTCGTGATCTGCCTGCCTCTGCCTCCCAAAGTGCTGGAATTACAGGCGTGAGCCACCACATCCGGCCCCAATAATCCACTTTTAAGAATCTATTCTGAAGCCATTTCTATGCAAAGTTGAAATAACATTTACTTATTTATGTATTTTTTTAGAGACAGCGTCTTGCTCTGTCACCTAGGCTGGAGTACTGTGGCATGATCATGCCTGGAGAACAGTGGCATGATCACTGAAGCCTGGAATCCTGTGTTCAAGTGATCCTCCTGCCTCAGCCTCCCAAATAGCTGGGACTACAGGCATGTGCCACCATGCCCAGCTAATTTTTAAAATTTTTTGTAGAGACAGATTCTCACTTTATTGCCCAGGCTGGTCTTGAACTCCTGTCCTCAATGACTCTCCCACCTAAGCCTCCCAAAGTGCTGGGATTATAGATGTAAGCCACTGCTCCCAGCCTGAAATAACATTTATATACAGTTATTCATTATGACATTATTTAAAGTGGCAAAATATTGGAAATGACTCAGAAATTCTTTAGTGCAAGAGTGGTTGAAAAAGCTGTGGTATGTCCACTCAGTTCAATACTATGCATCTGTTAAAACTAATGAGGAAGCTCTATGTGATCTAATATGAAATAATCACCAGGATATATTATTAAGTGAAAAAAACGACGTAGAATAGTGTTAATAGTATGTTACCTATATTGTAAGTAGAGAGGGGAAATAAAGAAAAAATACATATGTATTTACAAAAAATACTTGCTAGAAGTATAAACCAGAAACAAAATTTATTACCTCAGAGTTAACAATACGGAATGGGGCTGAAGGGCATGAAGGAAACGCAGTTTCTCTGAGTGTGCCTTTTTGTATAGCTTTGACTTGTGAGCCTGTAAATGTTTTTCAAAATATAAAGTTAAAAAAGAAAAGAAACAAAACCTAAAATTGCAAAAAAAGAAAGAAATGACCCTAACTGTATATCAAAATAGTAACATAACCACACAGGTAAAATAATTTTTCAAATAACTTTAGAATACTTTATCAGTTCTTTAGTGAGACAAAAGGAACTATAATTGTAATCCTTATTCAGTAGTTTAATTGTTAATAGTGATATTGATACTACAGTGATATTGATACTACGTATATAGTGTGTGAATATATATGCATTATAGAGTAGCAAATAAGGAATTACGTTCCTGTTATTAGGAACCAGTATTTTCAAAGTAAGATAAATTAGATAGAAGTATAAATTCAAAAGACTTTTAAAATACTGTAATGATAAATATGAATTGGAAATATCAATTGAATTCTGGTTTTTAAGTGCTTTTTCTAGTACTATGCATTGGGAAATGTAGCATGAGCTCCTTTAGCAACTAGATTTTGGTCTCTATGTACCATTATCCACTAAAAGTAACCAGGATTCCATGGGGAAATAACTTGATTTTTGGTCTAGAGCAGGGTTTTTTTAAAGCTTTTTAGAAATTACCCTCCATCCCAGGAGTTTTTTTTTTAATTTTTATTTATTTATTTATTTATTTTATTATTATTATTATACTTTAAGTTCTAAGGTACATGTGCACAACATGCAGGTTTGTTACATATGTATACATGTGCCATGTTGGTGTGCTGCACCCATTAACTCATCATTTAACATTAGGTATATCTCCTAATGCTATCCCTCCCCCCTCCCCTCACCCAACCAGGAGTTTTTTTTAGAATTTTTTTCCCTAATTACCTCCTACCACATGAAATTTTAACACCACAGATATATCATATATCTGTTTATGTATTGTGACCATTTGGTGGACCATAAACCATTGGAATAGCTAAGATTTTTTTACCCCCACCAAGAACCAATTTTGTTTAGAATGCATGGTTGAGGGCGAAGAAAGCCCAGGATGATCTTGCAGCATGTTGTAAAGGAAAGCAAGGAAGCAGTCAAGGCCAAAGAGGCTCCCAGTGACCAAAATTGGGACAATTTGAGCATTAAAAAGGATAATTATGTAGTTGATTGAAGTACACTGAATGTAGCTACTCAGGAGGCTGAAGTGGGAGTATCGCTTGAGCCTAGGGGTTTAGACCAGCCTGAGCAACATGGCTAGATCTTATCTCTAAGACAATTAAAAAATTAGCCAGGCATGGTGGCACACACCTATAGTCCTAGTTGCTCAGTGGGCTGATGTTGGAGGATTGCTTGAGCCCAGGAGTTTGAGGCTGCAGTGAACTATGCTAGCATCACTGCATTCCAGCTACTGACAGAGTAAGACCTTGTCTCTAAAACACACACACACACACACACACACACACACACACTGAATATATATAATAAAAATCCACAAGCTCATAATGAATGAAAACAAGAGCTGGGTGTTGGGCAAGGTAGCTCATGCACCTGTAATCCCAGCACTTTGGAAGGCCGAGGCAGGGGAATCACTTGAGTTCAGGAGTTCGAGACCAGCCCGGGCAACATGGTGAAACCCCATCTCTACAAAAATGCAGAAATGAGCTAGGCATTGTGCTATGTGCCTGTAGTCCCAGCTACTCAGGAAGCTGAGGTTGGAGGATCGCTTGAACCTGGGAGTTTGAGGCTTCAGTGAGCTGTGATCGTACCACTGCACTCTAGCATGGGTGACAGAGCAAGACTCTGTCCCCCCACCACCAAAATTAAGTAAATAAGACAAATTAATACTCATCCACCACTATTGGAGAATATTTTTCACTAACTCTCTACTCTGAAAACCAATTAAAGGGAAATAAACATTCTGCCTTTTCAGTGAGAACTGTAGTTCAGTATAATCAAATAGTCCCATTTGCAGAAGGAAAGCTCTTCTTTACAGAAAATATGCCAGTTGATGGTGGAGAACTAGACATTCCCCAAAGGATCACCCCTAATCAGAAGGGGAAAGCTTCACAATGAGATCTTGTTTGTGCCACATTAACCTAGTTAGTAAACTTAGCCTTACTTATAATGGGACAATGAGACAATATGCCTCCAGTATGATGCAATATACAATACATGGGATCACCTCTTAAAGTATTCTTAGCAAAATTATTTAACATAAATCAGC
The DNA here is from genome assembly GCF_028878055.3 of Symphalangus syndactylus. Taxonomy (NCBI): domain Eukaryota; kingdom Metazoa; phylum Chordata; class Mammalia; order Primates; family Hylobatidae; genus Symphalangus; species Symphalangus syndactylus. The sequence goes on from NC_072427.2 coordinate 129,130,424, forward strand.
TAAGTTAGATCAATTTCCAGTTAATAGGGAATACAAGGGATAGTGAAATAAGTTAAATGATTCTGTGTGGAAACAATCAGACAAGTCCAGAATGTGGGACATGACCTTCTGCAAAGACAACTGGCCTGTTCCTTTCCCTTTTCTCTTTTTCTCTTTTTTTTGGGGGATGGAGTCTTGCTTTGTTGCCCAGGCTGGAGTGCAGTGGCATGATCTTGGCTCACTGCAACCTCTGCCTCCCGGGTTCAAGGTTCAAGTGATTCTCCTGCTTCAGCCTCCTGAGTAGCTGAGATTACAGGCGCCCACCACCATGCCTGGCTAATTTTTGTATTTTTTGTAGAAATGGGGTTTCTCCATATTGGCCAGGCTGGTCTTGACTTCCTGGTCTCAGGTGATCTACCCGCCTTGGCCTCCCAAAGTGCTGGGATTACAGGCATGAGCCACCGTGCCTGACCTTCTTTTCAAAAAGTTACTATGGGCTGGGGATGGTAGCTCACGCCTGTAATCCTAACACTTTGGAAGGCTGAGGTGGGCAGATTGCTTGAGCCCAGGAGTTCAAGATCAGCCTAGGCAGCATGGTAAAAGCCCATCTCTACTAAAATACAAAAAATTAGCCAGGAGTGGTGATATGTGCCTGTAGTCCCAGCTACTCAAGGGGCTGAGGTGTGATGATCGCTTGAGCCAGGAGGTCAAGACTGCAGTGAGCTGTGATCACACCACTGCACTCCAGCCTGGGTGACAGCGAGACCCTGTTTCAAAAAAGTTACTATGAAAAAAGGAGAGGCTGCACTATTCTAGATTAAAAGACACTTCAAAGACATAACAAGATGCAGTGCATGGTTCATGTTTGGATGCTTTTATAAAAGACATTTAGGGGAATAATTGGAAAAATTTGAATATGGACTGGGTATTGAATGATGCTAGGCAATAATTTTTAATTTTGTTTAGCTTGTTAATGGTGTTTGGCTATGTTGGAAAAATTTCTTTATATCTTTTCTCTTCTTTTTTTTTTTTTTTTTTGAGATAGAGTCTCTCTCTGTCACCCGTGGTAGAGTGCAGTGGCACAATCTCTGCTCACTGTGCAACCTCTGCCTCCTGGGTTCAAGTGATTCTCATGCCTCAACCTCCCAAATAGCTGGGATTACAGTCACGTACTACCACACCCAGCTAATTTTTTTTTTTTTTTTTTGAGACAGAGTCTTGCTCTGTCGCCCAGGCTGGAGCACAATGATGCGATCTCGGCTGACTGCAACCTCTGCTTCCCGGGTTCAAGCAATTCTCCTGCCTCAGCCTCCTAAATAGCTGGGATTACAGGCATGTGCCACCACACCCGGCTAATTTTTGTATTTTTAGTAGAGACGGGGTTTCACCATGTTGGTCAGGCTGGTCTTGAACTCCTGACCTCGTGATCTGCCTGCCCCGGCCTCCTAAAGTGCTGGGATTACAGGCGTGAGCCACTGTGCCCGGCCTTAATTTTTATATTTTTAGTAGAGACGGGATTTCTCCATGTTGACCAGGCTTGTCTTGAACTCCTGGCCTCAAGTGATCCACCCACCTTGGCCTCCCAACGTGCTGGTTTACAGGCATGAGCCACCACACCCAGCTGGAAAAATTTCTTATATTTTATTATTATTATTGAGACAGAGCTTCACTCTGTTGCCCAGGCTGGAGTGCAGTGGTGCGATCTCAGCTCACTGCAACCTCTGCCTCCCAAGTTCAAGCAATTCTCAAGCCTCAGCCTTCCGAATAGCTGGGATTACAGGCATGTGCCACCATGCCGGCTCATTTTTGTATTTTTAGTAGAGATGGGGTTTTGCTGTGTTGGCCAGGCTGGTCTTGAACTCCTGGCCTCAAGTGATCCACCTGCCTCTACCTCCTAAAGTGTTAGGATTACAGGCATGAGCCACTGCACCCAGCCATTTCTTATATTTTAGAGATGCATTTTGAAGTATTTAGAGGTGACATGTTTCATAATGTCTGTCATTTATTTTAAAACACTTTAGCATGCAGAAATAGATGAAACAAGTATGGCAAAAATGTCAATGTGTTAAATCTAGGGGACGGGTATATGGGCATTGACTGCACCAGTCTTTCAACTACTTTTTAAAAATATATGTTTGAAAATGTTCATAATACAAAGTTTAAAAAATTGAAAATGGTTTGGTTGAAGGGTCCCCAGGAAATGCTACTTCTCAGCCAAGGAAGGGTAAGTTGGCTTTGACTTATGTTGAGAACCTGTGGCTCCTGGATTCTTCCTCATATGTCTTTTTTTCTTCCCTCTCCCTTCACTTTACCTCCTTTCCAGCCCTCTTTGATTCCATGCACAGCAGCCAGGCGTCAGATAACCCATTTTCTCCACCACGTACTCTTCATTCACCTCCCCTGCAACTCCAGCAGCGCTCTGAGAAGCCCCCTTGGTGTAAGTAATCCTTTTGGAACTGCCTAGACAAAAGTCACGAAGACTGGAGTGATTGGTGAATGAGGGGCCTGTTGCATGAGGTCAAAGAAGGTGAGGGTTGAAAGACTAGGAATATCCATTCTGGGAAGCAGTCTCATCTGCCATTTCTAAGATGAAAGAAGAATCTGTTTATTCTCTCTCTTTACCTCTGTTCTCCATGTTCCTTCTATTTCATTGGAGAGAAGCTTTTCTGCAGTATTAGGAATAATTTTTTTTTTTTTGAGGGATAGAGTTTTGCCCTTGTTGCCCAGGCACGATCTTGGCTCACTGCAACCTCTGCCTCCCAATTTCAAGCGATTCTCCTGCCTCAGCCTCCCAAGTAGCTGGGATTACAGGCATGCACCACCATGCCCAGCTAAATTTTGTATTTTTAGTAGAGACGGGGTTTCTCCATATTGGTCAGGCTGGTCTCAAACTCCCAACCTCAGGTGACCCGCCTGCCTCAGAGGAATAATTTTTGATTTGGAGAGAAGTTCTTCCTCAAAGGGCTCTTTGGGGAAGAGAGAATGGAGGCTTCATTCTCCTTTGATCCCTATTTGATCTCTACAGGTTTCTCCGGTAAATATGACTAGCAGACAACCTAGATATTTAGAAAAGCTGGGAGCAGGAGGCCGGGCATGATGGCTCACGCCTGTAATCCCAGCACTGTGGGAGGCCGAGGCGGGCAGATCACGAGGTCAGGAGATCGAGACCTTCCTGGCTAACACGGTGAAACCTCGTCTCTACTAAAAATACAAAAAATTAGCTTGGTGTGGTGGCGGGTGCCTGTAGTCCCAGCTACTCGGAAGGCTGAGGCAGGAGAGTGGCGTGAACCCGGGAGGCAGAGCTTGCAGTGAGCCGAGATGGCGCCACTGCACTCCAGCCTGGGCGACAGAGTGAGACTCCGCCTCAGAAACAAAAAACAAACAAACGAAAAAAGCTGGGAGCAGGAGAGACTAGAATCTGCTACTTATTTCTACATGACTCTTCTCTCTGTTGTCTGTTTTCAGTTTTTAGTTTAAGTTGAGGTGCTGCTTTTTCCCATCTTGTTTATTATCTCTAATCTATCACTAGTTATTTTTGGTAACAGTGTGAGCAGTGGAGCCACACAGAGTTGTTAGAGTGACTATAGAGAGGAGGAGCTACCGGTGGTAATTGGAGGTGGGGATATGGGCCAGAGGCACTGGTGAAGTATCATCCTGCCTCCGGGGAATAACTGAAATCAAATATGCCTTTCATTATTTTATTTGGATAGGACCGAAGTAAAGATTTTTACTTCATTCAGCATTGGATTTAACAGTTGTAGCATTTTACCCTTTTTCTGGCATCCTGTTTGAGGAAGAAACTTTCCTCTCTGACACCAAGAATTCCTCCCCTGAATTTCAGATTATCCTACACTCTTTGTAGGGCCATTGCCCTTTTTACCTGTTTCCTGGAGTGTTTATGATTTCTGTGCCCCTGGAAATCTTACCCTTCTCCCTCTTCTGTTTCTGTTTGACCTGTTTGATTTGCCTGAATCAGACCACTAGCAGGATATTAAGGCTACTTCTTTACTTGGGTAAAGCTCAGCTTACATCTTTTCTTTTTCTTTTTTTCCATCTAGTATCAGATTTTTGACTCAGTATCAGGTGTGTAGCCTCACTGGTAAACATCTTCTTTAGGGTCTGTATGTCTGCGTCAGAAATAGGGTCCATATCTCTTAAAGCCTTGCTGGTTCAAAGCCATGATCTTCTCTATTTTTTTTTTTTTTTTGAGATAGAGTCTTGCTCTGTCACCCAGGCTGGAATACAGTGGCGCGATCTTGGCTCACTGCAACCTCCACATCCTGGGCTCAAGCGATTCTCCTGCCTCAGCCTCCCGAGTAACTGGGATTACAGGCACATGCCACCACACCTGGCTAGTTTTTGTATTTTTAGTAGAGACGGGGTTTTGCCATGTTGGCCAGGCTGGTTTCGAACTCCTGATCTCAAGTGATCCACCCACCTCGGCCTCCCAAAGTGTTGGGATTACAGGCATGAGCCACCGCGCCTGGCTTCTTTTTCTGCTTGAAGCGTGCCTCCTTTGATTCTTCTTTTTTTTTTTTTTTTTTTTTAGATGGAGTCTTGCTCTGTCATCCAGGCTGGAGTGCAATGGTGCGATCTCGGCTCACTGCAACCTCCACCTCCTGGGTTCAAGTGATTCTCCTGCCTCAGCCTCCTGAGTATCTGGGATTACAGGCATGCACTACCACGCCCAGCTAATTTTTTTTTGCATTTTTAGTAGAGAAGGAGTTTCACTATGTTGGTCAGGCTGGTCTCGAACTCCTGACCTTGTGATCTGCCCACCTCAGCCTCCCAAAGTGCTGGGATTACAGGTGTGAGCCACCGCGCCCGGCCTCTCCTTTGATTCTTTACAGAAGAGAGATAACTAGCATACCTTCAACTCAATGACGGATTGAGCCTTTGTAGGCTCAGGTTTACCAACTTTTCAAGGTTTTCTTCAATGGCAATATGTTCTGATGTTCCCTTTTCCCAGAATCTGTCATTATTGATACTATAGTGCTTTAATATATCATTATAATAATATCAACAAAAATGATATTTACCAAGGGAAAAGTAGGTTAGTCCCTTACTAGAGGTCAATGAAGCAGTAGAGGATGGAGTAGGAATCATCCCACAGTGTAATTGAAGACTCTGAGGTCTTTATTACACTACTGTCAGGATGTAGGAAATCAGTTTTTTAATGTTTTCTGTGTATATAATGTGCACAATCTTGTAACATTGTATGTCCCAGGACTTACAAGCGTCTTAACTCTGGATCCATAGATGTGGTTTCAGGCTAGAGTCTATGAGCTTCAGGAATCACATGTAAAGATTAGTGTGAATATTCTTATATACATTTTTCCTGGAAGATATCTATGACTTAGTACTTCAAAGGGGCCACTGACCCCTAGAAAGGTTAAGAACTGCCGTGTAGAAATTCCATGGCCATCTTCCATTTTTGGGTAAACCATTTTCTTTCTTTCTTTTTTTTTTTTCCTGAGATAGAGTCTTGCTTTGTTGCCCAGGCTGGAGTACAGTGGCATGATTTCGGCTCACTGCAACCTCCACCTCTGGGGTTCAAGTGATTCTCCTGCCTCAGCCTCCTGAGTAGCTGGGATTACAGACAGCTGCCACTACGCCTGGCTAATTTTTATATTTTTAGTAGAGACAAGGTTTCGCCATGTTGGCCAGGCTGGTTTAGAGCTCCTGACCTCAAGTGATCTGCCTGCCTCGGCCTCCCAAAGTGCTAGGATTACAGGCGTGAGCCACCGCACCCAGCCAGGTAAACCATTTTCTTTCCTATTGTTCTGATTTACATGGTTTTTCTACATTCTTCTTCCAACTTATCATTTGGGCTATAAATAATGATTACCTCTGCCCCAGAAATACATTGATTGCTTTAAAGAATGATTCTTAACAGAAGGTGTACATCAGATTCAATTGGGAGTGTTCCAACAAAATTATATTGCCTTCTTCCTCCTCCCTCCTCCAAGCTACACCTTTACACTAAACCTATAGAATTAGAATCTCTGGAGTTGAAAACTGGAAATTAGTATTTAAAAAAATTGTTTTCATGATTTTGATTATGAACCACTGGGCTAAAGTATTCATATGCTTCCAAAGTAGGAATGAGAGGCCTTGGGAACTTGGAATTGGGATGGGAGTGTATTTGTGAAAGAACCAGATGAAGTGGGTCTTAGCACTCTCTGCTGAAGTCTTAGATGTACCTTATTGTTACTCTCAAAGTATATATTAGGCCAGGGTGACAGTTCCTGAGGTAAGCAAACTTACGAGTCTCTGCTTAACTTAGGAAGAATTCAGACACTCTTCCCTCAAGACATAAGTAGCATAGGCCAACCATTCTAGCATTTGAACTATCTGCACAGGGTAGAGCCTACTCTTCCAGCTTCTCTGACTTGATCTCTTGACTTTGCTTTACAGACAGCAGTGGCCCTTCTAGCACTGTGTCCAGTGCTGGTCCTTCCTCCCCTACTACAGTAGATGGTAACTCCCAATTTGGCTTCAGTGATCAACCCTCCCTAAATTCACAAGTGGCTGAAGAACATCAAGGCCTTGGGCTTCTCCAGGAGACCCCTGGGAGTGGAGCACAAGAGCTCTCCATAGAAGGGGAGCAAGAGCTTTTTGAACCAAATCAGTCCCCACAGGTGCCACCTGTGGAAACCAGCCAGCCATACGAGGAGGTGGCTGAGGAGGTCAGCCAGCCATGCCAGGAGGTCCCTGACATCAGCCAGCCATGCCAGGACATTTCTGAGGCCCTCAGCCAGCCATGTCAGGAGGTCCCTGACATCAGCCAGCCATGCCAGGAGGTCCCTGACATCAGCCAGCCATGCCAGGACATTTCTGAGGCCCTCAGCCAGCCATGTCAGGAGGTCCCTGACATCAGCCAGCAATGCCAGGAGAACCATGACAATGGTAACCACACATGCCAGGAGGTCCCTCACATCAGCCAGCCATGCCAGAAGTCCAGCCAACTGTGCCAGAAAGTCTCTGAGGAAGTTTGCCAGCTATGTCTGGAGAACTCCGAGGAGGTCAGCCAGCCATGCCAGGGGGTCTCTGTGGAGGTTGGCAAGCTGGTCCATAAGTTCCATGTAGGGGTTGGTGGCTTGGTCCAGGAAACCCTTGTAGAAGTTGGCAGCCCAGCTGAAGAGATCCCTGAGGAGGTCATCCAGCCATACCAGGAGTTCTCTGTGGAGGCTGGCAGGCTGGCTCAGGAGCCTTCTGCGATCAATCTGTTATCTCAGGGCATCCCTGAGATTGATAAACCATCCCAAGAGTTTCCTGAGGAGATTGATCTGCAAGCCCAGGAGGTCCCTGAGGAGATAAATTAGAAGTCCTGGGTGGTCCCTGAAGTGATCGATCAGCTGCCTGGAGAGGGTATTCCTCAAGCCCAGCATCCATCTGGTGATCAAAACCCTCAGAGCCAGTCTCTAGCCCATGACCAGCACTCACCCCTTCCACCAGCAACATGTGATTAATTTTCTCATTAGTGGTATCACACTATACCAGCCATTTGAGCCAGCAACCTTTTCTGTTGGCTAACTCACTGGCCAGCTCTCACCAGCGGTGTCTGGGGAAGTAGTTCTCTTGGTATGAAGCATACCTGTGCCAGAGCTGTGCTTGAGGAGGAGCCAGTTTTAGGTTCAAAGAAGCCATTGGCTCCTCACCTAGCCATTAGACTTGAATAGGATTTCCTTGGGGTGGGTTGGTCTGTCATTACCCACCCTTCTCTGAGCATCCTAGGAAATCACAGATTGTTAAAGGAAATGCCGCTTCACGCTGAAGACACCATCTGGGGACAGCAAATGCAAAAGAGGGGACCCTAGGGTCTTCACTTTGCTGGGGAAATATTCATGACTTCTCAAGGTACGCTTAGACCATATGTGCATTCAGGGGACTCTTGTCTTTGCCAGCACTCCTCAGGTGAGCCTGGGATGGCTATCTGAAATGTCTGGAAAATAGATTCCCCTTCCCAAACATCTGACGTGGCCACTAAATCTTTAGACTTGCCTTATAGATCCTTCCATATCATCCCCAAGTGCCCCTTCTGCCTCAGTCCTGTTCCTCTGGGCAATAGCTCTAGGGAAAAGTAGGTATTAGACTGCTGTGCAAAATTCAGAACAACTACGTAAAATGCTCTAGAGGATTCTTAGCCAGTCTGTGAAAGTGGGCCTCCCTCTGTGGTGGGGCTGTTTGGCTTAGGAGATGCTGTAGTAGTAGAGATAATCAGGTTCTATTTTAAGCAATCAGCAGAGATCAATATTGTACAGATACAAGCAAAGGTTTAATAAATAAATATAAATATATATATACACATACATATATGTATATATATATATATATATTTCTGTAGTTGTGCCAGGGACAGACTGGCCAAAGACCAAACACTCCAGGGTCCCCAAGAAATTTATCCTTGTATCATTGTGTCTGAGGGCCAGATATGATTATGAAGCTTTTTCCAAAGATCCAGGGATGGGAATGGGAGTGGGTAGGAGGGGTAATGCAGTCATTGGAGTCGGGGGCCGGAACATTATGAGTGCTCAATAAATATAAACTAATGAGAATGGTGGTGATGGATGATGGTGATGTCCTTGTGAATTCAAGAATGAATATGGGCTGGGCACGGTGGCTTACACCTGTAATCCTAGCACTTTGGGAGGCCAAGGCGGGCAGATCATTTGAGGTCAGGAGTTGGAGACCAACCTGGCCAACATGGTGAAACCTTTACTAAAAACACAAAAATTAGCCAGGCATGGTGGTGGACACCTATAATCCCAGCTATTCGGGAGGCTGAGGCAGGAGAATCACTTGAACCCTGGAGGCGGAGGTTGCAGCGCGCCAAAATCACGCCACTGCACTCCAGCCTGGGCAAGAAAGCAAGACTCTGTCTCAAAAAAAAAAAAAAAAAAGGGAATATGACTGTGAGTCAATTGTGTCTGTAACTGATTAATCTGAATCAGTCAAAAGCCATTATAGTTGAGCAGGAATGGGCTGTAAAAATACAGAGATCAGGCATCCAAAAACAGACTATAAAAATACAGAGATCAGCTGGGCGCGGTGGCTCACGTCTGTAATCCTAGCACTTTGGGAGGCCGAGGTGGGTGGATCATGAGGTCAAGAGATTGAGACTATCCTGGCCAACATGGTGAAACCCCGTCTCTACTAAAAATATAAAAATCAGTTGGGCGTAGTGGCACATGCCTGTACTCCCAGCTACTTGGGAGGCTGAAGCAGGAGAATTGCTTGAATCCAGGAGGTGGAGGTTACAGCAAGCCAAGATCGCGCCACTGCACTCCAGCCTGGTGACAGAGTGAGACTCTGTCTCCAAAAAAAAAAAAAAAAAAAAAAAAAAAGTAGAGATCAGGCATCCCAAGAGGTGCCTATAGCAGTTAACCCACTATCTCAAAAGGTATTTATTTATTTATTTAGAGACAGAGTCTCGCTCTGTCACCAGGCTACAGTGCAGTGGCGCAATCTCAGCTCACTGCAACTGCCACCTCCTGGATTGAAGCAATTCTCCTGCCTCAGCCTCCTGAGTAGCTGGGATTACAGATGCCCGTCAGCACACCCAGCTAATTTTTTTGTATTTTTAGTAGAGACAGGGTTTCGCCATGTTGGCCAGGCTGGTCTCGAGCTCCTGACCTCAGGTGATCTGCCCACCTTGGCCTCCCAAAGTGCTGGGATTACAGGCATGAGCCACCACGCCTGGTCCCCAGAAGGTCTTTATTGAGTAAGTAGAGTGTTGGATGGGAGACTGGAAAGAGGTTTCCTCCCTGTGAAGCACCAGAGGGTACATGCCTTCTCACCAAGTTCTTGGAATCATCCTGTTAATTTTTCACTCTGATGGAGTGTCAGGAGGAGTTTATATAAAGGGGCTATGCCCTTTCTCTGCTCCCTTGTCATCTTTACCATGAGAGAGCCCAGAACAGTGGGAGGGCTAGAATATGCCCCTCCCCAAATATACACATTCATAACCTGGCCACTTCTGACATACTTAGGACTATAAAGGGTTTCCATGGAGGAGAAAAGTCGACCGTTTTACTCCATGGAAATCCTGACTGCACAAGGAGAGTTGTTTCCAACCTCATTAGGCTCTGGATCTCTTAGGGTCCTTCAGCTTCTTACCTCTTTAGCCCAAGAGGCTGTCCAGTGTATATGATCCTGGTTATTTGGTCCTCAACTCTTGACCCCACAGAATGCATATCCCCTCCCCAGGAGGCCCCCTGCCCCTCTTCCCTCCCCCAGACCAGACGTATGTATCCACCCTAGGCCCCTATTCTCCATACTCAGGCACAAGTGTTTCCAGTAATCAAAAGCAATGGAGTCTTCCAAGATAAATTCAATACTGGTTGAAGCAGAGAGGTAGAAGCCAGGGCCCAGTAACTAAGCATGTATGGAGTCAGAAAAAGCCTAAGCAGCACTACACCATCTGCAATGAACTTGGTTTATTGTTAGAGTTGGAGGTGGCTCCGTTACAGCAGCTGGGAACTATAGCAGGGAAGTGTGGGGAGGAGCAGAGCACAGCAGCAAGGGGAGGGTGAAGCTAGGAAGAACACACGGTGGGCTCATTTTGGTTTCCCAATCATTTGGCAGAGAAGGCAAGCCCACATGACTACCAGCTTCTGGGTTTCTCAGTCTGGCAGTAGTCTGGCAGGGCTGCTCACTGGCTTGCTTGGGGCGAGGTCCTCTCCTGGGGTGGTATTTTCAGCCCGTTTTCATTTCACTCTGTAGGAGTTAAGCTATGGCTCAGCTTCTCCCTTTTTCCTTCCTCCGTCTCATTTTCCCCAAGTCCTCTGGCCTGGCCTCCACCTTCCAGATCCTCTGTCCAAGAGTGGGTTTGGAGAGGCAGCCAGTGTTCCCATTTCAGCTGCAGGATGGCATAGTGGAATGTTGGGGGAGTCACACATCGCTGCGGTGTCAAATGTTGGGATGTCAGGCAGTGGCTTATTTTTAACCCATTACACACCAGGCCACAGCAGATGACCACATGCAGAGAAGCCAAGCAGGGGATGAGAAGGGATCAGGATAATTGAAATGGGGTGAGTAAAAACTTCAAAGAGTCAGGGAGTTTGGAAGAATTCTGGCATTGGGGCTTGGGCTCTCCTTGCCCTTTTGTGCTGTCTGGACACAGCCCTGGGATGTGAATGGTATAAAGCAGGGTCTGGGGGATAAGCTCCTTTCTCCTCTCACCAGTCTATTGGTCTAAAGAGCTTCAAGTTTTAAATTGAGACATTCAGATACTGAGGGAAGCAGTAGAACAGTGTAGCAGTGGGATACCCCCAGGCCCCTGCTAGAACTCAGACCCTGGTGGTTGAGGAGATGGGGGATGGGAAATGGAGGAAAGGGTGCAGCTCTGGGCACCTCACTGACAGTATCCTGCCCCCAGGTCACATAAATTACTATTGGAAATCCTTCCTGGGATGCCAAATAAATAGATTGAGATAAAGAGGTCCCTGGAGTTGGGGATATAATCTCCCTCTACGAGGGAGGAGGTTGCTCTCTGAGACCCATCCTCAGTCCCCATTCAATGCCGGAATTGACAGTGCTAGGAGAGGGTTCTCAGGCAGCAGATGCTATCCTATTCTAATTTGTCCCCTCCCCCATCCTCTCCCTGTTAACTTTGGTTTGAGACCCCTCTCAGGAATGGATAATGGGGAGGGACAACCCCTCCCATTTAGCCCAGCCCAAGTCCCCACAACAAGACTTCTCCCTCCCCTCCCCCTAGCTCCCATCTCCCTCAACCCCAAAGGACTCAGCAGTAGCCATTCTCTAAAGGAGCTGGGGGAGTGGATCCTTGGGGAAGGGAGGGCGGTTCTTTCAGAACTCAATCTTGCAGGCAGGGAAGGACTCATCCTGCATGACCACAGTGCTGCTGCTAGCCAGGACCAGGACATTCAGTTGCTGCTGCTGCTCATGAGTTTGTTGGTACCACTCACGAGTCACCTCCGTGTCATGAGTAGGGATCAGAGTCACCTAGAAGGGAGATAAGATATGTCTGATGTGAGAACGTGAAGGGAAGGTAGGTGAGGGGGAAAGGGCACCTCATGGTCTCAGAAGCAGCTCTGCTGCCCTTAGAAAAGGCCCATCCTTTAATAAATAGAGACTGTGTTCCACTATTGCCTCTGAGTGAGCTTTGACCAGACTACTTCCTTGGTGTCCTTTGCTACTCACCTGAAGATTCTCCCCCCACTGGGCCTTGCCCTCCAGCAGGGCATCCAGCACAGCCCGGCTTGGCTCGCCATTGGCAGGGTCATTCCCACTGACCACATAGTAGGATGCACGCACTCGACGGAAGAAGTCAAGGTCAGCAGTCTTGCCACTGCAATGATTCGGGATGTAGGCGAGATCCACATATACAGGGGCACCAGAGCTGCCCTTGGAACTCAAGGCCACTGTAGAGACAAGCCAGGATTCATTGTAGAGGAAAAGTAGAACCCTTTTGGCAACCTCCTCCTTTCCCACTCCTGGAGTCTGACCAGCCCACACCCAGCCCTAACCCACACTCTGCCAAGTTTCATGATATACTTACTCGGTCCTGCCTTGAGTCCATTGACTGGGCCTTTGGACATGGGGCTGTGTCCATCCTTTTCCTCTGCTGGGGTGACCTGGCTTGTAGTGCTGCGTGGTCGAGGTGGGGCCCGGGATGCTCGATCTGCAGGCCCTTTACCAGGGGTGGGTGAGCGTTTTCCCCGAAGATCCAGACGCCGTGCAGGGGACGCTGGCTTGGCCTTGCCTGGGGCCCTGCGCCCTACTCGCCCCTGAACCTTCTCCTTCTCCCGTAGCCTCTCTACTCTCCCAGACTCTGAGCTGAGCCCCTCGGGGTCAGCCATGCACACGTCAGGGCGGGGAGGGGATGGGCGGGGGTCTGGCTGTGGGAGAGGGGGTGGGTCGTGGCCAGGCCTGGGGTGGTGAGTACCACTGACACTCCCAGCTTTGTCCACAGGCAGGAAGTCTCCATCTTCATCTGAGTCGAGGGCTGCCTCAGCTGTGATGGACGGACACTCCTCAGTTTCTGGCGGGACATCAGAATCTGACTGTGAGGAGCCTGAGTCACTGGCTGATGTGGGGGGTGTCTCATCAGTCACAGGGCACAGGCCCCCAGTGGTCCCTGGCCCCCCTGCCCGGCGCCGCCCCCCTCTTCCTACTAGCCGAACTTCCTCAGTTGAGAGGTCGCTATCATCTGTGGATGGGGGCAGAGGTGGGTTCAGGAAGGATGGGGAGAGCTCCCCACGATGGGGCCGAGGCTCAGTGGCACATCCCTGGGGCCCAGCCTCGACCTCAGGAGAAGCACTGCTGGGTGGGCCCCCGGAGCCCCCTGCAGAACACAGTGGCTGCTCAGGGGAGAGCAATGTGTCAGGCTGGGAGCTCCTCTCAGCTCCTTCAGGCCAGGCCCCACGTTCCCAGGCAGGACAAGCCACAGCCTCTTCATTTTCAGCCTTGGCTGGGGCAGGGCCTGGGGGGTTAGGGCTGGTTTCAGTTGGGCCATTGGCTGCACAATCCTCAGAGGGACCCTGGAAGGGGCTTGGCTTCTCCGTGGCTGCCTCTGAGCACTCCAGGTGGCACGGCAGGGTGCCATCACCCATGTCTCCAGGCAGGCTTGGAGACGGAGCTAGGGCCAAGTCCAGTGAAGCTGGGGGTCCTGGGCTCAGAGGAGTGAGGTCCCAGAGGCTGTGAGCAGCTGGTTCCATTCCTGGGTCCAGCTCTCCAGACTCCTGTTCTGCAGCCTCAAGGCCTGGAGAGAAGCGCTCAGCCACACTTGAAATCACAGGTGTGGTAGCCTCAGAGGAGGAGCCATCAGACAGCGCTGGTGAGGCAGGTCGTGGCAGATTGGAGAGGAGAGGGGCCCCAGGAGAGCTAGGTGATGGGAGCTGGGGCAATGAGGAATCCAGGCTGGGGGCCTTGGTCACTTCCAGGTATTCATCATGCCGGGTTCTGGTGGGGGGTCCTGGAGCCAGAGCCAGAGCTCGATCCCCAGAGAAGGCAAGGGAGCCACAGGGTGCCGAGCGGGGTTCAGCTGGAGAGGGCAGCTGTGGGGGAGCTGGCTGCAATGAGGAGAAGCCAAATGCTGAAGCAGGGAAGTCCAGACTGGGTCGGGCAGGCCCCAGGTGTGAGTCCAAGGGAGGGTTAATATGTGCCTCAGTTTCTGGCCATAATGTGGGGGACCCCATAGGAATGGGGTGAGGAGGACTTGGGGATTGGGCCTCTTTTTCTGGCTGTTCCCGAGCCCCCTTCTCCAGTTCTGAGTCACTAGTGCTGTCATCCCAGTGACTCCGGCCTGATTCCTTGGGGGATGGGGACCTCCTATCTGGGCTGCAACTCAGGATGTTACCATTAAGAGGGGGGCTTGGGCCTTTGCTCAGGATAGGAGCACGAGGGGGAACTGCAGGTGGGGTGACGCTGGGCTCCACACTTGGCCCTGGCTCTGGCCTTGCGGGTACAGTGGGTCCTGTCAGGGCTGCATAGCTGAAGGTTGGAGTGTCAGATTGGAGGCTCTTGGGTGAGACAGGAGATGAAAGCTCCTTCTCTGCAGATGTGTTTCGGCCGGCAGCCTCCTCCTTGGTTGAGAGGCATGGGGGCCAATCCCCAGCTGCTCCAAGTGGAGGCTCTCTAGTGGGGCATGCAGGGCCAAGCCCAGTAAGCATCATCTGCTCATAGATGTCTGCATACTGAAAGCTTCTCTCATCAGGATAGGGCGTGGGCTCTCTCTGCTCTGGCTCAGTCTGCTCAGGCTCCATGGTGGCATGGCTTTTGCTGGCTTCTGGTACCTTTGAGCTGTGTGAGCTTTTGTCAGGAGCCTCAGCCCTACCTTCTTCTTCCCTTTCCCCTTCAGCCTTGCGGTAGTCCTTCCCCAGTGGGGAGTATGGCCCACCTTCCAACTCAGCTGCCCCCTCCTGCACTGCAGCCACCACACTGTCATACTCGGCTGTGCCCCAAGAGAAGGGTGCAGGAGTACGGTGCTCTGGGGCAGGTGTGGGGGGACCAGGAGCTGGGGAGAGGGGTGCAGGGGGGAGGGGTCTGTCCTTGGGCACCCAAGGTGGGATGTCAGCCAGCCATGAGGGCGTAGTGGGTTCATTCTTCATGGGTGGCATGAGCTTAGGGTCTGGGATAGGACTTGCTTGTCCTGGAGCTGAAGGAACCCTTTGTCCAACCATCTCAGGTGGGGAAGCCGGAGGGGAGATGATCTCAAAGGGAGAGCGGGTCAGTTTGTCCTCTTCCTCTGGTGGCAACCCAACTGGTGACTCAGCAAGCCAGCGCTCCACCTCCAGCCCCTTCTGTGGTGAGGATTCCTGGAAATCCTTGAAGTCTGAGGCCCAGGGGCTCCGGGTTGTGTTTTCCCGCGGGGGCACTTCTTGCTCATCATCTGGGCCCTCATCTAGGAAAGTGCTTTCCCGTTCCTCAGTGTAGCGTGGGCGGGCCCCCTGGCCATCTAGCTCGTGAGGGAACCAGACCTTCCGCTCACAGCTTAGCTCCCTCCAGTATGTGTCCTGTTCCAAGGCCATATCCTCTCTGCCCCTCCAATACCTATTGTCCTGCTCAGGAGATGTGTCCTCCCATGCTGGGGCAAGCTCTTTCTGTTCTCCAGCTAGCTCCTCTCTGGTAGGAGATGTTTCTTGCCACTCCTGGACCACATCCTGCCCCCTCCAGTACTTCTCTTCCTGCTGTCTGGCCTTGCCCTCCTGCACTAGGCTCTCTTCCAGGCCCAGAGCTTTGGTCTTCTCCAGAAGAGCTTCTAACTTCTCTTCCACGGCCTTGACCTTTTCTGGGGATTTTTCCTCTAGCATCTTTGGTTTCCTAGTTTTATCCTCCTGCACTAGGCTCTCCTGCTCCTGAGTCTGGTCGTTCTCTTCCAGAGCCTGAATGTTTTGTTCCAGGGCTTCATCCTTCTGTCCCAAAGCCCAGTATTTTTGTTCTAAGGCCTGATCCTTCTTTTCTGAGACTTTATCCTTTTGTTCCTGGGCCTGGTGTTTCTGTTCAGGGGCTTTGTCTGTCTGTTCTAGGTCTCTGCCCTTCATTTCAATGACGGTGTCCTCCGGAGCCTTATGTTCAACACTTCTGACTTTTTGATCTAAGGCTTTGTCTTTCTCTTCTGGGATCTTATCCTTCTGTTCCAGGACCCTGTCCTTTTGTTCTACGTCTTTATCTTTTGGTTCCAGGGCCTTGTCCTTCTGTTCCAGGGCTGTATCCTTTTGTTCTAAGGCTTTGTCTTTCTCTTCTGGGATCTTATCCTTCTGTTCCAGGGCCTTGTCTTTTTCTTCTAAGTCTTTGTCTTTTGGTTCCAGGGCCTTGTCCTTCTGTTCTAGGACTGTGTCTTTTTGCTCTAAGTCTCTGCTCTTTTGTTCTAAAGCCTTATCCTGCTGTTTCACAGCCTCACTCTTTACATCCAGAGCCTCATCTTTCTGATAGGTGGCTGTATCCTTCGGCTTTACCACCTCCTTGTGCTCCAGAGTTTTGTCTTTCTGCTGTAAACCTTCATCCTTTGGCTCAGGTTCCTTATTCTGTTCTGAGGTTCTGTCTTTCAACCCTGGAACTTTATCTTCCCACTCTATGGCAATGTCCTCCAAGGCAGGGCCTGGCAAAGACTCAGGACTCTTGGAGAAGGAGCTATCAGGTGTCAGAATGTGTTCACTAGGGCTTATGATCTCCCCAGGTAAGTACTTCCCATTTCCTGAAGGTGTAGAGTGAGAGAATGAGCTGGCAGGTGATTTCCTGTCAAGGCTCTCATCTGTGATGTCTATCTGTGCAGAGTATCGAGTCGTCCCATCTGTGGGAGGTGACGCTGTGGCTGCATGGGGCTCTGGAACAGACATGGGAGCTGCGTGGTGAGAGGTGTCCTTGGCCTGCATCAGATGCCCCATTTCTTCCTTCCCAAGGTTTAGTTCCCCAAACTGGAGGGTGCCAAGGCTTTCTGGAGAGAGCTGCTTAGAAGAAACATCCAGGGAGGTCTCCTTGCTGGGACTCTCTTCTGACAGAGAAAGTGACTGGGTGTCTTCTGGAGATACCTCTGGCCAATGGTCTTTGTTTAGGTACTGCTCTGTCAGGCCACAGGGAGACTTGGGGGTAGGCTTTTGGTTGGCAGTGGCTGGGGAGGCCATGCTGAGGACAGAGAGGGATTCTGCATCTTCAGGAGAGAGGCTTCGGTCAGAATATCTGAGCACCTCATCTTTCTGAGGTTTGCCAGGTTCTTGGGGTAAAGTCCTCAAACCTCCGGGAAGGGCTTCTGCTCCCAGAATTGGGCCTGTGGGCTCTCCTGCCTCCATAGTCTCAAAGACTATTGCTTTATCCTGCTCTGGCAACAGTTGAATGGTACAGCCTGTAAGTCCTTCATCAATGCTGACAGGTGCTTCCTGGGCCTGGGGGCTCCTGGGAGGAGGAACCTTCTCTTCCTTCTCTAGTGTGCCCTCTTCAGGCCCTGGCTTGACTGTCTCCTCAGCAGCATCTTCTCTGCCCTCACCTGGTGTGCGCTTCGTGTCTCCCCAGGAGTCTGCCTCCTGAAAGTCTTGGGGCTCAGACTTTTCTTCCACTGGGGACTGATGAAAGGGTGTGTGGGTGGCACTGGGTGGGCCAGATGGTGGAGGAGAAGCCATCTTCACTGTGCTGTCATCTGGGCTAAGGCACCGCTCCTCTGCTTCTCCAAGGGCTGGTTCTCCTGGATGTAGGGCATGCCCAGGGGCACTAAACACTGGAGTTCCATATTGACTGCAAAGTTTCTCAGACATCTCTACGTCTGCTGTCTCCTCTTCCTCTTCCACAGCTCTCTCTCCAGACAAGCCTTTCCCTATGATCTCTCCTCTCTTCTCTGACTCCCCAGTCACAGAGAAGTCCTCACAGGGTGGTGATTTGAAGCCCTTGTCTTCTTCCAGTGAGGAGGTGGGTGAGATGGTACCAGCCGATGGCACATAGTCCAAGCCCTGTGTAGCTTCAGTACGGGAGGAAGGGATGCTTGTGACTGTGTCAAGCAGCAGGGAGCTCTTGCCTGTCTCCTCTGTCTGAGGAGCTGTAAGTGAGGCCACAGACTGGTCCTCAGCCACTGATGTGGCAAAAGAAGAAAGTTTGTCACACTCAGTGATTGAAGTGGCCGAGGACACATGTTCCTCTTCAGCCAAAGGGGCGGCCACTATGTTAGTGGGGTAGGTGAGTTCAGGCTCTGGCGTTCCATAGACTTTGCCAGAGGTAGCAGAATCAGCACTATCGGCAGGTTGGCTGGCTTCGAATGGGCCAGCACCTTCAGGCCCGGGCAGGTCATATGTACTTGTATGAAATCTGGGTGGAGCTGGGCGCTCCTCCGGCTCATCATGGATCTCCTCATCTGAGATGGTCTGCTCAGTCTCTGAGTAGCCAGGGATTGTCTCATCCTGGATATAAGAGACATGCTCAGTGGCTCCTGCAGGTGTGGTCAGGCTGCTTAGGAATGACGAGGTCTCCTTCTCAGGGGCCTTGCCCTGGAGTCCCAATTCCCGACCCCCAAAAGCCTCCCGGCTCCTTGGAGTTACCTTCAAGGCTTCCTGCATATGTTTTTGGTAAAAACCCTCAGCTTTTGTCGCGTCCTCTTCCTCCTCATCTGAAGGGTGTACCTCCTCCATTTCTTCTAACTCAGCCTTTTCTATCACATCCTCCTTTACTTCAGGTTCACTTTCCTCTCTGGCTTCTGTTCTGTCTGGGAGCCTCTCTGCTTCCCTCTGCTTCTTTTCCTCCCAGGTATCTTTCTCTTCCTCTGTTTCAGCCCCAGAGTCTAGGCCTCTGTCCTTGCTGCCCTGTTCCTCAGGGACCTCTGGGACAACCTCTTTCTCCTTCATCACATGTTCTTCTTGTCCCAGACCTGGAACAGAGGGTGGTGTTCCCTGGATAGCTGTACTTGGGGGTCCCTCCTCTGCAGTGTCTAGAGGGAATGGCTTATCTCCTAGTCCCACATCCCTTTGTTCAGCCAGCAAAGCCCTCTCCTCACGCTTCATCTCCTCGAAGTCCTGTGTGAGGTCCTCTGGTGAGGACAGGACCAGCTCCCTGTGCCCACTGACGGTTGGGAGTGGTACAGCTCCCTTCTGGGCTGGGGGTGTCTGGGGCTCAGAAGACAGCTCCTTCTCCCCACGGACAGCACGGCTCCTGTCTATTTTGACTCTTCCAGGGGTCTTGGCTTTATAGAGGGTCTTACGTACCTCAGGAGTAAAGGGCTTTAGGTCTGGCTTGGAAATCTTCTTGACCTCAGGTTTGGTATCTTTCCTCTTCTCCTCCTTCTTAGCATCCTTCTTCTCCTCCTTCCTTCCTTCATCCTTCTTGAGCTCTTTCCTCTCCTTTTTGATCTCTTTTTTCTCCTTGTCTTTTTTTTCCTCCAGCTTTGATATCTTTTCCTTAAGGTGCTTTTTCCCTACCTTATCTTTGATCAGCTTTCGCTTCTCTGCCTTCAGTGCCTCACTTGACTCTGTCTTCACCCTCTCAGGCTTGGCAGGCTTCTCTGGGGGCTTCTCAGATGACTCTTTTGCCTTCTTCTCTGTCTTGGCTAACTCCTTGGCCAGCTCTGAGCGTGCCTCCTTGGCTCCCTCTTCCACCACCTCCTCCCGTTTGGCCAACTTGCTCACGGCCGTCTTGGTAGTGGCTTTGAGGCTCTCCTTGCTATCAGCCCGCTGTTTGATTTTGCTGGGCTTGAGGTTGGTAGGCACAGCCCCAGAAGCCAGGTCCTTCTGTGTGGCCACAGGGTAACGCAGGAAGTCCAGATGCCGAAGCTTTTCCAGGCCCTCCAAGATCTTGTTTTGGGGAGCATTTCCTGGAAAAAGCACACGCACAATCTTCTCAGTGGGATTGGCTGGTAGCCAGACCACCAGAGCAGTGATAGAGGTAAGGTAGGGCACAGAGATCTCAGCCTCCTTCCCACTGGGCAGCACGATGCCTGTCTTGGCTTTACTATTGCCTGCCCACTTTTGCATGAGGAACTGCATCTCCTTGCTATCCTTGACAGGGTTGAGGACATACATGTCCAGCCGGCCCACACCCATTTTGTGGAAGAGGGTCAGTGGCTCAATGGTATTGCTGACCACACGATATAGAGGCTCAGCCTGGATACCCAGGCGGTTTAAGTGCTGCAGAGTGAGGCAGGCCTCCTCAATGCTGCGCTTGGCTTTCCGGGAGGCATCAGGAAGCCGCAGCTTCTCAGGCACGTTGAAAAAGACAACTCCAAGCTCAGGAGAGATAAGGTTCTTCACCCAGTCGCTGTAACTGCTAGAGCCCTGGGACTGCTCCTCCTCTAGCTCTGCCACTTTGCGCTGCAGTAGTCCATTGATGCCTGGCAGGTTGTCTGCCCCAATGTGTGTGAGTAGCACCGAGTCAATGCGGTCCAGATGCCGTACCAGCTTCCAAAAGCAGGACTTGCGATCAGAGCCACCATCCACCAGGATGTTGAAACCATTGACAGCAAAGAGGGCAGAGTCCCCACGACCACCTGGGAAGATGTAGCAACAAGGCTTGGAGAGCTTGAGGAAGCCCCCTGAGGTTGGGGGCTCTAGTAGGTCAAATGGGGATGGCACGTCCACAGTCTCAGAGACATACTCGGAGAACTCAGCCACGCCGTCCATGGTGGGCAGTGTGGGCTCAGGGTTTAGCCGGAGGTGCAGGGTCTCTTGGGAACTGGATAATCCCAGGTGGCTCCAATCACCTTCCCCTATGCAGGACACGGTAAGGAAGGCCTGGATCCCAGGGTCTCTATTGCTGAGCAATTGGGAAATCTAGAAGAAGAGGAGATAGAAACCTGATCAGGTCACTAGAATTGTTTTGGTCTGACTTAGATTCAGTACCCTAATCTTCACCTCTCTCCAAGGTGAACTCTTACCTTTCTGCCAGGGCCCCCCATGGTCAAGCAATATGAGACTTTCCCTTAGATCCCTCCCACAGCTCTAGTGCTACCCTTTCTCCCAGACACTCTGGCATGGAACTTACCTCGGGGTTGTGAAGGACCTGGGCAAAGTTTTCATACGAGTAGGTGCCACTCTGTAGGATGAGGTCTCCCCCAGGCTCTAAACTTTGCCCACTCAAGATTAGTAGTTTATGAGCTGATGAGCTGCTAAGAAGATGGTGAACCTGGAATGGAAGAAGGGGAGTGGTCACAGATATAGGAAATCCAGGGAAAGGCAATGAATAGCCCCTCAGTACCTCAAGAACATGCTCCCAACTTGTGTCCCTCATAACACCTCCAGAGTGAGCTGGGGACAATAAGTCAGCTTAGATGGCAGAGAGACGAATTCTTGGCCTAATAGTGGTAGCACTGGCAAGGGTGGGTATAGCACTTGCACTAGGCCTGCTTGGCAAGGCACAGGCCCTGGCCTTACCTCAGAGCTGATGCTGTCTGCACTGGGATTTACCAGGATGATGGTCTCTAGGATCTCACTCTGGTGGCAAAGGGTCCTCTGGCCTGAGGGAGAGATGTAGGAATTTATATTGAGAATAGGTATAGAAATTATGGTGCAGGAGAGGAAAGACTGTGCTATCAGGAAATGGGGCTTAGAGAAAAGAGAATGTATCCTTAGGCCCTGCCACCTTGGATACTGCTGAGTAAGGTCTAGGAACTGGCTCATCCAGCCCTTCCCTTAGAGGGTTTCCACCTCCTCTCTCCCACACTGGCTGTCCTCTCCTTCCCTTCATCTACCACACCCTCTGCTGCCTGTGCCCCCACCCCTCTGCCTGGAACTATGGCCTCAGACTGCCCTATTGACAAGAAGCTTTTGTCCTTCTCGAGAACTAAGCTCCTGGTGCTGCCTGGGGATGGGGGGCTCAGCTGGAGAGAGGGCCCCGGGATGATGATCCTCATTTCCCTCTCTCCTTCCTGGCTTGCTTCTGCCCTGGACTTTCCTGCCCACAGAGTGTCTAGAAATAAGGAAATAGGAACTTCTGTGTGGTACAGACTCTCCACCCTTCTTGCCATCCAAGGCCAGAATTCCTGTTCCAGAAGACCCGGAGAAGCCTGTGCTATCTGAACTTTTGGGGTTTTATGATTTGAAGAATGGACATAGGACTATAATTTTCTGTTCTGTCCTCTGGTTCCTCAGAGGCCAGGCCTGCACTAATACACGTGCACACAATCATATTGTTCCCGCTCGGAAGTTTTCATAGCACCCTCTCCTACCTGAACTTCATGTCCCAGAGTTTCAGAGAGGCCAGATTCACTACCCCACAACCTATTCCTTGTGAACAGTTTCTTCTCTCATCTTTGCCCCTCTCCTAGGGGCCTCTACCACGGACATGGGGAGTGAAAGGTTCTTGAACAAGAAACACATTAATAAGGAAGGAGAGATTCAGGGTGTTCCCCAGGCCATGGAGAAAGATAAGGCATCCCCAAATCCCCTATTTCCCTTCTCCAGCCTCACATGAAACACCAAACAATTCAGCAAAGAAAGAAAGTGGCAAATCAGACAGAAGATGCTGAAGAAGAATGCTGCCATCCCCTGCACCCACCCTTCCTCTCCCAATCCCCTTTCCAATTGCAGTACATAGTGGCATTAACCTCACAGAGCATCCAACAGATGGCAGTGGGCTGTCTGGAGGATACTGGTGGGAGGGTTCATAATTTGTCCCTTAGACCCTCTTCTGTGACCCAGCTCTCTCTTCTTTCAGGTGCTTCGACAAGAGAAGCCTGGGGACAGGGCCTTTGTTAAGAGGCAGAGCCATGGTGCCAGGATTAGGCAGATCTGGCAGCACAGGGCTGCGGATGCAGCTGTGGGGGAAATGAACGATGGTGTCAGAAGACCAAACCCCATACAGGGTGGGTTGGGCCGAAGGGGAATTCAAGGGTTCCCTTCTATTCACTTGAGAATTGAGGGAACATTTGAGATAAATTCAGAGGACAAGAGCCACCTCAGATGTAGGCAAGGGCAGGGCTTGGGGCAGGTGAGGGATATCAAGGTTCGGGAAGCTGCCAGCCTTAAGTAGTTCAGATTTAGAAAGACAAGAGCTCCCTCCACACAAATAAGGTCACAAATTTGAGGTAGGAGGGTCAGAAAGACAAATATCTATAGCACACACTGATTTGCTTTCTATCTACCCCTCCCTGCCCCCAACCATTCCTCACGGTCCCCATTTATCACCACAAGACTTCTATGATCCCAGTTCCTGTCCTGGCATAAGGTCCTGTTCCTCACCCTATCCCTGGGAGTGGTTCTGACTTGAAATTACATGGTTTGTATCCTGTGCCTCTCTTTTTCAGGCCTGGGAGAAAGCCGTTTCTTCTGCTCCCCTGGCTCTCTCACTGAAGGGAACTGACTCGTTTTTTCCTTTTTCTTTAGAGAGGACCATCTTGTGAGGCAGGGACACACAGTGCTCAGCCAGTGCTGGAGTGGGGGGGGTGGGCTGCGGTGCGGAGGCTGAGCAGGCAGGAGGGCAGGTGTCTCCGCAGTGAGGCAGAAGGGGAGGGGGGCCGTTTGGGCAGCTGCAGTTTGCCGCAGTGTGTGAGTGTGCGCGCTGAGCTCTGGCTCCAGCTCCGCCCCCACCCCCCACCCAGCATGACAAGTCATTTTCTTGGCTGCTTCTGCATGGGGGGTGGGGATGGGGGGATGCAGAGAGAGAGAAGAAACTGGCTCCTCTGTTCAAGAGCCCCCATCTTGGGAAGAGAAGCAGAGATGAGGTGGGGGTAGGGCTGAGACTGGGAACCTGTGGGGTTGACACGACTGGAAATGCAGGGCAGCCGCTGGGGAGGGAGTTCTCCATCTCGAGTGGCCTCAGCAGGGCCAGAAAGAGGGGTTTAGAGTCCCATTCTAAAGCTAGCCACAGGGAATAGGGTAGGGGGAGCCCATTGCAAACCAGCTGGTCTGTAAGGAGGCACGTGCCAAGTCTTAGTGACCCTTTCTTCCTTTCTTTTCCATAGTGTCCCCCACCTTCCCTTACTTGGCAAAAACTCACTGCCCTGCTCACCCCCAGCATAGGAGCAGCTGAGCAATCCAGCAGCTGACACCCAGGGGCCCTCCCATTAGGCACATTCCCATAACATCCCCCTTTCTCTCAGATTCTTCTGCCTCTGACCAGAAACATAGCCCCCAAACTCCTCCAGCACCCTAGGCTGCCAGGCAGAGCCAGTGGCACCATCCTCTGCTGCTGTCCCAGGCTGATGTCTCCCACCCCCGCCCAGCTGGAGAGGTGGACTATCACAGCCCCTGGTGGCCTCTGGTTCTGGGTCCAGGCTGGGCTCACAGCCAGTAACGTTCATCTTCTCTCTCCATTTCCCCAGCCTGCCTACTGCCACTGGGCTAGTTCTAGACGCACCAGAGTAGGTACCAGCACCCTTTCCATGACCCCCATCCCACCTCCCTATCACAGTGTACCCCCATATGCCAAGCCCTTTGGTTCGGTTCTTACCCTGGGGTGTAGGAGGAAGCCTCTCATGGAGGTGGCAGCTCCGGCCTCAGCCGGCAGCTTCAGGGAAGAGTCTGCAGCACTTGGGGTGGGAGTGGGGCGGGCGGGGGGCGGGGGGAGGGGGGTGCTTGATGAGGAGGGCGGCGCCAGGGCGGGGAAGAGGGGCTGGTCCGTGACGAGGCACTGGAGACTTAACTGTTTCTTTGCCTTCACGACATCTGAGCTCTAGTGCTTTTGCTTGGCTCTGTAGGGCTGAGGGATTGTCTAGCAGCTCAAGGAGCCTCTGCAATGTCCTATGGCCCATAGGACCTTTCTCTCCCAACCCTGCTTAGGTAGGAAATACTCTTTTAGCATCAGCCAAAAGACCAAAGCCCCATCTAGGGCACAGAGCGAGGCTATAGGAGGCATGGGCTGCGTGGGCTCTCCCCCTTCTCTTAGAAACCATCTGCTGCCTCTCTCCTCAGATGGATCCAGGGAGTGACCTTCAGTCCCTGAAGGAACAGGAGACAAAGGCTGGGGGCCCAAAAGCATGGGGTAGAGGTGGGGAACTGCTTAAGAGAAAGGTTGGGGATGGGGAGATGTGCTGCCTTCTTCTGAACCTCAGCACTACAGAAACCAAGGAGGGCAGAAATAAGTCTTATTTTAGGGTTAGAGGGTAGTTTGAAATTCCAGAGTGGACACATGGTCCCTAGCCTGTTGGGGTGGGGCACAGGGACCCTGAGAGCTACATGAAGTTCCATGGGAATGCAGCATAACACAGTAACCACACAGGCACTGATTCTTGGGATTCTTGAGTCATTGGATATGAAGAGACAAGTCCCTGAAGGGACAGGGAGCTTTCTGCCTTACGGTGAAGGAGTTAACAAGGACCGAGAAGGATCACCAGGGCCTCCGGCCAAAGCAAGGTTGTAGGCCAATTATTAAATGTAATAGAAGTACTCTTTAGATTTAAAAAACCCTATAATGACTTTGCAGGGTGGTTGGGTTCCTGCTCTCTCCTTGTCTCTTTGCTGTTTCTATATTATATTATTTGGCTCTTTCTAATGCTGATCCTGTTTCCCTTAGTCTCTACCTCCATCTCAGATTTAGTAAAGTGCTCTAGGACTCAAAGGAAGGATCTGGAGAGTGGTAGCACTTCCTTCCAACCCGAGGATGCTCATGCTCTTACATAGTCCTTCCCTGCCCTCTTCCCATCCACCCTCCCCAGTCTGGCCAGCTCCTAAGGCCTTCCTCACAATCACAGCCACCCATTCACACCCCAACACTAGCCCCACCCTTGCCCCAGGCTGCCAAGAGCTACTTTTGAAGGTCAGAGAAGCCAAAATAGTCTGTGCTCTCAGCATCCCCCATCCCCCCTTAATTGCAGCCAGAGGAGAGGAGAAGCTGAGTCACTAGTACTCTTGGGGGTTGAGGGGACAAAAGGGGAGCAATCCTTGCTCAGATCTGGGGATGCAAATCCGCAACAATGGCAACAACCCCGTTTGGGTAGAAGCGGCCATCTGCAGAGATACACAGGGAAAACCAGGCTGAGTTCTGAGCATCACAAAAGGGAAATACCCCTCTTCTGCAACTTCATCGTTCTTATTTCCTCCCACCTCAAGACTTCTATCTCCTCCCTGCTTTCTAGGGCTTTCTGGAGTGTGTTAGGAGGGAAACTTGAGTAGACATTTAGCTTACAAACAAAATAACATTTCCCAGACCAATACAGAGCCCACCCATATTCTCAGCTGTCACCCCCAAGGGCCACACCCTGGGCATGGTGCCAACTCACAGTGGAGTTTTCCTTCAGCCTTCACTCTCTGAACAGCTACCCACCACAATGAACTCTCCACCTGCTGTATTCCTAGGCTCTGCTGCAATGAAATGGTGAGATGCCAAAGAAGAAAGAGAGGCTTGAGCTGAGATACAAAGTAAGATATGAAACCCTGGATTTGAGACTTGATCCACCATTTTACTAATCATGCTGCTAAACAAGAGACTTAACCTCTCTCAGAGCCTGCTTCATAAACTATGAAATGAGTATAATATTAGTACCACCCTCCGATAATGCTGTGAGGTTTGAATTGTATAAAAGATGAAAAAAATGCTTCTTCATTCCTAGACTTCCAAATCTGCAATGTACAAATGCCACTGGAAGTCTTTCTCCCTTTTGTGGAAGATTTCTGAGAGGTCATTTAGGTGATCAAGGAAATCATAAATCAGGATCTCAGACCAGATCAACTCTGGAGTACTCTTAGCTCCCAGGTAAACCCAGAACTAAAGATGCCTGCAGTATGAGATTTGAAGTCCTATTCATGTCCTTGCTTTCCCATTTCAGACAGCAATGCAGACCCCGGTTCCAGGGGTTAATGAGCTGCTGTATTAATTCAGGATAACTGTTGTATTGGTAGAAGTAATAGAGCTATCACTTCCTAAGTCCGTCAGTGGAAATGGAGAGTCAGACCGAAGGCCTCCAGACTGGTCCCTCAGCCTGTATTTTTACTTATTTATTTATTGAGACGGAGCCTAGCTCTGTCGCCCAGGCTGGAGTGCAATGTCATGATCTCGGCTCACTGCAACCTCTGTCTCCTGGGTTCAAGCAATTCTCCTGCCTCCCGAGTAGCTGGGATTACAGGTGTGCACCACCACCCTCAGCTAATTTTTGTATTTTTAGTAGAAGAGGGTTTCACCATGTTGGCCAGGCTGGTCTCAAACTCCTAACCTCAAGTGATCCACCCACCTCGGCCTCCCAAAGTGCTGGGATTACAGGCATAAGCCACCATGCCCTGCTCTGTGTTTTTTAGAGTCTTAGAATATTAGTTATGAATTATGAGCCCCCTTCTATTTCCTGTAGGTATCCAATAGTAAAAGAATCAGAGAGTTATTGAAACTCAGTTTTCCACTGTCCTAATTGTTTCTGAATTTGTATTAGAATGCTCGGAAGATCCAGATTTTTTGTAGGGGTTAGAAAGTCACCACTGGAGAGACTACCTGGTGCAAAAATCACCTTTGAAAGCTTTTACCAGACTTGACCACTAGAAGGAGCTGGGCCACTGACTCTTTATCAGAGGGTCCCTTCTTTTCTGTGTGTGGGTATGTCAATGTGGAGGGGGCAGTGCCTAGGAATAATTGCACTCTTCTTGTCACTGTAGGATACATTTTTGTCTGCTTTCTCAGCATTTTGGCCCAGGGCTTGAGGAAAGGTGATAGGAATGGTGGCCCAGCCTGTGGGGTAGTCAAGCCATAAGGCACTAGCATATACCCTTGAGCTCATCCCAGCTGTCTGGTCCCCTTTGCATCCTTACTAACAGAAGGCTGGAGGGAGGGGCAGTGTCTGCAGCTGCTCTGGGCTGACTGTTGTTTGTGGGGACAGCTGAAAGAGGAGCCAGCAGGGGTGGGGCTGTGGCTGTCTTGAGCTGTGTGGGTTTTTCCAGGAAATTCTCTACTATTCTCCTGTGACATAGACAGACCATGATAAAAATGTCCAAACCTAAAAATATGCAGTATGCCAAAGTAAGCTCTGATCTAGGGTACATGGCCTTAAGCTCCTTGAGGACACCACAGCCAAACTCTTTGATGGAAAGGGCCTAGTAGGTGTTTATATATCAGTGCTCGTTTCTAAGAAGTGCCTGAGAATAACTATGTATCTCCCTGTAAGTGTCTTCCCAAGTATCCCTGCATCTTAATCTGAAGAATGGCTAAGTACTTTGGTTTAAATTCTTTTCATTTCTTACATTATTCCAGAAAGCAGCCTACTCTCAAGTCTCTGTAGCCAAAAGGACAAGGTTAGAGCATTCAGTGTGAATTATTAACATCAGCAGATAATCCCCAAACTTCTGTTCAGTCATTAATTTCATCCTCTGTCATGCCTGTATCTGGCCTTGCACCGAAGCTCCTAGGAGTACTAAGTGGTAAAACTGCCGATTTTCATCATCAGGGATAAATGGAGGAAGCCATGACATGAGTAATTCTAAACAGAAGCATTCTCAAAAGAGTGAGTAGCCTGCTTTACAGGAAGCCAGTCACATCAGGAAGATGTCAGCCTCACATATATTATATAAAATTGCTGTATATATTCCTAGGCTAATGGAGCTTTAGTCATATTAGCCTTATTTTCTCCAACTTCCTAGCAGCATCTATAAGCATCAGTGATCAGGAAGTGATCAAAGATTTGGCAGTTAGGAGCAGTGGAAAAGGAGGAGAGATAATTAAGGAAAGATGACTACTATACTGAGTAATTGAGAATTATCTGTATAAGATATGAATTCAATCATTCAGTTGCAGTGGCTGTTGACCTGGATGGATTTTATATTCCATTAAGCTGCATGGATTGGTATGTCAACATTTTCCAATAACATGACTAGATGCCTAGCTCCTTTTTTTTTTTTTTTTCTGAGATGGAGTTTCACTCTTGTTGCCCAGGCTGGAGTGCAATGGCACGATCTTGGCTCACTGCAACCTCTGCCTCCCGGGTTTAAGCGATTCTCCTGCCTCAGCCTCCTGAGTAGCTGGGATTACAGGCATGCACCACCACGCCCAGCTAATTTTGTATTTTTTAGTAGAGGCGGGGTTTTTCCTTTGGTCAGGCTGGCCTCGAACTCCTGACCTCAGGTGATCCCCCCGCCTCAGCCTCCCAAAGTGTCAGGATTACAGGTGTGAGCACTGTGCTCGGCCTTAGTTCTTTTATAATAGCATGTAGAGCTTTCCGTAGTCACCTCACAGACATCTGTCATGGAATGGTAGTTCCTAACATCTTATTTTCTCAAATCTCTAACCCACCCATTCCTCCCACCCAGCAGAATGGGAAACTGCATTATGTGAGCTTTGATCTGGGCTAAATCTCAGAGTACAACTTGACCTTGTAGCAGTAAATTCAGGAGCCCCTCCTTCCACTCTGGATTTGATGGTGCCCATCATCATGTAAGTACCAAGATTCTGCTCTGCCCTGGAGATCTGTTGGCTAAGCCAAAGCAGGAACCAGAAACCCTGAAACCTGTGCAGCCTAAATAAAAATGCTAAACAAGGGTCAAGGAAGATGAATGGGGGATTCTGGGGTGTCTGTAAAGGGAAGCAGGGAGACCCGGGGTATGCAGAAAGGGGAACACAAATGAAGAGAGTGAATTTTTGCATGACAGCTGATTGATCACTAAGAGGAGTCCCTCATTTCTTTAGTGCATATCAACAGCTATCCACAAACAACCCTCTTCTCAAGGAGAAGTTATGTTCTCCAGTCTCCCTCCACTATCAAACCATGTCTGCAAAGTATATTTGGTATGTGGGGACAGCTATGGAATTCCATGATTTTCCTCCTCTATAAAGTTCCTCCCTTCTCCTCCACTCAAACCTCCCGCAAGGCCACTTCTCCCAGGGAGACTGGACCTCTGCTCTTCTGTGACCAGCTCTTACCCAAAGGACTGAAATAAAACATTAGTCCTAACCTTTGACCTCTGAGGAGAAGTGAGCTAGATGCCGGGTAATGAAGAGTCTCAACTGTTGGTTCAAGTCAAAGGATGACAGATCAATGTTCCAGGAGAGAATCCCTGTGGGAGAAAAACAAAGAAGGTTCTGGATAAGGTTGCAGGTTGTAGGGTAGTGAGACTGCAGGAACACTTTCAAGTTCACAGAACAGGTAAGGAGAGGGAGGGTATATGGATAGTTGCCATGATTAGCCTCAGTGATGTCTCAAAGAAAGGTGGCTAGTAGTGGTATCTTTCTCCCAGTTTACACCTTTTCTAGTCTTTGCCTGAGCCAGAGGGAGAAGGACAGAGTTTAGACTAAATTCGGTCATTAATGAGTTTATAGGTAGGAATTTTCTTGTAAAGTTCCCCAGTTGTGGTGGAAGTGACACCTAAGGGCCTATTCCCAGATACTGAGGGCTACCTTCCCCATATTTACAGCTAAGTAGGATTCTAGTTTCGCCTTCTGTGCTCCCTTCCTTGTCTCCAGCCCTCCACAGCTTGCTTCCACCCGCAGGTGGCTCCGCAGCACTGCACCACAGCCACAGGCACAGCACTGGGGAAGGAGGTGAGGACTTAGGAGCTGCTAGCCACGAAGGTCACTTCGTGGTTGGCTGCTGGCATTCGGAGATTTGAGATTTGTACGGGGCGTTCAGAAAGCTCCCCGTGCTGGTTCAGGGACCATAAAGAAGATACAGCAAGATAGGGAAGTGGATTCTCCAGGGGATGGTGAGGACTTTCAGGACACCTGGTCCAAAACACTGCGGTGGAGGGTGTGACCAGAGGGGCCCCAGGGGCTGCATAGAGCTCCGCTGCCTCACGGAAACTGCGGAACGCCACGGAGTGTGCAGGAAGGATGGGCAAGCGAGATGTTAGTAGAGCAACAGGATACGGACACATGGCATGGAAGATGCAGGTGACAAGGGCGCAGATCTCAGGAAGTGCACACTAGGGATGGAGATGCAGACGTATGCATTGGGAGTTGAATGCAGAAGGCGGAGAAGCACAGGGTAAAGATGCCTGAAGCACAGCCAGAACAGTGGCTCACCTTGTTCAAGGTGGGCCCGCACGGCCCTCAGCTGACTCTCTGTACCGATATCGCCGATCACAATTAGCAAAGAGTGTTTCTGCAGGTCCCAGCGTGCAGCCGCCACCGCGGCTCCGGCCTCGCACAGCGGCTCCGCGGGGTTCTGAGCCAGCGGTGCGCCGGGACTTCGGAGCCCCAGCCCCGGAGTTGTCTCCATGGCAACGCCGTGAGGCCGCGCAGGCTCGGCCTCGGTCTCCATGGAAACACCCGCGGAGTGTTAGGCCGCCAGCGTCCGCTGCAGGGAGAGTGCGCGCGGCTCTTAAAGGCCGGCGGCAGGTGCCGCTCATTGGCTGCTGCCTGTCAGGGGGCGGGGCACAGGCGCCGCAGGGGCGGGCCGGAGCTGGAAGCTCGTGCTCTGCGGTCTCCCCAGGCCAGAGGGTGGTGGCCGCCCCCTCCCTCCCACCACGCCCTCCCCAGTACCAGCGGGAGCTTCCACTTAGACTTGAGCGGGGGTGGGGTCTCTGGGGGACCTATTGGAGGGGTGAGGCGGTTGCCTCGGCGCCGGAAGAAGCTTCTAGTTAAGATGTATCCCTGATAAGTACTGTCTGGCAATTCCGCAGTCTCGCCCGAACTGAGGGGAGCCATCTTGTCCCTCTCTGCCTCAGAGTTTGTATCGTTGCCTCCATCTGTGTCTGTGTGTCTGTATTATCGTTGTTTGGCGTTTTTTTTTGTTTTTTGTCACTGCCTGCCTGGGTCCTGCCCGAGGTCTCCATCCTCGGTTTCCCTGTCCTTGCCCCAGGCCCTGGGAGTGCTCTGGAAGGCTGCGCAGTATTGGAGGGGACAGAATGACCTTCCGGCCTTGAGTCCCTGGTGAGTTGTTATTCTGAAGATAGCAGTTGGCTGGCTAGTCTCCATCTCTGCTGAGTGCAGGGCTCGAGTGCAATGAGCTCAGACTGCAGCAAGGGGGATTTGAGTAAAACCTAGGAAAGACCTTCCCATCTTCAAGTGATGTGACAGTGAGATGGGTCTCCCTCAGGAGACTGTTGTATTACTTCCCCCCTCCCCCCCGGGAGTTCTTAAAACAGAAGGGGCAGTGTTTGCACCAAAGAAGGGGTTGACAGTTCTAAGATCAAAACCAGAGGTTGGGAAGTGACTGAGGAGGCCTTGCACTGTTTTATGACTGACTGGAACATCTTTGTAAAAAAGTGCTGTTAGTCTAGCCTCCCCCATTCCTCAGTGTGTCTCCACCTACTCCACACTCCAGAGTCGTCTTTTACCCAGGATACCAAATCATTCTGTACATGTATGTATGGGACCGCCTATCTTTCACCCCAGGGCTCCAGCAGCACTTGTTTTTTTGTTTTGTTTCTTGTTTTTGTTTTTTTTTTTTTTGTCCCATTTGCCTTCGCTTTGGAGGTAGTACAGGAAAGAAAGGAACACAGTACCAGATTCAGCAAGGCTGCCTGTGAGCCACATTCTGATTGGGCAGTGTCTGCATGTTAAATACTTCACAGCGGCCGGGCTCAGTGGCCCACGCCTGTAATCCCAGCAGTTTGGGAGGCCAAAGTGGGCGGTTCACTTGAGGTCGGGAATTCAAGACCAGCCTGGCCAACATGGGGTAACCCCGCCTGTATTAAAAATACAAAAATTAGCTGGGCGTGGTGTTGGGCGCCGATAATCCCAGCTACTCGGGAGGCTGAGGCAGGAGAACCACTTGAACCCTGGAGGGGAAGGTTGCAGTAAGCCAGGATTGCACCACTGCACTCCAGCCTGGGTGACAAGAGTGAGACTCTGTTTCAAAACAAAACGAAACAAAACAAAAACTTTACAGCAATCCTGGTCCCTACCATGGAGCACGTGTTACAGGAAAACAGCCAGTCCACTCTGCAACCAATTTGGACATGGCCCTGAAAATCCTTTTTGCACAGAAAGGGGAAAATAAGAGTACTGGCAGAATGTCAGATGGTAGGAATGCCTCACCCTCTAGTCTCATGACTATGACACATGAGACGGTGTTTCACTGTACCTCTGCCCCCCCTCCCCACTGTTTGTGGATCTGAATCTGGAAAAGAGCTTGGAGAGATTTACAGGCCTCTTCTGCAATCAGTAAAAGAGTACCATGTGGAGGCAGAGAGCCAGAATAGGTTGTGAGGAGAAAGGGACAGTTTCTATAGCAACTGTAGAGATGAGGCCTCTAACTAGCACAGGGTCTCCGTATAAAGGTCAGCAGTAGTTAACCAAAGATTCTGCTTTCATCAAGTCTCACAGAGAGAGTAGACAATAGATCTGAATGGTATAGGGAAGGATCACACAATGATTAGATGGTAGGGCAGAAACTCAGCCTTGTGATCTCAGGCCCTGCTAAAATTGGGTTTTATTAATTACAGTGCAAATGTAGATTATGATAGTACTAAAATTGCTTATGTGTGCTGGATGAGTATTTTGCAGGCTCATTGCCAAAGGCTGACAATGTCACAGAAAGATTGGCTATAGGTGTCTATTAATTATCCTCCTCTTTCCTCGGTTAACAGTATTCCAGCTATTCCACTGGGTGATGATTCCAGTATGATTATATTGTCAAAATATATATATATATTTAGAGACAGAGTCTTGCTGTGTCAGCAAGGCTGGTATACAGTGACATGATTGTAGCTCACTGTAACCTCAAACTCCTGGGCTCAAGTGATCCTTGCACCTCAGCCTCTGGAGTAGCTAGGACTATTTGTAGAGACAGGGTCTTTGTGTGTTGCACAGGTTGGTCCCAAACTCCTGGCCTCAAGCAATCCTCTTGCCTTGGCCTCCTAAAGGACTGGGATTACAAGTGTGAGCCACTGTGCCCAGCCCAGAAATTTTTATTTTTTTTGAGATAGAGTCTTGCTGTCTTGCCCAGGTTGGAGTGCAGTGGCGTGATCTCGGTTCATTGCAACCTCTGCCTCCCGGGTTCGAGCGATTCTTCTGCCTTAGCCTCATGAGTAGCTGGGACTACAGGCGCGTGCCACCACGCCCAGCTAATTTTTGTAGTTTTAGTAGAGACGGGGTTTCACCATGTTGGCCAGGCTGGTCTCGAACTCCTGACCTCGTGATCCACCCACCTCGGCCTCCCAAAGTGCTGAAATTACAGGCATGGGCCACCGTGCCCAGCCCAGAAAATATTTTTAAGTGTTAAATTGCGCATAGCACTGTCCAAAGTGCTCTATAAAGAAAACTGTGGCCAGGAGTGATGGCTCACATCTGTAATCCCAGCTGTTTGGGAGACTGAGGTAGGTGGATCGCTTGAGCCCAGAAGTTCAAGACCAGCCTGGGGTACATAATGGAACCCCATCTTTACAAAAAATACAAAAATTAGCCGGGTGTGGTGGTGCGTGCCTGTAGTCCCAGCTACTCAGGAGGCTGAGATGGGAGGATCAATTGAGCCCAGGAGGCAGTGAGCCGAGATCTTGCCAATGCACTCTAGCCTGGGCAACAGAGCAAGCCTCTTATCTCAGACAGAAAAAAAGAAAAAAAACTGTGGAGCATTAGCATCTGTGTCCCAGAATTTTGTAAGCAAAGACAGAAAATGCTCTGATACATATGTATAAGACATAGAAAGCTAAATAAAAAATTAAATATATATTATGAATTATAAAGTATTTAAAAATCTATTTTGAATTTAGGAAGTGTGCTGTGGCAGAAACCTGGTAGTAAAACGATGCAATTCAAAGGCCCTTCCAAGGGTGTTACCAGTGGAGGGTCTTGACTACGAGTTGTCCAGGTTCTTGGCATATTGAATAAAGAACTGGACTAGCCGGGTGCAGTGGCTCACGCCTGTAATCCCAACACTTTGGGAGGCTGAGGTGGGTGGATCACCTGAGGTCAGGAATTCGAGACCAGCCTGGCCAACATGGTGAAACCCTATCTCTACTAAAAATACAAAAATTAGCTGGGCGTGTTGGTGGGCACCTGTAATCCCAGCTCCTCAGGAGGCTGAGGCAGGAGAATTGCTTGAACCCAGGAATTGGAGGTTGCAGTGAGTGGAGATCATGCCACTGTACTCCAGCCTGGGTGACAGAATGAGACTCTTGTCTCAAAAAAAAAAAAAAAAGAATTGGACAAAATGCACAAACAAACCAATGGAAGATGAAAGCATAGATTTATTGAAGTGAAAGTACATTCCACAGAGTGGGAGTGGGCTCTGGGCTCGAGTAAGTGGCTCAAGAGCCCCAGTTGCACAAATCTTCTTGGGTTTAAGTACCCTTTAGAGGTTTCCTATTAATTACATTCTATGTAAATGAAGACTTGGCCTGCGACCTATTGGAGGCTGAAGTGGTGGCTTGGCCGGTGACCAATCAGAGGCTGAAGTGAAGTTACACCCTATGCAAATGAAGAGTTGGCTCCCACCAATCAGAGGCTGAAGTGAAGGCTTCGTGTCTCCAGACACTATTCTCCTGCCTCAAGGGGATTATTAGGGACCTGTGAGATGCATGATTGTCAGACACAGGTAGTAGTGTTTGATGGCTATGGAGCCTCCTGTTTTGTTTCATTTAACTATTGACCCCCTGGAATGACCAAGTATGATCTTTTGGGAGCTCTCTAATTCTGTAGCTTCTTCCACAGTCTTGTCAAGCAAAAGTGGCAGATAGAGTGGCACACCAATTCTTTTGAACTGTTTGTGATGAAGGACCCTTGAATTGTCGAAGGTGTCTAAGGATCCACCACTGAAAGAGGAGGTTAGAAGAGGTGCAAGAGGAAGGCACTATTATAGGCTCTTTCCTTGGTTATGCACTGGAGTGGGCACAAGGCAAAAGATAGTATAAATCTCAAATGGTTTGAAAAGTATTGGCTAAATTTAAACCAGTTAGGGAATTCTCAACCCCCAGGCCTTCATAATGTATAGTGATAAATTATCCAATAGGTAAATTAAGCACACTCTTAACAAAGTGGGAAGGGCATCTCTAAGTTTTTCTGGAAATAATTTCATATTTGGCATTTAAAATAAAGTATTAAAGTTGTCCTCATGAAAAATCAGAGCTTTACTTGCAATCAGTTACACTCATCTTGAATTAGGTGTTCATAGGAGAGAAGAACATCATAATTCTTTCAATGCTTAAAGTCTCCATAAGATTTAAGGCAGCTCCTTTTAAAAACAAAGTTTAAAAAGCGAGTCTGTTTAAAGGAGAATATTCGGTAAACAACAATATTAAAATATAGCAAATAATAGTAATAATAATCACAATGGTAAGGAAACACTTCATTAGATCAACTTAAGAGTATTTTATTCTTGGCCGGGCGCAGTGGCTCACACCTGTAATCCCAGCACTTTGGGAGGCCGAAGCGGGCAGATCACGAGGTCAGGAGATTGAGAACATCCTGGCCAATACAGAGAAACCCCATCTCCACTACAAATACAAAAATTAGCCAGGTGTGGTGGCGGGCGCCTGCAGTCCCAGCTACTTGGGAGGCTGAGGCAGGAGAGAAACAGGCTCTGAGAGTTCACAGGTCTTGCCCAAAGTCATTGATTTTGATTATTAAAAAGAATAAACACAGTGTTTCCTGAGTAGCAGTGATTGTTATGCCTTGCTATTTTAATAAAGATTCTATTTTCATATAACATTGTCAAGTGGAAACATGCTGAAATCTATTAAACCATCTTTGTTTGTGGAAAAAAAAAAAAAAGATTTAAGGCAGCTCTGGCAATTCATAAAGAAAAGATGCTGGGCCTTCTCTTCTAGCCTGATGAATGTCATTAGTTTTTCCGGGGGTCTGAGCTCATTTGGCAGAACTCCAGCCCTGCTCTGCTGGATTGCATGGTTTTATCCACCAAAATATCCAAAGGGAGCTGCACACAGCTCAGATTCCCTCCCTGCACTCAGTTCTGCCTGTAAAGCATTCTTACACAGAGAGAGGCGTGTTGGATTACAGAAGTGCTGTGTCAGAGGCTTATCCTTGGCTTTTGGGGGAAATACTATGATCATAATGCATACCAGCAGCCATAGGGTCACCTCAGCCTGAACAGCTGGTTTGTCTGCAAAGGCGTGGAGTAAAATAACCTTTAAAAAGGCACTGAGTAAAATAATATCTAAAAAGGTTGAGATGGGGAAGAAGTCTGCATTTATTACTATGTCTGGGCCACAGGGGAGGCCTACAATAAATATTTTTCTAATTATTATTTGTTCACATTAAGTAAATGGGCAGAGCAATGAGACTGGGTTTACCTTCCCCCTGCAGAGCATTGCAAAGGACAATGAAGAAATTTCCCCTTTTTCTTCCCTCACTTCCCACATTCTTTTATTTAAGAAAGTGATTCCCAAAAGTGAAAAAAATAATTTATCAACACCATCTTCCCTTATCCATTCCTTAGCCTGTGAGATGGAAGGTAGTGTTTGGCTGATGCCATCTTTTCTTTTAATCTGAGCAAAGCTACCTCTTACTGCAGGGATCTCTAAGGATTTTCTTTGTGGTGGTAGAGATGATGGTGGTAAAGGGGATTCAAACCTAACTATGTAACTTAGTTTTCACGCCATACCTGTGTGTGAATTATATTTTGCATCTTTTTTTTCCCCAAAGTATTCATAGAATGGAGTTATTTTCTTTCAAGGAATGCTTGGGTTGAAGAAATATTTTTCCCTTTACAATATCACAAAATCACAAATTGTCTCTTTCTTCTCATCAGTTCCTTCTTGAAGATCCTTCATAATATGCCCTAACTTCCCTTTCCAACATTAACTCCTGCAAATATCCTGTTTTTATTTTATTTTTATTTTTAAAATTTTATTTATTTTTTGAAATGCAGTCTCACTCTGTCACCCAGATTGGAGTGCAGTGGCACGATCTCGGCTCACTGCAACCTCCGCCTGCCAGGTTCAAGCAATTCTTTTGCCTCACCTTCCCGAGTAGCTGGGATTGCAGGTGTGCACCAACATACTCGGCTAATTTTTTATATTTTTGGTAGAGACAGGGTTTCACCATTTGGCCAGGCTGGTCTTGAACTCCTGACCTCAGTGATCTCTCTGCCTCGGCCTCCCAAAGTACTGGGATTACAGGAGTGAGACACCGTGCCTGGCCGCAAATATCCTGTATTAACCTTTTTATTCAGTCAGTCTGAACCACTTGCCTTTTTCTCATTCTTGTAGTTTTTGTTTAGGCTGTTTATTTTTCCTTTAATACTCTGTTTTCCTTAATTCTTATCTAAGGATTTATTTATTTACCTGTACCTTATTTGTGGAATAAAGATTCATCTCATTCCACAAAGGATTTAAGGGATATGACCGAACTCAAACCCAACTGCTTCTGCAAAACTGACTTTCTTACTTACCAACTATGTGAACTTTGGCAACTTGCTTATCTTCTCTGTGCTTCAGTTTCCTCATCTGTAAAATTAAAATAATAGCACCCCACCTTATAGGGATTATTTTGAGAATTAAGTGGAACAACCTTTTAAATATGCTTAGCACAATGCCTGGAATTCATTCATTCATTCAATAATATTTATGGTCAGGCACGGTGGGTCACACTTATAATCCCAGCACTGTGGGAGGCTAAAGCAGGAGGATCACTTGAGGCAAAAGGATCACTTGAGGTTGCAGTGAGCTGTGATCATGCCAGTGCACTCCAGCTTGGGCAACAGAGCAAGACTCTGTCTCAAAAAAATTTTTGTTTTAATTTATTGATTGATTTTTAGAAGATGTAGACCCCCGTCTTGCTATTTTGCACAGGCTGGTCTCGAACTCCTAGCCTCAAGCAATCCTCCCATCTTGGTCTCCCAAAGCTATGGGATTACAGGCTTTAGCCACCATTCCTGGCCCTCCCGTATGCATTAAATTGTCTCTTGATTACCTATAATAACTAATACAATGTAAATGCTATGTAAATAGGTGTATTGTTTGGCAAATAATTACAAGAAAAAAAAGTCTGAATGTTCAGTACGGATGCAACCACCCTTTTTTTCTGAATATTTTCAATTCATGGTTGGTTGAATCCACAGATGCAGAATCCACGTATAGGGAAGGCTGACTATATTTTAAAACACTGCAAAGAAGAATCAGGAGAAGGCAGGGTGAGACTTCAGACTAAGATGTAAGCCTGACATCTGTGGAAGGAGAGAGGGAAGGAAGGAGGATTGGAAAGGAAGAATCTTTTTTTTGAGATGGAGTCTTGCTCTGTTGCCCAGGCTGGAGTGCATTGGTGTGATCTCTGCTTACTGCAACCTCTGCCTCCTGGGTTCAAGCAATTCTCCTGCCTCAGCCTCCCGAGTAGCTGGAATTACAGGTGCCAGCCACCACGCCTGGCTAATTTTTTGTATTTTTAGTAGAAACAGAGTTTTGCCATGTTGGCCAGGCTGGTCTTGAAATCCTGACCTCAGGTAATCCACCTGCCTTGGGCTCCTGAAGTGTTGGGATTACAGGTGTGAGCCACTGTGCCCGGCCCAGTGGTACATTTTCATGGTTGACACAGTACATACTGCATGAATAAGTTTATCTGAAATTCTAGAATGGGCAAAACTAATCTACAGTGACAGAAAGCAAATAAATGA
Organism: Symphalangus syndactylus; assembly: GCF_028878055.3. Taxonomy (NCBI): domain Eukaryota; kingdom Metazoa; phylum Chordata; class Mammalia; order Primates; family Hylobatidae; genus Symphalangus; species Symphalangus syndactylus. The sequence goes on from NC_072427.2 coordinate 129,169,692, forward strand.
TTGCTCAGGGCTGGGAATTGATTGCAAAGGGCACAGGGAACTTTTTGGGTGATTGATGTGTTCTATGTTTGATTGGGGTCATAGCTACACACACCCGCACATGCGCGCGCACACACACACACACCCATTTATTGAACTCATCAAACTTTACACTTAAAATGGGCCCAATTTTAATTGTACATAAATGATATATAAAGTTGACTAAAAAACACAAGATAGGCCGGGCAAGGTGGCTCACGCATGTAATCCCAGCACTTTTGGAGGCCAAGGCGGGTGGATCGCTTGAGGCCAGGAGTTCAAGACCAGCCTGGCCAACATGGCAAAACCCTGTCTCTACTAAAAATACAAAAATTAGCTGGGGGTGGTGGTGTGCGCCTGTAATCCCAGCTACTTGAGAGAATAGCTTGAACCCAGGAGACAGAGGTTGCAGTGAGCTGAGATCGTGCCATCACACTCCAGCTGGGGTGACAAAGTGAGACTCTGCCTCAAGAAAAAAAACAAATGGCAGGGCACGGTGGCTCACGTGTGTAATCCCAACATTTTAGGAGGCCAAGGTGGGCAGATCACGAGGACAGGAGATCGAGACCATTCTGGCTAACATGGTGAAACCCCATCTCTACTAAAAAATACAAAAAAAAAAAATAGGTCTTGGTGGCAGGCGCCTGTAGTCCCAGCTACTCAGGAGGCTGAGGCAGGAGAATGGTGTGCACCCAGGAGGCGGAGCTTGCAGTGAGCCGAGATGGCGCCACTGCACTTCAGCCTTGGGTGACAGAGTGAGACTCTGTCTCAAAAAAAAATAAGAAAAAACAAAACAAAACATGAGATATCACTTCACACTGACAAACCAAATGTTAGTGAGAATGTGGAGCACCTGAAACTAATATGTTGTTAGTGGAAGTATAAAATTATAGAATCATTTTATTTATTTATTTTTAATTTTTTTTAGAGACATAGTCTTGCTCTGTTGCCCAGGCTGGAATGCAAGTGGTGCGATCATAGCTCACTGTAACCTTGAACTCCTGGGCTCAATTGATCTTCCCACCTCAGCCTCCCTAGTAGCTGGTACTACAGGCTGGTGCCACCGTGCTTGACTAATCTTTTTTTTTTTTTCCCCTGAGATGGAGTCTTGCTCTGTAGCCCAGGCTGGAGTACAGTGGTGCAATCTCGGCTCACTGCAAGCTCTGCCTCCCGGGTTCAGGCCATTCTCCTGCCTCAGCCTCCCGAATAGCTGGGACTACAGGCACCCGCCACCACGCCTGGCTCATTTTTTTTGTACTTTTAGTAGAAACGGGGTTTCACCATGTTAGCCAGGATGGTCTCGATCTCCTGACCTCATGATCCGCCAGCCTCGGCCTCCCAAAGTGCTAGGATTACAGGCGTGAGCCACTGTGCCCGGCTACTTGACTAATTTTTAAAACTTTTTTTTGTAGAGATAAGGCCTCCTTGTATTGCCCAGGCTGGTCTTGAACTTCTGGCTCAAGTGAGCCTCTCACCTCAGCCTCCCAAAATGTTGGGATTACAGGCATGAGCCACTGCAGGTGGCCTATAGTCATTTTCAAAAACTGTTTTTGGCAGTTTCTTATAAAGTGAAAGGAGCGCACATCTTATGACCCAGCAGTTCCACTTCTAGTTATCTACCTAAGATAAATGAAAACAAATGTTCACAAAATGAATTGTTTATAAATGTTCATAGCAACTTTATTTATAATAGTCTAAACCCAAATATGCAGTAATAGGAGAATTAATAAAACAAGTTGTAGTGCATACAATTGAATGTTGCTGAGCAATGAAAAAGAATGAAGTACTGATGCATGCAGCAACATGCAAAATGTTGAGCAAAAGAAGCTGGATACAAAAGACCATGTACTGTGTGATTCCGTTTATATAAAACAGTATTACAGGTAAAATTAATCTATGGTCATAGAAGTTACAATATGACTGCCTTGTGGAATGGGGATTGACTGGAAGGGACCATTAATAACTCTCTAGAGTGATGACAATGTTCTATATATTGATTGATATGTAGGTTTCATGGCTGTATACATTTATCAAAGCTCGTCAAATTACTGGCCAAGCATGGTGGCCCGTGCCTGTGTTCTCAGCATTTTGGGAGGTCGAGGTGGGAGGACTGCTTGAGCCCAGGAGTTCAAGACCCGCCTGAGCAACATAGTGAAACCCCATCTCTACAAAAGAAAGAAAAATTAGCCAGGTGTGGTGGTGCATACCTGTAGTCCCAGCCCCGAGGAGACTGAGCTGGGAAGATCGCTTGAGCCCAGGAGCTGAGCCCAGGAGTTCAAGGCTGTGGTGAGCTATGATGAAGCCATTGCACTCTAGCCTGGGCCACAGAGCAAGACCCTGTCTCTTAAAAATAAAAATTTACACAATTAAGAGCTATAGATTTCACTGTATTTAAATTTTACCTCAATAAAAAAATCAGTCACTAAAAGTAAAAAACAAAATGAAAGAAACAAGCCTAACTATTGAATTGGTAGTATTGTTTTAAGTGATTTTAAAATACAGTAATTTAACTTTATATATATATGTTTTTTAGACAGACTCTCACTGTCACCCAGGCTGGTGTGCAGTGGCATGATCACTGCTCACTGCAGACTTGACCTCCTGAGCTCAAGTGATCCTCCTGCGTTGGCCTCCCAAAGTTCTGGGATGTCAGCCACCATGCCTGGCCTGTTCATTTTCTTTGGGTGTGTTAACGGTGTTCCTATGTTTAAAATATTCTCTTTATTTTATTTCTTTGAGACAGAGTCTCACTCTGTCACCCAGGCTGGAGTGCAGTGGTGCAATTTCAGCTCACTGCAACCTCCGCCTCCCAGGTTCAAGTGATTCTCCTGCCTCATCCTCCCAAGTAGCTGGGACTACAGGTGCTCGCCACCATGCCCAGCTAATTTTTGTATTTTTAATAGAGACGGGGTTTCACCATGTTGGCCAGGCTGGTCTTAAACTCCTGACCTCAGGTGGTCCACCCACCTCAGCCTCCCAAAGTGCTGGGATTATAAGTGTGAGCCACTAAGCCTGGCCTAAAATATTCTCTATATTTTAGACACAGAAGTATTTTGGATAAAATTATATGATGTCTGGGATTTGTTTAGAAATCAGTTTGGGGGAAGTGTGTGATATAGATGAAATAAGATTGAGCATTTGTTTGAAAAAAAAAAAAGAAAAATTTCAACAAAAGAAGATTGAGCATTTGTTGATAATTGTTGAAGGTGGATTATATAAGTACATAGCTTTTAAAAATTTTTCTGTTAATAAAAAGATAATATCTTCAAGCTTTTTGTTATGAGCAACCAGAAGGGTAAAGTTGCCATCAACTGAGATGGGGAAGGCTGCAGGTGGAGTAGGCTTGGTAGAAGAGATGAGTTCAATTTTAAGCATGTTGAATTTGAGATGTCAATTGGACATCAAAATGAAGATATTGAATAGGCAGTTAGATATATGAATTTGTAATTTGAGAGAGAGGTGTGGGTCAAAGATACAGATAGGAGTCATTGGCATATAGATTGTATTTGTAGCAATGTGACTGGATAAAATCAAGAAAGGAGTGAGAGTAAATAGAACTTAGAACATAGTAAGTGCTCAAGAAGTATTCATTATAGCCACGTGACTAAAATTCTTTCGATTTCTGTCTCACAATTCCTACAGAACTTTTATTGTATCTTGTACTATCATTATTTCTACATCTTATCTCCTTCCTAGATTGTAAATTCTTTGAAGCTAGAAACTAGATATTACTCATCCTTATACACTGCTCTCTCTCCACCACCACCATGGAGCCAAAATCGTACCTTGCATTTAAGTGAATTGAAATTAATAAATGAACCTGAGTTTGTGAAGAAATTTTTGGTCAGTTTTACGGGTTTTCCGACTTGCTCTGACTTTGGGTTCTTGAGACTCTGTGTGATGTGCTTATATGTGAGTAGAGCCAAGATACATTACTGTTATTCTTGCCACTAGTTAGCACACTAGCTCTGTACAGCCCAGATCAGCCTTTGAGACCTAGCTCTACTCAAGACACTACAGAAGGGATATGCTCAGAGTAGAATGGGAAAGGGTAATAATGACACAGGAAGTAGGATCCAAGAGTAGGCACTGTGTTCGTGCTATGTTACTTTTACTTTATTATTTATTATTATTTTTTAAATTTTATTGTAGGTTCAGGGGTACATGTGCAGGTTTGTTAAATAGGTAAGTTGCATTATCACGGGGTTTGGTGTACAGATTATTTGCCACCCAGGTAACAAGCATAGTAACTGATAGATAGTTTTTGATTCTCACCCTCCTCCCCGTCACCACCCTTAAGTAGGCCCCAGAGTCTGTTGTTCCCTTCTTTGTACGTAGACATTACTTTATGTACACACACTACCTCAGAATATGAGTAACTCTTTTACAGCTCAGCCACTAGGACATAGTGGTGTCCTTGTCCACTGAAGTCTTCTCTTATATTCTTTTTAGATTTCTCAGCCCCAGAACATAAAAACTCCCTTTTTCCCATTGAAACATAAGAGTTTAGGAGTAACTGTTTTTTTTTCTTTTTTTTTTGTTTTGTTTTTTTTTTTTTAATTTGCAAAATGAACTTTTCTCACCTTCTACCATCCTGGGTCTGATTTCTGGCAGTTTCCATAGTCTCTAAGTATATTCCTTCTCTTGTCCTCATGCTGTTCCTATGTTAGGTGCAGGTTAACTTTTCTTTAGTTTTGCTTAGTACCAAACTGCCCAGCTCCAATCTTGGATAATTTGGTACCATTCTCTTTCTTTATTTTTTATTTAACAACCAGAGTATAATTATCCAGATCAGGAAAATCACATTGATTCATTACTAATCTACAGACCTTATTTAGATATCAACAGTGCTCCTATTAGAATTATTTATAGAAGAAGGGAAACCAAGTTCTTGTCCAGGATTCAGTTCTGGATCATCTGTTACATTTAATGGTTTTGTCTTTGTAGTCTTCTCAAATCTAGAACATTTCTTGAGACTTTCATTGTCATTCTTGACCTTGGCAGCACTTCTTTCTCTCTCTCTTTCTCTTTGGAGAATATGGGCTGTTTATCTGTAAAGCACCCGTTAATGTGGGTTTATCTGATTTTTTCTCAAGATCAGATTCAGGTTATACATTTTTAGCAAGGATACAATTAAAGTGTGATATATCCTCAGTGCATCATATCAAGTGACACAGATGGCTTTTTATTCCCTTACTGGTATATTAACTGAGGTCACTCGGTTGAGTTGGTGAATACCAGGTTTCTTCACTGCAAATTTACTACTTTTCTCTTTGTAATAATTCAGTACATTTTAGGGAGATACTTTGAGATCATGTATATACCCTCTTTCACCATATTATGAGTTTTAGCATTAATGATATTTATTTTGAATCATCTTTATTGTGAAACATAGCACACATAAAGTGAATAAAATAAAATATAAATGTACAAATTTATGAATTATAAATAATATACCTGTGTAATACCTCTGGTAATAAAAAATAGAATATTTCCAAGCACCTCACATGCCTCTTAATGAATTACAACCCCACTGTTCCCTATAAAATTAACCATGCATTCTTTTATTGCAATCCTGTTATTAAAATTTTTTATGATCTAAGTACGCATCTTTAAAGTTTAGTCTCATTGAAAAACTTTTGTTACTGTAGTAAAATACACATAACATAAATGTACCATTATAACCATTTTTAAGTGTATGATTCAGTGGCATTAAGTACATTTACATTGTTGTGCAACCATCACCACCATCCATCTCCAGAACTTTTTCATCTTCCCAAACTGAAGCTCTGTAAATCATTAAACAATAAATTCCCTTTCCTCCCTCCTCCTAGCTCCTGGCAGCCACCATTCTACTTTCTCTCTTTCTGAATTTGCCTACTCTAGGTACCTCATATAAGTGGAATCACACAGTATTTGTTCTTTTGTGTCTGGCTTATTTCACTTAGCATAATGTTTTCAAGGTTCATCTGTGTTGAGCATGTTCATATCACTCTCGATTTTTATTCTACAGTACTGGCTTCCAGGAAGTTAGGAATTGGAAAGAAAGCTGAGATGGTGGAGGAGAGCCAGGATTTATCAAGTCACAGGATGAGAATTTTGAGGAGGGAATGGCAACAGCATGAGACACTACAGACGTCAAAGATAATGAGGTAGTTTGTTGTTGTTTTTTGAGACAGAGTCTCACTCTGTAGCCCAGGCTGGAGTGCAGTGGTGCGATCTCGGCTCACTGCAACCTCTGCCTCCCAGGTTCAGGTGATTCTTCCACCTCAGCCTCCTGAGTAGCTGGGAATACAGGTGTGCACCACCATTGTATTTTTAATAGAGATGGGGTTTCACCATGCTGGCCAGGCTAGTCTTGAACTCCTGAGCTCAAGCAATCAGCCTGCCTTGGCCTCCCAAAGTACTGGGATTACTTGAGCAACCGTGCCTGGCTGATAATGAGGTAATTTGACAAGAAAATTTTAGAATCAGTCACTAACATGTTTAGAGTAACTACTTTGTGTCTGGCATTGTGCTAGGCATTAGATTTATGGAGGTTGAAGCCAGACTGCAAATGTAGAGAAGTAGAGTGGACAGGAGATGATACTTGAATGTGAAGATTTGATTACTTCTATACAAAGAGGGGAGAGGCCCGGTGCGGTGGCTCATGCCTGTAATCCCAGCACTTTGGGAGGCTGAGGTGGGTGGATCACCTGAGGCCAGGAGTTCGAGACCTGCTTGACCAACATGGAGAAACCCTGTCTCTACTAAAAATACAAAATTAGCCAGGTGTGTGGCACATGCCTGTAATCCCAGCTACTCAGGAGGCTGAGGCAGGAGAATCACTTGAACCCAGGAGGCGGGGGTTGCCGTGAGCGGAGATCGCACCATTGCACTCCAGCCTGGGCAAAAAGAGCGAAACTCCATCTCAAAAAAAAAAAAAGGAACATATGATTGTTTTCCTATCATTAAATTTGGCACTTGTCAAGTCTCCTCAGTAGAGTACTCTGCCACTGAGCTCCAAAACTATGAGTTTCCATAAGGTCGTGAAGCAACTTTAAAGGTTGGTGGAATACCTGTGAGGGAAGAATAAGCTGGCTAGGGTTCTTTTGCTTAGAGAAGTCTTTGAGGAGGCTTCAGAAAAATACTCACAAACTAAGTCATATAGCATTTAGATTTGTTGTTTGATGGTTTGAAATTATATAATTATAGGACCAAATGAGATGATCCCAACTTAATGACATCTATCTAGGTTTTAAAGACAGCAGTTAAAGACAACATCAGAGGAAATGGCTTTAAATTCTATAATAAAGGATTTAGGTTAGAAGATTAGAAGATTAGGATTAGAAGAAAAATTTCTGAAAATGAGGTTTGTTAAACTTTAAAGCAAGTTAACCTAAGATCTGAGAGTCTTCTTCTTTGGGAGGGCTTTAGAGGTAAGTTAGATTTCTCTGTCTAAGGTGGTTTAGGAAAAGATGTTACCTGTAGACTGGTAGATGTGCTGTTGGTCTTTTGCAGTCTAGGAGTCAATAAAGGCCTTTGGCTCATCTAGCTGCAACCATTCTGCCTGTAGTTTCTGTTTTTCTGGATAATTTAATGATTAATTTAATTGCCACACTGCCTAACAAGGAATTAATAGTTTTTCTTAACAGTTTTTTTAAGACTCTTGTTTAGTAATGCAAATGGCTCCCTCATTTATTTATCTATCTTTAGTTAGGTTGAGGTTTTTAGGCTTTTTTTTTTTTTTTTTTTTTGAGAAAGGGTCTCACTCTATCACCCAGGCTGGAGTGCAGTGGCGCAATCTCCGCTGACTGCAAGCTCTGCCTCCCGGGTTCACGCCATTCTCTTGCCTCAGCCTCCCAAGTAGCTGGGACCACGGGCGCCCGCCACCACGCCTGGCTAATTTTTTGTATTTTTAGTAGAGACGGGGTTTCACCGTGTTAGCCAGGATGGTCTCGATCTCCTGACCTCATGATCCGCCAGCCTTGGCCTCCCAAAGTGCTGGGATTACAGGCGTGAGCTACCGCGCCTGGCTTTTTTTTTTTTTTTTTTTTGAGACGGAGTCTCACTCTGTTGCCCAGGCTGAAGTGCAGTGGCAAGATCTCGGCTCACTGTAACCTATGCCTCCAGGGTTCAAGCAATTCTCCTGCCTCAGCCTCCTGAGTAGCTGGGACTACGGGCACCCACCACCACACCCAGCTGATTTTTTGTATTTTTGGTAGAGGCGGGGTTTCACCATGTTAGCCAGGATGGTCTGGATCTCCTGACCTCATGATCCGCCTGCCTCGTCCTCCCAAAGTGCTGGGATTACAGGTGTGAGCCACTGCACCTGGTGGTTTTTAGGTTTTTATTGTTGTTTGTTTCAGACAGGGTCTCACTGTCTTGCCCAGGCTGGAGTGCAGTGTTGCAATCTTGGCTCATTGCAACCTCTGCCTCCTAGTTCAGGAGATGCTCTCACCTTAGCCTCCTGAGTAGCTGGGACTACAGGCACATGCCACCACACCCAGCTAATTTTTTTCGTATATTTTGTAGAGATGGGGTTTTGCCATGTTGCCCAGGCTGGTCTCAAATTCCTGCACTCAAGTAATCCACCTGCCTCTGCCTCCCAAAGTGCTGGGATTACAGGTGTAAGCCACTGTGCCCAGCCATTTTATGTTTTGACGAACACACTTGTCAAGTAATCAAACATATCTGTTTATTTGTGTCTCACTTGGGGAGGAAGCAGAAGCAGGCTGGAGAAGAAAAGCAAAAAAATGGTGACTTTTGGGGGATTTTTATGGGACTCAAGGTCATGATTTACTCATAACAGGACCTGGTTGGTTGTGCCCTCTCAAATAGAGCAGATGAACTCACTTTGTCACCTAGTGTAGTTAGTATTGATCTAACCTGGTCTTTAAGTATTAGATTTGTTTAGTCACTGGTGTTCTGCAGCTTTAGGAGTGGAATATGAAAAGAGTCAATTATAAATGATTTTAAGATTAAGAAGTGAGATGCGTCTCTGTGTGGTCCGTTTCATTTTAGCTCCACTAATAAAACATTCTGGGGACCATAATTATATTCCAGTTATAGCAGTAATCGATTCTAGATTTTTCAGGACAGTTTCAAGGAGTCAGTCCTTTTGTTCCCATAAGTAACATGTATTCAGACAACATGCCTTGATTTTGGTTTGGAAAATATGATCACTGTAATTTATAGCAGCAGTGAGAAGATTGGTAGGAAGCTCCACTTCAGCTTTGCCTGTATCAAGTGCTGAATTGGGCATTTACAGAAATGGAGATTCATGGTTGGGCTGTGCCGAAATAAATCTGAACCTGGGGTAGAAAGAGAAAACTGCCTCCTATTGAATGCCTATTATGTATATGTTTGGCACTGTGCTAGGTGCTTTCCCTATTGACAGCTGTTCTGGCTAGAATTCTATCCTGGATCCAACTGCCACTTAAATAACATACCCCCACCCCTCAACAACAACAACAAACAAAACAAACACATATGCCTCGTGGGGCTTAGTTCATTAAGACTCGTCACAACTGCCACACCCTCTTTAAGACCCTGGCACCATAATTAGGATAATAGAATTTCTGGGTTTGGAGGTATCTTTGAGGTCATCTAGTTAGAAGGGGTAGCAGCTGTTGTCTTTACCATGGAGTTTGAGAATGACAGTGCTCAATTCTCTCAATGGGAGGTGCAAAATATGTCTGGGGCTGTAGTCTTTGTAGGCAATCCCATAAAAGATAAGGCAACGATAAACAAGTGTGAAGCTTGAAATACGTCCTAGGCTGAAAAGGGCAATGGGAAGAAATATGGCTTACTGGAGCCCTTATACAATATAAAAACAAACAAATACTAAAAACGCCCTGGCAAAGATGTAATGTCAGGCCCTTGGATTCAGGGTAGAGGCCCACAAAAGGGATCCTGATTGACACAGGTTAACCCTGTGTCAAAGAAGAAAGAGTCTCTTCTCTTCGGTTCACCAGCTCTGAAGTACTAGCCATCCTCAAGCCGCTTCTTCTTTGCCCTGTTATGAGAAAGCTGGGAAACACTCTCCTTTTCCAGGAAAGAGGGTGAGGGACGGGGATTAAGGGGCATGAACGAGAAAAAGCAGGTAGAGGTTCTGAAATGTCTGAGTAGTGGTAAATGCAATCGTCCTGGAAGCAGGGGAAGGTAATTCACGCCCTCTCAAGGTCCCTTCGGTTCAAGGATACCGTCATTCTCCGGCTCTACTAAAGGGGAGGGCCTGCAACGTCCATGCTGCCATGGAAACGCGCCGCCGTGTTCCTTTTTCTTACGTGGGGCGGGGCACTCTGCCGCAGCTACCTATTATCCACGGAATTTCTTGAGTGGCGGGCGGCGGCAGCGAATGGACGATCCGATATTGTGTGACGCGACGGGAAAGGGGGAGTTCGCGGCCGGTGGCGGTGGTGGCGACAGCGGCGACCTAGGGATCGATCTGGAGGGACTTGGGGAGCGTGCAGAGACCTCTAGCTCGAGCGCGAGGGACCTCCCGCCGGGATGCCTGGTACTGTTTGGAGAGAAATGGGAGTGCAGTGGGCTCTGAAGACCTGGATTTCGGGTCTGAAGGGATGGCTGACCGGAGGGGGCGGGGTGGCAAGCATGGCGGCGGTGACGGGGAAGGGGTTGGAGGGCCCTAAAGAGGGGGTGGGGAAACGGTAGCTGAGAAGGCTTGGTGGTCGTGAGGAAAGCTGAAAGGCTGTGGGGCCTCTGGCGAACAGATTTTAGAAAACATTCTTTTGGGGGGCGGTAGAGGCGCCAGAAGGACGTAGGGGGGGGATGGAAAAAGGGGCGGGGAGAGAAGAGGTTAGGAAGGAGGGGAAAGGGTGTCTACGAGAAGGTGATGAAAAAGAGAGAGGGAGGGATAGGCAGGCTTACTGTAAATAACGAGGAATGGGGACTTGGTAGGCATGATAGGAAAGTGCTTGCAGCAATTATAAATATAATATTCTAATTGGAGGAGTCCTGAACTGGTCCCGTTTCCCAGCTCTTGTACTTCCGCCCCATTATTTAGGTTTAGACTGCGTGAGCAAGGCTAGTAGGTTACACGGAACTGATCTTTTGTTATTCCATTCCAGGGGAGCAGATGGACCCTACTGGAAGTCAGTTGGATTCAGATTTCTCTCAGCAAGATACTCCTTGCCTGATAATTGAAGATTCTCAGCCTGAAAGCCAGGTTCTAGAAGATGATTCTGGTTCTCACTTCAGTATGCTAACTCGACACCTTCCTAATCTCCAGACGCACAAAGAAAATCCTGTGTTGGTGAGTGATACCTTGTTTGAAAAGGATTGAGCAGATTTTTTTTTTTAAACCGAAAACAACCAGTAAACATAAGTATTTAGAAGATCATTATCTTCTCAGTAAAGTTGATTGGAAAAATTGTTCACAAATAGTAGGTTTCATTTTGAACTATTTCACATATAATGGGGATATTTTGCATGTGTATTTTCTAGGATGTTGTGTCCAATCCTGAACAAACAGCTGGAGAAGAACGAGGAGACAGTAATAGTGGGTTCAATTTGAAAGAAAACAAGGTTGCAGGTGCGGTGTTTAAAGCTATCGGTCCCCTTTGCATTTTTTGGGTGCTCTTGTTGGAGGTGGGTGGATTTAAACTTTATGTGGTTGTGTCGAATGTATGTAAGGAAGCCTACTGTGGTATCTGCATAGTAGTCACTCAAAAGTTGATGTGCTAGTGTCACTGATTAGATTGGTACTGTCTGTATTCCTGATTTTGTATTAAAGTTTGGTGGTAAATGTCTTTTGTGCTAGTATCCAGTTATTTTTTTCAGACCCTGTGGATTCTTCTAACTTGGACACATGTGGTTCCATCAGTCAGGTCATTGAGCAGTTACCTCAGCCAAACAGGACAAGCAGGTATACAGTGTTTGAAGGGGTTTATTTAAATGTATTATTGGATTTGTTCTTTTATCTGTACCTGTTGCCTCATCCCAAGGATAAAAGGATTAATCTCTTTCTTGTGGATTAGGACATGGGACTTGAGGGTTGTATTAGATGGTATTGTAATAGTACTGATAGCTGGAAACTGTTTTGTGAAGGTAATAATTTTTATACCTACATTATTCAAATCATGATCTGTCTTGTGCATGTGAAACAAAATAAGCATTCCTCCTAGTAGAAAAAAAATTATTAAAAAGTATTTAGGGGCCAGGCATGGTGGCTCATGCCTGTAATCCCAGCACTTTGAGAGGCCAAGGCGGATGGATCACTTGAGGTCAGGAGTTTGAGACCAGCCTGGCCAACATGGTGAAACCCCATCTCTACTAAAAACACAAAAATTAGCCGGGCCTGGTGGTGTGTGCCTGTAATCCCAGCTATTCGGGAGGCTGAGGCAGGAGAATTGCTTGAACCTGGGAGGTGGAGGTTGCAGTGAGCTGAGATTGTACCACTGTACTCTAGCCTGAGTGACAAAGCGAGACTCCGTCTCAGAAAAAAAAAAATTTAGGAGTATTATCAGAACTATTAGGCATGTTTTCCATCTATCAACCAAAGTACCCCACCAGTTTTAGATCTAGAATGTTTAATTCATACCCTAAACAAGATTCAATTTTTACTATGTCTTATGCATATGTTTATAATATCCATTTTTTGAATTCATCCTCTGTGTTAGGTCCTGTATTGGACGTTTGGCATATAGCATAATGTTATTTAATCCTATTCTTAAAGCAGCTGTACAGTGAAGACATTATGTTACTTCTATTGTATAGAGGGGAAAATTGATGGACAAAGAAATTAGATAACTTGCTTTAGAGTACATTGCTAGTAAGTGACAGAGCTGGCTTTGAACCTGGTCCTAATGACTCTAATGCCTCCTCTTTCTTTCTAACTAGTCAGTGCTTCTCAGTCTTCTGCCCCAATACTTCTAAGGTCCAAGGAGAATGTAGAGAACTTCAGGAGTTTTGGGGTGGTAGAAAGGGGAGGTGGTTAGAGAGCAGAATGTTAGCTTGAGATGGTTAAAGACTATTGTTTTTTCTTAAAAAGAAATGGTTTTTGGCTGGGCGCAGTGGCTCATGCCTGTAATCCCAGCACTTTAGGAGGCTCAGGCAAGAGGATCACTTGAGCCCAGGAGTTTGAGATCAGCCTGGGCAACCTAGTAAGCCCCTGTCTCTACAAAAAAAAAAAAAAAGTACTGGGTGTGGTAGCTCACACCTGTAATCCCGGCACTTTGGGAGGCTGAGTTGGGCAGATACCTGAGGTCAGGAGTTTGATACCAGTCTGGACAACATGGTGAAACCCGGTATCTATTAAAAATACAAAAATTAGCCAGGTGTGGTGGCGGGTACCTGTAATACCAGCCACTCAGGAGGCTGATGCAGGAGAATCACTTGAACCTGGGAAGCAGAGGTTGCAGTGAACCAAGATCGTGCCACTGCACTCCAGCCTGAGCGACAGTCAAAATAAAATAAAATAATAAAAAAAAAAATAGCAGGGCATGGTGGTCCGTGCCTGTAGCTCCAGCTATTCAGGAGGCTGAGATAGAAGGATCACTTGAGCCTGGAAGATTGAGGCTGCAGTGAGCCATGATTGTGCCACTGCACTCCAGCCTGGTTGATAGAGTGAGACCCTGTCTCAAAAAGAAAAGCTTTTTTGGAGGTGTGTTTTATTTTACACTATGTGTTTGTTTGTACGTAATTGTTTTTTTCTCACAAATCAGGTAAAATAAATGCTTTAGAACAACCTGCAAACCGATGGGCTCATTGTGGCCTGCAGAAATGTTTTATTTGGCCTACATAGGTGGTAAAATGTTAATATATTTGAATTAATTGACAGAATTTTAGAATGGGGAAATTTCTCATAAAACTTAGATTTCCAGCTTCTGCCATTTCTTGTTTCTATTGGCAACGGTTGGCTGGAGTTACGAGTAGCAGTCAACCTCTGCTTAGATGGAGCATTAGTGCTGTGATTTGCCATAGTCACTACAATTCACTATTGTACTTGGACACTGAGGCCAGGTGTTCTTTTGTCATTTATCATAGTGCTTGTGCTTTTGTTCTTACACCCAGCTGCTTCACTCATCTATGTTATCTTGCTTTGATTTCTGTGGGCATTTAAGTTTATGGTACCTCTTTAGGAACACGTGCCAGGCTTATCTGTGTTTTTGTGGCTCAGCATCCTGGTTTGAGCCAGTGGGGACAGGAAGTATGCACGTCCCTCATTGTGAATGAAGCATTGCTATTTGAGAAGTTTCATGCTACTTCTTTTCACGTTAAATAAATGTGCAGGCACTGTGGCATGTGCTTTAAAGGGGCTTTTGCCATTGTGGAGCTTATAATTTAATAGGAGAGACAGATGTTAAATGAGTCATTACATCAATAGCTATTCCATTACAACTGTGATCATTGCAAAGAGTAGAAAAAATATATATAACGTAATCTGAAGGATAAGGGAACACCTCTTTGTGGAATATAATCTAAACAATAAATATGAATTTGTTAGACATAGTTGAAGGGCTTAGGAGGGCATAGTTGAAGGGCTGCACATTTCTATATGCAGTATGCAAGGGGGAGCTGTCCAGACAGAATGAACTGTGTCTGCATAGGCCATGAAGCTGGAAATAATTTGGAGTTGATTCCAAAAGAATGAAATCTCTTCAAAACACTTTTTTTTTTTTTTTTTTTTTTTTTTTGAGACGGGGTCCCACTCTTGTTCCCCAGGCTGGAGTGCGGTGGTGTGATCTTGGCTCACTGCAACCTCTGCCTCCCGGGTTCAAGTAATTCTCTTGCCGCAGCCTCCTGAGTAGCTGGGATTACAGGTGCCCACCACCAGTGCCGGCTAATGTTTGTATTTTTAGTAGAGATGGGGTTTCCCCATGTTGGCCATGCTGGTCTTAAACTCTTGACCTCAAGTGATCCACTTGTCTCAGTCTCCCAAAGTGCTGGGATTACAGGTGTGAGCCACCTTGCCTGGCCAAATCCACCAAATTTATTCACATTTCCTGTTTTACTTCTTTTTATGTGTGTGTGTGTGCATGTGTGTATTAAGTTTTACATAGTTTTATCACCTGCGTAGGTTTGTGTCTGCACCACAACAGTCAAGATACAGTTCTAACACCACAAGGATGCTTATTGTTGCCCTTTTATAGCCACACCTACCTCTGTCTTTTGCACCCAAACCCCTGGCAGCCATTAATCCATTCTTCATGTGTAAAATGTCATTTCAAAATATATAAAATGGGATCATACAGTCTGTAACCTTTAGTGATTGGCTTTTTTTTTTTTTTTTGAGACAGGGCCTCTGTTGCTCAGGCTGGAGTGCAGTGGCAAGGTTATGGTTAGTGCAGCCTCCACCTCCTGGGCTCAAGCAATCCTCCCAACTCAGCCTCGCAAGTAGCTGAGACGACAGGCACATGCCACCACACCCAACTAATTTTTTAACTTTTTGTAGAGATGGGGTTTTGCTGTATTGCCCAGGCTGGTCTCCAATGCCTGGGCTCAAGAGATCCTCCTGTCTCATCCTCCCAGAATGCAGGGATTACAGGCATGAGCCACCATGCCCATCCTTGGGATTGGCGTTTTCCGTCAGCATAACTTCTGGAGCTCCATCCATGCTTTTGCATGTATCAATAGTTCATTTTTATTGCTGAGTAGTCTTCCATGCTGTGGATGTACCACAGTTTGTTTAACCATTCATCTGTTGAAGGACATCTGCGTTTTTTTTTTTCTTGTTTTTGACTACTATGAAGAAGCTGTTATAAACATTTATGAACAGGTTTTTCTTTTCGAGATGGAGTCTTGCTCTGTCACCCAGGCTGGAATGCAGTCTCAGCTCACTGCAACCTCCACTCCAGGGTTTAAGTGATTCTTCAGCCTCAGCATCCCAAGTAGCTGGGACTACAGCCGTGCACCATCACGCCTGGGTAATTTTTATATTTTTAGTAGAGGCGGGATTTCACCATGTTGACCAGACTGGTCTTGAACTCCTGACCTCAGGTGATCTGCCTGCCTCAGCCTCCGGAAGTGCTGGGATTATAGGCGTGAGTCACTGCGCCCAGCCATATGTACAGGTTTTTCTGTGAACATAAGTCTTCATTTCTCTAGGATAAATGCCCAGATTTGCAATTGCTGGGTCATGGTAGTTGCATGTTTGTTTTTTTAAGAAACTGCCAAACTTTTCTAGAGTGGCCGTACTGTTTTATAGTCCCACCAGCAATGTATGAGTGATCTAATTTTTTTTCGTCCTCACTGGCATTTGGTGTTTTCATTATTTTTTATTTTAGCCATTACAAGTCTGTAGTGATACCTCATTGTTGTTTCAATTTGCATTTCCCTAATGGCTAATGATGGTGAGGATCTTTTCATGTGCGTACTTGCTGCCTGTCATTTTCTTCAGGGAAATGTCTGTTCATATCTTTTGCCCATTTTCTAATTGGATTGTCTTTTTACTATTGTGTTTTGAGAATTCTTTATATATTCTAGATACTAGTCTTTTGTAGAATATATATTTTGCAAATATTTTCTCCCACTCTATCCTTTCTTTCTCTTCATAGGGTTTTTCACGGAGCAATTTTTAATTTTGGTGAGAGCTGTTAAATATTCTTAACAGAATAATATAACTCATTTACTTCAAAAAGGGCTTATAGGCCAGGTGCAGTGGCTCAGGCCTGTAATTTCAGCACTTTGGGAGGCCAAGGCAGGTGGATCACTTGAGCTCAGGAGTTTGAGACCAGCCTGGGCATTATGGTGAAACCCTGTCTTTACCAAAAATACAAAAAAATTAGCTGGGCATGGTGGCACACATCTGTGGTTCCAGCTACTCAGGAGGCTGAGGTGGGAGGATCGCTTAAGCCTAGGAAGCAGAGGTTACAGCGAGCCGTGATTGCACCACTGCACTCTAGCCTGGGCGGCAGAGTGAGACCCTGCCTCAAAAATAAATAAATAAATATAGTAAAAAGGGCTTATAATGAAAAGCAGAGAGTCCTTCCTCACCCTTGCTCCCTTTTCACAAAGGCAACTCTCTTTAACTGTTAATGGTTTTACTTCTTTGGGAGGTTATCTTCCTACCTCTAATACTATTGTAAAACTATAAATGTGTTTTATATGTAAAGTAATACAATTGAGTTCTGATAATGAAAGATGGGATAACTCAGCAACACCCTCCCAATTTTTGTTTGTTTGTTTATTTTGTTTTGAGACCGAGTTTCTCTCTTGTTGCCCAGGCAGAAGTACAATGGCATGATCTTGGCTCATGGCAACCTCCGCCTCCCGGGTTCAAGCGATTCTCCTGCCTCAGCCTCCCAAGTAGCTGGGATTACAGGCATGCGCTACCATGCCCGGCTAATTTTGTATTTTTAGTAGAGATGGGGTTTCTCCATGTTTGTCAGGCTGGTCTTGAACTCCCGACCTCAGGTGATCCACCCCCCTCAGCCTCCCAAAGCGCTGGGATTACAGGCGTGAGCCACCGCAGCGGCCTTCCCAATTTTTTTTGTTTGTTTTCACCCTCTCAATTTTTGATGATAATTATTTTAATTCTTCTGGCTCCATTTACACCTCTAAATAATATATTTAAACCTTTGTTTTCTCTTTCCATCAACTTTAGACAGTGGAGAAAAGTTTTTCAGTACTGTTTTTTGTCTGTAATCTGAATTATTTCATGCTTTTTCTGATTCGTCTAATCATTCTGCAAATGTTTTTTGAGTATTTTCTTTTTTACTTTTTGAGACGGAGTCTTGCTTTGTTGCCCAGGCTGGAGTGCAGTGGCACCATCTTGGCTCACTGCAACCTCCACCTCCTGGGTTCAAGCGATCCTTGTCCCTCAGTCTCCTGAGTAGCTGGGATTACAGGCAAGTGCCACCATGCCTGGCTAATTTTTGTATTTTTAGTAGAGATGGGGTTTCACCATGTTGGCCAGGCTGGTCTTGAACTCCTGACCTCAAGTGATCTGACCATCTCAGCCTCCCAAAGTACTTTTTTTTTTTCTTTTTGAGACAGAGTCTCGCTCAGTTGCCCAGGCTGGAGTGCAGTGGCACGATCTCAGCTCACTGCAAGCTCCGCCTCCTGGGTTCACGCCATTCTCCTGCCCCAGCCTCCCGAGTAGCTGGGACTACAGGCACCCACCACCAAGCCCGTCTAATTTTTTGTATTTTTAGTGGAGATGGGGTTTCACCATGTTAGCCAGGATGGTCTCGATCTCCTAACCTCGTGATCCACCTGCCTCGGCCTCCCAAAGTGCTGGGGTTACAGGCATGCGCCACTGCGCCCGGCCAAAGTACCTTCTATTGAGTATTTTCTGTGTGCAAGGTGTTCTTGGATTTTGGGGTTACAAAGTGATCAGAAGAAATAAAAATCCTAGACCTTAATGTAGCTTACATTCTTGTGTAGGGTATAGCAATATATGATAAGTAAAATATGTAGTACGTTAGATGCTGATAAGGGCTGAAGAGATAAATATAGCAGGGAAGGGGAGAGGAAGCAACAAAGAAGTTACAAGTTTATATAGGGTGTCTAGGGAGTGCTTCATTGATAGGACATTTGATTAAAAATCTAAGTGAGGCCAAGGCAGGAGGATCTCTTGAGCCCAGGAGTTTGAGAGCAGCCTGGACAACATAGTGAGACCCTGTCTCTACAAAAAATACACAGTAAGCCAGGCATGGTAGTGTGCGCCTGTGATCCCAGCTACATGGGAGGCTGAGGTGGGAGGATTGCTTGAGCCTGGGAGGTTGAGACTGCAGTGAGCCGTGATTGCTTCACTGCACTCTAGCTTGGGTGACAGAGTGAGACCATATCTTTAAAAAAAAAAAAAAGTTAGTGTATTTGCTGTTATCTGGGATAAGTGCAATCCATGCATGGAGAATGGCAAGTGCAAAGACCCTGAGGCATGAGTGTCCCTGGAATATTTCAGAAATAGCAAGGAGGTTAGTGTGGCTGTAGTGGAGTGACTAAGAGAAGTGAGAGGAGGTCAGAGAAGTCAGAAGGGAACCAGATTATGTAGGGCATTGTGAGGAATTTGGCTCTTATTTTTAATGAGATAGGAAGACATTTAAGGGTTTTGAGCAGGGGAATGACATGATCTGATTTAGATTTTTAGCAGAGTCACTCTGGCTGCTTGATTGAGAATAGACTGAAAGCAGGACAAGGCTAGAGGCAGGAAGACCAACCAGGAAGCTGTTGACATAATTTAGCAAAATGTGATAGTGGCTGGACTGTGATTGAAGCAGATGAAGAATGGTGAGATTCTGAGTATTTGAAAAGGGGATTCAAAGATAGATCAGATGTGGAGTGTGAGAGACAAGAAGGAAGTAATAATTATTCCAGGTTTGTTTTGCTTCAAGTAGCTGGGACTACAGGTGTATGCCACCGTGCCTGGCTGATTCCAAGTTTTTGATTTGAGCAACTGGAGTAATAGAATGACAATTAAGACAGAGAAGACTGCAGGAGGGGAAGTTCAGTTTTAAACATATGAAACATTGTGCTATCTTTTCAACAACCAGTTGGATGTGTTGAAGAGGTAATTGGTCAAGGAGGCCCGGAGCTCAGAGGGAAAAGTCTAGGCCAGAGATTTAAATTGCAGACTCATAAGCAGATAGATAGTATTCTAAACCATGAGTCTGGATGAGGTCATTAAGTGGGTGAATGTAGCTAGAAAACAGGTCCAGGGACTCACGGAGCCTACCAGCATTTAGAGATCAGGGATATGAGGTAAAAACACCAAAAGAAACTAAGAAGAGCTCGAAGTGTGTTGTTTTGTGCTGTCGTCCTTCATTGCTTCTTTTCTACCATTTTCAATATTTGCTCTTGAACTTTCTTTCCCTCTGTTTCCCAGGGTCATTTATCTGGTCCTTCCAGTTATATAATGTTCTATTTTGTTTTTGTAAAAATCTTTACTTAGTCTTCTTTCACTTGCTTGGGTCACGGTTCCCAACTTTGCAAATTTATATTTTCACCTCTTTTATGTTTATTAAAGTTATGCTTAATGCTCTTTTTATGAAATACTAATTGTGTAGAAAGTTGCAAGGAAGCAAAGGTGTCATCTGTAATCCTGCCACCTGGAGGCTAATTGCTGTAAACATTTTGGCATCTTTTCTCTTTTTTTGTTCATTGATTTATATGGTTAACATCATGTGGAAAGTAAAAGTGTATGTTTGCTGATGTTTTGCTTAAAAACATGAAAATTTTTCCCATGACAATTAAAACTTAACATATTCCCCAAGTTTATTTTAAAAGTTTAAGCCCACAGAAGAAATGAAAGAATATACAGTTGTTCTGTGTGTGTGTGTGTGTGTGTGTGTGGTACTTTTTTGGGGGGATGAATTGTTTAAAACTATGTTGCAGACATCAGATTTCTCCTTCATATGATGTCCCCTTAAATACTTCAGCATTCATCCCCTAAGAATAAGTACATTATTCTATATAATCATAGTACCATTATCACACTTAAGAAAGTAATAATTCCATTACAGTTCAGATTTTCCCAGTTGTCTCAAAGATGTCTTTTATCTTGTTTTATTGATTGGTTGGTTGATTGGATCTAAGATCCAATTCAGGTTCACATTTTGTATTTGTTTGTTTCATGCTTTTCTTTTTTTGGAGACAGACTCTTTTTCTGTTGCCCAGGCTGGAGTGCAGTAGGGCAGTCTCGGCTTACTGCAACCTCCACCTCCTGTGTTCAAGCGATTCTCCTGCTTCAGCCTCCCAAGTGGCTGGGACTACAGGCACATGCCACCACACTGGTTAATTTTTTTTTTTTTTTTTTTTTCGAGACAGAGTCTCGCCCTGTCTCCCAGGCTGGAGTGCAGTAGCGTGATCTTGGCTCACTGCAACCTCCGATTCCCGGGTTCAAGCGATTCTCCTGCCTCAGCCTCCCCAGTAGCTGGGACTACAGGTGCGTGCCACCACGCCTGGCTAATTTTTTGTATTTTTAGTAGAGACAGGGTTTCACCTTGTTAGCCAGGATGGTCTCGATCTTCTGACCTCGTGATCCACCTGCTTTGGCCTCCCAAAGTGCTGGGATTACAGGTGTGAGCCACCGTGCCCAGCCTAATTTTCATATTTTTAGTAGAGACGGGGTTGCACCATGTTGGCCATGCTGGTTTTGAACTCCTAACCTTAAATGATCCACCCACTTCGGCCACCCGAAGTGCTGGGATTACAGGGATAAGCCACTGCGCCTGGCCTTGTTTCAAACATTTTTAATGGTGATATAATATTTTATTAATAGATTATGAAATTATTTAATCATTTCCTTAATGCTGAACTTATAGGTTGTTTCATTGTTTTTTTTGTTTTTTTGTTTTTTGTTTTTTTTTTGAGGTGGAGTTTTGCTCTGTCACCCAGGCTGGAGTGCAGTGGCGCAATCTGGGCTCACTGCAAGCTCTGCCTCCCGGGTTCACGCCATTCTCCTGCCTCAGCCTCCCAAGTAGCTGGGACTACAGGCGCCTGCCACCACGTCCAGCTAATTTTTTTGTATTTTTTAGTAGAGACGGGATTTCACCATGTTAGCCAGGATGGTCTTGATCTCCTGATCTCGTGATCCTCCCTCCTTGGCCTCTCAAAGTGTTGGGATTACAGGCGTGAGCCACCGTGCCTGGTCGGTGTTAACTTATTTTAAAAATATATAGAGTTTGCTTGTGCCCAGTAGTTCAAGGCTGCAGTAAGCTGTGATCGTGCCACTGCAGTTTAGCCTGGGAGTCAGACTCTGTCTCTCTCTTTTTTTTTTTTGAGACAGAGTCTCGCTCTGTCACCAGGCTGGAGTGCAGTGGTGCAATCTCGACTCACTGCAACCTCCGCCTCCTGGGTTCAAGCAATTTTCCTGCCTCAGCCTCCTGAGTAGATGGGACTACAGGTGCGTGCCACCGCACCCAGCTAATTTTTGTATTTTTAGTAGAGACGGGGCTTCACCATGTTAGCCAGCATGGTCTCGATCTCTTGACCTCGTGATCTGCCTGCCTCTGCCTCCCAAAGCGCTGGGATTACAGGTGTGAGCCACCGTGCCCGGCCCAGACTCTGTGTCTTAAAAGAAAATAAGTAAAAAATAAAAAGTGTGTGTGTGTGTATGTATTTATATACATATATAAGCTCTTTACCTGAATTTTGTTTGGACTCTGTGGTTCTATATATGTATTTTAAGTTTTTTACTAAAATACTTCTGTGAACTTCTAAAAAGTTTTTTGAGCCCCTTCTCTGCTCATGCAATGCATATCTTCTCTTGTCACTTGTCAGTAATTCTTCTGAATGCAAGATTTTTCTACCTCTTCTCAAAAATATAAAATTCGAGTATGTTGGTGCCTTATTTTTTCTTTACTTAATTCTGTATAGGATGTTGAATTGTTAATCTTTGAGGTGCTTTTTGTAGAAAGAAGCACTATAAAGGTGAGGTATTTTACTTTTTCAAGTTTGGCTAAGAGATGGTTGGTATGTGTCGGGGGTCAGAGTGCTTTGATTAAAATGTCCCAAACTATCTGGGAACACATGATTATATCCTTCTGCTGTGTAGCGTTCTGGGAATGTCAGTGGAATCTGCTTCTGCTGTGGAGGAAGAGAAGGGAGAAGAGTTGGAACAGAAGGAGAAAGAGAAGGAAGAAGATACTTTGGGCAATACTACACGTTACCTTGGTGCTGAAGGTAGCCTTGCGCCTTTTTCAGAATAATAGACTGTTCTAACTTCCTTTGACATGACTGTGCAGATGTCTAAATTTCTTCTCTTTATTAGGTTGCAGATTTCTCATAATTAAATTGAGAGTCATTAATAAATTTGCTAGTAATTTAAAATGTTCCACCTGATTTGGTGTTCAGGAATTTGTAGTTCATTGGTTAGCCCCCTTTCTGCATATTGAGTTTTCTTCCTGTTGTATTCATTTGTTTTTCAAATATTTTTGGAATGTGTACTTTGTGGAGTGGAAGTACAATCTGAATTGCTGTGACTGTGGGTGTAGTTTATGATGTACCTTTAGAAAGCAGACGTAGTCTACTTATAAGATTTTATAGTATGAAGTATTGTTACTTTATTACACATTTTCCTGCTTCATCTTTAATGCACTTATTTTTTTTTTATTTTTTTGAGATGGAGTCTTGCTCTGTCGCCCAGGTTACAGTGCAGTGGTGTGATCTTGGCTCACTGAAAGCTCCACCTCCTGGGTTCAAGCCATTCCTGTGCTTCAGCCTCCCAAATAGCCACAATTACAGGTGTGTGCCACCACACCTGGCTAATTTTTGTATTTTTAGTAGAGATGGGGTTTCACCATGTTGGCCAGGCTGGTCTTGACCCCCTGACCTCAAGTGATTCACCCACCTTGGCCTCCCAAATGCCGGGATTACAGGTGTGAGCCACCATTCTCGGCCACATTTATTTTTTATTTTTGAAAAATTTAGGGGGTGCACAGGACTTTGATGTGAAGGACTTAATGGGACCCTCCTTTGCTGAGGACAGCAGCTTGTACATTGCATAATGTTGTGGGATGATACCTAATTTCTTGGCATTTTGTTCCTAGATACTGCCTCGTCACAGTTGGGCTTTGGGGTTCTGGAACTCTCCCAGAGCCAGGATGTTGAGGAAAATACTGTGCCATATGAAGTGGACAAAGAGCAGCTACAATCAGTAACCACCAACTCTGGTTATACCAGGCTATCTGATGTGGATGCTAATACTGGTATGAAACATGTTTTCTGGCATTTGGAGTTGTTGTGCTTTCTCCCATACTAGAGGTAGTTATTTTTTCCTTGATAAGTTTTGTAGCTATCCAGATTAATATAATCTAAGTAATTTAGTAAAGTTGAAGAGTTTTCTGGTAAATACTTGTCAATTGTTGGTTTGTGGGCCGAGGTTTTCTTTAAGTTATTGGTGACTTTCCTTTATAGACTGATGCCTGTATATATTTGTAAATTGGACTTCTGTTAAAATCTTTGCTTTTTAAGAAACATCTGGGACTGTATCTAGTATTTTGAAAAATTATCCCCTTCCTGTCATTTTATAAAACTCTCAGCAATTAAGCATGAAGAACAGTCCAATGAAGATATCCCCATAGCAGAACAGTCCAGCAAGGACATCCCTGTGACAGCACAGCCCAGTAAGGATGTACATGTTGTAAAAGAGCAAAATCCACCACCTGCAAGGTAAGCCGAACTTTCTAAAAAGGATTTACGGGTTTTGCTTTAGGGTTATACTAATTTCATTTTACCAGATGAAAACATTTTTAGAAATCGTTGATTTTTAAATTATTTTCCCCTTGTACTGGGCATACTTGTGGTCCATTAGAAACATTGATTATTGGGGTGGAGCCAAGATGGCCGAATAGGAACAGCTCCGGTCTCCAGCTCCCAGCCTGAGTGACACAGAAGACGGGTGATTTCTGCATTTCCGTTTGAGGTACCGGGTTCATCTCACTAGGGAGTGCCAAACAGTGGGTGCAGGACAGTCGGTGCAGTGTACTGTGCATGAGCTGAAGCAGGGCGAGGCATTGCCTCACTCGGGAAGCGCAAGGGGTCAGGGAGTTCCCTTTCCTAGTCAAAGAAAGGGGTAACAGATGGCACCTGGAAAATTGGGTCAGTCCCACCCTAATACTGCGCTTTTCCAACGGGCCTGGAAAACGGCACACCAGGAGATTGTGTCCCGCACCTGGCTCGGAGGGTCCTATGCCCACGGAGTCTCGCTGATTGCTAGCACAGCAATCTGAGATCAAGCTGCAAGGTGGCAGCCAGGCTGGGGGAGGGGCGCCTGCCATTGCCCAGGCTTGCTTAGGTAAACAAAGCAGCCAGGAAGCTCGAACTGGGTGGAGCCCACCACAGCTCAAGGAGGCCTGCCTGCCTCTGTAGGCTCCACCTCTGGGGGCAGGGCACAGACAAACAAAAAGTCAGCAGGAACCTCTGCAGACTTAAATGTCCCTGTCTGACTGACAGCTTTGAAGAGAGTAGTGGTTCTCCCAGCACGCAGCTGGAGATCTGAGAACGAACAGACTGCCTCCTAAAGTGGGTCCCTCACCCCTGAGCAGCCTAACTGGGAGGCACCCCCCAGTAGGGACAGACTGACACCTCACTCGGCCGGGTACTCCTCTGAGACAAAACTTCCAGAGGAACTATCAGAAAGCTGAATTTGTGGTCTCACGAAAATCCGCTGTTCTGCAGCCACCGCTGCTGACACCCAGCCAAACAGGGTCTGGAGTGGACCTCTGGAAAACTCCAACAGACCTGCAGCTGAGGATCCTGTCTGGTAGAAGGAAAACTAACAAACAGAAAGGACATCCACACCAAAAACCCATCTGTACATCACCATCATCAAAGACCAAAAGTAGATAAAACCACAAAGATGGGGAAAAAACAGAGCAGAAAAACTGGAAACTCTAAAAAGCAGAGCACCTCTCCTCCTCCAAAGGAATGCAGTTCCTCACCAGCAACGGAACACAGCTGGATGGAGGATGACTTTGACGAGTTGAGAGAAGAAGGCTTCAGACGATCAAAGTACTCCGAGCTACAGGAGGAAATTCAAAACAATAGCAAAGAAGTTAAAAACTTTGAAAAAAAAATTAGACGAATGGATAACTAGAATAACCAATGGAGAGAAGGGCTTACAGGAGCTGATGGAGCTGAAAGCCAAGTATCGAGAACTACGCACAGATTGCAGAAGCCTCAGTAGCTGATGCGATCAACTGGATGAAAGGGTATCAGTGATGGAAGATGAAATGAATGAAATGAAGTGAGAAGGGAAGTTTAGAGAAAAAAGAATAAAAAGAAACGAACAAAGCCTCCAAGAAATTTGGGACTATGTGAAAAGACCAAACCTACGTCTGATTGGTGTACCTGAAAATGATGGGGAGAATGGAACCAAGTTGGAAAACACTCTGCAAGATATTATCCAGGAGAACTTCCCCAATCTAGCAAGGCAGGCCAACATTCAGATTCAGGAAATACAGAGAACGCCACAAAGATACTCCTTGAGAAGAGCAACTCCAAGACACATAATTGTCAGATTCACCAAAGTTGAAATGAAGGAAAAAATGTTAAGGGCAGCCAGAGAGAAAGGTTGGGTTACCCACGAAGGGAAGCCCATCAGACTAACAGCTGATCTCTCAGCAGAAACTCTACAAGCCAGAAGAGAGTGGGGGCCAATATTCAACATTCTTAAAGAAAAGAATTTTCAATCCAGAATTTCATATCCAGCCAAACTAAGCTTCATAAGTGAAGGAGAAATAAAATACTTTACAGACAAGCAAATGCTGAGTGATTTTGTCACCACCAGGCCTGCCCTAAAAGAGCTCCTGAAGGAAGCACTAAACATGGAAAGGAACAACCGGTACCAGCCCCTGCAAAAACATGCCAAATCGTAAAGACAATCGAAACTAGGAAGAAACTGCATCAACGAACAAGCAAAATAGCCAACTAACATCATAATGACAGGATCAAATTCACACATAAAAATATTAACTTTAAATGTAAATGGGCTAAATGCTCCAATTAAAAGACACAGACTGGCAAACTGGATGAGGAGTCAAGACCCATCAGTGTGCTGTATTCAGGAAACCCATCTCATGTGCAGAGACACACATAGACTCAAAATAAAGGGATGGAGGAAGATCTGTCAAGCAAATGGAAAACAAAAAAAGGCAGGGGTTGCAATCCTAGTCTTTGATAAAATAGACTTTAAACCAACAAAGATCAAAAGAGACAAAGGCCATTACGTAATGGTAAAGGGATCAATTCAACAAGAAGAGCTAACTATCCTAAATATATATGCAACCAACACAGGAGCACCCAGATTCATAAAGAAAGTCCTGAGTGACCTACAAAGGGACTTAAACTCCCACACAATAATAATGGGAGATTTTAACACCCCACTGTCAACATTAGACAGATCAGTGAGACAGAAAGTTAACAAGGATATCCAGGAATTGAACTCAGCTCTACACAAAGTGGACCTAATAGACATCTACAGAACTCTCCACCCCGAATCAACAGAATATACATTTTTTTTCAGCACCACACCACACCTATTCCAAAATTGACCACATAGTTGGAAGTAAAGCTCTCCTCAGCAAATGTAAAAGAACAGAAATTATAACAAACTGTCTCTCAGACCACAGTGCAATCAAACTAGAACTCAGGATTAAGAAACTCACTCAAAACCGCTCAACTACATGGAAACTGAACAACCTGCTCCTGAATTACTACTGGGTACATAATGAAATGAAGGCAGAAATAAAGATGTTCTTTGAAACCAACGAGAACAAAGACACAAGATACCAGAATCTCTGGGACACACTCAAAGCAGTGTGCAGAGGGAAATTTATAGCACTAAATGCCCACAAGAGAAAGCAGGAAAGCTCCAAAATTGACACCCTAACATCACAATTAAAAGAACTAGAAAAGCAAGAGCAAACACATTCAAAAGCTAGCAGAAGGCTAGAAATAACTAAAATCAGAGCAGAACTGAAAGAAATAGAGACACAAAAAAACCCTTCAAAAAATTAATGAATCCAGAAGCTGGTTTTTTGAAAAGATCAACAAAATTGATAGACTGCTAGCAAGACTAATAAAGAAGAAAAAAGAGAAGAGAATCAAATAGATGCAATAAAAAATGAAAAAGGGGATATCACCACCAATCCCACAGAAATACAATCTACCATCAGAGAATACTACAAACACCTCTATGCAAATAAACTAGAAAATCTAGAAGAAATGGATAAATTCCTTGACAAATACACCCTCCCAAGACTAAACCAGGAAGAAGTTTGAATCTCTGAATAGACCAATAACAGGCTCTGAAATTGTGGCAATAATCAATAGCTTACCAACCAAAAAGAGTCCAGGACCTGATGGATTCACAGCCGAATTCTACCAGAGGTACAAGGAGGAACTGGTACCATTCCTTCTGAAACTATTCCAATCGATAGAAAAAGAGAGAATCCTCTCTAACACATTTTATGAGGCCAGCATCGTCCTGATACCAAAGCCTGGCAGAGACATAACCAAAAAAGAGAATTTCAGACCAATATCCTTGATGAACATTGATGCAAAAATCCTCAATAAAATACTGGCAAACCGAATCCAGCAGCACATCAAAAAGCTTATACACCATGATCAAGTGGGCTTCATCCCTGGGATGCAAGGCTGGTTCAACATAGGCAAATCAATAAATGTAATCCAGCATATAAACAGAACCAAAGACAAAAACCACATGATTATCTCAATAGATGGCAGAAAAGGCCTTTGACAAAATTCAGCAACCCTTCATGCTAAAAACTCTCAGTAAATTAGGTATTGATGGGATGTATCTCAAAATAATAAGAGCTATCTATGGCAAACCCACAGCCAATATCATACTGAATGGGCAAAAACTGGAAGCATTCCCTTTGAAAACTGGCACAAGACAGGGATACCCTCTCTCACCACTCCTATTCAACATAGTGCTGGAAGTTCTGGCCAGGGCAATCAAGCAGGAGAAGGAAATAAAGGGTATTCAATTAGGAAAAGAGGAAGTCAAATTGTCCCTGTTTGCAGATGACATGATTGTATATCTAGAAAACCCCATCGTCTCAGCCCAAAATTTCCTTAAGCTGATTAGCAAGTTCAGCAAAGTCTCAGGATACAAAATCAATGTACAAAAATCACAAGCATTCTTGTACACCAATCACAGACAAACAGAGAGCCAAATCATGAGTGAACTCCCATTCACAATTGCTTCAAAGCGAATAAAATACTTAGGAATCCAACTTACAAGGGATGTGAAGGACCTCTTCAAGGAGAACTCAAACCACTGCTCAATGAAATAAAAGAGGATACAAACAAATGGAAGAACACTCCACGCTCATGGGTTGGAAGAATCAACATCGTGAAAATGGCCATACTGCCCAAGGTAATTTATAGATTCAATGCCATCCCCATCAAGCTACCAATGACTTTCTTCACAGAATTGGAAAAAACTACTTTAAAGTTCATATGAAACCAAAAAAGAGCCCGCATCGCCAAGTCAATCCTAAGCCAAAAGAACAAAGCTGGAGGCATCACGCTACCTGACTTCAAACTATACTACAAGGCTACAGTAACTAAAACAGCATGGTACTGGTACCACAACAGAGACATAGATCAATGGAACAGAACAGAGCCCTCAGAAATGATGCCGCATATCTACAACTATCTGATCTTTGACAAACCTGACAAAAACAAGAAATGGGGAAAGGATTCCCTATTTAATAAATGGTGCTGGGAAAACTGGCTAGCCATATGTAGAAAGCTGCAACTGGATCCCTTCCTTACACCTTATACAAAAATTAATTCAAGATGGATTAGAGACTTAAATGTTAGACCTAAAACCATTAAAATCCTACAAGAAAACCTAGGCAATACCATTCAGGACATAGGCGTGGGCAAGGACTTCATGTCTAAAACACCAAAAGCAATGGCAACAAAAGCCAAAATTGACAAATGGGATCTCATTAAACTAAAGAGCTTCTGCACAGCAAAAGAAACTACCATCAGAGTGAACAGGCAACCTACAGAATGGGAGAAAATTTTTGCAACCTACTCATCTGACAAAGGGCTAATATCCAGAATCTACAATGAACTCAAACAAATTTACAAGAAAACAACCCCATCAAAAAGTGGGCGAAGGACATGAACAGACACTTCTCAAAAGAAGACATTTATGCAGCCAAAAAACACATGAAAAAATGCTCATCATCACTGGCCATCAGAGAAATGCAAATCAAAACCACAGTGAGATACCATCTCACACCAGTTAGAATGGCCATCATTAAAAAGTCAGGAAACAACAGGTGCTGGAGAGGATGTGGAGAAATAGAAACACTTTTACACTGTTGGTGGGAGTGTAAACTAGTTCAACCATTGTGGAAGTCAGTGTGGTGATTCCTCAGGGATCTAGAACTAGAAATGCCATTTGACCCAGCCATCCCATTACTGGGTATATACCCAAAGGACTATAAATCATGCTGCTATAAAGACACATGCACACGTATGTTTATTGCGGCACTATTCACAATAGCAAAGAGTTGGAACCAACCCAAATATCCAACAACAATAGACTGGATTAAGAAAATGTGGCACATATACACCATGGAATACTATGCAGCCATAAAAAATGATGAGTTCATGTCCTTTGTAGGGACATGGATGAAACTGGAAAACATCATTCTCAGTAAACTATCGCAAGGACAAAAAACCAAACACCGCATGTTCTCACTCATAGGTGGGAATTGAACAGTGAGAACTCATGAACACAGGAAGGGGAACATCAGACTCCGGGGACTGTTGTGGGGTGGGGGGAGGGGGGAGGGACAGCATTAGGAGATATACCTAATGCAAAATCACAAGTTAATGGGTGCAGCAAAACAACATGGCACATGGATACATATGTTACAAACCTGCACATTGTGCACATGTACCCTAAAGCCTAAAGTATAATAATAATAATAATAAAAAAGAAACGTTATTTATGAAGTCCCAAGAATCGTTTTTTGTCTGTCTGTTTGAAACAAAGTCTCACTATGTTGCCCTGGGCTCATGTGATACATTCTCTGCTCCAGCCTCCCAAGTACTTGGGCCATACTTGACTACTAATCTTAATCTTTAGGCATTCTACAAAGACCTTTTTTTGTTGATTAAAAAAAATTTTTTGTTGTAGAAATGGAGTCTCGCTATGTTGCTCAAGCTGGTCTCGAACTCCTGGGCTCAAGTAATCCTCCTGCCTCAGCTTCCCAAAGTGCTGGGATTATAGGCGTGAGCCACTCTGCCTAGCCTACAATGATGTTTTAAGGCTGCTCTAACTATAAGCATGACTCTGTAATCTTTGGTTGCCACTCCTCCTTTGTGATCTTTGTCTACAGAGACACTGCTTGTCTGTGGGAGATCTTCTTAGCCTCTCTGGTGTTATGAAGAGTAACATGAATATTATATTTGAAAGCCTACTGTTTCTATACTTGAGGAGCACCCAGATTGCTTTGGGTTCTCAGGTATCCTGCATCTGGTATTTTATGGTATCGATAGATGTAGTGATTTTCTCAGGTTCTTTAGGCTCTTAACTTGGTAGGAATTGGGGAATGTGCCTCTGCTTCATCTCTAGTGATTTTTATAACCAAAGCTTCGTTATCTCTGGCCAGCAGGTGAAGTTTGAATATGGCAGAAGAAAACTGGGATGCTTCCAGTTTGGGATGGGGGATAAATAAACATTCAGTATTGTTTTGTTATTTCCTTCAATGGAAAGAATGGGGAGGGAGTGTCCTAAGCAAAGTTGAATATCAAGAGAAATTGTCTTTCTAATGTAAAACACTCAGCATAACAGTGACTTTTTAGGCTTTTCTTTTAGATGCTGCCTTCCACCTAGTTATGCTGTGTTTACCCTGGGGAGTGGTAGAACAGGTGAACCTCGTAAGCCTCTGGAAAGGGGCCAGGGATGAATGTCTTACACGTGTTAGTATTTGTCTGAAGGAGAGTTGGTTTGGGGTTTGGGTACATCAAATGGAAAAGGTCAGCAGAAGATGTGTGTGTCACTAGTACAGAGGATAATTCACATCAAATACTTTCCATGGAATGTCATAGTTTGGACTGTTCTCCTTACTGGCATCATTGGGGTCTGGATCAGAATTCTTTATACAGGTCTAGATAACATTATATGTAACAAAAATTCCCCAAGTCACTCATCAGAAATCTTAGAAAGCATGAAGCACAGTATTGAGCAGAGTTGAAGACAGGTATTGGCTGTGTGAGAGAGTGAGACAGGTTTTAAAATGGGCTGAGGACTTTTATCACTATAAAGAGTAGTTTATTTCCCTTTTAATAGATAATTATGTAAATTAGAGCCACTGGAATTTTTGAAATTGTTAAAGAAAAACACACAAAACAGGAAAAGCTTTTTAGTTAAAAGCATTTGAACTTAGGAACTTTTTCTCCTGGTGATATGAATTTCCTAGGTCAGAGGACATGCCTTTTAGCCCCAAAGCATCTCTTGCTGCTATGGAAGCAAAAGAACAGTTATCTGCACAAGAACTTATGGAAAGTGGACTGCAGATTCAGAAGTCACCAAAGCCTGAGGTTTTGTCAACTCAGGAAGACTTGTTTGACCAGAGCAATAAAACAGGTACCAAGAGTGATTTGTCATTACAGCTCTTCTCCAAAGATCTAAACTTTTATTTTAGTTCTGAGGCTACTGGTTAAGTTACAAAGCATTTTATAGGTTTGCAGACTTGTTTGTGATATGGAAGGAAAATGTGTTTTTAGTAATTAGTGAGAAGGGCTTTTTGGGAATAATTTCCATTTAATATTTTGACATAATTTTCTCTCTTTTGGAAATGAGATAGTGAAGAATAGCTAATACAGTAAATTTAGTATTATAGATACTAGCCATTTTCTTTTTTTTCTTTTTTTTTTTTTTTGAGATGGAGTCTCACTCTGTCGTCCAGGCTGGAGTGCAGTGGTGCAATCTCGGCTCACTGCAAGCTCTGCCTCCTGGGATCATGCCATTCTCCTGCCTCAGCCTCCCTAGTAGTTGGGACTACAGGCACACGCCATCACGCTTGGCTAATTTTTTGTATTTTTAGTAGAGATGGAGTTTCACTGTGTTAGCCATGATGGTCTCGCTCTCCTGACCTCGTGATCCGCCCGCCTTGGCCTCCCAAAGTGCTGGGATTACAGGCGTGAGCCACCACACCTGGCCGCCATTTTCTGTTACATGGCTACTATGTCTTCAAATCTTCAATATGATATTAAGCTTAGGTTTTTCATATTCATCTGGGTAACAGTTTACTAACTTAATCTGTTTATTAGTTAATCTGACACAGATAGGAATTTAAAATCTAGCAGAAAGGACATGAAACTTAAAAGGATATAATTTGTTTCACACCTCTTTAACCTCCACCAGTCTTTCATTCCACAGCCTCAGAGAGCTAGAAAGCTTGAGTTAATTACCAGCGAAACATATTATGTTGGTTGTAAGGAGGGAAGGGAAGAAGGTTATATTCCTTTGCTATGCTGTGATACAGGTTGCTGTGCAAGACATTCAGAGGGTCACTGAGGAAACTTTGTTGGTCTCTTACTAAAGTTATAAGGCTTTATTTAAGAAATTCTTTTACACTGGGATTAATATAGTTGATACTTCATCTATTGCTAAGGGGAAGGGACCAACAAGAGACTGTTCATAGTATAAAACAGTAATGGCTGCTCATAAATCCTTTTACTATTGCATTAGTCTTTTGTATGTCCTTTGAGCAGGCCCAAATCTTGAAAACTGCTGCATTTATAACATCAGGTGTCATGTGCATTTTTTTGACTTCTCCCATCTGTATCATGGCATGAGCTTGTCTTCACTTAAGGTAGACGTTGGAATAAAAGGTTCATTTGCTGTTTTTTAATAGAAGCATCACAAGAAAGAAGAGCAGCTAAGGAGAAGTATAAGGATTCTGGCTTTTATTTTATTTTATTTATTTATTTATTTATTTATTTATTTATTTTTTGAGATGGAGTCTCCCTCTGTTGCCCAGGCTGGAGTGCAGTGGCGTGATCTCAGCTCACTGCAACCTCTGCCTACCAGGTTCAAGTGATTCTCCTGCCTTAGCCTCCCAAGTAGCTGGGATTACAGGCGCACACCATCACGCTAAGCTAATTTTTGTATTTTTAGTAGAGATGAGGTTTCACCATGTTGGTCCAGCTAGTCTTGAACTCCTGACCTCAGGTGATCTGCCCGCCTCAGCCTCCCAAAGTGCTGGGATTACAGGTGTGAGCCACTGGGCCCATCCAGGATTCTGGCTTTTAATCTCCAAGCTTAGATCATAACAGAAAGGACTAAGGAACTCTTCATCAGCTCTTTATTCAAGAAGCCCATTGCGGGGTTGGTTAATGTTCACTCAAGATTTGTGCTATTGTGGTAGTCTGTTCGTTGTACTATAATTAGAAAACAATTTCTGCCCTTTTGGAATTTCTGCCCTTTTGGAAGTATGGAAATATGTTGGAAATATGGATATTACTCTTTGCAGTACTTTTGGCAGCTCAGTAGTGTCAATCTGAGAAGTAAGTGCAACTGGAATTCCTTTTTTTCAGTATCTTCTGATGGTTGCTCTACTCCTTCAAGGGAGGAAGGTGGGTGTTCTTTGGCTTCCACCCCTGCCACCACTCTGCATCTCCTGCAGCTCTCTGGTCAGAGGTCCCTTGTTCAGGAGAGTCTTTCCACGTAAGTAAGCTTAAAATAGCTTATGCCAAGGCAGTATGTGCCTGGGAGTCTTAGACTAAGGCTGAAAGAGGCTAAACTTGCCTGCTAGTCTAGAATTCTTTTTGAAACCAAATGGTAGAACCTATGCATTAGTGCTTTGGGGATGAAGAACTGTTGAAGGCAGATAAATCTGTTTTCCCACTTGAAAATTTTATAATAGTAGCCCAAAGGTTTCACTAAGAAAGAAAAGGCGCAGTTATTTAGAAAATGTTACACATCCAAAACAAGCATTCTGCTCCTCTGTTTTACTTGCAATTCTTCTCATTTAATAGCAGAGGGTGGAGAATAGGTTGTTAAGTTGACAGTAGTTGGATTTCTTTATCTCTATGTTAGGGCAAAGAGGTTCGCTTGTTGGTTTTTTTTGTTTAAGTTTTCTGATGAAAATGTTCCTGGTCTGACTATTATTAGGCAAAAAAATGGAATAGTTTTTTTTATGTCTCAAATCTGCAAATGAATTTATTTCCTAGCACTGCTCATTTTGCTTTTAAATCATGATGTCCTTGTGTCTGATCATTCACTTTGCCCTTACTCTCTTTTTGAAAAAGTTCTTATTTTACAACAGAAATGTCTGGTGTGGGAAGTAGTTATTGAAGTATTTTTGGTTCTTCCACCAGCCTCAGGTTGCTGTTTGGGAGAAGTGCTGATAAGTATCTGAATGCCTTAGATATTTTTTCCTGTTAAAAAGTAAAAAAAAATACAGAAATGCAAAACTGTGGCTATGGTAAAATAACCTGTGATTCTCTCTTTATATAAAGGAATTCCTCAGATCTTGTTGCTCCTTCTCCTGATGCTTTCCGATCTACTCCTTTTATCGTTCCTAGCAGTCCCACAGAGCAAGAAGGGAGACAAGGTGAGCTCTCTTGATCTGTCTGTTGATCTCAGATTAGAAGAGGAGCAACACTTCTTCTGCCTTGCAAAATGTACTGCTTCTTTGTACTTTAGAATGCTTGTGACCTACACAATTCAGTAGGACTCATGTTTGTCTAACCTTTAGGGATGTGACCTACTGTAAAGTGCTGTCTTCAGTTCTTTGCTTTTCCTTCCTTCCTTTTTTTTTTTTTTTTGGTCTAACCCCATCCCCCATTCTTTGCTTTTCTAGCACTAATTCTATCGAGATTTCTGTATTGTTGGCTCAATTTTTAAAAAGGCTCTGAAGGAAAAATTTTTGTTTTTAAAGTTGAACTTAAATGAATTAGTATAGGAAAGAACTGGACTTATTAATAATGGCCTAGTTGTTTCTAGCAACATGTGAACACATTTCTGGTGGGAAGGAGCCAGCAATTGTTTCTTGTGGTCCTTATAGGTTATTTTTGCTATTATTAAAATAGTTTTAGCATAAGAGTGGTTAAGAGGTGGTAAAAATTTTAACTTCATTCATTTACTCCTTTGACGACTTAGAGATTTTATATTACTTTATTCACAAGAAAGCTTTCCTTTTCACTTACCTAATTTATCTCATTATTTAAGCTTCTTTTGCTCTGACCTAGTCTCCTGTCCATTCAAGATGTTTCTAAATTCCTACGATTTCTACAAAGCTTTTTCTAATAAATTCTATGATTTTCATCTTTTCACTCTTTCATATACAAGTAATGGTATAATAGTTTTATTTATTGAGCACTTAGTATAGGCAAGGCATTGTTCTAAGGGCATTTCTGTGGTTTTTCTCATTGAATCCTCACAAACATCCTAAGAAGGAGGTGTTATTTTTATCCCCATTTTACAGATGAGGAAATGGAGGCATAGAGAGATTTTGCAACTAATGAGATGTAGAAGCAGAGTTTGAACTCAGGCAGCTGCCTCCAGAGCCTGTGCCCTTATCTGTCATGTATATGCCTCCTATTATATCCTTTCTCTGCTCTTCAGTAATGTAAAACATAGACATTTAACAGTTTTTCAGATGTAATTTATCAGTAATAGAATTTGATCTTAGGCTTTCTTCTGCTACAAAGTTTGTCTCTGGCTGTTTCTCTTAAAATCAGTTGTAGGTATCCAAGTGGACTAATATCAATCTAAGCATAACATGATTAGGTGAATTAATTCTACAAAATCCCAGGTAATATAAGTTAAGTTTGGTTAATTCTTAGAACAGTTTCTTTTCTCTTTTATCTGTAGTGTGAACATTGAAAAAATATAAAAATAATTATATTAAATATACTTTCTCAGGCTGGGCACGGTGGCTCATGCCTGTAATCCCAATACTTTGGGAGGCCAAGGTGGGCAGATCACCTGAGGTCAGGAGTTCGAGACCAGCCTGGCCACCATGGTGAAACCCTGTCTGTACTAAAAATATAAAAAATAAGCTGGGTGTGGTGACAGATGCCTGTAATCCCAGCTACTCAGGAGACTGAGGCAGGATAATCACTTGAACCTGGGAGGCGGAGGTTGCAGTGAGCCAAGGTGGCACCACTGCATCCCAGCCTGGACAACAGAGCGAGACCCTGTCTCAAAAAAAAAAAAATGCTTTCTCCCTGATTGTAAACAGTCAATATTCATTGTAGAAAGTTTGTTAAGTGTATAGGAAATTAATGAAAATAAAAATCACCTGTGATACTACACTCCAGATACAGTTACAACTAGTATATTTGGATATATTTCAGTTTTCAATGCATAAAGTATTTTTACATAATTGGCATCATGTTGTGTATATGACTCAGTTTTCTTTTTTTATGTAACAGTGTATTTTTCCTTGTCAGTTATATTTTAGATTTAATGCATTTGCTTAATATGTACATCAGTGTTTGTGAAACTATATGTGCTTTTTGTATTTATTTGTCTTTTTGCTTTTCTCTTAGATTATTAACTTAAAGACTTTTTTATATGTAGTGCCTATAACAGTAGGTTTTTAATGTGCTTTGTCATGGCAAGAAAGTTCAAAAGGTGCAACAAAAATACTTAGCACAGCTATGGTAATATATTAAAGGCCTGTAGCACTGGATCCCAAATTAGGTATAGACTGGTAAGGTTGAGACTAAGCTAAGCAGCAAGGCTGGGTATTGAGGTTGCAGTTTGGGTAGCTGGTAGCATGAATGTGAATTATGGGGAAAAGGTAAATGTTGTTAGTAGTTTGTGAGTGGTCTAGAGGAAGCCTGGTTGGGGTCAAGTTGTAAGATAGGGGATAAAAATGATGAATCAAATACTTAGCTAGCTAGGCTGACTCTAAGCAAGGTCCTGATAGCCTACAGGGGGGTAGTATACTGTGGGAAAGCAGTATTTGTGTTTTGTGTGTGTGTGTTCCCTCCTAATTTGTGTCAGCATTAGTGTCTTTCTTAGTTCTTTGATAAATCAGTGCTGATTGGCATTGATAGATTTTTTTTCTTCATCTGTACTTGTACAGGCATCCATCTCTCTGCATTTAGCAATTGTTAATGCAAATATGAGTTCATAAATATGAATTATAGATACTGTATTTACCTAAAGTGGTGACAAGTTCACTGTCTTTCAAGGCCTGTGGTAGAATATATGATGGTTAAATTAGGTACCAGTAGTTTGGGCTTTTCTACAGGAAATGTGAAAAACTGTGCTATAAAATCAGGAAAGGAGCCAAGTTAATTTAACATTTCTTATGAATGGGTGGGTAGCCCCAGATACATCCAGTTTTGATCTATACCTAAAAATAGGAGCTCGGGCTGCTCCACCAACCAAAGGAAGTATTGGTAGATTGCTAGGACCCAATCTACTATTACTGCGTCAGCTTTTCTGAAAAATTATATCACTATTTTTTTAGAGTGAAAATGTCTGTAATGTAATTGTTATTAGTGGTTTCGGAACATGAGTAATATTGATGAGTGATATTTCTCAATTTGTTTTTCCTGTTTTAAACCAGATAAGCCAATGGACATGTCAATGTTATCTGAAGGAGGAGGAGAGCCATTTCAGAAGAAACTTCAAAGTGATGAACCAGTGGAGTTAGAAAACCCCTCTCTCCCGCCTGAGTCCACTGTGTCACCACAAGCCTCAACACCAATATCTCAGAGCACACCAGTCTTCACTCCTGGGTCACTTGCTATCCCATCCCAGCCTCAGTTTTCTCATGTGAGTATTGTAAAAAGAGTTGTTTCTCCTAACATATTTTTTTAAAGCAGCATTATTGGCGTATAATTTACATACCATAAAATTCACACGTTTTAAATGTACAATTTTGTGATATTTTAGTCAATGTACAGAGTTGTGAAGCTGTCATCACAAAGCAGTTTTAGAACAGTTCCAAAGTCACCTAACATCTTGATTTTTTTATGTTTAAACTTTTTACAGTGTCTTTAAACTTTCTGAAAATGTTACTGCAAAATTGCAAAGGGACATAAGTCATTATTCTACCTTAACACAACTGTTACTGTAATTTTTGTCTTTCCACATGCTTATGGTTTTTTTTAATAAATTTTTTTGCCCATGACACAGCCTCAGAAGGTCCTGACGGTATGTGCCCCCACATGCTTATGTTTTTTAAAAAAAGGTGTTTATATAGCACAGCTTTAATTTTCTTTTTCCAGTTAACATTGTGTCATAATAATTCTCAGTGTTATATTGTTTTCACTTATCCTTTCAAAAGTCGTGTATTATTTCTCTAAGTAGATGTGATCTCAGTACAGGATCGTTCCTATACTTAGGGTATCAAGATGGTTTTTAGTTTTCCAATGTGTATTTTCTTGTAAAAGCAAGGGAAAACTATTAATTTGTATAATTTTAAATTTAAATATTTAAAGAAATGAAATTCAGGTTTCATAGTGAGTTGAAAATCCTTAAATCTAAATGACTGTATTATATATTCAATCTAAATACCTATTCTTATAAGACCTTAAGTGGGGGAATTATTGTAGTTTTATTGGGAGAACTTATTTTACCCCTTTCAGTTTGCAGGTGTTAAAACAAGAGTTTGTATTTAAAAGTAAAATTTGAAAATGAATAGTAATGAACTGTAAATTTAGTGAGGAGGGGACAGTAGGAAGAAGGAAATTGATTTGTTTTCTGGAGTGTTAAAACTTGTTAAAGGATTTCATTTTATGCAGTTCATTAGAATTTGGTGACGTTATTAAAAATGAGGACTCTAGAGTCAGAACTTCCTGGACTCGCTCCTGGCTCTGTGATTACTACCTTTGTGACCAATTGAAATTGAATCTTAGTTTGCTCATCAGTCAAATGGTGGGGATATTGATACTGTCTACTTCATAGGATGTTTATGAAAGGTTAATATATATAAAATGCCTAGACTAGTGCCTTGCACTTGGTAAATACTGCATATAAGGGTAGCTGTTGCTGGCAGTGAAAGGGTTAAAACAAGGTTACCTAGAGGTGAAATGGATGTTCAAACCATACATCATTTTCTTTAGCTTTTTTTTTTTTTTTTTTTGAGGCAGGATCTTGGTCTGTTGCCCAGGCTGGAGTGCAGTGGTGCGACCATGGCTCACTGCAGCCTTGACTTTCCAGTCTCAAGTGATCCTCCCACCTCAGCCTCCCAAGTAGCTGGAACTACAGGCACGTGGCACCATGCCCAACTAATTTCTTAATTTTTCTTATAGAGACGGGGTATCACTATGTTGCCAGGGCTGTTCTTAAACTCTTGGGCTCAAGCAATCCTCCTGTCTCAGCCTCCCAGTGTGTTGAGATTACAGGTGTGGGCCACGTGCCTGGCCTTCTTTAGCTTTTATTTTTCTAAGTTATATGTGAACATAGCTGGGCATGGTGGGGCATGCCTGTAATCTCAGCTGCTCAGGAGATTGAGGTGGGAGGAGCATTTGAACCTAGGAGTTGAGAACAGCTTGGGCAAAATAGCAAGACCCTGTCTCAAAAAAAAAAAAAGTTATAAATCTGGCCAGGCGTAGTGGCTCATGCCTGTAATCCCAGCACTTTGGGAGACCGAGGCAGGCGATTCACTTGAGACCAGGAGTTCAAGACCAGCATGGCCAGCACAGTGAAACCCAGTCTCTACCAAAAAATACAAAAATTAGCCGGGCATGGTGGCACGCACCTGTAGTCCCAGCTATTTGGAAGGCTGAGGCAGGAGAATCACTTGAACCCAGGAGGCAGAGGTTACAGTGAGCTGAGATCGCGCCACTGTGCTGCAGCCTGGGCAACAGTGAGACCCTGTCTTAAAAAAAAAAAAAGAGTTTAAGAATGAGCTATAAGCACTGACACACAGCACTGAGAAGATTTTTCCAACACTGATTTAAAGAAAATGGTTACAGATGTTTTTCAGTGACCGAACGAGACTTTTGTGGTCTTTGGAAAGGTATTCCTACTGGTTTTTGGGGGTGGAGATAATGCCTGGCCACAAAGGGAGAACGGACGTTTTGAAAAACAAGGCACTGTTGAAGGAATTGCTCTGTTTTCAACATTTACCAAAGACCTTCAGAATTAGCTAAAAAATCAGCAATGAAAATTTGAGACAAATGAGTGATTCTGAACATAGTTCAGAGATTCTTGGAACCTAAGATAACTCTAATCAGGTTTCTTTGAACTCATATTTTATCAGATGCCTTAGCCAGTGCAGTCCATGCCTCCTAAAAAGTCTCTCAAGAATACCTTTAGTAGGCCGGGTGCAGTGGCCCACACCTATAATCCCAGCACTTTGGGAGGCCGAGGTGGGAGGATCACGTGAGCCCAGGAGTTTGAGAACAGCCTGGGCAACATAGTGAGACCCCATCTCTACAAATGGTCAAAAATAGCTGGGAGTAGTGGTGCGTGCCTGTAGTCCCAGCTGCTCAGGAGGCTGAGGCAGGAGAATTGCCTGGAGAATTGCTTGAATCCGGGAAGTTGAGGCTGCAGTGAGCCATGATCATGCCACAGCACTCAGCTTGAGCAACAGAGTGAGACCTTGTCTCAAAAAAAAAAAAAAAAAAAGAATACTTTTACAACATAGCTTTTAAGTTAAAGATTTGATTTTACTTAATAAGCATTTGTAAAACCCCAAAAATAAGTCAAATAGTTAAAACAAGGCCTCTCTCTCTTCCTACCCAAAGATAACCACTTTTCGTTCTTTATGCTTTTTCTTTTGGTATTTACCTCCATAATTCTACATAGCATGATTATATTTTCTTTTTCTTAGGCACAGGGTCATTGACCTGTTGCTCAGGCTGGAGTGCAGTGGAGCAATCATAGCTCACTGTAACCTCGAACTTCTGTACTCAGGCCGTCCTCCCACCTCAGCCTTCTGAGTAGCTAGGACTACTGGCACGCACTATCACACCTGGCTAATTAAAAAATTTTTTGTAGAGGTGGGACCTCACTATGTTGCCCAGGCTGGTCTTGAACTCCTGGGCTCAAGCAGACCTCCTGCCTTGGCCTCCCAAAATGCTGGGATTACAGATGTGAGCTACCGTGCCGAGCCTATTTTCATAAAAAAATTTTAGCCATTTTCCAAGTATAGTTACATCATAATTTTGTTTAGATTATTACTGAGTTTACATTATAACTGTAAACAATTCACAGCAAAGCCTATGACATATTATGAATATTTTTTCATGTTTCTTTTTTTTTATTTTATTTTATTTTATTTTATTTTATTTTTTTTTTGAGACAGAGTCTTGCTCTGTCGCCCAGGCTGGAGTGCAGTGGCGTGACCTTGGCTCACTGCAAGCTCTGCCTCCCGGGTTCACACCATTCTCCTGTCTCAGCCTCCCGAGTAGCTGGGACTACAGGCAGTCGCCACCATGCGCGGCTAATTTTTTTGTATTTTTGGTAGAGACGAGGTTTCACCGTGTTAGCCAGGATGGTCTCGATCTCCTGACCTTGTGATCCGCCAATCTCGGCCTCCCAAAGTGCTGGGATTACAGGCGTGAGCCACCGCGCCCGGCCTATTTTTTCATGTTTCTGTAATTTGTTTTCTCTGAAATTGTAATTGTCTTTTTTTATTTGTTTTGTTTTCTTTGACTGTCATTAAATCAACCCTAGATTCTCCACCAATTGTCAGAAACTCCTTTCAGGATGTTGAGGAGCCTTAGACTTTCTGTTTCATCTTTTTGGAGAAACCTTTTTTGGACCCTCCTGATTTCTAATCTGTACTGTTGCCCTCTATAGCTGGTGCATAACTGTTACCTCCGTTCACTGTCATCCGTGGAGATTCTCCTTACCTGTCCGTGTTGGATACCTCTTGGGTTTCATATCTTCTTGCTTGGTTTACTCCCTCATTTTGGTGGGGGACATTGTTTAGTAGCCTTTATTCTGCTATCACACTTGATTTGTAGTTTGCAGGAGTATAGAATTCT
Organism: Symphalangus syndactylus; assembly: GCF_028878055.3. NCBI lineage: Eukaryota > Metazoa > Chordata > Mammalia > Primates > Hylobatidae > Symphalangus > Symphalangus syndactylus. The sequence continues at coordinate 129,212,055 of NC_072427.2, forward strand.
AGATTGGAAATAATTTTCCTTTAAAGATTTTGAAGGCATTGCTCTTTTGTCTTCCAACTTCCAGTGCTGCTGTTAAGTGTGAGGGCCAGGTCAGCCATGGTGGCTCATGCCTGTAATCTTAGCACTTTGGGAGGCTAAGGTGGGAGGATCACTTGAAGCCAGGAGTTTGAGACCAGCCTGGGCAACATGGCCAGACCCTGTCTCTACCAAAAAAACAAAACAAAACAACAACAACAACAAAAAACAAAACAGTGTGAAGGCAGTCTGATCTTGACTTTTAATAGGTGATCTGGTTTTTCTTTACTGGAATCCTGTAGGATTTTCTCTTTGTTCCCAGTGTTCTGAAATTTCCAGACCTTTGGGATAGGTCTATTTTCATTCATTGTATTGGGTACTTGGTAGGCCCTCTCAATTTAGAAACTCAGGTCCTTCAGTTCAAAGAAATTTATTTCTTTAATTTCTTCCCCTTTGTTTTCTCTGTTCTTTTTTTAATGGACTATCTACTGTTTGGATGTTGAAACTCCTAGAATAGTCTTCTAATTTTATCTTGTCTCCTACTTTTGAACATCTCTGTCTCTTTTAGTTCAACTTTCTGGGTGATTTCTTCAGTCATTAAAAAAACAGTGGCTATATTGAGATGTTATTCACATACCATTCAGTTTACCCATTTAAAGTGCACAATCCCGTGGTTTTGAGTATATTCATAGAGTTGTGCAACCATCATCATGATCTAATTTCAGAATAGTTTCATCACCTCCCCAGAACCCATGCCCTTTAGCACTCACTCAACATTTCTTCTACCCTCGGCCCTTAGAGACCACCAGTCTACTTTCTGTCTCTATAGATTTGCCTATTCTGGGCATTTCATATAAATGGAATTATAAAATATATAGCCTTTGTGAATGGCTTCTTTAATTTAGCATAATGTTTTCAGGATTCACCTATGTTGTAGCATGTATCAGATTTTCATTCCTTTTTTTCTATTGATCTATCCTTGTCTATAAAAAATATAAAGGAAAAAAGAATTCCATTCCTTTTTATTTTTATTTATTTATTTATTTATTTTTCTTTTTGAGATGGAGTTTCGCACTTGTTGCCCATGCTGGAGTGCAATGGCGTGATCTTGGCTCACTGCAACCTTTGCCTCCCAGGTTCAAGCGATTCTCCTGCTGTAGCCTCCTGAGTAGCTGGGATTACAGGCATGCACCACCATGCCTGGCAAATTTTGTATTTTTAGTAGAGACGGGGTTTCTCCATGTTGGTCAGGCTGGTCTTGAACTCCTGACCTCAGGTGATCCACCTGTTTCGGCCTCCCAAAGTGCTGGGATCACAGGCATGAGCCACCACGCCTGGCCTTCGTTCCTTTTTATTGCTGAATAATACCATTGTGTGGATATACCACAGTCATCGATTCAGCAGTTGATGGACATTTGGGTTGTTTCCCCTTTTGGCTATTGTGAATAATGCTGCTATGTACATTTATGGACAAGTTTGTGTGTGAACATGATTTTATTTCTCTTATGTATACCTACAGGTGCAATTGCCTGGTTCAACCATCTTTTTTTTTTTTTTTTTTTGAGACGGAGTCTTGCTGTGTCACCCAGGCTGGAGTGCAGTGGCGCGATCTCGGCTCACTGCAAGCTCCGCCTCCCGGGTTCAGGCCATTCTCCTGCCTCAGCCTCCCGAGGAGCTGGGACTACAGGCGCCCGCCAACACGCCTGGCTAATTTTTTGTATTTTTAGTAGAGACAGGGTTTCACCGTGTTAGCCAGGATGGTCTCGATCTCCTGACCTCGTGATCCGCCCGCCTCGGCCTCCCAAAGTGCTGGGATTACAGGCTTGAGCCACCGCGCCCGGCCTTCAACCATCTTTTAATTCTTCTCTTAGTTATTAATTTCTACTCTTGGGTTTTTAATTTCTAAATTTTTTTTTCAGAATATTTTTTAATACCATTTCTCTTGTTTTATTGATATACTATCTTATCTCTAACAGTATTAACAGTATTAATGACAGTATTCTTCTGTCTGGAATAGTCACTATTTCTTCCAGATGGACTTTAGTTTTGTTTGTTTTGATCTCTTTCAAATTAGAGGCTTTCCTCAGATGTCTGGTAATCTTTGATTACTTGGTGATGTTCAAGAGTGAAATATCAGACAGATGATTAGTAGTTCTGAGTTGGTGGTTGGGTCTTACTGTTTTTGGGATTTGCTGTAATGTGATCCGCTGGGACATTTTATTGGGAGTCCCATAATGTCAGTCTCTTGATTTATCTTGGCCTGGTCAGTTCCCTTAGGAAAATGTCTGATCTCCTATTTGCACGTGTTGGCCTGTCTGCCGTTGTGCTAGAGGTCTGTTAATGGAAGAGGGCTTTGGTTGGGAAGGGTGGTTGGGAGGCAGGTACAGGTTTCATTCAATATGTAGATTTTCATTTAATCTCCGTATTTTCAGTGTTGTACTTCCTGATAACCGTGCCTCTTGTCTGCCAGTCCTGGGACACTCTGTTTTACTCTCTCCAGGGCAGAGGAGGGGCAGGGTGAGATTATGGGAGTTGGAACTGTGGTGTAACTCTGGTGGTTTATTGGCTTTCTCCACTGCTCGCTTAGGAATTCAGCTTTCACTCTTCTGCTAAATAGGTTACCTTTTCCAGATTTTTTTTGCAGTTCTCTTTTCTTCTGTTCTCTTTTTCGTGAAATTTTGTGCTTAAGAAAAATCCCTTTACCATTACTTATTGGGATTTCAGAAAACTCTGAATATGTGTATATTCAGTTCTCCATTTTTATTAAGTTCCCTACTTTTTTCATTATATGTCAAACTTGTACATGTTATTCTTAATGGGTAACCCTTGCTCATCTGTTATTTCTTTTGTATCTTGGTTACTGGAGTCCAAGTCAACCTAATTTTGATGTTGTAAGATTTAAATATGTGTAAAGAGATTATTACTATTCAAGATAAAATTAGGATAAAGGTGATTTTGTCTATTTTTTTCTTTCTTTCCTAATAAACTTGTCAATCACATAGCCTCTTTGACCCTTTACCAAGATAGGAGGGATGGGGAGAGGATTAGTAGAACACAGTTTGATAGTTAACATTTTCTCATTCTTGATATATGTATTAATTTTGGTGAGGACAAATTAGACGATTAAATGTTTTCAAACTAGAATAGTGCTGGTGGTGGCATAACATTGTAAATGCACCAGATGCCACTGAATTATTTTATTTTTGTTTTTGTGTTTTGTTTGTTTGTTTGTTTGTTTGTTTTTTGAGATGGAGTCTCAACTCTGTTGCCAGGCTGGAGTGCAGTGGCGCGGTCTCAGCTCACTGCAACCTCCGCCTTCCGAGTTCAAGTGATTCTCCTGCCTCAGCACCCCAGGTAGCTGGGACAAAAAGTGCACGCTATCATGCCTAGCTAATGCTTGTATTTTTAGTAGAGTTGGGGTTTCACCATGTTGGCCAGGCTGTTCTCAAACTTCTGACCTTAAGTGATCTGCCTGCTTTGGTCTCCCAAAGTGCTGGAATTACAGGCGTGAGCCACCACGCCTGGCCTGAATTGTTTAGTTTAAAATGGGTTAATTTTATATTGTGAGTTGCATTTAAAAAAAGGTATTTATAGCTTTACATTAGTGATGTTTTATCTATGAGCCTTTGTAAAATGACTTATTTTTTGCAACAAGGGAAAAAATACATATATCTTGCAGAAGATGTGGTCATGCTTGGTGGCTTACACCTGTAATACCAGTGCTTTGGGAGGCCAAGGTGGGAGGATAGCTTGAGCTAGGAGTGTGATAGCGGCTTGGGCAACATAGGCCCCTGTCTCTACCCACCAAAAGAAAAAAAAAAATTAGCCGGAAGTGGTGACGTGTGCCTGTAGTCCCAGCTCCTGGTGCGAGGGAGGAGTATTAGCCGGGAGGATTGCTTGAGTTCAGGTGTTTGAAGCTGCAGTGAGCTATGATTGTGCCACTGCCCTCTGGCCTGGGTGACAAAGCAAGACCCCATCTTGAAAAAAAAGAAAAAAGGGAAGATAAGATCATTAGTTATTCTACCTCAGAAATAACAACTCTTAGCTTTTTTTTTTTTTTTTTGAGATGAAGTCTCGCTCTCCACGCACCTGGCAAATTTTTGTGTTTTTAGTAGAGATGGGGTTTCACCTTGTTGGTCAGGCTGGTTTCGAACTCCTGACCTCAGGTGATCCACCTGCCTCAGCCTCTCAAAGTGCTGGGATTACAGGTGTAAGCCATCACACCTGGCCCTCTTAGCTTTTTTTGATGTATGTTTATTAACTAAAATTACATGAAGATTATATATTATAAAATGTGTAAAAATAGTAGAATGGCCAGGTTCTGTGGCTCACGCTTGTAATCCCAGCACTTTGGGAGGCCAAGGCAGACCAATCACTTGAGGTCAGGAGTTTGAGACCAGCCTGGCCAACATGGTGAAACCCCATCTCTACTAAAAAGTACAAAAATTAGCTGGGCGTGGTGGCGGCGCCTGTAATCCCAGTTACTCTGGAGGCTGAGGCAGGAAAATCACGAACCTGGGAGGTAGAGGTTGCAGTGAGCGGAGATGGTGCCACTGCCTGGGTGACAGAACAAGACTCTGTCTCAACAAAAAAAAAAAAAAAAGACTATAATGTATATCCGCATAATTTTTTACTAAAATAGAAACTTCCTTCTATAGCCCAAATGTTTTTTGATGTTTTAGTATTCTTCTACAGTATACTTTTATGTAGACCACAAAACATTCCATCATGTGATAGATCACAATTTAAAAATTATTATCTTGGCCGGACGAGGTAGCTCATGCCCGTAGTAATCCCAGCACTCTGGGAGTTCGAGGCGGGCAGATTGCTTGAACCTAGGAGTTCAGGATCAGCCTCGGCAACATGGCAAAATCTCGTCTCTACAAAAAATACAAAAAAATTAGGTGTGGTGGTGTGTGCCAGTATTCCCAGCTACTCGGGAGGCTGAGGTAAGAGAATCACTTGAGCCTAGGAGGTCAAGACTGCAGTGAGCCATGATCGCACTACTGCACTCCAGCCTGGGCAACAGAACAAGACCCTGTCTCAAAAATAAATAAATAAATAAAATAAAATTCCTATTTGTAACCATTTAAGGTATTTCATATTGTTTCCTATTCTAAATAGTAATATAGCAGTGAACCATTTTGTAGCTAAATGTTAGTGTGCTTTCATTGATTAATTTCCCAGAAATGGAATTATTGGATTATGGAATGTAGAATTTCAGGGCTGTTGTGTTTTGCTAAATTGCCATTTAGAAATGTTGAACCATTTTTTTTTTTCCTTTTGAGACAGGGTCTTACTCTGTTGTACAGGCTGGTGTGCAGTGGCACAATCACTGCTTACTGCAGCCTTAACCATCCAGGCTCCCAAGTAGCTGTGACCACAGATGTGTGCCACCACACTCAGCTAATTTTTTTTTTTTGGTAGAGACAGGGTCTCACTTTGTTGCGCAGGCTTATCTCAAACTCCTGGGCTCAAGTAATCCTTCTGCCTCGGCCTTCCAAAGTGTTGGGATTATAAGTTAGAGCCACTGCACCTTGCTTGAACCAGTTTATACTCAGTCATGTCTGAGAGTATATGAACAGATTCAAACTTATGATCATTGTTACAATCTGATAGGATAAACAATAATACCAGACATTGAAATACCAGAAGTTATGGAATATACAGAATGCTTGACTACCCATTTGATTCCTCATTCCCTTAAAAATCATAGGAAGAAAAGCCTGGGCTTGGTGGCTCATGCCTGTAATCCTAGCAGTTTGAGAGGCTAAGGTGGGCAGATTGCTCAAGCCTAGGATTTTGAAACAAGCCTGGGCAACAAAATGAGACCCTCTCTACAAAAATACAAAAGTTACCTGGCTCTGGTGGTGCGCACCTGTGGTTCCAGCTGCTGGGGAGACTGAGGTGAGAGGATCAGTTGAGTCCGAGACATTAAGACTGCAATGAGCTGTGATTAAGCCACTGCACTCCAGCCTGGGTGGCAGAGCAAGACCTTGTCTCAAAAACAAAACAAAACATAGGAAATGAATGCCTAACCATCTATGTTGGGAGTTTTACATTATTTACATTAGGCAAAATAACACACTAAATGTAAAATATTTTATAAAAACAGCTACGTTTTATATTAATTTCTCTTTTTAAAAATATTGAAATATTGGTTACATAAAATAAAATTGTCATTTTGTGTGTATGTTTTGATGGATTTTGGCAAATGTATACAGCTGTGTAACCATCACCACCATCAAAGTAGAGAGCAGTTCCCTCACCCTAAAAAGTTTCCTTATAACCTTTTGTGGTTGATCTGCCTGCTGCCCAGTATACTCTCTTCTCCCGCCCTAGGCAATCACACATCAGCTTTCTGTCAGTATAGTTTTGGTATTTCAGTAGTTTCAAGTCTGGGCAATATAGCAAGATCCCATTTCTAAAAGACATCTTAAAAATTACCTGGGTGTTGTGGCGCCCACCTGTATTCCCAGCTACTTGGGAGGCTGAGGTGGGAGATTGCTTGAGCCCAGGAAATTGAGGCTTCGGTGAGCTATTATCTCACCACTGCACTCCAGAGCCTAGGCGACAGAGTGAAGCCTTGTCTTAAAAAAAAAAAAAAAAAAGAATTTCATGTAATTGGAATCAGGAAGTGTGTATGGTCTTTTATTTTTGAGCTCTTTTACTTAGCATATTTTTGAGATTTGCTTGTATTATACATATTCATATTTTATGCCATTTATATTGTTGGATAGTGTTCCATAGTATGTGTATCTACAGTTTGTTCATTAACCAATTGATAGGACATTTGGTTCTAGTTTTTGGTTATTTTGAATAATCTATTCAATTACAATTAATATTTGACCATTATATGAGTGAATATAAGAATAATTTCCCATGAATTTATGAATAATAATCCTATGATCATTCACACATCTTCTTTTTGGAGACAGAATCTCGCTCTGTCGCTGAGGCTGGAGTGCAGTGGCGTGATTTTGCCTCACTGCAACCTCTGCCTCCTGGGTTCAAGCGATTCTTGTGCCTCAGCCTCTGGGTAGCTGGGATCACAGGTGTGCACCACCATGCCCAGCTAATTTTTGTATTTTTAGTAGGGGTGGGATTTCACCATGTTGGCCAGGCTGGCCTCGAACTCCTGGCCTCAAGAGATCTGCCTGTCTAGGCCTCCCAAAGTGCTGAGAATACAGATGTGAACCACTGCGCCTGGCCAGCATGCACATCTTATGAATAATAATTCTGTGATCATTTGGATGCACATCTTTCTGTGGGCACATATTTTTATTTTTCTTAGGTAAATGCCTGCAAAGAGAATGCCTAGGTTATATAGTAATGAATGTTTAACTTTATTAGATACTGCCATACTGTTTTTCCAAAGTGGGTGTAACATTTTGCATTCCCAGCAGCAATGTATGAGAGTTGCAGTTGTTCGACATCGTTACTAATCCTGGATTTTGTGAGCCTTTTTTTTTTCTCTTTTTTTGGGACAGAGTCTTTGTCTGTCACCCAGGCTAGTGTACAGTGAGTGATACGATCATAGCTCACTGCAGCCTTAAACTCCTGTGGCTCAAGTGATCCTGCTGCCTCAGCCTCCTTAGTAGCTGGGACTGTAGGGACACAATATCATGCCTGGCTAATTTTCAAAGTTTCTGTAGACATGGGGTCTAGCCATGTTGCCCAGGCTGGTCTTGAACTCCTGGGCTCAAGCAGTTTTCCCACGTCAGCCTCCCAAAGTGCTGGGATTACAGGCATGAGCCACCACGCCTGGCTGAGCCATGATGCCTGGCTGTTTTGTGAACTCTTTTAACATTAGTTTGCTTTTTTTTTTTTTTTTGAGATACAGTCTCGCTTGTCGCCCAGGCTGGAGTGCAATGTCATGATCTCAGCTCACTGCAACCTCTGCCTCCTGGGTTCAAGTGATTCTCCTGCCTCAGCCTTGCAAGTAGCTGGGACTACAGGTGCACGCCACCACGCCTGGCTAATTTTTGTATTTTTAGTAGAGATGGGGTTTCACCATGTTGGCCAGGTTGGTCTCGAACTCCTGACATCAGGTGATCCGCCCGCCTTGGCCTTCCAAAGTGCTGGGAATACAGGTGTGAGCCACTGCGCCCGGCCTATGTTAGTTGCTTTTGTCGCGTGTAGTGGCATTTCATTGTGATTTTAATTTGTATTTCTCTGTTGACTATTGATATTGTAAGCTTTGGATTTTATTTTATTTATTATTATTATTATTACTGTTTTTTGAGATGGAGTCTTACTCTGTCATCCAGACTGGAGTGCAATGACAGGATCTTGGCTCACTGCAACCTCTGCCTCCCCGGTTCAAGCCATTCTTCTGCTTCACTTTCTTGAGTAGCTGGGATTACAGCCACGCACCACCCCACCCGGCTAATTCTTGTATTTTTGGTAGAGACAGGGTTTTGTCCTGTTGGCCAGGCTGGTCTTGAACTCCTGACCTCAGGTGATATACCTGCCTCAGCCTCCCAAAATGCTGGGATAATAGGCGTGAGCTACTGCGCCTGGCCACTGGATTTTAATACCTGCTTTATGAATGCTAGCTTCTTTTTTTTTTTTTTTTTTTTGAGATGGAGTCTCACTCTGTCACCCAGGCTGGAGTGCAGTGGTGCCATCTCGGCTTACTGCAACCTCCGCCTCCCGGATTCAAGTGATTCTCCTGCCTCAGCCTCCCAAGTAGCTGGGATTACAGGTGCCCGCCACCATGCCTGGCTGATTTTTTGTATTTTTAGTAGAGACAGGGTTTCACTGTGTTGAATGCTAGCACATTTTGAAATCGTGAAGTAAAATGAGTACGTATCCCCACTTTGTGAGAACTGAAATGGGCTGGAGCATGTGCCACTGCTCCTGGCTATACTAGAGTTCTTTAATTCTTAAATTTGATTTAGAAATTTTATATGAATTTAAAAATTTAGAAATTTGATTTTAGAAATTTTATATGAATCCAAGGATTTGATATAAAAGATATATGATCATGTACAAATTACGATTTGTCTCTTTTTATTCTTCCTTAGGACATTTTTATTCCTTCCCCAAGTCTGGAAGAACAATCAAATGATGGGAAGAAAGATGGAGATTTGCATAGTTCATCTTTGACAGTTGAGTGTTCTAAAACTTCAGAGATTGAACCAAAGAATTCCCCTGAGGATCTTGGGCTATCTTTGACAGGGGATTCTTGCAAGTTGATGCTTTCTACAAGTGAATATAGTCAGTCCCCAAAGATGGAGAGCTTGAGTTCTCACAGAATTGATGAAGATGGAGAAAATACACAGATTGAGGATACAGAACCCATGTCTCCAGTTCTCAATTCTAAATTTGTTCCTGCGGAAAATGATAGTATCCTGATGAATCCAGCACAGGATGGTGAAGTACAACTGAGTCAGAATGATGACAAAACAAAGGGAGATAATACAGACACCAGGGATGACATTAGTATTTTAGCCACTGTTTGCAAGGGCAGAGAAGAAACGGTAGCAGAAGATGTTTGTATTGATCTCACTTGTGATTCGGGGAGTCAGGCAGTTCCTTCACCAGCTACTCGATCTGAGGCACTTTCTAGTGTGTTAGATCAGGAGGAGGCTATGGAAATTAAAGAACACCATCCAGAGGAGGGGTCTTCAGGGTCTGAGGTGGAAGAAATCCCTGAGACACCTTGTGAAAGTCAAGGAGAAGAACTCAAAGAAGAAAATATGGAGAGTGTCCCATTGCACCTTTCTCTGACTGAAACTCAGTCCCAAGGGTTGTGTCTTCAAAAGGAAATCCCAAAAAAAGAATGCTCAGAAGCTATGGAAGTTGAAACCAGTGTGATTAGTATTGATTCCCCTCAAAAGTTGGCAATACTTGACCAAGAATTGGAACATAAGGATCAAGAAGCTTGGGAAGAAGCTACTTCAGAGGACTCCAGTGTTGTCATTGTAGATGTGAAAGAGCCATCTCCCGGAGTTGATGTTTCTTGTGAACCTTTAGAGGGAGTGGAGAAGTGCTCAGATTCCCAGTCATGGGAGGATGTTGCTCCAGAAATAGAACCATGTGCTGAGAATAGATTAGACACCAAGGAAGAAAAGAGTGTAGAATATGAAGGAGATCTGAAATCAGGGACTGCAGAAACAGAACCTGTAGAGGAAGACTCTTCACAGCCTTCCTTACCTTTAATGAGAGCAGATGATCGTTTAAGACTTGACCAGGAGTTGCAGCAGCCCCAAACTCAGGAGAAAACAAATAATTCATTAATAGAAGACTCAAAAATGGCTAATGCAAAGCAGCTAAGCTCAGATGCAGAGGCCCAGAAGCTGGGGAAGCCCTCTGCCCATGCCTCACAAAGCTTCTGTGAAAGTTCTAGTGGTGAGTGTGATTGTAGATTATTCTGTCTCACCTAAATTATAATTTGGAATGGAAAGTTGGTGAGAACTGCATGCTTATGTCAGGAGTGAACACTATCTTTGGTTTATGTTTATGAAAAACCAATAATAATTGGGAAATTAAATTTTTTGGATTGCCTTTTTTTTTTTTTTTTTTTTGAGACAGAGTCCCGCTCTGTTGCCCAGGCTAGAGTACGGTGGTGCGGTCTCAGCTCCCTACAACCTACACCTCCCGGGTTCAGGTGATTTCTCATGCCTCAGCCTCCCAAGTAGCTGGGACTATAGGCTCATGCCACTATCTGGCTAATTTTTGTGTATTTTTAGTAGAGATGGGGTTTCACCATGTTAGCCAGGCTAGTCTCGAACTCCTGACTCAAGTGATCCACCTGCCTTGGCCTTCCAAAGTGCTGGGATTACAGGGATGAGTCACCACGCCCAGCCTGGATTGCATTTTTTTAATAGCTATAATTATTTGTGCAATTAAAGATATTTGAGATTTATCAGCTTTATAACTCAGGACTAGTTGGTAAAAAATATTTAGAAATTGTACCAATCTGTTTTTTTCTGACTTAGATTGTATCCTTGCTCTGTGTGTATAGATTTTGACAGTTGCCTTGAAGTAGAAGGATCTTTTTTGATTAACTCTGTGTGGTAAAATCACATTCAGAACTGTTGATGAGTATCCTATTAATTAGTTATTTCCTTTTTATGGGCATTAAGTAAAGTTTCTAAACTTGGTTCAAGAAATACATATCTCTTAAACCTGAAACTGGAAAATGTATTATTTCTTGTTCTTTATTTTACGAAAGTCAGCATGAAAACATAGATTACTTTCTAAAGTATTTGTACAGGCTGGGTGCAGTGGCTCACGCCTGTAATCCTAACACTTTGGGAGGCCAAGGTGGGCAGATTACCTGAGCTCAGGAGTTTGAGACCAGCCTGGCTAACATGGTGAAACCCATCTCTACTAAAATACAAAAAATTAGCCAGATGTGGTGTCGTGTGTACCTGTAGTTCCAGCTACTTGGGAGGCTGAGGCACGAGAATCGCTTGAACCTGAGAGGCAGAGGTTGCAGTGAGCCGAGATCACGCCACTGCACTGCAGCCTGGGCGACAGAGTGAGACTCTGTTTCCCAAGAATAAAATAAAATAATTTGTAGAGTATGACATTAGCTGAAAATAATTCAATCTTTCTGAATCCTTAGAGTTAGTATAATGTAGGCCAGGCGTGGTGTCTCACGCCTGTAATCCCAGCACTTTTGGAGGCCGAGGCCGGCAGATTGCCTGAGGTCGGAAGTTTGAGACTAGCCTGACCAACATGGAGAAACCCTGTCTTTACCAAAACCACAAAATTAGCCAGGAGTGCTGGCAGGCGCCTATAATCCCAGCTACTCGGGAGGCTGAGACAGGAGAATCACTTGAACCCAGGAGGTGGAGGTTGCGATGAGCTGAGATTGTGCCTTTGCACTACAGCCTGGGCAAGAGCGAAATTCTGTCTCAAAAAATAGAGTTATTATAATGTAAAATGAAGCTCCAAAAACAAAGTAAGAACAAGACACAAACTTAAGAAAACAACTTTCTAGGATGAAATGAAAAAACAGTATTTGGCAAGTTTATATATGATAGTATGAGTGACCATAGTTTTTGGTTTGCATAGAACAGTCCCTTTTTTTTTTGAGACGGAGTCTTGCTCTGTTGCTGGGCTGGAGTGCAGTGGTGCAATCTCGGCTCACTGCAACCTCTGCCTCCTGGGTTCAGGCGATTCTCCTGCCTCTCAGCCTCCCGAGTAGCTGGGACTACAGGTGCATGCCACCACGCCCAGCTAATTTTTGTATTTTTAGTAGAGACGGGGTTTCACCATGTTGGCCAGGATGGTTTCGATCTCCTGACCTCGTGATCTGCCCACCTCGGCCTCCAAAGTGCTGGGATTACAGGCGTGAGCCGCTGCGCCCAGCCTAGAACTGTCCCATTTTATACCCATTGTCTAGGTGTGATTATTAATAGTACTTTTTTTTTAGTTTTTAAATTGTCCCTCTTGGTTGGGTGTGGTGGCTCACGCCTGTAATCCCGGTACTTTGAGAAGCCAATGTGGGCGGGTCACCTGAGATCAGGAGTTCGAGACCAGCCTTGCCAACATGATGAAACCTCATCTCTACTAAAAATACAAAAATAAGCCTGGAATGATGACGGGTGCCTGTAGTCCCAGCTACTCTGGAGGCTGAGGCACGAGAAGCTGAGATTGTATCACTGCACTCCAGCCTCGGTGACAGAGCGAGACTCTGCCTCAAAAAAAAAAAAAAAAGTCCCTATTTATTAGCTTTTATATTTAGCACTTTTTTTTAATCTTAAGAATAAGAAATGTTAGAGCTAAAAAGGAAGTGAGGGGTTATTGGATTTAGTCTCTTCTTCTTAACGTCTTTTGGCTAGTTAATGATAGAGGTGGGACTAGAACCTAGGTCTCCTGATCCCAGCTGTGCTTTTTCTTCCTGTAAAACTGCTTAATACAGTTTATTTGATTCTGAAGAGCTGTAGTGAAGAACAGTGTGAATAACCCAAAATTCTGTAGTAGAGTATTTTTCTAATTGTGTTATGTTTAAATACGGCTAATGACCTGTGCCAACAAAATATCAGGTCTCATTGATTGTTTTAATATAGTTATTTTGGAGTACTTTTAAATTAAATGCAAAAGAAGCTTCTAAAACATTGAGATACTCTATTATTTTAATAGTATTCTTCATGAATTCTTGTTTACATTGTTAATTGGCAGAGTCAGCTTTTTTTGCCATAGTAAAACTTATTATTTTATTAATATTAATATCCAGATTATTGAAAATGCTAGTGATTTTATGTTTATTTCATGATTTTAGTTCTTGGGCACACAACAAAAAGCAATGAAGACAGTGGTTGGAAAATAGTATTTATGAGGAGAAGTTAAATAAAAATAATTTTAACTACAAATTAGAACATGAAGGGAGAATAATAGCTTTTTGTCTTTTTTTTGTTTGTTTTTGAGCCAGGGTCTCACTCTGTCACCCAGGCTGGAGTGCAGTGGCACCATCAATGCTCACTGCAGCCTTGACCTCCCGGGCTCAGGTGATCCTCCCACTTCAGCCCCCCACCAAGAAGCTGGGACTACAGGCGTGTACCAGCATGCTTGGCTAATTTTTTGTAGAGACAGGGTTTTGCCGTGTTTCCCAGGCTGATCTCGAACTCTTGGATTCAGGCAATCCATCCACCTTGGCCTCCCAGAGTGCCAGGATTACAGGTATGAGCCACCGTGCTCAGCTGAGAATAATAGTTTTTAACTTAGAGAATTATATAAAATAAATTATTCAGAAGAGCATTGCAAAAAGAACAGAAAAGTATTATTTTGTACTTAAAAATATAGTTGTTTAGTTGCTAAATGTTGAGAGACTCACTTTATTTTTATTTTTTTGGAACAGAGTCTTGCCCTGTCGCCCAGGCTGGAGTACAGTAACATGATCTCGGCTCACTGCAACCCCCGCCTCCCAGATTCAAGTGATTCTTGTGCCTCAGCCTCCTGAGTAGCTGGAATTACAGGCACATGCCACCATGCCTGGCTAATTTTTGTATTTTTAGTAGAGACAGGGTTTTGCCATGTTGGCCAGGCTGGTCTCGAACTCCTGGCCTCAAGTAATCCACCTGCCTTGGCCTCCCAAAGTGCTGGGATTACAGGTATGAGCCACTGGGCCTGGCCAAATTTAAATGATAGTAATCTAAAAAGTAATGGTTCTTCAGTCTGAAAAGACAGAATGAAAGGTACGAATTGGGTGAATTTTGCATTTGTTCATCTACTAAAGTTAGAAGAGCACTTTTTTGTTGTTAATAGATTTATTGATTTTAAAAAAAGATACATGCTTGGCCAGGCATGGTGGCGTGCACGCGTAATTCCAGTTACTCAGGAGGCTGAGGCTTGAGAATCACTTCAACCTGGGAGGCGGAGGTTGCAGTAAGCTGAGATTGCACCACTGCACTTTAGCCTGCGCGACAGAGCGAGGCCCTATCTCAAACAAACAAACAAACAAATAAATAAATAAATAAATAATGCATGCTTAATTTTGAAAAACATTGAAACAATACAAAGTAGAGATTGTGAGTGGGGAGGGTGTGGAGAGAGAGGGAGTTGGAAGGAAAAGAGAGAGTGAGTACAGAGAGGGAGAGAGAGAATTACTTTAGATGTCTCCATTTATAGATAACTTATCACTGTTAACAGTTTGGAGACCTCTTCAAGTATCTGTCTATGGAGAGCTCCTGTTAAACCTGTAAAAAAGCAAGATGGTACTTGGAAGCCCAATCTTGTTCAACACAGAGCAAACATTTGGTGGGTTGATGATGTGAAAAACTGTAAGGAGTTCAGTAAGTCTTTAAATCCATAAGTAATAGTCTGTAATAGTTAATAATGATCAGGGGAGCTAGATGTGTTTTCGGCTGTAGCTATAACCTTTATTTGCTTACTTGATAGAATGCCATCTTCATTGTCTATTAATGTCAGAGGCAGGCTTTTGGGGTAGACTGTTCATGCATGATATCACCTGATATATAAATTCTTACATTTTTAACTAGATGGCTTTTAATAAATTCTTAGGGGTAACCAGTTCTTTTAAGAACAAAGAAGAAAAATGGGTTTAAAACTGTAACAGAAAGTTAGGAGAGACCTTCTTAACATTTAGAGTTTTAAATATTGCTTTGGAGTTATTCTCTAAAGTCCTTAAAGGACATACTCCCACTCAGGTGGTTTCAAAATTAGTATTGAGTTTCCTTTTGTTTCCTCATTCATATCCTTCGTCATTGTTTGGTATGCTGACCTACAACATGATAGCCCATGATTATCTGGAAAAACAAGAAGGGATTTGATAATTTAAAGAATGTAGGAGTGCTAAATGTTAGAGAAATAATGGAATATGTGGAAAATTCCATAAGTTTAAAAGGATAAAATATGCCAGCAAATGTATTTTTAAGGATTTGGCAATAATTTGAGTAGATGCATGGTGTTTTCCAGATGAGGGAACAAAAGCATAGAAATGGGAAACGTTTGGAGGACATTGAATAGAAGCTTTATGAACTTGAATAATTAAAGAAAAACTGGAGATACAGGCTGCTACTGGTTAGTTGAATGCTGACTATAGAGTTAGGAATTTGTCTTCTAGTGAAAACCTTGAAGTTTTTTGACCAGGAGCTAACAAAGCCATGTTTTCTAGGAAGGCTGCAGAAAGTGTGCAGAAAGAATGAGGGTTAGGGAGAGTGGGAGACTTTAGGCAGAGGAAGTGATTGATAGGCTATGGTAATAATCCAGGAATGAGGCATTGGAGACCTGAGGAGAGTAGTGGCAGTGCTGTCCCTAGGGCCTGTAAAAGTCTCAATTTTCCATTAGGTTATAGTAATGCAGTTAGATAAATGGTGCTAAAATTACTTTTCATAAGTTTTATGTAATACTGTGCAAAGGAAACCTTGTTACAGGGATATATTTTCAGCGATTAATGCTTGCATATTGTATTTGCATAATATGTCACATAGAAAGGTCTGCTTAAAGATTTCGTGCACATTTTCAGAAGTCTGGAATGTATGAGGCTTTACAAGGTGTTTTTTAAGTTTCTGTATCTCTTCTAAGTTCTTTATTAGAACAACTTGCTTTATAAGGGGCTACCACAGAATGAATGCTTATCTACCTGACCCATTTCTCTTTTCTGTAACTATGGTGGATGTCTTTGTCAGTTAGATGTAATGTTGAGATTCTTCATCCATACTGTTTACAGGTTTGTTTTTGTTTTGTTTTGTTTTGTGTTTTTGAGGCAGGGTCTCACTCTGTCATCCAGGCTGTAGTGCAGTGGCACCATCTTGGCTTACTGCAACCTCTGCCTCCCAGCTTCAAGCGATTCTCCTGCCTCAGCCTCCTTAGTAGCTGGGATTACAGGCACCTGCCACTACACCCAGCTAATTTTTGTATTTTTAGTGGAGACGGGGTTTCATTATTTTGGCCAGGCTGGTCTCGAACTTCTGACCTCAAGTGATCCATCTGCCTTGGCCTCCCAAAGTGTTGGGATTAGAGGCATGAGCCATGGTACCTGGCCCCTCTTTACAGTTTCTTTGCTGAGCATATGTACTTTAATCCTTTATTTCTAAAGACCATTTCTTTTTCTCTTTTTATCTCCTCAGATTACTAATTCATTTTCTCTTGAAACCCCGTCTCTACTAAAAATACAAAAAATTAGCCAGGCGTGGTGGAGGGCGCCTGTAGTCCCAGCTACTTGGGAGGCTGAGGCAGGAGAATGGCATGAACCCGGGAGGCGGAGCTGGCAGTGAGCCGAGATCACGCCACTGCACTGTAGCCTGGGCAACAGAGCCAGACTCCGTCTCAAAAAAAAAAAAAAAGATTTTTGTTTTGTTTTGTTTGAAAGGAAAAAATGATCACGGTGCTTGCTATTAAAGATAGGAGTGGAAAAAGATGAAAGAAATTATAGTTATTTTGAGCCATCCGAGGAAAGTAAGAAGAAATTTTCATATATTAGTTTTAAGAGGGAAGTCTGGCGCAATTCTTATTTTCTCCCAAATGTATCATTGTATTAAAAGAGATAAATTAGGTACTTAGAAAATGTGATTTTTTGACAGTTTTCTAGTTCTGATTAGCAAAAATTTGGAACTGAGACCTAGGTAGAAAGTAGCTTTATGTCTTGACAAATATTTTCTATTTATAATTATTTAATAACTAAAATGTGTACACTGGTGATGCTTATATATGAGGGATTTGCTGTTGTGCAGAGATTTAGGTATGAACATTACACTTAGGCCTAGAGTGAATGCTGGTCAGTACTGCTGAACCATGAAACCCTTGGATTTCGACGCCAGAACCAGTGAGTATCTTGAAGTCCTTTAACCCGTGAGATCCTCTGTCATCTCTTTGATTAGATTGTACATTATAAGCATTAACTTCAGACTTTGCTTTGGAGAATCCTACAGACTATTAAGGCTTATAAACAAACTCCTTAGGTTAGCATTGCACAAAATTATGTTGTTCTGATTTGAAACTGTCCAAATTTGTATTGCTAAATATCCCCTGATCTACTGTCTTGGAGATCAAATGTTTGTGTTCCATTTGACTCCAGGTTCCTCAGGTCTTGCAGACTTTGGGCTTTCTCTATTTGCCTGTCCTCTAGTTGTCTACTTTGTGGCAGTACTATAGTTGTTGGCTGTGAAGAGAGCAGAGACAATAGAAGGGAGTTGGTCAGGAGGCCTGGTGAGGGTGGTGGGAATGAGACAGAATTTGGGAGCAAAGGAAAAGAGTAATTGAAATATTTCTTGCAGTTCTCATTATTTTTGCTTATTTTATACTTCTGTTTTTTTTAAAATCATTTTTTCTTTTCTTTTTTCTTTTTTTCAGAAACCCCATTTCATTTCACTTTGCCTAAAGAAGGTGATACCATCCCACCATTGACTGGTGCAACCCCACCTCTTATTGGGCATCTAAAATTGGAGCCCAAGAGACACAGTACTCCTATTGGTGAGTGAATAAAAAGTAATGATATTTAAGGCAGAATTTCTGAGATATCATTATCTACACAAGTGATATTTTAGATCTGAGGAGTTGGGTCTGGCTAGTAAGGTTGATTTTTTTTTTTTTTTTTTTTTTTTTTTTTTGAGACGGAGTCTCGCTCTGTCGCCCAGGCTGGAGTGCAGTGGCGCAATCTCGGCTCACTGCAAGCTCCGCCTCCCGGGTTCACGCCATTCTCCTGCCTCAGCCTCTCTGAGTAGCTGGGACTACAGGCGCCCGCCACCACGCCCGGCTAATTTTTTTTGTATTTTTAGTAGAGACGGGGTTTCACCTGGTCTCGATCTCCTGACCTCGTGATCCGCCCGCCTCGGCCTCCCAAAGTGCTGGGATTACAAGCGTGAGCCACCGCGCCCGGCCGGTTGATTTTTGTTTTAGGGAGAATAGGGTTATGAAGTCTGGTTCTGCGATTTTACTACTAGGAGATGAGGGGTAAAGAGGGGAAGGAAAGAAAGGGTGGAGGGAAGTAAGAAAGAAAGAGAATACTTAAAAGAATTTTATCTTATTACTTTCAAGGCAGTAGAATCTGCTTGGAACAGGAAGTAGGGTAGAAGTACTATTTATTCAATACCTTGGCTAATTAATCAGTCTGCTGCTTGACAGGGCAAGAAAACTTAGATCCTCCTTCCCTGAAGCAGCCAGTAGTCTTCAACATTAACCTATTTGTTTTCTCTAGTCAGTGCTGGGAGGTAACAATCATGCCGTCTGGAGTCTCCTGCTACCTATGCCTGATGCTGGCAGATGTGGGTTGGCTGAGGGCTCATGCAGCATCCTTTGTCCAGATGCAGAAGTGGAACTGAATCCTGTTGCTCCTCTTAAGACCAGGTGTCAATACTAGTTCGTAGTTGTTGATACTTATGACAGGGATCTATCCTAGGAACCTCCTTCAGTCCTGCAGAGCTGTGGAGCCAAACAGGCAAATTGATGACCTTGAATTGCTGTTTTTTGTGTTTGTATTTTAGTGTTCTTTTTTTCTTCCTCCTTGCCTCACTTCTTTCAGGTATCAGCAACTATCCAGAAAGCACCATAGCAACCAGTGACGTCATGTCTGAAAGCATGGTGGAGACCCATGATCCCATACTTGGGAGTGAAAAAGGGGATTCTGGGGCTGCCCCAGACATGGATGATAAATTATGTCTAAGAATGAAACTGGTTAGTCCTGAGACTGAGGCGAGTGAAGAGTCTTTGCAGTTCAACCTGGAAAGTAAGTTTTATGTTAATCTTGGGTAATTAGTAGCTGCAGATCATCTGGGGAGTATTGATTATAATCTAGTTATAATAATTGATACTTCTATATTTATAAATGTATTTGTAAAGTCTTACACTCATAGATTTAATTCTTTGCTTTTGGCCAGCCTGTCATGTTACTAAAGATACTCTGTTTTATAATCTCCATGTTATAGCTTGTTTCTATTAAGTCTGTTCCTATGTAATTGGTTTCCCTGTTCAGAAAGACTTCAGAATAGGGTAGAAAACTTTAGGACTGTCAGAAATTCTGACTAGATTAATGTTGATTCTTTCTCACATGAATTAGAAGTTGTTTGGTAGGGCTAGAATAAAGAGAGGATACAAGGGAGGGATGCAAAGTAGGGACCAGATGCTGAAAGGCTTTTTACATCATGCTGAGAAGCCGAAGAATTTTAGGCAAGGGAGTAATATGATCAGATTTTCCTTTAAAAAAAGCATCAGCTGAGTCTTTCAAAACCTTGTGCCTTTGTGCATGATGGTTCCTTTTCCTTGCATTTCCCATATTCTGTTCTCCTGCCTGGTAAATTCTACCCACTCTTTAACCAGAAAGTGAGGTCATTGGTAGTGGAGCTGGAGATGAGGGATGAATTTGAGGGGTGAGTAGGCAGACTCATGGTGCCAGGTGAATATGGAAGTAAGGGAGAGGAAAAAAAGAGAGAATGACTCTTCACATATACTGTATCATCTCATTTCCATAATAGTACTCCCAAGTAGGTATCTGCATTTTCATTTTATTGATGAGGAAACAGAGTAAGAGAGGTTTTTAAGTTACATGTCTAAGGTCACAATAATTGGTGCTAGGTAGAGGTGGAATTTGAGTCAGACCTAACTCTGAAGCTTGTAATTTTTTCATTCCAGGTAATTTGTAAAAGCTGTGTAAGGGGGATTAGAAGAGGAAGAAATCTCATAAAGGAGATTATAAAGGAACGTTCAGAGAGAAGGAGAACTAGGAGGGTATATGAAGCCATGGAAGCCTATAGGGAGGAGAGTTACAAGAAGATAATGTCAGGCACTGGAGCAAGTTTAGTAAGATGTGTCTGGAAATATACTTTGACTTTGGCAATTAGGATCCATTTGGTGACTCTAGCAAGAGCCATTTCAGTGCAGCAGTTGGGGTGGGAGCTATACTGAAAGTAATTGAGGAAGGAGGAGGAAGAGGAAATGAGGCTGCAAATGTACTCTCTACTTTTGAGAAGTTTATGTGAGAGAAGAAGAGAAAATATGGTGAGTTAGAGGGAAATGCAGGGTTGAGAGAGGATTTGTTATTTTTAGGCTGGGAGAGGCCTGAGCAAGTTTATAGATTTTAACCCATTTGTGCCTAGTGTTCCACTATTGGAACGCTAAGCTTGTAGGAGTTATTTATATCCTACTGCTCAAGGTCATCACCAAGGTCTGATTTTTCACACAAAAAAATTTGCAACCTCCAGCATAAATGGGTTAAGGAAGGATCCAAAAGAGGGAGGCATAGATTAAAGACGAGGGAATTGGGGGAAACGGTTGATGAATTAAGGCCCTGAAGGAGTTGGGAGGGGAAGCTATTGAAGACTACACAGAATAGGTTGGATAAGCAGGACTTCTTCTTCCCTGAGACCAGAGAAAAGTAATTTTAGCTAATACATTTTTAGCTCTTACTGTATGCCAGGTACTTCACATGTATAGCTCATTAAATCTCATAACAAGCCTATGAACTAGATCCTATTATTATCCTCCTTTTACAGATGAGGAAACCGAGGCACAGGAAGGTTGAGCACCTTCCCTAGACATAGCTAGTAAATGGAGTAGCCTGGACACAAATCCAGGAAGTCTGGTTCCAAATCTTTAATGCTGTGGTACTTAACTGATTTGAATCTTAGCAACTCAGTAGGCCGAGTTAAAGTATTACATGGTTCCATCCTTACTGTCATCTTCTCTGGAATAAATAAGGGCTTATTGCCAGGCATGGTGGTTGGTGCACTCCTATAATCCCAGCAATGCCAGAGGCTGAGGTGGGAGGTGTGCTTAAACCCAGGAGTACAAGACCAGCCTGGGCAACATAGTGAGATCTCATCTCAAAAAAATAAAAATTTTAAAAAGCGTTTGTCGAGAGAGAGTATATGATAGCCTTAAATCTTACTTTACCTTTGGATCTGAAATTACAACTAGCTAAGTGTTAAGGATGATTATATCAGTAAATTTTACTACCTTTCCTAATACCAGAAGCATAGTATCAAGGACTGTATTCAGTGTTACTTACATCATTTCATTCTCACAACAAACTTTTGAGGCTTGTTGTGTTTTTATCTTATAGAGGAGGAAACTGAGACTCAAAATGACAAAGTAGTTTACTCCTAGGTTGGACTATTAAGTGCAACAGCCAGGGTGTGAGCCAGGTTTCTATTTCAGAGCCAGGGCTCTAACTGAATTTCAGCTGCCTCCCTGATGGACTGTTTAGATTATGTTGGGTGATGAATATTTTAGAAATAACTAAAAAACATTTAAGGGTTGTTTTCTCTAAGGCTGGTATAAATTGTAAATGAACAAATTTTAATCCCTTGAAATTAGTGACATTGTTGTGAGAATATGGGATTTTTTTCAGTATGACCTTTAATTTGTTGCTGCATGTTCTTGAATATGTCCTTTTTGTTTTCTTTTTTTTTTTTTTTGAGACAAGGCTTCTCTCTGTCACCCAGGCTGGAGTGCAGTGAGGTGATCTTGGCTCACTGCAGCCTCCATCTCCCAGGCTCAAGCGATCCTCCCATCTTAGCCCCCTGAGTAGCTGGGACTACAGGCACGCCACCACCCATGCCTGGTTAATTTTTGTATTTATTATAGAGATGGGGTTTCGCCATGTTAGCCAGGCTGGTGTTGAACTCCTGGGCTCAAGCGATCCTCCTGCCTTGGCCTCTCAAAGTATTGGGATTACATGCGTGAGCCACCATGCCTGGCCACCCTTTATTTTTGGTGTCTGTCCTAAAGCACGTTGGGAAGAACTTGGGTACCTTCTGTTTGTGGGTGCTCTGAAAACTATTTAAAATTAGTTCATCAACCTAAAATATTTTCTACGTATTTTATTAAGTTCTTTCATTTCTAATTTGTTTTTAATATGATATAAATTTAAAAAATTTTTTGGTTTTTAATTTTGTATTATTACATACTTTTTAAACTTCTTATATGGGCAGAGATGAATTGGGATTCAGAAGTTTAATTTTCATTTAAGAATGTTACTGCTGGCCGGGTGTGGTGGCTCATGCCTGTAATCCCAGCACTTTGGGAGGCTGAGGCAGGTGGATCACCTGAGGTCAGGAGTTCGAGACCAGCCTGGCCAAGATGGTGAAACCCCATCTCTACTAAAAATATAAAAATTAGCCAGGCATGGTGGTGGGCACCTGTAATCCCAGCTACTCGGGAGGCTAAGGCAGCAGAATCTCTTGAACCTGAGAGGCAGAGGTTGCAGTGAGCTGAGATCATGCCACTGCACTCCAGCCTGAGCGACAGAATGAGACTCTGTCTCAAAAAAAACCAAAAAACAAAAAACAATATTACTGCTAAGGGCTAGGTGTCATAGCTCGTATGTGTAATCCCAGCACGTTGGGAACCTGAGGCGGGTGAATCACCTGAGATTGGAAGTTTGAGACCAGCCTGGCCAATGTGGTGAAATCCCATCTCTACTAAAAATACAAAAATTAGCTGGGTGTGGTGGTGCACACCTGTAATCCCAGCTACTCGGGAGGGTGAGGCATGAGAATCGCTTGAACCCAAGAGAAACAGGTTGCAGCAAGTCGAGATTATGCCACTGCACTCTAGCCTGGGCAACGGAGTAAGACTCTGTCTCCAAAAAAAAAAAAAAAAAAAAAGTTATTCATTGTATTGTATTTCTTGCCAATCTTATTAGTCTTTTATAGGAAGTTTGAAAGAAAATTGATTGGTGGAAGTGAGAAAAACTTGTACATTAAAATTACAAGAAATAGCCAGCCAGGCGCAGTGGCTCTTGCCTGTAATCCCAGCACTTTGGGAGACCGAGGCAGGCGGATCATGAGGTCAGGAGATCGAGACCATCCTGGCTAACACGGTGAAACCCCGTCTCTACTAAAAATACAAAAAAATTAGCTGGGCGTGGTGGCGGGCGCCTGTAGTTTCAGCTGCTAGGGAGGCTGAGGCAGAATGGCGTGAACCTGGGAGGCAGAGCTTGCAGTGAGCCGAGATTGCGCCACTGCACTCCAGCCTGGGCGACAGAGTGAGACTCCATCTCAAAAAAAAAAAAAAAAAAAAAAATTAAAAAAAATCTGGCCTGCACTGCAGCCTGGGTGATAGAGCGAGACTCCGTCTCAAAACAAACAAACAAAAAACAAGAAATCTGGCAGATCACTTGATTTCAGGAGTTTGAGACCAGCTTGGGAAACATGGCAACACCCTGTCTTTGCCAAAAAATACAAAAAATTAGCTGGATGTGGTGGCGCATGCCTGTAGTCTCAGCTACTCGGAGGCTGAGGCACCAGAATTGCTTGAACCCGAGAGGCGGAGGTTGCAGTGAGCTGAGATCACGGCGCTGCACTCCAGCTTGGGCGATAGAGTGAGACTCTCTCAAAATAAATAAATAAATAAATAAATAAAATTACAAGAAATGTTTGTATGTTTATACTTATTAATTTTACTTATTTTTATTTCTTTTTGTTACCTGTTGCAAATACTAGTAGAGCAGAGTGAAGGTTTTAGGTGTGATACTAACTAAATTCTGTTTCTCTTTCCTTTCTCTCCTTGGTTTTGTTTTTATTCAGAGCCTGCAACTGATGAAAGAAAAAATGGATCTACTGCTGTTGCTGAGTCTGTTGCCAGGTAACCAAAGCTGGATGCTATTTAGAGTTTAATACGAAGCTACTGGTAATGAGGGTAGATGGTTTATCAACAAAGGAAAAAAGTTAAAATGAAAAAGTTAAAATGAGACTCTTTCATAAAGGATTTAGCAATGTTCTGAATGGATCATAGACTTCTTAATTAATACTTTTTTAACTGCAGTGAAGCTTTTTTCTACACCTAGAACTAAGATAATTGAAATGTCTTTTCTTTTGTTCATGTGAGAGTTCCTCTCCCCCCTTTTTTCTGTTGCTGATACAAGAGTCTCCACAATCTCAGGATTGTTGATCCAATTGATGAGACAAAGAAGGATTAACGAGATAGCTACAGACCTTGTTCCTTCTGCAGTGGCATACTCAGCTGCAGCCTCAGGTCATTTTCTCTTCTGCCTGCCAAATTAACTACTATGTTGAGCTGTTATTTTTGCTTTGTCATGAATGTTGTAATGCTTTGAGGACGAGTATGACCCCATACTGAGGTTTTGGTTGGTAAGCTTTGCCATCTGGTGGCTGTGAGAGTACAATTGTTTCAGGCATGAGTCATCCAGCATGAAAACACTAATAGCAGTTGGTGAAATATAGGCAAGAATTCTTTTTTTATTTTCTTTTTTATTTTTTGAGCAGAATCTTGCTGTGTTGCCCAGGCTGGAGTGCAGTGGTGTGATCATGGCTCACTGCGACCTCAACATCCTGACCTCCAGTGATCTTCCTGCCTCAGCCACCTGAGTAGCTGGGGCTACAGGCATGTACCACCTCATCTGACTAATTTTTGTATTTTTTGTAGAGATGAGGATCTTACTATGTTGCCCAGGCTGGCATTGAACTCTTGGGCTCAAGTGATCTGCCTGCCTTTACTTCCCAAAGTGCTAGGATTACAGATGTGAGCCACCATGCCCCACCAAGAATTCTTAAATTAGAGGCTAGGCGGGTACTGTAAATAACTAAAGTGGCTAGGTACAAGACAGAGTGTTGAGGACAATGGCAAACTGAATGTATGGTCCATGTGAAAGGGTGTGCCCCACTCAACTCCAGCCAGTAGTTGTCATGCGAGACTGCAAACTTATTGTTGCCACATCTTTGTTTTTAAAAAGAAATCTGGATTTTTTTTTTTTTTTTTTTTTTGAGACGGAGTCTTGCTCTGTCACCCAGGCTGGAGTGCAGTGGCGCAATCTCGGCTCACTGCAAGCTCTGCCTCCCGGGTTCACGCCATTCTCCTGCCTCAGCCTCTCCCAGTAGCTGGGACTACAGGCGCCCACCACCATGCCCGGCTAATTTTTTTTTGTATTTTTAGTAGAGACGGGGTTTCACCGTGGTCTGGATCTCTTGACCTCGTGATCCGCCCGCCTCAGCCTCCCAAAGTGCTGGGATTACAAGCGTGAGCCACCGCGCCCGGCCAAGAAATCTGGATTTTTTAAAATATCAAATAAAAGAGGCCTGTGGACTAAATGTGACCTCACTTGTGAGTTTCTGACCTTTTTCAAAGTCTTTTGATCTGTTCTTAACTATGTCTTAGAGAGATTAGTTCCTCTCTGGGCTATTGTATATTTAATCTGAAAGATAAGTATGTTAGAGTCCTTTTTCATTTGAAGATCCCTTAATGATAGGTAGTCTTAGAAGTTGAAGAAAGTGGAGTGTGTATCTGGTCCATTTGGCTTTAACAGAATTTTTGGGCAGGAATAAGTTGTTATTAGTCTGTACATGTGCATATTCAGAGGGAACAGAGTATGTTGTTGAAGCTTCTAGAACTCAGGGTAGAAAGTAGAGAGGAGAAAATAAGGAAAAACTTTGAGCAGAGAGTTGGAATGGTGGATCATAGAATGAGATGAAATTTTTTATATTGTTGTGAAGAAAATTTTCTATGTAAGAATCTAAATTAAAAAAAATTTGACTTGTTTGCTGTTGGGTTCACTCTAACAAATCATCTAAAGTAAGCTCTGTCACAATACTGGAAGTGGTCCTTGGTTCATCTGCATTTAGGTGGAGATTTTTTGTTTGTTTGTTTGTTTGTTTGAGACAGGGTCTCACTTTGTCAACCAGGCTGCAGTGCAGTGGTGGGATCACAGTTCACTGCAGCCTTGACCTCCCAGGCTCAAGTGATCCTCCTGCCTCAACCCCAGAAGGAGCTGGGACTACAGGCACCTGCCACCAGGGGCTAATTTTTGTATTTTTAGTAGAGATGGGGTTTCGTCATGTTTCCCAGGCTAGTCTCTAACTCCTGAAGCTCAAGTGATCCGCCTGGCTCAGCCTCCCAAAGTGGTAGGATTACAGGTATAAGCCACCGTGTCCAGCCTACGTGAAGCTTTTAAGTGTTGTTTGTAACTGTACTGTGTTCTAATTACTTGCTGTCACCTTATTTCTTAATCATTTTACTATAGAAGGTTTCAAGCATATACGAAAGTAGAGAGAGTAGTATAATGGACTGCCATGTATTCATCACCCAGTTGCAAAAATTTCTTATGGCCAGTCTTGATTCATTTATATTTCCAGCACCCCCCTCCCTACTGAATGATTTTGAAGATAATTTCAGCATTATATAATTTTATCTGAAATACTTCAGTGCTGTCTCCAAAAGATAAGGATTCTTATTTTAAACTTAACCATATTACTATTATCATACTTTAAAAAATTGACAATGGTTCCTTAATATCATAAAATATTCAATGTTCAGATTTCTCTGATTGTCTCATAAATGGTGCTTTACAGTTTGACTCAAGATCTAAATAAGGTCCACGTATTGCATTTGGTTATGTCTCTTTAAGTCTTTTAAAATACAGAGTACCCCTCCAGTCTTTTTTTTTTTTTTTTTTTTTTTTTGCCTCTTGCTTGCAAATTATTTGTTGAAGGTACAGATTGTTGTATGGTTTTCTACATTCTGGATTTTGCTGATTGCATCTTTATGGTATTTAATACAGTCCTCTGTCCACTTTATTTCCAGTGAACCTTGAGAATTTTAAATTATGCTAATTCAAAACAAGTATGGAGAATTTGCATTTTGGTGTAAGGTGGTTTGGAGTTTGATATGCAGAGAAAGCATTTTATTTCCTCTGTGCATAAAAGGATAATCTCCAAAAGTACTTTTCAAAGTTAACAATATATTGCTTTAATATATTGTCTTAGTCCCCAGAAGACCATGTCTGTGTTTAGCTGTATCTGTGAAGCCAGGCAAGAGAATGAGGCTCGAAGTGAGGATCCCCCCACTGCACCCATCAGGTAAGCATTATTTTTATAGAATCTTTTGGGCTCCATTGGTTCACAAAATGTTTGGTGCCCAAATCCTAATATGTACTGTGCTATGGTTTGAATGTGGCATGTGTTGGAAACTTAACCCCCAGTGCAACAGTGTTGAGAGGTAATTAGTGGTATTGGTATAAAGCTACAGAAGTTGGCCACACATACACAAAAAAGAGGTAATTAGGTCATGGGGGCACTGCCCATATGTATGCATTAAGGCTGTTACAGTGAGCATGGGTTGATTATAAAAGGCTGAAGGGGTAGTTTGGCCCCCTTTCCACCTTCTTGAATGCACCCTCACCATGTGATGCCTTCCACCGTGTTACAATGCAGCTAGAAGGCCCTCACCAGCTGGCCGTCTAGATGCTAGTGCCATGTCCTTGGACATTTCAGCATTCAGAACCATGAGCCAAATCCTGTAAATCTCTTTTCTTTATAAATTTCCCAGTCTGGTGGGAATTCTGTTATAGCAGCAGAAAACAGACTAAGATGTACTGCTACTATTTTGTGAGCTTGAGCTTACCTTTTTTTTTATGCCTTGAGGGACTATAATGTATTCTGGATGGATTCATGAGCTGTCATGAGAAATTTTGTTAAATATTTTATAGATACACATTTTTGTCTTTATCTACCAGTTGTATCAATTTGAAATGACTGACTTCATAAATGTATTTATTAATTTATTTTGAGATAGGGTCTCACTCTGTCACCCAGGCTGGGGTGAAGTGGCGTGAACATGGCTCACTGAAGCCTTTACCTCCTGTTCTTCAGCCTCCCAAATAGCTAGAACCACAAGCATGTGCCACCATACAGGCTAATTTTTCTGTTCTTTGTGGAGATGGCTTCTCACTATGTTGCGCAGTCTGGTTTCAAACTCCTGGGATCAAGCAGTCCTCCCACCTTGGCATCCAGAAGTGTTAGGAATACAAGTGTGAGCCACCATGCCTTGCTTATGAAAATAATTTATATAATTCCTCATTTCTCAGATTAGTTTTTCTTATTTTGGAAATCATGTTTACTTTTAACAGACTTTTTATTTCTCCTTAGTTTCCCACAGAGCAAAATATGAGATGTTTAACATCCCAAATTTAAAGTTTTTCAACTTAATGGAATTAATTTTTCTGTAATTTCTTTTTCTTTTTAGAGACAGGGTCTCACTCGGTCAACCAGGCTGAGGTGCAGTGGTGCAGTAGTAGCTTATGGCAGCCCCAAATGCCTAGGCTCAAGCAACCCTCCTGCCTCAACCCCCTCAGTGGCTAGGACTACAGGCATGTGCTGCTGTGTCTGGCTAATTTTTTTTTTTTTTTTCAACTTTTTGTAGAGACAGGGTCTCACTATGTTGCCCAGGCTGGTCTCAAACTCCTGGGCTCAAGTGATCCTCCTGCCTCGTCTTCCCAACTTGCTAGAATTACAGACATGAGCAACTGTGCTTAGCCCCATAATTTCTTTACTCCATAATCTCTTAGAACAGTTCTGAGGCAGGAAAAAAGTTTTGAGTTACAGGCCTTTATCTCTATTTAAATAATTAAGGAGGCAGCCGGCCACAGTGGCTCACGCCTGTAATCCCAGCACTTGGAGGCCAAAGCATGAGGATTACTTGAGGCCAGGAGTTTGAGATGAGCCTGGGTGACATAGTGAGACCCTGTTTCTACCAAGAAAAAAAAGAAAAAAAAAAAAAAAGCCGGATGTGGTGGCATGCACTTGTGGTCCCAGCTACTTGGAAGACTGAAGTGGGATGATCGGTTGAACCTGGGAGCTCGAGGCTGCAGGGAGCTGTGGTCTCGCCACTGCACTTTAGCCTGGGGAACAGAGGGAGACTGTGTCTTTAAAAAAAAATTTAAAAAAGTATCTTGTATGGAATATATGATACTTATATTTAGTGTAGAGAAATAAGTAATGGCAGTGGAAAAGGACCTGTATTTTCATTATGAAGTGAGTATCTTTCACCTCTAAAATTCAGTGATTTTGTAATTAGACAATGTGATAATGTTTTGTCAGTAGGTATATCACTAATAGTGATATAAGTAGCATGATTTAGCCAGGCGCGGTGGCACTTTGGTAGACCAAGGTGGGTGGATGGCCTGAGCTCCGGAGTTGGAGACCAGCCTGGGCATCATGGTGAAACTTCATCTCTACAAAAAGTACAAAATTAGCCAGGTGTGGTGGTGCATCCCTGTAGAGGCCAGGAGTTAGTGACCAGCCTGGCCAACATGGTAAAACCCTGTCTCTACTAAAAATATAAAAATTAGCCAGGCAGGGTGGTCCATGCTTGTAGTCTCAGCTACTCTGGAGGCTAAGGCATGAGAATCACTTGAACCCTGGAGGTGGAGGTTGCAGTGAGCCAAGATGGTGCCACTGCACTACAGCCTGGGCGAGAGAGTGAGAGTTATGTCTTATCCATTAAAAAAAAAAAAAAAAAAGTAATAGGTAGCATAATTTCTAAATTTCTATGTTCATTATTGAAAGAAATATTTAAAATAAATAAGTCAGTGCTTTAAATGGGCATTCTGAATAAGTGTGAGCTTGTTGATATTCTTGGGAATCATGATCCTGAAATCATGTGATTTTAAAAGTGGTGTAGTAATGACCCAGCTATTACTAAATTTATTGATGTCATTGTATTGCCTTGCTTTTTTATTAAAGCGTTTTAAAATAGAGGTGCCAAGATGTTGGTTATATTGTTTAACCTTGGTGGAGCAAAAACCTAGGAATCTAGCTGGATTTGATTCCAGATGCCTCATAAACAGAGCTACACTCAGAATAGAATAGTTAGACATTTGTTAAATATGGAGATGTATTCTTCCCTATTTCAATTTGAATTAATTTTTTTTTTTTTTTTTGAGATGGAGTCTTGGTCTGTCACCCAGGCTGGAAGTGCAGTAGGGCGATCTTGGCTCACTGCAACCTCCACCTCCCGGATTCAAGGGATTCTCTTGCCTCAGCCTCCCAAGTAGCTGGGACTACAGGTGTATGCCACCACACACGGCTAATTTTTTTGTATTTTCAGTAGAGACGGGGTTTTGCCATGTTGGCCAGGCAGGTCTCGAACTCCTCACCTCAGGTGGTCCACCCGTCTTGGCTTCCCAAAGTGCTGGGATTACTGGCGTGAGCCACTGTGCCCAGCCTAAAATTTACTTTCTTAGCATCAGTTTCTAAGTCTGGCATACAATGACCAAAGTAGAATTGCATAACTGGAACAAATGGAGAGGGAGAGAGGTATGGCACTTCCTATAATTTATTGGATTGCTGTAGAAGTAAAATTCCATTCAGGTATTCTAACCTGAATAAACAGCTTCTGAGGTGTCTTAGTCTCTTTGGGCTGCTACAACAAACTGCCATAGGCTAGATAGCTTATAAACAAAGGAATTCATTTCTCTCATTTCTGGAGGCTGAGAAGTTCTAGATCAAAGCACTGGTAGATTTGGTGTCTGGTGAGGGCCTGCTTCCTGGTTTGTAGACAGCTGTTCTCACATGGCAGCTGGGGGCAAGAGAGCTCTCTGAGGTCTCTTTTATAAGGGCACTAACCCTATTCATGAGAGCTCTGCCTCTTAATACCATCACCTTGGGGGTTAGGATTTAATATATGAGTCTTGGGGTGAAGGGGACATAGACATTTAGTCTGTAGCATGAGATAAAATTTATAAGCTTGTTTAGGATAGGAAACAACAATAATTGAATTCCTAAAATCAAGTCCTGGCTCTTCTGGCTTTTGAATCCTTTCCTTCTTGCTCAGCCATTGGTATGTTAGATATCTTAAAGATTTAAATATGAATATTTAGTTGATATTAAAGGTGAACTGAGTCTCTTTAATTGCATTGTCTTATGCATCTAATATTGATTGAGCATCTGCTATGCTCAATATTTTACATATATGAACATTTATAAACCTCGTAAGAGGTAAGTGCTACTCATGGTAGGTGTCTCCTGGTGGTCTTGTTCTTACTTCTTCTTCATTGGACCATATATTCTCATTCAGTTGAGGTTCCTGAGAGATAGGACACAAACTGTAACAACCAAATGTATACTAAGCTCTTCTTGGCTAGATCTCTATTCCAAATCCCTCTTTGAGCTCCTGTTCTGGTAGGCTGAGCTAAACAATATAGAAACCTCAGAAACTTCTTTTTTCCTTTTCCTTTAAGATCTAGAGCAGAGCAATCCCTGAAGAGCACTTCCTGCTTCCTTTACTCTACCTACCTAGGAAAGCTGAGATCCTAAGGATAAGAGCTTCTGTCAAATAGGAGACAGCCCTAACTCTATCTTTTTCTGGCCACATACTTAAATCAACATATGACATAGTTTCTAGGCTCCTTATCGTCCTTCATGTTACCTTCTGGGTTTATCTGCAGTTTATGCCTTGTAAACTGTCATGCCCAGAACTGAAACAGATATTCCAGATGTGGTCTTAGCATGGTCAGTTCAGAATGGATTCCTTTTATCTTTATTCTGGCTATTATACATGTAATGGAGCCTAAAACTGCACTATGTTGATTTAATCTGGGTAGATTTTGCAATTAATTGATTCAGAGAACATTCAGTCTTCTGTTCAAAGTACATGTATTAAGCATCTATTTTATATTAAGCTGTGAGTTAGGTGTTTTAAATATAAAGACTGATAAGACATGATTGTGAAATTTCTGTTGACTTGGAGTTAGCCTGGACGTTTTTATTCTGGAGAATTGTTAGGGATATTTAAGAAAGCTCCTAGTCACTTCGGAAATCGTGGTATGTGGTTTGTAGGAGACATTCAGCAAATGCTTGTGGAATAAAGGAACAAATCACTGATACCCAAATGGGATGACTTATGAAAAGGGCTATATCTTGAGAAACCAATTCATTCTGAAATGTTTAGTTGTAGATATATCAGTATAGCTGACAAAACTAGAATCTACCTACAGCTTTATCCTTTATAAGTCAGATTTTCTTTCCTAAAAATATTGTTCAGGTGGGGATAAGCAGTATCTAGAATGCTAGGAATCAGTTAAGGAATGTTAGAACCATTCATAAGGCCAGATGAGACATCTTGACTTAATTGATCTTTTTTCAAAATGGATCCCTAAGTTGCCCTTCATTGTCTATGACTTCAGTAATGGGTTTACATCTTTTTGTTTACTTCATTTTTCTGCATCAAGTTTCAGAGTTCATAGCTAGTGATGGGAAGAAATTTTATGACTCTTCTATCATCATGGTGGAATTGTTCTATCTACCATCATTTTTTTTACAGGAGTGAAATTATAATGAGAGGCCTCCCAAGGTGATAATGCTTGGCTACCTGACTTTCTCCCTTCCTTACATTTCTCAAATTGTCAAAATATGGCTCCTCCCTTGCCACTACACACACACATGCATGCATACACAAACACGTTCACACATACACTTGCTTAATTGACATGGCTTCTTTATATGTTGCATTTTCAGGGGGAACTTGCTCCACTTTCCAAGTTCTCAAGGAGAAGAGGAGAAGGAAAGATTGGAGGGTGACCATACAATCAGGCAGAGTCAACAGCCTATGAAGCCCGTTAGTCCTGTCAAGGACCCTGTTTCTCCTGCTTCCCAGAAGATGGTCATACAAGGGCCATCCAGTCCTCAAGGAGAGGCAATGGTGACAGATGTGCTAGAAGACCAGAAAGAAGGACGGAATACTAATCAGGAAAATCCTAGTAAGGCCTTGATTGAAAGGCCCAGCCAAAATAACATAGGAATCCAAACCATGGAGTGTTCCTTGAGGGTCCCAGAAACTGTTTCAGCAGCAACCCAGACTATAAAGAATGTGTGTGAGCAGGGGACCAGTACAGTGGACCAGAACTTTGGAAAGCAAGATGCCACAGTTCAGACTGAGAGGGGGAGTGGTGAGAAACCAGTCAGTGCTCCTGGTGATGATACAGAGTCGCTCCATAGCCAGGTGAGAGAACATACTAGGGTGCATCAGAGGCCTTGTTTTTTACTTTCAGGATTCTCAGAGAATTTAAATTGTGGCATGTCTACCTAATGACAATTCTTGACAGTTTTGTACAGAACAGTGGTTAAAAGACAAAAACAACTTTTCTAAGATACAGATATGGTAGTGAAATTGTGGGTAGGTATAGCCATTAGATAGTCTTTTAGGGAAAATGTAGTATTGCTACAGTTTTTTAGGTAGGTCTTTACTGGAGAAGAAAGCCAGAGATTCAGCCTGGGTCCTGTAATACTCTTCTACATTCACTCTTTTCCTTCTCCATAATTTTTTATCTTCCGTTCTAACCATCAGATCTAATTTTCTCTCCCTTAAGTCTATTTCATCATGGTTCTCAGGAATTCAGAGAGTAGAAGGTAAGGGGGAAAGAAGCAGCACGAAGAATAGTGTATTTCAGTATATGAAACAGAAAGAATGGTAACAGGAATAGAGAGAGAGATGGGGAAAAGTCCCCAGGTGACCAGGAACTGCAGAAGAGAGGCTAGACTAGAAGCTAATGTGAGGAAAAGGACTGGGGCTGATGACAGTGAGGCTGGAGGAGTATCAGGTTCCAGGGAATAGAGTAGGGAAGTGTCGGTACTAGTAAAAATTAAGTAGGTGGCTGTGCCTGGTGGCACATGCCTGAAATCCCAGCACTTTTGGAGGCCCAGGTGGGAGGATTACTTGAGCCCAGGAGTTTGAGACAAGACTTGGCAACATAGTGAGACCTTGTCTCTTAAAAAAAAAATTGAGTAGATAAAAAGAAGTGGTAGAAATGTATGTGTTAACAAATAAATAGGAGTTCACAACATTTCATTGAGTGGCAGAGTGGGATGCATGGCAGAGAAAATTTGGAAGTTACTAGTAAACAGTAGTCTCTGCTTATCAGTGGTTTCTTTTTCTTGGTGGTTTTAGTTGCCCATGGTCAGCTGTAGTCCAAAAATATTAAATGGAAAATTGTAGAAATACTAAGGTTTAAATTGTGTGCTGTTCTGAGTAATGTGATAAAATCAAGTGCTGTCCCTCTTAGTCCTGGCTAGGATTTGAATCCTCCCTTTTTCTAGCATATCCATATGCTATATATGCTCCCTGTCTGTTAATGACTTAGTAGCCGTCTTGGTTATCAGATCAACTATCATGTTATTGCAGTGCTTGCATTCAAGTAACCCTTGTTTTACTCTCACCCCAAAGTTTGAGAGTAGTGATGCTGACAATCTGAATATGCCAGAGAAGTAAGTCATAAAGTGCTTCCTCTAAGTGAAAAGGTAAAAGGTCTTAATAAGGAAAGAAAAAAAATCATATGCTGAAGTTACTAAAATCTATGTTAAGAACAAATCTATCCATGAAATTGTGAATTGTTATAGTTTATCTTATTATTAGTTATTAATCTCTTTCTGTGCCTGATTTATAAACATTATTGGTCTGTATGTATAGGAAGAAACATAGTGTATAGGGTTTGATATTATCTGCAGTTTCAGGCATCCACTGGGGGTCTTGGCACATATCTCCCTCAGATAAAGGAGATATTGTAGTGGTCAAATTGCCTTTTCAGTTGCTGTGGTAGATTATCTTCATTTGGGATCTGCTTAGGAAATCTTCATTATTGATGTACCTCTCATTCTGATTGTCCAAGTTGTTTGTTTTGTAAAAATAAAATACAGTTCTTATTTATTGAACACCTATGGCACATATGGGATATGAGCATTGTGTTCAAGACAATGGTATATTTTATGTTATGCAGATTTTACCATACTAAAAGTATATAGATGGTGTATAGAATAACAGAAATTGAAATTGGTGTGCCATCTTTTGAAGAGAGGTTAGCAAATGAGAAAGGCTGTATGCAAGTTTTCCAGGTGTCAGTGCTTTTTTTTTGTTTGTTTGTTTTGTTTTGTTTTGTTTTGTTTTGCTTTGTTTTTTTTTGAGGCGGAGTCTCGCTCTGTCGCCCAGGCTGGAGTGCAGTGGCGCAATCTCGGCTCACTGCAAGCTCCACCTCCCGGGTTCACGCCATTCTCCTGCCTCAGCCTCTCCGAGTAGCTGGGACTACAGGCGCCCGCCACCACGCCCGGCTAATTTTTTGTATTTTTTAGTAGAGACGGGGTTTCACCGTGGTCTCGATCTCCTGACCTCATGATCCGCCCGCCTCGGCCTCCCAAAGTGCTGGGATTACAAGCGTGAGCCACCGCGCCCGGCTGTGTCAGTGCTTTTTAAAAATCCCCTTCAGTGTAGATAGGACATAGGCTAGTGCTAGTGGAAAAGCATAGGCAGCCTACTTTGACACTCCTGAAATTTTCATTTATATGTCAAAAAGGACATGGAACCAGGTGGAAGGGAAAGTGTGGTTTTATTTTCATTTTGTTTCCTTCCCTTAATGGTGGTAAGATCATCAATTTATTTATTTTACAGACACCTCTTTTCAGAAGAGTATTTGAAGAGAGTAAGCATAGTTTTCTTTTTATCTGCCCTCTTTACCTTTTCTCCTTATTCTCTCAGACACGCTTAAGTGTCTGTCTTGAAGTGATCATTCATATGGCTGTAGTAATTGGAAGAATACCGGGAAGCTTCTTGGCTGCATTTCAGGAATATGTAAAGCACTGAAACCTTTTAGACTGACTTTCTCTTTAGTGGGGAATAGTCTGATTGTGTGTGCAGGCAGGAAGTTCAGGCTGTCATAGTTCTCATGCATGGGTACCCTGATGATTGAGGTAGGACAGACCTGTGCTTTAACCATTCATTAGAGTTGTGTCTGTGTAGAAGTATGTAGAAGTATTTTAAATAATTGGATGAGTAGCATTTCATGCCTTTGATATTATTTATAACTATTCACATAATTTACATATCTCCATTTTAGTAAATATTTCACCTCTGCCATTTTCCAAGTTGGAATTGGAGTGGGATTATTCGGATAAATTACTGAAAGCTTTTGGTAAATTACTACCACATGTCAGGAAAAAAATGCAGAATTACCATTATTGCATTTGTATATGTAATTCTTTTTAAAGACTTGGCAACTTTGATACTGAATGCTGAAAGTAAAATCAGCCTACCATAGGGGAGATAAAGGTGAGAGACAAAAGTGTGCATTTTCTCTTTAGAATTACGGAACCAGTGGGGTGTAGGAGGGAGGATAAAGATGTGAAAAAATGTGATATAGTTGTTATTAGAAAACATGTTATTTTTTCAGAAATACAGGACTGAAATTCTAGTACTTTTTATTAGTCACAGGCAGGTCCTAGGTAATAAAGGCCAAAAGTCTCAAACTAACTAATGATTAGAGGTGGTAAATAGGGCTTTAAGATCTAATTTGCTAAGAAGTTATCTTTTAAAAATTATCCAGATCTGACTAAAGTATGAACTCGGGCTGTCTGTAAATAGAAAATTATGAACAAGAAATAATGAAGCTGGATGCTATATTAGTTAACTCAGTTATTCTTTTGAATAGCAGTAGTTGTCATTAGTTTGTTGTATTTTTGTAAATAAGAAATAGTGCATTTGAATTTTTTCAGAAGTGTTGAATGAATTTTACCTGTCCTGAATTTTCCAGCAGTTATTTGTCTAGTATAGTACCTGGCATCCTTAAGTTATTCGATAAATATTTGCTTAATGTTTTTTGAATGAAAGAAGCTCAATCCCCCTAAGCAATATTATTTAATAGTTATCATAAAAAGTAGGGTCTTATTTAGCCCTACATTATTCTTGTAGTAGAACTAGATATGAAATCTTAATTTGCTAATTTTTCCATTTCTGGACACTAGCTCAACTCTTTAGTCATAATGTGTTCTTTGGAATAGATGAAATACTTTATATTTAATTCTAGGAGAGATCACTGTATATTGTTTTAGGTAATAAACTGTGGTTTTCACTTTAGTACAGGAAAAACAGATAAACTGAGATTAACAGATACATCATTCTGGTTTTATATAAAGGACTAAAGAGTGCCTTCCTTTTATCTAAAGAGCTATTGCAAATGTAAACTTGTTTACTAATTTGCAAGATAGCATCAGAATTAGAAGAAATACGGTTTAAAAATAATGAACTTTTAGGGGTCAAAGGTTCACCTAAATATCCATAAATATAAGTACTAGATGTAATGATTTTGATTTAGACAAGAATAGGTCATTTTATTAGGTCATGCTCATACAAACTTCTCTTAGCCTCTGGCTATACAACTGATCCATCCCTGGTCTTATCTATAGGTGGATAAAAACAGTTCTCATCATGAAGTGTAAGATTTGTGATTTTGACAGCTTGTAGTGAGACCTGTGCTTATGTTCTATATCTTCTATCACAGGGAGAGGAAGAGTTTGATATGCCTCAGCCTCCACATGGCCATGTCTTACATCGTCACATGAGAACAATCCGGGAAGTACGCACACTTGTCACTCGTGTCATTACAGATGTGTATTATGTGGATGGAACAGAAGTAGAAAGAAAAGTAACTGAGGTAA
Source organism: Symphalangus syndactylus (assembly GCF_028878055.3). Classification (NCBI taxonomy): domain Eukaryota; kingdom Metazoa; phylum Chordata; class Mammalia; order Primates; family Hylobatidae; genus Symphalangus; species Symphalangus syndactylus. The sequence goes on from NC_072427.2 coordinate 129,249,692, forward strand.
TACATATTCTGAGTCTGTGTGGCAAATTTCTTTTTTTTTTTTTGAGACAGGGTCTTACTTTGTTACCTAGGCTGGAATGCAGTGGCGTGATTTTGTTTCACTGCAGCCTCTGCCTCCTAGGCTCAAGTGATCCTCCTGCCTCAGCCTCCCTTGTAGTTGGTTCTACAGGCATGAACCACCAAGCCTGGCTAATTTTGTTTATTTTTTGGAGGGACAAGGTCTCATTGTGTTGCCCAGGCTGATCTTGAACTCCTAGGCTTAAGTGATCCTTCTGCTTTGGCCTCCCAAAGTGCTGGGATTACAGGCATGAGCCATTGTCCTTGACCCCACATTTCTTTCTATAGAAAAATTCTCTTGACTCTCTACCCCATCCCCCTTTCCTGTGCAACACTTTGTTTTTCTTCATCTTTTTATTACCAGAGATAGAAGAACAGGGTTAGAAATTAGACTTCCTGCTTTCTAAAGCTTTCGCCAACCGTAGGTTTGCTGTTTGACCATTGGTTAGTTATTTAATGAGTCACATCATGCTTTCCTTTTCTGTAAAGAACAGATTGATAAATCTCTGTCATGTATAAAGATTGTATGTATTATTTTAAATCCTTAGAAACTCAAATGAAGTTTAGAACACTCTGTTTCAAACTACCTGTGTCTTCTCACGTATTTTCATGTCTACTCATTCTGTTCTTTCTTTGTCACTATCTGTGTGTGGTCATAGACCTGTTGGTAAGAAATGCACCTTTATTTTTTAGTGGGATTCATTATAGACTCATTACAAATGTCAACTCAGTATTGGCATTTAGTGACTATTTGTTATCTTGAATGGCATAATATGCTGACTTTGTTTACATCTAATGAGAGAGATTAGACAGATTTTCTAGAATTAAAGATCTGGGACCTTTGTTGGTATATGTTAAGATCTGGGAACCATTTTATTGGTTGGTAAGAGGCACAGCTATTTTCTTTTTTTTTTTTTTGAGATGGAGTCTTGCTCTGTTGCTCAGGCTAGAATGCAGTGGCGCGATCTCAGCTCACTGCAACCTCCGCCTCCCGGGTTCAAGCGATTTTCCTGGCTTAGCCTCCCAAGTCGCTGGGATTACAGGCACCCGCCACTGCGCCTGGCTAAATTTTTTTTGTGTGTGTATTTTTAGTAGAGATGGGGTTTCACCATCTTGGCCAGGCTGGTCTTGAACTCCTGACCTTGTGCTGTATCCGCCTCGGCCTCCCAAAGTGCTGGGATCGGAGGCATGAGCCACCGCACCTGGCAAGGCACAACTATTTTCTTCCTTTACCCAGATACTTTCCTTTAATTCTATCTGCTGGCCATGTAGGAGGTTGTACTCAGGGAGAGTTAAACTCTAGTATATAGTTTTATTAAATAGAACATATTATTGCTATTGTTCAGTGGGCTATTGTGGACCTCATGTCAGATAACATTTGATGTTTGAGGAATTGTTGTTTGTTTTACTATCCAGAGATTATTCAGATTTCATTAGTTTTACAGGCACTTATTGAGAAATTGTTTTTTATTCCTTTTTGACACAGAGTCTCACTCTGTTGCCCAGGTTGGAGTGCAGTGGCCCGATCTTGGCTTTCTGGAACCTCTGTCTCCTGGGTTCAAGTGATTCTCCTGCCTCAGCCTCCTAAGTAGCTAGGATTATAGGTGTGTGCCACCATGCCTAGCTAATTTTTGTATTTGTAGTAGAGATGGGATTTCACCATGTTGGCCAGGCTGGTCTCGAACTCCTGATCTCAAGTGATCTGCCTTGGCCTCCCAAAGTGTTGAGATTACAGGCGTGAGCCACCGCGCCCGGCCTGTTTTTTATTCTTTGTGTATACCAAATACCAGAAATAATTCTTTTAAAATACTGCTTTATCTTCATTTTTAAAATTTTTTTTTTTTTTTGAGACAGAGTCTCGCTCTTTGGCCCAGGCCAGAGTGCAGTGGCACTACCTCGGCTCACTGCAAGCTCCGCCTCCTGGGTTCACGCCATTCTCCTGCCTCAGCCTCCCGAGTAGCTGGGACTACAGGCGCCCGCCACCGCGCTGGCTAATTTTTTGTATTTTCAGTAGAGACAGGGTTTCACCGTGTTAGCCAGGATGGTCTCGACCTCCTGACCTCGTGATCTGCCCGCCTCAGCCCCCCAATTAAAAATGTTTTAAAAAGATTTTTGTTCGTGGAACTTTTTTCATGTTACTACTATTTTGGAGAAATTATGAAAAGCAGTTTGCCTTCATGAAAATTTTTGTAACTGTCGTAGTCCATATTAAACTCTGTGCCTAGTACGCTACATTAAGTGTTAAACACATTACTTCATTTCTTAAAATATATTTTTTATTTTTATGTTTGGAGACAGGGTCTCACTCTTTTGCCCAGGCTGGAGTGCAGTGGTACGATCACGGCTCACTGCAGCCTTGACCTCATGGCTCAAGGGAGCCTCCCACCTCGGCCTCCTGAGTAGCTGGGACCATAGGCACACACCACCACACCTGCTAATTTTTTTTTTTTTTTTTTTTTTTTTTTTTTTTTTTTTTTTTGAGACAGAGTCTCGCTCTGTCGCCCAGGCTGGAGTGCAGTGGCGCAATCTCGGCTCACTGCAAGCTCCACCTCCCGGGTTCACGCCATTCTCCTGCCTCAGCCTCTCCGAGTAGCTGGGACTACAGGCGCCCGCCACCACGCCCGGCTAATTTTTTTTTGTCTTTTTTTAGTAGAGACGGGGTTTCACCGTGGTCTCGATCTCCTGACCTCGTGATCCGCCCGCCTCGGCCTCCCAAAGTGCTGGGATTACAAGCGTGAGCCACCGCGCCCGGCCCACACCTGCTAATTTTTGTATCTTTTGTAGAGATGGGGTTTCACTGTGTTGCCCAGACTGGTCTTGAACTCTGTTCTCTAGCAATCTTCCTGCCTTGGCCTCCCAAGGCAATGGGATTACAGGCATGAGCTACTGTGCTGCTAGGCCCATTTAGTATTTTATATGGTGCTTTCTAAAGTATATCTCTGGAAACAGCAGGCCTCTTAGACAGTTTGATGGAGGGGAGAGGTTCCATGGTCATAAATAAGTTTGAGAAACAAGAAACGCTGTCTTAGTCTGTTTTCTGTTGCTATATTTAAACACCTGAGACTGGATAATTTATAAATAAAAGAAATTTATTTCTTAGTCTAGGAGGCTGGGAAGTCCAAGGTCAAGGGGCTACATCTGGTGAGGGCCTTCTTGCTGGAGGGGACTCTGAAGAGTCCCGAGGCAACACAGGGTATCACATTGCCAGGGGCCATACAAAAGATAGCCAAATTAGTTTTTATAACAGACCCACTCTTGTGATAACTAACCTAATCCTGTGATAACTCATTAATCCGTTAGCTTGTAATTCCGTTAATCCATGAATAGACTAATCCATTCATGAGGGCAGAGCCCTTATGACTCAATCACCTCTTAAAGGTCTTACTTCTTGATACTGTTACATTGGGTATTAAATTTCAACATGTGCTGGGCGCGGTGGCTCACGCTTGTAATCCCAGCACTTTGGGAGGCTGAGGCGGGCGGATCACGAGGTCAGGAGATCGAGACCACGGTGAAACCCCGTCTCTACTAAAAATACAAAAAAATTAGCCGGGCGTGGTGGTGGGCACCTGTAGTCCCAGCTACTCGGAGAGGCTTGAGGCAGGAGAATGGTGTGAACCCGGGAGGCGGAGCTTTCAGTGAGCTGAGATCGCGCCACTGCACTCCAGCCTGGGCAACAGAGCGAGACTCCGTCTCATAAAAAAAATAAATAAATAAATAAATTTCAACATGTGTTTTGGAGGGGCAGACGTTCAAACCATAGCATGCCATTAATCCCTATTCCCACTAACATGAAAATTCACATATTACCATATTAAAAGTTCTAAGAAGTCCTCTAGTAAGGATACCTATTTTATTCTGTTTAACCCAGCACTTCCCAAACTTATTTGACCATTAGCATTTTTTAAAGTAATACCTGTTTTTTCCCTATGGAAGATAGTTTGGGAAGCACCACCATACTTAAATAATGATAGTGACTGGCGTTTATTGAGCACATACTATGTGCCAGGCATTATTCTAAGCACTTCAGTGAATTATTTAATTCTTACAACTATTCTGTGATAGATCCAGCTATTATTCTCATTTTGCAGATGTGGAAACAGAAGTGTATCAGGTTAAAATAGGCCACTGAGAATGATGAGAGAAGTAGGAATGGGGAAGGTAGAGAGGCTATGAAGCTTAGGTCTTCATGCATGAGAGAGGGTGATTTAGAGAATGTTAGTGGATAACAACTAGGGAAGGGGTGAAGATAGTTTTAAGAAAATGGCAAATAGTGGTTTTGAAGGAGAGGAGGTAGGGAAATAGAAATGGTCTGTAAATGGCAATGGGGAGCAAGGAGGTATCTCATCTCAAAATTCTTGAATGGAGGTTCGGCTGAAAGAAACCAGTCTCTGCTAGAAAGAGCTGTAGGAGATGTGAGATGCACTGGGGATATCTAGGATTCATTCACTGAAGGCAGAGAAATGGAGGGAAGATCACAGATTGTTTTGGATCTGTTGAATTTCAAGTGTTTGTGGTAAATCCAAGGGGAAGACTAGTAGAAATTTGTATAAGCTGAGTCATCATTGTATTCTTGGTAGATAGGTAAGGATGAGTGTGGTGAGACTGACCAGGGAAAGCATGTGAGAGTGAGAAAAGGAATAAAAACAGAGTCCTGGGAAATACCGATTTTAAAGGAACACACAGAGAAAGAGGAACCCAAAGAAGCATAAATAGAAGTAGCCAAAAAGGTAGACTGAAAGAAAGAGGAAATTACTTTTATGGATTTTAAAGGAGGAGAGATTTTCAAGAAGGGAGGGATCAGAGATAATTATTTAATCATTTTATAGTATTATCTAAATGTATATGTATGTGTGTCATTATATACTGTCTCCACATGGGTATTCTCTTTTTTTTTTTTTTTTTTTTTTGAGGTGGAGTCTTACTCTGTTGTCCAGGCTGGAGTGCAGTGGCACAATCTTAGCTCACTGCAAGCTCCATCTCCCAGGTTCACAAGTGATTCTCTTGCCTCAGCTTTTTGAGTACCTGGGAGTACAAGAGTGTGCCACCATGCCCGGCTATTTTTTTTTTTTTTTTTTTTTTTTTTTTTTTGAGACGGAGTCTTGCTCTGTCGCCCAGGCTGGAGTGCAGTGGCCCGACCTCAGCTCACTGCAAGCTCCGCCTCCCAGGTTCACGCCATTCTCCTGCCTCAGCCTCCCAAGTAGCTGGGACTACAGGCGCCTGCCACCGCGCCCGGCTAATTTTTTGTATTTTTAGTAGAGACGAGGTTTCACTGTGTTAGCCAGGAGGGTCTCGATCTCCTGACCTCGTGATCCGCCCGTCTCGGCCTCCCAAAGTGCTGGGATTACAGGCGTGAGCCACCGCGCCCGGCCTCCGGCTATTTTTTTTGTATTGTTTTAGTAGAGATGGGGTTTCACCATGATGGCCAGACTGGTCTTGAACTCCTGACCTCAAGTGATCCACCTGCCTCTGCCTCCCAAAGTGCTGGGATTACAGGCGTGAGCCACCATGCCTGGCCTCCCAAAAGGAATTCTAAACTCTATGAGGGAAGGATCTATCTTATATATCTCCATATCCTCTCTGGCAATTAATATAATATTGTGTGAACATTCTAAACTAGGAAGGCAGATGTGTTATACTCATGCTATAATTTCTCTATGCTGTGCCCATAGTGAACGTTGCTGACTGGTCTTAGAATCTTTTCCCACTAAGTCTGGGATTTAGCCTCCGGAAGGCTTCTTAAAACTGAGCACTAGGCAACTACTACCAATTTATCAAAGTAGGCATCCGAGATAAAGCCAGTTTGACTTTCTTGTAGTCTATAGATACTTATAACTTTTTTGTCCTTCATTTTTCCAGATGGTAATACTATTTTAGCCTTTTTTGTTTTTTTTGAGACAGGGTCTCACGCTATTGCCTAGGCTGGAGTGCAGTGGCATGATCCCGGCTCACTGCAGCCTTGACTTCCAAGCTCAGGTGATCCTCCCACCTCAGCCTCCCAAGTAGCTGGGACTACAGGTGTGCACTCCCACACCTGGCTAATAGTTTTATTTTCATATGGAGACCTGTTCTCACTATGTTGCCTGGGGTGGTCTCAAACTCCTGGACTCAAGCAATCCTTCTGCCTTGGTCTCCCAAAGTGCTGGGATTACAGGTGTGAGCCACCACACCTGACCCCTTTTAGCCTATTTTTGCATATACTTTTCTATTGCCTTGATCAGTTATTGAAAGGTAATGTAAAATAACTAATGTCAAAACATGTAATGCTTTTCACTGTTAATGAAGTACCTAGAAGGGCTCCTGACCACTCATTTTCTCCTCTCACCTGCCTACCTCCTTCCCTGTCTTCTCTCAGATAAGAATTTACTGCTGTCTTCTGGGTTAGAATCTTTGCTGGTAGCCAGAGGTTGTGAACTTATCCAATAAAAAGATAAACTCTTTCTTACCAATATAGTACCATCTTTATTTTATATTTTATTGAGATACAATATAGTCCCATTAGAATGAACAATTCTTCTCAGAATCACCAGGGGGAGAAAAAAAAAAAAAGAACAGATCCTAAATGTTCAGTTCAGTGGCTTTTGAAAATTTTATGTAACCACTACTCAAAACAGATACAGAACATTCCCATTATTCCAGAAAGTCTCCTGATTCTCACCTTTTTGAATTATAATTTTGTGCCATCTGTAGGATTTTCCAACCATCATATTAGCATTGTGTTATTATGGCATCTTTTATCTTCTGTATCTATTTTTTCCTTGCAGGAGACTGAAGAGCCAATTGTAGAGTGTCAGGAGTGTGAAACTGAAGTTTCCCCTTCACAGACTGGGGGCTCCTCAGGTGACCTGGGGGATATCAGCTCCTTCTCCTCCAAGGCATCCAGCTTACATCGCACATCAAGTGGGACAAGCCTCTCAGCTATGCACAGCAGTGGAAGCTCAGGGAAAGGAGCCGGACCACTTAAAGGGAAAACCAGCGGGACAGAACCCGCAGATTTTGCCTTACCCAGCTCCCGAGGAGGCCCAGGAAAACTGAGGTGCAGACAGGGTCTCCAGAGAGAGAGAGCCACAGCAGGGGCAGGGTTGCTGACATTTTAATATCACAGAAAAAGGGGAGTAATGGGAAATCCCCCATCCTCCATTAAAGATAAATAAACTTCCCCTCCTTACTATTTGGCCTCTTCCTGTTTTGGGTTTGCATGGGAAGTAGGGTGGAGCCCTGTGGCAGGTAGATTTCAATGGCAAAGCAGCCCCTGAGAAAATGTAGGTAACAGGGGAGGGGACTTTCGGGAATTTATCATCTGGTGGGCACATGCTTCTACCACAGCCTTTATGTGATTTAGTTGAGAGTACAGGAAGTTTGGGATAGTAGCCCCAACTTAATGCATCCCCTAGCTTTTTGTTATTCTTTGCAGGTGTCCAGAGCCTAAAGTAGAGGAGAAGGCATAGCAGAAATGGGGTGTGCTGTTTTTGCAGCAGCGGTAGGAAGCTTTGTCAGAGGGAATAGACTTACATGAAGGAGAATGTCCTTTACTTATTATCCTACACTCCCCACTCCCTGGATGAGATTTTGGTGGTGGGTGTGTGAACCAGCTTCCTGCTCCCCAAAGGCTCAGCACATGTAGGCCTGTCATGTAGTCTGAGGGCCAAGGGGAGACTTTGTGAAGAAAAGATTCAGTAGCATGTGCTATCAGACTAACTTGTCTTCATTCTCTAGTCCTAGAAAAGGGGTCAGTCAGACAGGGACGCCAGTATGTGAGGAGGATGGTGATGCAGGCCTTGGCATCAGACAGGGAGGGAAGGCTCCAGTCACGCCTCGTGGGCGTGGGCGAAGGGGCCGCCCACCTTCTCGGACCACTGGAACCAGGTACCTGGGTAGTGTAAGATATGCTTAGTCTATTACTTGTTCAGAAAACAAGGGAATGGAAGAGAGGGGAGTAGAGAGTTTGTGGGGTGTCAGGAGGGAGAAGAGGGGCCCATACTGACTGGGGAGTGGGCAGGGATCAGAGTGAGGCCACAGAGAGACCAGGCTCATGCCTGTGATGGGGTTTTCAAAGAATGGGCTGAGGAGACCCATGGACAAAGGAGTGGAAAAATTGGTAGATACATACTTCTGTGTTCTTGTTCTCACCGGCTTCTCCTATCCCTTATCTCTCTTTAGAGAAACATCTGTGCCTGGCCCCTTGGGCATAGAGGACATTTCACCTAACTTGTCACCAGATGATAAATCCTTCAGCCGTGTTGTGCCCCGAGTGCCAGACTCCACCAGACGAACAGATGTGGGTGCTGGTGCTTTGCGTCGTAGCGACTCTCCAGAAATTCCTTTCCAGGCTGCTGCTGGCCCTTCTGATGGCTTAGATGCCTCCTCTCCAGGAAATAGCTTTGTAGGGCTCCGTGTTGTAGCCAAGTGGTCATCCAATGGCTACTTTTACTCTGGGAAAATCACACGAGATGTCGGAGCTGGGAAGTATAAATTGCTCTTTGATGATGGGTACGAATGTGATGTGTTGGGCAAAGACATTCTGTTATGTGACCCCATCCCGCTGGACACTGAAGTGACGGCCCTCTCGGAGGATGAGTATTTCAGTGCAGGTAATGAAAGAAGCAGAGTTTGTAGAGATTTTTTTGTGCCTTGGGGCAATAATACTCTGTTATGTTAGTAATTACCAAGACATTACTTGGTACTTTTCCGGTGTCCCTAAAGTCAGAAATTTCATTCCTACAAAATTGGTTACTCTTGCCACTGACTTTTCTGTTTGTTCATTTGTTTTTGAATAAACTTACTTTGGAATATTTTAGATGATTTACAGAAAATTTGTGAAGTACAGAGTACTGCTAGTACAGAGAGTTCCTGTATACCCCTCATCCAGCTTTCCCTATTGTTGACATCTGGTGTTAGCATGGGACGTTTTTCAAAATTAAAAATCCAACCTTGGTGTATTACTATTCACAAAACTTTAGACTTTATTTGGATTTCACTAGCTTTTCCATCACGTCCTTTTTCTCTTCCAGCATCCAACATTGCATTTAGTCATCACATACCCTTCGGTCTGCTCTGATTTGTGGCAATTTCTCAGTCTTTTGTTTTTCATGACCTTGACAGTTTTGGGGAGTCCTGGTCAGGTATTTTGTAGAATGTCCCTCAATTTGGATTTGTCTAATATTTTCTCATTAGACTAGAGTTATGGGATATTTTAAAAATAATGCCACACAGATGGCTGGGTGTGGTAGCTCATGCCTGTAATTCTAGCACTTTGGGAGGCCAAAGTAGGGGGATCACTTGAGGTCAGGAGTTTGAGACCAGCCTGAAACATAGTGAGACCCTGTCTCTCAAAAAAAAAAAAAAAAATAAGAAGGAACATAAATTAGCTGGGCATGGGGGCACATGCTTGTTGTTGTAGCTACTCAGGAGGAGAGGCAGGCAGATTGCTTAAGCTCAGGAGTTTGAGTCCGCAGTGAGCTATGATCATGACACTGCACTCCAGCCTGGGAAACAGTGAGACCCTGTCTCTTAAAAAAAATATGCCACAGAGGTGAAATGCCCTTCTCATGTTACCATATAAGGACCTGGGAAGGTTTGCGATGTATCCACATGACCTCATTGATGCAGGATGTTAATCTTCATCACTGGTTAAGGTTGTATTTGCCAGATTTCTTCACTTTTTTTTGAGACAGTCTCACTCACTCTGTTTCCCAGGCTAGAGTGCAGTGGCACAATCTAGGCTCACTGCAACCTCTAGCTTCCAGGTACAAGTGATTCTCCTGCCTCAGTCTCCCGAGTAGCTAGGATTACAGGTGTGCCCCACTACACCTGGCTAATTTTTGTATTTTTAGTGGAGACGGCGTTTCGCCATATTGGCCAGGCTGGTCTCAAACTCCTGAGCTCAGGTGATCTACCTGCGTTGGCCTCCCAAAATGCTGGGTTTGCAGGCGTGAGCCACTGCAAGAGAAGGCCTGGTGGCCTTCTCCACTTTAAAGTTAGTGTTTTTCCCTTTCCATACTCTCTTCTTTTTTACAGCTTAACTACCTGCTTTGATTGGAACCCGGTAGGTGATATTGAGATATTTTTGCTTAGGGAGAAGTTTTTAGTGCTGTGTCTGTATGACTGCACATCTACCACTTATTCTCTGGTTTGAAGAACAGTGCCTTTTTATTTTTGAAGTAGGTAATATTGGTGATAGTGAGAGGTTTATGCTTGTGGTTATGCTTGTTGTTATTTCATGTGCTAGTTCTTTGAATATATTGTCTCCTTTCTGTGGAAATAATTTGAAGATACCTATTTGTGTTGAGTTTGTCATTTAAAAACATCTTTCTGAGGACTTTTTGAACATAGATTGGGATATAATGGGGAAAAATGGCTTTCTTTTTTTTTTTTTTTTTTTTTGAGACACAGTTTCACTCTGCCTCCTAGGCTGGAGTGCAGTGGCGTGATCTCGGCTCACTGCAACCTCTGCCTCCCGGGTTCAAGTGATTCTTGTGCCTCAGCCTCCCGAGTAGCTGGGATTACAGGCACGCACCACCACACCTGGCTAATTTTTTTGTGTGTTTTTCGTAGAGATGGGGTTTTGCCACGTTGTCCAGGCTGGTCTCGAACTCCCAACCTCAACTTATCTGCCTGTCTCAGCCTCCCAAAGTGCTGGGATTACAGATGTGAGCCACCATGCCCAGCCAAAAAATGGATTTTTTTTTTTTTTTTAAACAGAGCCTTGCTCTGTCGCCCAGGCTGGAGTGCAGTGGCACGATCTCAGCTCACTGCAACCTCCGCCTCTGGGGTTCAAGTGATTCTCCTGCCTCAGCCTCCCAAGTAGCTGGGATTACAGGTCCCTGCCACAACACCTGGTTAATCTTTGTATTTTTAGTAGAGACAGGGTTTTACCATCTTGGTCAGGCTGGTGTTGAATTCCTGACCTCAAGCAATCCACCCACCTCAGCCTCCCAAAGTGCTGGGATTACAGTAGTGAGCCACTGCTCCCGGCTGGAAAAATGGCTTTCTATTGGAGTCCATCCAGGCTTCTCTTGTATTTGGAATCCTCTGAGTAATTGTTGTTTGCCCTTTGTTCATTATTAAATGGGCCACTTCACCTTCTAGTTCTGGATAACATTGTTAGCTATATATGGGATCAGTTGGGAGTAGCACATGGATTGGGGTCTTTTATTGTGACTCACAGTTTGTATGTATCAAATGCATTCGTTCTTCTTTCAGGTGTAAAGCTACTCTTAGGGGTTCATATTTGGCCTTTTAAAGACAGAGTTCTGTAACAAGAGTGAACTGTGGCATCAAGGTATGGGGATTCTGTGTCCCATTTCTTGAGGCCGTTTGCTCATGTCAGCACTAGACTACTTCTAGTTCTAGTAGCTCTTCATTAGTGTGAAGTATATTGTTGACCTTGGGCTTCTTTGTGTTTTTGAGGGGGTCTTTGTGACTTAGTTTGGGGATAGAGATTTAAGCTAGGAGATGAACAAGTAAGGGAAAAGGGAGTGATTCCACAGAATCGATAGAGAACCAAGGCTTGCTTTCTCTGTATTATTTTCCTTGGGTGGGGTAGGCTCTGAGTTTCTTTTAGCTCTTCATTCAAGCGTAGGCTAATGGGTGAGAAGAAATTGGCCCCTTCTGTTTATAGGAATGAAAAAATATTCATAGTAATGCCTTGTTTTTGTATTGTATATGTGTGTGCGCGTGTGTGTGTGTGTGTATATCTATAGCTATAGTATGTGTGTGTGTTGTAAATTGTTTATTCATTGATAGGAAGAAGTGTTCTTTTTCACAGGCTTAGTAATGGGTCCTGCCCAAGATCACACAGCTTGGTGGCAGCAGAATTAGTCCTAGGCTCGGGTCTCCTGAATTCTAGCTTAGTTTCCTTTTACATCCCACATTTTGTTCCTTCTAACATAAAGGCCTTATCAGGTTTTGAATCAGAGCAGGAAAGTAGATAATAGAGAGGAAGATTAGGTAGGAGAGGCAGGATCTGTTTTTTCCTTTCTTTGCTCTCTAATTTTGCTACACACACAGAAAACACACACATGCTGTCTCTCTTAGAATGATGTCATTTTTCACCTGCAGCTTAACTCAAGACTTACTACTCAGCCTCCCAGGGAACCAGGAAGGAAAGGTTTAGAAGTTACAATGGAATTGTTAGGAAACCACATGCCATTTCACTTCATGGAAATCATTTGAACCACCAGCAATCCATAATGGCTGTCTTTGGGAAGCTTTATTTTATAACTAAAGGCTACCTTCTGTCAAGAAACTTTCCTTGTCCTAATCCCAGTGTAGTAGCTACATATATCCTAAGTGTTACTGTTTGGGATTGACAACTGGAATTTTGTTAAGTCCTAACTTCAGTCCACTGTTGGATCTCTAAATTCCCTAACTCAGGCCTGCTTTGCAGAGCCCTTGTGAGAGGGTGCTAAGGAGCCTAAGACAAAAGCAAGCTTCTTTTATGCTTTCCGCCCCCCAGGAGTGGTGAAAGGACATAGGAAGGAGTCTGGGGAACTGTACTACAGCATTGAAAAAGAAGGCCAAAGAAAGTGGTATAAGCGAATGGCTGTCATCCTGTCCTTGGAGCAAGGAAACAGACTGAGAGAGCAGTATGGGCTTGGCCCCTATGAGGCAGTAGCACCTCTCACAAAGGCAGCAGATATCAGCTTAGGTAAGAACAGCTGCTTTTGGGCTCTTGTTCTGCTTACAGTGGGCGGAGGAGATTCTGGACCTGTCGGTAACGTTTCCCTAACTTTTATTATTCTTATGTGTGGCTTCTCAGATGGTGATGAGCTGTCATTTTGTAGAGCTACTGCCTTATCTGTTTCCTTCTTAGTAACAAACAGAAAGTCCTTAGGGTTTTTCTGGCCTCCTCAGTTCTATAGGGGACTAAACACATTTCAGTCATGGCAAAGACTAGATAAAAAAATATGACCTTAAAAAGAAGCTTCTTGGCCTCATGGAAAGTGGGGGAAGGAACACTGTGGTAGCTGAATCAGGGTCTGCCCAGCTTCTTGGAGTTCAGGGCCTCATACCGTAGAATTTGACCAACCTGTTTGGCTTATCCTGCCGTAGACAATTTGGTGGAAGGGAAGCGGAAACGGCGCAGTAACGTCAGCTCCCCAGCCACCCCTACTGCCTCCAGTAGCAGCAGCACAACCCCTACCCGAAAGATCACAGAAAGTCCTCGTGCCTCCATGGGAGTTCTCTCAGGCAAAAGAAAACTTATCACTTCTGAAGAGGAACGGTCCCCTGCCAAGCGAGGTCGCAAGTCTGCCACCGTCAAACCTGGTAAGTGCTCCTTTTTGCCTCATTCTTCCTTCAGAACATGGCAGAATGCAGGGTCAGCTGCTGGAAAAATGGAGCTTAATATGTGGCAGTGGCCCTTCTGTCCTGTTATAAAGTCGGGGTCCTGCCCAAGCCCACAGGTGATATTCAGGGACAGCTCACTGTATCCCTCCTCCCCCATCCCCTACAGACTCTAGTGCGGGTAGATAGCAAGGCCAGAATTAGGCGAGTGTGGTGGCAGGTGCCTGTAATCCCAGCTACTGGGGAGGCTGAGGTGGGAGAATCGCTTGAACCCAGGAAGGCGGAGGTTGCAGTGAGCCGAAATTGCACCATTGCACTCCAGCCTGGGCAACAAGAGTGAAACTTGGTCTCCAGAAAAAAAAAAAAAAAAAAAAGAAGGCCAGGACTTGATCACACCATTCTTTGACTACTGTGTGGGTTCTAGGAGGGAAAGGAGAAGTATTGAAATGTAAGCAGATTCAAAATAGGTGTAATTTCTCTTTGCCTGCACCATCTTCTTCCTGGAAATTCTGCTCCCCTCTCTTTTGTGCTTGGGCCCTCTAGCTTTCTCAGACTTCCTGTTGAAACATGGCTGGGCGTGGTGGCTCACGCCTGTAGTCCCAGCACTTTGGGAGGTCGAGGTTGAGGCATCACTTGAGGTCAGGAGTTCAAGACCACCCTGGCCAACCTGGCAAAACCCCATCTCTACTAAAAATACAAAAAAATTAGCTATGAGTGGTGGCACATACCTGTAGTCCCAGCTTCTCGGGAGGCTGAGGCAGTAGAATCACTTGAACCTGGGAGGCGGAGGTTGCAGTGAGCAGAGATCACGCCACGGCACTCCATCCTGGGTGACAGAGTGAGACTCCATCAAAAAAAAAGAAAAAGATCATATTTCAATGTGCTCTTCCCTCTCCCCATTATCCCCGAAACAACTCCTTTCCAGTCCCTAGCATTCAATAATTAAGAAAGGAGTTCATTCCATCTGTTGTTCATTGAGTCCCTACTGTGACCCAGGCCCAGCTGCTATGGGTTCAGGAGATTACAGAGGTAAAATCAGTCTATTCCCTTTTGGAACTTTCTCAGGCTAGCAAACTGATGAAACTCCATTGATTGTTACATTGTCCTGGCACCAGAGCTCCTTTTGTTTCCTATGTCTTTGAATTGTGTCATCTCCTTATCTACCCAACTGCTGCTGTGTTTCAGGGTATTTAAAAACAATAGTTAATCTTTATTGAATATTCACTGTATGAGGCATAGCGCTCAGTACTTCACACATAACACCTCACATATAATCCCTAAGAAGTATAGGTGCTAGAATGAGTTTTCCAGTTGAAGACTTTGAGGCACAGAAAAGTTGGCTAACTTTCCCAAGATGACAAAGTAAGCCAGGATTCAAACTTTGGTGGTCTTCACTTCTAATTCCAGCCTCGTTCATATAACATCATATTGCCTCTGAGACTGTTTTCTTGCTCCTGGTTTTATTTTAGAGAGGCATGCATGACCTGTCTGTCATCTTAGCCTCCTAATGAACCTACGATTCAGCTTCTCCAGGTCAGGTATCTGTTTTTTTTCTCAAGGACTTATTGGGGCACTCTTGGCATGGGTGTTCTGGCTGGCTGGTTCACTTACTTACCCAGGTGTTGAAAACTAATTCAGTTGAGGCAGGCTATTTTGATGTGGCACCATCTATGTGTAAAAACACTTTATTACCAAGTATTCTCTGCACCATTCTGGTGAAGGTCAGTGATGGGGTGGGAGGATCTATCTACAAGGGGCATTTCTTGATAATAAAAAAGTGTTGGGTTTGTTTTTTTTTTCTAAAGACTGCTTCAAAATATCTCATACCCTGGGGGAAATCAGAGCACGGGACACAGAAAGTGGGCTGAAGATTTCCAAACAGTTTTCACTCTCACCTACTATTTCTTTGTATTAGAACCACCTCTTTCTTCAGATGACCTCAGAAGTATTTGGTGTGGCTATATGAAAACAATACTTGGTTAATTTTCATTTATGAAAACACTGTATACATTATCATGACTGTGTAAAATTTAAATATGTAAATTTCTCTGTTATAAATTTTATCCTAGGCTGTTGGCCATTTAGAATGGTTGGCCATTGGAATGGTCTTTGGTTTCTGGCTCAGATAAGTTCATCAGGACAGTGCCTGCCCATCAGGTCATGCTTGGTGCTGGGGCCTTTTGGTATTAAGGCTTTTGCTGAGGCAATGGTGTGTATATCCCTCTAGTAACTGTGCCCCTGTCCTTCCCAGGTGCAGTGGGGGCAGGAGAGTTTGTGAGCCCCTGTGAGAGTGGAGACAATACCGGTGAACCCTCTGCCCTGGAAGAGCAGAGAGGGCCTTTGCCTCTCAACAAGACCTTGTTTCTGGGCTATGCATTCCTCCTTACCATGGCCACATCCAGTGACAAGTTGGCCAGCCGCTCCAAACTGCCAGATGGTCCTGCAGGAAGCAGTGAGGAAGAGGAGGGTAAGGCCTTAGGAAGCCCCGGGAGCTCTGACACATAGGCACTTCTTTCTTTTCCAGTCACTTATGAGCTGGTGGTCCCCCTGCTGTATGTAGAGGAGGCAAGGCAAATAGCAACTGGGATCTTGGTCATAGAAATTACTCCTGCTTTTTAACAGTTTCTAGACTGTTTTCATAAAATTCCTCTCAGTGAGTGGTTCCTGAAAACAATTCTGTGAGGCAGATGGGAGATAGATCTTATCTGTTTTATGGATGAAGCAACAAGTTTAGAGAGGTTAAAGGTTAAATGTTTTTTTTTTTTTTTTTGTCCACAATAATGACAAACCTGGGACTAGAGCTCTGTCATTTTAGCCTACTGCAACCATCCAAGTCAATCAGGTCTGAATGCCCTGCCATCTTCCCCATTTGTGTTCTGTGGGCATCTGCTAGAGCAAACCCACGTGGAGGGTAAGGTTCATTCTCCTGAGGTCTAAGACTGGGACTGTGGGGTGCCTGGTTCCTCAGGGTGATTGCAAAGAAACAGCTTCTAGGTCTTTTCAACTCTTGTACCTCTCTTTAACCTTAAATTAAATCTGTACATTGCATTTATTTCTGTGTTGTCTGTTAGTTTTTGAATGAAGGCTGCAGTGGGGAGAGGTCTGAAAAATGTGTGATCTAGGAGAGGGAATGAGCAGATATAAATGTATACACTATAAATAAGTGACTGACAGCAGTATCTAAATGTGTCTGTAAAGGCTAAAGGTCCAGATGGAATGATGTTATACAAGTTAGAGTTCTGACTAATGTTGTCTTGCAAGAGGGAATTGAATTAGGCAACATGGTTGTCATAATTTGCACCACTGGACATCTGTGAGGGTTGGCATTTCAGGTGTGTGGATGACTCTTTCCTAATTAACCAAAACTATATCTCACTGACTGCAGCCATGTGTAGATATGTACAAGGACATGGAAGGGATGATCAGGGACAGGCTTTGGTTTGGGAGAGTTGGGCTGTGGGAGTGAGTAGATGTGGTGTGGTGGGATTTCAAGGTTAAGTGTTTGCAACACTTAGCTTGTCAAACAATCAGATAGGCACAGTGGGAATAAGGTATTTGAAGAGTTTCCTGGACAGGAAAATTGGGAGTCTTTTGAGGATTCTGCATAGAGGTGTGTCATGGCATTAAAACAGTGATCGTGGTCATGGGTTTTTTTTTTTTTCCCCCTTTTACAATATTGCTGGACTCAAAACCAGGACTTCACAAGGCAGCTCTATAAATGTTTTGTTTGTTGCTTGGTTCAGCATAGTCAAGAAAGCTGACTGGTATGAGATGCAGGCTGTCCAGTATCATTAAAATCCGTGTGCCTGTGTGAGATGTAATAAGCTCTACTCATAAAAATAAAATGAGGCATTTGGACAGTGTTTTTGAAGGGATCTCCAGGTTTCTGATAGAAAGTGTGGTTACGGTGAATGTGTCTTTATGTTGGTGCCTTCATCCTTGGACACAGCCCAACAGTACCAGAATCCTTGATGTTTTCAGTGTATGAGAATGCTTGGGGGTTTCTCAATCTCAAGAAGGCGGAAGACATCTAATACTAAAACAATCCTCTGCAGAATTATAGTTTTTAAGAAACTGTTTGGTAGATGTTACAGATAAATGGGAATTCTTAGACACCAGCTTATAACAGGAGCTCCGTAAAATATTTAAATCCATCATATGAGATATATTTATTAATAAGTTTGGTACCTAATCTTGTTGGGTGGCACACCATCAGAGATCCTTCAGACACAGGGATTGACCCTGGAGTTGGGTTTATTTAGTACCTTCATACTTGATTTAGATGGCAGGATTAACAATCTATTCATTTTAGCATCTGGCTGGGCAGGGCACTCATACCTCAAAAATGAAGAAATTGGAACCCAGACTATTTGAGAAAAATTAGAGAAACACACTGCCTAGATAGGGTAATACTTCATTAGACAAATTAAGGAAATATAATTAGGGATTAAAATCTAAATAGACCAGTCCTGGATTAAGCAGACATAAAGTAGAAGTCTTAAGAAAAATACAGGATTGTAAGGGGTGTCGGCAGTGACTCAGCAGTAGAATCTTGGTGCTAAAGATTGTGACATGCTATATTGAGATAGCAAAAGGGTGCTATGACAAAGCTGAGAAATAGCCCTGCTGTATTCTGAGTTTCTTGTAACCATTTACAGTTTCTGTTTTGGGATTTCAATTTGAGAAGAATGTGGAGAATGCTGAATCAAGAAAAGAGCAATAAAAGTGAATAGGCTGGCTAGTCAGAACTAAGTGGAGATGGAGACCCCTGACCTGGGGCCTCAGCACTGCCTGAGCTACTCCAGCAGGCAGTGAGGGCACTGACGGGGGAGCCGTCACGAGGGATCCGCTCTAAGTTTTACTACTGGGTGTGAAGGGGAAGGGGAGTGGTACTGGCATTGAACCTTATGCATTGGATTGGGTTGGGTTTTAAAATTTGTGATAAAAATTTCAGTTAATTAGAACTTAATTTCCCAAAACTCCTAATTAACTAAAATCTCTAATGTCTTGCTTTTCTTTTTTTTTTTTTAATGTGTTATTTATATATGAGAGGAGCAGATGACAAGAAAACAAGCTCAAATTAGATATTTGGTCAAAAGAAGCAATTTCTAATTGCCTAGGGTCATTACAGCTTCAGCCTCATCTCTCATATCTTCTACTTCACCCTCAAGACTATAGAGCAGTCATTGGTGTTCAGTGTCCTGAGGTACTTCAAGATCATCAAAGGTAGATAGTTTTCAATAAAAAGGTTGAAACAGGATTTTCTAACCTTCACTTTAATCAGTTAAAATTTTAAAACCATATTTCATTGAGCATTCTGGTTTATTAAAGTTTTAGTGTACAAGGGGGTAAATAAAAAGGCTGATGCAGTGGGAATATGAAGGGTTTATTATAAACCCTTCATATATAAATTATAAAGTGTTCATCAGCTATTCATCTCCACAGAAGGTAGAACTAGAGGAAATGGGGTTTAGTGTTCAACAGGAGAGATTTAGGATAGACACAAAGGGAACTTCCTGATGGTAAGGGTTATTCAAGTTGGAATATGTCACTGTGGGAAATGATTGTGTTTCCATCCCTATCAACAGTCCAGTGCAGGAACCTTAGATGTTTTTAGGTCTAGGACCTACCTCCAGTCCTCATCTTCCCATTCCCTCCTACTCTTGTCCCTTCTTTTGGCAGCGTTTTAAAGACCTTGAGACAGATCTCTTTCTGACCCGTGGGGAAGCCCTTGGCCTGTCTTTGGGGACACACTGCTGTGGATAGCTGGGGAGTGGAAAAAGGGGCAGTAAGAAGGAGGCATAAGGTAGCAAATAAGAAAACCACTCAGTAATTATCTTGGGTTTTTTTTTTAATACAGAATTTTTAGAAATTCCTCCTTTCAACAAGCAGTATACAGAATCCCAGCTTCGAGCAGGAGCTGGCTATATCCTTGAAGATTTCAATGAAGCCCAGGTGAGGAGTTTCTTTGTGTAACCTAATATAGTGGCAATGATAAGAGCCAACTTGCTGTGTGAGAAGAGGCCTGGGAGGGGTTGGGGAACCTGGATAAAGTAGCCAGAGATTTCAGGAACTGAGAAACTGCCAAAATGTTTTTGCATGAAATAGAATTTTTATTGTGTATAGGGAAGAGAAGGTAGGACCTTGGGTTAGTTAATGGCTATGATTCTGTTGCTGGGACAAAAGAAGATTGATATTTATGTTTAGTAGTAGAAACCCCTATTAGGGTTGCTGATTTTTAGCCTGAAAGGTTGAGTTCATAGGTCTTGGTTGTCCATTGAGGATTTAGGTCCTCAGTATGCTGCAGGTGAGGCAGAGAGAACATCTATGGAAATCATTTGGGCCTTCCAGTGAGAAGAGTGGCCTTGGGCAGAAGGATAGACTAAATCACATTTTGGGTGGTAGTTGGGAGTCTTCAGATCTGCTCTTTATGGCTCATTATGGCTGCTGCTTAGGAGCTTTCCACAGAAGTCACCAAACCCATTGGCTCTGCTTCTTTTCTTCCAGTGTAACACAGCTTACCAGTGTCTTCTAATTGCGGATCAGCATTGTCGAACCCGGAAGTACTTCCTGTGCCTTGCCAGTGGGATTCCTTGTGTTTCTCATGTCTGGGTCCATGATAGTTGCCATGCCAACCAGCTCCAGAACTACCGTAATTATCTGTTGCCAGCTGGGTACAGCCTTGAGGAGCAAAGAATTCTGGACTGGTAAGTATTTGAAGCCCATCCAGAATTGTATAGACAGGAAGACAGCAAGCTTTGGAGGGAAGAGAATCTAGGTGAGGGAGTAAAGCTTTCTAGAAATTGGAATGTCTGTAGGATAAATTTGAGTGGGTTTGAAATGACTTCAGGAGTTTATCTAGTTTATTTCCATAGGTTACATTGGCTAGGAACCTTTTGCAAATGTGTGAAGATTTGTATATAGGGTCAATATTCTCAACCCGTAAAGTTAGAGAACTAAGTTTTAAGCAAGCATTAAAAATACATAGGCTCAGGAGCATGATTTGGATTATTCTCAGCCCCAGAACAAACATGGAAATCTGAAAGCCAGGATTGCAAGGAATACAGGTCATTCATAGAAAGGAAGAGAAGGGGGACCCTAATATAGGGCTTAGTTTTTTGAGATGAAGTCTTGCTCTGTCACCTAGGCTGGAGTACAGTGGCACAATGACAACTTACTGCAGCCTCAACCTCCCAAGCCGAAGTGATCCTCCTACCTCAGCCTCCCAAGCTGCTGGGACAACAGGCACTCGCCACCATACCAAGCTAATTTTTTTGTTATTTTTTGTAGAGATGGGGTCTCACCATATTGCCCAGGCTGGTCTTGAACTCCCAGGCCCAAGAGATCCAACCACCACAGTCTTCCAAAGTGCTGGGATTACAGGCTTGAGACACTATGCCTGATGGGGCACTTATTTTTGAAAGCATTCAGATGTACATGAGTCCCTTTGCAGAAAGGCAGTTTGTTGGATATTACTTGTCATGCTAAGGTCCTTTCCTGTCTCCTTCATAGGCAACCTCGTGAAAATCCTTTCCAGAATCTGAAGGTACTCTTGGTATCAGACCAACAGCAGAACTTCCTGGAGCTCTGGTCTGAGATCCTCATGACTGGTGGGGCAGCCTCTGTGAAGCAGCACCATTCAAGTGCCCATAACAAAGGTACCTGAAAGAGCGTGTGTGTGTCTTCGTTCCAGGGATCTCCTTAGACCTGTAGGTTTTAGGCCTTGTGGGCCAAGGCTCAGGCCTAATAGGTTGACCGTATCCATGTTTCTTAGAGAAGAAAAGTGCCACCTTCAAGAGGTGAGTCAACATAAGTGAAGCACTGGACGTATTTTTGTTAAATATTTCTACAAGGTCCGCACATAGTGATTATAACTCTGCTTTTGGTCATGATCAGTAGCAGTGTGTTTGACATAGTAGGGCTTTGGTTTGTGCACAGTGGGATGTATTGGTTAGAATCAAATCTCTCTTTGTAATGGAGGGCTACATTGAGTGTCCTTTCCTTCTTCACTTTCCCTTCCTCCTTGCAGATATTGCTTTAGGGGTATTTGATGTGGTGGTGACGGACCCCTCGTGCCCAGCCTCAGTGCTGAAGTGTGCTGAAGCATTGCAGCTGCCTGTGGTGTCACAAGAGTGGGTGATCCAGTGCCTCATTGTTGGGGCGAGGATTGGATTCAAGCAGCATCCAAAATATAAACACGATTATGTTTCTCACTAAAGATACTTGGTCTTACTGGTTTTATTCCCTGCTATCGTGGAGATTGTGTTTTAACCAGGTTTTAAATGTGTCTTGTGTGTAACTGGATTCCTTGCATGGATCTTGTATATAGTTTTATTTGCTGAACTTTTATGATAAAATAAATGTTGAATCTCTTTGGTTGTAGTAACTGGGATTTCTTCATCTGTTTCTTTGAGCTTAATCTCAGAACAAATGACAAGACAAACATAGCACTTTCTCGAGTCTTTCAACAGGCTTATTCACTTTCGGAGGACAGCTAGCCAAGGAAATTGAAAAGTTAAGTGGCATCATTCCCAAAAGGTTATTCCAGGGTGTCTAAAATGCTATGTTTGCAGAAACTCAGTTTAAAGTAGGTGAAGGCCCAGATTAACAGTTGTGCCAAAAGTTGAGTGGAATTGGGCACAGCTGTTTCCTGACAGTTAAAAAAGACCTGATGCTCTCTCTCTCTCTAGAGCTGAGATCACAGCTGACCTGTGGGTATTCCCCCACTCTTAGAGCTAAAGGGAGAACGAAAGGACCAACTGCCATGAAGGGACACTGACCATAAACTTAATGGAATGACCTTCCATAAGATAAACATGAGAAGCACAAGTGAGAACACCCGGAAATGTTACACATTCTAGTCAAAGACCCAATATTATTATTATTGTCACAATGGCTGGAAGCAGTTCCTTCCCTTCCTCTGGCATCACTGATCCCTGTTCATGGCTTCTCATTCTCTAGAGCAGGGGTCAAGTTTTTTTTTCTGTAAAGGGCCAAAGAGTAAATATTTCAGGCATTGTAGGCCATTTGATCCATCACAACTACTCACCTTTGCTGTGAGGGCATGAAAGCAACCATAGACAATGAGTAAACAAATGGGCATGACTGGGTTTCAGTAAAACTGTATTTACAAAAACAGACAGCAGGCCATAGTTTGCCAGCTCCTGCTCTAGAGACAGCAGTGGAAAGGGTGATCTTTAGTTGGTAATAGCAGGGAATAACGTTTCCAGAGCTTCCCAGTGTGTAGAAGATGTAGTGATAAAGACCAGATTCGGTGACTATAAACTGATGCCAGAACACTGCATTCTTTTTCAGTTTGGAGGGTGTTGTTCAATTAATATTTATTTTTACTCACACTGATATGAATATTGATTACCAGTGATGGCTGGGCCGTATTGAGATAACTTCAACCCCTATGGTTTGTGTAAGATGGGTAATTGGGCCTGCTGTCTTCAGTATTTAAAAATCTAACAACTTGATCTCAATTTTTTCTTAAGGACCTTTTTCTTGGAGAATAATACTTTTTTTTTTTTTTTTTTTTTTTTTGAGACGGAATTTCGCTCTTGTTGCCCAGGCTGGAATGCAATGGCATGATCTCACCTCACCGCAACGTCTGCTTCCCAGGTTCAAGCAGTTCTCCTGTTTCAGCCTCCTGAGTAGCTGGGATTACAGGCACATGCCACCACACCTGGCTAATTTTTGTATTTTTAGTAGAGTCGGGGTTTCATCATGTTGGTCAGGCTGGTCTCAAACCCCTGACTTCAGGTGATCTGCCCGCCTCGGCCTCCCAAAGTGCTGGGATTACAGGCGTGAGCCACCATGCCCAGCCTAAGAAATACTTTAAGTATATTTTCATTAGCTAGAATTGCCCAATCTGTGTGGGTATAAATTACTTGGTATAGGGAGAGAGAAAGCCTGTCTTAACCTGTTGCTTTCTTACTTGGTGGTAACATCCAGCAGTTAGCCTATTTATAAACATAATTCCTTTTTCACATATGAACCATAAAATATTTAACTTTCTGCTCTATATTGTTTGTTTACTGCTGTATCTCCCACAGCTTGAACAGTACCAAGGCACACAGTAGGTGCTCAATAAATGACTACTGAATAAATGAACACATCCAACAAATGTTCTCAATGTAAAGGATCAGAGATGCCACATGTTCTCCTTGATGGGACAGACCCTTCCACATGGGAATGATGGGAAGGAGTTGTACTCCTGGATGTTCAGTAACTGCTTCTAGGAGAAAAGGTAGAGTCCTATCACTAAGCCGCAGATATCTATTTGTGTGTGGCTAGAATGGGATGTTTTGACTCTTCTGTTACAACTTTGGGAACGTGGCTGTTATTTCAGTTTATAAGCCAGAACTTTTCACATCCCGAAACTACAAAAGAGAAAAAGAGCCTTATTAAGTATCATGCTTTCCCAAGACTACCTTCAAAGAAATATGAATCAGGACAACCTGTGATCTAAATAATGTCATCTTAAAACTGAAGAGTTTCTTTTGACTCTTCTGCTATAATAGCTTAGAAAAAAATCTGCTTGCAGACATTTTAGAGATAGAAAGGCAAATAAAGTGATTTTCTGAATGGGAATGACAGACCTCTGGGAAGCCAGTTACTACTGAATCTCAGTATCAGTTTTTTTTAAAGTTTAGAGTTAGAAGGGGTGGTCTCCTCTTTTCACGGATGCGGACGCTAGGGACCAGCAAGGCGGGGTGCCCACGGCTGCACAGCTAGTTCATATCAGAATTGGAAATGGAAGGCACACTGCCTCCCAGCATAGCAATACATAACCTAGCAAAGGACTTAACACCTATCTCACTGTCAGGTTTTTTAGTATTTTATGATGATGATGACTTCTACTAGAAAATAACCTTCATTAAAATTATTAAAGATGGTCACACCTCTATCTCTAAGCCTTACTTATAAAATGAGGGTATTTGTACTATATGATGGCTAAAGTCTTCTTCCAGCTCTAGAATTCTACAACTCATTAAAAAGCCACCTAAAAAAGTCTACTGAGTTACCCAAGGGTTGCTCCTACCTGCCCAGAGTTCCACCAGCCTGGGTATAGTATTTGTTATAATCTAGTCGTAACAGTAGTTGAGCCAAATCTGAGTTGATCTGATGATTCCGAACACTGGAGAGAATCTTGAACAGGAGTGAAGATTGGCGGCTAAAGCCCTGCAGAGAGAAGGACTCAGCTGTCATTCCACTTCAGCTCACCAGCTCTCCATATGGAGGATGGGGGCGGAGGGAGGAGTTTCTTGGAAAAGCCTTGTTCAAAATTCTACAGAACCACCTGGCCTTCCCACATTCCTATTTCTATTAGTTCCTAAAATGACTTGTACCAAATCCATACATGCATGACTTCCTAAGTACTCTTTCATCAGTAGGAATTTAGTAGCTGGTTTCCAGTTAATGTATTTTGTCAAGTACTGGGGTTGGGGAGAACCCATTTTGATTACAAGCAGATAATTATCTCAGTGAGATGGGGGTTAGTTCAAGGAAGTAAGGAGGGGTAGGATGTGAGGAAGTTACAACAAAGCCAATGCTTATTTGATGGGCTGAATAAACTATTCAGGACTGAACTATTTTTGAGCACTGTGAGATGGCACAGTAATTACCTGCTTCAAAATCAACTGATACCAACATTTTTATCTTTGTATCTTATTTCTGTATGTGTGTATTGAGGAAATGCTTTACTGACTCAGAGGAAAGATCATGAATTCTCCATTGGCAAAACCACCTCTGTCCTTTCGGCATACTTCCAGGCAGACGTACCTTCACGAGAATGCTCAGCTGGGTGGCTCCACGCTCATCCAGTGGGCCTAGGTTCTGACTGACCAGTGAACAAAAACTGTGACAGAGATCTAGGATTTCATTCAGGCAGTGAAACACCTACCCGAGAAACAGAGTTAGCATTAGGAAAAGGAGGAAGGTACGTCCATGAAATTAAAGTTTTAGGAGAACAGTCTAATTAATAGCTGATCTAATTAATAGCTGACCTCCCAAATCTGAGAGGATAGACACTGCCACTTGCAAGGCCTGCCAGCCCCTCAGACATACAAAATGTGTAAAACAAACACATCCTTTCCTGGCTAAGCAAGTATTACTCTCTTAGCCCTGCACCAAACCTCCAATCTAGCCACATTTAACTCTTCATTTCTTAGACCCGCAGAGTGTGTTCCTGCCTCTGAGCTGTGAGTGTTGTTCCCTTTGCCCGGGATGCTCTTGTTTTTAATACCAGTTCAAGTCCCACTCTCTCAGTGAAGCACTCCCTTCCCCACTGTAGCCTTTAGTGAACCCTCGTTTCTTGCTTCTTTATTATCTGTACTGTTGTCCACTTGGCAATTGTTCAGGCCTCTGTGTTGTTACTGATTTTTGTATGTGTATATATATATATGTCTTGTTTTTCCAACTAGATTGTGAGCTCCTTAAGGGCAGAGCCATGAATTATACCTCTTTGTATCCCCAGTGCCTTGCATACAGTAAGCACTCAATAAATATTTAATGATGATGACCTGCTCTGATATTCTGCTTTTCCCTATGGATACATCTATGCCACATAAGGACAGCATCTACCCATCACAGTAGTTCTTGGTTGTTTTCAACCAGCCCTCTGGAGTGGCATCTATTAATATATATCTTACTCTTCCTGGTACAGCAGAAATAGCCCTAAACACCAGAACATTTTTAAAAAGTCTGTAACAGCTGTGCTGTAGCACACTGAGGAATAACCACCAGCTCATGTCAGAGAGGAGGCATAACTGTTCCATTAGAAACTACCAGAGATCATTTCAATCTTCCTGTTCTTTATCCTGGAATTGGAACTAGCTTGTGAGCTTTAAAAAAAATTAGTATCTGAGTCCCACTATTACAGGGATTCTAATTTAAGTGCTCTGTCACCTAGATTTTTTTAAAGAGTTCCGATGATTCCAATGTGCAGCCAAAGTTAAGAATAACTGCCACGAAGGAGACATATATGTACTTATAGAAACACACACATACATCGAGAGAGAAACACTACTCTAGTTGTCTATGAAAAGAACTTTCAAATGACTGATCCATCCTGGTCCAAAAGATTTCTAAGAAGGTGAACTCTATATGCTTTTCATTGGTTTTTCTGTATTGTCAGTAAGGATTTTGAGTTTCTTTAACTCCTGAGGGTTTAAGCACATAATTCTTTCATCTGTAGCTGCTCACCACACCTTGTATTTCAGAAATTCAAAGACATCATAGGTCCCATTTAACATGCCTTTTTAGTTTTGCTTTACACATTCTTTTTTTTTTTATCCGCTCCCCCAAGACAGAATCTTGCTCTGTTGCCCAGGCTGGAGTGCAATGGAATGATCTTTTTTTTTTTTTTTTTTTTTTTTTTTTTTTTTGAGACAGAGTCTCGCTCTGTCGCCCGGGCTGGAGTGCAGTGGCGCAATCTCGGCTCACTGCAAGCTCCGCCTCCCGGGTTCACGCCATTCTCCTGCCTCAGCCTCCGAGTAGCTGGGACTACAGGCGCCCGCCACCGCGCCCGGCTAATTTTTTGTATTTTTTAGTAGAGACGGGGTTTCACCGTGGTCTCGATCTCCTGACCTCGTGATCCGCCCGCCTCGGCCTCCCAAAGTGCTGGGATTACAAGCGTGAGCCACCGCGCCCGGCCAATGGAATGATCTTGGCTCACTGAAACCTCTGCCTCCCGGGTCCAAGCAATTCTCCTGCCTCAGCCTATGAGCCACCACACCTGGCTATTTTTCTTTTTTTTTTCTGTATTTTTAGTAGAGACAGGGTTTCACCATGTTGACCAGGCTGGTCTTGAACTCCTGACCTTGTGATCCGCCCACCTCGGCCTCCCTGGGATTACAGGCATGAGCCACCATGCCCCGCCGCTTTATACATTCTTAAAAAATGTTTTAAAATGGACTTGAATAATTGCTTAATGATGGTTTCGTATCCTGTCAACTCAAAGTGCCTAAGGGAATGGTCAGTGCTAGAAGCAGTGTGAGGAAACCAATGAGCCTTACTTACAGGTTTCAGTAGGATAAAGGATTGAGCCAGCAAATTGCTCAGGAAGTGGTCATGAGCCAATCGGATGCTTTCAAAGTCTCGGGTAGAATTGATTTGATGAAGCAGCTGGGAGAACTGAGACTCCAACACATCTACCTGATAGACATTACACAAAAATTTTAGCACCTTGCATATTCTAAGCACTCGAAGACATTAAGATGCCTGACAGATTGAAATGAAAATGCTTTGCCCCCACTCATCTTCCTTCTAACCAAGTCACATTAAGGCTGACCAAAGACACCCTTATATTGCCCAGCCTTGTAAGAAGTTATTTGCATAATTCTGAACCCCCTCCCTCCAATATCCTGGCTGACCACTCTCCTCTGCCCCATCCTTTTCTCTTTTTCTTTTTTTCTTTTTTTTTTTTTGAGACGGAGTCTTGCTCTGCCGCCTAGGCTGGAGTACAGTGGTGCAATCCTGGCTCACTGCAACCTCCACATCCCAGGGTTCAAGCAGTTCTCCTGCCTCAGCCTCCTGAGTAGCTAGGATTACAGGTGCCCACTACCACGCGTGGCTAATTTTTGTATTTTTAGTAGAGAGGGGGTTTCACCATGTTGGCCAGGTTGGTCTCAAACTCCTGACCTCAGGCAATCTGTTTGGCTCAGCCTCCCAAAGTGCTGGGATTACAGGCGTGAGCCACTGCGCCCGGCTTCCCCTGCCCCATCCTAATCCACTCATGCCACATTCCCTCTACTGACTGACTTGGTCACCTATGGGATTCCAGAAGTTAGAGCAAACAATAAAAATAAGGGGCAAGTCAACAATAAATAATAGATTGCTGATGAGGATCCTTTAAAATGCCTTTAAGAGGCTGGTGTGGTGGCGGTTCATGCCTATAATCCCAGCACTTTGGCAGGCAAAGGTAGGAGGATCACTTGAATCCTGGAGTTTTTTTTTTTTTTGGAGACGGAGTCTCACTCTGTTGCCCAGGCTGGAGTGCAATGGCATGATCTTGGCTCACTGCAACCTCCACCTCCCAGGTTCAAGCGATTCTCCTGCCTCAGCCTCCCAGGTAGCTGGGACCACAGGCAGGCGCCACCATGCTCGGCTAATTTTTTTGTATTTTTAGTAGAGATGGTGTTTCACCATGCTGGCCAGGCTGGTCTCGAACTCCTGACCTCAAGTGATCCGCCACCTCAGCCTCCCAAAGTGCTGAGATTACAGACGTGAGCCACCACACCTGGCTGAAGCCAGGAGTTTGAGACCAGCCTGGGCAACAAAGTGAGACTCCATCTCTACAAAAAATAAAAAAAAAACAGCTGGGCGTGGTGGCATGTATCTGTAGTCACAGCTACTTGAGAGGCTGAGGCAGGGGGCTCACTTGAGTCCAGGAGTTTGAGGCTTCAGTGAGCTATGACTGCACCACTGCATTCCAGCCTGGGAAACAGAGACAGACCCTGTCTCTAAAAAATAATAAAATAAAATAAAATGCTTTAAGAAACACGGTTGGTGATGTAACTCTTGAATTTTCCAAACCCTACCATTTTATCAAATACAGACTTGTAGTCCCTATTCAATACTCCCTGCCAACCTCCTAGACGTTTTTCCGTACCCCTTCCTTCTACTCATCTCTCAGCACAGACCTGGAGATAGTACTGAAGATTATCCACCAAAAATGCCATGTGATTTCTTAGGCGCCACTTGATCGCATCCGTCTGGTTGGACTTGAGGTGCTTGCGCTGCATTTGTAGGGCCCAGCAGTGCTGCAGCTCAGCTTGCACCCGGCGCACGCTCAGTAAGTACTTGAAAACAACATTGTACCTAGGACAGAAACAACAGGATATTCAAGACAAAAATTTCATCCCCTGCACTTCCCCCACATGACAGACTCTAGGACTTTGTGCCACCCACTCCTCTCACAAACAGGCAGTCAGGAAAGAGTGACTAGAGATGTAGACAAATAAATTATAATTTATTTATACAATGGAATATTATATAGCAGTCAAATGAATGAACTCCAGCTATACAACAAGATGAGACCCCATCTCTGCATTTTTTAGATAACTTGGGAAATTTCAGTGTGGACTGGATACTAGATTATAAGGGACTACTGTTAATTTTACTGGCT